>NW_027436399.1:910000-2110000 GCF_964199755.1 Larus michahellis | reverse complement strand
CAGGAATCTCCTCATTTACCTGGAGACTTCTTCGTGTTCCTATTTAAGACTTGTTCTACCAAGGCCTGGGAGACCTCACTGGTGGTAACTGAGGCAGAGAGGACATTGAATATCTCGGATCTACCTACACCTACTCCTACTAAATTCAGCACTGGTCCTACATTATTCCCTTTAATTCGTTTAACTGTTCCTGAATTACCTAAAGCTCATCTCGGTGCCCTGGAATTCCTATTTGAGATTCAGTTGAGTTTCGATATGCACCACTGCTGGATCTGGAGGATGCTGCCCTGGAGGACAAGATGTATCCAGGCACACTGTGAAATCTATTGGTCTTTTCATTGATTGTATCATCAGGGCAGTGAGTAAAGATCCCCGTGTGACGTCCTCCATGTCCATGCAATGCCTGCAGCTGTTGTGTGGAGAAGGGACAGACCTCGCCTCTCTGATGACTGATGACTGAATGCATCAGTCAACGGCACAAAAGCACCAAATAGAACGCTCTAGCATGCCATGTGGGGCATCTGTGATGCATCCGCACTGAAAGGGAATTGATTTCCTGTAGGTCCTGTGTGGTCCATGCCAGCCCTGGCACCTCATGTAGCTCTGTGGGCCTGGATTTGAACATTATATTGAGTTACTGCCCTGAATTCTGTTAGGCAAAGTGGGGCTGAACATGGCATAAATGCCATTAGAGTCACTGGAGATCTGGAAAATTGAGCTGATGGAGAAGAGAGAGACCAAGCTCTCCCTGTGTCCCAGGACTGCGGTCGTTCATATGAATACCCCTAAAGACTGCCATGAACATACAAGTAGGAGAAGATTCTTTTGGCCTTTGTTTGGGCCTCAGCTGTCATTTCACTCGGCCAAAGGAATTTCCCACAAGGCTCATTCAGGGTCCCTGAGACATTGCCCTGTCTCTATGAACGGCTCCAGTAGAGCCTGCAGTTATCAGCACACACCTTTGACCACCCCTGACACCTTCAATGTCACCAGGCATTGTGTCCTGCTCTCCATCTCCATTGATGAGCACAGGAGCTGAGACAAGGAGCTCACGTGCATGTGCGTATTTTATGCACACCTGAACACCTACGGCAAGAGGAATCCCACCTCCTGTGGGTTGTGGCAGGCATGGAAGGCAGTTGTGTCTCCTTCAAATGCCAGGAATTGAAACGCAGGATGAGATGAAGCACAGATTCAGCTGAATCCCTTCCCTCAGCAGGGGTAAGGGAGATGACTGCCTGTCACTGTCTGGGAACACTTTCTAATAATAAGAGCAAAAAAGGTGATATTTTGATGTAACTTTGAGAGGAGAATCAAAAGTTCTGGAAAGAATGTCTCTGCCCAGCTGAGGGAGGGAACATCAGTGGTGACTTGATCCTGTTTCCCAGCAGGTTCCCCTGGAGCCCCAGGGACACCTGGAGGGAGCCCCGAGGGGGCAGAGAAAGGGCTGCCTTGGGCTGGTCCTCTGCTGCTGAGCTGGGCTGGGCTCCTGGCATGGAGGGAGCTGATGGCAAGCGGGCAGCGCTGCAGAGAGACAGCTCTGCCCAGGAGCAGCTCCTCTGCCAAGCGCAGCAGGGCTGAGGGCACTGCCTGCAGGCACCCGAGAGGAGCCAGGCACAGAGAAGATAAAGGCAGCTGGGAGTGGGAGGAGAGTTCTGAGCTCGTTCTCTCCTGGCTTCTCTGGTGTGGAGAAGGAGGCCGTGCTTCCGAGCAGGGATGCCCTGCTGCACCATGGCAGCGACAAGGAAGGAGGGCTGCCTTCTGCGAGGGACTGTGGCAGGGTTTTGAAGACAGGTGGGTGTGCAGGCAGGGGTGCCCAGGGCTGTCCTTGAGAGCAGGGTCCCTGCAGCCCAGGGCTCTGTGTGCCGGGGCAGGGACTCTGCTGCTTGCCAGGGTCAGCTCTCAGCCTGCCCAAGGAGTTCCCCCCCGAGCGTCTGTGGGGAGAAGCTGTGGGGAAAAGGAGAGACTCCCCTCAGGGCAGGGTCCTTTGGCTCTTTTTCGAGTGTGTGCTGTGTGGGTCAGGGCTGCCCACAGCTGCAGATCTCCCCCAGAGCACTGGCAGAGGCAGCATTTACAGAGGAAAGACAAGGCAGGGGCTGCCTGGAAGATGAAGACATTGCAGGGTCTGTGCTCTCAGCTGTCTCCTGAGGGAAAGGAGCTGTCACTGGTCCACTGAGGGATCAGCAGATCTGCCAGAAAGCTCACAAAGTGCCTTCAGCCCCTCCTCTCCCTACACACAGCACCAGCAGCACCTTTGCTTCCAGCATCAGGCTTTCTCTCCTCTCCTCCTGAGGAGCCACAAAGAGGGAGATGGCCCTGGGCAGTGCCCTGCTGCCAGGAGGGGTCTGCAGGGCAGAGCTGAGCCCCCAGCGGGTGGGATGGGCTGTGGGAGCAGGGACAGGGAGGAGACGTGGGCACAGAGCAGCAGCTCCTGGCAGGGGCAGCTCCAGGCAGCAGAGAGCCACTCCACCCGGCTGCATCCCTCTCTGCTCCGCTGCACAGGGACAGAGAAACCAGACGGGAGAAACCGACTTTGAAACTGGAGGTTTACGGTTGGACTCAGTGATCTTGAAGGTCCCTTCCAACCTAAATGATTCTATGAGTCTATGACTCTTTAAACCTTCCACGCTCACATAAGGCGAATTTCATCTTCAAGTACGTTGTCAGGGAGACCATTCTTACAGGGAGAGCAGTGCAAGCACAGGAGAGCTGGGTGGTGCCCAGCAGGTCACTGGTGAGCAGAGCAGCTCTCCTGACTCTGCACTAGGGCACAGATAGCCCTTTTGTCCCTCAGGGCTCAGCAGTGTTCAGGCTAAAGGCAATGGGAAAGAGAAGGATTTGTGCTCCTGCAAAGAAAGTGCCCTCAGCAGCACAAGCCTGATCTCACAAAAAGCAGCTGAATGAAATTATTCCAAAGGAAGAGAAGTCATTTTGCAGGGATTTTTTGGGAAAGAGAATAGGATTGGCTCAACGAAGCCTTCCTTATCTTGTCAACTGCTCTTTCTTGTCATGCTCAGAGTGAACAAATGTCCAACAGCAGCTCCATCACCCAGTTCCTCCTCCTGGCATTCGCAGACACACGGGAGCTGCAGCTCTTGCACTTCGGGCTCTTCCTGGGCATCTACCTGGCTGCCCTCCTGGGCAACGGCCTCATCATCACAGCCATCGCCTGTGACCACCGCCTCCACACCCCCATGTACTTCTTCCTCCTCAACCTCTCCCTCCTCGACCTGGGCTCCATCTCCACCACTCTCCCCAAATCCATGGCCAATTCCCTCTGGGACACCAGGGACATCTCCTATGCAGGATGTGCTGCTCAGCTCTTCTTTTATATCTTCTTTGTCACAGCAGAGTTTTCCCTTCTCACTGTCATGGCCTATGACCGCTACGTTGCCATCTGCAAACCCCTGCACTACGGGACCCTCCTGGGCAGCAGAGCTTGTGTCCACATGGCAGCAGCTGCCTGGGGCAGTGGGTTTCTCTATGCTCTCCTGCACACGGCCAATACATTTTCCCTGCCCCTCTGCCAGGGCAATGCCGTGGACCAGTTCTTCTGTGAAATCCCCCAGATCCTCAAGCTCTCCTGCTCAGGCTCAGACTCCCTCAGGGAAATTGGGCTTCTCGTGGTTAGTGCCTTGGTTGCTTTTGTTTGTTTTGTGTTGATTGTGCTGTCCTATGTGCAGATCTTCAGGGCCGTGCTGAGGATCCCCTCTGAGAAGGGACGGCACAAAGCCTTTTCCACGTGCCTCCCTCACCTGGCCGTGGTCTCCCTGTTTCTCAGCACTGTCATGTTTGCCTACCTGAAGCCCCCCTCCATCTCCTCTGCAGTTCTAGATCTGGTGGTGGCTGTGCTGTACTCAGTGGTGCCTCCAGCCGTGAACCCCCTCATCTACAGCATGAGGAACCAGGAGCTCGAGGATGCCCTGTGGAAACTGATGACCAGATGATTTTCAGAAGCAATAAACTGTCATCTTCTGCAAATCTCTCATCATGTATCTCATTGCCTGCGAAGCCCGACTCAGCTTGGCAAGCAAAGTTATTGTAATGTTCGGTTTTGGTTTGTGGTTTGGGTTTTGGTTGTTTTGTTACGGTTTTTTTTTTTCTTTTCTTTGTTTGCTTTGTATAAATCTGTCTACAAAGAAATATTGTCATTTGTGCTGCTTCTAATTATGCATCTTTGCCAAATTTGTGAGTCCCACAGTCTCTGTAAATGAGGCCCCGCGCTCTCTGTGTATTTAAAAAAAGAAAGAAGGAACCTTCCAGCGACTTGTTTGCTCCAGATCCTCCGTTTGAAGGCCTCTCTGGAGCTGCAGGGCATGCCTGTGTGCAGAGGTGGAGGGGAAAGAACAGGACAGAGGAGAGGGAAGAAGAGGAGGGAGAACCAGCCTTGGTCTTCTCACAGCTGCTCTCTTCCCATTTCCACATTCTCCATTCTGATCCCTTGCGCTGTTGGAAGGCCTGATTGCTCTGGCAGCTCTCTCCTACTGCTGTGGTGTGGCAGCGCTGTGAGCACAGGCAGGGGCAGGGACGGGTCAGTTCTCCGACAGAGCTGGCCTCCCTAACAGCACCTCCATCACAGCAGGGAATGTCCTCAGGGCAGTGCCTGAAGGCCTTCAGGCAAAAACACCTTTGGAAGGTCGTCTCCCAACGTTGCTGTCAAGAACATGCCCAGGAAAGTTCCCCACAAATGGCACCACCAGCGTAGAACTTAATTGTGTAAAGTGTGCAGGGGGGGACAAGCAGCAGGTCCCTCGCCCAGCCAGGGCTCCTGGGAAAGACATGAAGGACCAGCAGAACAGGTTCTTGTCAGGTCCTGTGTGTGCAGGACACCCCAGGGAAGCTGCCACAGGGCAATGGTCACACACCTGGGCAGTAACAACCACAGGCCTGAGCATAATGTGTGTGTGGTGAGATTAACCTGAGTGAGAACAAACACCATCCGCTGTTCCTGGGGGTTCCATTAAGGGCTGTGGGACAGACAGTGTGTGGAGGTCACTTCACTTGGAGAGTAACGTCCCCTGGGAAACCCCCTGAATGCAGCACTGGGATGGGCTTCCTTGACCCCAGGTCCCTGTGTCCATTCCTCACGCCGTGGGGCATCTCAGAGAGGTGCCGAGCAGGGAGACACAGCGCGGGGCTGAGGTGCTGCCGGCCTCTGGGAGTGGCAACAGGAGGCCATGGAGTCTGCTGCAGGGCCTCTGCCCGTGCCAGGGAAGGACTCGTGTCTCTGAGCAGCCCTGCCAGCGCCCTGACAGTGCCGTGTGTGTCTCCAGGAACACCTGTGTGCTACCTCACCCTCCCCTCTCTTCATGGCCTGTCCCTTTGATTACACGGTGTGACAGAAGCACCTCTGTGGAGCATCTCCCCTGTGCAGTCCGAAAGGGTTCTGCAGGCGTGAGCGGCATTGCCCTCTAGAAGATGGCATTTCTCACCTCTCACAGAGCACAGAGCACGTCTAGGGAGTAGGAATGCAGTGAGAGGCACACACCCTCCATGTTTCACCTCTCTGAACGTCCTTCACAATTTTTTTAAGCACCTGACAGAGAAGCAAATGTCTTCAGAAATAGGTGGGCTGGGCTGTTTGCACCAATGCTGAAACTCTCCTGATGTGAAACCATGACCCTCATGGATTTTGTTTTCATAACCTCTTTTTAGACCCATTCTTCCCCTTCCTGTTCATGCTGGAATCCTGCGCGTGCATCAGAGCTGCACTTGGGGGCAGGTCTTCTGCCCAGCATGGGCAGGCAGAAGGCCTTCTCCACCGGCTCCTCTCCCCTCCCTGGAGCCACTCCTTTCTGCGGCACCCCCACCACTGTCAGTGGGATGCCCAGAACAGCCCTCCTGAGAGAGTTTAACAACGCCCTGTTTCAACACGCACCTCACCCCTGCTCGATCCTCTCATCTACAGCCTGAGGAGAAGGAAGGATGGGGGTTGGGAGGAACTGACAGAAACAGCTTAGGAAAGCTGTCGGCTGCAGAGAGATCCCGTTGGAGTCGTGGGCTTGTAGGAAGAAATCACTTCTGGTTTTCTTCTGAAGCGGCCCCCAAGGATCTGGACAGCGAGTATTGTGTCCTGGGCACTCCTCTGGCAGCATGTCATAGTGAGAAGACTTTTGGTGTCATGGAGATGGAGAAGGCTGGTCAGTGCCATTGTGAGACCTCTCTCCAACACCTTGGAAAGGCCAGAGCCATCTGAGAGCCTTGGAAAAAGCAGAAATGAAACCAGTTTTCAAAAAAGCAGGAAGGAGGATTGGGACAATGACAGACTGGCCAGCCTCACCAGGGCAGGGGATATGACAAGTCCTCCTGCAGCCATCTGCAGGCATTTGAAGGACAAGAAAGGGATGGCAGAAGACATGTGGGAGGGAAAAGAAGGGGATGTTGTGTACCTGGACTTTAGCAAGGCCTTTGACTACAGGTCTCCTGTAGTCTCCTTATGGCCAGGTTGTTGACAGCCGGGCTGAAGAAGTGGACGATGTGGTTGGTGGAAAGCTGTCTGAGTAATGACGGAGGGACATCATCTGTGGTACAAAGTCCTTCTGGAACCCACTTACTAGTGGCATCCATCAAAGACCAGCCCTTGACAACTACTATGGAACATTATTATCTCTCCGTATGATGGCAGACAATGCACTTTCACCTCCTTTGTAGATGATGCCAAGCTGGGGGAGCCCTTAAGGAATCCCACCCTGTTAGCACTGTTGGTGGCAGGAGAGTTGGGAAGGATGACTGTGGTGGGTTAAACATGGCAGGGCACGGAGGGTCGGAAGGGAGAAGCGTAGAGGGATGGCACCTTTGGGGAGGAGTGGACAGGAGAGGTGACCCACAGCTGACTAACAGAGTACTCCATCCCACTGGCATCTTGCTCAGTATAAAAGCTGAGGGATCACAGGGCTCAGGCTCTTTTTCCAATGTCAGATGCCAGCTGGAGGAGCGGTGCTAGAGGAGGCTGGGAAGCAAAAGCGTGGTTGTGATGTGACAATTCAGGGCAGCACTTGACCAGGGGTTAGTCCCAGAGAAATGGCGCTGGAGCCCCAGTGGTCCTGCTCTGGCCAGGACATTAATGGCCCCAGCGAGCGGGGCAGGGGCAGGGGCAGAAGGAGATGCCCTGAGCCGGAGAGGGAAAATGTAAATGGCCCAAGTGGGGCAGGAGCAAAGCGAGTCACCCCGATTTCAGCAGAGGCACAAAGAGCCACCTTGAGCGGGGCAGGAGTAAATCCAGGCACCTGGTGTAGGGCAGGGGCAAATGGAGCCTCCCCAGGCAAGAGAGGGGAAAAACCAGCTGTCCTGAGGGGGACATGATGAAAAGAAGCCACCCAAGCAAGGCTGAGGCCACACTGGATGCCCCAAAGGAAGGATATAACGAAGAAAATCTCCCCAAGTGGAGCAGGAGAAAAATTCCCTTGCCTGAGCTGAGCAGGAGGAACTCAGTGCCCCGAGCAAGAGTGGGGAAAACTGGAGGACGCAGGAGGTGCAGGGGCCCAACTGGCGAGCTCAAGGAGGGCAGGAATAGCAACCAGCTGCCTTCTTGGGGCAGAGGCAACACTCATTGCCCTCCAGGCAGGTCGTGGGGTTAAACCAGATGCTAAAAAGCCACCCACAAATGTTTTTTGGATCTGGAGGGTGGGAGAGCAGCTGGGTGGGGGCCTGGCAGCCACCCAAGGTGCACCCAGTGCAGTTGCTCAAGGTGGTTCTTTTGTAGTGCTCCTTCAGTCAGCCTGTGGCTGGATCCTGTGGGGTAGATAAAATCACAGAATCACGGAATGATAGGGGTTGTAAGGGACCTCTGGAAATCATCTAGTCCACCTCCAGGTGCTTTGCTACTGGAGTCTCACAGACGCAGTCCTGTACCTGGGAAGAGTGGAAAAGAAGCCCTCAGCCCCCCAACTGTGCCAGCCAAAGCTGTGAAGGGGCTCGTTGTATACCAACAGTTTGGTATACATTGTATGTATTTCATTATTTCCTTTATATTTAATTATTAATATTTCATTGATGTAACTACTTTAATGAACTATTACTTTTTTATTACAGTAACCATTTTTTTCTAAACACATAAATCTTTTTCTCTCTTTTCTGTGTCTCCTTGGAGTGAGAGGTGGGGGAGAGCATCTGTCATCTCACCATTGGCCAATCTGCCCCAAACCACGACAGCCCTCCTGTCCAGCTGGTTTTTACCCATCTATTTATCCATCCATGCAGACCATAGTGTGCTGACATTGAACATTGTGGGGGATGATGCTGAAAGCCTTGCTGACTTCCAGGTAGAAGACAATCATTGCTCTTCCTTGCCCAGAAATCCTCTCCTTTCTTCAGAAAACGTAAAAAGGATGGCCAGGAAGAAGCTACCTTGGGTAAATCCAGGGTAAATCACCTTCTCTTTCAGACACCCAGAAAGGGGATCCGAGTGGGCGTGCTCGGGCGCACAGCCTTCTGTTACCCTGCTCATCCTTTGGGCCTTTTTGCAAGGTGCATGCAATGTTTGGGTTCTTACAGTAATCAGGGAGTTCCCTCAGACTCCGTGACCTTTCAAAGATGATGGAGAAGGGCCTCACGGTGACACCGTCCTGCTCGCTCAGGTCCTTGGGAGCCTTCCCCTCCAACCCCATAGGCTGGTAAGGACTATGTTTGCTCAAGTGACACCTGAATTGATCCACACTCACTGCTGGTTATTTTCTTCCAGACTCCTGCCTTGAGGAGCAAAGGGCTGAGAGACCTTGCTGGGGAAGACTAAGGCAAGGGGGATACAGTATCTCATATTTCTCTACACCTGTTCTTACTAAATTCTCCAGTGGTCACACATAATCTTTGGGTTTTTTCTTGAATTCTTCTGGAAGTACTAAGAGATCCTCTTGATGTCCTCGAAGCTCTTGCAAGGGCCAACACTAGGGAAGCTTTGGCTCCTCTAAAGCCATCCCTATTTCTAAATTCCTGCTTCAGTCCTTGCATCCACGTTCCTTCCTTAGCCAAGCTGCTCTCCTGAAATGTCTGGTTGTTTTCCTGCTTATGATGTCGACAGTTCTTATGCTTGGAAGATGCTTCTCTGAAAGACCAACTGTACTGAGCTCTGCTGCCTTTGAATACTGCTGCCCATGGGCCTACCACTGAAAGTCCCCTGAAGAGGCTAAAATCTTCTCCCAGTATTCCATGGTCCCTACAGCCAAAGCTGACACTGGTTTTCGCATCCCTGATCAGCGCTTCCTCTTTTGCAAGGACTGGATTGGAGTGAGCATCACCTTTGTTGGTCTGCGCCTGTGCAAAGAAGTTGTCCAAAGAGACACCAACACCAGCTGGACAGTATGCATCCTGCCATGCTCACCTGCCAGTGAGTGTCATTAAAGTCTCCAATAGCACTTGGGGTCATGGATCTGAGGACTTCCATGGCTTGCTTAAGCAAACCTTTCTCCACTTCCTTACCCTGATTGCAGGTGCTTTGTCTCCCACGAAGGTGTCACACTAACAGGCCTCTCCTTTGACCCTCACTCACAAGGGCTCACGCAACCTGCTGCGCATCCCATAGAGGAGCTCCACACATAGAACAAGCTCCTGCACATGGAGGGCATCTCCCTCCTCATCTTCCTGGCCCATCTCTCCTGAAAAGCCCCTATGCACCATGGCAGCACCACTGTGAGCTGTCCCACCACCCCTTGCCACTTATTCCACCAACGTACAAACTCTAGGATGGCACACGGGACTCCAGCTCCTCCGGTCTGTGCCCCAGGCTGAGGGCACTGGTGCACATTTGGTCTGCAGCACCTGAGCTGGAGCACTGGGGCCAAGCTTGGACTTGTCCCAGGCAAACCCAGTACCAAGTGCCCAAGACCCCACACCTGCTAATGCTGTGCTCGAGACCAGAGACATACTGGATGCGACGGCAGGCGGCAATGTGAAGGCACTAAACGAGGAAACGCTGCTCCCTACAACACCAGAAAAGCCAGGCTGGGCTCTGTAGCCCTG
Organism: Larus michahellis; assembly: GCF_964199755.1. Classification (NCBI taxonomy): domain Eukaryota; kingdom Metazoa; phylum Chordata; class Aves; order Charadriiformes; family Laridae; genus Larus; species Larus michahellis. The sequence goes on along the minus strand of NW_027436399.1, from coordinate 2,100,046 downwards.
GAAGAAGCAGGCTTTGTTGTCTGTAGTGTTGCTGAAGACCTGTGCTGGAGGTGAAGCTGATCTCCAGGATGACAAGGTGCTGCTCAAAATGTCCCTCATCAAGGGCCTCAGGAAAGGATTGTTGAAAGAAGAACTGGGAGAGTTTGGGAGCAGCCAAATCATTTGAGACCCCAGTGTGATAGGCTTCCTGTTCATGACCTTCTCTGCATCAGCTGAATGGAGATGGGTGAGACCGTGCCTCACTGCAGTGGTGGGTTTCAGTCGCTGATCCACGGAAACTGAACGTGCCTGAGATGCCACATAGGCTTGCCAAAGGAACCAAATCGGCCTGCAGTGCCCTCTGAGGTGTCCCTCATGCAGCTGCTCTGAACACCAATGGCTTTCCCATAGGTCCTGTGCGGTCCCTGCCAGCCTGTGCTAGAGAGCGCTGGCATCTCACTTAGCACCACAGGCCTGTGTTTGGCCATTGAGACGCTTCCCGAATTCGGTTAAGCCACGTAGGGATGTCCGTGAAACAACTGCCATTACAGTCAGTGGAGAGCTAGGAACTACAGCTGATGGAGAAGAGAAAGAGAGGGACTTAGGTCCATTTGCTCAGCTGATGACCTCTGTAGGCTGCTGTAGCTATAAGGAAAAGGAAAGGTTTTAGTTGTCTTAAACGTAAACACCTGCTGTCATTTCCATCTGCCAAAGGAATTCCTCACAAGGCTCCAGGATGGTGCCCCCCGATGCTGCCTTGTCTCTCAGCATTGCTGCATTAGAGCTTGCAGTCACCTGCAAATGTCTTGGACAAGCTCTGGTGTCACCTCCAATGTCACCAGGTGTTTCCACCTGAACAACACCCTCAATCTCCATGAAGTAGCCTGAGAGCTGAGACAAGGAGCTCCCATACAGCTGCCTGTATTTGTGCACACCTGAACTGAGGCAAGAAGAATCCCACCTCCTGTGGGTTTGTGGAAGGAACAAGAGGGAGTCCTCCTCTAGCCCAGGACTTCAAACCCAGGATGAGATGCCTCAAATGATTCAGCTGCATCACTGCACTCACCAGGGGTAAAGAGCTGTCTGGGTGTCCTGTCTAATGGTGAGACAAGGAAAGGCTATTCTCATGCCTAACTCTGTCTCTGGTAATAGAAACGACACAGCTGGAAAGAAGTGTCTCTGCCCAGCTGAGGGAGGGAACCTCAGTGCTGACTTCAGCCTGTTTCCCAGCAGGTTCTCCCGAAGCCCCAGGGGCACCTGAAGGGAGGGCAAAGTGGGCAGAGCAAGGGCTGCCTTGGGCTGCTCCTCTGCTGCTGAGCTGGGCTGGGCTCCTGGGACAGAGGGAGCTCATGGCAAGCGGGCAGCACTCCTTCCACAGCACTGCAGAGAGACAGCTCTGCCCAAAGCGCAGCAGGGCTGAGGGCACTGCCTGCAGGTGCCAAGGGGAGAGGAGCAAGGCAGAGGTGTTAAAGGCACTCTAGGAGCGGGGGGATAGCTGAGCTCTCACTGCGGGAGGAATCTTCACAGCCCTCTATATGGTAAGTCTCTGGCTGCAGGGTACTGAGTTTGGTGTTCTTTGGAGGACATCCTAGACCTGGTTCATCCCGCAGCCTGCAGGACCTGGCAGGAGGATTCTCAGAGATTCCCAAGTAGAGGAGGAGGACGTGCTCTGGAGCAGGGCTTCCCTGCTGCACTTCAGTAGGTCGGGGCACGGTGGTTTCCTTGTCTTTGGGATGACTGGAGGGTACCAACCTGGGTGTGCAGCCAGAGGAGCCCAGGGCTGTCCTTCCGCAGACGGTCCCTGCACCCCGGGGGATCGCTGCCAGGGCATTTCCAAGGAAACTTTTCAAGAGGCTGGTCAAAGTGGGGATTACCTGAAAGGGAAGGAGTCTGTGCTTTGAGATGAGTCACCTTGTTTGGCTGGGTGGACAGTGGGAGATGGGACTTTATTTTCCCACTCTTGCGAAGGCACGGGGTCGCCCACTCCCTTTGAGTTCTCTGAGCCGCCCCTTTGCCCCTGTGCAGGCAGAGATGCCCTGGAGCAGTTCCCTGCTGCCAGGAGGTGTTTGCAGGGCAGAGCTGAGCACATCGCAGGTGGGATGGAGTTCTCTTTCTGTGAGCACTGCAAAGGAGGAGACCTGGGCACAGAGAAGTGGTTCCCAGCAGAGACAGCTCCAGGCAGCAGAACCCTTGTCAGAGAGGGAGAGGGAGGAGATCCCAGAAACGTGAGGGGAGGGGGGATTCGGGCACCCCCCTGCCATCCGCTGCAGTGCAAGCACCTTTCCTGCAGCAGCTCCCAGGTCTCCTCTCCCACACAGTGCAGCCCCCCACTCTCAGCGTCACAAACACTCGGCCATCACTTTCCTTCCCAACAGCTCAACCAACACAGAGGGAGATGGGGATTCAGCTTCAGCTGAGACACAAGCACTTGGGTCCTGCCATGCAGATGTTTCCATGGAGGAAAAGCAGCCAAATCCCCTCGCGGACTTTGGAGCCAGGCACCAGAGTGTGCCTGACTGGAAAAGACCTTTTAGGACACCCCATCTTAAAGACATTGGGCTCTTTCCCTGAGGGGGCCCTGCTGAGCTGCAGGCTGCCCTCCAGAAGGTCACAACTCTCCCATGGCATCTCTGTGTTTTCTAAGTACCCGACAGAGAAGACACCACAGCGCTAAGGCCAAGGAGATGCCACGGGACGGCTGTAGGTCGGCAGCTGCAATGAGGCCTCTGTGTCCCTGGCTGGGAGGGGAGAGATGAGATTCCTCTGCTCTCAGCAGTGTCCTGGTCTTTTGGGGGGAACACCTGGGTGTTACTGTCCTCCAGCTCAAAAAGGTGCCTGCCCAGGGCAGCTGGGAGCAGGGCTGAAGGACAGGTCAGCTCTCCACACTCTTCACTGAGGGACAGTCCCTTTGCCTGCCAGCACCCACAGGATTTCACTTGGAGTGCAGCAGGAATGCTCCAAAACTCCTCAGCTCTTGTGTGACAACTGGAACAAAGTCCACAAAGCAAATTCCCCTCAACTTTGCTCTGCCGTCGGGTGAATTAGGAGTGACAATGCTGGAAAGCTCTTTGATATCAAAAGTGGATATAGGCTAAGATCACCCCGTCTTCCTATCGACCAATTGCTGTAGGCAGGACTGAATCCTGCAGAGCCCCCTGCTCCCAGCGGCACCCTCAGCCAGCACCAACCACAGCTCATGAAAGGGACCTGCCAAAGGTCTGCTTGAAAGGGGAGAGGAACTTTCAGAAGTTTTTCTGAGAAACTGAATAGACTTTGGTCTCTTCTTTGAACAGGTCCCCATGTCCAGAGGACAAAAATGTCCAACAGCAGCTCCATCACCCAGTTCCTCCTCCTGGCATTCGCAGACACACGGGAGCTGCAGCTCTGGCACTTCGGGCTCTTCCTGGGCGTCTACCTGGCTGCCCTCCTGGCCAATGGCCTCATCATCACCACCATCGCCTGTGACCACCGCCTCCACACCCCCATGTACTTCTTCCTGCTCAACCTCTCCCTCCTCGACCTGGGCTCCATCTCCACCACTGTCCCCAAATCCATGGCCAATTCCCTGTGGGACACCAGGGACATCTCCTACACAGGATGTGTGGCCCAGCTCTTATTCTTTTTCTTTTTCATTTCAGCTGAGTATTTTCTTCTCACTGTCATGGCCTATGACCGCTACGTTGCCATCTGCAAACCCCTGCACTACGGGACCCTCCTGGGCAGCAGAGCTTGTGTCCACATGGCAGCAGCTGCCTGGGGCAGTGGGTTTCTCCATGCTCTCCTGCACACGGCCAATACATTTTCCCTGCCCCTCTGCCAGGGCAATGCCCTGGACCAGTTCTTCTGTGAAATCCCCCAGATCCTCAAGCTCTCCTGTTCAAACTACTACTTCAGGAAAGCTGGGCTTCTTGTGGTTAGTGTCTGTTTAGGCTTCGGTTGTTTTCTTTTCATCGTGCTGTCCTATGTGCAGATCTTCAGGGCCGTGCTGAGGATCCCCTCTGAGCAGCGACGGCACAAAGCCTTTTCCACATGCCTCCCTCACCTGTCTGTCATCTCCCTGTTTCTCAGCACTGCCGTGTTTGCCTACCTCAAGCCCCCCTCCATCTCCTCCCCAGCTCTAGACCTGGTGGTGGCAGTCCTGTACTCATTGGTGCCTCCAGTAGTGAACCCCCTCATCTACAGCATGAGGAACCAGGAGCTCAAGGATGCCCTATGGAAACTGGCTCAATGGACGTTGTTTCACCATTAATAAATTGTCTCCCCTTCTCCGCATGTTTTGTAGACTTTCTCTTAGGCAATAAGCCTGCTTTTTTCTCTTGCAGTCATCCTGCTTCTGTATAATTTTCTGGGCTTGTACCACTTGTCTTGAGGTTTGTTCCAGTTGTGTCTGACCCTTGCACAACACTGTGTCAAAGGTGACCTGCCTAATAGCAGCTCTTCAAGAAAAAGGCATCTCCCAGGTGCAGTGCCTGGATGCTAGGTGCTTCCTCCAAAGGTGCTGCCAATAAAATGTCCAATGAACTGGTCTTTCAAAGAGTCTGTTCTCCCTGTGTTCTCCCTGTGTTTGGGGTTAAGCTCACTGTACTGTTGGGTTCCGTGGACCAAATGTTCTGGTTTGAAAGGCTCTCTTCTTGTCTCCAGTGGTAGTGGAGATGGTGCATGAGCTCCTGATTACCTCCTCAGGCTGCTTCACATGTGTCAGGACTTATGGCATACAGCAGACTCTATGGAAATGAATTGGGACGTGTGAGGAGAGGATGGGGACTCACCACGTGCCCTGAGCTGGGAGTGAATGAAGACACAGGAGATGAAACATCCACAGAGGTGAAGTCCCCCACAAGCAAAACACTAAACTGAGGTATGCACAAACAAGGACTCTGCAATGCCCAGAAAGTCAGTGTGGATCCGGTAGGCGTGGGAAAGGGAGGCTGGAGAGGTGTGGGAGCTGCCGGAGGACCCTCAGGGCCAAGGAATATTGTGCTGTCCTGGGGAGCAGGAGGAGGCACCTCCTCATGCTGGTTTGCTGCACAAGGAACGGTGACACCATGCCTGGCTCAGTTCCTGGTCCCTGTAAAGGTGCATCAGGATGGGAGGGAGGACAGGAGGCTGTTTCCCACCTCTCTTCCCCATCACCCCCCGTACTCGAGGATTTATAACCTGTAACTCCAACAGCAGCGCAGGGGCCCTGCAGAGGCCACAGGTACCATGGGCCCTGCAGGCGTACAGCCCCCTCTCCTTCCAGTGCTGCTCTGGGAGCACCCATTTCTCCTGGCTTTTGTGGTTCCGACCCCACGGATAGATTTTCATTTGGCTTTTTGTCCTGCCAGCTCCAGCTGGAGCTGTTTCTTAGCTCTGTCTGCCTGGGAGTGGGAACGTGAGGCTGTGCCCCCTCGCTCGGTGCTGGCAGGGGGGGCTGTGCTCTTCCTCCAGGTGCCACTGCCCTGCCAGGACCCATCATCTCCAGTGACACATGCCACCCTCTATGTCCCATGTGCTGCCGTTGCCCTGTCCTTGCCTGCAAGGACTGGATCTGCTCTGCTCCCGTATCACTTCTGAGCAAGACTGTCCATCCCAGTGCTGTCTTTTGGGGGAGCTGCATCCAATTCCTGACAAGGAGGAAGAAAAATCCAGAGGCGGCATTCAAAACGTTTCAGTTTGAATGGGAAAAGACTCCCAGGGCAGGTTCCCTCCCAACCCTGCAACCACCTGGCTTTGAAACCTGCAAGTTGCAGGGTCTCTGGGTGCAGGTTGGAAGGGTTTTTCAGCTTGGCAGTGGGCACCTCTGAGAAAAAGCTCATCTGCATAACAGAGTTTCCACCATGAAAGGGGATCTGCTCAGGGCAGCGCAGGAAGGATCAGGTCTTCTTCCACAGTTGCTGTCAAGAGCGTTCCTTCAAACGTGCCCTGGTGAGGGATGCCCAGTAAAGAGGTAAAGAGTGTGCGTGTGCAGGGTGAGGGCACACACAACAGTGTCCTTGCACAGCCACACCTCCAGGGACAGAACTGAAGGACCAGCAGAGCGGGGTCTGGTCTGTGCCTTTGTTTGCTGGACACCCCGGGGAAGCTGTCCCAGGGCAATCGTCACGGAACAGACACCTGAAACCACCATTTGCAGAACTGGACGCCTACGCAAGCCCAGAGAGGATGTTTGTCTGCCTGTGGAGAGACACCGAATAACGAGGTCAGAAGTCCCTGTTTGCATGGTTCAGAGGAGATTTCGGCATGCACACCGTGTGCATGTGGGGACATGAACCCGAGAGAGCACAAACACCAGCAGCTGTTCTTAGAAATGCCCAAAAGTGCTGTGGGACAGGCAGTGTCCCTTCATCGGAGAGTAACGTCCCCTGGGAAACCCCCTGAATGCAGCACTGGGATGGGCTTCCTTGAGCCCAGGTCCCTGTGTCCATTCCTCACGCCGTGGGGCATCTCAGAGAGGTGCCGAGCAGGGAGACACAGCGCGGGGCTGAGGTGCTGCCGGCCTCTGGGAGTGGCAACAGGAGGCCATGGAGTCTGCTGCAGGGCCTCTGCCCGTGCCAGGGAAGGACTCGTGTCTCTGAACAGCCCTGCCAGCACCCTGACAGTGCTGGGTGTGTCTCCAGGAACAGCCTGTGTGCTACCTCACCCTCCCCTCTCTTCATGGCCTGTCCCTTTGATTACACGGTGTGACAGAAGCACCTCTGTGGAGCATCTCCCCTGTGCAGTCCGAAAGGGTTCTGCAGGTGTGAGCGGCATTGCCCTCTATGAGATGGCATTTCTCACCTCTCACAGAGCACAGAGCACGTCTAGGGAGTAGGAATGCAGTGAGAGGCACACACCCTCCATGTTTCGTCTCTCTGAACGTCCTTCACAATATTTTTAAGCACCTGACAGAGAAGCAAATGTCTTCAGAAATAGGTGGGCTGGGCTGTTTGCACCAATGCTGAAACTCTCCTGACGTGAAACCATGACCCTCATGGATTTTATTTTCATAACCTGCTTTTTAGACCCATTCTTCCCCATTCTCCCCCAGGTTGTTGACAGATGGGCTGAAGAAGTGGACGATGTGGTTGGTGGAAAGCTGTCTGAGCAATGACGGAGGGACATCATCTGTGGTACAAAGTCCTTCTGGAACCCACTTACTAGTGGCATCCATCAAAGACCAGCCCTTGACAACTACTATGGAACATTATTATCTCTCCGTATGATGGCAGACAATGCACTTCCACCTCCTTTGTGGATGATGCCAAGCTGGGGGAGCCCTTGAGGAATCCCACCCTGTTAGCACTGTTGGTAGCAGGAGAGTTGGGAAGGATGACTGTGGTGGGTTAAACATGGCAGGGCACGGAGGGTCGGAAGGGAGAAGTGTAGAGGGATGGCACCTTTGGGGAGGAGTGGACAGGAGAGGTGACCCAAAGCTGACTAACAGAGTACTCCATCCCACCGGCATCTTGCTCAGTATAAAAGCTGAGGGATCACAGGGCTCAGGCTCTTTTTCCAATGTCAGATGCCAGCTGGAGGAGCGGTGCTAGAGGAGGCTGGGAAGCAAAAGCGTGGTTGTGATGTGACAATTCAGGGCAGCATTTGACCAGGGGCTGGTCCCAGGCAAATGGCGCTGGAGCCCCAGTGGTCCTGCTGTGGCGGGGACATTAATGGCCTCTGCGAGTGGGGCGGGGGCAGGGGCAGAAGGAGATGCCCTGAGCCGGAGAGGGAAAAAACTAAATGCCCCAAATGGGGCAGGAGCAAAGCGAGTCACCCCGATTTCAGCAGAGGCACAAAGAGCCACCTTGAGCAGGGCAGGAGTAAATCCAGCACCTGGTGTAGGGCAGGGGCAAATGGAGCCTCCCCAGGCAAGAGAGGGGAAAAACCAGCTGTCCTGAGGGGGACACGATGAAAAGAAGCCACCCAAGCAAGGCTGAGGCCACACTGGATGCCCCAAGGGAAGGATATAAAGAAGAAAGCCTCCCCAAGTGGAGCAGGAGGAAAACTCCCTGCCCTGAGCTGAGCAGGAGGAACTCAGTGCCCCGAGCAAGAGTGGGGAAAACTGGAGGACGCAGGCGGTGCAGGGGCCCAACTGGCGAGCTCAAGGAGGGCAGGGATAACAACCAGCTGCCTTCTTGGGGCAGAGGCAACACTCATTGCCCTCCAGGCAGGTCGTGGGGTTAAACCAGATGCTAAAAAGCCACCCACAAAGTTTTTTTGGATCTGGAGGGTGGGAGAGCAGCTGGGTGGGGGCCTGGCAGCCACCCAAGGTGCACCCAGTCCAGTTGCTCAAGGTGGTGCTTTTGTAGCACTCCTTCAGTCAGCCTATGGCTGGATCCTGTGGGGTAGATAAAATCACAGAATCAAGGAATGATAGGGGTTGTAAGGGACCTCTGGAAATCATCTAGTCCACCTCCCCTGCCAGAGCAGGTTGAGCTAGAGCAGGTTGCACAGGAATGCGTCCAGGTGGGGTTTGAATATCTCCAGATACAGAGGCTACAGCACCTCTCTGGGCAGCCTGTCCCAGTGCTCTGCCACCCTTGAAGTCAAGAAGTTCTGAACCTGTCAGACACCAGGTGCTTTGCTGCAGGAGTCTCACAGACGCAGTCCTGTGCCTGGGAAGAGTGGAAAATAAAGCCCTCAGCCCCCCGACTGTGCCAGCCAAAGCTGTGAAGGGGCTCGCTGACAGCCCTGGGCAGGTTTTTATGCCTGGGGCTGGTGCGGCTCCAGGCAGAGGCGGGAGCTCTGTGGGCAGATGAGCAGCCCTTGGCCAGCAGTGCCTGGGGCAGCCCAACAGCTGCCGGCTGGTGGCTGCAGGAGGTGCCCCAGCTGTGGTTGCTGAGGGGCCACAGTGCGTCCCCGTGCGTCTGGGGGTGGCCCCTGTCACAAAGGGGCAGTGATGCGGCACCCACCCACTGCTTGTGAGCTCACCTGGCCAGGGCTTGGCATCCTCAAGAGCGGGCCAGCCAAAGCTCCTTGGGCTGAGCTGGCCCTGGGAACACTCGGCTGCTTCCTTTGCCACTTCCTTGGCTGCTTTTTCTCAACCATTCATCGTTTACTGCCCTCTTCTCCTCACCTTCCATCCTTTTCTAACGGTAATGATGATTTGACCTTCAGGACAGATCATACAGGAGGTAGATGTGGGATCAAAGTATCGTCTGGTCTATGCCTTCGGAGCTTTAGGATGAGCTGTTACAGCTTTTTAGGCTGGCCAGATACGCACTGTGGGTAGAGTTCCTATTTGCTAATTGTTATTTCTTCAAAACATCCCAGGGTGGGTAAGTAGGGGTGGCAGTGTACTCTGAGGCTTTGGGCTCCGTCTGGAATGAGAAGAAGCCCATCCTGACGGATGCGGTAGGAAGAGAGACAGAAAAGGAGCACAGCAAAGGCAGCTGTTAAGGCAGCGGCTGAAAGCCGGTCCCTCCTGTGTCCAAGGGGGCAAAGTGTGGGCTGGAGAACCAGAGGGCTCTGCTGCTAATGGCAGCCAGAGGGAAGCAGCAGGTCCTCTTCAGAGAAGGTGACACCCAGTGCAGTCTTCCCAAAGGGCCTTGGTAACTGCTGTCAGTTGGATTCCTGCGACAGGGACAGCAGGGCCGTCAGCTGCAGCTCTGCAGCGCTTGGAACTACCACTGAAACGGTGCTGGTGGCGGATGCTGTTCTCTGGGTTTAGTTTGGGATTTTTTGTAATTTTGTTGAGGTGCAGCTATTTCTTTGCACTCAGGTGTCAGGATTAGCACTGATCTTCTCTTTCTGGAGCATGTCCTGGCATCCTTTGTCATCCAGAGCTTTCCCTGCTGTTCCTGAATGGCAGCGATGGCCTCAATGGGGCCACCCATCGCTCCTGTGAGTGACGACTTCACCATCAGGCTTGGACTTTGTGAATCCCCAAAGGCAAGGGACGTGGCTGGTGCTCCGTCCCTGAATGGTGATGTACCGGCAATCGAGAGGGAATTCTGGGGTGAGTCAGTCATGACTTATGAGCCAGTTTTGACATCTCATGTCATGACTTCTCATCATGATGAGACATGAGGGGTGCCCTCATCCATCCCCCAAGTCCATTCAGCACCCAAGTACATCATCAAGGCCTTTCAGCCTTCAGTTCCCTGAGTGTGTTCTGCACTCCAGTTTGGGAAGAAAAGGCCTATTTTCACCCATGGCAATCAGGAAACTCCCTTTTATTACAGAGATACCAAAAGGCAGGCCAGCATTACTGTGGTGACAGACTAATTGAGAGAAGGTCTCTGGGTCAGACAGACCGGGTTCACCCTCTGAAGAAGTGGGAGAAAGCAAATATTTGTGTTGAGACAGCTGTATGACTGATACAATAAGCACAAGATAAATATGAGGTCACATGTAAACAGAGAGGGGAAACTCAATGCTGCTGAAGCACACTGGTAGAATCAGTTTCCACAGGGCATCCTTGAGCTCCTGGTTCCTCATGCTGTAGATGAGGGGGTTCAGTGCTGGAGGCACCACGGAGTACAGCACAGCCACCACCACATCCAGGGATGGGGAAGAGATGGAGGGGGGCTTCAGGTAGGCAAATATTCCAGTGCTGACAAGCAGGGAGACCACAGACAGGTGAGGGAGGCACGTGGAAAAGGCTTTGTGCCGTCCCTGCTCAGAGGGGATCCTCAGCACGGCCCTGAAGATCTGCACATAGGACAGCACGATGAACACAAAACAAACAAAAGCAACCAAGGCACTAACCACAATAAGCCCAACTTCCCTGAGGGAGTCTGAGTGTGAGCAGGAGAGCTTGAGGATCTGGGGGATTTCACAGAAGAACTGGTCCAGGGCATTGCCCTGGCAGAGGGGTAGGGAAAATGTATTGGCCATGTGCAGGAGAGCATGGAGAAACCCACTGCCCCAGGCAGCTGCTGCCATGTGGACACAAGCTCTGCTGCCCAGGAGGGTCCCGTAGTGCAGGGGTTTGCAGATGGCAACGTAGCGGTCATAGGACATGACAGTGAGAAGACAATATTCTAATGACATCAAAAAGAGAAAAAAAAAAACAACTGGGCAGCACACCCCGGGTAGGAGATGGCCCTGGTGTCCCACAGCGAATTGGCCATGGCTTTGGGGACAGTGGTGGAGATGGAGCCCAGGTCAAGAAAGGCGAGGCTGAGGAGGAAGAAGTACATGGGGGTGTGGAGGCGGTGGTCACAGGCGATGGCGGTGATGATGAGGCCGTTGGCCAGGAGGGCAGCCAGGTAGATGCCCAGGAAGAGCCCGAAGTGCAAGAGCTGCAGCTCCCGTGTGTCTGCGAATGCCAGGAGGAGGAACTGGGTGATGGAGCTGCTGTTTCCCTATGTCAGAAAGTCCTAAGAAGCAGGTGAGATAGATGCAGAGATCACAGAAATGATGATGCTTTCTGTAGAGAAAGGAATGGGTAAAGGCACTTTTTCAGGTTCCTCACAGACCCACTGGTTTCCCTTTGTAACGCTGTAGGAGTTGCAGTCTCTTGTGCAAGCATCACAGCTCCATTGCTGTGATTGCAAACACCACAGCTCCCCAAGTACAGGTCCTCCTTTCTACCCTTTTTAAAAATGGGTGCAATGTTTGCCTTTTTCCAGTCCCTGGGGACTTCACCTGACTGCCATGGCTTTTCAGATATCATGGAGAGCGGCTTGGCAACTCCATCAGCCAGTTCCCTCAGGACTCTGGGATGCATCTTGTCAGCCCCCATAGACTCCTGCATGCTCAGGTTCCTCAGGTGGTCACAAACCTGATCCTTTGCCACAGTGGGGGGGACTTGGCCCCTCAAGTCCCTACCTTGAGGTCCCCCCACTCGAGAGGTGTGGGAAGAGAGGTTGGCAGGGAAGACTGAGGCAAAACTGTTGTTGAGTACCTCGGCCTTCTCCTCGACCATTGTTACCAGTTTGCCAGTCTTGCTCATCAGGAGGGGTACGCTTTCTTTGACCTTCCTTTTCTGGCTGACGTATCTATAGAAGCCCTTCTTATTATTCCTTGCCTCCCTTGCCAAGTTCATCTCCAGCTGCGCCTTGGCCTTCCTGACCCCATCCCTACGCTCTTCCCAGGATACCTGTCCCTGCTTCCACTGCCTGTGCATTTCCTTCTTGCCCTTTAGTTTGACCAGCAGGTCTCTGCTCAGCCATGCACATTGCTCAAGGCTTTATCCATGGGGTTTATCTCCACCCCAGCCACACCCAGTGCACTGAATCTCCCCTTCCATGTCATTCCTGGTCGCATCTCCGTCTCATTCCCTGTCCATTGCAGACCAACCATCTGCAATATAAATGTGGGCACCAGACGAACTCCTCCTGGGGCCTTTGACAAGCACTTGGACCTCAAAAGAGCAGAGAGGTGCCTCTGGGAGGTCCTCCTCTTCCCGAGATATGCTTCCTCAACTGGTGTCTTTAGGATGCATGAGTGGTAAATGGAGAAACATGGTCATCCCCTGAGAGCTTCTTAACGTTTCAGTTAGTGTTAGGCAGTGATTGGTAGTGGGTAGGGATGCCAGAGAGGGCAGAGGAACCTGACAAACAAGTCTTATGAGGAGCGGCGGAGGGAACTGGGATTGTTTAGTCTGGAGAAAAGGAGGCTGAGGGGAGACCTTATCGCTCTCTACAGCCACCTGAAAGGAGACTGTAGAGAGGTGGGGGTGGGTCTCTTCTCCCAAGTAACAGGCAAGAGGAAAAGAGGAAACAGCATCAAGTTGCCCCAGGGGAGGTTTAGACAGGATATTAGGAAAAAATTTTTACTCTGAAAGGGTTATTAAGCATTGGACGAGGCTGCCCAGGGAAGTGCAACCATCCCTGGAGGTATTCAGAAGACGGGTAGACATAGTGCTTAGAGATATGCTTTAGTGATGGGTTTTGTCAGAGTTAGGTTGGTGGTTGGACTCGATGATCTGAAAGGTCTCTTCCAACTTAGGCAAGGCTATGATTCTTTGCACCCCAGAATGCAGGTTGCCCTCTTGGCTGCCAGGGCACTCTCCTGACTCACATTAACCCAGCTGCCAACCAGCGCCCCCAGATCCCTTTCTGCAGGGCTGCTTTCCAGCCACTCCTCTTCCAGCCTATACTTGTGGCCACCATTATTTCATCCCTGGTGCAGAATGCAGCCTTTGTTCTTGTTAAACATGCTGAGAGTTGCCTTCTCTGTGTCACGGACACAGGTGCTAAACGGAACAGGGCCCAGGAGCCAGCATCCCTGTGCTGCCCCACAGTGCCCCAGTATGCCCCAGTACGTACCCTCAGTAAGTCCACGCTGACTGCATTTGAAGACAATTTTTTCTTTTTGGTGCCAAGAAATGTCACCCAAAAGGACACTAACTGGTGGCACACTCCCCACCAACGTGAGCTTGTACAGCCAGTGAGTTGTTTCCTGAGTTGCATTTTTGGCCTCGTTCAGAGCTGGGTGCAACACTTGCTTGTCCTCTCTCACAAGAGACCTCTGCTAACCCAATGGCTTTTCAAAAGGGATATTCCAAAGAAATGTCAATCTTGTTCTGTAACTTCACTACCACTATTTTGCCTGTAATCCTACGTACATAATTTCTCTAATCTTTCATACATTTTCACCTGTCCAAATACAATGACCATTTCTAAAGTCATCTTTCCAGGTGCAGACTGTCTAGACAGGGGCCTTTTCTATTATATTCCCGTTTTCTCCTTCCCTTACTCTTTCTTCATTCAGGTTCCTGTCACCCATCCAGCTGCTGCTTTGAGCTTCACATGGTTAAAGGTTTCCCCGTCTTTCAGTAGTCTAATTATCTCCTGTAGCCAACTCTTTAACTATGTTTATATCAACCCTTCTGTACCTACCTATCTAAAGCATTTCTCATAAGATTACCCCTTGCAGAAAAGCAACCTCATTAGAGGCAGCATGTACTTAGCATATGGCCGCAGAGGGTGTTTTATTGTTTATCAAACACGATCCGACATGATCAGGCTTTACTTTTCTTTGCTTGCAAAGAGGAGAAACCCTTCTGTGCCTGGGCGCAGCCAGGTCTCTAAGGAGAGCCAGAGGGAGCTGGTGCAATGGAGCTGTAACATCCAGCTGCAGAGATCGGTGGCGAAGTCTGATGGAAGGAAAACGATGTAAATCCCAACTGGGCAATGACAGAGATGGTGGGGTTGGGGTGGGGGCGGTGAGGAGTAGCATTGTCCATACAGTGTCAGACCTCAAGGGACTGCTTTTCCTAAACATCCAGACCTCCTGAGGAGACCCTCTGGATCAATATCAGTTGCAGAAGACTTCTATCACCTTTTCAATAGACTGAAAAGTAAATTAAAAGAAACCCTTTAAACTAAAAAAAAATAATTTATTAGGTTCTGATTGAAATCTTCCTTCTTAACTACACTATGAAAGAACTCCAATTAGCTGTAGAAGTCTTGAAGACTTGAAGGAAATTGAAGGAAGAGAAATAGGTCTTTAGGGCTTTCTGTACTTCAATGAGCCCCATGGTGTATTTAGCTCTGAGTCCACGAACCTCAGATACTGAGAGAAGATTGAAAACACTGCTCAAGGAGTCAGAAGTAAAACTCAAAGTACCTGGAAGCATTAATGGGCCCCACTGAGGGCCACTACTGACAAAGTCTCCCCATGGACTCGTTAGAGGAGATAGCTGGAGGCTGTGATTGCAGGAAGGCAAAGGCACAGTGCAGGTGGCTGTAAAGCTGTTGCTTTGTTTGATGAAGCAGAAGGGCCAAACCTGACCCTCAGGCCCTGGGAAGGCAGATCCTGCCCCTCAGGTGTGGCTCAGGGCTCTTCCTGGGGGCAGTGGGGTGTGAGGGTGAGCAAGGCCAAGGGTAGGGAGACTGTGCAACACCTCCCTCCTTCCCCATGCAATGGTGAAGCAGAAACCATGTCAAGAGCCTCAAAATAAAGTTTCTTCTGGTGGGCCTTGGTGGCAGAGGCAAGTGCCATAGCCAAAGGGACAAAGACCTTGGTGCTGTTGGGCTTTTTAGCCTGGCCAGAGCCCTAGGCCACCTCTACTGCAGAGTGACCATCACTGTCCCATGCCTGTGCCTCTTTCCTTGCAGGCTGCAGGCACCCATTGTGCTTTCCCACATCGCTCTCACCCTGGCATTTCCGTATCTTTTCTGATGTCTCTCCACTCTCACCGGCTGTTCCTTGAAACACAAATCCATGGGCTAATACACACTCGCTCTTGGTGACCTCTTGCACCACAGTGCAACCATTTGAGAGAGATTTCTTCTTCCTCACATGCAGTCCGAACCTTCCAAGCTGCATTTTGTTGAGGTTTCCTTCTCTTCCCACTACCAAGAAAAGCTCCACCACCTCTGAAGCCAGGTTGCTCAGGGCTTCCTTCATTTTGGGCTTGAAAAGCTCCAGGGATGGAGATGACACAAGCTCTCTGGGAAATCTTCTCCAGTGTTTGCCTGTCTTGACAGGGAGAAAGTTTTACTCATTTGTTTCAGCTGATGCCATTGGCCCTCATCCTCCCATCACACACAACAGTGAAGAGCCCGTCTGCATTTTCTTGATGCTAGCCAAGAAGATGTGGGAAGGCTGATATTATGAAGGTCTCCCCAAAGCCTTCTCTTCTCCAGGCTTTGCACCTTTGCAGCAAAGGTGGCCAATGGCTTTCTGGGCTGCACTAGGAAGAGCACTGCCAGCAGGTCGGTGGAGGTGATCCTTCCTCTCTACTCAGCCCTGCTACAATTTGTCTTGCCCATTTCCCTCAGTGTTTGCTACCCTACTACCTTCACTTAGAGGTGGTGGTAGGGCTTCAGGTTAGTGGCTGTAAATAGGGTAAAGGCCTCTCATGAATGTTTTCACAGTCAGTGACACAGAAGTCTAAACATCATCTGAAGAGATCTTACCGGCAACATAGTGACCAAGGATGAGGAAAAGGCTGAGGTACTTAATGAAGTCTTTGCCTCAGTCTTCAGCAGTAGGACCAGTTGTTCCCTGAGCACCCAGACCCCTGAACTAGAAGACAGGGATGGGGAGCAGAATGAAGCCCCTCTAATCCAAAGGGAAATGGTGAGGGACCTGCTTCAGCACCTGGAGGTGCACAAATCTATGGGGCCGGATGGGATCCACCCAAGGGTATTGAAAGAGCTGGCGGAGGTGCTCGCCAGGCCACTTTGCATCATTTATGAGCAGTCCTGGACAACCGGGGAGGTCCCAGCTGACTGGAGGTTGGCAAATGTGACACCCATCCACAAGAAGGGCCGGAAGGAGGATCTGGGGAACTACAGGCCAGTCAGTCTGACCTCGGTGCCTGGGAAGGTGATGGAACAGATCCTCCTCAGTGCCATTACACGGCACATGCAGGAGAACAGGGTGATCAGGCCCAGTCAGCATGGGTTTGTGAAGGGCAGGTCATGCCTTCAAACCTAATATCCTTCTATGATAAGGTGACCCACTTAGTGGATGAGGGAAAAGCTGTGGATGTTATCTACTGGGATTTTTGCAAAGCTTTTGACACTGTTTCTCAGAGCATTCTCCTGGAGAAACTGGCTGCTCATGGCCTGGACAGGTGTACTCTTCGCTGGGTAAAAAACTGGCTGGATGGCCGTGCCCAGAGAGTGGTGGTAAATGGAGTTAAATCCAGTTGGTGTCCGGTCACAAGTGGTGTCCCCCAGGGCTCGGTGCTGGGGCCGGTTCTCTTTAATGTCTTTATCAATGATCTGGATGAAGGGATCGAATGCACCCTCAGTAAGTTCGCAGATGACACTAAACTGGGAGGGCGTGTTGATCTGCTTGAGGGTAGGTTGGCTCTGCAGAGGGATGTGGACAGGCTGGACCGATGGGCTGAGACCAATGGTATGAGGTTCAACAAGGCCAAATGCCAGGTCCTGCACTTGGGTCACAACAACCCCATGCAGCGCTACAGGCTTGGGGCAGAATGGCTTGAAAGCAGCTCGACAGAAAAGGACTTGGGAGTGTTGGTTGACAGCCGGCTGAATATGAGCCAGCAGTGTGCCCAGGTGGCCAAGAAGGCCAACAGCATCCTAGCCTGTATCAGGAATAGTGTGGTGAGCCGGACTAGGGAAGTGATCATCCCCCTGTACTCGGCACTGGTGAGGCCCCACCTCGAGTACTGCGTTCAGTTTTGGGCCCCTCGCTACAAGAGGGACATTGAGGTGTTGGAGCGTGTCCAGAGAAGGGCTACAAAGCTGGTGAGGGGCCTGGAGGACAAACCTTATGAGGAACGACTGAGGGAGCTGGGGTTGTTTAGCCTGGAGAAGAGGAGGCTGAGGGGAGACCTTCTCACCCTCTACAACTCCCTGAAAGGAGGTTGTAGAGAGATGGGGGCTGACCTCTTCTCCCTGGTGACAAGTGATAGGACGAGGGGAAACGGGTTCAAGTTACGTCAGGGGAGGTTTTGATTAGATATTAGGAGACATTTTTTCACTGAAAGGGTTATTAAACATTGGAATAGGCTGCCCAGGGAGGTGGTGGATTCACCATCCCTGGAGGTGTTTAAAAAAAGGGTAGATGGGGCACTGAGGGACATGGTTTAGAAGTGGCTCTTGTCAGGGTAGGCTAAAGGTTGGACTCGATGATCTTAAAGGTCCCTTCCAACCTCACCAATTCTATGATTCTATGATTCTACCTCTTCAAAATCTTTCATCTCTGCTGGCCAAGCCCTTCTTCCCTCCCTTCATTCTCCAATTTTTCTTACAGAATCATACAGCCATAGAATGGTTTAGGTTGGAAGGCACCATCTAGTTCAACCCCCCTGCCATGGAGCAGAGGGGCAGAACACTTCCCTTGACCTGGTGGCCACTTTTCTTTTGATGCAGCGCAGGATACAGTTGGTTTTCTGGTCTGGGAGTACAGACTGCCGGGTTGTGCTGTGCTTCTCATCCACCAGCACCCCCAAGTCCCTCTCCTCAGGGCTGCTCTCAAGCCATTCTCTGCCCAGCCTGTATTTGTGCCTGGGATTGCCCTGACCCACATGCAGGACCTTTCACTTGGCCTTGTTGAACTTCATGAGGTTCACACAGACCCACCTCTCCGGCCTGTCCAGGTCCCTCTGGATGGCACCCCTTCCCTCCAGCGTGTTGACTGTGCCACACAGCTTGGTGCCATCAGCAAACTTGCTGAGGGTGCACTCAATGCCACTGTCCACTTCACCTACACAGAGGTTAAACAGCACTGGTTCCAGTACCGACCGCTGAGGGATGCCAGTCATTACTGGTTTCCTCTCAGACATCAAGCTGCTGACTGCAACCCTTCCAGTGCAGCCATCCAGCCACTTCCTCATCCATCAAGTGGTCCATCCATCAAATCCATGCCTTTACAATTTAGAGACCGGGATGTCACGTGGGACAGTGTCAAATGCTTTGCATAAGTCCAGGTAAATGTTGTCCCTTGCTCTCCCCTTATCCACCAATGTTGTAACACTGTCATAGAAGGCCACCAAATTTTTTAGGCATGACTTGCCCTTAGTGAAGCCATGCTGGCTATCACCATTCATCTCCTTATTTTCCATGTGCCTTAGCAGAGATTCCAGGAGCATCTGCTCCGTGATCTTGCTGGCACAGAGGTGAGACTGACCAGGCTGTAATTTCCCAGTTCTACCTTTTTTCCCCTTTTGAAAATGGGGGTTATGTTTCCCCTTTTCCAGTCCAGTGGGAACTTCACTGGACTCCCACAACTTTTCAAATGTAATGGAAACAGGCTTAGCAACTTCATTCACCAGTTTCCTCATGACCCACAGATGGATTTCATCAGGTCCCATGGGCTTGTGTACCTTCAGGTTCCTTAGATGATCTCGTGCTCCTGTAGTGGGCTGTTCCTCATTCTCACAGCCCCTGTTTTTGCCTTCTGTGACTTGGGCGGTGTGTTTAGAGCCCTTGCTGGTGAAGACCGAGGCGAAAAAGTCATTGAGTACTTCAGCCTTCTCCATATCCTGGCTGAGCAGGTCTCTCTTTCCTTCCAGAGAGAGCCCACATTTTTCCTAGTCTTGCCTTTATCCCTGATGTATTTATAGATGTTTTTCCTGTTGTCCTCGATGTCCCTAGATAGATTTAATTCTATCTGGGCTTTAGCTTGCCTAATCTGGTTCCTGGCCACTTGGACAGTTTCTCTGTATTCCACCCAGTCAACCCATCCTTGCTTCCACCCTCTGTAGGCCTCCTTTTTGCTTTTGAACTTGTCCAGGAACCCCTTGTTCATCCATGCAGGCCTCCTGACTTTTTTGCCTGACTCCTTCATTCTTGGGCTGCACTTCTCCTGAGCTTGGAGGAGGTGATCCTTGAATATTATCTATTTCTCTTGGGCCCCTCTTCCTTCCACTATTTTTTCACATGTTACCCTGCCAAGCAGGTCCCTCAAGAGGCCAAATTACCCCTATATGTCATCACTACTACAGTTGCTGTATGCTATATCGATGGTATTACCGTGAGAGTCACCTAAATTAATGAGGAATGAACTTGGATGCAACTGAACAAAGTGCAGAAGTGATGGAACCAGAGCTGACGTCAATAACTGGTGCCCAGCAATCTTCTTGAGACCGACATCTTCCACCCGTAGACCATGGGCATGAGCATGGGCTGTGCAGATACACCAGCTGCGAGCTCCAGGTGCAGCATATAACAATTCTACACCACACACTATCTCTCCTGCCTTGAAAGATAATTAAGACAGATGGAGCCCAAAGTCATGGACTAAATGAACTCAACGGACATTTCAGTGGGATGGTCCACAGACTAATATCTCTGTGTCTGTATATATATATATAGAAGCTGAGAGGGAGCACAGGCAGGCCAAGCTGGCCAAAGGAATATTCCATACCATAGCCATCATGCGCAGCGTATAAACGGGGGTTGGCCAGGGGGCAGTGATCCATGATCGCTGCTTGGGACGGGCTGGGCAATCATTCATTGGGTGGTGAGAGCAATTTGTGTGGCATCAATTATTTTGTGTATTCTTTTGCCTGTTATTATTATATTCCTCTTATGTTATTTGTTTGTTAATCTGTCTTTACTTCAAGCCACAAGATTTGTTTTATCCTTTTTCTCCCTCAATTCCTTATGCTACTTGTTGTTGCGGAGGGGGCGGAAAGTGAGTAAATGGCTGTGTTTTCCTACTTGTTGTCCAGGGTTGAACCACAAAAACCTGGGAGATACTGTTTTATTGAAGAGCAGTTATCTGACAGGCCACATCTGACACAGTGTCGTGCAAGAGTCAGACACAATAGGATCAAGCCTAAGACAAGTAGTATAAACACAGAAATATATCAATAAGTAGGACTATCACAAGAGAAAAAAACAGACTCTGGCCTAAGATAAACTCTGTGAAATGTGCGGAGAAGCAGAGGCAGGTTATTGTCGGGGAAACAGCATCCCATGGGCCAGTTTCCACAGGGCATCCTTGAGCTCCTGGTTCCTCATGCTGTAGACGAGGGGGTTCACTGCTGGAGGCACCACCGAGTACAGCACTGAAAACGCTAGGTCCAGAACTGGGGAGGAGATGGAGAGAGGTTTTAGGTAGGCAAACATGGCAGTGCTGACAAGCAGGGAGACCACGGCCAGGTGAGGGAGGCACGTGGAAAAGGCTTTGTGCCGTCCCTGCTCAGAGGGGATCCTCAGCACGGCCCTGAAGATCTGCACATAGGACAGCACGATGAAAACAAAACATCCAAAGACTAAACAGAAACTAACCACCAGAAGCCCGACTTCCCTGAGGTTGGAGTCTGCGCAAGAGAGCTTGAGGATCTGGGGGATTTCACAGAAGAACTGGTCCAGGGCATTGCCCTGGCAGAGGGGGATTGAAAATGTACTGGCCGTGTGCAGGAGAGCATTGAGAAACCCACTGCCCCAGGCAGCTGCTGCCATGTGGACACAAGCTCTGCTGCCCAGGAGGGTCCCGTAGTGCAGGGGTTTGCAGATGGCAACGTAGCGGTCATAGGACATGACTGTGAGGAGAGAAAACTCTGCTCCAACCAAGAAGGCAAACAGAAAGACTTGGGCAATGCATACTGCATAGGAAATGGCCCTGGTGTCCCAAAGGGAATTGGCCATGGATTTGGGGACAGTGGTGGAGATGGAGCCCAGGTCCAGTATCGAGAGGTTGAGGAGGAAGAAGTACATGGGGGTGTGGAGGCGGTGGTCACAGGCGATGGCGGTGATGATGAGGCCGTTGCCCAGGAGGGCAGCCAGGTAGATGCCCAGGAAGAGCCCGAAGTGCAAGAGCTGCAGCTCCCGTGTGTCTGCAAATGCCAGGAGGAGGAACTGGGTGATGGAGCTGCTGTTGGACATTTGCTGCCTCTGGGCAATCTGCTCAAGCAAGAAAACACAGTAGGTTAGTGGAGAGGTTAGTTCTCTAAGCAAAATCATATCCGTTTCCCATGGACTCTGCCCCTGCTGCACACACCCCTGTTCATTTTCCAGGAGACCTTCCTCAGCTCCATGGCTGGAGCTCTGGTCGGTGCTGGCTGAATGTGCTGGGAGGAGCAGGGCCTCTGCCTGCCGGCTGCCGAGGACTCCGCACTGCTCTGCAGCGGTGGGTTCATGGGACGGTGGCGTCAGGGACCAGCCCTGGTGTTGTACTTTGTCTGATGAAAGCACTTCTAATGCAGAAGGGCCTGTCAGCATCAGCACTCTCTCTGCTAAGGAACTAAGATTCCAGAAGGCAGTTTGAGAAGTCTGAGGTTCTTTACAGCTCCCCAGATCTCACCTGGGGAGTTTTCTTGCGTGTCAAAAATGCTCGGCATTTCTGCCACACTCAAGGAGAAAAGAGCGAGTCCTGTAAAGCAGGATGATTGCCTGTGGCTTAGAGCAGAGTCGGGGACCTGGTTTGTCCATCCGTCTTGTTCCCAGATGACAAGTCCTTGCAGCCTCATGAGAGGGAGGGTCATCACACTCATTTGTTGCAACCAGACATTGCTGAGAGCAGAGGGATCCACCTCAGACCATGAAACGTCTCACCCTTTCTGAAGGTCTCAGCACCCACTTCTAGCCAAGGACACACAGGGCTCATTTCACCAACCCAACCGCATTTCCTCAGCCACAGAGTCTCTGTGTTTCTCCGTGGGGCTTTCAGATAACACAGTGGTGCTACGGGACAGCTTTCAATCCTGGAGGGCAGCTCACAGCTTGGATGGACGCCCAAAGGAGAAGCCCATTGTCCTAATTTTTGCATCTCAGTAAGAGAAAATTGACTCATTCCCCAGCCCCACAGGCTGCATTGCCCACAGCCCCACAGCTTAGAGGAAAGCTGGGACACTTGTTCCCATGGACAAACTACAGGAATGGATGAACAAGATCAGTGTGGGACTCTGCAGCTGAAATTCCCCTCCCCGAGGAGTCTGACAGCAATAAAAAGATAACTTCAAACAGACGTGTGGATAAAGCAGGAAAAATACTGTGAGGGTCTGGCTGAGAGAGGCCAGGGCAGAGGCAGCCAAGCCCTCAGGACAGCGTTACCCTCACCCAGCTGTGCACGCCACCTCCCGGACAGTGAGAAGGCAGGACAGTTGCCCTCGTCCCGATTGCTGATCACCAGAAATGGGCACGTGGCAGAAGGGATGCCCTTCGCCTCTTCTGCTGCTCTGCTGGACAGAAAGGTGACTCCCACCTGAGAACCCACGGCCGTGAGGTCCAAGGGCTGGGCTGGGTTGCTCAAGGAAGGTGTCTGCACTGCGGGGGTGGCTGGGAGGTGCCGATATCTCCCCTACAACAGGGTTTCCTTGAGCAGTTCCCTCCTCCCCTGCCCATCTCTGCTGCCTGGAGCTCTCCCTGCCAGGAGCTGCTTCCCTGGCCCCTCGTCTCTTCCCTCCAGTGCTCCCAGACCCCAGCCCAGCCCCTCTGCACCCAGCTCTGCCCTGCAGCCTCTCCGTGTGTGCAGGGGCTAAAGAACAGGTCCCACAAACCCTGAGGAGACTGGAAAGGGGACGCTGGTTCTGTCTGTATCCCCCAAAAAACCTGAAAAACTGGAAACTAAACACAGACCCAGAAAAGCTCCCAATCTATACAGTGATCTCTCATTTGAGTTTGCAATTGAAAAGTCGCCTTGAAAATGTGCCACTGCCCACCCAGCCAACAAGATGAGAGATCTCAAAAGAGAGACACTTCCCTTCCAGGGAACTCTGTCTTGAAAAGTCCTCTCCGGAATGCCTGGAGGTGATCTTGAGCTGTGAGCAGCCCTGACACACGCAGCGTACTCTCAACAGCAGGTGCCTCCCCTACCTGTGGCTGCTCCTTCCACCGGCAGCTTCTCCCCACAGTTGCTGTGGGAAGCTCCCCAGGCAGGCTGAGAGCTGACCCTGGCAGGAGATATGTCCCTGCCCCAGCACACAGCCCATGGGGTGCAGGGACCCTGCTCTGACAGACAGACCTGGGCACCCCTGCCTGCACACCCACCTTCACAGCCCTTGGGCTGTTCATGGAAGAAGGCAGCCGTCATGCCCTGTGCCTTTGATGGTGCCACAGGAAAGCCCTGCTCGCCAGCATGTCCTCCTAAAACACAACAGAGGAGTCGTGAGAGTCCTCCTGAAAGATCCCATGGGCTGTGGGATGTGCCAGCTTTGGAGACCTCTGCAGGAACCACAGCCGCTTTGCTTTATGAAGATTTCTCCCCCTATTAACTCTCAGCATCCTCCCTCTCCAGGCTGCCTTTAACTTAATGCTGCCTCCCTCCTCTCCTCTTGCTGCCTGCAGGCAGAGCCCTCAGCCCTGCTGTGCTTGGCAGAGGAGCTGCTCCTGGGCAGAGCTGTCTCTCCGCAGTGCTGCCCGCTTGCTGTGAGCTCCCTCCATGCCAGGAGCCCAGCCCAGCTCAGCAGAAGACCAGGCATAACTCTCTCTGCCTCCTCCCCATCCTCCCTGACTCCCATGAGGTGGCCCTGGGCCTCCAGGGCTGACAGCTCCTGAAAGGCAGCAGGGTCTCTCCTGGGGAACAGGATTCGAAGCAAACCAAAGTAATCACCAACGGTCCCTCTCTAAACACTGGCCAGACTGATTCCTGCAGTGGGAATTGCTCTACCAGGATGTGTGGATCTACAGGAGGTGCCAATGTTCCCATCTCGAAACCCCCACTCCTCTCCCATTGTCAGGCAGGGCACGTAGGCAGTAACAGGCAGGGGATCATTTCCACCTGTGCAGGACGGGGGTTGAGCCAAGCCAATGTAGGCACCTCAGCTCTCAGCAGCACTCCCCAGGCTGGAGGGGCACTCAGCTTCTCCAGTGCATCCCACAGACCCACAGGAGGTGGGGTTCCTCTTGCCTCAGCTCAGCTGCACAAAATCGGTGTGAGCTCTTTATCTGAGCTGCCATGTTAAAAATGGAGATAGAGGCCAGGGGGGACCTTTTCTGATGCAAATACAGGGTGACATTTGAGGTGGCTCAGGACAGGTGTGGGGCGCTGCAAGCTCTAATGGAGCAGTTGTGAGAGACAGGGCAGCATCTGGGGGCATGGTCCTGGATGATGGTGGGGAATCCCTTTGGCCAACTGAAATGGCAGAAGATGATCATGTTTAGGACAACTCAACCTGTCCCACCTCAGTATGCTTAGTGCAGCCGATGGAGGTATTCATCTGCCCAGATGGAGTCACGTGCCACAGGGGGAGCTCAGCCTGTGTTTCTCTTCTCCTTCGCTTGTATTTCCTACATCTCCACCAAGTGGAACCAATGTTTTCCTATTTGCCTACGTTGCCTAACCTAGCCCAGGGCAGTTGCTCAACTTAGTGCTCAAAGGCAGGCCTGTGGCGCTACCTCAGATGCCAAAGCTGCCCAGCACAAATACAAGGCACATCACAGCAGGGTCTCCACTCCTGTGCCAACATTTCCAAATGCTGCTGATTCTTCTTGCCTTCATCTTTCATTCCCCTCTTTGATAACACAATCAAGGAACAGGGGAACAATTTTCACAGTGTATCTGGTCAATGTCCATAACCAAGGACGTTCTCAGCAGCACCTTGTCCTTCCTGGAGATCCGCTTGACCTCCATCACACCACAGACACAAAAGCCCTCTCTTGTCAGGGCTGCAAAGGCAAGCCCTGTTTCTCTCTTGCCTCGGGAAGAGCACAGTTTTCTAACTTTGTGGGCCCCTACTTTCACCCTTACATTGCCACCTGCCATCCAGACCGGCACGTCTCTGCTCTGAAGGAAAGTCTGTCGTGGTTTTAGCCAAATTGGCCAATGGCTGGCGACTGATGATCCCCCCCAAGCCTCTCGTGCATGGGGAGGAGAGGGAGAGATAAAGAGTGATTTACGAGTTTAGAACAAACTAAACTAATGAAATATTAATAATAAAATAAAGAAGAAAATAATGAAATAGATTCAGTATATACAAAACTGTATTAAGCTCCCAGGATGATGTCACCGGCACGCACTGTGAAAGTCCCAGGCTGGACCAAGCAACGGGTGGGAACCAGGTCCCAGAGTCGGGGTCAGGAACGCATGGTTCGGGATCAAAGGCAGATCAACAGACAGGGTCCTCCTCGGACGTCAGCCGTTGGAGGAAGAGAGTTGACCCTTTGATCCCTCAGCTTTTATAGTGAGCATGGGGCAGATGGGATCACGGAATCACAGAATCACGGATTTTTCCAGATTTGGAAGGGACCTCTACAGATCATCTAGTCCCACTCCCCTGCTAAAGCAGGACTGCCCAGAGCACATGACTCAGGGCTGCATCCAGGCGGGTCTTGAAAGTCTCCAGAGAAGGGGACTCCACACCCTCCCTGGGCAGCCTGTTCCAGGGTTCTGTCACCCTCGCCGGAAAGAAGTTTTTTCTCATATTTGATCGGAACTTCCTATGTTCCAGCTTGTGCCCGTTACCCCTCGTCCTGTCACTGGGAACCACTGAAAAGAGTCTGGCTCCATCCTCCTTCAACCCACCCTTTAGATACTTGTCAACATTAATAAGGTCTCCCCTCGGCCTTCTCTTCCCCTGGCTCAAGAGTCCCAGCTCTCTCAGCTGGGAATACGCCTGTTCGTCAATTTTGGGTCACCTGTCCTGTCCGCTCCTCCCCACAGGTGGGACCCCTCTACACTTTTCCACTTCTGACCCTCTAACGGGGCAAATAATGAGAATTAGCTGACCTTGGTTGTTACAGCAGTAAGTATAAGCAAGAGCCTCGCTGTGTAGCGTTCCTTGGCCCAAACTGTCTTATCACTCTGAATGAACCCTTTCAGACACAACATGCTGTTAGTGTCAGAGAGTTAGAAGAGGCCTAGCTCAGAAGTAAAATTACTGAACAGAAAGTTGGTTCTGTTTTACCTCAGACCAGGACAAAGTCTTTGCTTGCCCAGGATCTACGGCACAAGACCTGTGACAATTTAGAGCTGGGCGCTGGTGCCACAGCTGAGGTGCTGCAGCCCAAATGTGCGACAAAGCCCAGAGCCTGGGGCTCAGACAGGAGGAGCTGGAGCCCTGTGTGCTCTCACAGAGCTGTGACATTGACTTAATAACTGCCGAGGTGTGTGGGACAAGTCAGAAAGCTTGAGGTGCTGCAGTGGATGGATAGAGAGTCTGCAGAAGAGACAGCTGGGGAGAGCTCACTCAGCTCTTGAGTGAGCTCTCACGGCAAGTGCAGGGCAGCCAAGGGATTGGGGCCAGCCAGCAGGGGTTTAGGAAGGGGAGGTCCTGCTTAACCAACATGAATTCTTTCTATGACCATGTGACCCGCCTTCTGGATGCGGGGAAGGCTGTGGACGTTGTCTGTCTGGACTTTGGTAAGGCCTTTGACACCGTCCCCCACAGCATTCTCCTGGAGAACCTGGCGAATCCTGGCATAGACAAGTGTACTCTTCGCTGGGTTAAAAACTGGCTGGATGGCCGTGCCCAGAGAGTTGGGATTAATGGGGTGAAATCCTCTTGGCGGCCGGTCACCAGTGGTGTCCCTCAGGGCTCAGTTTTGGGGCCAGTTTTGTTTAATATCTTTATCGATGATGTGGATGAGGGGATTGAGTGCACCCTCAGTACGTTTGCAGATGACACCAAACTAGGTGGGAGTGTTGATCTGCTTGAGGGTAGGAAGGCTCTCCAGAGGGACCTGGACAGGCTGGATCGATGGGCCAAGGCCAACTGTAGGAGGTTTAATAAGGCCAAGTGCCGGGTCCTGCATTTTGGTAACAACAACCCCAAGCAACGCTACAGGCTTGGGGCAGAGTGGCTGGAAAGCTGCCCGGCAGAAAAGGACCTGCGGGTGCCGGTGGACGGCCAGCTTCACATGAGCCAGCAGTGTGCCCAGGTGGCCAAGAGGGCCAACAGCATTCTGGCTTGTATCAGGAATAGCGTGGCCAGCAGGAGCAGGGAAGTGATGGTGCCTCTGTACTGGGCACTGGTGAGGCCTCACCTCGAGTGCTGCGTTCAGTTCTGGGCCCCTCTGTACAAGAGAGACATTGAGGTGCTGGAGCGTGTCCAGAGGAGAGCGACCAGGCTGGTGAGGGGTCTGGAGACCAGGGCATATGAGGAGAGGCTGAGGGAGCTGGGCATGTTTAGCTTGGAGAAGAGGAGGCTGAGGGGAGACCTCATTGCCCTCTACAACTCCCTGAAAGGAGGGTGGAGAGAGGTGGGTGTTGGCCTCTTCTCCCAGGGGAATAATGACAGGACCAGAGGAAATGGTCTGAAGTTGCGGCAGGGGAGGTTTAGATTAGATATTAGGAAGAATGACTTTACTGAAAGAGTGGTCAGGCACTGGAACAGCCTGCCCAGGGAGGGGGTCGAGTCACCATCCCTAGAGGTGTTTAAGAAACATCTAGATTTGTCACTTCAGGGCATGCGCTAGTGGCAGAGATTGTAGGTTGTTTGGTTGGACTCGATGATCTCAAAGGTTCTTTTCAACCATGAAGATTCTGTGATTCTAAGATCAGGAGGGGGATCCTTCAGTGTAGGAGCTTCCTGGGGGAATGGAGATCCTCTAGGGGTCGGGCAGCAGGTTCGGTGAGCCCTTTTGGGTGAGGGGACCCTGCAGGGTTCAAACAGACCCAGAAGTTTCTGTGAGTTCCTGGGGCCAGCTTCTGAGCACAGCTGCCAGATGTGCCAACAGAGGTGATGCTCACCTGGGTCTCCTACATGCAATCAGGGAAAAAAGGATCAGGGCTGTGATAATGGAGTGGCAGCCTTGGCTGCAGTGTCCATCAAGTAGCGGGTTCTCAGCTCCCCAGGGGAGCAAGCAAGGAGAGACACAGAGTGCAGACAGCAGGTCTCAGAGGGGAAAACTTCGAAGAACAACCGAAAGGCCGCAAGAAGGTCTCCCCGGAGCCTTCTCTTCTCTAGACGGAACAGCCCCAACTCTCTCAGCCTGTGCTCACAGCAGAGGGGTTCCATCCCTCTGATCATTTCTGTGGCATTCCTCTGGCCCGTTCTGTGAGGCAGCAGCAGGAATGCAGGGAGCTCTGCCTGGGGACAGACAGACTCGGCTGGGAGCTGAGGCGTCAACAGGAGAGGACAGAACAACCTGGGAAACTGGCAGCTTTGTGGCGGGTGAATGTCTGCTCCAGACTTCATACCAACAAACAAGCAACAGCTAGTCAGGGATGTAAAAGCCGGGGCTAAGAAGGTAGAGTTGAGGCTCCTGAGAGAAAGGAAAAAGCCCGAGAGCAGGAGACGTCAGGAGAGCGGGCTTTGGCCTGCTGGGGGACTGGCTTGGAAGAATCCTGTGGGATACGGCCCTGCGGAGAAGCAGGGTGCAGAGGGCTGTTTGAGGATCTCCTCTTCACGCTCCAGAACGGCCCGCCTTGACATTCAGAGAGGAAGGCGTGGATGAGAAAGAAGCTGCTGACAAAACCCAAGCCTGAAGAGGAGGCACAGAGGAGGGGGAAGCTGGCTGCCTGCCAGCCTCAGGGGTTTTGTGTTTCCATACAGGAGACAGGCAGTTGTGTGTGCGTGTGCTTGTTTGTGTGGGGGGGAACTGAGGGATGAGGAGATCCTGGGGCCGGCTTCTAGATAGAGCATCTACAACCAGCTCCTGGAGGGATCCATTTTCTCTGTGTCTACACAGGTCTATATTTTCCACTGACGTAGTCTGCCATACAGGCAGCGCACCGTACCAATACCCTCACTGGTATTTTGGTGATGGTTGTCACGGTACTTCCTACTTGAGGTGGCAGTTCTATTGAACTAGTACCTCCTTTAATTGTCTATTGTGGCCTGCAACTCCTCATGTTATCTTGTGAGAGACAGCACCACCAGGGTGAGCCATCAGCATAGAAACATTAACAGCTGAGCAAACGGATCTTCATTCCAGGGCCATGGAGCTTCGCTTCAGGGGAACCGTGAGAAACTCTGGGATATGGCCAAGAGAAACCTCCAGAGGTTTACAAGGAGAAGTGTCCGGTCCTGCACTGAGGGGGAGGAAGGAATAACCAGGTGCATCAGAGCCCGCTGGGACCTAACGGGCTGAGCAGTGGTCCTGAGGAGAAGGTGCTGGGAACTGGAGTGGCCCCCCCAAAGAAAAGTGTCCCCCTGTGTGCAGCTCCCCATTTTGGAGGAGTGGGGAGGAACTGGAGAGTGCCCAGAGGAGGTCTGCCCAGGTGTGGTTCAGCGTATAGTGCACATGCGCTGCGTGGGGAGGCTGAGGAATGTGGGCTTCTGTGCCGCTTTGGCCCCATGGTGGAGAGGCTCTGGGCAGGACAGGGGTTGCTCGAAGGACGGTTTCAGAGATGATGGGGCTTTTCTTCTTCGTGGGAGACCGCATGAGAAAGAAATAATGCCAGAACTTGTAGCTTGGGAGGTTTAAACAGGAAATGGGAGAAAGAAACGTCACTCCAAGGGCAGTGCTGTGGAAAAGCAGGCCATGAAGAAAGAATGTGGATCAGCCCGTGGCTTTGTGTTTAAAGAAATATCCTGGAAGGATGGCGAGACTTCAGAAAGCTTAGTGAGTTGCTCAGGCGAGAGCAAGGTGGAGAAGCAGGGGAGATGTCTGCAGCCTGCAGGGAACATGCCCAGGTGTGGAACACAATGGGACAGCCTGCGGTGGTTTCAACAGTGTGGGGCTGTTGAAATGTGAAAAGCCCCCAAGAGATCCAAGGTCTTAATCTCCATGTCTGTGACTGTTATCTCTGCCACTGATGCCTATAAGGAGTACAAGAGCCTGGTGGCCTCCACGTCCCCACCTGGGAGCCTGGGAGGTGTCCTACTATCATTCTGCACGTGTCATTGCACCTCCCTTCCCTCATCATCCGCATGGAAGAGCAACTTGGAAGACAAGTGATGGGTGACAAGTGATGGCTGGTGGCAAGCGATATGGAGAAGGCCGAGGTTCTCAACAACTTCTTTTTCTCAGTCTTCACTGGCAAGGGCTCCAAGCCACACTCCCAGAGTCACAGAAAACAATGGCAGGGGTTGGACAGAACTGCCCATCGTAAGTGAAGATCAGGTTCTTGACCATCTGATGAACCTGAAAGTGAACAAGTCCATGGGACCCGATGGGATGCACCCATGGGTACTGAAGGAACTGGTGGATGAGGTTGCTAAACCGCTCTCCATTATATTCCAAAATCCAGTGGCAGTCTGGTAAAGTCCCCACCGACTGGAAAAGGGGAAACATAATCCTCATTTTCAAAATGGGAAAGAAGGAAGAACCAGGGAATTATAGGCCAGTCAGTCTCACCTCTGTTCCTGGTAAGATTATGGAGCAGATCCTCCTGGAGGCACTGCTGAGGCAGAAGAATAACCAAGAGGTGATTGGGTACAATCAACACAGCTTCACCAAGGGCAAATCATGCCTGACAAACCTGGTGGCCTTCTATGAGAAAGTCACAACAACAACAGACAAGGGGAGAGCAACTGACGTCATTTACCTGGACCTGAGCAAAGCCTTTGACACTGTCCTGCGTGACATCCTGGTCTCCAAGCTGATAAAATATAGGTTTGATGGACTGACAATTCAGTGGATAAAGAACTGGCTTGACGGCTGCACCCAAAGAGTGGCTGTCAATGGGTCCATGTCCAAGTGGAGGCCACTGACAAGTGGAGGCCCTCAAGGATCAGTACAGGGACTGGTCTTGTTTAACATCTTCACCAGCGACATGAACAGTGGCGTAGAGTGCACCCTCAGCAAGTTTGCCAATGACACCAAGCTGCGTGGGGCGGCTGACACGCTGGAGGGAAGGGATGTTATCCATAGGGGCCATGAACAGGCTGGAGAGGTGGGCCCATGCCAACCTCATGAAGTCCAACAAGGCCAAGTGCAAGGCCCTCCATCTGGGTCGGGGCAATCCCAAGCACTGATACAGGCTGGGCAGTGACTGGCTTGAGAGGCAGCCCTGAAGAAAAGGACTTGCGGGTGCTGGTGGACGAGAGGCTCCACATGCGCGATCAGTGTGAACTAGCAGCCCAGAAAGCCAATCATATCCTGGGCTGCATCAAGAGAAGCGTGGCCAGCAGGTTGAGGGAGGTGATTCTCCCCCTCTACTCCATTCTCGTGAGACCCCACCTGGAGTACTGTGTCCAGTTCTGGAGCCCCGACTACACGAAAGATATGGACATGCTGGAACATGCCCAGAGAAGGGCCACGAGGATGATCAGAGGGCTGGAGCACCTCTCCTATGAGGACAGACTGAGAGAGCTGGGGTTGTTCAGTCTGAAGAAAAGAAGGCTCCGAGGAGACCTTCTAGTGGCCTACCAGTATCTTAAGGGGGCCTACAAGAAGCTGGTGAGGGACTTTTTAGGATGTCGGGGAATGGTAAGACTAGAGGGAATGGGTTAAAACTAGAGATGGGTCGATTCAGACTGGACGTTAGGAAGAAGTTCTTCACCATGAGGGTGGTGAGACACTGGCCCAGGTTGCCCAGAGAGGTGGTGGAAGCCCCATCCCTGGAAGTTTTTAAGGCCAGGCTGGACGGGGCTCTGAGCAACCTGATCTAGTGGGAGATGTCCCTGCCCATGGCAGGGGGGTTGGAACTAGATGATCTTTAAAGTCCCTTCCAACCCTAACAATTCTATGGTTCTGTGATTCTAAATGGTTTTTGATTGTCCTTCCTGGTACTGTCCCACTTGTGGTGGGGCTGATGGCCAATGCTATCCTGGAGAGGAACTTGGAGTTGCCAGGAGAGCTCAGGGGATCTCCCGGAAAAGTGTGTGAGTCTGGATGAGCAGTGAGTGGTACCTCATAAAAAGACTGACCATCCAAGGTGGAGAGTCCTTGAAGGAAAGGTGAACCTGAAGAAACCATGGGCTAACAAGGCCCCTGTGATGCCAGGAGCCAGCAGGCCAAAGGGACAGAAGACTAGACTTCAGTCAGAAGACTTCTAGTCAGAAGACTAGACTTCAATTCAGCCCATTGTCCTGGAGACCCTGTGGGACCAATCTAGGGCAGCCCTTCCCTGCCCTTTGTGCCACTGGAGACACCCCATTGTCCTGCTAAGCCCCGTCCTTGTCTACTGAGCAATCAGGGAAGATGGAAGGGGGCTCAGCACCAGTGATCCCTTTGGCTTGGATCTGCTCTTCACCCCAACCATTATGGCCAGTGCAGGGTCACCCCATGGCCCTGCAGCCTCCTCCTTCTGCAGAGCAGCACCGCCAGCTCAGGATCCTGCAGGGAGAACAGGGTGGGAACCAGGAAGGTCCAGCCAGGCCAGCCTGCACATGCTCACATGGGGAAAGGCTCTTCCAGGAGAAGGTGTGTCCCTGGAGAAGAGCAAGGGAGCATTTCTTTGCCTGCAGTCACATCCCTCTAAACTCCCCAGGTGCTGCTTTGAGCTTCAGGCAGTTGGAAGAATGCCCTGGTCTTTCAGCAGGCTGATAATCTCTTCAGCCAAATCCTTCCATGTGTTTATATCTGTCATATCCCATCCATCTCTCTCCCATACTTGGAGTGAGGTTATCCCTTTGGATGGTGACCCTCACTGGAGGAGGTTCACCAGGTTGAAGAAGCCCATGTCTCTCACCGTCCCCACACAGGGCACATGGTTTAGGCCCCAATCCTCAAAACTAAGAAATTCCAACTGAACTCAAGAAAACAGGTTTCGGCATCAAGGGCACATGACCCTGGCACAGGGAAAAAGCCTGAGAGGCTGTGGAGTGTCCTGTTGTGGAGACACTAAAAACCAATCTAGACATCTTCTTAAGTGACCTGCTTTGGCTGACTCCCTCTAGGGCAGGGGGATTGAACTTGACGATCTCCAAAGATCCCTTTCAATCTACATGATTCTGGGAGGACGTGGAAGTCCAGTAAAGGGCTTTACGTCTAGAGTAGATGCTTGTGAGGTCCCCTCTGCCTGAGAACCCAACAGGCCAGCAGCAGGCCAAGGTCTGGCATGTTGATTGTGAGGTCACCGGTGCTATAACAGCGGGCGTCTGCTTTGGATGCTCATTTCGGGGTCACCCCTGTCTCTGCAGGTGGCAGGTGTGGAATAATTACTAAACTGGCCAAGAATACAAAAATACAGCATTGTTCACACATTAAGGAAAGTCATAAAATCAAGAGGCTTCTGAGGTAGAATGCAGCCACAGCTGGCGCACGAAGAATGCAACATCTGCGATTCCCTGTACAAGGTTGTTTGTGAAACTACACGAGGGATGGAATGGAACGCGATTGTTCCATGGCCTTCCCTTGTGACGAATAGCAGATGTGGGGACGAGATGGTACTACGGAACAGATAAGCTGCCTACACGCTACCCGAGCCAACATTTCGTCAAATGTTGATGAAATGCTGTCCATTGTGCGAACTTTGCTCACTACAATGTACCAAAACACACCTCCATGCTGGAGGCTGCCTGCCCCCAAGGTGCGACCACTCCTCCTTGAGTACACCAACCATAATAAAAGTATTAGTGACTAAAGTCACTCAAACTCCACTTTGAAGAAAAAAAAATAGTATAAAAATAGCCTGAGAGAGGGGGGATATGGGGGAAGACACCATCGTGAACAAGTGAGGAGAACTCCATCACTGACTTCCGGGACCAGTCGACGGGCTGAGCCTTTCTTCCCCCCCATAGGGACGCCTGTGGGTAAGACTTAGATTAAACCGAGTGTTTCCTCGGGGAACTTAGAAATTTCTCTAGAGAATCTCTTTCCTACATTTGTAGCCAGGCTGTATCATTTATAACTTTGTCGCGTGTTTTGTATACTTAACAATGTCTTTATTTGCACGAGCTTTACAGACAGTGTATTTATCACCAGCAATCCTAAGAACCTGTATATCTGTTGTTTAAATAAACTGCACTGTTTCAGTAGCTGGTCGTTTCGGTGTCTCACTGAACGCGACCAAAGACTCGAGAGTGGCCGTGCTAGTTCGTGAGCAGGACTAGACTGAAGGTGCAGCCCACTATTAGTGTATCCAAATCGTGATAGTTTAATACATATTAAACGCGATTGGACTGATAGTGGTGAATTGGGCATCACTCAGAATTTAATCCCAGCCGCACCTGGCCTCCCACCTCGGTGAGGAGTGTTAGAACGCAAGGGGGTTTATCTTCTGCCAAAACCGCTTGGCCCCTTTTCACGCAACAGCCTCATTTTTAGCTTCCAAAGTCTCCTTTTCAAGGCACTAAAGCCCCCTTTTTTAGATTCAGTCCACAATTTGGAGGGCCCAAAGCTTCATTTTAAGCCTCCCATGCCCCATTTTTAGGGTGTAAAGCCTCAGGTTTTGGTACCAAAGCGTCATTTGAGGGCACAAAACCTGATTTCAGGGTTCAAAGCTTCCATTTCATTTCCAACGCCCCACTTTTAAGGCTGAAATCCTCAGTTTTGGGACTCAAAACCATCTTTTCCGACCCAGAACATTTCTTCAGGGCCCACAGTTCCAACCTGAGGGTCTGAACCCAAAGGTGCAGCTTGTCGCCTGGCAACGTCCGCTCTCCCCTCTGTGTCCCGCCTATGGGCCCTGAACAGCCAATCGGCTTTGAGGAGGCGGGGGCAAGGCACACGATTGATGTGTAACCAACCAATCAAGCTTCGAGGCCTGCAGGGAAGGTGGCAGAAGTCAAAAAAAATCTCGGCACCCTGTGGGGGCGGGGCATGTGGGCTCCACCAATCACAGCTGGAGTTCTAGCAGCACACAGATGATTGATAAGCGTCTGACCCATCAGTTGATGGGCGGAGCAAGGGAGAAATGCCAGGCAGCCAATGAGAGGAAACATCCTGGGCAGAGTGACAGCCCAGACAGCCAATCAGAGATGGCATCACCTCAGGTGACCTGCGCCTGGGCAGCCTGACCACCTGGGAGCCAATCAGCAGCCGCCTCCAGGCAGGGCAGGCCCCCAACCCAGGGCAGAGTGACAGCCGAGGGGACCAATCGGAGGCAGCATCACCTCAGGGGAAGGGCGGGTGCTGCTGCTGTGCAGCCTGAGCACCCAGGAGGAGGAGGGGGATGCTGGCTGCGGGGCCACCCACCATCACCTCACCCAGTCCCCTCCCGCCAGCCCAAGGGACGCCGCAGCAGCCTGAAGGCTTGTGAGGAGGGGGAGGACGTGCCCCCGAGACGGTGCGTTGAGCAGGGGGAGATGGCGGTGCTGGGGCCTCCCCCTCAAAGCCGGGGGTGCCCAGGGTTGATGCTCTCCGCCCCCCTCTCCCCACAGCTGCTGCACATCATCTCCTTCCTGACGCTGCGCGACCTGCTGAGCCTGGACCCGACGTGCCGCTGCCTCCCCTCCGCACCCCTCTCCCCTGCCAGCGCCTGGCCCTGCAAGAGGGCCGCCATCCTCAACTGGGAGTCGGCCGTTGCCACAGGGGTGTGGGGGTGGTGGCACTTTGTCCCACAGCCAGTGGCAATGTCACGGCGTCCCCCCCTCCAGACGCCAAGGGGCCGTACCTGCAGAGCCTGGGCCGCGGCTGGCAGCGAGCACTGATGGCCTCCATCCTGTCTCCCCCTCTCATGGCTACCACAAGCTGGCGCTTGCCCAGCAGCACCTCTTCCTCCTGGGTTACAGCAGGACCCACCTCTTGCTCCGTGACTCTGGCCGTCACGCCTGCTCCTGCCAGGCCCTCTCCCACGGCGTCAGGGATGTATGCCGACCCCTCACTCCCCCTTCCCCCCCTGCCACCGCCATGCCGGGTGACCGTCCCCTCCTCCCCACAGTGACAGTGGATCCCCGTGGGGAGCCCCCCCACGCCTGCATGCTGACGGAGCAGAAGCAGAGCGACACCCTGGAGGTGTTCGACCCAGCCGACGTCCAGCACATCTTCTGCATCAGCTTCCCCTCCTCCACCCGCGTCAGACAGGCGGTCGTCACCAGCACGGAGGTGACGTGGAGCCTTCTGCTGCTCACAGGTTTGGGGGGGACACTGAGGAGATGGGGAGAGCACCTTGGGGTGTGGGGACACTGCGGGGAGGGGGACACACGTGCCACATTCAGCCCCCTGACTTCCCCGTGTGGGAGCGCAGAGGAGGGGCAGGTGTACAACCTGCAGCTGACCCTATCCCTGACCCCAGTGTCATCCCTGTAGGTGCCATGTCCCCATCGCTGTCCCCACAGGTGTCCTGGCCACACCACTGTCCCCAGCCCTGTCTCTGTCCCTCCAGGTCTCTTGTCCCCCTCCCTGTCCCCACAGGTGCCCTATGCCCAGGGCTGTGGGGACAGCGGCCGCCTGCTGGGCTGGTTCCATGGCAGCATCAGTTTTGTCCACCTCCGTGTCACAGTGAGACCAGGGGACACTAGTGACCCCACTGGGGGCTGGAGAGGGGCCCCCAGGCTCAGTTGTGGTGTGTAAAGTCTCCTTTCAAGAGTACCAAAACACATTTTTTGTTTCCAAAGCTTCTATTTCAGGCTCCAAAAAGGCATTTTTAAGATTAAGCCAGTTTTAGGGTCCAAGATGCATCTTGGATGTCAAAATCCTCATTTTTATGGTCCAAACTCCTCTTTTAGGGACCAAATTATCATGCTTTTGAACCCAAAGCCTCAGTTTTAGGTACAAACCCTCATTTACAAGTTCCAAAGCCCATTTTAAGATTCAAAGACCCATTGTCAAGCTCTCAAACAGCATTTTTAGGATCCAGCCAGTCATTTTTAGAGTCCAAGCCACATCTTGACTGTCCAAAGCGAGAGCGCGTGGCCCACACGCGTGTCCAGATGGGCCTCCAGGTGGGCCCCGGGGTGGCTGGGCAGCAGCCGGGCAGCGGCGTGGCAACATGACGATGTGCAGTGCGGTGTCGCGGCAACGTGACAATGCAACAATGTGCGTCTGCTCTCGAGAGCCGCTTGCTGGGAGACTGGCTGTGGTGGCCGCAGCTGGGTGCCTCTGGAGCGAGAGGTGCCATCGCTCTGTCTACCTGTCTTTTAATTACCTCCAGGGATGGTGCCTCAGCCACTTCCCTGTGCAGCCTGTTCCAATGCCTGAAAAACCTTTCAGGGGAAAGATTTTTGCAAATATCGAGTCTAAACCTCTGCTGGGGCAACTGGCGGCCATTCCCTCTTCTCCTATTGCTTGTTTCTTGGGAGAAGAGACCGACCCCTACCTCTGTACACCCTCCTTTCAGGGAGTTGCAGAGAGCAAGAAGGTCTCCCCTCAGCCTCCTTTTCTTCAGGCTAAACAGCCCCAGCTCCCTCAGCTGCTCCTCATCAGACTTGTTCTCCAGACTCCTCACCAGCTTCATTGCTCTTCTCTGGACCTGCTCCAGCCCCTCAGTGTCTTTATTGTGGTGGGGGGTGCAAAACAGGACACGGCAATCAAGGTGGGCCAAGTGCAAGGTCCTACACTTGGGTCAGGACAACCCTCGTTACCAATACAGGCTGGGGGATGACTTGATAGAGAGCAGCCCTGTGGAAAAGGACTTGGGGGTCCTGGTGGATGAAAAGCTGGACATGAGCTAACAATGTGCGCCTGCAGCCCAGAAGGCAATCATGTCCTGGGCTGCATCAAAAGAAGCATGGCCAGCAGACCCAGAGAGGGGATTCTCCCCCTCTACTCTGCTCTCGTGAGACCCCACCTGGAGTACTGTGTCCAGCTCTGGAGCCCTCAGCACAAGGAGGACATGGACCTGCTGGAGCGGGTGCAGAGGAGGGCCACGAAGATGATCAGAGGGCTGGAGCACCTCTGCTGTGAAGACAGGCTGAGAGAGGTTGGGGTTGTTCAGCCTGGAGAAGAGAAGGCTCCGGGGAGACCTTATAGTGGCCTTCCAGTACCTGAAGGGGCCCTGTCAGAAAGCTGTTGCAAGGCTGTTTGCAAGGGCATGTAGCCTTAGGACGAGGGACAATGGTTTTAAACTAGAGCAGGGCAGGTTTAGATTAGAGTTTAGGAAGAAGTTCTTTCCACTGAGGGTGGTGAGACAGTGGCACAGGTTGCCCAGAGACGGGCTGGAGGCCCCATCCCTGGAGACATTCAAGGCCAGGTTTGATGAGCCTCTGAGCAACCTGATCTAGTTGTCGGTGTCCCTGCTTACTGCAGGGGGTTGGACTAGATGACCTTTCAAGGTCCCTTCCAACCCCACACATTCCATCATTCTCTTATTCCATGATTTGTCCAAAAGCTTGTTGCTGCTCAGGGCCCCCTTTAGGCAGATTTGTGTGTTCAAAAGACCATTTGATTTACTTTGTCTCTTTGCTTCTCTCTGCGAATCGAGGGAGCTCGTGATGTTAGTGTAAGCCTCACTGCGTGCAAAAGAACAATTATGGACAAAGAAAGAAAGTCCAGGACAGGGAATCTTTTGGGAAGTCTTGGGATCTGTGATTTAATAAAAATTATGTTTTCTGTTGGTCTAAGGTTAGCCACTGTAGGAAGCAGATTTCGGTGGGGGTAATGTGGACTTTACACATTGCTGAGGAATGTCTCATTTTTTTACTGAACTATGCATTCCTTTGTTTCCATTTGTTGGCAAGTGACAAAGACCCTTCTGTGTCCGTGTGCTGCTCGTTCTCCAAGTAACCCAGGTGGGAACCGGTGCCAATGGGCTGAACCGCGCAGCTTCAGTGGAGGAAGCTCAGATTTGAACAGGGCTGCTGTAAGTCCCAGGGGGCTGATGAGAGAAATGCTGGGTTGGGGGCAGGATGAAGACTGGCCATAGGTTGTGGAACACAAAGGGTCTTGATTTTCATATCTGTTCAGGCTGCATTAGCAGACGCTCAGGATCAGTATCACGTAGAGACTGCTGATTTCCATTCATGTATAAGCAGAAAAATAAAGTAGGAAAAAGAAAAAAGAAACCCTTTCTTCTTGTTGTTTAGTAATCATATTATTTCACTTTGATTACATTCCTGAAACTTCTCTAATTAAGCACATGAGAATTGAAGACTTTAAGGAAAACTATGCCCAGAGACTTGACTTGTTAGGGCGTTTTGCATGTTAATGAGCCCTCTGGTGCCAAGTGCCTGAACTGCAGATCCTGAAAGACTGAACAAGCCTCAAGACAAGTAAAAGTCAGCAGCAAACCTCCAAGAGTTTCAGAGAGTCCTTGGAGGCTGGTGAAGCAGGAAGTCAGAGGTGCTGCTTCGAGGTGGAAAATCAAACGTGGCATGTGGTTGTGAAAGCCCTTGATGTGTGTCACCAAGCAGGACAGCCAAGCCCTGACCCCATCTGCTGGGAAAGGGGATCCGTCAACTCACGGGATGCTCACACCTCAAGCCCTGCTCCCCCGGACACTGCTTCAAGGCTTCTAACAGAGATGCAGACTGCTGCATTGGACATATGTATGTTTATATTTTTTTTAATAGGTACTGATACTCCTTGGGAAATCAAACAAACTCCTGAAGGAGCATTGAAGGATTCTTGATATGGTCAGGGCTGTATAAGGGCACATGTAAAGCATCCCTGCACCTGATGCGAATTAATTCGGTGGCCATGGAAGCTCTGATGCACACACAAGATGCCGGTGTGACCAGGAAGGGGAAGACTGGATCTAAACAGCACGTTTCCAAAGCTGAGAGCATGAGCGTCATGGTTTCGCTGCAGGAGAGCTCCAGCCTTGGGGCAAAATCACAAAAGTGGTCTAGTACATCAGGGCCAGCAAATGTGTCTGGGACAAGAAGGAAATGATTACTGCAGATGACAGAAATCCCCCCAGCCAAGGTGCAGCTGTCTTCTAGCAACAACCCTTCCAGTTCAGGAGTCTTGCAGAGAGCAGGGGGTGGCACAGAGCCAAGTACTGTTCATAGCATGTGGCCACCAGCAGGAGCCACTCTGTACCTGCCAAAGGTGCAGGAAATAGCCCTAAGAGCGCTGTGAGCAGAGATGGTGCTGTGCCCAGTGGGAGGACAGTCCGGGTGGCGGAGCTGTAGCAGGTTTCCAGGTTTTCCACCAGCAGCCCCATGCTGAGGCTGTTCCCAACTGCAATTATGGGGCAGGTCATGGGAGGGAGGAGGAAGAGATTTTTCTGAAGGTTGGGGACGTTCCCCATTCCCATTAGGGGAAACGCCATTGATGATGACAAATTGTCCTAATCCCTTTTTTCCATGGAAAATTTTAGGTCTTCCTGTCCCCTCTCTCCTTGTGGGTACGCCTTCGAGTGACAACATTTGTTTCTCTGTTAGGTGCCTAAGGACATTGGGAAGGAAGTTCAGAGAGGTGAAACACGGAGGTGTCTGTGCTTCTGAGTGCATCATAGTCCCTAGACGTGCTCTGTTCTGTGTGAAGGGTGAGAAAAGCCATCTTCTGGAGGGCAGCGACACTCCTGCTTGCAGGACCCTTTCGGACTGTGCGGGCGAAATGCTCTGTGGACGTGCTGCTTTCAGACTGTGTGAAACAAGGGATGGGCCATAAGGACAGGGGAGGGTGAGGCAGCACACAGAGGCACTTGCAATGAACCGGAAAAGGCAGGTGAGAGAAATCTCATTGGGCCGGTGGGGTTGTTCCTGAAGTCACACGCAGAATTGTCAGGGCTCTGACAGGGGTGTTCAAAGCCGCGAGCCCTTCCCTTCCACGTGCAGAGGCGTAGGGACTCTCTGGCCTCCTGCTGCCACTCCCAGATGCTGGGAGGCACCTCAGCCCTGTGGTGTGGTGCCCATCTGAGATGCCTCATGGCATGAGGTATGGACATAGGGACCCTGGTTCACGGAAGCACATCCCAGTGCGGCATCCAGGTGGTTTCCCAGAGGACGTTCCTCTCAAAGTCAAGTTACCCGAAGACAGAGTGTGTCCCACAGGCCTTCATGGACGCTCTGGGAATAGCTGGTGGCACTTGTGCTCAACTCGGGTTCCTCTCCCCACATGCACATGATGTGCATGCTTGAGTCTCCTCCATGCAATGCAATCAAGGACTTCTGACCTAATCAGGTGGCACTTTCTCGGCTCGCTGTGGCTCCATCAAAGATGTCCCTGAGGCTCCAGGGGAACCTGCTGTGAAACAAGCTGAAGTCATGACTGATGTTTCCTCCCTCAGCTGTTGGGGGGGACATTCCTTTCCGGCAGTATCATTTCCCCTATCAGAGGCAGAGTTAGGTCCCAGAACGACCTCTTCTTTTCCACCTATGAGACAGGACACCCAGACAATGAAAGGGAGGAATCTCCTGTACCCCTGCAAACCACAGTGCACATTTGAAGTGCCAGAGGTGGCCCGAGACATGTGCAGGTATCTCTAAACTTTGATGGAGCAGTTCAGAGGGACAGGGCAGCGTCTGGGGCCATCATTTTGGAGGCTCTTGGGGCATTGCTTTGGGCAGCTGAAGTGACAGCAGATGGCCACCTTTAGGACAATGAAGCCTGTTCCTGCTCACTATGTACAGGGCAGCCTATAGAGCTATTCCTCTGAGCAAATGGAGTCATTGCCATCTGAAGAGCTACGTCTCTCTCTCTTCTCCACCAGCTGTCTTTACCAGATCTCCATTGGCAGTTAGGGCTGGGTTCTCACTGGCACCCCTACAATGCCCAACCTAATTCAGGGCAGCTGCCCAATTTCAAGGTTAACTCCATCCTGTGGAGCTGCCTGAGGTGCCAGGGCTCTCCAGCACAACTGCGTGCAGCCGGCAGGGACAGCACAGGACTTGCGCGAACATCATCCCCATTCAGAGCAGCCGTGTAAGAGACCCCAAGAGACCTTCTGAGGCGTTCAGTGCTTTCCTTCAAGCAACTGCAGTGAGGCAAGTGCTGTCCCATCTCAATCCAGTAGATGCAGGGAGTGCTTCTCCCACATCCCTCAGTCATCCCTTTGATGCTGCAGTCAAGGAACAGAGCAATGATTTTCACAGTGTTCCTGGATCTCAGGATACCCATAGCCAAGGACACTTGCAAAAGCCCCTTGTCCTGCCTGGAGATCAGCTTCACCTGCACCACAGGCCCTCTGGGGCTGCAGAGACCCCGCAGACAGCAAAGCCCTCTCCTGCTGGGGCTGCAGAGTCCAGCCCTGCTTCTCTCTCGTCCTGAGGAGTGCAGGGATTGATCTCCTCCTTTCCCCTTTACATTGCCATCTGCCATCCCCCCCAGCATGCTCTGACGCAAACCTTTTGCCTGCACAGTACTTGGGCACTTGGTAACAGCTGGCTTTGTTGCACGCCTGAGCTTGGCCCTGGTGCCACGACTGAGGTCCAGCACACCTCTGCTGTGACACAAAGAACCTATAATGAAGGAGAGGAAGGGGACCAACTCTTATTTAACCAACCTGAGGAAGTCTTGGGCTCATCAGTGACTTAACTTGTTACTGGGGACATCAATGACCCTTGTGTATTGCGTTGACATGGCTAGGTTTTGGTAGGGGTGAGGGGGCTGCAGAGGTGGCTTAGGAGAAAAGGGATCAAGAGGTGACTCCATGTGAGAGAGAGCCACTTTCAGCTGGCTCCAAAAGGGACATGCCACTGCCCAAAGCTGAGCCAGTAAGCAATTCTCGTGGCACCTCTGTGATAGCATATTGAAGCAAGGCTAAACAGCAGCGTGCAGTCACCGTAAGAGAGAGGAGTGAGACACATGGAGAGAAACAGCCCTGCAGACAGCAAGGCGAGTGGAGAAGGAGGGGGAGCGGGAGTGAAGCTGGGTGGGCACCTGGCAGCCAAAAGTCAGCCCAGCACCCCCTGACATTCCCAGGAGAGCACGGTGCAAATGCTCCTTTAGGTGTCTGGGGGCTCTTTGCCTCAGGTTTTTAGCACAGCTGCCAGATGGGCCAAGCAAGGCGATGCTCACCTGGATCAGAAAACCTGTGTCATCCTTGTCAGCCTTGGCTCTAGTAGCAAAGAAAGAGTGGAGTCTCAGCTCCCGAGGGAGTGAGGACGAAGAGCAGAGTGCAGATTCCGGGTCTCAGGGTGGCAGACATTGGCCTGTTCTGGGAACTTTCCGTTCAGGCTGGAAGTGACCTTGCAAGATTTCTATAGACCAACATTCTACGCAAAGCAGGGTCACAGCAGAAAGTGCCTGCAGCGTTTGGGTGCTGCCAGTTGTTAGGGAGTTCCCGCAAACTCCAGATGCTTTCAATGATGATGGAGAGTGGCTTTACTGTGGCATCGTCCTGCCCTCTCAGCTCCCTCGGATGCCACCCCTCCAGTCCCATAGACTGCTAAGGATTGTGTTTGCTCAAGTAACTCCTGACTCTATCCAAATTCACCACGGTTTTTTTTCCCTCCAGAGTCCTGCCTCAAGGCACAAAGGCCTGGGAGAGCTTGCTGGAGGAGACCAAGGCAAGAAGGACACAGGGAATCTCAGATTCATCTACACCTGCTGTTACTAAATTCCAGCAGTGGCCACTCATTCTCTTTGTTTCTTCTTTAACTGTTCCTGAAGCAGCAGCCTCTCCTCTTGGTGCCCTCGAACCCTTGCCTTGCAAGGGTCTACACTTGGGAAGCTCTAGCTTACCTAAAGCCATCCCCATTTCTCCTCTAGAGACCCAGCATCTGTAGTCTGGCTTCAGTCTTTTCTCACTCCCCTTGGGAGCTGAGACCCCACTATTTCATGGTCGCTACAGCCCAGGCTGACATTTTCACACCCCTGATCAGAATTCCCTCTGAATTGACTGGACTCAGCAACACCTTTGTTGGCCTACCTTGCGCCTGTGCAAAGATGTTGTCCCAAGAGACCCAGAAACCTGCTGGACAGTATGCATGCTGCTGTGTTCCCCTTCCAGTGGTGTCAGGGCCATTAATGTCTCCAATAAGACCTGGGGTCATTATTCTGGAGAGTTCCTTGTGTTGCTTAAATAGGCAAATGAGTGGAGATCCCAGTGTGATGTGCTTCCTGTTCCTGAACTGCTCTGCATCGACTGGATGGAGGTGGGTCAGACCCTGCCTCATTGCCCTCGTGGGATTCAGTTGCCGGCCAACAGAAACTGAATCTATGAGACATGGCATCTGGAGTGTGTGTCTCGCACCCACTCTGAAGGCGATGCCTTTCCCGTAGGTCCTGTGCAGTCCCTGCCGGCCACCTGCAGTTGTGCTGGAGAGCCCTGGCACCTCCTGTAGCACAACAGGCCTGTCCA
Organism: Larus michahellis; assembly: GCF_964199755.1. Taxonomy (NCBI): domain Eukaryota; kingdom Metazoa; phylum Chordata; class Aves; order Charadriiformes; family Laridae; genus Larus; species Larus michahellis. Next base: position 2,055,949 of record NW_027436399.1, on the reverse strand, counting down.
TGGCCATTGAGTAGCTGCCCTGAATTAGGTTAGGTGATGTGGGGATGTCCATGAGACATCTGCCATTACAGTCAGTGGGGATCTAGTATACACGGCTGATGGAGAAGATGGATGAGGTCAATGGCAATGAGTACATCTGGTCCCCTGACTACCTCAGAAGGGTGCCCTGGGTTGAAGGAGAAGGGAAAAGTTCAGTTGTCCGAAATGTGGGCACGTGCTGGTGGCAAAGGAATTCCTCATGAATCTCAAAGATGGTGGCACCAGATGCTGCCCTGTCTCTATGAACTGCTCCGTTAGATCTTGCAGTTACCGGCACGTATCTTGGACCACGTCTGAGACCTGAAATGTCAGTAGGTGTTTGAGTCTGAAGAGCTCACTGCTGGCCTCCATCTCCAGGAATGACGCTGGGAGCTGAGACCAGCAGCTCCCATGCAGCAGGTGCCTATTTTGTGCCCACCTGAAGAGAGGCAAGAGGAATCCCCCCTCCTGTGGGATTGTGGCAGCCCTAAGTGAGAGCTGAGTCCACTTCACACCCAGGACTACAAACCAAGGAGGAGATGCCTCAATTGACGAAGCCGACTGCCTTCGCTCAGCGGGGGCAAAGGAGATCTGGCACTGTCCAGGTTTCCTGTCTCATACCAGAAGGAACAAGACCTTTCTCGTGCGCAGCTCTCTCTGATAGGAGAAATTACCCGGCTGGAAAGAAGCGTCTCTCCAGAGGTGCAAGAGAGACCACACAGTATTACTTCAGTCTCTTTCCCAGCAGGTTCCCCTGGAGGCACAGGGACACCTCCAGGGAGCCCCGAGGAGGCAGAGAAAGTGACGTCTCGGGCTGGTCCTCTGCGTCTGAGCTGGGCTGGGCTCCTGGCATGGAGGGAGCTCGTGGCAAGCGGGCAGCGCTGCAGAGAGACAGCTCTGCCCAGGAGCAGCTCCTCTGCAAAGGGCAGCAGGGCTGAGGGCACTGCCTGCAGGTAACGAGGGGAGACGTGTGAGGCCAGCGGATCTTAAAGGCAGCCTGGGGTGGGAGAGTGCTGAGAGCTCACTGGGAGAAATCCTCACAGCCTTTGCACAGTCTCTGGCTGCAGGGCATTGAATCTGCAGCTGCTGGAGGGATCTCCAGAAGCTGGAACAACCCCCAGCCTACGGGATCTGCAAGTACCACTCTCACAGTTTCTCTAGTTTCGAGGAGAAGGACAACGTGTGGAGCAGGGCTTCCCTGCTGCACCGTTAGAGGGACAGGGCATGCTGTGTCTCTGCTGCAGTATAATGCAGAGAGGCTCCCTGGAGCAGTCTCCTAAAGCTGGCATAGCCCATGGCTAATGTGATCTGTCAGGAAGGCTCTCAAGGCTCTGTTGGTGTTGAGAAGGATGTGCTCGAGAGCAGGGCAGCCCTACCACATCACCAAAGGCACAGGGCATGTCGGCTGCCTTCTCCCAGGGACGGCTGCCGGGCTGTGAAGGTGGGTGTGCGTGCAGGGGTGCTCAGGGCTGTCCTTCAGAGCAGGGTCCCCGTGTCCCAGGGAACTGTGTGCTGGGCCAGGGACTCTGCTGCCTGCCAGGGTCAGCTCTCAGCCTGCCCGGGGAGCTCCCCATGGCGCTGCGGGGAGAAGCTGTGGGTGGAAGGAGTGACCCCAGTCGTGTCATGGCAGGGTCCTTCTGCAGTCGTGAGGGTGCTGCGTGGGTCGTGTTTCCTCCCAGCTCCAGATCACCCCCAGGACATTTGCAGAGGGTCCTTTTGGAGAAGTACAGAGAGGCAGCATTTACCTGAAAGAAACAGGGTCCCTGCTTGGAGTTTTCCACTCCTTCTTTGCTGGGTGGGTTGTGAGAGAGAGGATTTTACATCTCCGTTCTGGAGAAGGCAATGATACCCTGGTTCTAGCAGGAACTTTTCTAAGCTGCTTGTTAGCGCTTGCAGGCACTTGCCCTGAGGGCAGAGCTGAGCACACAGCAGGTGTGGTGGGTTCTCTGAGCACTGAAAGGGAGGAGACCTGGGGACAATGACACAGCCCCAGGCAGAGACAGCTCCGGGGGGCAGAGACATGGGCAGAGAGTGAAAGGGAGCTACTGCAGGAAAGGTCATGGGAGAGGGGATTCCAGGCCCTCCCTGCCATCCCCTGCAGTGCAGGTGCCTTCCCTGGAGACATTCCGTGGTCTCCTCTCCCCACACAGTAGAGTCCTCCACCCCTGACTATCCCGGGTATTAAGTCCTGAGTGTCCTTCCCAGCAGCCCAACCACCAAAGAGGAGAAATCCTTGAGTGTCTGACTGTGTCTCCCTGTCCTGACTCTCTTGGCAGGAGAATTGTCCTGACTCTCTTGGCAGGACCCACAAGGTTTCACTTGCAGCACAGCAGAAATGCCAGGGATTTCTGCCTTAAAAACACTCCTCAGGTGTGGTGGGGACACTACAACAGAACAACACCAACAACAAGGTGCCCTGAGCTCTGCCCTGCAGTCGGGTGACAATGCTGAAAAGCCCTTTGATGCCAGGAGTGGAGGTAATCTGAGATCACCCCGTGTTCCTTTTTACCCATGGCTGTAGGGCAGGACTGAATCCTGCAGATATCTCAGCTCTCTGGTGGACTATCAGCCAGCACCAACCAGAGTGTACAAAAAGGACCTGCAAAAGGTCTTCCTGAAAGGAGAGAGCCAGTTTGGTGGGTTTCTAAGACCAATTGAATACTTTAGTTTGAGAGAAATCTTCCCTAACTTCTCACTGCTTTTCTTTCCATTAACAGGTCTCCAAGCCCAGGGGAAGAAAATGTCCAACAGCAGCACCATCACCCAGTTTCTTCTCCTGGCATTCGCAGACACGCGGGAGCTGCGGCTCTTGCACTTCGGGCTCTTCCTGGGCATCTACCTGGCTGCCCTCCTGGCCAACGGCCTCATCATCACCGCCATCGCCTGTGACCACCGCCTCCACACCCCAATGTACTTCTTCCTCCTCAACCTCTCCCTCCTCGACCTGGGTTCCATCTCCACCACTCTCCCCAAAGCCATGGATAATTCCCTCTGGGACACCAGGGACATCTCCTATGCAGGATGTGCTGCACAGCTCTTGTTCTTCGTCTTCTTTCTCACAGCAGAGTATTGTCTTCTCACCATTATGGCCTATGACCGCTACGTGGCCATCTGCAAACCCCTGCACTATGGGACCCTCCTGGGCAGCAGAGCTTGTGTCCACATGGCAGCAGCTGCCTGGGGCAGTGGGTTTCTCTATGCTCTCCTGCACACGGCCAATACATTTTCCCTGCCCCTCTGCCAGGGCAATGCCCTGGACCAGTTCTTCTGTGAAATCCCCCAGATCCTCAAGCTCTCCTGCTCACACTCAGACTCCCTCAGGGAAGTTGGACTTGTTGTGGTTAGTGTCTGTTTAGGCTTTGGTTGTTTTGTGTTCATCGTGGTGTCCTACGTGCAGATCTTCAGGGCCGTGCTGAGGATCCCCTCTGAGCAGGGACGGCACAAAGCCTTTTCCACGTGCCTCCCTCACCTGGCCGTGGTCTCCCTGTTTCTCAGCACTGCCGTGTTTGCCTACCTGAAGCCCCCCTCCATCTCCTCCCCAGTTCTCGACCTGGTGGTGGCTGTGCTGTACTCAGTGGTGCCTCCAGCCGTGAACCCCCTCATCTACAGCATGAGGAACCAGGAGCTCAAGGATGCCCTGTGGAAACTGATGACCAGATGATTTTCAGAAGCAATAAACTTCTTCGGTCTTGTTTTGGAAACCACTCAGAATGTAACTTGTTACAGGGCAAGCCCATCTTCTGTAGCTTTTGTTAGTTTTGGTTTGAGTTTGTGATTTTGGCATTGCTTTTCTTTGTATAATGCTGTCCACAAAGAAGTGTCATCATTTTTGCTCTTTTTAACTATGCATCTACCTTAACTTGTGAATCCCACAGACATTGTAAAAGAGGACCAGTGCTCTCTGTGTCTTTAAACAAAAGAAAGAATCTTCTAGCGACTTGTTTGCCCAAGATCCTTCCTTTGGGCCCTGCTCTGGAGCTGCAGGGCTGTGCCTGTGAGCAGAGGTGGAGGGGAAAGGGTCTCAGCACAGCAGCACTGTCAGGGAGCACCAGCCTTGCTCTTTTCAGACTTATTCTCTTTCTGTTTCCACACTCTCCTGCTGAGCGCAGGTGTTGCTGTAAGGACCGAGTGCTCTGGCAGCTCATACTCCTGCTGTGTGCTGTCCTGTCCCCACAGGCAGGGACAGGCACTGGGCGCTTCTCCGGCAGAGCTGGCCTCCCCAACAGCTCCTCCGTCACCGTCACACCGTGGCATTGCCGCAGGGCGGTGCCTGAAGGCTCAGGCCTTCTTCCAAAGTTGCTCTCAAGGAAATGCCCAGGAAAGCGCCCCGCAATCGAAAACACCTGTGTGCAGCTTAACTGTGTGAGTGTGCAGGGGGGGACAAGCAGCAGGTCCCTCGCCCAGCCAGGGCTCCTGGGAAAGACAGGAAGGGCCAGCAGAGCAGGTTCTTCTCTGTCCCTGGCTGTGATGGACACTAGGGGTAAGATGCCCTAGGGTAATGCTTACAACTTATCCAGTAACAACCACCACTGGCCTCTCGCCCCAGCTTGGGGAGGTTGGTTGGTCTTCTGAAGAAGTCCATGTTTGTATTGTAGGAACCAGATGCAAGCATGCACATCGTGTGCGTGGGGTGAGATGAACCCGAGTAAGCCCAAACACCATCAGCTATTCCCGGGGCTTCAATGAAGGGCTGTGGGGTGGACAGTGTCTGGAGGTCACTTCACTTGGAGAGTAACGTCCCCTGGGAAACCCCCTGAATGCAGCACTGGGATGGGCTTCCTTGACCCCAGGTCCCTGTGTCCAGTCCTCACGCCGTGGGGCATCTCAGAGAGGTGCCGAGCAGGGAGACACAGCGCGGGGCTGAGGTGCTGCCGGCCTCTGGGAGTGGCAACAGGAGGCCATGGAGTCTGCTGCAGGGCCTCTGCCCGTGCCAGGGAAGGACTCGTGTCTCTGAACAGCCCTGCCAGCGCCCTGACAGTGCTGGGTGTGATGCCAGGAACAGCCTGTGTGCTTCTCAGCAAGAGACGAAGACAAAATAAGGTGAAAAAACTAATGGGTCAAAATAAAAGTAAGTAGAAAGAAGAAAAATCAAAAAATAAAAAACATTAAAAAAAAAAAAAAAAGAAAAAGCTTAAGAGCAAAGGCCACATGCAGAAGAAAAGGCAAACCGAGGAAGACTTTTTTCTCTATTTCCCATCAGCAGACAATGTCAAGTCACCTCCTGGGAGGCAAGGATTCAGTACATGTAGTGGTTTTTATGGAAGACAAATGTGTTATTAACGAATGTCCTCCCAGTTCCTCTCTCACAGCTTTTATGGCTGAGAATGTTGCCACATTGCATGGAATATCCCTTTGGTCAATTCAGTAAAGCTGTCCCATCTATGGCCCATCCCAACCACTTGCCCACCCCGAGTGTACTGCCTTTAGAGGAGGTTGGAGGGACAGCCTTCATGCAGTGCGAGCGCTGCTCAGCGATAGCCAAAACACTGGTGCGGGATCAGCACCATTCTAGGCACGAGTAGGAAGCACAGCAGGGTATGGCTGCTATGGGGAAAGTTAACTCCATCCCAGCCAGGCCCGGTACAAGGGTGTTCAGGGGTCTCTTCCAACCTGAACCATTCTAGGGTTCAATGAATCTCTCCTTGGAGAGCTCTTTGAAGACAGAATAGAGAGAGGAAGAAGAAGAAACAGAGCGGCAGAAGTAGAGATGCAAAATGCACCATTCTAAATATAGAAGTTCCTCTGAGGAACATTTCTCCCCTCAAAATATTGGTAGGAAATCTGTGAGATAAATTTGATGAAAGAAGCACCCTTTTTAACTGCTCAGGGACTGGGCCACAAGGAGGGTGATGGGTGGGTATGGACTCATAGAATCACAGACTCATAGAATGATAGAATGTATTGGGTTGGAAGGGACCTTGATAGGTTATCTAGTCCAAGCCCCCTGCAGTGAGCAGGGACATCTTCAACTAGATCAGGTTGCTCAGAGCCTCATCCAGCCTGGCCTTGAATGTCTCCAGGGATGGGGCCTCCACCCCCTCTCTGGGCAACCTGGGCCACTGTCTCACCACCCTCAGTGGAAAGAACTTCTTCCTAATGTCTAATCTAAACCTGCCCTGCTCTAGTTTAAAACCATTGCCCCTCTTCCTATTGCTACATACCCTTGCAAATGTCGAGCCATTGACCACTGCCCTCTGGATGCCATCATCCAACCAATTCCACATCCACTGAACAGTCCATCCATTCAATCCATATCTCTCCAATTTAGAGAGAAGGATGTTGTGGGGGACCGTTTCAAAGGCCCTACGAAGCCCCGATATACAACATCTGTAGCTCTTCCGCTGTCGACTGATGTGGTCACTCCATTGTAGAAGGCCACTAGATTGGTCAGGCAGGACTTGCCCTTGGTGACGCCATGCTGGCTGTCTCGAATCACCTTGCTGTCCTCCATGTGCCTTAGCATAGCCTCTAGGAGGATCTGTTCCATGATCTTGCCAGGCACAGAGGTGAGGCTGACAGGGCCGTAGTTCGCAGGGTCCTCCTTTCTACCCTTTTTAAAAATGGATCTCATGGTAACAGCATCAGAAAAAAAAAAATCCAAAAAAAACAAAAACAGAAAAAAAAACCCAACACAAATTTGAACATCGTGGGAGCACAACTGGGATGGACAGACTAGCACACTGATATCACCCTCAGGGACTGAGCAGCTGCCTTCTGCTTCCTCATCATCTGGAGGCACTACTGTGTGTCACCCAAGTCAGACCCTTGGGTCACATGAACCATTTTTCAGTTCTCATAGACTATACTCATTATTTCTCCATCGACTCTGACAAGAGCCGAGTTACCCAGATATCCAGGCTGTGGACGGCATATTTCTCATGCAGTGACCGCTTGGAGTAGCTCTACTGACCTCTCTCCATATTTGCCATTCTACAGCTTTGAGAGGAGGAAATCACCCTGCAGCGCCTGGCCCTGGCCATGGCTACTCCAAGCCATAGCACTGATTCCTCACAGCCTTTCTGACTTTGGTCTTTCGGTCCTGGTGGGAGATGACATTATTGTCTTAATCCTGAATTTGTTGGGTAACCCAAAAGGACGTACTGGAGGCTGTTGGGTTATATGTAGGGCTTCAGAGAAATCAGGGAGTGCATTAACCTCACACAAGGGCAGGAGATACTTCCCGCTGGAAGGGGTTATTTGTGCTATTGGCCACACAGCCACCCAAGGCAGCTGGGGTAAGAATCACTCAACCAGGTTTTAGGCATTGGGGTGAAATGAATCTGCACAAATACAGAGATTTGCAGTGTAGTGACGTGACCCCGTCCTTTTTTCCTTCTCATGCACGCAGCTCAAATACAAGCTTTGTCTCCAGGCCCCTTCTGGATGTGAACCATCATGCAGACAACAGAAACAGTGTGAGTTCAGCCTCTCGGGGCAAACTTTGTCTGACATGGGGATAACGTGGGGCACAGGCACAGGTTTGAACGCAGAGAGGTGGAGGTGCGGAGAAGCCTTTTCTGTTGCTTCACCGTTGAGGTAAACCCAGATTGAACAGGTTTCTTTTCTGCTTCCCTGGGTTTTTTGGGGTTTGTTTTTTATTCCCCTTCCATGAGTTTAGCAGTTTCCCTTTGAGCAGCTAAATCTCATTTTTCAGTTTCTCCACTTTTTAAAGACATAGATGAGTCATGCCTGACATCTCATGATGGATGAGGGAAATGTCTCAGCCTGCAACTGGAAAGAGGTGAAGTTGTGAGGAGATAAAAGTGTTGCTTCAGACAACAACTGGTATGAATACAGCAAAAATAGAGAGTGAAGGTGAATGAGCAGGAAAAAAAGGAAACCTGCCCAGTCCATAGTGCTCTGCAGAAGAGGGCTGGGGCTGTACATAACATGAGGTGATACAAGTGGGATCACGACTTAGAGAAAATTTTTCAGCAAGGCTGTGTGAGAGAGGACCAGATAAACAAGAGACTCCACAGTGTGCGGAAGTGATGGGAAGAAAGGTCTTGGGGTAAAAGCGTGAGAAACAACGGGAGAGATTTGGGTTGCAGAGATTTGAAGTAGTCCTGTCCAGGTCTGAGAGGCTGAGTTTCAGAGACAAGGGAAAATAGAGAAACTCTCAAGCATGTTTTGGAATTCGTGGTACTATCACTAACAACAGAGAGGACGTTGCTGCAAGGCAACTCTTATTCTTCATGATGATGCACTAAAGCTCTTTTATTTCCTTCCCAACACTTACTGTTACTTGTCAAAGTAGCTGTAATTTTCAGTAATTAGCCTCTGGCACGAAGTTCTCAGGACAGTGGTTTTGCTCTCGCTGCTATCTCTTTGTCACCATTTAAAGATGACACCTCGTAGACAGAATTGCCCTGAATTCATGCCCGCTTTGTGTATTTACTCCCTGGTTCCAGTAAGAGGTGGAGGGTGGGAATAAGGAAGTTGGTCCAGGCCAAGGTACAGATCCCAGATTTCTGGAAAGGCACAAAGGAAGGCAAATTTTTCATGCGGTGGTGTGACCGGCATCCACTGCTCCTGACCCCTGGAGTACCCTGACACAACACCGTGACCTGCATTTCCAGTCTGCTGAGTCCGAACTGTGCAGCAGAGATCCTAGAAGCTCTGAACTGCCTTCGTCTGCCCTGCGTTTCAGCACGTCAAATGAAAGTAACCGAGTCAAAGAGTTGGTTTTGAGCTTCTTCACAGCCTAAAGCGCCGCATGGGTAAGGAGACTGGCCAGGAAATGTAAATAATCAAAGGTAGGATGAGACACCTACAGAGCACAAGACAATGCCACCCTGAATTGTCCCAGGAGCTGAAGAAACCCTCACCTGTAGCTGACTCTCTTCTCCTGGGGCACACTGCAAGGCACAGGCTCATGGAAGGGTTTTTGGGAAAGGGGTTGATGGGGGATCCTCTGGTCCAGCCTCTCACCAAAAGGTAGGGTTGTCAATCCCCAGGTCAGGTTGGGTGACATTCTGGGGAGCTGAAAACCTCCAAAGATGGAGATAACAGAGAGTCGATGGGTGTCCTGCTGCAGGGCAACGTCCGCCTAGTCTGTGTTTCCTAATGCTCAGTATAAATCTCCATGGAGGATGCTTGCCGCTGTTGTCTCTGCCAAACGTCTGCCACAGCAGAAGAGTTTGCCTCCACCTTCCTCTCTCGAGGAAGATGTCACCTGCTCTTAGACTGCCCTGTGCCTCCCCTTCAGCAGACTGAAGAGGCCCAGTTGTCTCAGCCTCTCCACACAGCTCATGTGCTTCAGGCCCCTAACCCCATCCTCACAGACTTCCTCTGGACTTTCTCCAGTTTCTCCATCCTCCTTTCCCAATGGGATCCATATATGGCATCCACCATAACTCCCACACCCTTCTCCCCAGGACACTCCTCAGCCAGTCGGGTCACAGCCTGTCCCAGTGCACGGGCTTTGTTCTGCCCCCAGTGCACACCTTGCCCCCTTTGCCTTATGAAACTTCAGGAGGTTTTGTTTGGCCAAGTCCCCAAGTGCGTCAAGGTCCCTCTGGACTGAAAGGCCAAATCATCAACATTTCAGGTTTTTTGGACAGTGCCTCAAACCAGATAAGCATATGGGGAATTGCAGGATGCTACAGGTCATGAAAGAGAATGATTTGCTTAGTGGAGTTGGCACCCGAGTTTGAAAATCAGCCCACCAACCATCTCAGATATACCCCAAGGTTGTAAGAAAAAAGAAAAGCATGGCCAAAGGGGAATGGATGAACAAGGAAGCCGATCATTTTGGAGGGTATTTCGATAAAAACAGAGAAGCAAATGTGGTTTCAAAGAATGAAAAGGATGTGGTCAGGGCTGTTTGGGGGCACCTCTGAAGCACCCTGGCACCTGATGTGAATTACTTCTGGGGTCAGAGACAACCTAAGAGCTTTCCCTAATTTGAAAAAATGAAGGGGAAGAAAGGACAGTCATATTTAGGCTAGAAGGGTCCTCGGGAGGTGTCTCGAGCAGCCTCCTGCAGGGCCAGACCAGTTACTGCGGGCTTTCTCCAAACACATCTTGGTCACTTTCTAGAAGAGATCCAGTGCACGCTCCCTGGGAAACAGCTTCCAGCACTTGACTATCCTTATGCGGGAAAAGTTTCTCCCTGTATCTACCCTGACCCTCTCTTTTGTCATCCCGTTGCCTCTTGTCTTTGTGTCTTGTACCATGGACGTGAGCCTGACTCAGACTTCAGAATGAACAAGCCCAGCTCTCTCAGCTTCTTCTCACAAAACATGTGCTCCAGCCCTGACCACCTTTGTGGGCCTCCAGGGATCTTTCTCCACTGTACCAATTTCTCTCTGTAATTGGGGTGGGTGTGTGTGTGTGTGTGTGATAAACCAAAGAAATAACCTGGATGTGGTGTAACAAGTCCTGAGCAGAAGGGGATCATCACTTCCACTGTCTGTGCTCCTGCTCCTACAGCCCCGAATGCTTTTGGCCTCCCTTGCCGATGGCTCATGGTTGTCCCAATGAAACCCAAGGACCACCAAAGTCTTTCCTGCAGAGCTGCTATCCAGCCATGCAGCCCCATGCCCTCTGCCATTGCACAGGATGAGTGCACCTCAAGGGGAGAACTTTGGCGTTGTCATTATTGGATACTGTGTGCTTCCTTTTGGCCCAGCCTTCCAGCCTGTCTTTGTCCTTTGGGTGGAAGCCTTGAGCTCCAGCATAGCGTTTGTTCTCCTCCATATGCTGTCATCTACAACTGTTATGGAAAAGCACTCTCTCGTCTCCTCTGGGTCGTTATAAACACATTAAACAGGGCAGGTTGCAGGATAGACCCCTGCAGAACCTTACAATCTACAGGCCTCCAGGCAGTGTAACACGCATTGACCATGTCCCTCCGAGCCCGCCTGTACAGATGGTTTTAGCTATCCATTAGCCATCCATGCAGGCATTAGCCATCCTAGCTTGGGCATAAGAGCGTTCTGTGGGACAATGCTGAAAACTTTGCTGGCTTCCAGGTCAAAGATAACTACGTCTCTCCTTGCACCTAACAGTCACGTCCTTTCTTCACATAAAGCAAGTAGGATGGCCAGGCACAGTCTCCCCTGGGTAAATCCTGTCACCTTCTCTTTCAGCCACGAAAGAATTGTGATCTGAGGGGACCTGCTCTGGAGCACAGCCTTTCACTCCCCTGCTCATCCATGGGGCATTTCTGAAAGGTGCATGCAATATTTGGCTGCCGCCAGTCATCAGGGAGTGCCCCCAGTTTCCAAGATGATGGAAGTGGCCTCTCCGTGACATCAGCCTGCTCTCTCAGCTCCCTGGGATGCCACCCATCCTGTCCTAGAGACTGGTGAGGATGGCGCTTGCTCAAGTGACTCCTGACTTGATGCCCATCCACCGCTGGTTGTTCTCCTCCAGGGTCCTGCCTCAAGTCACAGAGGCCTGGGAGACCTTGCAGGGAAAGATCGAGGCAAAGAGGACATAGACAATCTCAGATCTGTCTACACCTGCTCTCATGAAACTCAGCAGTGGCCACACACTATCTTTGTTTCCTCTTTAACTGTTCCTGATGTTTTAAGCATGCAAAATGGCGCCATTGAATTGCCTCTCAAGTTTAGCCTGAGTTTCCATCCTTGCTATGCCTGGAGGATGCTGTCCTTGGACACCAGCTGTACTGAGCTGTGCCACCATGTCTGGGCAGTGTATCCCATCCCTGACAGAGGTCTGCCTCCATCAGCAATGGCTCCAGCTCATCCTGTCTGTGCCCCTGGCTGAGGGCATTGCTGCACATTTGGGCTGAAGCACCCCAGCTGTGGCACCAGGCAAGCTCCTACTTGCCTTAAGGAAACCTGGTACCAAGTGTCCAAGACCCCGTGTGGGCAGAGACTTTGCTTCAGAGCAGAGATGTGGGACTGACATAAGACAAGTGAATGTCTTTCTAGCCCTGGGACTACAGACTCAGGGTGAAATGTCCTAATTCACTCAATGGAATCATCCCCCGAGCTTGGAAAAATGAGATCCTTCCCTTTCACCCTTCTGGTGTCTACTATTGGGACAAGAGGTGATTCTCCTACCAACACTTTTCTAATAAAAGCAATGCCACAGGACATAAGTCTCTCTCCAGCTGAGGGAGGGAACGTCAGCGATTACATCAGCAGGTTCCCCTGGAGCCCCAGGGACAGCTGGAGGGAGCCCCGAGGGGGCAGAGAAAGGGCTGCCTTGGGCTGGTCCTCTGCTGCTGAGCTGGGCTGGGCTCCTGGCATGGAGGGAGCTGATGGCAAGCGGGCAGCGCTGCAGAGAGACAGCTCTGCCCAGGAGCAGCTCCTCTGCCAAGCGCAGCAGGGCTGAGGGCACTGCCTGCAGGCAGCGAGGGCAGAGGAGGGAGGCAGAGAGTGTAAAGGCAGTCTGGGGTGGGAGGAGAGAGGAGAGCTCACTTGGAGAAAGATCTTCACGGCCCTGAACAGGGTAAGTCTCTGGCTGCAGGGCAATGCAGCTGCGGTTCCTGGAATGATCTCCCAAAGCTGGCACATCCCACAGCCTCTGGGATCTATCAGGAGGTCTCTCACAGTTTCTCCAGCGTAGAGGAAAAGGACTTGCTTTGGAGCAGGGCTTCCCTGTGGCTCTGTCAAAGGGACAGGGCACATCAGCTGCCTTCACCCGGGGATGGCTGCAGTGTGAAGGTGGGTGTGCAGCCAGGGGTGCCCAGGGCTGTCCTTCAGAGCAGGGTCCCTTCACCCAAGGGTGCTTTGTGCCGTGGCAGGGACTTATCTCCTGTCAGGATCAGCTCTCCGTTTACCTGAGGAGCTCCCACCAGCAGTGTGGGGAGAAGCTGTGGGGGGAAGAGGCAACTCCTGGCAGGAGAGTGTCCTGCTGTCAAGGGGGTGCTGCGTGGGGCAGGGCTGCTCTCAGCTGCAGTTCACCCCCAGGACATTTCCCAAGGGATTGTTTGAGGGAAAGCTCAAGGCAGGAATTACGTTACAGATAAGGAGCTTTCCTGCGTTTGTGTTTTTATTTTCCTAGTGAGAGGGTGGGGAGGCAGAACAAGGGATACATGTATAGGGAGCTCTCAAGTGGGAAGAAGTCAGTGAGACTCCTGAGCTGTAGCTTTGAGTGATCAGCAGGTCTGCCAGGAACCTCCTGGAGTGCCTTCAGCCACTCCTCTGCCCACGGGCAGCACCAGCATCAGCTCTGCTGGACCCATCGGGGTTGTTCTGACCTGCCCTTTTCCACCTGCAAACAGGAACATGAACCCGGCCAGTGCCCGGCAAACAGGCAGGTTTCTGTGGGGCCAAGGGGAGCGCACAGGGGTTGGGATGGGGTCTGTGAGAGCTGACGGGGAAAAGACATGGGACAGGGAAACACCTCCCAGGAGGAAAATCTCCCGGCAGCAGAGCTATGATCAGGGAATGAGAGGAAAGAGAAACCAGAAATGCTGTGGGAGGAAGGATTCAGAAAACTCTGTAGGATCCCCTCCAATGCAGACCCCTTCCCCTGAGCAAGTGTCTCCATGGGAATGAAGTGTCCAAGCTCTCCTCTAACCCGTGGGGCTGTGGGCAAAGTAGTCTATGTGGCTGGGGAATGAGCTGACTCTCCCCTTCTGAGATACCATCACTAGGACACTTGGGTGTCTCCTTGGGGTGTCCTTCCAAGCACTGCGCTGCCCTCCAGGATGCCAGTCTGTCCTGGAGCATCCTGCTGTTACCTGAATGCCCAGTGGAGAAGCGCAGAGACGCTACGACCAAGGAAAGGCTGCTGGGTTTGTGAAATGAGCCATGTGTGTCCTTGGTGAGAAGTGGGGTGCTGAGACCTTGAGAGAGGGTGAGACGCTGAGCTCTCGGCAGGGGGTTTCTCTGCTCTCAGCAGCGCCTGGTGTCTTTTCAGGTCTACATGTGAGTGTGATTCCCCTCTGTCTCAGAAAGGCACAAGCAGAGGGCAGCTGGGAACAAGACAGAGGGACAGACCAGCTCCCCTCGCTCTGCACTAACCCTCAGACAATCCCCTCGCCTGGCAGGACTCCCTTTGCTGTCCCTGAACGCAGCAGAAATGGTGAGGGTTTCTGAAATCCAAGAGAATCTCCTGCTGAGACGGGAGAGAGCTGTATGAGAACCTCTCTCCAACACTCTTGCAACTGTGGTTTCATGGCAATGGGAGTGCAGAGACTGACGAGCCCTTTTTTCATGAGGAGAGGTTTATCTGAGAAATTGGGACACCAGGACTGCCCACCCCATTCCCACGCATCTGCTGCTGCAGAGCAGGGCTGACTCCTGGGCATCCGGCGGGCAGAGGTCCCGCTCCTCCTGGCACACCTGGACAGGACCAACCAGAGCTCCAGCCACAGAGCTGAATGAAGATCTGATAGAAATGGAAAAGCAGTGCAGAGTGTGAGGTATGAGAACTGGTGTGGATTTTTCTCAGAAAAGTCTCCCCTAACTTGTCACTGTGCTTTCCTCCTTGTTCAGTGCTCCACACCCAGAGGCAGCAAATGTCCAACAGCAGCTCCATCACCCAGTTCCTCCTCCTGGCGTTCGCAGACACACGGGAGCTGCAGCTCTTGCACTTCGGGCTCTTCCTGGGCATCTACCTGGCTGCCCTCCTGGCCAACGGCCTCATCATCACCGCCATCGCCTGTGACCACCGCCTCCACACCCCCATGTACTTCTTCCTCCTCAACCTCTCCCTCCTTGACCTGGGCTCCATCACCAACATTGTCCCCAAATCCGTGGCCAATTCCCTGTGGGACACCAGGGCCATTTCCAACAAAGGATGTGTTACACAGGTCTTTTTTTTCTTTTTCTGTGCTGTAGCAGAGTTTTATCTTCTCACCATTATGGCCTATGACCGCTACGTTGCCATCTGCAAACCCCTGCACTACGGGACCCTCCTGGGCAGCAGAGCTTGTGTCCACATGGCAGCAGCTGCCTGGGGCAGTGGGTTTCTCTATGCTCTCCTGCACACGGCCAATACATTTTCCCTGCCCCTCTGCCAGGGCAATGCCCTGGACCAGTTCTTCTGTGAAATCCCCCAGATCCTCAAGCTCTCCTGCTCACACTCCTACCTCAGGGAAGTTGGGCTTCTTGTATTAGGGTGTTTTTTAGCTTTTGTGTGTTTTGTGTTCATCGTGCTGTCCTATGTGCAGATCTTCAGGGCCGTGCTGAGGATCCCCTCTGAGCAGGGACGGCACAAAGCCTTCTCCACGTGCCTCCCTCACCTGGCCGTGGTCTCCCTCTTTATCAGCACTGCCGTGTTTGCCTACCTGAAGCCCCCCTCCATCTCCTCCCCATCCCTGGATGTGGTGGTGGCTGTGCTGTACTCCGTGGTGCCTCCAGCCGTGAACCCCCTCATCTACAGCATGAGGAACCAGGAGCTCAAGGATGCCCTCTGGAAATTAATGACCAGGTTATTTTCTGCAGCAATAAACTGTCTCCTGCAAATCACTCATAATGTAATTCATTATACGCCAAGCCCGTCTTCTGTAGGTTTGGTTAGGGGTTAGGTAACTGTGCGTTAGGTTTGGTTGAGGGTTTTGGCTTTTTCTTGCCTTTTTTTTTTTTTTAATTATATAATGTTGTCCACAAAGTAATGTCATTATTTGAGATTTTTTTTTTTACTATCTATTTATCCAAATTTCTGAGACTCACAGAGTCATGCCCAAAATCCTTCTTCTCAGGCCTTTTCTGGAGCTGCAGGGGTAGAGCCTGAGCGCCGAGGAGGAGGGGAAAGAATCCCAGTACTTGCAGAGCACCAGCACTTGTTCTTTCCGGGGCTGCTCTATTTTCACTTCCACACTCGCCTTCTGAGCCCCTGTGTTGATCGAAGGCCTGAGTGCTCTGGCAGCTTGGTCATGGTGCTGCTGTGTAGCAGCTCTGTGATCACAGGCAAGGAGAAGCAATGGGCACCTCTGAGAAAAAGCTCGTCTGCATAACAGAGTTTCCACCATGAAAGGGGATCTGCTCAGGGCAGCGCAGGAAGGATCAGGTCTTCTTCCACAGTTGCTGTCAAGAGCGTTCCTTCAAACGTGCCCTGGTGAGGGATGCCCAGTAAAGAGGTAAAGAGTGTGCGTGTGCAGGGTGAGGGCACACACAACAGTGTCCTTGCACAGCCACACCTCCAGGGACAGAACTGAAGGACCAGCAGAGCGGGGTCTGGTCTGTGCCTTTGTTTGCTGGACACCCCGGGGAAGCTGTCCCAGGGCAATCGTCACAGAACAGACACCTGAAACCACCATTTGCAGAACTGGACGCCTACGCAAGCCCAGAGAGGATGTTTGTCTGCCTGTGGAGAGACACCGAATAACGAGGTCAGAAGTCCCTGTTTGCATGGTTCAGAGGAGATTTCGGCATGCACACCGTGTGCATGTGGGGACATGAACCCGAGAGAGCACAAACACCAGCAGCTGTTCTTAGAAATGCCCAAAAGTGCTGTGGGACAGGCAGTGTCCCTTCATTGGAGAGTAACGTCCCCTGGGAAACCCCCTGAATGCAGCACTGGGATGGGCTTCCTTGACCCCAGGTCCCTGTGTCCATTCCTCACGCCGTGGGGCATCTCAGAGAGGTGCCGAGCAGGGAGACACAGCGCGGGGCTGAGGTGCTGCCGGCCTCTGGGAGTGGCAACAGGAGGCCATGGAGTCTGCTGCAGGGCCTCTGCCCGTGCCAGGGAAGGACTCGTGTCTCTGAGCAGCCCTGCCAGCGCCCTGACAGTGCCGTGTGTGTCTCCAGGAACAGCCTGTGTGCTACCTCACCCTCCCCTCTCTTCATGGCCTGTCCCTTTGATTACACGGTGTGACAGAAGCACCTCTGTGGAGCATCTCCCCTGTGCAGTCCGAAAGGGTTCTGCAGGCGTGAGCGGCATTGCCCTCTACGAGATGGCATTTCTCACCTCTCACAGAGCACAGAGCACGTCTAGGGAGTAGGAATGCAGTGAGAGGCACACACTCTCCATGTTTCACCTCTCTGAACGTCCTTCACAATTTTTTTAAGCACCTGACAGAGAAGCAAATGTCTTCAGAAATAGGTGGGCTGGGCTGTTTGCACCAATGCTGAAACTCTCCTGACGTGAAACCATTACATTCATCATGGACTTTGTTTTCATAACCTCTTTTTAGACCCATTCTTCCCCTTCCTGTTCATGCTGGAATCCTGTGCGTGCAGCAGAGCTGCACTTGGGGGCAGCTCTCCTGCCCAGCATGGGCAGGCAGAAGGCCTTCTCCACCGGCTCCTCTCCCCTCCCTGGAGCCACTCCTTTCTGCGGCACCCCCACCACTGTCAGTGGGATGCCCAGAACAGCCCTCCTGAGAGAGTTTAACAACGCCCTGTTTCAACACGCACCTCACCCCTGCTCGATCCTCTCATCTACAGCCTGAGGAGAAGGAAGGATGGGGGTTGGGAGGAACTGACAGAAACAGCTTAGGAAAGCTGTCGGCTGCAGAGAGATCCCGTTGCAGTCGTGGGCTTGTAGGAAGAAATCACTCTTCTGAAGTGGCCCTGAGGGCCTGGACAAGTTAAGTATTGTGTCCTGGGCACTCCTTGGAAAGTGACGCCTCTGGAAGTTTTCCACAGTGAGAAGACTTTTGGTGTCAGGGAGATGGGGAAGGCTGGCCAGTGTCATTGTGACATCTCTCTCCAACACCTTGGAAAGGCCAGAGCCATCTGAGAGGTTCCTGGGGCCTTGGAAAATGCGGACATGAACCCAGTGTTCCAAAAGGGCAGGAAGGAGGATTGGGACAATGACAGACTGGCCAGCCTCACCAGGGCAGGGGATATGACAAGTCCTCCTGCAGCCATCTGCAGACGTTTGAAGGACAAGAAAGGGATGGCAGAAGACATGTGGGAGGGAAAAGAAGGGGATGTTGTGTACCCGGACTTTAGCAAGGCCTTTGAAATGGTCTTCTGTAGTCTCCGTATGGCCAGGTTGTTGACAGCCGGGCTGAAGAAGTGGACGATGTGGTTGGTGGAAAGCTGTCTGAGTAATGACGGAGGGACATCATCTGTGGTACAAAGTCCTTCTGGAACCCACTTACTAGTGGCATCCATCAAAGACCAGCCCTTGACAACTACTATGGAACATTATTATCTCTCCGTATGATGGCAGACAATGCACTTTCACCTCCTTTGTAGATGATGCCAAGCTGGGGGAGCCCTTGAGGAATCCCACCCTGTTAGCACTGTTGGAAGCAGGAGAGTTGGGAAGGATGACTGTGGTGGGTTAAACATGGCAGGGCACGGAGGGTCGGAAGGGAGAAGCGCAGAGGGATGGCACCTTTGGGGAGGAGTGGACAGGAGAGGTGACCCAAAGCTGACTAACAGAGTACTCCATCCCACCGGCATCTTGCTCAGTATAAAAGCTGAGGGATCACAGGGCTCAGGCTCTTTTTCCAATGTCAGATGCCAGCTGGAGGAGCGGTGCTAGAGGAGGCTGGGAAGCAAAAGCGTGGTTGTGATGTGACAATTCAGGGCAGCACTTGACCAGGGGCTGGTCCCAGGCAAATGGCGCTGGAGCCCCGGTGGTCTCGCTGTGGCCAGGACAATAATGGCCCCTCTGAGTGGGGTGGGGGCCTGGGCTGGGGCACAACGAGATGCCCTGAGCAGGACAGGGACAAAACTGAATGCCCCAAGTGGGGCAGGAGGCAAACTCCCTGCCCTGAGCTGAGGAGGAGGAACTCACTGCCCCGAGCAAGAGTGGGGAAAACTGGAGGACGCAGGCGGTGCAGGGGCCCAACTGGCGAGCTCAAGGGGGGCAGGAATAGCAACCAGCTGCCTCATTGGGGCAGAAGCAACACTCACTGCTCTCCAGGCGTGTCGTGGGGTAAAACAAGATGCTAAAAAGCCACCCACAAATGGCTATTGGAGCTGCAGGGTGGGAGAGCAGCTGGGTGGGGTCCTGGCAGCCACCCAAGGTGCACCCAGTGCAGTTGCTCAAGGGGGTTCTTTGGTAGCACTAGTTCAGAGTCAGCCTGTGGCTGTATCTTGGGGGGTAAATAAAATTCATTGGAAACGAACTTATAAGACACCAAGTGCTTTGCTGCAGGAGTCTCACAGACGCAGTCCTGTACCTGGGAAGAGTGGAAAATAAAGCCCTCAGCCCCCCGACTGTGCCAGCCAAAGCTGTGAAGGGGCTCGCTGACAGCCCTGGGCAGGTTTTTATTCCTGGGGCTGGTGCGGCTCCAGGCAGAGGCGGGAGCTCTGTGGGCAGACGAGCAGCCCTTGGCCAGCAGTGCCTGGGGCAGCCCAACAGCTGCCGGCTGGTGGCTGCAGGAGGTGCCCCGGCTGTGGTGGCTGAGGGGCCACAGTGTGTCCCCGTGCGCCTGGGGGTGGCCCCTGTCACAAAGGGGCAGTGATGTGACACCCACCCACTGCTTGTGAGCTCACCTGGCCAGGGCTTGGCATCCTCAAGAGCGGGCCAGCCAAAGCTCCTTGGGCTGAGCTGGCCTTGGGACAACTCCTCTCCAGCCTTTGCCACTTGCTTGGCTGCTTTTTCCCAACCATTCATCGTTTACTGCCCACTTCTCCTCACCTTCCATCCTTTTCTAAAGGTAACGATGATTTGACCTTCAGGACAGATCATACAGGAGGTAGATGTGGGATCAAAGTATCGTCCGGTCTATGCCTTCAGAGCTTTAGGATGAGCTGTTACACCTTTATAGGCTGGCCAGATACGCACTGTGGGTAGAGTTCCTATTTGCTAATTGTTATTTCTTCAACACATCCCTAGGTGGGTAAGTAGGGGGTGGCGGTGTACTCTGAGGCTTTGGGCTCCGTCTGGAATGAGAAGAAGCCCATCCTGACGGATGCGGTAGGAAGAGAGACAGAAAAGGAGCACAGCAAAGGCAGCTGTTAAGGCAGCGGCTGAAAGCCGGTCCCTCCTGTGTCCAAGGGGGCAAAGTGTGGGCTGGAGAACCAGAGGGCTCTGCTGCTAATGGCAGCCAGAGGGAAGCAGCAGGTCCTCTTCAGAGAAGGTGACACCCAGTGCAGTCTTCCCAAAGGGCCTTGGTAACTGCTGTCAGTTGGATTCCTGCGACAGGGACAGCAGGGCCGTCAGCTGCAGCTCTGCAGCGGTTGGAACTACCACTGAAACGGTGCTGGTGGCGGATGCTGTTCTCTGGGTTTAGTTTGGGATTTTTTGTAATTTATTTTGTTGAGGTGCAGCTATTTCTTTGCACTCAGGTGTCAGGATTAGCACTGATCTTCTCTTTCTGGAGCATGTCCTGGCATCCTTCGTCATCCAGAGCTTTCCCTGCTGTTCCTGAATGGCAGCGATGGCCTCAATGGGGCCACCCATCGCTCCTGTGAGTGACGACTTCACCATCAGGCTTGGACTTTGTGAATCCCCAAAGGCAAGGGACGTGGCTGGTGCTCCGTCCCTGAATGTTGATGTACCAGCAATCGAGAGGGAATTCTGGGGTGAGTCAGTCATGACTTATGAGCCAGTTTTGACATCTCATGTCATGACTTCTCATCATGATGAGACATGAGGGGTGCCCTCATCCATCCCACAAGTCCATTCGGCACCCAAGCACATCATCAAGGCCTTTCAGCCTTCAGTTCCCTGAGTGTGTTCTGCACTCCAGTTTGGGAAGAAAAGGCCTATTTTCACCCATGGCAATCAGGAAACTCCCTTTTATTACAGAGATACCAAAAGGCAGGCCAGCATTACTGTGGTGACAGACTAATTGAGAGAAGGTCTCTGGGTCAGACAGACCGGGTTCACCCTCTGAAGAAGTGGGAGAAAGCAAATATTTGTGTTGAGACAGCTGTATGACTGATACAATAAGCACAAGATAAATATGAGGTCACATGTAAACAGAGAGGGGAAACTCAATGCTGCTGAAGCACACTGGTAGAATCAGTTTCCACAGGGCATCCTTGAGCTCCTGGTTCCTCATGCTGTAGATGAGGGGGTTCAGTGCTGGAGGCACCACGGAGTACAGCACAGCCACCACCACATCCAGGGATGGGGAAGAGATGGAGGGGGGCTTCAGGTAGGCAAATATTCCAGTGCTGACAAGCAGGGAGACCACAGACAGGTGAGGGAGGCACGTGGAAAAGGCTTTGTGCCGTCCCTGCTCAGAGGGGATCCTCAGCACGGCCCTGAAGATCTGCACATAGGACAGCACGATGAACACAAAACAAACAAAAGCAACCAAGGCACTAACCACAATAAGCCCAACTTCCCTGAGGGAGTCTGAGTGTGAGCAGGAGAGCTTGAGGATCTGGGGGATTTCACAGAAGAACTGGTCCAGGGCATTGCCCTGGCAGAGGGGTAGGGAAAATGTATTGGCCATGTGCAGGAGAGCATGGAGAAACCCACTGCCCCAGGCAGCTGCTGCCATGTGGACACAAGCTCTGCTGCCCAGGAGGGTCCCGTAGTGCAGGGGTTTGCAGATGGCAACGTAGCGGTCATAGGACATGACAGTGAGAAGACAATATTCTAATGACATCAAAAAGAGAAAAAAAAAAACAACTGGGCAGCACACCCCGGGTAGGAGATGGCCCTGGTGTCCCACAGCGAATTGGCCATGGCTTTGGGGACAGTGGTGGAGATGGAGCCCAAGTCAAGAAAGGCGAGGCTGAGGAGGAAGAAGTACATGGGGGTGTGGAGGCGGTGGTCACAGGCGATGGCGGTGATGATGAGGCCGTTGGCCAGGAGGGCAGCCAGGTAGATGCCCAGGAAGAGCCCGAAGTGCAAGAGCTGCAGCTCCCGTGTGTCTGCGAATGCCAGGAGGAGGAACTGGGTGATGGAGCTGCTGTTTCCCTATGTCAGAAAGTCCTAAGAAGCAGGTGAGATAGATGCAGAGATCACAGAAATGATGATGCTTTCTGTAGAGAAAGGAATGGGTAAAGGCACTTTTTCAGGTTCCTCACAGACCCACTGGTTTCCCTTTGTAACGCTGTAGGAGTTGCAGTCTCTTGTGCAAGCATCACAGCTCCATTGCTGTGATTGCAAACACCACAGCTCCCCAAGTACAGGTCCTCCTTTCTACCCTTTTTAAAAATGGGTGCAATGTTTGCCTTTTTCCAGTCCCTGGGGACTTCACCTGACTGCCATGGCTTTTCAGATATCATGGAGAGCGGCTTGGCAACTCCATCAGCCAGTTCCCTCAGGACTCTGGGATGCATCTTGTCAGCCCCCATAGACTCCTGCATGCTCAGGTTCCTCAGGTGGTCACAAACCTGATCCTTTGCCACAGTGGGGGGGACTTGGCCCCTCAAGTCCCTACCTTGAGGTCCCCCCACTCGAGAGGTGTGGGAAGAGAGGTTGGCAGGGAAGACTGAGGCAAAACTGTTGTTGAGTACCTCGGCCTTCTCCTCGACCATTGTTACCAGTTTGCCAGTCTTGCTCATCAGGAGGGGTACGCTTTCTTTGACCTTCCTTTTCTGGCTGACGTATCTATAGAAGCCCTTCTTATTATTCCTTGCCTCCCTTGCCAAGTTCATCTCCAGCTGCGCCTTGGCCTTCCTGACCCCATCCCTACGCTCTTCCCAGGATACCTGTCCCTGCTTCCTCTGCCTGTGCATTTCCTTCTTGCCCTTTAGTTTGACCAGCAGGTCTCTGCTCAGCCATGCACATTGCTCAAGGCTTTATCCATGGGGTTTATCTCCACCCCAGCCACACCCAGTGCACTGAATCTCCCCTTCCATGTCATTCCTGGTCGCATCTCTGTCTCATTCCCTGTCCATTGCAGACCAACCATCTGCAATATAAATGTGGGCACCAGATGAACCCCTCCTGGGGCCTTTGACAAGCACTTGGACCTCAAAGAGCAGAGAGGTGCCTCTGGGAGGTCCTCCTCTTCCCAAGATATGCTTCCTCAACTGGTGTCTTTAGGATGCATGAGTGGTAAATGGAGAAACATGGTCATCCCCTGAGAGCTTCTTAACGTTTCAGTTAGTGTTAGGCAGTGATTGGTAGTGGGCAGGGATGCCAGAGAGGGCAGAGGAAACTGACAAACAAGTCTTATGAGGAGCGGCGGAGGGAACTGGGATTGTTTAGTCTGGAGAAAAGGAGGCTGAGGGGAGACCTTATCGCTCTCTACAGCCACCTGAAAGGAGACTGTAGAGAGGTGGGGGTGGGTCTCTTCTCCCAAGTAACAGGCAAGAGGAAAAGAGGAAACAGCCTCAAGTTGCCCCAGGGGAGGTTTAGACAGGATATTAGGAAAAAATTTTTCCTCTGAAAGGGTTATTAAGCATTGGATGAGGCTGCCCAGGGAAGTGCAACCATCCCTGGAGGTATTCAGAAGACGGGTAGACATAGTGCTTAGAGATATGCTTTAGTGATGGGTTTTGTCAGAGTTAGGTTGGTGGTTGGATGATCTGAAAGGTCTCCTCCAACCTAGGCAAGGCTATGATTCTTTGCACCCCAGAATGCAGGTTGCCCTCTTGGCTGCCAGGGCACTCTCCTGACTCACATTAACCCAGCTGCCAACCAGCGCCCCCAGATCCCTTTCTGCAGGGCTGCTTTCCAGCCACTCCTCTTCCAGCCTATACTTGTGGCCACCATTATTTCATCCCTGGTGCAGAATGCAGCCTTTGTTCTTGTTAAACATGCTGAGAGTTGCCTTCTCTGTGTCACGGACACAGGTGCTAAACGGAACAGGGCCCAGGAGCCAGCATCCCTGTGCTGCCCCACAGTGCCCCAGTATGCCCCAGTACGTGCCCTCAGTAAGTCCATGCTGACTGCATTTGAAGACAATTTTTTCGTTTTGGTGCCAAGAAATGTCACCCAAGAGGACACTAACTGGTGGCACACTCCCCACCAACGTGAGCTTGTACAGCCAGTGAGTTGTTTCCTGAGTTGCATTTTTGGCCTCGTTCAGAGCTGGGTGCAACACTTGCTTGTCCTCTCTCACAAGAGACCTCTGCTAACCCAATGGCTTTTCAAAAGGGATATTCCAAAGAAATGTCAATCTTGTTCTGTAACTTCACTACCACTATTTTGCCTGTAATCCTACGTACATAATTTCTGTAATCTTTCATACATTTTCACCTGTCCAAATACAACGACCATTTCTAAAGTCATCTTTCCAGGTGCAGACTGTCTAGACAGGGGCCTTTTCTATTATATTCCCGTTTTCTCCTTCCCTTACTCTTTCTTCATTCAGGTTCCTGTCCCCCATCCAGCTGCTGCTTTGAGCTTCACATGGTTAAAGGTTTCCCCGTCTTTCAGTAGTCTAATTATCTCCTGTAGCCAACTCTTTAACTATGTTTATATCAACCTTTCTGTACCTACCTATCTAAAGCATTTCTCATAAGATTACCCCTTGCAGAAAAGCAACCTCATTAGAGGCAGCATGTACTTAGCATATGGCCGCAGAGGGTGTTTTATTGTTTATCAAACACGATCCGACATGATCAGGCTTTACTTTTCTTTGCTTGCAAAGAGGAGAAACCCTTCTGTGCCTGGGCGCAGCCAGGTCTCTAAGGAGAGCCAGAGGGAGCTGGTGCAATGGAGCTGTAACATCCAGCTGCAGAGATCGGTGGCGAAGTCTGATGGAAGGAAAACGATGTAAATCCCAACTGGGCAATGACAGAGATGGTGGGGTTGGGGTGGGGGCGGTGAGGAGTAGCATTGTCCATACAGTGTCAGACCTCAAGGGACTGCTTTTCCTAGCCATCCAGACCTCCTGAGGAGACCCTCTGGATCAATATCAGTTGCAGAAGACTTCTATCACCTTTTCTCTAGACTGAAAAGTAAATTAAAAGAAACCCTTTAAACTAAAAAAAAAATAATTTATTAGGTTCTGATTGAAATCTTCCTTCTTAACTACACTATGAAAGAACTCCAATTAGCTGTAGAAGTCTTGAAGACTTGAAGGAAATTGAAGGAAGAGAAATAGGTCTTTAGGGCTTTCTGTACTTCAATGAGCCCCATGGTGTATTTAGCTCTGAGTCCACGAACCTCAGATACTGAGAGAAGATTGAAAACACTGCTCAAGGAGTCAGAAGAAAAAGTCAAAGTACCTGGAAGCATTAATGGGCCCCACTGAGGGCCACTACTGACAAAGTCTCCCCATGGACTCGTCAGAGGAGATAGCTGGAGGCTGTGATTGCAGGAAGGCAAAGGCACAGTGCAGGTGGCTGTAAAGCTGTTGCTTTGTTTGATGAAGCAGAAGGGCCAAACCTGACCCTCAGGCCCTGGGAAGGCAGATCCTGCCCCTCAGGTGTGGCTCAGGGCTCTTCCTGGGGGCAGTGGGGTGTGAGGGTGAGCAAGGACAAGGGTAGGGAGACTGTACAACACCTCCCGGCTTCCCCATGCAATCGTGAAGCAGAAACCAAGTCCAGAGCCTCAAAATAAAGTTTCTTCTGGTGGGCCTTGGTGGCAGAGGCAAGTGCCATAGCCAAGGGGACAAAGACCTTGGTGCTGTTGGGTTTTTTAGCCTGGCCAGAGCCCTAGGCCACCTCTACTGCAGAGTGACCATCACTGTCCCATGCCTGCGCATCTTTCCTTGTAGGCTGCAGGCACTCGTCGTGCTTTCCCACATCGCTCTCACCCTGGCATTTCCGTATCTTTTCTGATGTCTCTCCACTCTCACCGGCTGTTCCTTGAAACACAAATCCATGGGCTAATACACACTCGCTCTTGGTGACCTCTTGCACCACAGTGCAACCATTTGAGAGAGATTTCTTCTTCCTCACATGCAGTCCGAACCTTCCAAGTTGCATTTTGTTGAGGTTTCCTTCTCTTCCCACTACCAAGAAAAGCTCCACCACCTCTGAAGCCAGGTTGCTCAGGGCTTCCTTCATTTTGGGCTTGAAAAGGTACAAGGATGGAGATGACACAAGCTCTCTGGGAAATCTCCTCCAGTGTTTGCCTATCTTGACAGGGAGAAAGTTTTACTCATTTGTTTCAGCTGATGCCAGTGGCCCTCATCCTCCCATCACACACAACAGTGAAGAGCCTGGATGCATTTTCATGGTGACAGCCAAGAAGATGTGGGAAGGCTGATATTATGAAGGTCTCCCCAAAGCCTTCTCTTCTCCAGGCTTTACACCTTTGCAGCAAAGGTGGCCAATGGCCTTCTGGGCTGCACTAGGAAGAGCACTGCCAGCAGGTCGGTGGAGGTGATCCTTCCTCTCTACTCAGCCCTGCTACAATTTGTCTTGCCCATTTCCCTCGGTGTTTGCTACCCTACTACCTTCACTTAGAGGTGGTGGTAGGGCTTCAGGTTAGTGGTTGTAAATAGGGTAAAGGCCTCTCATGAATGTTTTCACAGTCAGTGACACAGAAGTCTAAACATCCTCTGAACAGATCTTACCGGCAACATAGTGACCAAGGATGAGGAAAAGGCTGAGGTACTTAATGAAGTCTTTGCCTCAGTCTTCAGCAGTAGGAACAGTTGTTCCCTGAGCACCCAGACCCCTGAACTAGAAGACAGGGATGGGGAGCAGAATGAAGCCCCTCTAATCCAAAGGGAAACGGTGAGGGACCTGCTTCAGCACCTGGAGGTGCACAAATCTATGGGGCCGGATGGGATCCACCCAAGGGTATTGAAAGAGCTGGCGGAGGTGCTCGCCAGGCCACTTGGTATCATTTATGAGCAGTCCTGGACAACCGGGGAGGTCCCAGCTGACTGGAGGTTAGCAAATGTGACACCCATCCACAAGAAGGGCCGGAAGGAGGATCCGGGGAACTACAGGCCAGTCAGTCTGACCTCGGTGCCTGGGAAGGTCATGGAACAGATCCTCCTCAGTGCCATTACACGGCACATGCAGGAGAACAGGGTGATCAGGCCCAGTCAGCATGGGTTTGTGAAGGGCAGGTCATGCCTATCAAACCTAATATCCTTCTATGATAAGGTGACCCACTTAGTGGATGAGGGAAAAGCTGTGGATGTTATCTACTGGGATTTTTGCAAAGCTTTTGACACTGTTTCCCACAGCATTCTCCTGGAGAAACTGGCTGCTCATGGCCTGGACGGGTGTACTCTTCGCTGGGTAAAAAACTGGCTGGACGGCCGTGCCCAGAGAGTGGTGGTAAATGGAGTTAAATCCAGTTGGTGTCCAGTCACAAGTGGTGCCCCCCAGGGCTCGGTGCTGGGGCCGGTTCTCTTTAATGTCTTTATCAATGATCTGGATGAAGGGATCGAATGCACCCTCAGTAAGTTCGCAGATGACACTAAACTGGGCGGGCGTGTTGATCTGCTTGAGGGTAGGTTGGCTCTGCAGAGGGATGTGGACAGGCTGGACCGATGGGCTGAGACCAATGGTATGAGGTTCAACAAGGCCAAGTGCCGGGTCCTGCACTTGGGTCACAACAACCCCATGCAGCGCTACAGGATTGGGGCAGAATGGCTTGAAAGCAGCCCGACAGGAAAGGACCTGGGGGTGTTGGTGGACAGCCGGCTGAATATGAGACAGCAGTGTGCCCAGGTGGCCAAGAAGGCCAACAGCATCCTAGCCTGTATCAGGAATAGTGTGGTGAGCTGGACTAGGGAAGTGATCATCCCCCTGTACTCGGCACTGGTGAGGCCCCACCTCGAGTACTGCGTTCAGTTTTGGGCCCCTCGCTACAAGAGGGACATTGAGGTGTTGGAGCGTGTCCAGAGAAGGGCTACAAAGCTGGTGAGGGGTCTGGAGGACAAACCTTATGAAGAACGACTGAGGGAGCTGGGGTTGTTTAGCCTGGAGAAGAGGAGGCTGAGGGGAGACCTTATCACCCTCTACAACTCCCTGAAAGGAGGTTGTAGAGAGATGGGGGCTGACCTCTTCTCCCTGGTGACAAGTGATAGGACGAGGGGAAACGGGTTCAAGTTACGTCAGCGGAGGTTTAGATTAGATATTAGGAGACATTTTTTCACTGAAAGGGTTATTAAACATTGGAATAGGCTGCCCAGGGAGGTGGTGGATTCACCATCTCTGGAGGTGTTTAAAAAAAGGGTAGATGGGGCACTGAGGGACACGGTTTAGAAGTGGCTCTTGTCAGGGTAGGCTAAAGGTTGGACTCGATGATCTTAAAGGTCCCTTCCAACCTCAACAATTCTATAATTCTATGATTCTATGATTCTATGATTCTATGTGCCTCATGATGGCACTCAGGATGATCTGTTCCATGATCTTCCCCACACCGAGGTCAGACTGACAGGCCTGTACTTCCCAGGATCCTCCTTCTGGCCGTTTATGTTGATGGGCGTCACCTATAATAACCTCCACTTAACTGGCACCTCCCCGCTTTGCCAGGACTGCTGAAAAATGATGGAAAGCGGCTTGGTGAGCATCTCCGACAGCTCCCTCAGTACCTGTGGGTGGAACCCATCTGGCCCCATAGATTTGTGTATGTCTAAGTGCTGTAGCAGGTCCCTCACTATTCCCTTTGGATTATGGGGGCTTCATGCTGCTCCCCATCCCTGTCTTCCCGCTCAGGGGCTGAGTACCCAGAGAACTGCTGGTCTTACTAGTAAAGATGGAGGCAAAGAAGGTATTAAGTACCTCAGCCTTTTCCTCATCCTTTGTCACTATGTTTTCCACCATATCCAATAAAGGATGGGGATTCTCCTTAGCTCTCTTTGTGTTTCTAATGTAATCATAGAAACATGTTTTAGTGTCTGTTATGACATTAGCCAGACAAAGACCTAGTTGGGCATTGGCCTTTCTAATTTTTTCCCTGCATAACCTCACAATATCCTTGTACTCCTCCTGAGTTGCCTCCCCCTTCTTCAAAATGTCATAATCTCCTTTTTTCCCCTGAGTTTGAGACAAAGCTCTCTGTTCGGCCAGGCCAGTCTTCTTCCCCACCAGCTTGTGTTTAGGCACATGGGGATGGCCTGATCCTGCGCCTTTAAAAGTTCCTTCTTGAAAAACGTCCTGCCTTCCTGGACTTCTTTTGCCCTTCAGGACTGCCTCCCAGGGGACTCTGTCAACCAGGCCTCTCAAAAGGGCAAACTAAGATAACCAGGTCCGAAGCCCAGAGAGTTATTGCCATTAGGC
Source organism: Larus michahellis (assembly GCF_964199755.1). Taxonomy (NCBI): domain Eukaryota; kingdom Metazoa; phylum Chordata; class Aves; order Charadriiformes; family Laridae; genus Larus; species Larus michahellis. The sequence goes on along the minus strand of NW_027436399.1, from coordinate 2,027,054 downwards.
ACCTCCTGATGGTGGAGGGAGGGTGCAAACCAGGGATGAGAACAGCTGTTTCCAGCTTGTGTGCATGCCTCAGCCTGGCAAATGGGGAATGCCCACGGCTTGGGGTAGCCGTGCCCAAGGAGCTGACCTTGCTTGCACAGGGAGAGAGCAGTGTAGGGGCAGCAGTGAGGGACTTAAAGGCAGAAAGAAGAAAGGAAATATCAGGGGGTGTCATGCAATAGTGAGCTAAGTTGAGTTTTGATCCTGAGGCAGAAGAAGAAGGGGGATGTGCTGTTTGGTGCTGGGATGTGGAGCTACATACGGGATTCCAGGAACTCTGGGGCTTGGAAATCTTGCGTAATAAGTGAGCATTAGCAAGGCTTTGGAAGAAACGGGATGGGTTGTGGGGAGCTCACAGGCACTGGCAAATCCTCAGAAACCCACAGCTTGGTGTTGGAAGCAAGGGAGCAGACCCAGGCACAGGAGAGTGTAGCTGTGTTTTGGGGATGGCCAAGGGCCTTGGTGGGGCTTTGACACCCCAAGAGAACGGAGACCCTTGTCTGCTCAGCTGTGGCTTCTGTCTCATCCACTGAGCTCAATGAGAGGACACCAAGTCCTTACAGCTCCAGCGCCTTGTTGCCTCCTCACCCACCCTCCCCAGAGCCTGGGAGGTTCCTACTGCTGACCTGCACCTGGCACCTCATCACTGCCACATCACCCAAACAGAGCCCAGAGCATCTCAAGAGGCAAAGGACATCCCTCCCCAGGGGATGGGCGTCCAGGCTTGGCCATCCTGTTTGGTGAAGCACATCGAGGCCTTTCAAAGTGATTTCCACATTTAAATTTCTTCCCGGCCCACGTGTCTCCGACTTCCTGCTTCACCACACCACAGGGACAGGAACTTTGTTGGCTCCTTCCCTCCATGGTCTCTGCAGTGAGGGACTTCAGCAGGGTCTGATAACACCCTCAGAAACCTGGAGGTTAGCTGCTTTTACTTCTCAAGAGGACTAGTCAATCTTTCAGGATCTGCACTTCAGGAACTCGGCACCAGAGCGCTCATTACCACAAAAAACACACGAAGGCGCCAAGTCTGGGCATAAGTTTCCTTTAGTCTTCAGCTCTTCTCTGGCTCATTAGAGAGTTTTCAGGAGTGCAGTCAAAATGAAAAGATGTCCAAGCAAAGAGGCCAAGTCAATTTAACGCTTGATTTTGAAGAGCCAGTTCTGCATTAATCCCAACACATTTGGGTAACAGAAATGTCTTCGGGAAGAGTCTGCCCCATCTAGACCCATGTGGATGGACTGGCACAGCCACCCCCAGCAGGGGGAATCCCCATCTCCTAGGCTGAGGCACGCAGTCAACATGCAAACCTCTGCAGTGCCCACTTGTTACAGGCCTCCAGGCAGAGTGTGACTCATTCCACATGACCCTCTGAGCCTCTGTCAGCTCATTGTGCTTCATCCACCCATCCCTGCAACTCTCAAGCCTCTGGGAGCTTTGGCTTTGGCATCCTCCCGACATCCTGGGGCCAGGTTTCTAAATGCCTCCTCTGCAGCTTCCCCGCCTTCCACCTCCTGTGTGCTGCCTTTTTGCCCTGCAGCCCAGTCCGTTTATACCAGCAGCCTCCTGAGACGAGTGTTTCTCTTCATGGTATTCCAAGACATCATTCCTGCACTTGGAGGAGGCTGTGCCGTAATGCCTATATGATTTCCCGAGCTCCTTCACCCTTCAAAACTCCTTGCCATGACACCACTTGCATCAGTCCCCCGAGTACATCAAAGTCTTCTCCTCTGGAGCCACCCACGTGTGTTCCTCTGCTGGCCTTCCTCACTCCTCTTTGGCCTCTGGGACCCCGTTATTTCCTGGTCACTCCAGCAAGGCTGACACTAATTGTCACATCCCTGACCAGCTCTTCCTTGTTGGCCAGGACCAGGTCTAGGTGAGCATCGCCCTTCCTGGCCCACCAGGCAGCTCTGCTAAGAAGTCGTCTCATGATGCTCCAGGCTGCTGGCACCTTGTTTCTCTGCCTGGCCAGTGAGTGCCTGGGCAATTACTGTTCCCCACAGGAATCTCCTCATTTACCTGGAGACTTCTTCGTGTTCCTATTTAAGACTTGTTCTACCAAGGCCTGGGAGACCTCACTGGTGGTAACTGAGGCAGAGAGGACATTGAATATCTCGGATCTACCTACACCTACTCCTACTAAATTCAGCACTGGTCCTACATTATTCCCTTTAATTCGTTTAACTGTTCCTGAATTACCTAAAGCTCATCTCGGTGCCCTGGAATTCCTATTTGAGATTCAGTTGAGTTTCGATATGCACCACTGCTGGATCTGGAGGATGCTGCCCTGGAGGACAAGATGTATCCAGGCACACTGTGAAATCTATTGGTCTTTTCATTGATTGTATCATCAGGGCAGTGAGTAAAGATCCCCGTGTGACGTCCTCCATGTCCATGCAATGCCTGCAGCTGTTGTGTGGAGAAGGGACAGACCTCGCCTCTCTGATGACTGATGACTGAATGCATCAGTCAACGGCACAAAAGCACCAAATAGAACGCTCTAGCATGCCATGTGGGGCATCTGTGATGCATCCGCACTGAAAGGGAATTGATTTCCTGTAGGTCCTGTGTGGTCCATGCCAGCCCTGGCACCTCATGTAGCTCTGTGGGCCTGGATTTGAACATTATATTGAGTTACTGCCCTGAATTCTGTTAGGCAAAGTGGGGCTGAACATGGCATAAATGCCATTAGAGTCACTGGAGATCTGGAAAATTGAGCTGATGGAGAAGAGAGAGACCAAGCTCTCCCTGTGTCCCAGGACTGCGGTCGTTCATATGAATACCCCTAAAGACTGCCATGAACATACAAGTAGGAGAAGATTCTTTTGGCCTTTGTTTGGGCCTCAGCTGTCATTTCACTCGGCCAAAGGAATTTCCCACAAGGCTCATTCAGGGTCCCTGAGACATTGCCCTGTCTCTATGAACGGCTCCAGTAGAGCCTGCAGTTATCAGCACACACCTTTGACCACCCCTGACACCTTCAATGTCACCAGGCATTGTGTCCTGCTCTCCATCTCCATTGATGAGCACAGGAGCTGAGACAAGGAGCTCACGTGCATGTGCGTATTTTATGCACACCTGAACACCTACGGCAAGAGGAATCCCACCTCCTGTGGGTTGTGGCAGGCATGGAAGGCAGTTGTGTCTCCTTCAAATGCCAGGAATTGAAACGCAGGATGAGATGAAGCACAGATTCAGCTGAATCCCTTCCCTCAGCAGGGGTAAGGGAGATGACTGCCTGTCACTGTCTGGGAACACTTTCTAATAATAAGAGCAAAAAAGGTGATATTTTGATGTAACTTTGAGAGGAGAATTAAAAGTTCTGGAAAGAAGTGTCTCTGCCCAGCTGAGGGAGGGAACATCAGTGGTGACTTGATCCTGTTTCCCAGCAGGTTCCCCTGGAGCCCCAGGGACACCTGGAGGGAGCCCCGAGGGGGCAGAGAAAGGGCTGCCTTGGGCTGGTCCTCTGCTGCTGAGCTGGGCTGGGCTCCTGGCATGGAGGGAGCTGATGGCAAGCGGGCAGCGCTGCAGAGAGACAGCTCTGCCCAGGAGCAGCTCCTCTGCCAAGCGCAGCAGGGCTGAGGGCACTGCCTGCAGGCACCCGAGAGGAGCCAGGCACAGAGAAGATAAAGGCAGCTGGGAGTGGGAGGAGAGTTCTGAGCTCGTTCTCTCCTGGCTTCTCTGGTGTGGAGAAGGAGGCCGTGCTTCCGAGCAGGGATGCCCTGCTGCACCATGGCAGCGACAAGGAAGGAGGGCTGCCTTCTGCGAGGGACTGTGGCAGGGTTTTGAAGACAGGTGGGTGTGCAGGCAGGGGTGCCCAGGGCTGTCCTTGAGAGCAGGGTCCCTGCAGCCCAGGGCTCTGTGTGCCGGGGCAGGGACTCTGCTGCTTGCCAGGGTCAGCTCTCAGCCTGCCCAAGGAGTTCCCCCCCGAGCGTCTGTGGGGAGAAGCTGTGGGGAAAAGGAGAGACTCCCCTCAGGGCAGGGTCCTTTGGCTCTTTTTCGAGTGTGTGCTGTGTGGGTCAGGGCTGCCCACAGCTGCAGATCTCCCCCAGAGCACTGGCAGAGGCAGCATTTACAGAGGAAAGACAAGGCAGGGGCTGCCTGGAAGATGAAGACATTGCAGGGTCTGTGCTCTCAGCTGTCTCCTGAGGGAAAGGAGCTGTCACTGGTCCACTGAGGGATCAGCAGATCTGCCAGAAAGCTCACAAAGTGCCTTCAGCCCCTCCTCTCCCTACACACAGCACCAGCAGCACCTTTGCTTCCAGCATCAGGCTTTCTCTCCTCTCCTCCTGAGGAGCCACAAAGAGGGAGATGGCCCTGGGCAGTGCCCTGCTGCCAGGAGGGGTCTGCAGGGCAGAGCTGAGCCCCCAGCGGGTGGGATGGGCTGTGGGAGCAGGGACAGGGAGGAGACGTGGGCACAGAGCAGCAGCTCCTGGCAGGGGCAGCTCCAGGCAGCAGAGAGCCACTCCACCCGGCTGCATCCCTCTCTGCTCCGCTGCACAGGGACAGAGAAACCAGACGGGAGAAACCGACTTTGAAACTGGAGGTTTACGGTTGGACTCAGTGATCTTGAAGGTCCCTTCCAACCTAAATGATTCTATGAGTCTATGACTCTTTAAACCTTCCACGCTCACATAAGGCGAATTTCATCTTCAAGTACGTTGTCAGGGAGACCATTCTTACAGGGAGAGCAGTGCAAGCACAGGAGAGCTGGGTGGTGCCCAGCAGGTCACTGGTGAGCAGAGCAGCTCTCCTGACTCTGCACTAGGGCACAGATAGCCCTTTTGTCCCTCAGGGCTCAGCAGTGTTCAGGCTAAAGGCAATGGGAAAGAGAAGGATTTGTGCTCCTGCAAAGAAAGTGCCCTCAGCAGCACAAGCCTGATCTCACAAAAAGCAGCTGAATGAAATTATTCCAAAGGAAGAGAAGTCATTTTGCAGGGATTTTTTGGGAAAGAGAATAGGATTGGCTCAACGAAGCCTTCCTTATCTTGTCAACTGCTCTTTCTTGTCATGCTCAGAGTGAACAAATGTCCAACAGCAGCTCCATCACCCAGTTCCTCCTCCTGGCATTCGCAGACACACGGGAGCTGCAGCTCTTGCACTTCGGGCTCTTCCTGGGCATCTACCTGGCTGCCCTCCTGGGCAACGGCCTCATCATCACAGCCATCGCCTGTGACCACCGCCTCCACACCCCCATGTACTTCTTCCTCCTCAACCTCTCCCTCCTCGACCTGGGCTCCATCTCCACCACTCTCCCCAAATCCATGGCCAATTCCCTCTGGGACACCAGGGACATCTCCTATGCAGGATGTGCTGCTCAGCTCTTCTTTTATATCTTCTTTGTCACAGCAGAGTTTTCCCTTCTCACTGTCATGGCCTATGACCGCTACGTTGCCATCTGCAAACCCCTGCACTACGGGACCCTCCTGGGCAGCAGAGCTTGTGTCCACATGGCAGCAGCTGCCTGGGGCAGTGGGTTTCTCTATGCTTTCCTGCACACGGCCAATACATTTTCCCTGCCCCTCTGCCAGGGCAATGCCGTGGACCAGTTCTTCTGTGAAATCCCCCAGATCCTCAAGCTCTCCTGCTCAGGCTCAGACTCCCTCAGGGAAATTGGGCTTCTCGTGGTTAGTGCCTTGGTTGCTTTTGTTTGTTTTGTGTTGATTGTGCTGTCCTATGTGCAGATCTTCAGGGCCGTGCTGAGGATCCCCTCTGAGAAGGGACGGCACAAAGCCTTTTCCACGTGCCTCCCTCACCTGGCCGTGGTCTCCCTGTTTCTCAGCACTGTCATGTTTGCCTACCTGAAGCCCCCCTCCATCTCCTCTGCAGTTCTAGATCTGGTGGTGGCTGTGCTGTACTCAGTGGTGCCTCCAGCCGTGAACCCCCTCATCTACAGCATGAGGAACCAGGAGCTCGAGGATGCCCTGTGGAAACTGATGACCAGATGATTTTCAGAAGCAATAAACTGTCATCTTCTGCAAATCTCTCATCATGTATCTCATTGCCTGCGAAGCCCGACTCAGCTTGGCAAGCAAAGTTATTGTAATGTTCGGTTTTGGTTTGTGGTTTGGGTTTTGGTTGTTTTGTTACGGTTTTTTTTTTTCTTTTCTTTGTTTGCTTTGTATAAATCTGTCTACAAAGAAATATTGTCATTTGTGCTGCTTCTAATTATGCATCTTTGCCAAATTTGTGAGTCCCACAGTCTCTGTAAATGAGGCCCCGCGCTCTCTGTGTATTTAAAAAAAGAAAGAAGGAACCTTCCAGCGACTTGTTTGCTCCAGATCCTCCGTTTGAAGGCCTCTCTGGAGCTGCAGGGCATGCCTGTGTGCAGAGGTGGAGGGGAAAGAACAGGACAGAGGAGAGGGAAGAAGAGGAGGGAGAACCAGCCTTGGTCTTCTCACAGCTGCTCTCTTCCCATTTCCACATTCTCCATTCTGATCCCTTGCGCTGTTGGAAGGCCTGATTGCTCTGGCAGCTCTCTCCTACTGCTGTGGTGTGGCAGCGCTGTGAGCACAGGCAGGGGCAGGGACGGGTCAGTTCTCCGACAGAGCTGGCCTCCCTAACAGCACCTCCATCACAGCAGGGAATGTCCTCAGGGCAGTGCCTGAAGGCCTTCAGGCAAAAACACCTTTGGAAGGTCGTCTCCCAACGTTGCTGTCAAGAACATGCCCAGGAAAGTTCCCCACAAATGGCACCACCAGCGTAGAACTTAATTGTGTAAAGTGTGCAGGGGGGGACAAGCAGCAGGTCCCTCGCCCAGCCAGGGCTCCTGGGAAAGACATGAAGGACCAGCAGAACAGGTTCTTGTCAGGTCCTGTGTGTGCAGGACACCCCAGGGAAGCTGCCACAGGGCAATGGTCACACACCTGGGCAGTAACAACCACAGGCCTGAGCATAATGTGTGTGTGGTGAGATTAACCTGAGTGAGAACAAACACCATCCGCTGTTCCTGGGGGTTCCATTAAGGGCTGTGGGACAGACAGTGTGTGGAGGTCACTTCACTTGGAGAGTAACGTCCCCTGGGAAACCCCCTGAATGCAGCACTGGGATGGGCTTCCTTGACCCCAGGTCCCTGTGTCCATTCCTCACGCCGTGGGGCATCTCAGAGAGGTGCCGAGCAGGGAGACACAGCGCGGGGCTGAGGTGCTGCCGGCCTCTGGGAGTGGCAACAGGAGGCCATGGAGTCTGCTGCAGGGCCTCTGCCCGTGCCAGGGAAGGACTCGTGTCTCTGAGCAGCCCTGCCAGCGCCCTGACAGTGCCGTGTGTGTCTCCAGGAACACCTGTGTGCTACCTCACCCTCCCCTCTCTTCATGGCCTGTCCCTTTGATTACACGGTGTGACAGAAGCACCTCTGTGGAGCATCTCCCCTGTGCAGTCCGAAAGGGTTCTGCAGGCGTGAGCGGCATTGCCCTCTAGAAGATGGCATTTCTCACCTCTCACAGAGCACAGAGCACGTCTAGGGAGTAGGAATGCAGTGAGAGGCACACACCCTCCATGTTTCACCTCTCTGAACGTCCTTCACAATTTTTTTAAGCACCTGACAGAGAAGCAAATGTCTTCAGAAATAGGTGGGCTGGGCTGTTTGCACCAATGCTGAAACTCTCCTGATGTGAAACCATGACCCTCATGGATTTTGTTTTCATAACCTCTTTTTAGACCCATTCTTCCCCTTCCTGTTCATGCTGGAATCCTGCGCGTGCATCAGAGCTGCACTTGGGGGCAGGTCTTCTGCCCAGCATGGGCAGGCAGAAGGCCTTCTCCACCGGCTCCTCTCCCCTCCCTGGAGCCACTCCTTTCTGCGGCACCCCCACCACTGTCAGTGGGATGCCCAGAACAGCCCTCCTGAGAGAGTTTAACAACGCCCTGTTTCAACACGCACCTCACCCCTGCTCGATCCTCTCATCTACAGCCTGAGGAGAAGGAAGGATGGGGGTTGGGAGGAACTGACAGAAACAGCTTAGGAAAGCTGTCGGCTGCAGAGAGATCCCGTTGGAGTCGTGGGCTTGTAGGAAGAAATCACTTCTGGTTTTCTTCTGAAGCGGCCCCCAAGGATCTGGACAGCGAGTATTGTGTCCTGGGCACTCCTCTGGCAGCATGTCATAGTGAGAAGACTTTTGGTGTCATGGAGATGGAGAAGGCTGGTCAGTGCCATTGTGAGACCTCTCTCCAACACCTTGGAAAGGCCAGAGCCATCTGAGAGCCTTGGAAAAAGCAGAAATGAAACCAGTTTTCAAAAAAGCAGGAAGGAGGATTGGGACAATGACAGACTGGCCAGCCTCACCAGGGCAGGGGATATGACAAGTCCTCCTGCAGCCATCTGCAGGCATTTGAAGGACAAGAAAGGGATGGCAGAAGACATGTGGGAGGGAAAAGAAGGGGATGTTGTGTACCTGGACTTTAGCAAGGCCTTTGACTACAGGTCTCCTGTAGTCTCCTTATGGCCAGGTTGTTGACAGCCGGGCTGAAGAAGTGGACGATGTGGTTGGTGGAAAGCTGTCTGAGTAATGACGGAGGGACATCATCTGTGGTACAAAGTCCTTCTGGAACCCACTTACTAGTGGCATCCATCAAAGACCAGCCCTTGACAACTACTATGGAACATTATTATCTCTCCGTATGATGGCAGACAATGCACTTTCACCTCCTTTGTAGATGATGCCAAGCTGGGGGAGCCCTTAAGGAATCCCACCCTGTTAGCACTGTTGGTGGCAGGAGAGTTGGGAAGGATGACTGTGGTGGGTTAAACATGGCAGGGCACGGAGGGTCGGAAGGGAGAAGCGTAGAGGGATGGCACCTTTGGGGAGGAGTGGACAGGAGAGGTGACCCACAGCTGACTAACAGAGTACTCCATCCCACTGGCATCTTGCTCAGTATAAAAGCTGAGGGATCACAGGGCTCAGGCTCTTTTTCCAATGTCAGATGCCAGCTGGAGGAGCGGTGCTAGAGGAGGCTGGGAAGCAAAAGCGTGGTTGTGATGTGACAATTCAGGGCAGCACTTGACCAGGGGTTAGTCCCAGAGAAATGGCGCTGGAGCCCCAGTGGTCCTGCTCTGGCCAGGACATTAATGGCCCCAGCGAGCGGGGCAGGGGCAGGGGCAGAAGGAGATGCCCTGAGCCGGAGAGGGAAAATGTAAATGGCCCAAGTGGGGCAGGAGCAAAGCGAGTCACCCCGATTTCAGCAGAGGCACAAAGAGCCACCTTGAGCGGGGCAGGAGTAAATCCAGGCACCTGGTGTAGGGCAGGGGCAAATGGAGCCTCCCCAGGCAAGAGAGGGGAAAAACCAGCTGTCCTGAGGGGGACATGATGAAAAGAAGCCACCCAAGCAAGGCTGAGGCCACACTGGATGCCCCAAAGGAAGGATATAACGAAGAAAATCTCCCCAAGTGGAGCAGGAGAAAAATTCCCTTGCCTGAGCTGAGCAGGAGGAACTCAGTGCCCCGAGCAAGAGTGGGGAAAACTGGAGGACGCAGGAGGTGCAGGGGCCCAACTGGCGAGCTCAAGGAGGGCAGGAATAGCAACCAGCTGCCTTCTTGGGGCAGAGGCAACACTCATTGCCCTCCAGGCAGGTCGTGGGGTTAAACCAGATGCTAAAAAGCCACCCACAAATGTTTTTTGGATCTGGAGGGTGGGAGAGCAGCTGGGTGGGGGCCTGGCAGCCACCCAAGGTGCACCCAGTGCAGTTGCTCAAGGTGGTTCTTTTGTAGTGCTCCTTCAGTCAGCCTGTGGCTGGATCCTGTGGGGTAGATAAAATCACAGAATCACGGAATGATAGGGGTTGTAAGGGACCTCTGGAAATCATCTAGTCCACCTCCAGGTGCTTTGCTACTGGAGTCTCACAGACGCAGTCCTGTACCTGGGAAGAGTGGAAAAGAAGCCCTCAGCCCCCCAACTGTGCCAGCCAAAGCTGTGAAGGGGCTCGTTGTATACCAACAGTTTGGTATACATTGTATGTATTTCATTATTTCCTTTATATTTAATTATTAATATTTCATTGATGTAACTACTTTAATGAACTATTACTTTTTTATTACAGTAACCATTTTTTTCTAAACACATAAATCTTTTTCTCTCTTTTCTGTGTCTCCTTGGAGTGAGAGGTGGGGGAGAGCATCTGTCATCTCACCATTGGCCAATCTGCCCCAAACCACGACAGCCCTCCTGTCCAGCTGGTTTTTACCCATCTATTTATCCATCCATGCAGACCATAGTGTGCTGACATTGAACATTGTGGGGGATGATGCTGAAAGCCTTGCTGACTTCCAGGTAGAAGACAATCATTGCTCTTCCTTGCCCAGAAATCCTCTCCTTTCTTCAGAAAACGTAAAAAGGATGGCCAGGAAGAAGCTACCTTGGGTAAATCCAGGGTAAATCACCTTCTCTTTCAGACACCCAGAAAGGGGATCCGAGTGGGCGTGCTCGGGCGCACAGCCTTCTGTTACCCTGCTCATCCTTTGGGCCTTTTTGCAAGGTGCATGCAATGTTTGGGTTCTTACAGTAATCAGGGAGTTCCCTCAGACTCCGTGACCTTTCAAAGATGATGGAGAAGGGCCTCACGGTGACACCGTCCTGCTCGCTCAGGTCCTTGGGAGCCTTCCCCTCCAACCCCATAGGCTGGTAAGGACTATGTTTGCTCAAGTGACACCTGAATTGATCCACACTCACTGCTGGTTATTTTCTTCCAGACTCCTGCCTTGAGGAGCAAAGGGCTGAGAGACCTTGCTGGGGAAGACTAAGGCAAGGGGGATACAGTATCTCATATTTCTCTACACCTGTTCTTACTAAATTCTCCAGTGGTCACACATAATCTTTGGGTTTTTTCTTGAATTCTTCTGGAAGTACTAAGAGATCCTCTTGATGTCCTCGAAGCTCTTGCAAGGGCCAACACTAGGGAAGCTTTGGCTCCTCTAAAGCCATCCCTATTTCTAAATTCCTGCTTCAGTCCTTGCATCCACGTTCCTTCCTTAGCCAAGCTGCTCTCCTGAAATGTCTGGTTGTTTTCCTGCTTATGATGTCGACAGTTCTTATGCTTGGAAGATGCTTCTCTGAAAGACCAACTGTACTGAGCTCTGCTGCCTTTGAATACTGCTGCCCATGGGCCTACCACTGAAAGTCCCCTGAAGAGGCTAAAATCTTCTCCCAGTATTCCATGGTCCCTACAGCCAAAGCTGACACTGGTTTTCGCATCCCTGATCAGCGCTTCCTCTTTTGCAAGGACTGGATTGGAGTGAGCATCACCTTTGTTGGTCTGCGCCTGTGCAAAGAAGTTGTCCAAAGAGACACCAACACCAGCTGGACAGTATGCATCCTGCCATGCTCACCTGCCAGTGAGTGTCATTAAAGTCTCCAATAGCACTTGGGGTCATGGATCTGAGGACTTCCATGGCTTGCTTAAGCAAACCTTTCTCCACTTCCTTACCCTGATTGCAGGTGCTTTGTCTCCCACGAAGGTGTCACACTAACAGGCCTCTCCTTTGACCCTCACTCACAAGGGCTCACGCAACCTGCTGCGCATCCCATAGAGGAGCTCCACACATAGAACAAGCTCCTGCACATGGAGGGCATCTCCCTCCTCATCTTCCTGGCCCATCTCTCCTGAAAAGCCCCTATGCACCATGGCAGCACCACTGTGAGCTGTCCCACCACCCCTTGCCACTTATTCCACCAACGTACAAACTCTAGGATGGCACACGGGACTCCAGCTCCTCCGGTCTGTGCCCCAGGCTGAGGGCACTGGTGCACATTTGGTCTGCAGCACCTGAGCTGGAGCACTGGGGCCAAGCTTGGACTTGTCCCAGGCAAACCCAGTACCAAGTGCCCAAGACCCCACACCTGCTAATGCTGTGCTCGAGACCAGAGACATACTGGATGCGACGGCAGGCGGCAATGTGAAGGCACTAAACGAGGAAACGCTGCTCCCTACAACACCAGAAAAGCCAGGCTGGGCTCTGTAGCCCTGGAAGAAGCAGGCTTTGTTGTCTGTAGTGTTGCTGAAGACCTGTGCTGGAGGTGAAGCTGATCTCCAGGATGACAAGGTGCTGCTCAAAATGTCCCTCATCAAGGGCCTCAGGAAAGGATTGTTGAAAGAAGAACTGGGAGAGTTTGGGAGCAGCCAAATCATTTGAGACCCCAGTGTGATAGGCTTCCTGTTCATGACCTTCTCTGCATCAGCTGAATGGAGATGGGTGAGACCGTGCCTCACTGCAGTGGTGGGTTTCAGTCGCTGATCCACGGAAACTGAACGTGCCTGAGATGCCACATAGGCTTGCCAAAGGAACCAAATCGGCCTGCAGTGCCCTCTGAGGTGTCCCTCATGCAGCTGCTCTGAACACCAATGGCTTTCCCATAGGTCCTGTGCGGTCCCTGCCAGCCTGTGCTAGAGAGCGCTGGCATCTCACTTAGCACCACAGGCCTGTGTTTGGCCATTGAGACGCTTCCCGAATTCGGTTAAGCCACGTAGGGATGTCCGTGAAACAACTGCCATTACAGTCAGTGGAGAGCTAGGAACTACAGCTGATGGAGAAGAGAAAGAGAGGGACTTAGGTCCATTTGCTCAGCTGATGACCTCTGTAGGCTGCTGTAGCTATAAGGAAAAGGAAAGGTTTTAGTTGTCTTAAACGTAAACACCTGCTGTCATTTCCATCTGCCAAAGGAATTCCTCACAAGGCTCCAGGATGGTGCCCCCCGATGCTGCCTTGTCTCTCAGCATTGCTGCATTAGAGCTTGCAGTCACCTGCAAATGTCTTGGACAAGCTCTGGTGTCACCTCCAATGTCACCAGGTGTTTCCACCTGAACAACACCCTCAATCTCCATGAAGTAGCCTGAGAGCTGAGACAAGGAGCTCCCATACAGCTGCCTGTATTTGTGCACACCTGAACTGAGGCAAGAAGAATCCCACCTCCTGTGGGTTTGTGGAAGGAACAAGAGGGAGTCCTCCTCTAGCCCAGGACTTCAAACCCAGGATGAGATGCCTCAAATGATTCAGCTGCATCACTGCACTCACCAGGGGTAAAGAGCTGTCTGGGTGTCCTGTCTAATGGTGAGACAAGGAAAGGCTATTCTCATGCCTAACTCTGTCTCTGGTAATAGAAACGACACAGCTGGAAAGAAGTGTCTCTGCCCAGCTGAGGGAGGGAACCTCAGTGCTGACTTCAGCCTGTTTCCCAGCAGGTTCTCCCGAAGCCCCAGGGGCACCTGAAGGGAGGGCAAAGTGGGCAGAGCAAGGGCTGCCTTGGGCTGCTCCTCTGCTGCTGAGCTGGGCTGGGCTCCTGGGACAGAGGGAGCTCATGGCAAGCGGGCAGCACTCCTTCCACAGCACTGCAGAGAGACAGCTCTGCCCAAAGCGCAGCAGGGCTGAGGGCACTGCCTGCAGGTGCCAAGGGGAGAGGAGCAAGGCAGAGGTGTTAAAGGCACTCTAGGAGCGGGGGGATAGCTGAGCTCTCACTGCGGGAGGAATCTTCACAGCCCTCTATATGGTAAGTCTCTGGCTGCAGGGTACTGAGTTTGGTGTTCTTTGGAGGACATCCTAGACCTGGTTCATCCCGCAGCCTGCAGGACCTGGCAGGAGGATTCTCACAGATTCCCAAGTAGAGGAGGAGGACGTGCTCTGGAGCAGGGCTTCCCTGCTGCACTTCAGTAGGTCGGGGCACGGTGGTTTCCTTGTCTTTGGGATGACTGGAGGGTACCAACCTGGGTGTGCAGCCAGAGGAGCCCAGGGCTGTCCTTCCGCAGACGGTCCCTGCACCCCGGGGGATCGCTGCCAGGGCATTTCCAAGGAAACTTTTCAAGAGGCTGGTCAAAGTGGGGATTACCTGAAAGGGAAGGAGTCTGTGCTTTGAGATGAGTCACCTTGTTTGGCTGGGTGGACAGTGGGAGATGGGACTTTATTTTCCCACTCTTGCGAAGGCACGGGGTCGCCCACTCCCTTTGAGTTCTCTGAGCCGCCCCTTTGCCCCTGTGCAGGCAGAGATGCCCTGGAGCAGTTCCCTGCTGCCAGGAGGTGTTTGCAGGGCAGAGCTGAGCACATCGCAGGTGGGATGGAGTTCTCTTTCTGTGAGCACTGCAAAGGAGGAGACCTGGGCACAGAGAAGTGGTTCCCAGCAGAGACAGCTCCAGGCAGCAGAACCCTTGTCAGAGAGGGAGAGGGAGGAGATCCCAGAAACGTGAGGGGAGGGGGGATTCGGGCACCCCCCTGCCATCCGCTGCAGTGCAAGCACCTTTCCTGCAGCAGCTCCCAGGTCTCCTCTCCCACACAGTGCAGCCCCCCACTCTCAGCGTCACAAACACTCGGCCATCACTTTCCTTCCCAACAGCTCAACCAACACAGAGGGAGATGGGGATTCAGCTTCAGCTGAGACACAAGCACTTGGGTCCTGCCATGCAGATGTTTCCATGGAGGAAAAGCAGCCAAATCCCCTCGCGGACTTTGGAGCCAGGCACCAGAGTGTGCCTGACTGGAAAAGACCTTTTAGGACACCCCATCTTAAAGACATTGGGCTCTTTCCCTGAGGGGGCCCTGCTGAGCTGCAGGCTGCCCTCCAGAAGGTCACAACTCTCCCATGGCATCTCTGTGTTTTCTAAGTACCCGACAGAGAAGACACCACAGCGCTAAGGCCAAGGAGATGCCACGGGACGGCTGTAGGTCGGCAGCTGCAATGAGGCCTCTGTGTCCCTGGCTGGGAGGGGAGAGATGAGATTCCTCTGCTCTCAGCAGTGTCCTGGTCTTTTGGGGGGAACACCTGGGTGTTACTGTCCTCCAGCTCAAAAAGGTGCCTGCCCAGGGCAGCTGGGAGCAGGGCTGAAGGACAGGTCAGCTCTCCACACTCTTCACTGAGGGACAGTCCCTTTGCCTGCCAGCACCCACAGGATTTCACTTGGAGTGCAGCAGGAATGCTCCAAAACTCCTCAGCTCTTGTGTGACAACTGGAACAAAGTCCACAAAGCAAATTCCCCTCAACTTTGCTCTGCCGTCGGGTGAATTAGGAGTGACAATGCTGGAAAGCTCTTTGATATCAAAAGTGGATATAGGCTAAGATCACCCCGTCTTCCTATCGACCAATTGCTGTAGGCAGGACTGAATCCTGCAGAGCCCCCTGCTCCCAGCGGCACCCTCAGCCAGCACCAACCACAGCTCATGAAAGGGACCTGCCAAAGGTCTGCTTGAAAGGGGAGAGGAACTTTCAGAAGTTTTTCTGAGAAACTGAATAGACTTTGGTCTCTTCTTTGAACAGGTCCCCATGTCCAGAGGACAAAAATGTCCAACAGCAGCTCCATCACCCAGTTCCTCCTCCTGGCATTCGCAGACACACGGGAGCTGCAGCTCTGGCACTTCGGGCTCTTCCTGGGCGTCTACCTGGCTGCCCTCCTGGCCAATGGCCTCATCATCACCACCATCGCCTGTGACCACCGCCTCCACACCCCCATGTACTTCTTCCTGCTCAACCTCTCCCTCCTCGACCTGGGCTCCATCTCCACCACTGTCCCCAAATCCATGGCCAATTCCCTGTGGGACACCAGGGACATCTCCTACACAGGATGTGTGGCCCAGCTCTTATTCTTTTTCTTTTTCATTTCAGCTGAGTATTTTCTTCTCACTGTCATGGCCTATGACCGCTACGTTGCCATCTGCAAACCCCTGCACTACGGGACCCTCCTGGGCAGCAGAGCTTGTGTCCACATGGCAGCAGCTGCCTGGGGCAGTGGGTTTCTCCATGCTCTCCTGCACACGGCCAATACATTTTCCCTGCCCCTCTGCCAGGGCAATGCCCTGGACCAGTTCTTCTGTGAAATCCCCCAGATCCTCAAGCTCTCCTGTTCAAACTACTACTTCAGGAAAGCTGGGCTTCTTGTGGTTAGTGTCTGTTTAGGCTTCGGTTGTTTTCTTTTCATCGTGCTGTCCTATGTGCAGATCTTCAGGGCCGTGCTGAGGATCCCCTCTGAGCAGCGACGGCACAAAGCCTTTTCCACATGCCTCCCTCACCTGTCTGTCATCTCCCTGTTTCTCAGCACTGCCGTGTTTGCCTACCTCAAGCCCCCCTCCATCTCCTCCCCAGCTCTAGACCTGGTGGTGGCAGTCCTGTACTCATTGGTGCCTCCAGTAGTGAACCCCCTCATCTACAGCATGAGGAACCAGGAGCTCAAGGATGCCCTATGGAAACTGGCTCAATGGACGTTGTTTCACCATTAATAAATTGTCTCCCCTTCTCCGCATGTTTTGTAGACTTTCTCTTAGGCAATAAGCCTGCTTTTTTCTCTTGCAGTCATCCTGCTTCTGTATAATTTTCTGGGCTTGTACCACTTGTCTTGAGGTTTGTTCCAGTTGTGTCTGACCCTTGCACAACACTGTGTCAAAGGTGACCTGCCTAATAGCAGCTCTTCAAGAAAAAGGCATCTCCCAGGTGCAGTGCCTGGATGCTAGGTGCTTCCTCCAAAGGTGCTGCCAATAAAATGTCCAATGAACTGGTCTTTCAAAGAGTCTGTTCTCCCTGTGTTCTCCCTGTGTTTGGGGTTAAGCTCACTGTACTGTTGGGTTCCGTGGACCAAATGTTCTGGTTTGAAAGGCTCTCTTCTTGTCTCCAGTGGTAGTGGAGATGGTGCATGAGCTCCTGATTACCTCCTCAGGCTGCTTCACATGTGTCAGGACTTATGGCATACAGCAGACTCTATGGAAATGAATTGGGACGTGTGAGGAGAGGATGGGGACTCACCACGTGCCCTGAGCTGGGAGTGAATGAAGACACAGGAGATGAAACATCCACAGAGGTGAAGTCCCCCACAAGCAAAACACTAAACTGAGGTATGCACAAACAAGGACTCTGCAATGCCCAGAAAGTCAGTGTGGATCCGGTAGGCGTGGGAAAGGGAGGCTGGAGAGGTGTGGGAGCTGCCGGAGGACCCTCAGGGCCAAGGAATATTGTGCTGTCCTGGGGAGCAGGAGGAGGCACCTCCTCATGCTGGTTTGCTGCACAAGGAACGGTGACACCATGCCTGGCTCAGTTCCTGGTCCCTGTAAAGGTGCATCAGGATGGGAGGGAGGACAGGAGGCTGTTTCCCACCTCTCTTCCCCATCACCCCCCGTACTCGAGGATTTATAACCTGTAACTCCAACAGCAGCGCAGGGGCCCTGCAGAGGCCACAGGTACCATGGGCCCTGCAGGCGTACAGCCCCCTCTCCTTCCAGTGCTGCTCTGGGAGCACCCATTTCTCCTGGCTTTTGTGGTTCCGACCCCACGGATAGATTTTCATTTGGCTTTTTGTCCTGCCAGCTCCAGCTGGAGCTGTTTCTTAGCTCTGTCTGCCTGGGAGTGGGAACGTGAGGCTGTGCCCCCTCGCTCGGTGCTGGCAGGGGGGGCTGTGCTCTTCCTCCAGGTGCCACTGCCCTGCCAGGACCCATCATCTCCAGTGACACATGCCACCCTCTATGTCCCATGTGCTGCCGTTGCCCTGTCCTTGCCTGCAAGGACTGGATCTGCTCTGCTCCCGTATCACTTCTGAGCAAGACTGTCCATCCCAGTGCTGTCTTTTGGGGGAGCTGCATCCAATTCCTGACAAGGAGGAAGAAAAATCCAGAGGCGGCATTCAAAACGTTTCAGTTTGAATGGGAAAAGACTCCCAGGGCAGGTTCCCTCCCAACCCTGCAACCACCTGGCTTTGAAACCTGCAAGTTGCAGGGTCTCTGGGTGCAGGTTGGAAGGGTTTTTCAGCTTGGCAGTGGGCACCTCTGAGAAAAAGCTCATCTGCATAACAGAGTTTCCACCATGAAAGGGGATCTGCTCAGGGCAGCGCAGGAAGGATCAGGTCTTCTTCCACAGTTGCTGTCAAGAGCGTTCCTTCAAACGTGCCCTGGTGAGGGATGCCCAGTAAAGAGGTAAAGAGTGTGCGTGTGCAGGGTGAGGGCACACACAACAGTGTCCTTGCACAGCCACACCTCCAGGGACAGAACTGAAGGACCAGCAGAGCGGGGTCTGGTCTGTGCCTTTGTTTGCTGGACACCCCGGGGAAGCTGTCCCAGGGCAATCGTCACGGAACAGACACCTGAAACCACCATTTGCAGAACTGGACGCCTACGCAAGCCCAGAGAGGATGTTTGTCTGCCTGTGGAGAGACACCGAATAACGAGGTCAGAAGTCCCTGTTTGCATGGTTCAGAGGAGATTTCGGCATGCACACCGTGTGCATGTGGGGACATGAACCCGAGAGAGCACAAACACCAGCAGCTGTTCTTAGAAATGCCCAAAAGTGCTGTGGGACAGGCAGTGTCCCTTCATCGGAGAGTAACGTCCCCTGGGAAACCCCCTGAATGCAGCACTGGGATGGGCTTCCTTGAGCCCAGGTCCCTGTGTCCATTCCTCACGCCGTGGGGCATCTCAGAGAGGTGCCGAGCAGGGAGACACAGCGCGGGGCTGAGGTGCTGCCGGCCTCTGGGAGTGGCAACAGGAGGCCATGGAGTCTGCTGCAGGGCCTCTGCCCGTGCCAGGGAAGGACTCGTGTCTCTGAACAGCCCTGCCAGCACCCTGACAGTGCTGGGTGTGTCTCCAGGAACAGCCTGTGTGCTACCTCACCCTCCCCTCTCTTCATGGCCTGTCCCTTTGATTACACGGTGTGACAGAAGCACCTCTGTGGAGCATCTCCCCTGTGCAGTCCGAAAGGGTTCTGCAGGTGTGAGCGGCATTGCCCTCTATGAGATGGCATTTCTCACCTCTCACAGAGCACAGAGCACGTCTAGGGAGTAGGAATGCAGTGAGAGGCACACACCCTCCATGTTTCGTCTCTCTGAACGTCCTTCACAATATTTTTAAGCACCTGACAGAGAAGCAAATGTCTTCAGAAATAGGTGGGCTGGGCTGTTTGCACCAATGCTGAAACTCTCCTGACGTGAAACCATGACCCTCATGGATTTTATTTTCATAACCTGCTTTTTAGACCCATTCTTCCCCATTCTCCCCCAGGTTGTTGACAGATGGGCTGAAGAAGTGGACGATGTGGTTGGTGGAAAGCTGTCTGAGCAATGACGGAGGGACATCATCTGTGGTACAAAGTCCTTCTGGAACCCACTTACTAGTGGCATCCATCAAAGACCAGCCCTTGACAACTACTATGGAACATTATTATCTCTCCGTATGATGGCAGACAATGCACTTCCACCTCCTTTGTGGATGATGCCAAGCTGGGGGAGCCCTTGAGGAATCCCACCCTGTTAGCACTGTTGGTAGCAGGAGAGTTGGGAAGGATGACTGTGGTGGGTTAAACATGGCAGGGCACGGAGGGTCGGAAGGGAGAAGCGCAGAGGGATGGCACCTTTGGGGAGGAGTGGACAGGAGAGGTGACCCAAAGCTGACTAACAGAGTACTCCATCCCACCGGCATCTTGCTCAGTATAAAAGCTGAGGGATCACAGGGCTCAGGCTCTTTTTCCAATGTCAGATGCCAGCTGGAGGAGCGGTGCTAGAGGAGGCTGGGAAGCAAAAGCGTGGTTGTGATGTGACAATTCAGGGCAGCATTTGACCAGGGGCTGGTCCCAGGCAAATGGCGCTGGAGCCCCAGTGGTCCTGCTGTGGCGGGGACATTAATGGCCTCTGCGAGTGGGGCGGGGGCAGGGGCAGAAGGAGATGCCCTGAGCCGGAGAGGGAAAAAACTAAATGCCCCAAATGGGGCAGGAGCAAAGCGAGTCACCCCGATTTCAGCAGAGGCACAAAGAGCCACCTTGAGCAGGGCAGGAGTAAATCCAGCACCTGGTGTAGGGCAGGGGCAAATGGAGCCTCCCCAGGCAAGAGAGGGGAAAAACCAGCTGTCCTGAGGGGGACACGATGAAAAGAAGCCACCCAAGCAAGGCTGAGGCCACACTGGATGCCCCAAGGGAAGGATATAAAGAAGAAAGCCTCCCCAAGTGGAGCAGGAGGAAAACTCCCTGCCCTGAGCTGAGCAGGAGGAACTCAGTGCCCCGAGCAAGAGTGGGGAAAACTGGAGGACGCAGGCGGTGCAGGGGCCCAACTGGCGAGCTCAAGGAGGGCAGGGATAACAACCAGCTGCCTTCTTGGGGCAGAGGCAACACTCATTGCCCTCCAGGCAGGTCGTGGGGTTAAACCAGATGCTAAAAAGCCACCCACAAAGTTTTTTTGGATCTGGAGGGTGGGAGAGCAGCTGGGTGGGGGCCTGGCAGCCACCCAAGGTGCACCCAGTCCAGTTGCTCAAGGTGGTGCTTTTGTAGCACTCCTTCAGTCAGCCTATGGCTGGATCCTGTGGGGTAGATAAAATCACAGAATCAAGGAATGATAGGGGTTGTAAGGGACCTCTGGAAATCATCTAGTCCACCTCCCCTGCCAGAGCAGGTTGAGCTAGAGCAGGTTGCACAGGAATGCGTCCAGGTGGGGTTTGAATATCTCCAGATACAGAGGCTACAGCACCTCTCTGGGCAGCCTGTCCCAGTGCTCTGCCACCCTTGAAGTCAAGAAGTTCTGAACCTGTCAGACACCAGGTGCTTTGCTGCAGGAGTCTCACAGACGCAGTCCTGTGCCTGGGAAGAGTGGAAAATAAAGCCCTCAGCCCCCCGACTGTGCCAGCCAAAGCTGTGAAGGGGCTCGCTGACAGCCCTGGGCAGGTTTTTATGCCTGGGGCTGGTGCGGCTCCAGGCAGAGGCGGGAGCTCTGTGGGCAGATGAGCAGCCCTTGGCCAGCAGTGCCTGGGGCAGCCCAACAGCTGCCGGCTGGTGGCTGCAGGAGGTGCCCCAGCTGTGGTTGCTGAGGGGCCACAGTGCGTCCCCGTGCGTCTGGGGGTGGCCCCTGTCACAAAGGGGCAGTGATGCGGCACCCACCCACTGCTTGTGAGCTCACCTGGCCAGGGCTTGGCATCCTCAAGAGCGGGCCAGCCAAAGCTCCTTGGGCTGAGCTGGCCCTGGGAACACTCGGCTGCTTCCTTTGCCACTTCCTTGGCTGCTTTTTCTCAACCATTCATCGTTTACTGCCCTCTTCTCCTCACCTTCCATCCTTTTCTAACGGTAATGATGATTTGACCTTCAGGACAGATCATACAGGAGGTAGATGTGGGATCAAAGTATCGTCTGGTCTATGCCTTCGGAGCTTTAGGATGAGCTGTTACAGCTTTTTAGGCTGGCCAGATACGCACTGTGGGTAGAGTTCCTATTTGCTAATTGTTATTTCTTCAAAACATCCCAGGGTGGGTAAGTAGGGGTGGCAGTGTACTCTGAGGCTTTGGGCTCCGTCTGGAATGAGAAGAAGCCCATCCTGACGGATGCGGTAGGAAGAGAGACAGAAAAGGAGCACAGCAAAGGCAGCTGTTAAGGCAGCGGCTGAAAGCCGGTCCCTCCTGTGTCCAAGGGGGCAAAGTGTGGGCTGGAGAACCAGAGGGCTCTGCTGCTAATGGCAGCCAGAGGGAAGCAGCAGGTCCTCTTCAGAGAAGGTGACACCCAGTGCAGTCTTCCCAAAGGGCCTTGGTAACTGCTGTCAGTTGGATTCCTGCGACAGGGACAGCAGGGCCGTCAGCTGCAGCTCTGCAGCGCTTGGAACTACCACTGAAACGGTGCTGGTGGCGGATGCTGTTCTCTGGGTTTAGTTTGGGATTTTTTGTAATTTTGTTGAGGTGCAGCTATTTCTTTGCACTCAGGTGTCAGGATTAGCACTGATCTTCTCTTTCTGGAGCATGTCCTGGCATCCTTTGTCATCCAGAGCTTTCCCTGCTGTTCCTGAATGGCAGCGATGGCCTCAATGGGGCCACCCATCGCTCCTGTGAGTGACGACTTCACCATCAGGCTTGGACTTTGTGAATCCCCAAAGGCAAGGGACGTGGCTGGTGCTCCGTCCCTGAATGGTGATGTACCGGCAATCGAGAGGGAATTCTGGGGTGAGTCAGTCATGACTTATGAGCCAGTTTTGACATCTCATGTCATGACTTCTCATCATGATGAGACATGAGGGGTGCCCTCATCCATCCCCCAAGTCCATTCAGCACCCAAGTACATCATCAAGGCCTTTCAGCCTTCAGTTCCCTGAGTGTGTTCTGCACTCCAGTTTGGGAAGAAAAGGCCTATTTTCACCCATGGCAATCAGGAAACTCCCTTTTATTACAGAGATACCAAAAGGCAGGCCAGCATTACTGTGGTGACAGACTAATTGAGAGAAGGTCTCTGGGTCAGACAGACCGGGTTCACCCTCTGAAGAAGTGGGAGAAAGCAAATATTTGTGTTGAGACAGCTGTATGACTGATACAATAAGCACAAGATAAATATGAGGTCACATGTAAACAGAGAGGGGAAACTCAATGCTGCTGAAGCACACTGGTAGAATCAGTTTCCACAGGGCATCCTTGAGCTCCTGGTTCCTCATGCTGTAGATGAGGGGGTTCAGTGCTGGAGGCACCACGGAGTACAGCACAGCCACCACCACATCCAGGGATGGGGAAGAGATGGAGGGGGGCTTCAGGTAGGCAAATATTCCAGTGCTGACAAGCAGGGAGACCACAGACAGGTGAGGGAGGCACGTGGAAAAGGCTTTGTGCCGTCCCTGCTCAGAGGGGATCCTCAGCACGGCCCTGAAGATCTGCACATAGGACAGCACGATGAACACAAAACAAACAAAAGCAACCAAGGCACTAACCACAATAAGCCCAACTTCCCTGAGGGAGTCTGAGTGTGAGCAGGAGAGCTTGAGGATCTGGGGGATTTCACAGAAGAACTGGTCCAGGGCATTGCCCTGGCAGAGGGGTAGGGAAAATGTATTGGCCATGTGCAGGAGAGCATGGAGAAACCCACTGCCCCAGGCAGCTGCTGCCATGTGGACACAAGCTCTGCTGCCCAGGAGGGTCCCGTAGTGCAGGGGTTTGCAGATGGCAACGTAGCGGTCATAGGACATGACAGTGAGAAGACAATATTCTAATGACATCAAAAAGAGAAAAAAAAAAACAACTGGGCAGCACACCCCGGGTAGGAGATGGCCCTGGTGTCCCACAGCGAATTGGCCATGGCTTTGGGGACAGTGGTGGAGATGGAGCCCAGGTCAAGAAAGGCGAGGCTGAGGAGGAAGAAGTACATGGGGGTGTGGAGGCGGTGGTCACAGGCGATGGCGGTGATGATGAGGCCGTTGGCCAGGAGGGCAGCCAGGTAGATGCCCAGGAAGAGCCCGAAGTGCAAGAGCTGCAGCTCCCGTGTGTCTGCGAATGCCAGGAGGAGGAACTGGGTGATGGAGCTGCTGTTTCCCTATGTCAGAAAGTCCTAAGAAGCAGGTGAGATAGATGCAGAGATCACAGAAATGATGATGCTTTCTGTAGAGAAAGGAATGGGTAAAGGCACTTTTTCAGGTTCCTCACAGACCCACTGGTTTCCCTTTGTAACGCTGTAGGAGTTGCAGTCTCTTGTGCAAGCATCACAGCTCCATTGCTGTGATTGCAAACACCACAGCTCCCCAAGTACAGGTCCTCCTTTCTACCCTTTTTAAAAATGGGTGCAATGTTTGCCTTTTTCCAGTCCCTGGGGACTTCACCTGACTGCCATGGCTTTTCAGATATCATGGAGAGCGGCTTGGCAACTCCATCAGCCAGTTCCCTCAGGACTCTGGGATGCATCTTGTCAGCCCCCATAGACTCCTGCATGCTCAGGTTCCTCAGGTGGTCACAAACCTGATCCTTTGCCACAGTGGGGGGGACTTGGCCCCTCAAGTCCCTACCTTGAGGTCCCCCCACTCGAGAGGTGTGGGAAGAGAGGTTGGCAGGGAAGACTGAGGCAAAACTGTTGTTGAGTACCTCGGCCTTCTCCTCGACCATTGTTACCAGTTTGCCAGTCTTGCTCATCAGGAGGGGTACGCTTTCTTTGACCTTCCTTTTCTGGCTGACGTATCTATAGAAGCCCTTCTTATTATTCCTTGCCTCCCTTGCCAAGTTCATCTCCAGCTGCGCCTTGGCCTTCCTGACCCCATCCCTACGCTCTTCCCAGGATACCTGTCCCTGCTTCCTCTGCCTGTGCATTTCCTTCTTGCCCTTTAGTTTGACCAGCAGGTCTCTGCTCAGCCATGCACATTGCTCAAGGCTTTATCCATGGGGTTTATCTCCACCCCAGCCACACCCAGTGCACTGAATCTCCCCTTCCATGTCATTCCTGGTCGCATCTCTGTCTCATTCCCTGTCCATTGCAGACCAACCATCTGCAATATAAATGTGGGCACCAGATGAACCCCTCCTGGGGCCTTTGACAAGCACTTGGACCTCAAAGAGCAGAGAGGTGCCTCTGGGAGGTCCTCCTCTTCCCGAGATATGCTTCCTCAACTGGTGTCTTTAGGACACATGAGTGGTAAATGGAGAAACATGGTCATCCCCTGAGAGCTTCTTAACGTTTCAGTTAGTGTTAGGCAGTGATTGGTAGTGGGTAGGGATGCCAGAGAGGGCAGAGGAAACTCAGTGACAAACAAGTCTTATGAGGAGCGGTGGAGGGAACTGGGATTGTTTAGTCTGGAGAAAAGGAGGCTGAGGGGAGACCTTATCGCTCTCTCCAGCCACCTGAAAGGAGACTGTAGAGAGGTGGGGGTGGGTCTCTTCTCCCAAGTAACAGGTAAGAGGAAAAGAGGAAACAGCCTCAAGTTGCACCAGGGGAGGTTTAGACTGGATATTAGGAAAAAATTTTTCCTCTGAAAGGGTTATTAAGCATTGGAAGAGGCTGCCCAGGGAAGTGCAACCATCCCTGGAGGTATTCAGAAGACGGGTAGACATAGTGCTTAGAGATATGCTTTAGTGATGGTTTTTGTCAGAGTTAGGTTGGTGGTTGGATGATCTGAAAGGTCTCTTCCAACTTAGGCAAGGCTATGATTCTTTGCACCCCAGAATGCAGGTTGCCCTCTTGGCTGCCAGGGCACTCTCCTGACTCACATTAACCCAGCTGCCAACCAGCGCCCCCAGATCCCTTTCTGCAGGGCTGCTTTCCAGCCACTCCTCTTCCAGCCTATACTTGTGGCCACCATTATTTCATCCCAGGTGTAGAATGCAGCCTTTGTTCTTGTTAAACATGCTGAGAGTTGCCTTCTCTGGGTCATGGACACAGGTGCTAAACTGAACAGGGCCCAGGAGCCAGCATCCCTGTGCTGCCCCACAGTGCCCCAGTATGCCCCAGTACGTACCCTCAGTAAGTCCATGCTGACTGCATTTGAAGACAATTTTTTCTTTTTGGTGCCAAGAAATGTCACCCAAGAGGACACTAACTGGTGGCACACTCCCCACCAACGTGAGCTTGTACAGCCAGGGAGTTGTTCCCTGAGTTGCATTTTTGGCCTCGTTCAGAGCTGGGTGCAACACTTGCTTGTCCTCTCTCACAAGAGACCTCTGCTAACCCAATGACTTTTCAAAAGGGATATCCCAAAGAAATGTCAATCTTGTTCTGTAACTTCACTACCACTATTTTGCCTGTAATCCTACGTACATAATTTCTGTAATCTTTCATACATTTTCACCTGTCCAAATACAACGACCATTTCTAAAGTCATCTTTCCAGGTGCAGACTGTCTAGACAGGGGCCTTTTCTATTATATTCCCGTTTTCTCCTTCCCTTACTCTTTCTTCATTCAGGTTCCTGTCCCCCATCCAGCTGCTGCTTTGAGCTTCACATGGTTAAAGGTTTCCCTGTCTTTCAGTAGTCTAATTATCTCCTGTAGCCAACTCTTTAACTATGTTTATATCAACCTTTCTGTACCTACCTATCTAAAGCATTTCTCATAAGATTACAACCTGGCTTCTGTTGTCAAGGACAACAAAAAAAGTTTCTATAAATATATTAGCAATAAGAAGAGGACTAAGGATTATCTCTGTCCTCTAGTAGATGGGGCCGGCAACATAGTGACCAAGGATGAGGAAAAGGCTGAGGTACTTAATGAAGTCTTTGCCTCAGTCTTCAGCAGTAGGACCAGTTGTTCCCTGAGCACCCAGAGCCCTGAGCTAGAAGACAGGGATGGGGAGCAGAATGAAGCCCCTGTAATCCAAAGGGAAACGGTGAGGGACCTGCTTCAGCACCTGGAGGTGCACAAATCTATGGGGCCGGATGGGATCCACCCAAGGGTATTGAAAGAGCTGGCAGAAGTGCTCACCAGGCCACTTTGCATCATTTATGAGCAGTCCTGGACAACCAGGGAGGTCCCAGCTGACTGGAGGTTGGCAAATGTGACACCCATCCACAAGAAGGGCTGGAAGGAGGATCCGGGGAACCACAGGCCAGTCAGTCTGACCTCGGTGCCTGGGAAGGTCATGGAACAGATCCTCCTCAGTGCCATTACACGGCACATGCAGGAGAACAGGGTGATCAGGCCCAGTCAGCATGGGTTTGTGAAGGGCAGGTCATGCCTTCAAACCTAATATCCTTCTATGATAAGGTGACCCACTTAGTGGATGAGGGAAAAGCTGTGGATGTTATCTACTGGGGTTTTTGCAAAGCTTTTGACACTGTTTCCCAGAGCATTCTCCTGGAGAAACTGGCTGCTCATGGCCTGGACAGGTGTACTCTTTGCTGGGTAAAAAACTGGCTGGATGGCCGTGCCCAGAGAGTGGTGGTAAATGGAGTTAAATCCAGTTGGTGTCCGGTCACAAGTGGTGCCCCCTAGGGCTCGGTGCTGGGGC
This sequence comes from Larus michahellis, assembly GCF_964199755.1. NCBI lineage: Eukaryota > Metazoa > Chordata > Aves > Charadriiformes > Laridae > Larus > Larus michahellis. The sequence goes on along the minus strand of NW_027436399.1, from coordinate 2,000,419 downwards.
CGGTTCTCTTTAATATCTTTATCAATGATCTGGATGAAGGGATCGAATGCACCCTCAGTAAGTTCGCAGATGACACTAAACTGGGCGGGCGTGTTGATCTGTTTGAGGGTAGGTTGGCTCTGCAGAGGGATCTGGACAGGCTGGACCGATGGACTGAGACCAATGGTATGAGGTTCAACAAGGCCAAGTGTCGGGTCCTGCACTTGGGACACAACAACCCCATGCAGCGCTACAGGCTTGGGGCAGAGTGGCTCGAAAGCAGCCCGGCAGAAAAGGACCTGGGGGTGTTGGTGGACAGCCGGCTGAATATGAGCCAGCAGTGTGCCCAGGTGGCCAAGAAGGCCAACAGCATCCTAGCCTGTATCAGGAATAGTGTGGTGAGCCGGACTAGGGAAGTGATCATCCCCCTGTACTCGGCACTGGTGAGGCCCCACCTCGAGTGCTGCGTTCAGTTTTGGGCCCCTCGCTACAAGAGGGACATTGAGGTGTTGGAGCGTGTCCAGAGAAGGGCTACAAAGCTGGCGAGGGGTCTGGAGGACAAACCTTATGAAGAACGACTGAGGGAGCTGGGGTTGTTTAGCCTGGAGAAGAGGAGGCTGAGGGGAGACCTTCTCACCCTCTACAACTCCCTGAAAGGAGGTTGTAGAGAGATGGGGGCTGACCTCTTCTCCCTGGTGACAAGCGATAGGACGAGAGGAAACGGGTTCAAGTTACGTCAGGGGAGGTTTAGATTGGATATTCGGAAACCCTTTTTCACTGAAAGGGTTATTAAACATTGGAATAGGCTGCCCAGGGAGGTGGTGGATTCACCACCCCTGGAGGTGTTTAAAAAAAGGGTAGATGGGGCACTTAGGGACATGGTTTAGAAGTGGCTTTTGTCAGGGTAGGTTAAAGATTGGACTCGATGATCTTAAAGGTCCCTTCCAACCTCAGCAATTCTATAATTCTATGATTCTATGATTCTACCCCTTGCAGAAAAGCAACCTCATTCGAGGCAGCAGGTACTTAGCATATGGCCACAGAGGGTGTTTTATTGTTTATCAAACACGATCCGACATGATCAGGCTTTACTTTTCTTTGCTTGCAAAGAGGAGAAACCCTTCTGTGCCTGGGCGCAGCCAGGTCTCTAAGGAGAGCCAGAGGGAGCTGGTGCAATGGAGCTGTAACATCCAGCTGCAGAGATCGGCGGCGAAGTCTGATGGAAGGAAAATGATGTAAATCCCAACTGGGCAATGACAGAAATAGTGGGGTTGGGGTGGGGGTGAGGAGGAAGGATGTCCACACAGTGTCAGACCTCAAGGGACTGCTTTTCCTAGCCATCCAGACCTCCTGAGGAGACCCTCTGGATCAATATCAGTTGCAGAAGACTTCTATCACCTTTTCAATAGACTGAAATGTAAATTAAAAGAAACCCTTTAAACTAAAAAAAAAAATAATTTATTAGGTTCTGATTGAAATCTTCCTTCTTAACTACATTATGTAAGAACTCCAATTAGCTGTAGAAGTCTTGAAGACTTGAAGGAAATTGAAGGAAGAGAAGTAGGTCTTTAGGGCTTTCTGTACTTTAATGAGCCCCGTGGCGTATTTAGCTCTGTGTCCATGAACCTCAGATACTGAGAGAAGATTGAAAACACTGCTCAAGGAGTCAGAAGAAAAACTCAAAGTACCTGGAAGCATTAATGGGCCCCACTGAGGGCCACTACTGACAAAGTCTCCCCATGGACTCGTTAGAGGAGATAGCTGGAGGCTGTGATTGCAGGAAGGCAAAGGCACAGTGCAGGTGGCTGTAAAGCTGTTGCTTTGTTTGATGAAGCAGAAGGGCCAAACCTGACCCTCAGGCCCTGGGAAGGCAGATCCTGCCCCTCAGGTGTGGCTCAGGGCTCTTCCTGGGGGCAGTGGGGTGTGAGGGTGAGCAAGGCCAAGGGTAGGGAGACTGTGCAACACCTCCCTCCTTCCCCATGGAACGTTGAAGCAGAAACCAAGTCCAGAGCCTCAAAATAAAGTTTCTTCTGGTAGGCCTTGGTGGCAGAGGCAAGTGCCATAGCCAAAGGGACAAAGACCTTGGTGCTGTTGGGTTTTTTAGCCTGGCCAGACCCTAGGACACCTCTACTGCAGAGTGACCATCACTGTCCCATGCCTGTGCCTCTTTCCTTGTAGGCTGCAGGCACCCATTGTGCTTTCCCACATCGCTCTCACCCCGGCATTTCCGTATCTTTTCTGATGTCTGTCCACTCTCACTGGCTGTTCCTTGAAACACAAAGCCATAGGCTGATCAAGACTCCCTCTGGGTGACCTCTTGCACCACAGTGCAACCCTTTGGGTGAGATTTCTTTTTCCTCACATGCAGTCCGAACCTTCCAAGCTGCAGTTTCTTGAGGTTTCCTTCTCTTCCTACTACCAAGAAAAGCTCCACCGCCTCTGAAGCCACCCTTCAAGCAGGTGCAGGCTACTGCTAGAGAGCCCTGGGCCTCCACTTCAAAAGGTACAGAAGCCCAGCTCCCTCAGCTTCTCCACAAAGGCCTCAAACGCCATCCTGGCCAATGTCCTTTGGAGCTTCTCCACTTCCTCCTCCTTCCTTCAGAACAGAGAGCCCCACACACAGACACACTAGACCAGATGTGGCCACAACAGTGCTGGGCCAAGGGGGATGATAAGTGCCTTGTCTGGGTGGCCGTGTGCCCCCTAATGCAGCCCTGTGTGCAGCTAGTCCAGTTCACGGTCCGCATGTACCACTGGCTAAAGTTGCATCCCTCGTAATGCCCAGGCCCTTCTCCTCGGGGTCAGTCCTTGGCCAGTCAGGCCACAGCATGCCCTCATCTGTGGGGTGATCCTGCCCCCAGGAAAGGTCTGACCACTTCTCCTTGTAAAACTGTGTGAGTTTTCCATTTGCTGAATCCCAGAGTTTATCAGGGTCCCCCAGGAATGAAGCTCCATTGGGCCAGTCGTTCCTGTGTGCCTGCAGATGGCTCTCCCTGACACGTGCTGCCTCTGACAAGATAACAGCATGAGGAATCGCAGGACACTACAGATAATCAAAGGAGGCACTTGATCAATGCCATTGTTCACCAAGGTACACATTCCCATGGTGAGAAGCTCAGAAACACCAAATGAAAGTACAAAGGAAGCCAAACTAGGACCATGGAGGAAAGAGGAAATAGAGGTGGGCTATTTGCATGGGAGGGTACAGGGATGGTCAAGGGGAAAAACTTTTGAGTGGGAAAAGAGGGAAAAAGAAACGGTGAAACAATGGAAAGGATCAGGGCTGTTTGGGGGGACCTGCCAAGCAGCCCTGCATCTGAGCAACCATGCCTGGAGTGCGACAAGAAAGTCCCTAATCATCTGACCACACTTTCTGGTTGACTTCTGAGGTCACCAGGAACCTGACTGATTTCCCTCCCTTCATAAAGGAAAGATGGTGGATTGAAACGCAGAATCATTCATGCTGGAAGGAAGCTGAGGAGATCTCTAGACCACCCTCCTGCCCACAGCAGGGTCAGCTATGGGGTCAGACCAGGTTGCTCAGGGCTTCCTTCATTTTGGGCTTGCAAAGCTCCAAGGATGGAGATGACACAAGCCCTCTGGGAAATCTTCTCCAGTGTTTGACTGTCTTGACAGGGAGAAAGTTTTGCTCATTTGTTTCAGCTGATGCCATTGGCCCTCATGCTCCCATCACACACAACAGTGAAGAGCCTTTGTCATGGTGACAGCCAAGAAGATGTGGGAAGGCTGATATTAGGTCTCCCCAAAGCCTTCTCTTCTCCAGGCTTTGCACCTTTGCAGCAAGGTGGCCAATGGCTTTCTGGGCTGCACTAGGAAGAGCACTGCCAGCAGGTCGGTGGAGGTGATCCTTCCTCTCTACTCAGCCCTGCTACAATTTGTCTTGCCCATTTCCCTCGGTGTTTGCTACCCGACTACCTTCACTTAGAGGTGGTGGTAGGGCTTCAGGTTAGTGGCTGTAAATAGGGTAAAGGCCTCTCATGAATGTTTTCACAGCCAGTGTCACAGAAGTCTAAACATCCTCTGAACAGACCTTACCTCTTCAAACCTTCCAACCCCTACTGTTCTGCGATGCTGATTCTTTGATTCCATTGTCATTGCCCAGAGGGGCTACCACAGATGCAGACTGCTCCAGGGCAGGTATTTATATTTAGGCCGATCAATGATGTTGTTGCTTTAATGTTTTTTTGTTGTGGTATATGCTGCTGTTGTTAGGGAAATCACACAAACACTTGAAGGACAATGGAAGGGTTACCACCTTAGTGGCCCTCCAGTGAGCTGGCTCCTGTTTGCCATTGTCTCACTGTCACTGGGCAGGGTGTGGTGTAAAAGGTGCTGAGCAGAGCAGGACAATCACTTCTGGCTGTGCTCCTGCTCATACAGCCTCAGATGCTGTTGGCCGCCTTTGCTGCTGGCTCTTGTTTGGCCTGATAAAACTCAAGGAGCGCCAGGGCCATTTCCACAGAGCTGCTGCCCAGCCACGCAAAATGATCCAAAATGGATCAGAGCAGCCCTGCTCTGACATCAGCCTGGTCTCTCAACGTCCTTGGATTCATCCCATCTGGTCCAATGGACTACCAAAGGTTGACCTTACCTGTGTAGCCCCTGACTTGATCTGCATCCACTGCTGGATTTCGCATGGGGTTCTGCCTCTTAGGCACGTGGAACCGGGAGACCTTGCTGGTGAAGACGCAGGCCAAGAGTACCTCGTACCTATCTACACCTACTCTCTGCAAATTCAGCCATGACCACACATTATCTTTGTTTATTCTTTAGGTGTTCCTGAAGGAGTAACTGCTCATTGTTGTGCCCTTCAAATCCCTTGCAAGTGTCAACTCTACGGGAGCTTTGGCTTTTCTAAAACCAACCATATTCCTCAATTCCTCCTTTGTTTTCATCCTTGCATCCACCTCTTCATGCTTCTTTTATTCTATGGAGCTTCCCCATGAGTGTCTTGTTTCCCCCAGCTCTTCTTCTGGTAGCTCTGCCTGTTGTCCTGACTATGGGTATGACCACACTCTCGCACTTGAAAGACGCTGTCCTTGCAGACCACTGTACTGCAGACCCTCTGCTGCCCTTCTGTGCTGCTCACATGGGCTCCCCCCAAAAAAGTCAGAAGACTAGGCCAAAGTCTGCTCCTCTGAGGTCTGTCATCTGCATTCTTCTATTCTCCTTCTCCTTGGGAGGTGAGACCCCACTATTTCACGGTCACGGCACCCAAAGCTAGCACTGTTTTTTACGTGAAAAAACAACATTTCCACTAGTTGAAAATGTCCATGGTGTTGATATCTTGTGATTCAGGCAGACGATGAAAATCATTGGCATGCCCAAAACTGGACAGAGAAGAGCCTCATGAAGTTCAGCAAAGGGAAAAGCAAGCCCTGGACCCAGGGAGAGATAGTCCCCTGCACCAGTACAGGTTGGGGGCTGAGTGACTGAGAGCTTCTCAACACTTTGGCATAGAAGGACCTTTGTGTTCTGATAGTCAAGCAGCTGACTGAGAGCCAGCAGTGTGCCCTTGCAGCAAAGCAGGCCGACAGCCTCCTGGGTGCGTTAGGAAGAGCGGTGCCAGCAGGTCGCGGGAAGCGATCCTTCCTCTCTACTCAACACTGGTGACGCACTTCTGTGGTGGTCAATAATTTTCATTTACTTCCTTAACTGTTCCTCAACTTCATTAACTGTTCTGTAACTCCCCATCCTTGTGCCCTTGAAGTCCAGGGGAGCTCTGGCTTTTCTAAAACCTCCCTTATTTCTCAATTCCTCCTTTAATTCTTCATCGCCCTCTCATATGCTTCCTTTTCCTATGGAGCTTCCCCATGGGGAGACACCACTATTTCCCAGGTGAGACCCCACGAGTTCATGGTCATGAAAAACAAGGCTGACACTGGTTTTCACATCCATGTCCAGCTCTTTTTTCTTTGAGAGGAACAGCTGCAGATGACATCACCATTGTAGACCACACTGGCAGCTGTGCTATAAAGAGTTGTGTCCCAAGCTGTGCCTTGACCAAGACCTTCCAGAAAAATCCAGGACTGTTTGCATGCTGCTGTGGTCCCCCTCCACTGAAAGCCAGGACAATTAAAGTCTACAAGGGGACTTCAATAGGTTCTTTGTCTCCCACCACAATGTCACCCTTATTAGTCTCTCCTCTGACACTCTCCCACCAGGGCTCACCCAACTAATTCATTCCATAGAGGAGCTCCACACATCTCAGCAGATCCTTCACACTGAGGGCAAACCCCTCCTGACCTTCCTGGCCTCCTGATCTCCTGAGCCCACCCATCACAGCAGCCCAGGCATGTGAGCTGTCCCAACACCCCTCAGCTGTTCTTCCCTCCAAGTGGAAGGAAGATGTTGCACACACAGCTCCAGCTCCTCCTCTCTGGGCCCCAGGCTGAGGGCATCAGGGGCATGTCTGGGCTGCAGCACCTCAGCTGTGGCACATTTGGGCTGAGAGCATAATTGCAGTGGGAAAACCTTCTTCCAAGACCTCAGTTGTGCAAAGGCTTTGCTTCAGAGCAGAGACATGCTGGAGTGGATGGGAGATAGTCGTGTGAAGAAGAAATGAGGTTCTCTCAAAGAGAACAAACCCTGCTTTCCGACGGGCCAGAGAGAAACAGAGCTCAGCAGTCAGTCTGAGCAGGAGAGGGCTTTGCTGTCTGTTGTGTCTCTGCAGCCCTGAGGGCCTGTGCTGGAGGGGAAGCTGATCTCAGGAAGGAAGAGATGATGTTGACAATGTCCTTGAGTGTGGAAATCCTGTGATTGAGGTCCACGGTGAAAATCATTGGCCTGATCCATGACTGTATCATCAAGGGGATGGTTAAACTCTGGAGGAGAGAAGAACCAGCAGAGTGTGAGAGTGAAGGAACACGTGTGGAGACCGTGGTGTGATGTGCTTGGTATTCATGCCCTGCCCGGCATCTACCGTAAAGAGAAGGGACAGCCCTTGCGTCACTGCAGTGGTGGGATTCAGTCAGTGGCCCAAAGGCAGCGTCTCTCTCTGAGATGCCCTGGGGGATGCCTGTCCCACAGCTAGTCTGGATGGGGATGGGGCTCCTGGACAGGACCTGTGCTGTCCATGTCAGCTGCGTGCAGTTGTGCTGGAGAGCCCTGGCACCTCCCACAGCACCACAGGCCTGAATGTGTCAATTAAAGTAAGATTCAGCTGCCCTGAGTTAGATTAGGCCATGAAGGGTATGTGAGACATGTAGAAAATACAGCTGATGGAGATCAGAAAGAGAGAGACTCCATTTTCCCTGTGCCACATGACTCCATTTGGTCAGCTGAATCCCTCCATGGGCTGCCCTGGACATAAGGAAGAGTTACAGGTTCACTTGTCCTATGTGTGGTCGTCTCCTCTCGTCGAAGTTGGCCAAAATATTTTCTGACCAGCCTCCAAGAAGATGCCCCCAGATACTGCCCTGTCTCTATGAACTGTTGCATTAGAGCTTGCAGTGACCAGCATGCATCTTGGTCACCTCTGGCACCAAATGTGTCCCCAGGTGTCTGTGTCAGCACATCTGACTCCTGCCCTCCATCTCCATTCCTTAGCAAGGGAGCTGAGACAAGGAGCTCACATACAGGAGCCTATTTGGGGCACATCTGAAGTGAGACAAGAGGAATCCCACCTCCACTGGGTTTGTGGCATGCTCCTCTTTTAGCCCACAGGCCTCCAAGCCCAGGATGAGGACCCTCCATTGACTTGGCTGAATCGCTTTTCTCAGAAGAGTTAAAGCAGATTCTTCCCCAGCATTGTCTGGGTGTCCTATTAGAGAATGAAACAAAAAAGGTATTCTTGGACTTATATCTGTCTAATTGAGAAATGCAACTGCAGGAAAGAAGTGTCTCTGCCCAGCTGAGGGAGGGAACATCAGTGGTGACTTCATCCTGTTTCCCAGCAGGTTCCCCTGGAGCCCCAGGGACAGCTGGAGGGAGCCCCGAGGGGGCAGAGAAAGGGCTGCCTTGGGCTGGTCCTCTGCTGCTGAGCTGGGCTGGGCTCCTGGCATGGAGGGAGCTGATGGCAAGCGGGCAGCGCTGCAGAGAGACAGCTCTGCCCAGGAGCAGCTCCTCTGCCAAGCGCAGCAGGGCTGAGGGCACTGCCTGCAGGCACCCGAGAGGAGCCAGGCACAGAGAGGATAAAGGCAGCTGGGAGTGGGAGGAGAGTTCTGAGCTCGTTCTTGGGGAAATCTTCACCCCTGTTGACACAGTCAGTCTCTGGCTGTGGGGCAATGCAGGGGGGTCTCCTGGAGGGATGTTCTAGGGCTGGCTGAGAGGAGCTGTCAGGATGGCTCTCCTGGCTTCTCTGGTGTGGAGAAGGAGGCCGTGCTTCCGAGCAGGGATGCCCTGCTGCACCATCGCAGCGACAAGGAAGGAGGGCTGCCTTCTGCGAGGGACTGTGGCAGGGTTTTGAAGACAGGTGGGTGTGCAGGCAGGGGTGCCCAGGGCTGTCCTTGAGAGCAGGGTCCCTGCAGCCCAGGGCTCTGTGTGCCGGGGCAGGGACTCTGCTGCTTGCCAGGGTCAGCTCTCAGCCTGCCCAAGGAGTTCCCCCCCGAGCGTCTGTGGGGAGAAGCTGTGGGGAAAAGGAGAGACTCCCCTCAGGGCAGGGTCCTTTGGCTCTTTTTCGAGTGTGTGCTGTGTGGGTCAGGGCTGCCCACAGCTGCAGATCTCCCCCAGAGCACTGGCAGAGGCAGCATTTCCAGAGGAAAGACAAGGCAGGGGCTGCCTGGAAGATGAAGACATTGCAGGGTCTGTGCTCTCAGCTGTCTCCTGAGGGAAAGGAGCTGTCACTGTTCCACTGAGGGATCAGCAGATCTGCCAGAAAGCTCACAAAGTGCCTTCAGCCCCTCCTCTCCCTACACACAGCACCAGCAGCACTTTTGCTTCCAGCATCAGGCTTTCTCTCCTCTCCTCCTGAGGAGCCACAAAGAGGGAGATGGCCCTGGGCAGTGCCCTGCTGCCAGGAGGGGTCTGCAGGGCAGAGCTGAGCCCCCAGCGGGTGGGATGGGCTGTGGGAGCAGGGACAGGGAGGAGACGTGGGCACAGAGCAGCAGCTCCTGGCAGGGGCAGCTCCAGGCAGCAGAGACATGGGCAAGGGCTGGGGGAAACTGCCAACACGCACTGGGGAGGGGGCGTTCAGGCATCTCTCTGTTGGTCCTTCACTGGAGATGTCCTCTGGGTGTTCTTTGGTGGGCAATGAGCTGACTCTCCCCTCAGAACACCTCGTCTCCGGGACCCCAGACTCTCTGCTTTGCCTGTCCTGCTGGGCTTGCCAGCTGCCCCCAGAAAGGCAGAGCTCTCCTGTGGGATCCTAGGGAGGGCTGAGCCTTTCCCTGGGGGTCGGGCACTCTCCTCGCAGAGTTCTTTGATTGTCTCTGTGAGGGGTTGTGTCCTGCTCTCTCCATCACAGCTTTAACTCTGGTTTGGGAAAGAGAAGAACTTGTATATTTGTTCAAACAGTGCTCCACTGTTCCCAAGAGTTCAGTTATTTGTTTGGGTTTGTTTTTTAAGAGGAATTTGTGTGTGAAGTCATCTTCAAGGCAGCACAAGCAGAAGCACAGGGCAGATGGAAAAAAGACTGATGGACACTGCAGCTCTCCTGACTCTGTACTAAACAACAGAGATTAGAGCCCTGTGTCCTGTCCTGTCTTAAGACTCCACATTTTCCACATTTTCAGTCATAAAAATGAGTATTTCTTCCCCTAAAAAGAACAGTTACCAGACGTGATGGTAGAAAATCAAAAAAACACAGAAAAGGAGACTGTCTTTGCTATAAGGCGTCTGTCCTAATTTTTTTTTCCGTTTTTTTCCTCCTTTGGACAAGGCCCCCATGCCAAGAAAGAGCAAATGTCCAACAGCAGCTCCATCACCCAGTTCCTCCTCCTGGCATTCGCAGACACACGGAAGCTGCAGCTCTTGCACTTCGGGCTCTTCCTGGGCATCTGCCTGGCTGCCCTCCTGGCCAACGGCCTCATCATCGCCACCATCGTCTGTGACCACCGCCTCCACACCCCCATGTACTTCTTCCTCCTCAACCTCTCTGTTCTGGACCTGGGCTCCATCTCTACTACTCTTCCCAAATCCATGGATAATTCCCTCTGGGACACCAGGGCCATCTCCTACTTGGGATGTGCTGCACAGGTTTTTTCTTTCTTATTCAGTGCTGCAGCAGAGTTTTCCCTTCTCACCGTCATGTCCTATGACCGCTACGTTGCCATCTGCAAACCCCTGCACTACGGGACCCTCCTGGGCAGCAGAGCTTGTGTCCACATGGCAGCAGCTGCCTGGGGCAGTGGGTTTCTCTATGCTCTCCTGCACACGGCCAATACATTTTCCCTGCCCCTCTGCCAGGGCAATGCCCTGGACCAGTTCTTCTGTGAAATCCCCCAGATCCTCAAGCTCTCCTGCTCACACTCAGACTCCCTCAGGGAAGTTGGACTTATTGTTGTTAGTGTCTGTTTAGCATTTGGTTGTTTTGTGTTCATCGTGCTGTCCTATGTGCAGATCTTCAGGGCCGTGCTGAGGATCCCCTCTCAGCAGGGACGGCACAAAGCCTTTTCCACGTGCCTCCCTCACCTGGCCGTGGTCTCCCTGCTTGTCAGCACAGGAATCTTTACCTACCTGAAGCCCCCCTCCATCTCCTCCCATGTTCTAGACCTGGTGATGGCAGTTCTGTACTCAGTGGTGCCTCCAGCCGTGAACCCCCTCATCTACAGCATGAGGAACCAGGAGCTCAAGGATGCCCTGTGGAAACCGATGACCAGATGATTTTCAGAAGCAATAAACTTCTTCGGTCTTGTTTTGGAAACCACTCAGAATGTAGCTTGTTACAGGGGAAGCCCATCTTCTGTAGCTTTTGTTAGTTTTGGTTTGAGTTTGTGATTTTGGCATTGGTTTTCTTTGTATAATGCTGTCCACAAAGAAGTGTCATCATTTTTGTTCTTTCTAATTATGCATCTCTTAATTTGTGAATCCCACAGACATTGTAAAAGAGGACCAGTGCTCTCTGTGTCTTTAAACAAAAGAAAGAATCTTCTAGCGACTTGTTTGCCCAAGATCCTTCCTTTGGGCCCTGCTCTGGAGCTGCAGGGCTGTGCCTGTGAGCAGAGGTGGAGGGGAAAGGGTCTCAGCACAGCAGCACTGTCAGGGAGCACCAGCCTTGCTCTTTTCAGACTTATTCTCTTTCTGTTTCCACACTCTCCTGCTGAGCGCAGGTGTTGCTGTAAGGACCGAGTGCTCTGGCAGCTCATACTCCTGCTGTGTGCTGTCCTGTCCCCACAGGCAGGGACAGGCACTGGGCGCTTCTCCGGCAGAGCTGGCCTCCCCAACAGCTCCTCCGTCACCGTCACACCGTGGCATTGCCGCAGGGCGGTGCCTGAAGGCTCAGGCCTTCTTCCAAAGTTGCTCTCAAGGAAATGCCCAGGAAAGTGCCCTGCAATCGAAAACACCTGTGTGCAGCTTAACTGTGTGAGTGTGCAGGGGGGGACAAGCAGCAGGTCCCTCGCCCAGCCAGGGCTCCTGGGAAAGGCATGAAGGACCAGCAGAGCAGGTTCTTGTCAGGTCCTGTGTGTGCAGGACACCCCAGGGAAGCTTCCACAGGGCAATGGTCGCACACCTGGCTAGTAAAAACCACAGGAATGAGCATAAAGTGCATGTCGTGAGATTAACCCGAGTGACCACAAAACCCATCAGCTATTCCTGTGAGTTCCATGAAGGCCTGCGAGGCACACAGTGTCTGGAGGTCACTTCACTTGGAGAGTAACGTCCCCTGGGAAACCCCCTGAATGCAGCACTGGGATGGGCTTCCTTGACCCCGGGTCCCTGTGTCCATTCCTCACGCCGTGGGGCATCTCAGAGAGGTGCCGAGCAGGGAGACACAGCGCGGGGCTGAGGTGCTGCCGGCCTCTGGGAGTGGCAACAGGAGGCCATGGAGTCTGCTGCAGGGCCTCTGCCTGTGCCAGGGAAGGACTCGTGTCTCTGAACAGCCCTGCCAGCGCCCTGACAGTGCCGTGTGTGTCTCCAGGAACAGCCTGTGTGCTACCTCACCCTCCCCTCTCTTCATGGCCTGTCCCTTTGATTACACGGTGTGACAGAAGCACCTCTGTGGAGCATCTCCCCTGTGCAGTCCGAAAGGGTTCTGCAGGCGTGAGCGGCATTGCCCTCTAGAAGATGGCATTTCTCACCTCTCACAGAGCACAGAGCACGTCTAGGGAGTAGGAATGCAGTGAGAGGCACACACCCTCCATGTTTCACCTCTCTGAACGTCCTTCACAATTTTTTTAAGCACCTGACAGAGAAGCAAATGTCTTCAGAAATAGGTGGGCTGGGCTGTTTGCACCAATGCTGAAACTCTCCTGATGTGAAACCATTACATTCATCATGGACTTTGTTTTCATAACCTGCTTTTTAGACCCATTCTTCCCCTTCCTGTTCATGCTGGAATCCTGCGCGTGCAGCAGAGCTGCACTTGGGGGCAGCTCTCCTGCCCAGCATGGGCAGGCAGAAGGCCTTCTCCACTGGCTCCTCTCCCCTCCCTGGAGCCACTCCTTTCTGCGGCACCCCCACCACTGTCAGTGGGATGCCCAGAACAGCCCTCCTGAGAGAGTTTAACAACGCCCTGTTTCAACACACACCTCACCCCTGCTCGATCCTCTCATCTACAGCCTGAGGAGAAGGAAGGATGGGGGTTGGGAGGAACTGACAGAAACAGCTTAGGAAAGCTGTCGGCTGCAGAGAGATCCCGTTGGAGTCGTGGGCTTGTAGGAAGAAATCACTTCTGGTTTTCTTCTGAAGCGGCCCCCAAGGATCTGGACAGCGAGTATTGTGTCCTGGGCACTCCTCTGGCAGCGTGTCATAGTGAGAAGGCTTTTGGTGTCAGGGAGATGGAGAAGGCTGGCCAGTGCCATTGTGAGACCTCTCTCCAACACCTTGGAAAGGCCAGAGCCATCTGAGAGCCTTGGAAAAAGCAGAAATGAAACCAGTTTTCAAAAAAGCAGGAAGGAGGATTGGGACAATGACAGACTGGCCAGCCTCACCAGGGCAGGGGATATGACAAGTCCTCCTGCAGCCATCTGCAGGCGTTTGAAGGACAAGAAAGGGATGGCAGAAGACATGTGGGAGGGAAAAGAAGGGCATGTTGTGTACCCGGACTTTAGCAAGGCCTTTGAAATGGTCTTCTGTAGTCTCCGTATAGCCAGGTTGTTGACAGCCGGGCTGAAGAAGTGGACGATGTGGTTGGTGGAAAGCTGTCTGAGTAATGACGGAGGGACATCATCTGTGGTACAAAGTCCTTCTGGAACCCACTTACTAGTGGCATCCATCAAAGACCAGCCCTTGACAACTACTATGGAACATTATTATCTCTCCGTATGATGGCAGACAATGCACTTCCACCTCCTTTGTAGATGATGCCAAGCTGGGGGAGCCCTTGAGGAATCCCACCCTGTTAGCACTGTTGGTAGCAGGAGAGTTGGGAAGGATGACTGTGGTGGGTTAAACATGGCAGGGCACGGAGGGTCGGAAGGGAGAAGCGTAGAGGGATGGCACCTTTGGGGAGGAGCGCACAGGAGAGGTGACCCAAAGCTGACTAACAGAGTACTCCATCCCACCGGCATCTTGCTCAGTATAAAAGCTGAGGGATCACAGGGCTCAGGCTCTTTTTCCAATGTCAGATGCCAGCTGGAGGAGCGGTGCTAGAGGAGGCTGGGAAGCAAAAGCGTGGTTGTGATGTGACAATTCAGGGCAGCATTTGACCAGGGGCTGGTCCCAGGCAAATGGCGCTGGAGCCCCAGTGGTCCTGCTGTGGCCAGGACATTAATGGCCCCTGCGAGCGGGGCGGGGGCAGGGGCAGAAGGAGATGCCCTGAGCCGGAGAGGGAAAAAACTAAATGCCCCAAGTGGGGCAGCAGCAAAGCGAGTCACCCCGATTTCAGCAGAGGCACAAAGAGCCACCTTGAGCAGGGCAGGAGTAAATCCAGGCACCTGGTGTAGGGCAGGGGCAAAAGGAGCCTCCCCAGGCAAGAGAGGGGAAAAACCAGCTGTCCTGAGGGGGACACGATGAAAAGAAGCCACCCAAGCAAGGCTGAGGCCACACTGGATGCCCCAAGGGAAGGATATAAAGAAGAAAATCTCCCCAAGTGGAGCAGGAGAAAAATTCCCTTGCCTGAGCTGAGCAGGAGGAACTCAGTGCCCCGAGCAAGAGTGGGGAAAACTGGAGGACGCAGGCGGTGCAGGGGCCCAACTGGCGAGCTCAGGGAGGGCAGGAATAGCAACCAGCTGCCTTCTTGGGGCAGAGGCAACACTCATTGCCCTCCAGGCAGGTCGCGGGGTTAAACCAGATGCTAAAAAGCCACCCACAAATGTTTTTTGGATCTGGAGGGTGGGAGAGCAGCTGGGTGGGGGCCTGGCAGCCACCCAAGGTGCACCCAGTGCAGTTGCTCAAGGTGGTTCTTTTGTAGCACTCCTTCAGTCAGCCTGTGGCTGGATCTTCTGGGGTAGATAAAAATCACAGAATCACGGAATGATAGGGGTTGTAAGGGACCTCTGGAAATCATCTAGTCCACCTCCCCTGCCAGAGCAGGTTGAGCTAGAGCAGGTTGCACAGGAATGCGTCCAGGTGGGGTTTGAATATCTCCAGATACAGAGGCTACAGCACCTCTCTGGGCAGCCTGTCCCCATGCTCTGCCACCCTTGAAGTCAAGAAGTTCTGAACCTGTCAGACACCAGGTGCTTTGCTGCAGGAGTCTCACAGACGCAGTCCTGTACCTGGGAAGAGTGGAAAATAAAGCCCTCAGCCCCCCGACTGTGCCAGCCAAAGCTGTGAAGGGGCTCGCTGACAGCCCTGGGCAGGTTTTTATGCCTGGGGCTGGTGCGGCTCCAGGCAGAGGCGGGAGCTCTGTGGGCAGATGAGCAGCCCTTGGCCAGCAGTGCCTGGGGCAGCCCAACAGCCGCCGGCTGGTGGCTGCAGGAGGTGCCCCGGCTGTGGTGGCTGAGGGGCCACAGTGTGTCCCCGTGCGTCTGGGGGTGGCCCCTGTCACAAAGGGGCAGTGATGTGACACCTGGCCGCTGCTTGTGAGCTCACCTCGCCAGGGCTTGGCATCCTCAAGAGCGGGCCAGCCAAAGCTGGCCAGCCAAACCTTCCATCCTTTTCTAAAGGTAACGATGATTTGACCTTCAGGACAGATCATACAGGAGGTAGATGTGGGATCAAAGTATCGTCTGGTCTATGCCTTCGGAGCTTTAGGATGAGCTGTTACACCTTTATAGGCTGGCCAGATACGCACTATGGGTAGAGTTCCTATTTGCTAACTGTTATTTCTTTACCTTATCCCAGGGTGGGTAAGTAGGGGTGGCAGTGTACTCTGAGGCTTTGGGCTCCGTCTGGAATGAGAAGAAGCCCATCCTGACGGATGCGGTAGGAAGAGAGACAGAAAAGGAGCACAGCAAAGGCAGCTGTTAAGGCAGCGGCTGAAAGCCGGTCCCTCCTGTGTCCAAGGGGGCAAAGTGTGGGGTGGGGAACCAGAGGGCTCTGCTGCTAATGGCAGCCAGAGGGAAGCAGCAGGTCCTCTTCAGAGAAGGTGACACCCAGCACAGTCTTCCCAAAGGGCCTTGGTAACTGCTGTCAGTTGGATTCCTGCGACAGGGACAGCAGGGCCGTCAGCTGCAGCTCTGCAGCGCTTGGAACTACCACTGAAACGGTGCTGGTGGCGGATGCTATTCTCTGGGTTTAGTTTGGGATTTTTTGTAATTTATTTTGTTGAGGTGCAGCTATTTCTTTGCACTCAGGTGTCAGGATTAGCACTGATCTTCTCTTTCTGGAGCATGTCCTGGCATCCTTTGTCATCCAGAGCTTTCCCTGCTGTTCCTGAATGGCAGCGATGGCCTCAATGGGGCCACCCATCACTCCTGTGAGTGACGACTTCACCATCAGGCTTGGACTTTGTGAATCCCCAAAGGCAAGGGACGTGGCTGGTGCTCCGTCCCTGAATGTTGATGTACCGGCAATCGAGAGGGAATTCTGGGGTGAGTCAGTCATGACTTATGAGCCAGTTTTGACATCTCATGTCATGACTTCTCATCATGATGAGACATGAGGGATGCCCCCATCCATCCCCCAAGTCCATTCGGCACCCAAGCACATCATCAAGGCCTTTCAGCCTTCAGTTCCCTGAGTGTGTTCTGCACTCCAGTTTGGGAAGAAAAGGCCTATTTTCACCCATGGCACTGAGGAAACTCCCTTTTATTGCAGAGATACCACAAAGGAGGCCAGCATTACCATGGTTTCATCCCATCTCCTGAGTGTTCCATCCCATCTCCCATGCTCAGTGTAAAAGCTGAGGGATCAAAAGGTCGGCTCTTTTCTTCAATGGCTCTCTTTGTTCAGTGACTGATCCCTGAGGAGGACCCTGTTTGTCTGCCTTTGATCCTGATCTGTGCGTTCCTGAATCTATATCCGATATCCAGTTCCTATCTGCTGCTGAGTCCAGTCCTTGACTTCCCCAGTGCCTGCCATTGACATCTCCCTGGGAGCCTGAAACGGTTTTGTGTGCATTGTATCTATTTCATTATTTCCTTTATATTTAATTATTAATATTTCATTAATATAACTACTTTAATGAACTATTATTTTTATTACAGTAACCATTTTTTTCTAAACACATAAATCTTTTATCTCTTTTCTGTGTCTCCTTGGAGTGAGAGGTGGGGGAGAGCATCTGTCATCTCACCATTGGCCAATCTGCCCCAAACCACGACAGCGCTCCTGTCCAGCTGGTTTTTACCCATCTATTTATCCATCCATGCAGACCATAGTGTGCTGACATTGAACATTGTGGGGGATGATGCTGAAAGCCTTGCTGACTTCCAGGTAGAAGACAATCATTGCTCTTCCTTGCCCAGAAATCCTCTCCTTTCTTCAGAAAACGTAAAAAGGATGGCCAGGAAGAAGCTACCTTGGGTAAATCCAGGGTAAATCACCTTCTCTTTCAGACACCCAGAAAGGGGTGTCACAGCGGGGCACAGCCTTCTGTTACCCTGCTCATCCTTTGGGCCTTTTTGCAAGGTGCATGCAATGTTTGGGTTCTTACAGTAATCAGGGAGTTCCCTCAAGACTCCGTGACCTTTCAGAGATGATGGAGAAGGGCCTCACAGTGACACCGTCCTGCTCGCTCAGGTCCTTGGGAGCCTGCCCCTCCAGCCCCATAGGCTGGTAAGGACTATGTTTGCTCAAGTGACACCTGAATTGATCCACATTCACTGCTGGTTATTTTCTTCCAGACTCCTGCCTTGAGGAGCAAAGGGCTGAGAGACTGTGCTGGGGAAGACTAAGGCAAGGGGGATACAGTATCTCATATTTCTCTACACCTGTTCTTACTAAATTCTGCAGTGGCCACAGATAATCTTTGTTTTTTTTCTTGAATTCTTCTGGAAGTACTAAGAGATCCTCTTGATGTCCTCGAAGCTCTTGCAAGGGCCAACACTAGGGAAGCTTTGGCTCCTCTAAAGCCATCCCTATTTCTAAATTCCTGCTTCAGTCCCTGCATCCACGTTCCTTCCTTAGCCAAGCTGCTCTCCTGAAATGTCTGGTTGTTTTCCGGCTTATGGATGTCGACAGTTCTTATGCTTGGAAGATGCTTCTCTGAAAGACCAACTGTACCGAGCTCTGCTGCCTTTGAATACTGCTGCCCATGGGCCTACCACTGAAAGTCCCCTGAAGAGGCTAAAATCTTCTCCCGGTATTTCATGGTCCCTACAGCCAAAGCTGACACTGGTTTTTGCATCCCTGATCAGCACTTCCTCTTTTGCAAGGACTGGATTGGAGTGAGCATCACCTTTGTTGGTCTGCGCCTGTGCAAAGAAGTTGTCCAAAGAGATCCCAACACCAGCTGGACAGTATGCATCCTGCCATGCTCACCTGCCAGTGAGTGTCATTAAAGTCTCCAATAGCACTTGGGGTCATGGATCTGAGGACTTCCATGGCTTGCTTAAGCAAACCTTTCTCCACTTCCTTACCCTGATTGCAGGTGCTTTGTCTCCCATGAGGGTGTCACACTAACAGGCCTCTCCTCTGACCCTCACTCACAAGGGCTCACGCAACCTGCTGCGCATCCCATAGAGGAGCTCCATACAGGCAACAAGCTCCTGCACATGGAGGGCATCTCCCTCCTCATCTTCCTGGCCCGTCTCTCCTGAAAAGCCCCTATGCACCATGGCAGCACCACTGTGAGCTGTCCCACCACCCCTTGCCACTTATTCCACCAACGTACAAACTCTAGGATGGCACATGGGACTCCAGCTCCTCCTGTCTGTGCCCCAGGCTGAGGGCACTGGTGCACATTTGGTCTGCAGCACCTGAGCTGGAGCACTGGGGCCAAGCTTGGACTTGTCCCAGGCAAACCCAGTACCAAGTGCCCAAGACCCCACACCTGCTAATGCTGTGCTCGAGACCAGAGACATACTGGATGCGACGGCAGGCGGCAATGTGAAGGCACTAAACGAGAAAACGCTGCTCCCTACAACACCAGAAAAGCCAGGCTGGGCTCTGTAGCCCTGGAAGAAGCAGGCTTTGTTGTCTGTAGTGTTGCTGAAGACCTGTGGTGGAGGTGAAGCTGATCTCCAGGATGACAAGGTGCTGCTCAAAATGTCCCTCATCAAGGGCCTCAGGAAAGGATTGTTGAAAGAAGAACTGGGAGAGTTTGGGAGCAGCCAAATCATTTGAGACCCCAGTGTGATAGGCTTCCTGTTCATGACCTTCTCTGCATCAGCTGAATGGAGATGGGTGAGACCGTGCCTCACTGCAGTGGTGGGTTTCAGTCGCTGATCCACGGAAACTGAACGTGCCTGAGATGCCACATAGGCTTGCACAAAGGAACCAAATCGGCCTGCAGTGCCCTCTGAGGTGTCCCTCAGGCATGCTCTGAACACCAATGGCTTTCCCATAGGTCCTGTGCGGTCCCTGCCAGCCTGTGCTGGAGAGCGCTGGCATCTCACTTAGCACCACAGGCCTGTGTTTGACCATTGAGAAGCTTCCTGAATTGGGTTAAGCCATGTAGGGATGTCCCTGAAACAACTGCCATTACAGTCAGTGGAGAGCTAGGAGCTACAGCTGATGGAGAAGAGAAAGAGAGGGACTTAGGTCCATTTGCTCAGCTGATGACCTCTGTAGGCTGCTGTAGATATAAGGAAAAGGAAAGGTTTTAGTTGTCTTAAACGTAAACACCTGCTGTCATTTCCATCTGCCAAAGGAATTCCTCACAAGGCTCCAGGATGGTGCCCCCTGATGCTGCCTTGTCTCTCAGCATTGCTGCATTAGAGCTTGCAGTCACCTGCAAATGTCTTGGACAAGCTCTGGTGTCACCTCCAATGTCACCAGGTGTTTCCACCTGAACAACACCCTCAATCTCCATGAAGTAGCCTGAGAGCTGAGACAAGGAGCTCCCATACAGCTGCCTGTATTTGTGCACACCTGAACTGAGGCAAGAAGAATCCCACCTCCTGTGCGTTTATGGAAGGAACAAGAGGGAGTCCTCCTCTAGCCCAGGACTTCAAACCCAGGATGAGATGCCTCAAATGATTCAGCTGCATCACTGCACTCACCAGGGGTAAAGAGCTGTCTGGGTGTCCTGTCTAATGGTGAGACAAGGAAAGGCTATTCTCATGCCTAACTCTGTCTCTGGTAATAGAAACGACACAGCTGGAAAGAAGTGTCTCTGCCCAGCTGAGGAAGGGAACCTCAGTGCTGACTTCAGCCTGTTTCCCAGCAGGTTCTCCCGAAGCCCCAGGGACACCTGAAGGGAGGGCAAAGTGGGCAGAGCAAGGGCTGCCTTGGGCTGCTCCTCTGCTGCTGAGCTGGGCTGGGCTCCTGGGACAGAGGGAGCTCATGGCAAGCGGGCAGCACTCCTTCCACAGCACTGCAGAGAGACAGCTCTGCCCAAAGCGCAGCAGGGCTGAGGGCACTGCCTGCAGGTGCCAAGGGGAGAGGAGCAAGGCAGAGGTGTTAAAGGCACTCTAGGAGCGGGGGGATAGCTGAGCTCTCACTGCGGGAGGAATCTTCACAGCCCTCTATATGGTAAGTCTCTGGCTGCAGGGTACTGAGTTTGGTGTTCTTTGGAGGACATCCTAGACCTGGTTCATCCCGCAGCCTGCAGGACCTGGCAGGAGGATTCTCAGAGATTCCCAAGCAGAGGAGGAGGACGTGCTCTGGAGCAGGGCTTCCCTGCTGCACTTCAGCAGGTCGGGGCACGGTGGTTTCCTTGTCTTTGGGATGACTGCAGGGGTACCAACCTGGGTGTGCAGCCAGAGGAGCCCAGGGCTGTCCTTCCGCAGACGGTCCCTGCACCCCGGGGGATCACTGCCAGGGCATTTCCAAGGAAACTTTTCAAGAGGCTGGTCAAAGTGGGGATTACCTGAAAGGGAAGGAGTCTGTGCTTTGAGATGAGTCACCTTGTTTGGCTGGGTGGACAGTGGGAGATGGGACTTTATTTTCCCACTCTTGCGAAGGCACGGGGTCGCCCACTCCCTTTGAGTTCTCTGAGCCGCCCCTTTGCCCCTGTGCAGGCAGAGATGCCCTGGAGCAGTTCCCTGCTGCCAGGAGGTGTTTGCAGGGCAGAGCTGAGCACATCGCAGGTGGGATGGAGTTCTCTTTCTGTGAGCACTGCAAAGGAGGAGACCTGGGCACAGAGAAGTGGCTCCCA
Source organism: Larus michahellis (assembly GCF_964199755.1). Taxonomy (NCBI): domain Eukaryota; kingdom Metazoa; phylum Chordata; class Aves; order Charadriiformes; family Laridae; genus Larus; species Larus michahellis. The sequence continues at coordinate 1,979,736 of NW_027436399.1, read as the reverse complement.
GCAGAGACAGCTCCAGGCAGCAGAAACCTTGTCAGAGAGGGAGAGGGAGGAGATCCCAGAAACGTGAGGGGAGGGGGGATTCGGGCACCCCCCTGCCATCCGCTGCAGTGCAAGCACCTTTCCTGCAGCAGCTCCCAGGTCTCCTCTCCCACACAGTGCAGCCCCCCACTCTCAGCGTCACAAACACTCGGCCATCACTTTCCTTCCCAACAGCTCAACCAACACAGAGGGAGATGGGGATTCAGCTTCAGCTGAGACACAAGCACTTGGGTCCTGCCATGCAGATGTTTCCATGGAGGAAAAGCAGCCAAATCCCCTCGCGGACTTTGGAGCCAGGCACCAGAGTGTGCCTGACTGGAAAAGACCTTTTAGGACACCCCATCTTAAAGACATTGGGCTCTTTCCCTGAGGGGGCCCTGCTGAGCTGCAGGCTGCCCTCCAGAAGGTCACAACTCTCCCATGGCATCTCTGTGTTTTCTAAGTACCCGACAGAGAAGACACCACAGCGCTAAGGCCAAGGAGATGCCACGGGACGGCTGTAGGTCGGCAGCTGCAATGAGGCCTCTGTGTCCCTGGCTGGGAGGGGAGAGATGAGATTCCTCTGCTCTCAGCAGTGTCCTGGTCTTCTGGGGGGAACACCTGGGTGTTACTGTCCTCCAGCTCAAAAAGGTGCCTGCCCAGGGCAGCTGGGAGCAGGGCTGAGGGACAGGTCAGCTCTCCACACTCTTCACTGAGGGACAGTCCCTTTGCCTGCCAGCACCCACAGGATTTCACTTGGAGTGCAGCAGGAATGCTCCAAAACTCCTCAGCTCTTGTGTGACAACTGGAACAAAGTCCACAAAGCAAATTCCCCTCAACTTTGCTCTGCCGTCGGGTGAATTAGGAGTGCCAATGCTGGAAAGCTCTTTGATATCAAAAGTGGATGTAGGCTAAGATCACCCCGTCTTCCTACCGACCAATTGCTGTAGGCAGGACTGAATCCTGCAGAGCTCCCTGCTCCCAGCAGCACCCTCAGCCAGCACCAACCACAGCTCATGAAAGGGACCTGCCAAAGGTCTGCTTGAAAGGGGAGAGGAACTTTCAGAAGTTTTTCTGAGAAACTGAATACACTTTGGTCTCTTCTTTGAACAGGTCCCCATGTCCAGAGGACAAATATCCAATGGCAGCTCCACCACCCAGTTCCTCCTCCTGGCATTCGCAGACACACGGGAGCTGCAGCTCTTGCACTTCGGGCTCTTCCTGGGCATCTACCTGGCTGCCCTCCTGGCCAACGGCCTCATCATCACCGCCATCGCCTGTGACCACTGCCTCCACACCCCCATGTACTTCTTCCTCCTCAACCTCTCCCTCCTCGACCTGGGCTCCATCTCCACTACTGTCCCAAAATCTATGGCCAATTCCCTGTGGGACACCAGGGACATCTCCTATGCAGGATGTGTGGCCCAGCTCTTATTCTTTTTCTTTTTCATGTCAGCTGAGTATTTTCTTCTCACCATTATGGCCTATGACCGCTACGTTGCCATCTGCAAACCCCTGCACTACGGGACCCTCCTGGGCAGCAGAGCTTGTGTCCACATGGCAGCAGCTGCCTGGGGCAGTGGGTTTCTCTATGCTCTCCTGCACACGGCCAATACATTTTCCCTGCCCCTCTGCCAGGGCAATGCCCTGGACCAGTTCTTCTGTGAAATCCCCCAGATCCTCAAGCTCTCCTGCTCAGACTACTACTTCAGGGAAGCTGGGCTTCTTGTGGTCAGTGCCTGTTTAGCATTTGGTTGTTTTGTGTTCATCGTGCTGTCCTATGTGCAGATCTTCAGGGCCGTGCTGAGGATCCCCTCTGAGCAGGGACGGCACAAAGCCTTTTCCACGTGCCTCCCTCACCTGTCTGTCATCTCCCTGTTTCTCAGCACTGCCGTGTTTGCCTACCTCAAGCCCCCCTCCATCTCCTCCCCTGCTCTAGACCTGGTGGTGGCTGTGCTGTACTCATTGGTGCCTCCAGTAGTGAACCCCCTCATCTACAGCATGAGGAACCAGGAGCTCAAGGATGCCCTATGGAAACTGGCTCAATGGACGTTGTTTCACCATTAATAAATTGTCTCCCCTTCTCCGCATGTTTTGTAGACTTTCTCTTAGGCAATAAGCCTGCTTTTTTCTCTTGCAGTCATCCTGCTTCTGTATAATTTTCTGGGCTTGTACCACTTGTCTTGAGGTTTGTTCCAGTTGTGTCTGACCCTTGCACAACACTGTGTCAAAGGTGACCTGCCTAATAGCAGCTCTTCAAGAAAAAGGCATCTCCCAGGTGCAGTGCCTGGATGCTAGGTGCTTCCTCCAAAGGTGCTGCCAATAAAATGTCCAACGAACTGGTCTTTCAAAGAGTCTGTTCTCCCTGTGTTCTCCCTGTGTTTGGGGTTAAGCTCACTGTACTATTGGGTTCCGTGGACCAAATGTTCTAGTTTGAAAGGCTCTCTTCTTGTCTCCAGTGGTAGTGGAGATGGTGCATGAGCTCCCGATTACCTCCTCAGGCTGCTTCACATGTGTCAGGACTTATGGCATACAGCAGACTCTTTGGAAATGAATCGGGACGTGTGAGGAGAGGATGGGGACTCACCACGTGCCCTGAGCTGGGAGTGAATGAAGACACAGGAGATGAAACATCCACAGAGGTGAAGTCCCCCACAAGCAAAACACTAAACTGAGGTATGCACAAACAAGGACTCTGCAATGCCCAGAAAGTCAGTGTGGATCTGGTAGGCGTGGGAGAGGGAGGCTGGAGAGGTGTGGGAGCTGCCGGAGGACCCTCAGGGCCAAGGAATGTCGTGCTGTCCTGGGGAGCGGGGCTGATGTGAGCGGAGGAGGGGGCAAATTCAGTCAGGGTTGGGGGTCACCTCAAAAGGCTATCAGGAGAGGCAGAGAGTGACTAGCCTGTTTTCCTCATTGCCTTGAGGCCAGCACTAGCCTGGGGCTGATGGGGAGGCTGAGCTCCTTGTCTGCCCCCCAGGGGCTGTGTGCCCTTCTGAGGAGCTGGGGCTGTGGAGTGAGTGCCGAGAGCTCTGCAGCGACTGTGGTGGGCACTGCTGTGGGACCAGCCCAGACTGGGCAGCTGTGCTTGGCTGGGCAGAGGAGAGGGCAAGGGCTCTGGAGAGAGATGAGGAACAGCTGGGATGGGCTGGTAAAAGCCTGGGAGAGGCAAATGTCAGTGTAGAGCTAAGTTGTGTGAGTGTGCAGGGTGTGGGCACTCCAGGTGTGGCCTCACCAGTGCCAAGGAGAGGGGAAGGTCACCTCCCTCCATCTGCCAGCAATGCTTTTCCTGCTGCAGCCCAGGAGGCTGTTGGCCTTTGTCATGGTGGTGCATTGCTGGCTCATGCTCAGCTGTTTGTCCTCCAGGACCCCAAGGTCCTTCTCTGCAGAGCCACTATCTAGCCAGTCAGCCCCCAGCATGATGCCCACAGTGTGGCTAGATCACAAGCTGTCCTCCCCCAGGGACTTTCTCAGCAGCAGCTTGTCCTTCTTGCAGATCAGCTCCACCTCTGCCATAGGTCCCACAGTGCTTCAGAGTAACCTGGGACAGCAAACCCCTCTCCTGCCAGGGCTGCGCAGCCAAGGCCTGTTTCTCTCTGGCCCTGGGGACTGCAGCTTTTACTCTCGTTGTGGGAATCTCATCCATCATTTTGTGTCCACCTGCCATCCACTCCAGCATGCCTCTGCAGGGTTTCTGGCAGGCAGTGTGGCCTGTGGGGGACCCACACCGGAGCAGGCTGCGAGTGCACATCGCTGGCTCATGTTGAGCTTCTCATCCACCAGCACACCCAAGTCCCTCTCCTCAGGGCTGCTCTCAAGCCATTCTCCACCCAGCCTGTATTTGTGCCTGGGATTGCCCCGACCCACGTGCAGGACCTTGCACCTGCCCTGGTTGAACTTCATGAGGTCCACACAGGCCCATCTCTCAAGCCTGTCCAGGTCCTTCTGGATCGCATCCCATCCCTCCAGCTTGTCAACTGCTTCACACAGCTTGGTGTTGAAACAAAGAACTCTGCACAACAGCACTTGGATACCGTGAAGTCCGTGTTCTTTATTCGGCTTTCTTGTTGCCCTTGATGCCTCTGGCCAGATTTGACTCTCTCTGGGCTTTAGCTCTCCTAACATGATCCATGGCTGCTTGGACAATTTCTCTGTATTCCTCCCAGGCTACCTGTCCTTGCTTCCACCTTCTGTAGGTTTCCTTTTTCTTTGATTTACCCATGGTAAGTCCATGCTGATGGTTCTTAGCACAGCTGCCAAATGGGCCACACTGATGCACAAGTGGAGCTGGTACTGCCAAGAGGCAGAGCTGGTCAGAGATGTGAAGACCAGTCTCAGCCTTGGCTGTAGTGACCATCAAATGGTGGTCTCCCAGATCTCCAGGGGAACAGGGAAGGAGAGGAGCAGAGCATAAACCCTGGACAGCAGGGAAGGAGGCCTACTGAGGGCACTGGCAGGTGGGCTCCCATGGAAAGCATGTCAGGGCCCTGAAAACATCCACAGGCCTTCATGGCCCTGAGCAGCTTCACCTGGGGCCTCCTCCCACCCCTCTGTCCATCAGCTCAGGATCCCCTTTAAGCCCAGGCCTGAGGTTCAGCCCCAGCTTGATCTATGCTGTAGGTGTAAAGGTTCTCCAGACACAGCCTTGCCTGTCCATGGACCTTGTTGGTTTGCTCTTGCAGGCTGACTTCCCAGCTTGATTCTTTATCGGGTGGACCACGAAAGAACTGCCATTCACTGAGCGGCCCTCCAAGTGCCAGACCCCAGCTGATTCACAGGGGCCTAGGGCCTTTCTGCGTTCTTTCTTCATGTCACTTGGTCAGGTTTGGGGAGGAGAGGAAGAAAAGCATGTGAGGTTTCTGGGTGCCAATGACTGAAAGTGGGAAGCAGAAGCATCCCATGTGAAGTGATGTAAAGGCTAGGCTAGTTCAACACTCTTATTTTCAACTCCTTTCTTGGAGGCCTTCAATCTTCCACAGGAATCTGGAAGCTCTGAGATCCCTCCATCTCACTCTCTTCTAGCAATTAAGTTGATAGTAACCAAGCCAGAGGCTTTGTTTCCATTCTCTTTACAGCCTAAATCACCACTTGGTCTGGAGATGTGGAGAAGTTTGTAGAAGAACAAGAAAGACAAGAAAGTGGCTGCTCCCAGGAATCTCAGGAGGCATGGCATACTGATAGCTTTGTTCAGGAAGCTGGTCAAATGCCTCAAGGCATGACCAATGCTGGTCAAATGTTGCTCAAGGCTTTATCCCGTAGGAGATGGAAAACATCCAAGGACAGAGATGGCACAATGTCACTGGGAAACCTCCTGCAATGCTTGGATGCCCTCACAGAGAAAAAGATTTTCATTTTCTTTGTCCTGAACCTTCCTTATTTCAACATCTGACCATTGTCTATTAACCTCCTGCCAAGCACCACTGTCACAAGCCTGGCTCCATGGCCCTGAAAATGTCCCCATAGGGACACACAGGCTGCTATGAGCTTCCCAAGACCTTCCCTTCTCCAGGCTAAAGAAGGCCCTTCCCCTTCAGCCCCTAAGCATCTTGGTGGCCAACCGCTGAACTCGCTCCCAGCTATCAGAAACTTCCTTGCTGTGATGTGTTGACCATGGCCAATAGCCAATAGCCCAGCAGCCACACAGTCGCTCACACTTTCTTCCCCATTCACAAGGGGGACAAGGAAGAAATAAAGTGTGAAAAGTTTTGGGTCAACATAACAATTTAACTGGTGAAGAGAAGAGATTAAAAAAAACCTCAACAAGTGAAATGGAGACCATCACTCAACACCTCCCACAAGCAGACTAATGCCCAGCCAGTCTCCAAGCAGCAGACTCCTTAAACAATAAAAAAACCCACCATCTTCTTCCTGTGTCTCAAGCTTTTATTCCTGAGCATGAGGTCATATGGTATGGAATATGCCTCTGGTCAGTTTGGATCAGCGGTCCTGGCTGGGTCCCCTCTCAACTTCTTTCTCACCTCCCACCTACTCACTGGAGGGAGCAGAACGAAGAAACAGAGAAGGCCTTGACACCATGCAAACTCTGTTCAGCAATTCCCAAAACACTGGAGTCTTCTGAGTTTTCTCAAGTCCCACGGGCATAGGAAACAGCCATCCTCCGGGACTTCTTGTGGTCTGGTCCAGAAGAGAAGCCGTGCTGGGCTGGCCTTTTTCCTTTAGGAGCGTTAGACCAGCAGCCCATGGAGGACCCCGGTGGAGCAGGCTCCTGGCAGGACCTGCTGCCCAAGGAGAGGAGCCCATGCTGGAGCAGGTTTTGCAGCAGGACCTGTGGCCTGTGGGGGACCCACACTGCAGCAGTCCACGCCTGAAGGACTGTACCCTGTGGAAAGGATCCACGCTGGAGCAGTTTGTGGAGAACTGCAGTCAGTGGGAAGGACCCACATTTGGGCAAGGTCAGAAACGAAGTGTTATGAACTGACGGCAACTCCCATTCCACAACCCCCCCTGTGCTACTCGGGGCAAAGGTAGAAGAGTTCAAGTGACCATGAAATGATAGAGTTTTCAATTCTTGGTGAAGCGAGGCGGGGAGCCAGCAGAACTGCCACCTTGGATTTCCGAAGGGCAGACCTTAACCTGTTTAGGAGCATGGTTGAGAGTGTCCCTTGGGAGGCAGTTTTGAAGAGCAAAGGTGCCCAGGAAGGCTGGTCGTACTTCAAGCAGGTGCTCTTAGAAGCACAGGAGAAGGCCATCCCCATGTCCCGAAAGACGAGCCGATGGGGAAGAAGGCCAGCCTGGCTAAATAGAGAGCTTTGGCTGGACCTCAGGGAAAAAAGGAAGGCTTACATTCTCTGGAAAAGGGGCTTAGCAACTTATGAGGATTATCAAGATATAACAAAGCTATGCAGGGGGAAGATTAGAAGGGCCAAAGCTCAATCAGAACTCAGCTTGGCCACTGCAGTTAAAGACAACAAGAAGAGATTTTTCCAGTATATCAATGGAAAAAGGAAGACTGGGGAAAATATAGGTCCACTGATGAATGAGATGGGTGCCCTAGTGGTGGAAGACACAGAGAAGGCAGAGTTACTGAATGCCTTCTTTTCTTCGGTCTTCACTGATAAAGCCGTCCCTCACGCATCCCATACCCTGGAGGCAAGGGGGAAGGTCGGGAGAGAGGAAGACTTTCCCTTAGTTGAGGAGGACCAGGTCAGAGACCACTTGGCCAAGCTGGACATTCATAAATCCATGGGCCCTGACGGGATGCACCCGCGAGTGCTGAGAGAGCTGGCAGATGTTATCGCTAGACCGCTCTCCATTGTCTTTGCAAGGTCATGGGGAACAGGAGAGGTGCCTGAGGACTGGAGGAAGGCTGACATCACTCCAATCTTCAAAAAAGGCAAGAAGGAGGACCCAGGGAACTACAGGCCGGTTAGTCTCACCTCTGTCCCTGGGAAGGTAATGGAGCGACTCATTCTGGATGTCATCTCCAAACACGTAGAGGAACAGGAAGTTATTGGAAGTGGTCAACATGGATTTACCAAGGGCAAATCATGCCTGACCAATCTGATAGCTTTCTATGATGTTATAACGGGTTGGCTGGATGAGGGGAGAGCCGTAGATGTCATCTACCTTGACCTTAGCAAGGCTTTTGACACCGTCTCCCATAGCATCCTCATTAGGAAGCTGAGGAAGTATGGGCTAGATGAGGTGACGGTGAGGTGGATCGAGAGCTGGCTGAGTGACAGAACTCAGAGGGTTGTGATCAGCGGCACAGAGTCCAGTTGGAGGCCTGTAACCAGTGGTGTCCCTCAGGGGTCAATACTTGGTCCAATTTTGTTCAATATATTCATCAATGACCTAGATGAGGGGACAGAGTGTATCCTCAGCAAGTTTGCTGATGATACCAAGCTGGGAGGGGTGGCCGACACTCCAGAGGGCCGTGCTGCCATCCAGCGTGACCTGGACAGGCTGGAGAGCTGGGCAGAGAAGAACCAAATGAGATTCAACAAAAGCAAGTGTAGGGTCCTGCACCTGGGAAGGAAGAATGCCAAACACCAGTATATGTTAGGGGTGGACATGCTGGGAAGCAGCTCTGAGGAGAAGGACCTGGGGGTCCTGGTAGACAGCAAATTATCCATGAGCCAGCAGTGTGCCCTTGTCGCCAAGAAGGCCAATGGCATCCTGGGCTGCATAGGGAAGACTGTGGCCAGTAGGTCGAGGGAGGTCATTCTCCCCCTCTACTCTGCACTGGTGAGGCCACAACTGGAGTACTGTGTCCAGTTTTGGGCTCCCCAGTTCAAGAGGGACAGGGAACTACTGGAGCAAGTCCAGCGTAGGGCAACCAAGATGATTATGGGACTGGAGCACCTCCCTTATGAGGAAAGGCTGAAAGAGCTGGGACTCTTTAGCCTGGAGAAGAGAAGGTTGAGGGGGGACCTGATTAATGTTTACAAGTATCTAAAGGGTGGGTTTAAGGAGGACGGAGCCAGGCTCTTTTCAATGGTTCCCAGTGACAGGACAAGGGGCAATGGGCACAAGCTAGAACATAGGAAGTTCCGTTCAAATACACGGAAAAACTTCTTTACGGTGAGGGTGACAGAGCACTGGAACAGGCTGCCCAGGGAGGTTGTGGAGTCCCCTACTCTGGAGATTTTCAAGACCCGCCTGGATGCAGCCCTGAGGGATGTGCTTTAGGTAATCCTGCTCTAGCAGGGGAGTTGGACTAGATGATCTCCAGAGGTCCCTTCCAACTCTGAAGATTCCGTGATTCCGTGAGTTAGGAATGAAGTTGAGCCTGGGAAGAAGGGAGGGAGAGAGGGGGGAAGGTGTTTTGAATTGTGTTTTATTTCTCACTGTCCTATTCTGTTACAATCAATTGGAAATACATTTAATGAATTTTCCCAAGTTGGGTCTGTTTTGCCCATGGGAGTAATTGGTCAATTAATTGGTAAACAAATGATCCTCCGAGTTTATTGCTATTGACAAACATGGCGAGAGTTGCCCTCATGCACAAATGCAGTTACTTCATGGTGAAGGCAGTCAGGTTGGCCAGGCATGATTGACCCTTGGTAAGTCCATGCTGATGGGTTTTGGACACGTTCTGCTGTTGGTGCCCACAAATGTCACCCAAGAGGACTCCAACTGATGGCCCGCTCCTCACCGACATGAGCTTCTGCAGCCTCTGGTTCCCTGGGGTGCACTGTTGGATTCTTCCAAAGACGGGTGCACCACTTGCTTGTCCTCTCTCACAAGAGACCTCTGCCAATCCCATGACCTCTCAGAAAGGATATTCCAAAGAAATATTGATCTTCCCTGTGACGCCATTACAACTATTCTCCCTGTTACACAGTGCAGTTAGTTTCTCTAATTTTTTGTCTACTTGTCCTGGTACAGTGACCATTTCTAAAGCCACCTTTTCAGATCCAGACTGTCTAGGCAAAGGCCCTTTCCATAATTCTTCAGTTTTCTTCTCCATTTACTCTTTGTTCATTCAGGTACCTCTCGCCCATGCTGCTGCTTTCACCTTCAGGGACTGAACAGCCTGACTGTCTCTCAACAGTCTAATTGCCTCCTTAGCCAGCTCTTTAATTATGTTTATATCTATTGTTTTTTATCTAACTACCTAAGTTTATCCCTTGTAGAAATCAACCTCATTAGTGGTAGCTTGTACTTAGCATATGATTGCAGAATATCATTTATTGTTTATGAAAACTGATTGTGCTTTACTTTTCTTTTCTGAAGAATGGGGAAAATTCTCCTGTGCCTGGGTGCAGCCAGGTCTCTAAGGGGCTCAGGTGGGAGATGGTGCAATGGAGCTGTAACCTGCAGCTGCAGAGACCAGTGGAGAAGTCTGATGCAAGGAGCAGTGATGCAAGTCCCAGGTGGGCAATGTCAGAAATGGTGAGGTTGGGGAGGTGAGGAGCAAGGCTGTCCATCCAGCGATGGACATCAAGGGACTGCTTTCCCTAGGTGTCCAGACTTCCTGAGGAAACACTCTGCACCAATATCAATCAGAGGATGCTTCTATCACCTCTTCTGTAAAGTGAAAAGTAATAAAATATATCCTTTAACAGAAAAGATCATTTTTATCAGATGCATTTTGAAATCTTCCTACTTCATTACACTATGAAACCTCTCCAATTAGCTGTACAAGTCTTGAAGAAAATTACAAAAAGAGAAGCTTGTTAAGGCTTTCTGAGCCCCATGGGGTATTTGCTGCTGAGTCCACAGACCTCAGATACTGAGAGAAGGTTGAACAGAGTGCTCAAGAAATCAGAAGTCAAACTCCAAGTACCTGGAAGCATTAATGAGCCCCACTGAGGGCCATTCCTGACAAAGCCTCCCCAGGGACTCGTTAGAGCAGATAATTGCAGGCTGTGATTGCAGGTGGGCAAAGGCAGAGTGCAGGTGGCTGTAATGCTGAAGAAACCCTTGCTTTGTCTGATGCAGCAGAAAGGCCAAGCCCTCAGCCCCAGGCCCTGGCAAGGCAGATCCTGTCCCTCGCTTGTGGCCCAGGGCTCTTCCTGGGGCAGAGGGATGTGAGGGGGAGCAATGCCAAGTGTAGGAAAATTCTGGGACACCTCCTGGCCTCCCAGAGAAGGGGCGAGGAGGAAACAGAGTCCTGAGGCTCAAAACAATCACAGACTCATAGAATCATCTATGTTGGAAAGGATCTTTAACATCATTGTGTCCAACTGTAAACCCAGCCCTGCCACGTCCACCACTAAACCACATCCCTGTGTGCCGCATCTTGTGGCGCTGCGCTCTCCCGCTTCTGCCCCTCCCCAGCTCCTGCTCAAGCCATAACCATCAGTGGGAGGTGTGATGAGTGTCACCTGGACTTTGGGGGATGGCTGGCAACACAGCCAACGCACTGTCTGGAGTGGGGGCCTAGATATTTTGTTCCCACGCGAATATGACTGTAGGTCAATTCTCTTACTCTATAAATAGTGGACAGCCCAAGAGTGCTTGGAGCTCTCCTGCACGGCGGTGGGCTGCACGCCAGGATCTCCCCTTGAGCAGGGATGCTCGCTTAAGGTTCTCCTCCTAGACGTCGAGAGATTCCTTGCCACAACAGGTTCTCGGTAGGTGATTAATAGAACGTTAAACTGTGAAATCTTAGCTAAGTGATAGAAAGGATTGATTGCACATATATAATCCTTTAGACATAAACCGTTAACCAAGGCTGGGACTCGCATTGGATCCAGCCACAGGCAGACTCCTCTCCGAGAAGGAGTTTAGAAAGCAAGTTGAGCCCCATGACTCAACGGGAGGGTCTCCCTGACAGCTTGTCCAACCCTGTCCTCTATGCAATAAAGAATCAAGTGTACCTTGTCATCACATCCCATAAAACACTGTCGCGTTCACTACTAATTTTGTTAAATCACTGTTTGTATATTAATAAATATTTCACTCTTCACGCCCAGGCATCTTAGCTTTGTTGGACGCCCTACCAGTGAGCCCAGAAACCTCAACCCATGGAAGAGAAATCCCAAGACATTTCACTGCTCAGAAAGTAAAAGCTGGAAGAAGCCTTGGGACCATTAGTGTGGATGTCCCACCACCTATGTTAGAGTCCAGAAAGTTTCCAAGATGAAGAGACCACACAGGCTCCAAACACAGCCACAAGCCTCATTTTGGCCTACAAAGGTATTCAGAAGGAAATGACTTCACAAACACAGACCCCAGTCATGAGCCTGCTGCTGGACAATCATGTGCCCAAGCAGCAGTGATCCCACAAGCAACCTCTAGCCGCTGGTGTGTTCCATACGTGCTGGCGTGTCCCATACTGTGTGTTGCATTCATACGCATGCTGCTGGCATGTCCCATACTTGGGGCCTCACAAGAACCAAGCCTGGTCTTCAACCTGCTGGCCTAAGGGGTGCTCTGGAACACAGGGCTTCAAACACCCACGAGCTTGCTCATGGTCCCTCAGGTCCTCAGGCAGCAGCAGCCTCACAACTGGCATTCAGGCCATTTGCCTGCTGCGGGGCTATCAAGGACTCAGGCAGAAGTGACCTCCAAATCAATATCTGCCTGCTTCTGGCCTATCAGAGACTGTGGCAGCACTGACCTCATAACCAACATCCACACCACGTGCCTGCTGCTGGCCTGTCAGCTACTCATGGAGAAATGACCTCGTAGGCACCGAACCCAGCCTTGAGCCTGGGGTTGGCCTGCCACCAGGTTCCTGCCGTTATAGCAGCAGTGACCTCACAATCAACACGCCAGGCCTTGGCCTGCTGCTGGCCTGTTGGGTTCTCAGGCAGAAGGGACCTCACAAGCATCTACCCTAGATGTTGCTGGACTGCCATGTCCTCACAGAATCATGTAGATTGAAAGGGATCTTTGGAGATCGTCAAGTTCAATCCCCCTGCCCTAGAGGGAGTCAGCCAGAGCAGGTCACTTAAGAAGATGTCCAGGCTGGGTTTTAGTATCTCCACGACAGGACACTCCACAGCCTCTCAGGGCAGCCCGTGCCAGGGTTGTGTGTTCTTGATGCCAAAACCTGTTTTTCTTGAGTTCAGTTGGAATTTCTTAGTTTTGAGGATTGGGGCCTAACGCATGTGCCTTGTGTGGGGATGGTGAGTGACATGGGCTTCTTCAACCTGGTGAACCTCCTCCAGCGAGGGTCACCATCCAAAGGGATAACCTCACTCCAAGTATGGGAGAGAGATGGATGGGATATGACAGATATAAACACATGGAAGGATTTGGCTGAAGAGATTATCAGCCTGCTGAAAGACCAGGGCATTCTTCCAACTGCCTGAAGCTCAAAGCAGCACCTGGGGAGTTTAGAGGGATGTGGCTGAGCGAGGAGTAAGGGGATGGGGAAACTGGAGAGCAATGAAGAGAATGAATTGTTTTCTATTACTGAAATATTTTCACTTCTGAAGTCTCTCTAATGAACCAGATAAGAACTAAGGAATTAATAAAAACATACCGACAGATTTGGTTTGTTAGTGAGTTTTACATGTTAATGAGCCCTCTGGTGCCAAGTTCCTGAACTGCAGATCCTGAAGGACTGGCCAAGCCTCTGGAGAAGTAGAAGTCAGCAGCAAATCTCCAAGTTTCTGAGGGTGCTACTGGGCCCCAGTGAGGCTAATCAATGGAGAGAGACCATGGAGGGAATGACCAGGAAAGGGAACATCCCCTGTGGCTGGTGACGCAGGAAGTCCGAGGCACTGGTTATAGGTTGAAAATCAAATCTGGAGGTTCTTGTGAAAGCCCCTGATGTGTTCCATCAAGCAGGATGTTCAAGCGCTGACGGCCATCCCCCAGCAATGGGGATCCTTTCCCTCATGGGATGCTCAGGGCTGCTCCTGGGGGCAGGGAGGTGTGGGGGTGTGTGATGCCGAGTGCAGGACAGCGGTAGGAGTCCTCCTAGGCTCTAGGCAGTGAGTGGGTGGGTGAAGAGGCAGGAAAGCCCTGGAGCTGTAGTGACCCGGTGTCCTCTTGGGGACCTCAATCGAAGATACGTTAGCCATGGTTGAATAGACATGGATTTGGGCAATCCCAGCCCCCAAGAAGGGGCCACCCCCACCACAGGCTGTCCTACACTGTCCTATGCCAGTGACTTTCTCTGCAGGTTTTAACTACCACCACCCCTGCTTCCCCACCTCGCTCTGACCCCAGGATGTCACAGTCTTTACTGATGACTCCCATCCTCACTCTCTGTTAGTTGAAACACAAAGCTGGCATTTTCTGAGGATTTGCCAATATCTGAGAGTTCCTCATAACCTCTGCAGCTTCTTCCAAAGCCCTGCTACTGCTCCTCAATCACCAAAGATGTCACAGCCCATAAACTTGCTTGAATCCTCTATTTAGATCCATATCCCAGCACTGAACACAACGTACTCCTTTTTCTGCTGCCTCAAAATGAAAACTTCACCTATTTCACTTCAGCATGACACTCTCCCACTCCCTGCTATTTCATACCCTCTTCCTGTCTTTGTCACACACGCTGTCACACACACGACACTCTCTTCCTGCACGCTTATGTGTCTTGAAAGCCGCTTCTTTCCCCCTGCAGTGATGGGACCTTGGCCCAGGAGGTTTGTGCATCCTCCAGGCTCATGGATGTTTCCTGAGGTCCATCCATGTGTAGGGAGTGGAGGAAGAAAAGGGCAAGGTCAGCTCATAGGGCACGACTGAGCACAGCTACACCAAGCCGTGGGCATTCCCCATCTCCTAGGCTGAGGCCTGCACACGAGGTGGAAATGTCCCTCTCATCCCTGGTTTGCACAGGAGGGGACCTTCCTTCCTGACATCTTCTCAGGATGATCCTCTTCCTCAGCTTCCGCCCACAGACATTAACTGTTTTCCATTGCTGGTTGCAGACATGGTTTTCAGGATTCATGAAAGCCATCAGCCATCCCCTTGTTTATCACTGACATCCCCAGACCCTCTGTCCCAGACCTACACACAGACAATTACTGCTGCTCAGGACCGCTTACTCTGCTGAAGATGCCGTGAGCATTTTACATCGTCCAGGTGCTTTTTATAATCTTCCTTCCTTCCTTCCTCCAGAGCTCTTTCCTGGCCATAATGGGGCATTGTTGACCATCTCTTTGGGAATAGTTGTCTTTTTATGATCACCTGTGCAGAAAAAGCAGTCACAGAAAAGCACCAACTATATCAAAACAGATGCCAGTGAAGTGCCAGTAAGAACCCGGTGAGCTGCCCCGGTGCCTGTGGCTTCCTGCAAGGAGACTGTCCTGAGAAGGGGATCCAGCCTCTGGCACTCTCCAGAGAGGGAAACCAGCAGTGCCCATGTGTCTTGGTTTATGCCAGATTGGCCAATGACAAGATGACAGATGCTCTCCCCCACCTCTCATTCCAAGGAGAGGAAGGAGACAGATAAAGAGATTTATGAGTTTAGAAAGAACTCCCCTACTTCAATAAAATATAATAATAAAATAAAAAGGAAATAATGATATTGATACAACAGATAAAAAAATGTATCAAGTTCCCAGGAAGATGTCACCAGCAGGCTCTGGGGAAGTTTCAGTTTGGACTCAGCAATGGATGGGAACAGGATTCCGGATAACAGACAGGGTCCTCCTCAGCCATCAGTCATTGAAGAAAGGGAGCCATTGAAGAGCCATTGGATCTCTTCTCCCACGTAACAGGAGACAGGGCAAGAGGAAACAGCCTCAAGTTGCGCCAGGGGGTTAGACTGGATATTAGGAAACTTTTTTACACTGAAAGGGTTATCAAGCATTGGAACAGGCTGCCCAGGGAAGTGGCTGAGGCACCATCCCTGGAGGTATTTAAAAGATGGGCAGACGTAGTGCTTAGAGATATGGTTTAGTGATGGGTTTTGTCAGCGTTAGGCTGGTGGATGGACTTGGTGATCTGAAAGGTCCCTTCCAACCCAGGCAATTCTATGATTCTTTGATTCTAGTATCTTCATCAACGACACAGAGAGAAGGATCGAGTGTACCCTCAGCAAGTTTGCAGGCAACACCAAGTTGAGGGGTGCAGTTGACACATCTGAGGGATTGGATGCCATCCAGAGGGACCTGGATAAGCTCAAGAAGTGGGCCCATGTGAACCTTATGAGCTTCAAAAAGGCCAAGTGCAAGGTCCAGCACCTGGGTGGTGGCAAGCCCTGGTCTCAATACAGGCTGGGGGAGGAAGGGATTGAGAGTAGTGGGAGGACACTGGGAGTTCACTGAGGGAGAGATCTTCACGCCCCGACACAGCAAGTACCTGGCAGCTGGGCAATGCAGATGAGTATCCTGAAAGAGTCTCCTGGAGGTGGCACATCCCACCCTGAGGCAGAAAGAATCTAGAATCTGGCAGGATGACTCGAAGAGTTTCCTTAGTGAGAGGAAGGATGTACTGCAGAGCAGGGCTGCCCCGCTACACCCTCAGAGGGACACGGCATCACAGACACCTTATTCAAGGGACGGCTGCAGGACTGTGAAGGTGGGTGTGCAGGCAGGGGTGCCCAGGGCTGTCCTTGAGAGCAGGGTCCCTGCAGCCCAGGGCTCTGTGTGCCGGGACAGGGACTCTGCTGCTTGCCAGGGTCAGCTCTCAGCCTGCCCAAGGAGCTCCTCACAGCGCTGCAGCGAGAAGGTGTGGGTGGAAGGAGTGACCCCAAGCAGGGCAGAGTCCTTCTGCTGTTGAGGGTGCTGCATGGGTCATGGCTATTCACAATTCCACATCACGCCCAGGACATTTCTGAGGGGAGTTTTCGTGACTGTTGTTAATGCAGAAATTCCTATAAAGGCAAAGATCTTTCCTGAGTTTGTGCTTTGAGTTTCCTACTGCAGGTGAGTGTTGGGGAGGGGAGAGAAATGGAAAAGCAGATGTTAAGTTTGGACAAGAGACTGAGACTAACAGATCAGCAGGTCTGATCAGCTGAAACCACAGAATCACAGAATCTTCATGGTTGCAAAGGACCCTTAAGATCATCGAGTCCAACCAACCAAACTACAGTCTCTGCCACTAGCGCATGCCCTGAAGTGACACATCTAGATGTTTCTTAAATACCTCCAGGGATGGTGACTCGACCCCCTCCCTGGGCAGGCTGTTCCAGTGCCTGACCACTCTTTCAGTAAAGTCATTCTTCCTAATATCTAACCTAAACCTCCCCTGCCGCAGCTTCAGACCATTTCCTCTGGTCCTGTCATTATTCCCCTGGGAGAAGAGGCCAACACCCACCTCTCTCCACCCTCCTTTCAGGGAGTTGTAGAGGGCAATGAGGTCTCCCCTCAGCCTCCTCTTCTCCAAGCTAAACATGCCCAGCTCCCTCAGCCTCTCCCCACATGCCCTGGTCTCCAGACCCCTCACCAGCCTGGTCGCTCTCCTCTGGACACGCTCCAGCACCTCAATGTCCCTCTTGTACAGAGGGGCCCAGAACTGGACACAGCACTCGAGGTGAGGCCTCACCAGTGCCCAGTACACAGGCACCATCACTTCCCTGCTCCTGCTGGCCACGCTATTCCTGATACAAGCCAGAATGCTGTTGGCCTTCTTGGCCACCTGGGCACACTGCTGGCTCATGTGAAGCTGGCCGTCCACCGGCATCCGCAGGTCCTTTTCTGCCGGGCAGCTTTCCAGCCACTCTGCCCCAAGCCTGTAGCGTTGCTTGGGGTTGTTGTGACCAAAATGCAGGACCCGGCACTTGGCCTTATTAAACCTCACACAGTTGGCCTTGGCCCATCGATCCAGCCTGTCCAGGTCCCTCTGGAGAGCCTTCCTACCCTCAAGCAGATCAACACTCCCACCCAGTTTGATGTCGTCTGCAAACTTACTGAGGGTGCACTCAATCCCCTCATCCACATCATTGATAACGATATTAAACAAAACTGGCCCCAAAACTGAGCCCTGAGGGACACCACTGGTGACTGGCCACCAAGAGGATTTCACCCCATTAATCCCAACTCCCTGGGCACGGCCATCCAGCCAGTTTTTAACCCAGCAAAGAGTACACTTGTCTATGCCAGGATTCGCCAGCTTCTCCAGGAGAATGCTGTGCGGGACGGTGACAAAGGCCTTACCAAAGTCCAGATAGACAACGTCCACAGCCTTCCCCGCATCCAGAAGGCGGGTGACGTGGTCATAGAAAGAGATCAGGTTGGTTAAGCAGGACCTCCCCTTCCTAAACCCCTGCTGGCTGGCCCGATCCCTTGGCTGCCCTGCACTTGCCATGAGAGCTCACTCATGATGATCCTCTCCATGATCTTTCCTGGTACCGAGGTCAGGCTGACACGCCTGTAGTTCCCCGGATCCTCCTTCTGACCCTTCTTGCAGATGGGCATAACATTAGCCACCCTCCAGTTATCTGGTACCTCCTCTGTTGACCAGGATTGTTGATAAATGATGGAGAGAGGCTTGGTGAGCTCTCCCGCCAGCTCCCTGAGTACTCTTGGGTGAATCCCATCTGGCCCCATAGACTTATGTACGTCTAGGTGCAGAAGCAGACCATTGACTACCTCCTCCTGGATTATGGGTGGGTTGTTCTGCTCTCCATCCTTATCTGCCAGCTCAGGAGGCTGAACACCATGGGGTGTTTTTTGTTGTCCTTAATATTAGTGGCCAAGTTGAGCTCCAGCTGGGCTTTTGCCTTCCTAATTTTCTCTCTGTATAACCTAAGGAGATCTCTGTACTCCTCCTGAGTTGCCTGTCTCTTCTTCCAAAAGGGGTAAACCCTCCTTTTATTCCTAAGTCCCATGCGAAGTTCCTTATTCATCCAGACTGGCCATTTTCCCCGCCCTTTAGACTTGCGACACTTGGGGACAGCCTGCTCCTGGGCCTGTAAGATTTCCTTCTTGAAGAGCGTCCAGCCTTCCTGGACCCCTTTGCCCTTCAGGACTGTCTCCCAAGGGACTCTCTCAACCAGTGTCCTGAACAAGTCAAAGTCCGCCCTCCAGAAGTCCAAGGTGGAGGTTTCACTAACCCCCCTCCTTACATCACTACAAATTGAAAACTTGCCCATTTCACGATCACCAAACCCAAGACAACCTCCGACCACCACATCTCCGACTAGTCCTTCTCTGTTTGTGAGCAGTAGGTCTAGCAAGGCACCTCCCCTGGTAGGCTCACCTACCAGTTGTGTCAGGAAGTTCTCTTCCACGCACTCGAGGAACCTCCTAGCCTGCCTGCTCTCTGCTGTGTTATATTTCCAGCAGATACCTGGCAGGTTGAAGTCCCCGACCAGAACAAGAGCTGGCGATTGCGGGACATCAGCCAGCCGCTTACAGAATACCTCATCCGTCTCCTCATCCTGGTTGGGTGGTCTATAGCATACTCCCAGCACAAGATCTCCCTTATTTGCCTTCCCCTTCATCCTTACCCATAAACACTCGACTTTACCATCACTGGAATCTAGCTCTATACAATCAAAACATTCCCTGGTGTACAGAGCCACACCCCCGCCTCTCCTTCCTTGCCAATCCCTTCTGAAGAGCTTATAGCCATTCATTGCAGCATTCCAGTCGTGACAGTCATCCCACCACGTTTCCGTGATGGCGACTACATCAGAGCTGTCCTGCTGCACAATGGCTTAGCTCATCCCGTTTGTTGCCCATGCTGCGTGCATTCGTGTAGATGCACTTCCGCTGGACTACCAATTTCACCCCCATCCTTGGCCCTTTATCCCTAGGCTCATTAATAGTGGGCCTGGTATTATCCCCTTCCCCCTTCGATACGAGTTTAAAGCCCTGTCCATGAGCCTTGCTAACTCTTGGCCTAGTCCCCTTTGCCCCTTTTGGGATAGGGTTTTCCCATTCTTAGCAAGCAGGCTCGGTGTCCTGTAGGTTAAACTATGATCACTGAACCCAAAACCTTACTCGTAGCACCAGTTTTGGAGCCAGGTGTTGATCTGTCTGATTTTCTTGTTTACACATTCATCAGTCCCCAAAACTGGAAGGGCAGAGGAGAACGCAATTTGTACTCCTGAACCCTTGACAAGCCATCCCAAGGCCCTGAAATCTTTCTTTATTGCCCTCAGACAAGATAAATGCCTTGTCTGGGTGGCCGTGTGCCCCCTAATGCAGCCCTGTGTGCAGCTAGTCCAGTTCACGGTCCGCATGTACCACCGGCTAAAGTTGCATCCCTCGTAATGCCCAGGCCCTTCTCCTCGGGGTCAGTCCTTGGCCAGTCAGGCCGCAGCATGCCCTCATCTGTGGGGTGATCCTGCCCCCAGGAAAGGTCTGACCACTTCTCCTTGTAAAACTGTGTGAGTTTTCCATTTGCTGAGTCCCAGAGTTTATCAGGGTCCCCCAGGAATGAAGCTCCATTGGGCCAGTCGTTCATGTGTGCCTGCAGATGGCTCTCCCTGACATGTGCTGCCTCTGACAAGATAACAGCATGAGGAATCGCAGGACACTACAGATAATCAAAGGAGGCACTTGATCAATGCCATTGTTCACCAAGGTACACATTCCCATGGTGAGAAGCTCGGAAACACCAAATGAAAGTACAAAGGAAGCCAAACTAGGACCATGGAGGAAAGGGTAAATAGAGATGGTCTGTTTGCCCATGGGAGGATACAAGGATGGTCAAAGGGAGGAACCTGTGAGTGGGAAAAGAGGGAAAAAGAAATGGTGAAGCAATGGAAAGGATCAGGGCTGTTTGGGGGGACCTGCCAAGCAGCCCTGCATCTGAGCAACTATGCCCAGAGTGGGAGAAGAAAGTCTGACCAGACTTTCTGATTGACTTCCGAGGTCACCAGGAACCTGACTGATTTCCCTCCCCTCATGAAGGAAAGCTCCATGGTGGAGTGAAATGCAGAATCATTCATGCTGGAAGGAAGCTGAGGAGATCTCTAGGCCACCCTCCTGCTCACAGCAGGGTCAGCTATGGGGTCAGACCAGGTTGCTCAGGGCTTCCTTCATTTTGGGCTTGAAAAGCTCTGGGCTTGCAAAGCTCCAAGGATGGAGATGACACAAGGTCTCTGGGAACTCTCCTCCAGTGTTTGCCTGTCTTGGCAGGGAGAAAGTTTTGCTCATTTGTTTCAGCTGATGCCATTGGCCCTCATCCTCCCATCACGCACAATACTGAAGAGCCCGTCTGCATTTTCTTGATGCTAGCCAAGAAGATGTGGGAAGGCTGATATTAGGTCTCCCCAAAGCCTTCTCTTCTCCAGGCTTTGCACCTCTGCAGCAAGGTGGCCAATGGCTTTCTGGGCTGCACTAGGAAGAGCACTGCCAGCAGGTCGGTGGAGGTGATCCTTCCTCTCTACTCAGCCCTGCTACAATTTGTCTTGCCCATTTCCCTCGGTGTTTGCTACCCTACTACCTTCACTTAGAGGTGGTGGTAGGGCTTCAGGTTAGTGGTTGTAAATAGGGTAAAGGCCTCTCATGAATGTTTTCACAGTCAGTGTCACAGAAGTCTAAACATCCTCTGAACAGACCTTACCTCTTCAAACCTTCCAACCCCTACTGTTCTGCGATGCTGATTCTTTGATTCCACTGTCATTGCCCAGAGGGGCTACCACAGATGTAGACTGCTCCAGGGCAGGTATTTATATTTAGGCCGATCAATGATGTTGTTGCTTTAATGTTTTCTTGTTGTGGTATATGCTGCTGTTGTTAGGGAAATCACACAAACACTTGAAGGACAACGGAAGGGCTACCACCTTAGTGGCCCTCCAGTGAGCTGGCTCCTGTTTGCCATTGTCTCACTGTCACTGGGCAGGGTGTGGTGTAAAAGGTGCTGAGCAGAGCAGGACAATCACTTCTGGCTGTGCTCCTGCTCATACAGCCTCAGATGCTGTTGGCCGCCTTTGCTGCTGGCTCTTGTTTGGCCTGATAAAACTCAAGGAGCCGCAGGGCCATTTCCACAGAGCTGCTGCCCAGCCACGCAAAGTGATCCAAAACGGATCAGAGCAGCCCTGCTCTGACATCAGCCTGGTCTCTCAACATCCTTGGATTCATCCTGTCTGGTCCAATGGACTACCAAAGGTTGACCTTACCTATGCAGCCCCTGACTTGATCTGCATCCACTGCTGGATTTCGCATGGGGTTCTGCCCCTTAGGCACATGGAACCGGGAGACCTTGCTGGTGAAGACGCAGGCCCAGAGTACCTCGTACCTATCTACACCTACTCTCTGCAAATTCAGCCGTGATCACACATTATCTTTGTTTATTCTTTAGCTGTTCCTGAAGGAGTAACTGCTCATTGTTGTGCCCTTCAAATCCCTTGCAAGTGTCAACTCTACGGGAGCTTTGGCTTTTCTAAAACCAACCATATTCCTCAATTCCTCCTTTGTTTTCATCCTTGCAGCCACCTCTTCATGCTTCCTTTTTTCTCTGGGGCTTCCCCATGAGTGTCTGGTTTCCCCCAGCTCTTCTTCTGGTAGCTCTGCCTGTTGTCCTGACTATGGTATGACCACACTCTCGTACTTGAAAGACGCTGTCCTTGCAGACCACTGTACTGCAGACCCTCTGCTGCCCTTCTGTGCTGCTCACATGGGCTCCCCCCCAAACAAGTCAGAAGACTAGGCCAAAGTCTGCTCCTCTGAGGTCTGTCATCTGCATTCTTCTATTCTCCTTCTCCTTGGGAGGTGAGACCCCACTATTTCACGGTCACAACACCCAAAGCTAGCACTGTTTTTTACGTGAAAAAACAACATTTCCACTAGTTGAAAATGTCCATGGTGTTGATATCTTGTGATTCAGGCAGACTGTGATAATTATTGGCATGCCCAAAACTGGGCAGAGAAGGTCCTCACGAAGTTCAGCAAAGGGAAAAGCAAGCCCTGGACCCAGGGAGAGATAGTCCCCTGCACCAGTACAGGCTGGGGGCTGAGTGACTGAGAGCTTCTCAACACTTTGGCATAGAAGGACCTTTGTGTTCTGATAGACAAGCAGCTGACCGAGAGACAGCAGTGTGCCCTTGCAGCAAAGCAGGCCGACAGCCTCCTGGGTGCGTTAGGGAGAGCGGTGCCAGCAGGTCGCGGGAAGCGATCCTTCCTCTCTACTCAACACTGGTGACGCACTTCTGTGGTGGTCAATAATTTACATTTACTTCCTTAACTGTTCCTTAACTTCATTAACTGTTCTGTAACTCCACATCCTTGTGCCCTTGAAGTCCAGGGGAGCTCTGGCTTTTCTAAAACCTCCCTTATTTCTCAATTCCTCCTTTAATTCTTCATCGCCCTCTCATATGCTTCCTTTTCCTATGGAGCTTCCCCATGGGGAGACGCCACTATTTCCCAGGTGAGACCCCACGAGTTCATGGTCATGAAAAACAAGGCTGACACTGGTTTTCACATCCATGTCCAGCTCTTCCTTCTTTGAGAGGAACAGCTGCAGATGGGTGTCACCATTGTAGACCACACTGGCAGCTGTGCTATAAAGAGTTGTGTCCCAAGCTGTGCCTTGACCAAGACCTTCCAGAAACATCCAGGACTGTTTGCATGCTGCTGTGGTCCCCCTCCACTGAAAGCCAGGACAATTAAAGTCTACAAGGGGACTTCAATAGGTTCTTTGTCTCCCACCACAATGTCACCCTTATTAGTCTCTCCTCAGACACTCTCCCACCAGGGCTCACCCAACTCATTCATTCCATAGAGGAGCTCCACACATCTCAGCAGATCCTTCACACTGAGGGCAAACCCCTCCTGACCTTCCTGGCCTCCTGATCTCCTGAGCCCACCCATCACAGCAGCCCAGGCATGTGAGCTGTCCCAACACCCCTCAGCTGTTCTTCCCTCCAAGTGGAAGGAAGAGGTTGCACACACAGCTCCAGCTCCTCCTCTCTGGGCCCCAGGCTGAGGGCATCAGGGGCATGTCTGGGCTGCAGCACCTCAGCTGTGGCACATTTGGGCTGAGAGCATAATTGCAGTGGGAAAACCTTCTTCCAAGACCTCAAGACCTCAGTTGTGCAAAGGCTTTGCTTCAGAGCAGAGACATGCTGGAGTGGATGGGAGATAGTCGTGTGAAGAAGAAATGAGGTTCTCTCAAAGAGAACAAACCCTGCTTTCCGACGGGCCAGAGAGAAACAGAGCTCAGCAGTCAGTCTGAGCAGGAGAGGGCTTTGCTGTCTGTTGTGTCTCTGCAGCCCTGAGGGCCTGTGCTGGAGGGGAAGCTGATCTCAGGAAGGAAGAGATGATGTTGACAATGTCCTTGAGTGTGGAAATCCTGTGATTGAGGTCCACGGTGAAAATCATTGGCCTGATCCATGACTGTATCATCAAGGGGATGGTTAAACTCTGGAGGAGAGAAGAACCAGCGGAGTGTGAGAGTGAAGGAACACGTGTGGAGGCCCTGGTGTGATGTGCTTGGTATTCATGCCCTGCCCGGCATCTACCGTAAAGAGAAGGGACAGCCCCTGCGTCACTGCAGTGGTGGGATTCAGTCAGTGGCCCAAAGGCAGCGTCTCTCTCTGAGATGCCCTGGGGGATGCCTGTCCCACAGCTGGTCTGGATGGGGACGGGGCTCCTGGACAGGACCTGTGCTGTCCATGTCAGCTGCGTGCAGTTGTGCTGGAGAGCCCTGGCACCTCCCACAGCACCACAGGCCTGAATGTGTCAATTAAGTAAGATTCAGCTGCCCTGAATAAAGTTAGGCACATAAGACAATTACCACAATGAGAGAGACTTGTCTTTCCCTGTGCCACGTGACTCCATTTGGTCAGCTGAATCCCTCCATGGGCTGCCCTGGACATAAGGAAGAGTTACAGGTTCACTTGTCCTATGTGTGGTCGTCTCCTCTCATCGAAGCTGGCCAAAATATTTTCTGACCAGCCTCCAAGAAGATGCCCCCAGATACTGCCCTGTCTCTATGAACTGCTGCATTAGAGCTTGCGGTGACCAGCATGCATCTTGGTCACCTCTGGCACCAAATGTGTCCCCAGGTGTCTGTGTCAGCACATCTGACTCCTGCCCTCCATCTCCATTCCTTAGCAAGGGAGCTGAGACAAGGAGCTCACATACAGGAGCCTATTTGGGGCACATCTGAAGTGAGACAAGAGGAATCCCATCTCCTGGAGGTTTGTGGCATGCTCCTCTTTTAGCCCAGAGGCCTCCAAGCCCAGGATGAGGACCCTCCATTGACTTGGCTGAATCGCTTTTCTCAGAAGAGTTAAAGCAGATTCCTCCCCAGCACTGTCTGGGTGTCCTATTAAAGAATGAAACAAAAAAAGTTATTCTTGGACTTATATCTGTCTAATTGAGAAATGCAACTGCAGGAAAGAAGTGTCTCTGCCCAGCTGAGGGAGGGAACATCAGTGGTGACTTCATCCTGTTTCCCAGCAGGTTCCCCTGGAGCCCCAGGGACAGCTGGAGGGAGCCCCGAGGGGGCAGAGAAAGGGCTGCCTTGGGCTGGTCCTCTGCTGCTGAGCTGGGCTGGGCTCCTGGCATGGAGGGAGCTGATGGCAAGCGGGCAGCGCTGCAGAGAGACAGCTCTGCCCAGGAGCAGCTCCTCTGCCAAGCGCAGCAGGGCTGAGGGCACTGCCTGCAGGCACCCGAGAGGAGCCAGGCACAGAGAGGATAAAGGCAGCTGGGAGTGGGAGGAGAGTTCTGAGCTCGTTCTCGGGGAAATCTTCACCCCTGTTGACACAGTCAGTCTCTGGCTGTGGGGCAATGCAGGGGGGTCTCCTGGAGGGATGTTCTAGGGCTGGCTGAGAGGAGCTGTCAGGATGGCTCTCCTGGCTTCTCTGGTGTGGAGAAGGAGGCCGTGCTTCCGAGCAGGGATGCCCTGCTGCACCATGGCAGCGACAAGGAAGGAGGGCTGCCTTCTGCGAGGGACTGTGGCAGGGTTTTGAAGACAGGTGGGTGTGCAGGCAGGGGTGCCCAGGGCTGTCCTTGAGAGCAGGGTCCCTGCAGCCCAGGGCTCTGTGTGCCGGGGCAGGGACTCTGCTGCTTGCCAGGGTCAGCTCTCAGCCTGCCCAAGGAGTTCCCCCCCGAGCGTCTGTGGGGAGAAGCTGTGGGGAAAAGGAGAGACTCCCCTCAGGGCAGGGTCCTTTGGCTCTTTTTCGAGTGTGTGCTGTGTGGGTCAGGGCTGCCCACAGCTGCAGATCTCCCCCAGAGCACTGGCAGAGGCAGCATTTACAGAGGAAAGACAAGGCAGGGGCTGCCTGGAAGATGAAGACATTGCAGGGTCTGTGCTCTCAGCTGTCTCCTGAGGGAAAGGAGCTGTCACTGGTCCACTGAGGGATCAGCAGATCTGCCAGAAAGCTCACAAAGTGCCTTCAGCCCCTCCTCTCCCTACACACAGCACCAGCAGCACCTTTGCTTCCAGCATCAGGCTTTCTCTCCTCTCCTCCTGAGGAGCCACAAAGAGGGAGATGGCCCTGGGCAGTGCCCTGCTGCCAGGAGGGGTCTGCAGGGCAGAGCTGAGCCCCCAGCGGGTGGGATGGGCTGTGGGAGCAGGGACAGGGAGGAGACGTGGGCACAGAGCAGCAGCTCCTGGCAGGGGCAGCTCCAGGCAGCAGAGACATGGGCAAGGGCTGGGGGAAACTGCCAACACGCACTGGGGAGGGGGCGTTCAGGCATCTCTCTGTTGGTCCTTCACTGGAGACGTCTTCTGGGTGTTCTTTGGTGGGCAATGAGCTGACTCTCCCCTCAGAACACCTCGTCTCCGGGACCCCAGACTCTCTGCTTTGCCTGTCCTGCTGGGCTTGCCAGCTGCCCCCAGAAAGGCAGAGCTCTCCTGTGGGATCCTAGGGAGGGCTGAGCCTTTCCCTGGGGGTCGGGCACTGTCCTCGCAGAGTCCTTTGATTGTCTCTGTGAGGGGTTGTGTCCTGCTCTCTCCATCACAGCTCTAACTCTGGTTTGGGAAAGAGAAGAATTTGTATCTTTGTTCAAACTGTGCTCCACTGTTCCCATATGAGTTCAGTTATTTGTTTGGGTTTATTTTTTAAGAGGAATTTGTGTGTGAAGTCATCTTCAAGGCAGCACAAGCAGAAGCGCAGGGCAGATGGAAAAAAGACTGATGGACACTGCAGCTCTCCTGGCTTTGCACTAAACCACAGAGAACAGAGCCTTGTGTCCTGTCCTGTCTTAAGACTCCACATTTTCCACATTTTGAGTCATAAAAATGAGGATTTCTTCCCCTAAAAAGAACAGTTACCAGACGTGATGGTAGAAAATCAAAAACACATAGAAAAGGAGACTGTCTTTGCTATAAGGCGTCTGTCCTAATTTTTTTTCTGTTTTTTTCCTCCTTTGGACAAGGCCCCCATGCTAAGAAAGAGCAAATGTCCAACAGCAGCTCCATCACCCAGTTCCTCCTCCTGGCATTCGCAGACACACGGGAGCTGCAGCTCTTGCACTTCGGGCTCTTCCTGGGCATCTACCTGGCTGCCCTCCTGGCCAACGGCCTCATCATCACCACCATCGCCTGTGACCACCACCTCCACACCCCCATGTACTTCTTCCTCCTCAACCTCTCTGTTCTTGACCTGGGCTCCATCTCCACTACTGTTCCCAAATCCATGGACAATTCCCTCTGGGACACCAGGGCCATCTCCTACTGGGGATGTGCTGCACAGGTTTTTTCTTTCTTATTCAGTGCTGCAGCAGAGTTTTCCATTCTCACTGTCATGGCCTACGACCGCTACGTTGCCATCTGCAAACCCCTGCACTACGGGACCCTCCTGGGCAGCAGAGCTTGTGTCCACATGGCAGCAGCTGCCTGGGGCAGTGGGTTTCTCCATGCTCTCCTGCACACGGCCAATACATTTTCCCTGCCCCTCTGCCAGGGCAATGCCCTGGACCAGTTCTTCTGTGAAATCCCCCAGATCCTCAAGCTCTCCTGCTCAGGTTCAGACTCCCTCAGGGAAGTTGGACTTGTTGTGGTTAGTGTCTGTTTAGCATGTGGTTGTTTTGTTTTCATCGTGCTGTCCTATGTGCAGATCTTCAGGGCCGTGCTGAGGTTCCCCTCTGAGCAGGTACGGCACAAAGCCTTCTCCACGTGCCTCCCTCACCTGGCCGTGGTCTCCCTGCTTGTCAGCACTGCCGTGTTTGCCTACCTGAAGCCCCCCTCCATCTCTTCCCATGTTCTAGACCTGGTGATGGCTGTGCTGTACTCAGTGGTGCCTCCAGCAGTGAACCCCCTCATCTACAGCATGAGGAACCAGGAGCTCAAGGATGCCCTGTGGAAACTGATGACCAGATGATTTTCAGAAGCAATAAACTTCTTCGGTCTTGCTTCTTCTGCTACCACACCTTGCCACCTTGCTCTCACCTCAGCATCTTCCTTTCTTTACTGATGTCTCTCCGTCCTCCCTGGCTGTTCCTTGAAACACAAAGCCATGGGCTGATCCCGTCTCCCTCTGGGTGACTTGTTACACCACAGCACTGCCCTTGGAGTGACATTTCTTCTTCCTCATGTGCAGTCTGGACCTCCCCAGCTGCACATTGCATCGCTATTTCTTTCTCATGCTGTACCTTACGAGAAAGGAAAGGCCCATCATCTCTGAAAGCAGCCTTCAAGCACTCTCAGGCTACTGCAATACTGCCTGGAGCCCCCACAGTGCTGGGCCAAGGAACTGCACATCCCTCAGCCACCCCACGCAGGTCACGTGCACGAGGTCCCGAACCCCACCTTGGCAGACCTCCACTCAGCACTCTCTAGTTCATCACTACTTCTCAGAAATGGGGAGCAACACACTGGGACACAGCCATGTGTGTGGGGCCACACTGGTGCTGAGTTGAGGGGGATGAGAACTCAGATTCTCTGGGTGGCCCACGCTCCTCCTAATGCAGCCCCATATGCAGCTGGCCTTGTTCAAAGTGTCCATACTCTACGGGCTCGTAGGGCATCCCTCGTGGTGCCCAGGCCCTTCTCCTCAGAGTCTCTGCTCAGCCCGTCAGGTCCCAGCCTGTGCTGATGTATGGGCTTATTCTCCCCCTTCCCCCCCAGCACTCACCAAGGCAGGACTGACCACTTCTCCTTGTAAAACTTCAAGGGACTTCCACTGCCCGAATCCCAGAGTTTCTCAAGGAATCCATGGACTGAAGCACCATTTACTCAGCTTTTAATGTTTGCACGCAGCTGGCTCATCTTGACTGGGGTGTCTCTCACAAGAGAACAGCATGAGGAGTTGCAGGGCACTACAAATACTCCTTCCTAGAGAAACTGTGGGTCTGGTACTGGTCAAGCCATAGGTCTGGACCCAGAGGGGAAGTTGCCCTTTCTGGGAGGGAGCAGCAGGAACACATGGGGCTCTGCCTGGGGGTGGAAGATGAGTCAACTGAGAGCTGAAGGGCCAGCACGAGAGGGCAGGACACGGGCACCACTGTGGTGGGTGGATGTCTGCTATGGATCCCCTGACCAGGAAGAGGAAGCAGATGAGGCCTTCTTCAGACACCTGGAAGAAACCTCATGTTTGCAGGCCCTGGTCCTCATGGCCGACCTAAACTATCCCAGCATTTGCCGAAGGGGCAAGAGAGTGAGGTGCAAACCACCCAGGAGGGGTTTGGAGCTCATTGGGGATGTCTTCCTTACAAGGGTGACTGTGATGCCATGAGGTGAAGTGCCCTGTGGGACTTCCTCCTGACAAACAGGGAAGAGCTGGTCAGGGCTGTAACAGTCAGGGACGGGAAGGTAAAGGTGAGGCTCCTGAAAGAAGCAAGCCCATAGCTTTTTCCTTTGGGTTCTTCCCGTCTTTTGTGTTGCTTTTTAAATCGTCTGTTGTTTTTCCCCCTCACAGCCAGAATGATTTACCAAAACTGGTTTTCAGCGAGAAAGTGGTCAGTGACTGAGGACCTTTCCCTCCTCCCTGTCTTGCTTACCTTTACTTCCCACGCCTCCTCATTTGTCACTATCTCCATGCCACTTTCTCCACTTTCTGAGGTGTTTTCTCTTCCAATAGAATTCCTTTTAGCGTATCCTAAATGATGTATTTAAATAAGACTAGAGGAAGAACTAGAGGAAAAAGACTAGCTTGAGAAACACCAATTGTGGTCTCCATTTACTGTAAAGAGACTCTTGGGTAAAGAGCGCATGTGCAATAACTTACCTACTGTTTCTAGTGAAGTCCTACTCTAACTCCCCTAATAACTTTGTTCTCTGTACATCAAAGGATGTCTTCTTGCTCTCAGATGATTCTCCTCTCCATTCTGTTTTCCTTCCAGCCTGTGCCCGAATGTCCCCATGAACCTCTTTTCTCATCCTTCTACGTTCTTTCGCTCTGTCTCATCTTCTTTTAACCTCCTGAAGCATTGTTTCCTCCACTGACCATCTGACATTACTCACTGCAGTTTGGATGCAAACTATTGAACCATACCAGTGTCACGGAGTCCCTTCTTTTGGGCTTCCCCTCCCTCCACCATCAGGAGGTGCCTAATGGCAATAACTCTCTGGGCTTTGGACCTGGTTATCTTAGTTTGCCCTTTTGAGAGGCCTGGTTGACAGAGTCCCCTGGGAGGCAGTCCTGAAGGGCAAAAGAAGTCCAGGAAGGCAGGACGTTTTTCAAGAAGGAACTTTTAAAGGCACAGGATCAGGCCATCCCCATGTGCCTAAACACAAGCTGGTGGGGAAGAAGACTGGCCTGGCCGAACAGAGAGCTTTGTCTCAAACTCAGGGGAAAAAAGGAGAGTATGACATTTTGAAGAAGGGGGAGGCAACTCAGGAGAACTACAAGGATGTTGTGAGGTTATGCAGGGAAAAAATTAGAAAGGCCAATGCCCAACTAGGTCTTTGTCTGGCTAATGTCATAACAGACACTAAAACATGTTTCTATGATTACATTAGAAACACAAAGAGAGCTAAGGAGAATCCCCATCCTTTATTGGATATGGCGGAAAACATAGTGACAAAGGATGAGGAAAAGGCTGAGGTACTTAATACCTTCTTTGCCTCCGTCTTTATTAGTAAGACCAGCAGTTCTCTGGGTACTCAGCCCCTGAGCGGGAAGACAGGGATGGGGAGCAGCATGAAGCCCCCATAATCCAAAGGGAATAGTGAGGGACCTGCTACAGCACTTAGACATACACAAATCTATGGGGCCAGATGGGTTCCACCCACAGGTACTGAGGGAGCTGTCGGAGATGCTCACCAAGCCGCTTTCCATCATTTATCAGCAGTCCTGGCAAAGCGGGGAGGTGCCAGTTAAGTGGAGGTTAGTAAAGGTGACGCCCATCAACATAAACGGCCAGAAGGAGGATCCTGGGAAGTACAGGCCTGTCAGTCTGACCTTGGTGTGGGGAAGATCATGGAACAGATCATCCTGAGTGCCATCATGTGGCACATGAGGACAACCAGGTGATCAGGCCCCGTCAGCATGGGTTCATGAAAGTCAGGTCCTGCTTGACAAACCTGATCTCCTTCTATGAGAAGGTGACCCACTTAGTGGATGAGGGAAAGGCTGTGGATGTTCTTTACCTGGACTTTAGAAACGCCTTTGACAGCATTTCCCAAAGCATTCTCCCTGAGAAACTGGCTGCCCGTGGCTTGGACGGGAGTACTCTATGCCAGGTGAAAACCTGGCTGGATGGCTGAGCCAAAGAGTGGCCAAAGTGGTGGTGAACAAAGTTTAATGCAGGTGGCAGCTGGTCACAAGTGGTTTTCCCCAGGGCCTACAACTGGGGCCAGTTCCTTTTAATGTCTTTATCAATGATCTGGATGAGGGGATCGAGTGCACCCTCAATAAGGTTGCAGACGACACCAGGTTGGTTGGCAGTGTCGACCTGCTTGAGGGTAGAAAGGCTTTGCAGAGGGATCTGGACAGGCTGGATCGATGGGCAGAGGCCAGTGGCCTGAGGTTCGACACAGCCAAGTGCCGGGTCCTACACTTGGGTCATGAAAACCCAATGCAGCACTACAGGCTTGGAAGTGGCGAGGTGGCTGTTGGTGTCTTCTCCCAAGTAACGAGTTACATGACAAGAGGAAATGGCCAGGAGTTGTGCCAGGGAAGGTTTAGATTGGATAGTAGGAAAAACATTTCTTCACTGAAAGGTTTGTCAAGCACTGGAATACTTTTATTTTCAGCCAAATCAAAGGGATTTGGTTGGTATCAGACAGGCAAGTTTAAACGCATGGGGGATGGAGGGCCCTGGGGACAGCCCAGTCCAAAAATCCAACCCCAAAACATCTAGCCCAAAAAGAAAAACCGAACCCAAACACCCCCAACCCAAAAAAACCCAACCAAAACCACCCCAAAATCCACTCCAAACAACTAAAAATCCCAGGGTTCAAAAAGCCCAACCCCAAAAATCGAGTCCTCAAAACCCAAAATCTAATCAAAAAAACATAAACCAAACCCCCAAAAACCCAATCCCAAAAAACCCAAACAAAAAAACCCAACCCAAAATTCAACCCAAACAACCCGAAAAATCCAAGCCGAAAACTCCAACCTGAAAAATCAAACCCCAAAAATCAAACCCCAAAAATCCAACCTGAAAAACCCAAAATGCAACCCAAAATATCACTCAAAAAACATAAAATCCACCCCAAAAAATCCAAGCCCAAGAAATCCAAGCCAAAAAAGGTAAAGCCCAAAAATTCCAAAATCCAAGCCAAAATCCAACCATTAAAAGAAATCCCACTCCAACTTCAAACCCAACCGACCCAAAATCCCAGTGCTCAAGGCCAGCTTGGACGGCGTTGGAGGAACCTGACCTGCTTGAAGATGTCCCTGCCGATGGCAGCCCCACCACTGCGGGCAGCACATCAGCGGTTGCCATGCCACCACCGCCAGACACTCAGTGCTGGCCCTGCCACCCTCATGTCACAATGGCTGCCTGACACACCCATGCAGGGGTAAAAATCAAACCCAAAAAACCCAACCCCAAAATCCAACCCAAAAAATCAAACCCAAAAAAGTCCAAAACCCAACTCCAAACAACCCAATCCCCAAAAAACCCAACCCAAAATTCAACCCAACCAACTGCAAAAATCCAATCCAAAAAGTCCAACCCCAAAAATCCAACCCAAAAACCCAAAATCCAACCCAAAATCTAACTGAAAAAAAACCCAAATCCACCCCAAAAAATCCAAGCCCAAAAAACCCAAGCCCTAACATCCAACCCAAAAAAATCCAAAATCCAATCCAAAATCCAACCCATCAAAACAAAATCCACCCCAACATCAAACCCAATCCACCCAAAATCCCAGGGCTCAAGGCCAGCTTGGACGGCGTTGGAGGAACCTGACCTGCTTGAACATGTCCCTGCCGATGGCAGCCCCACCACTGCGGGCAGCACATCAGCAGTTGCCATGCCACCACCGCCAGACACTCAGCGCTGGCCCTGCCGCCCTCATGTCACAATGGCTGCCTGACACGCCCGCACAGGGGTAAAAATCAAACCCCAAAATTCCAACCGACCAACCCATAATTAAACCCAAAATCCAACCCCAAAACGTGAACCCCAAAAAACAACTTAAATAAATGAAAAAAACAACCCCAAAAATCCAACAGGAAAGATCCAACAAAAAGAATCCAGTCCAGGAAACTCAACATCCAATCCAAAAGCCAAATCAAAAAACCCAAAATCCACCCCAAACTCCAACCCAACAAACCCAGAATCCCGGGGCACAAGGCCAGGTTGGACTAACGGCGTTCTGACCTCTATCAGGAACAGTGTGGCCAGCAGGACTAGAGAAGTGACCGTCCCCCTGTACTGGGCACTGGTGAGGCCCCAGCTCGAGTGCTGTGTCCAGTTTTGCACCCCCCACCACAAAAAAGACACTGAGGGGCTGGAGCAGGTCCAGAGAAGAGCAATGAAGCTGGTGAGGAGTCTGGAGAACAAGTCTGATGAGGAGCAGCTGAGGGAGCTGGGGCTGTTTAGCCTGGAGAAAAGGAGGCTGAGGGGAGACCTTCTCGCTCTCTGCAACTCCCTGAAAGGAGGGTGTACAGAGGTGGGGGTCGGTCTCTTCTCCCAAGAAACAAGCAATAGGAGAAGAGGAAACGGCCGCAAGTTGCCCCAGCAGAGGTTTAGACTGGATATTAGGAACAATCTTTCCCCTGAAAGGTTTTTCAGGCATTGGAACAGGCTGCACAGGGAAGTGGCTGAGGCACCATCCCTGGAGGTAATCAAAAGACGGGTAGACAGAGCGATGGCACCTCTCGCTCCAGAGGCACCCAGCTGCGGCCACCACAGCCAGTCTCCCAGCAAGTGGCTCTTGAGAGCAGACGCACATTGTTGCATCGTCACGTTGCCGCGACACCGCACTGCACATCGTCATGTTGCCACGCCGCTGCCCGGCTGCTGCCCAGCCACCCCGGGGCCCACCTGGAGGCCCATCTGGACACGCGTGTGGGCCACGCGCTCTCGCTTTGGACAGTCAAGATGTGGCTTGGACTCTAAAAATGACTGGCTGGATCCTAAAAATGCTTGTTTAGAGCTTGACAATGGGTCTTTGAATCTTAAAATGGGCTTTGGAACTTGTAAATGAGGGTTTGTACCCTAAAAATGAAGCTTTGGGATCAAAACCATGATTATCTGGTCCCTAAAAGAGGGGGTTGGACCATAAAAATCAGGGTTTGGACATCCAAAATGCATCTTGGACCCTAAAACTGACTGGCTTAATCCTACAAATGCCTTTTTGGAGCCTGAAATAGAAGCTTTGGAAACAAAAAATGTGTTTTTGTACTCTTGAAAGGAGAGTTTACAAAACACAGCTGTGCCTGGGGGCCCCTCCCCAGCCCACAGTGGGGTCGATAGTGTCCCCATATCTCACTGTGACGTGGAGGTGGACAAAACTGATGCTGCCATGGAACCATCCCCCAGCCCAACTCAGCCTTCTCAGACCTGGACAGGACTACTTCAAATCTCTGCAACCCAAATCTCTCCCATTGTTTCTCATGCTTTTACCCCAAGACCTTTCTTCCCATCACTTCCGCACACTGTGGAGTCTCTTGTTTATCTGGTCCTCTCTCACACAGCCTTGCTGAAAAATTTTCTCTAAGTCGTGATCCCACTTGTATCACCTCATGTTATGTACAGCTCCAGCCCCCTTCTGCAGAGCTCTATGGACTGGGCAGGTTTCCTTTTTTTCCTGCTTATTCACCTTCACTCTCTGTTTTTGCTGTATTCATACAATTGTTGTCTGAAGCAACACATTTATCTCCTCACAACTTCACCTATTTCCAGTTGCAGGCTGAGACATTTCCCTCAGCCATCATGAGATGTCAGGCATGACTCATCTATGTCTTTAAAAAGTGGAGAAACTGAAAAAAGAGATTTCGCTGCTAAAGAAAAACTGCTAAACTCGTGGAAGGGGAATGAAAAACAAACCCCAAAAACCCAGGGAAGCAGAAAAGAAACCTGTTCAATCTGGGTTTACCTCAACGGCGCAGCAACAGAAAAGGCTTCTCCGCACCTCCACCTCTCTGCATTCAAATCTGTGCCTGTGCCCCACATTATCCCCATGTTAGACAAAGTTTGCCCCGAGAGGCTGAACTCACACTGTTTGTTCTGTCTGCATGATGGTTCACATCCAGAAGGGACCTGGAGACAAAGCTTGTATTTGAGCTGCGTGCATGAGAAGTAAAAAAGGATGGGGTCACGTCACTACACTGCAAATCTCTGTATTTGTGCAGATTCATTTCACCCCAATGCCTAAAACCTGGTTGAGTGATTCTTACCCCAGCTGCCTTGGGTGGCTGTGTGGCCAATAGCACAAATAACCCCTTCCAGCGGGAAGTATCTCCTGCCCTTGCGTGAGGTTAATGCACTCCCTGATTTCTCTGAAGCCCTACATATAACCCAACAGCGTCCAGTCTCTCCTTTTGGGTTACCCAACAAATTCAGGATTAAGACAATAATATCATCTCCCACCAGGACCGAAAGACCAAAGTCAGAAAGGCTGTGAGGAATCAGTGCTATGGCTTGGAGTAGCCATGGCCAGGGCCAGGCGCTGCAGGGTGATTTCCTCCTCTCAAAGCTGTAGAATGGCAAATATGGAGAGAGGTCAGTAGAGCTACTCCAAGCGGTCACTGCACGAGAAATATGCCGTCCACAGCCTGGATATCTGGGTAACTCGGCTCTTGTCAGAGTCGATGGAGAAATAATGAGTATAGTCTATGAGAACTGAAAAATGGTTCATGTGACCCAAGGGTCTGACTTGGGTGACACACAGTAGTGCCTCCAGATGATGAGGAAGCAGAAGGCAGCTGCTCAGTCCCTGAGGGTGATATCAGTGTGCTAGTCTGGCCATCCCAGTTGTGCTCCCACGATGTTCAAATTTGTGTTGGTTTTTTTTTTCTGTTTTTGTTTTTTTTTGATTTTTTTTCTGATGCTGTTACCATGAGATCCATTTTTAAAAAGGGTAGAAAGGAGGACCCTGCGAACTACGGCCCTGTCAGCCTCACCTCTGTGCCTGGCAAGATCATGGAACAGATCCTCCTAGAGGCTATGCTAAGGCACATGGAGGACAGCAAGGTGATTCGAGACAGCCAGCATGGCGTCACCAAGGGCAAGTCCTGCCTGACCAATCTAGTGGCCTTCTACAATGGAGTGACCACATCAGTCGACAGCGGAAGAGCTACAGATGTTGTATATCGGGGCTTCGTAGGGCCTTTGAAACGGTCCCCCACAACATCCTTCTCTCTAAATTGGAGAGATATGGATTGAATGGATGGACTGTTCAGTGGATGTGGAATTGGTTGGATGATGGCATCCAGAGGGTAGTGGTCAATGGCTCGACATTTGCAAGGGTATGTAGCAATAGGAAGAGGGGCAATGGCTTTAAACTAGTGCAGGGCAGGTTTAGATTAGACATTAGGAAGAAGTTCTTTCCACTGAGGGTGGTGAGACGCTGGCCCAGGTTGCCCAGAGAGGGGGTGGAGGCCCCATCCCTGGAGACATTCAAGGCCAGGCTTGATGAGGCTCTGAGCAACCTGATCTAGTTGAAGATGTCCCTGCTCGCTGCAGGGGGCTTGGACTAGATAACCTTTCAAGGTCCCTTCCAACCCAATACATTCTATCATGGGTCCCTCCAACCTCCTCTAAAGGTAGTACACTCGGGGTGGGCAAGTGGTTGGGATGGGCCATAGATGGGACAGCTTTACTGAATTGACCAAAGGGATATTCCATGCAGTGTGGCAACATTCTCAGCCGTAAAAGCTGAGAGAAAGGAATTGGGAGGACATTCGCTATTAACCCATTTGTCTTCCATAAAAACTGCTACATGTACTGAATCCTTGCCTCCCAGGAGGTGACTTGACATTGTCTGCTGATAGGAAATAGAGAAAAAAATCTTCCTCGGTTTGCCTTTTCTTCTGCATGTGGCCTTTGCTTTTAAGCTTTTTCTTTTTTTTTAAATGTTTTTTATTTGTTGATTTTTCTTCTTTCTACTTACTTTTATTTTGATCCATTATTTTTTTCACCTTATTTTGTCTTCGTCTCTTGCTGAGAATCACACAGGCTGTTCCTGGCGTCACACCCAGCACTGTCAGGGCGCTGGCAGGGCTGCTCAGAGACACGAGTCCTTCCCTGGCACGGGCAGAGGCCCTGCAGCAGACTCCATGGCCTCCTGTTGCCACTCCCAGAGGCCGGCAGCACCTCAGCCCCGCGCTGTGTCTCCCTGCTCGGCACCTCTCTGAGATGCCCCACGGCGTGAGGAATGGACACAGGGACCTGGGGTCAAGGAAGCCCATCCCAGTGCTGCATTCAGGGGCTTTCCCAGGGGACGTTACTCTCCAAGTGAAGTGACCTCCAGACACTGTCTGCCCCACAGGCCTTCATTGAAGCCCTGGGAATAGCTGATGGTGTTTGGGCTTACTCGGGTTCATCTCACCCCACGCACACGACGTGCATGCTTGCATCTGGTTCCTACAATACAAACATGGACTTCTTCAGAAGACCAACCGACCTCCCCAAGCTGGGGCGAGAGGCCAGTGGTGGTTGTTAGTGGATAAGTTGTAAGCATGACCCTAGGGCATCTTACCCCTAGTGTCCATCACAGCCAGGGACAGAGAAGAACCTGCTCTGCTGGTCCTTCATGCCTTTCCCAGGAGCCCTGGCTGGGCGAGGGAGCTGCTGCTTGTCCCCAGCCTGCACACTCACACAGTTAAGCTGCACACAGGTGTTTTCGATTGTGGGGCACTTTCCTGGGCATTTCCTTGACAGCAACTTTGGAAGAAGGCCTGAGCCTTCAGGCACCGCCCTGCGGCAATGCCACGGTGTGACGGAGGAGCTGTTGGAGAGGCCAGCTCTGCCGGAGAAGCGCCCAGTGCCTGTCCCTGCCTGTGGGGACAGGACAGCACACAGCAGGAGTATGAGCTGCCAGAGCACTCGGTCCTTACAGCAACACCTGCGCTCAGCAGGAGAGTGTGGAAACAGAAAGAGAATAAGTCTGAAAAGAGCAAGGCTGGTGCTCCCTGACAGTGCTGCTGTGCTGAGACCCTTTCCCCTCCACTTCTGCTCACAGGCACAGCCCTGCAGCTCCAGAGCAGGTCCCAAAGGAAGGATCTGGGGCAAACAAGTCGCTAGAAGATTCTTTCTTTTGTTTAAAGAGACAGAGAGCACTGGTCCTCTTTTACAATGTCTGTGGGATTCACAAATTAAGAGATGCATAATTAGAAACAGCAAAAATGATGACACTTCTTTGTGGACAGCATTATACAAAGAAAACCAATGCCAAAATCACAAACTCAAACCAAAACTAACAAAAGCTACAGAAGATGGGCTTCCCCTGTAACAAGTTACATTCTGAGTGGTTTCCAAAACAAGACCGAAGAAGTTTATTGCTTCTGAAAATCATCTGGTCATCAGTTTCCACAGGGCATCCTTGAGCTCCTGGTTCCTCATGCTGTAGATGAGGGGGTTCACGGCTGGAGGCACCACTGAGTACAGCACAGCCATCACCAGGTCTAGAACATGGGAAGAGAGGGAGGGGGGCTTCAGGTAGGCAAACACGGCAGTGCTGACAAGCAGGGAGGCCACGGCCAGGTGAGGGAGGCACGTGGAAAAGGCTTTGTGCTGTCCCTGCTCAGAGGGGATCCTCAGCACAGCCCTGAAGATCTGCACATAGGACAGCACGATGAAAAGAAAGCAAACAAAGCCTAAAGAGACACTAACCACAACAAGTCCAACTTCCCTGAAATAGTAGTCTGTGCAGGAGAGCTTGAGGATCTGGGGGATTTCACAGAAGAACTGGTCCAGGGCATTGCCCTGGCAGAGGGGCAGGGAAAATGTATTGGCCGTGTGCAGGAGAGCATGGAGAAACCCACTGCCCCAGGCAGCTGCTGCCATGTGGACACAAGCTCTGCTGCCCAGGAGGGTCCCGTAGTGCAGGGGTTTGCAGATGGCAACGTAGCGGTCATAGGCCATGACGGTGAGAAGGGAAAACTCTGCTGCAGCACTGAATAAGAAAGAAAAAACCTGTGCAGCACATCCCAAGTAGGAGATGGCCCTGGTGTCCCAGAGGGAATTGGCCATGGATTTGGGAAGAGTAGTAGAGATGGAGCCCAGGTCCAGAACAGAGAGGTTGAGGAGGAAGAAGTACATGGGGGTGTGGAGGCGGTGGTCACAGGCGATGGTGGTGATGATGAGGCCGTTGGCCAGGAGGGCAGCCAGGTAGATGCCCAGGAAGAGCCCGAAGTGCAAGAGCTGCAGCTCCCGTGTGTCTGCGAATGCCAGGAGGAGGAACCGGGTGATGGAGCTGCTGTTGGACATCTGCTCTTTCTTAGCATGGGGGCCTTGTCCAAAGGAGGAAAAAAACAGAAAAAAATTAGGACAGACGCCTTATAGCAAAGACAGTCTCCTTTTCTGTGTGTTTTTGATTTTCTACCATCACGTCTGGTAACTGTTCTTTTCAGGGGAAGAAATCCTCATTTTTATGACTGAAAATGTGGAAAATGTGGAGTCTTAAGACAGGACAGGACACAAGGCTCTGTTCTCTGTGGTTTAGTGCAAAGCCAGGAGAGCTGCAGTGTCCATCAGTCTTTTTTCCATCTGCCCTGCGCTTCTGCTTGTGCTGCCTTGAAGATGACTTCAGACACAAATTCCTCTTAAAAAACAAACCCAAACAAATAACTGAACTCATATGGGAACAGCGGAGCACTGTTTGAACGGACAAATATACAAATTCTTCTCTTTCCCAAACCAGAGTTAGAGCTGTGATGGAGAGAGCAGGACACAACCCCTCACAGAGACAATCAAAGGACTCTGCGAGGACAGTGCCGACCCCCAGGGAAAGGCTCAGCCCTCCCTAGGATCCCACAGGAGAGCTCTGCCTTTCTGGGGGCAGCTGGCAAGCCCAGCAGGACAGGCAAAGCAGAGAGTCTGGGGTCCCGGAGACGAGGTGTTCTGAGGGGAGAGTCAGCTCATTGCCCAGCAGAGAACACCCAGAAGACATCTCCAGTGAAGGACCAACAGAGAGATGCCTGAGCCCCCCCTCCCCAGTGCGTGTTGGCAGTTTCCCCCAGCCCTTGCCCATGTCTCTGCTGCCTGGAGCTGCCCCTGCCAGGAGCTGCTGCTCTGTGCCCACGTCTC
Organism: Larus michahellis; assembly: GCF_964199755.1. NCBI lineage: Eukaryota > Metazoa > Chordata > Aves > Charadriiformes > Laridae > Larus > Larus michahellis. Next base: position 1,939,921 of record NW_027436399.1, on the reverse strand, counting down.
CTCCCTGTCCCTGCTCCCACAGCCCATCCCACCCGCTGGGGGCTCAGCTCTGCCCTGCAGACCCCTCCTGGCAGCAGGGCACTGCCCAGGGCCATCTCCCTCTTTGTGGCTCCTCAGGAGGAGAGGAGAGAAAGCCTGATGCTGGAAGCAAAGGTGCTGCTGGTGCTGTGTGTAGGGAGAGGAGGGGCTGAAGGCACTTTGTGAGCTTTCTGGCAGATCTGCTGATCCCTCAGTGGACCAGTGACAGCTCCTTTCCCTCAGGAGACAGCTGAGAGCACAGACCCTGCAATGTCTTCATCTTCCAGGCAGCCCCTGCCTTGTCTTTCCTCTGGAAATGCTGCCTCTGCCAGTGCTCTGGGGGAGATCTGCAGCTGTGGGCAGCCCTGACCCACACAGCACACACTCGAAAAAGAGCCAAAGGACCCTGCCCTGAGGGGAGTCTCTCCTTTTCCCCACAGCTTCTCCCCACAGACGCTCGGGGGGGAACTCCTTGGGCAGGCTGAGAGCTGACCCTGGCAAGCAGCAGAGTCCCTGCCCCGGCACACAGAGCCCTGGGCTGCAGGGACCCTGCTCTCAAGGACAGCCCTGGGCACCCCTGCCTGCACACCCACCTGTCTTCAAAACCCTGCCACAGTCCCTCGCAGAAGGCAGCCCTCCTTCACTGTCGCTGCCATGGTGCAGCAGGGCATCCCTGCTCGGAAGCACGGCCTCCTTCTCCACACCAGAGAAGCCAGGAGAGAACGAGCTCAGAGCTCTCCTCCCACTCCCAGCTGCCTTTATCCTCTCTGTGCCTGGCTCCTCTCGGGTGCCTGCAGGCAGTGCCCTCAGCCCTGCTGCGCTTGGCAGAGGAGCTGCTCCTGGGCAGAGCTGTCTCTCTGCAGCGCTGCCCGCTTGCCATCAGCTCCCTCCATGCCAGGAGCCCAGCCCAGCTCAGCAGCAGAGGACCAGCCCAAGGCAGCCCTTTCTCTGCCCCCTCGGGGCTCCCTCCAGCTGTCCCTGGGGCTCCAGGGGAACCTGCTGGGAAACAGGATGAAGTCACCACTGATGTTCCCTCCCTCAGCTGGGCAGAGACACTTCTTTCCAGCACTGTCATTTCTCAATCAGAGAGATGGAGGTCTAAGAAAACTTTGTTGTTTTATTAACTGACAGGACACCCAGACAATATTAGGGAGGAATCTCCTTTACCTGTTCGGAGGGAAGAGATTCAGCTCAGACAATGAGTTTGGAGTCTTTGGGGTTTAAAGGTAGTTACCTCCATCCCACAAATACCACAGATCACCAGGAGGTGGGATTCCTCTTGCCTCCATTCAGGTATGCCCAAATGGAAGCTGTTTTTTTTGTAGTAATTTTGCTATGAGCCCAAATGTGCCACAGCTGAGGTGCTGCAGCCCAGACATGCCCCTGATGCCTTCAGCCTGGGGCACAGAGAGGAGGAGCTGGAGCTGTGTGTGCAACCTCTTCCTTCCACTTGGAGGGAAGAACAGCTGAGGGGTGTTGGGACAGCTCACACACCTGGGCTGCTGTGATGGGTGGTTTCAGGATTATCAGGAGGCCAGAAGAATCAGGCGGGGTGTGTCCTCTGTGTGAAGGAGCTGCTGAGATGTGTGGAGCTTTTCTCTGGGATGAACATGTTGGGTGGGTGAGCCCTGGTGGGAGAGTGTCGGAGGAGAGACTAATAAGGGTGACATTGTGGTGGGAGACAAAGAACCTACTGAAGTCCCCTTGTAGACTTTAATAGTCCTGGCTTTCAGTGGAGGGGGACCACAGCAGCATGCAAACAGTCCTGGATGTTTCTGGAAGGTCTTGGTCAAGGCCCAGCTGCCAGGGTGGTCTACAATGCTGATGCCCATCTGAATTTTGCACTCTCAAAGAAGGAAGAGCTGGACATGGATGTGAAAACCAGTGTCAACCTTGGCTGTCGTGACCATGAAATAGTGGGGTCTCACCTGGGAAACAGTGGGGTCTCCCCATGGGGAAGCTCCATAGGAAAAGGAAGCATATGAGAGGCTGAGGAAGGATTAAAAGAAAGGAGGAATTGAGAAATAAGGGAGGTTTTAGAAAAGTCAGAGCTCCCCTGGACTTCAAGGGCACAAGGATGGGGAGTTACAGAACAGTTAATGAAGTTGAGGAACAGTTAAGGAAGTAAATGAAAATTATTGACCACCACAGAAGTGCGTCACCAGTGTTGAGTAGAGAGGAAGGATCGCTTCCCGCGACCTGCTGGCACCGCTCTCCCTAACGCACCCAGGAGGCTGTTGGCCTGCTTTGCTGCAAGGGGACACTGCTGGCTCTCAGTCAGCTGCTTGTCTCTCAGAACACAAAGGTCCTTCTATGCCAAAGTGTTGAGAAGCTCTCAGTCACTCAGCCCCCAGCCTGTACTGGTGCAGGGGACTATCTCTCCCTGGGTCCAGGACTTGCTTTTCCCTTTGCTGAACTTCGTGAGGACCTTCTCTGCCCAGTTTTGGGCATGCCAATAATTATCACAGTCTGCCTGAATCAAAGGATGTCAACACAATGGACATTTTCAACTAGTGGAAATGTTGTTTTTACATGAAAAAAACAGTGCTAGCCTTGGGTGTTGTGACCATGAAATAGTGGGGTCTCACCTCCCAAGGAGGAGGAGAATAGAAGAAAATGCAGATGACAGACCTCAGAGGAGCAGACTTTGGCCTAGTCTTCTGACTTTTTTGGGCAGAGCCCATGTGAGCAGCACAGAAGGGCAGCAGAGGGTCTGCAGTACAGTGGTCTGCAAGGACAGCGTCTTTCAAGTACGAGAGTGTGGTCATACCCATAGTCAGGACAACAGGCAGAGCTGTTATAAGAAGAGCTGGGGGAAACCAGACACTCATGGGGAAGCTCCATAGAATAAAAGAAGCATGAAGAGGTGGATGCAAGGATGAAAACAAAGGAGGAATTGAGGAATATGGTTGGTTTTAGAAAAGCCAAAGCTCCCGTAGAGTTGACACTTGCAAGGGATTTGAAGGGCACAACAATGAGCAGTTACTCCTTCAGGAACAGCTAAAGAATAAACAAAGATAATGTGTGGTCATGGCTGAATTTGCAGAGAGTAGGTGTAGATAGGTACGAGGTACTCTTGGCCTGCGTCTTCACCAGCAAGGTCTCCCAGTTCCGTGTGCCGAAGAGGCAGAACCCCATGCGAAATCCAGCAGTGGATGCAGATCAAGTCAGGGGCTCCATAGGTAAGGTCAACCTTTGGTAGTCCATTGGACCAGACAGGATGAATCCAAGGATGTTGAGAGACCAGGCTGATGTCAGAGCAGGGCTGCTCTGATCCGTTTTGGATCATTTTGCGTGGCTGGGCAGCAGCTCTGTGGAAATGGCCCAGGGGCTCCTTGAGTTTTATCAGGCCAAACAAGAGCCAGCAGCAAAGGCCGCCAACAGCATCTGAGGCTGTATGAGCAGGAGCACAGCCAGGAGAAGTGATTGTCCTGCTCTGCTCAGCACCTTTTACACCACACCCTGCCCAGTGACAGTGAGCCAATGGCAAACAGGAGCCAGCTCACTGGAGGGCCACTAAGGTGGTAGCCCTTCCGTTGTCCTTCAAGTGTTTGTGTGATTTCCCTAACAACAGCAGCGTATACCACAACAAAAAAACATTAAAGCAACAACATCATTGATTGGCCTAAATATAAATACCTGCCCTGGGGCAGTCTACATCTGTGGTAGCCCCTCTGGGCAATGACAATGGAATCAAAGAATCAGCATCGCAGAACAGTAGGGGTTGGAAGGTTTGAAGAGGTAAGGTCTGTTCAGAGGATGTTTAGACTTCTGTGACACTGGCTGTGAAAACATTCATGAGAGGCCTTTACCTATTTACAGCCACTAACCTGAAGCCCTACCACCACCTCTAAGTGAAGGTAGTAGGGTAGCAAACACTGAGGGAAATGGGCAAGACAAATTGTAGCAGGGCTGAGTAGAGAGGAAGGATCACCTCCACCGACCTGCTGGCAGTGCTCTTCCTAGTGCAGCCCAGAAAGCCATTGGCCACCTTGCTGCAGAGGTGCAAAGCCTGGAGAAGAGAAGGCTTTGGGGAGACCTAATATCAGCCTTTCCACATCTTCTTGGCTAGCATCAAGAAAATGCAGACGGGCTCTTCAGTATTGTGCGTGATGGGAGGATGATGGCCAATGGCATCAGCTGACACAAATGAGCAAAACATCCTCCCTGCCAAGACAGGCAAACACTGGAGGAGAGTTCCCAGAGGGCTTGTGTCATCTCCATCCTTGGAGCTTTGCAAGCCCAGAGCTTTTCAAGCCCAAAATGAAGGAAGCCCTGAGCAACCTGGTCTGACCCCATAGCTGACCCTGCTGTGAGCAGGAGGGTGGCCTAGAGATCTCCTCTGCTTCCTTCCAGCATGAACGATTCTGCATTTCACTCCACCATGGATCTTTCCTTCATGAGGGGAGGGAAATCAGTCAGGTTCCTGGTGACCTCGGAAGTCAATCAGAAAGTCTGGTCAGACTTTCTTCTCCCACTCTGGGCATAGTTGCTCAGATGCAGGGCTGCTTGGCAGGTCCCCACAAACAGCCCTGATCTTTTCCATTGCTTCACCATTTCTTTTTCCCTCTTTTCCCACTCACAGGTTCCTCCCTTTGACCATCCTTGTATCCTCCCATGGGCAAATAGCCCACCTCTATTTACCCTTTCCTCCATGATCCTAGTTTGGCTTCCTTTGTACTTTCATTTGGTGTTTCCGAGCTTCTCACCATGGGAATGTGTACCTTGGTGAACAATGGCATTGATCAAGTGCCTCCTTTGATTATCTGTAGTGTCCTGCGATTCCTCATGCTGTTATCTTGTCAGAGGCAGCACATGTCAGGGAGAGCCATCTGCAGGCACACATGAACGACTGGCCCAATGGAGCTTCATTCCTGGGGGACCCTGATAAACTCTGGGATTCAGCAAATGGAAAACTCACACAGTTTTACAAGGAGAAGTGGTCAGACCTTTCCTGGGGGCAGGATCACCCCAGAGATGAGGGCATGCTGCGGCCTGACTGGCCAAGGACTGACCCCGAGGAGAAGGGCCTGGGCATTACGAGGGATGCAACTTTAGCCAGTGGTACATGCGGACCGTGAACTGGACTAGCTGCACACAGGGCTGCATTAGGGGGCACGTGGCCACCAAGACAAGGCATTTATCTTGTCTGAGGGCAATAAAGAAAGATTTCAGGGCCTTGGGATGGCTTGTCAAGGGTTCAGGAGTACAAATTGCGTTCTCCTCTGCCCTTCCAGTTTTGGGGACTGATGAATGTGTAAACAAGAAAATCAGACAGATCAACACCTGGCTCCAAAACTGGTGCTACGAGTAAGGTTTTGGGTTCAGTGATCATAGTTTAATCTACAGGACACCGGGCTTGCTCGCTAAGAATGGGAAAACCCTATCCCAAAAGGGGCAAAAGGGACTAGGCCAAGAGTTAGCAAGGCTCATGGACAGGGCTTTAAACTCGTATCGAAGGGGGAAGGGGATAATACCAGGCCCACTAGTAATGAGCCTAGGGATAAAGGGCCAAGGATGGGGGTGAAACTGGTAGTCCAGCGGAAGTGCATCTACACGAATGCACGCAGCATGGGCAACAAACGGGATGAGCTAAGCCATTGTGCAGCAGGACAGCTATGATGTAGTCGCCATCACGGAAACGTGGTGGGATGACTGTCACGACTGGAATGCTGCGATGAATGGCTATAAGCTCTTCAGAAGGGATTGGCAAGGAAGGAGAGGCGGGGGTGTGGCTCTGTACACCAGGGAATGTTTTGATTGTATAGAGCTAGATTCCAGTGATGATAAAGTCGAGTGTTTATGGGTAAGGATGAAGGGGAAGGCAAATAAGGGAGATCTTGTGCTGGGAGTATGCTATAGACCACCCAACCAGGATGAGGAGACGGATGAGGTATTCTATAAGCGGCTGGCTGATGTCCCGCAATCGCCAGCTCTTGTTCTGGTCGGGGACTTCAACGTGCCAGGTATCTGCTGGAAATATAACACAGCAGAGAGCAGGCAGGCTAGGAGGTTCCTCGAGTGCGTGGAAGAGAACTTCCTGACACAACTGGTAGGTGAGCCTACCAGGGGAGGTGCCTTGCTAGACCTACTGCTCGCAAACAGAGAAGGACTAGTGGGAGATGTGGTGGTCGGAGGTTGTCTTGGGTTTAGTGATCATGAAATGGTCAAGTTTTCAATACGTAGCAATGTAAGGAGGGGGGTTAGTGAAACCTCCACCTTGGACTTCTGGAGGGCGGACTTTGACTTGTTCAGGACACTGGTTGAGAGAGTCCCTTGGGAGACAGTCCTGAAGGGCAATGCGGTCCAGGAAGGCTGGACGCTCTTCAAGAAGGAAATCTTACAGGCCCAGGAGCAGGCTGTCCCCAAGTGTCGCAAGTCTAAAGGGCAGGGAAAATGGCCAGTCTGGATGAATAAGGAACTTCGCATGGGACTTAGGAATAAAAGGAGGGTTTACCCCTTTTGGAAGAAGAGACAGGCAACTCAGGAGGAGTACAGAGATCTCCTTAGGTTATACAGAGAGAAAATTAGGAAGGCAAAAGCCCAGCTGGAGCTCAACTTGGCCACTAATATTAAGGACAACAAAAAACACCCCATGGTGTTCAGCCTCCTGAGCTGGAAGATAAGGGTGGAGAGCAGAACAACCCACCCATAATCCAGGAGGAAGTAGTCAATGGTCTGCTTCTGCACCTAGACACACATAAGTCTATGGGGCCGGATGGGATTCACCCAAGAGTACTCAGGGAGCTGGCGGGAGAGCTCACCAAACCTCTCTCCATCATTTATCAACAATCCTGGTCAACAAGGGAGGTGCCAGATAACTGGAGGGTGGCTAATGTGTTGCCCATCTGCAAGAAGGGTTGGAAGGAGGATCCGGGGAACTACAGGCCTGTCAGCCTGACCTCGGTACCAGGAAAGATCATGGAGAGGATAATCATGAGTGAGCTCTCACGGCAAGTGCAGGGCAGCCAAGGGATCGGGGCCAGCCAGCAGGGGTTTAGGAAGGGGAGGTCCTGCTTAACCAACCTGATCTCTTTCTATGACCATGTCACCCGCCTTCTGGATGCGGGGAAGGCTGTGGACGTTGTCTATCTGGGCTTTGGTAAGGCCTTTGACACCGTCCCGCACAGCATTCTCCTGGAGAAGCTGGCGAATCCTGGCATAGACAAGTGTACTCTTCGCTGGGTTAAAAACTGGCTGGATGGCCGTGCCCAGAGAGTTGGGATTAATGGGGTGAAATCCTCTTGGCAGCCGGTCACCAGTGGTGTCCCTCAGGGCTCAGTTTTGGGGCCAGTTTTGTTTCATATCTTTATCGATGATGTGGATGAGGGGATTGAGTGCACCCTCAGTAAGTTTGCAGACGACACCAAACTAGGTGGGAGTGTTGATCTGCTTGAGGGTAGGAAGGCTCTCCAGCGGGACCTGGACAGGCTGGATCGATGGGCCAAGGCCAACTGTGTGAGGTTTAATAAGGCCAAGTGCCGGGTCCTGCATTTTGGTCACAACAACCCACAGCAACGCTACAGGCTTGGGGCAGAGTGGCTGGAAAGCTGCCCGGCAGAAAAGGACCTGCGGGTGCTGGTGGACGGCCAGCTTCACATGAGCCAGCAGTGTGCCCAGGTGGCCAAGAGGGCCAACAGCATTCTGGCTTGTATCAGGAATAGCGTGGCCAGCAGGAGCAGGGAAGCGATGGTGCCTGTGTACTGGGCACTGGTGAGGCCTCACCTCGAGTGCTGTGTCCAGTTCTGGGCCCCTCTGTACAAGAGGGACATTGAGGTGCTGGAGCGTGTCCAGAGGAGAGCGACCAGGCTGGTGAGGGGTCTGGAGACCAGGGCATCTGAGGAGAGGCTGAGGGAGCTGGGCATGTTTAGCTTGGAGAAGAAGAGACTGAGGGGAGACCTCATTGCCCTCTACAACTCCCTGAAAGGAGGGTGGAGAGAGGTGGGTGTTGGCCTCTTCTCCCAGGGGAGAGGAGGAATAATGACAGGAGCAGAGGAAATGGTATGAAGTTGCGGCAGGGGAGGTTTAGGTTAGATATTAGGAAGAATGACTTTACTGGAAGAGTGGTCAGGCACTGGAACAGCCTGCCCAGGGAGGGGGTCGAGTCACCATCCCTAGAGGTATTTAAGAAACATCTAGATGTGGCACTTCAGGGCATGCGCTAGTGGCAGAGACTGTAGGTTGTTTGGTTGGACTTGATGATCTTAAAGGTCCTTTCCAACCATGACGATTCTGTGATACTGTGTTGAATTTCAGGCTGGGTTTTTTGGGGTTGGGTTTTTTTGGGTTCGGGTTTTAGACTTTTTTGGGTTCAAATTTTTGGGTTGGATTTTGGATTGGATTATTGGGTTTGGATTTTTACCTCTGTGTGTGCGTGTCAGGCAGCCATTGTGACATGAGGGCGGCAGGGCCAGTGCTGAGTGTCTGGCGGTGGTGGCATGGCAACCGCTGATGTGCTGCCCGCAGTGGTGGGGCTGCCATCGGCAGGGACATCTTCAAGCAGGTCAGGTTCCTCTACCCCGTCCAAGCTGGCCTTGACCCCTGGGATTTTGGGTGGGTTGGGTTGGATGTTGGGGTGGATTTTGTTTTGTTGTGTTGGATTTTGGACTGGATTTTGGATTTTTTTGGGTTGGATGTTTGGGGTTGGATTTTTTGGGCTTGGATTTTTTGGGCTTGGATTTTTTGGGGTGGATTTGGGTTTTTTTTTCAGTTAGATTTTGGGTTGGATTTGGGGTTTTTTGGGTTGGATTTTTTGGGTTAAAAATTTTGAGTTGGTTGGGTTGAATCCTGCCCAGCCCCATCCTTGGCTATTGAGCCATGAAGGAAGATGCAAAAGGGCTCAGCAAGCGTGAACATCGTACGGCTGGGGCTGCTCGGCACTATGACCAGCCCGGCCAGTGCAGGGTCACTCCATGGCCACAGGGCACCGCAGCCCCCTCCCTCTACAGAGCAGCACCGCCAGCTCGGGGCCCTGCAGGGCGCATGAGGAGGCAACCATGAACGGCCAGCCAGGCCAGCAGAGACACACTCACCTGGGGAAAGGCTCTCTGGGGAGAAGGGGTGTCTCTGGAGAAGAGCAAGGGAGCATTTGTTTGCCTGCAGGGAGGAATCCGTGAGAAAGAGAAACTCTTTCTGCAGGCACACGCCTGGGGCAGGCTGCTCTGTCGCTGGGCCAGGTTGCTTGATCTGGCCTGGGGAGAGGGGCTGGAACTGGGGGAGCTCAGGCACTCTGTGGTGGGGATCTCCTGGACTTGAGACCAGGGATCATGAAGTTTCCCTAACCTCCTTTTCCTCCTGCTGTGTTCAGCCTCCAGCCCAGGGGCTCATGGGGAAGCAGAGACCCCTCTCTGCCCCCCAGCAGCTGCTGAGCCCTGTAGAGGGGCTGTGGGGTGAGCTCCCCAAGTGTTGCTTCACCCTGTGGTGGGCTCTGCCATGGGGACAGCCCAGAATGGGCTGCTCTGCTGGTCTGGGTTCAGCTGGGTGAGGGCGAGGGAGGTGAGGAGAGCTGGCCTGGACTGCAAAGTGACCAGGAGAGAAAAAAACCAAAGAGCATTAGCTGGGCGGTGTGACCATGCAGGGTGAGGACACGCTCCCGTGGGTGTGCAGTGCAGAGCCAGGTGTCCATGAAGGGAGCGGAGACACGTAGGTGCAGGAGAAAGGAGGCTGCTGTGTGCCCTTGGTGGCATGAACAGACCAGGAAGGTGTCCGGGACATTCATCACCCCAGCATGTCCCATAGGCCATTGCCAGCACCTGCCACTCGCCCCAGGTAATGGGTGAGGTTTGCTGGTCTCAGCGCCTTTGTCGGGGGAACACCCCACCGTGCCCAGTCTCTCTACTTGCCCAGACCTTGGTTGACCCCACAGCAGGACTGTCTGCGACCCTCCGTGTGGGACACGGCTGGGGCTAGGAAGCGGTCAGGCACTGAGTGTGCTGTCAGTGCAGGAGGGCAGACATGGACTGAGCACTGAGGGCTCTCAGGGCATTTTGCCCTGGTGATCTCTCCCCACCCCTGAACCGATGCATCCCACGGGGCTCCTGCACAGTGGGACCGAGCGTGGGGCTGGGGCTGTGTATGGAGAGGGCACTGGTGTGGGCCACAAAGCAGGTGTCCAGGAGGTGAAAGTAAGGACGGGTTACAGAAAAGTACTTGGCATTTATTGTCTGTGTTGCACAAGAATGTTTTTAGGAAAGGCAAAGCTCACCTGGAGCTGACGGTTGCAAGGCAGTCTTGATGGCCTCCCCTCTGCCCCTAATTTTGCTCTGGTCACCCCCAGAGTAGAGAGTACTGGCCACTCTTCTTCTTCAGCAGTCTCTAGGGCCAGTTGGATGGCTTTCACTTCTGCAAACTGCCTTGACACCCTTTCTCCTTCCGTGGCTTCAGCAACTTTTCGTGTGGGACTCCACAGCACAGCGTCCTACAGGTAGGTTTCCTACAACACAACAGGATCTTCAGTGAACGGAGCATAACACCTTTCATCAGTAGATGACAACTCATTGTATGAGGGTGCCACCTGGGCATGAGCCACCTCCTCATGAGATGCTCCAAAATCTATGCCCTCTGGACAGTCCGTAATCTCTTCAAGGATTGCTGGAGGTTTGGTTTCCCTGGTCGAGCTCACTGTGTGATCAGCACTACCCATTTAGTCCATGTAGCGTCAGTCGTGTGATGTGTGGAGGGGATATCCAGTGTAGCACAGGCAACTGCTGTGCCAGGAGGAGCCGTGCTTGCCCATCAACAACTTCTGAAGTGGCTCAAACCCCCTCATACGCTGTCAGGATCTCTTTTTCGGTTGGGGTGTTGAGGGCTTCAATCCTCAATACCCTCATCTCCAAAGCCTAGAGGTTGACCTCAGGTTTCTCCCGATGATTTCTGCCAGAGGCTCCAGGTGAGACCACGTGCCCCAGCTGCACTGTAGAGACCATTACGCACGGCTGGTCCTGTCTGGACAGACCCAAGAGCTACCACACGAGCTATCTCCTGTTTGATCTGCTCAAAGGGTTGTTGTTGCTCAAGGCCGCACTCAGAATAGATCTTCTTTCAGGTTACTCCATAGAGAGGGCTCACAAGCTGATTACAACCTGGAATATGCATTCTCCAGCATCCCACAAGGCCTAAGAAAGCTTGTGCTTCCTTCTTCTTAGCTGGTGGAGACATAGTTGCAATCTTGTTTACCGCATCCATAGGGACATGACGGCATCCATCCTGCCATTTCATTCCGAAGAACTGAATCTTCTCTGCAAGTCCCTTGACCTTGCTTCTTTTATGGCAAAACCAGCTTTCAGAAGAATCTCAATTGCTCTTTTTCCCTTCTCACACACTTCTGCCTTGTTGCCCCACATGATGAGATCATCGATGTATTGTAGATGTTCAGGGGTATCAGGATGTTCCAGTGCAGTTTGGATTAGTCCATGGCAAACCGTAGGACAGTCGATTACAGAATCACAGAATGGTAGGGGTTGGAAGGGACCTCTGGAGATCACGTAGTTCAACCCCCCTGCCAGAGCAGGTTCATCTAGAGCACGTTGCACAGGAATGCGTCCAGGCGGGTTTTGAATGTCTCCAGAGAAGGAGAGTCCACCACGTCTCCGGGCAGCCTGTTCCAGTGCTCTGCCAACCTCAAAGTCAAGAAGTTCCTCCTCATGTTTAGATGGAACTTCTTATGTTCAAGTACCTCTTGTCCTGTCCCTGGGGGCATTCCAGGTGCATTGGACACCACGTGAAAGCAAACTGTGGCCTGCACCCTGCTGCCAAAGGGACTGAAAAAGAAGAATGCATTGGCAATGTCAGATGTAGCACACCACTTGGCTGCCTTTGGCACCAGTTCATATTGGAACTTCCACCAGAAGGTTCAAGCAAGTCGGGGGGCTAAGACATCTTCTGTGCGAGGGGAACATTATCAGGGCTTTGGAAGAAGGTGGGTGAACTGTTGGAGTCTCACAGGCTCTGGCAAATCCCCAAGGGACAGGGGACAGGGCGTGGCTGTCCCCACTGATGAAATGCATCAAAGGTTTTCAGAGCCACCTCCACATTTGATTTTCCACCTATAACCAGTGCGTCTGACTTTCTGCTTCACCGGACACCAGGGACAGGAATCTTGTCCGGTCATTCCCTCCATGGTGTCTCCAGTGATGGGCATCAGTGGGGCCTGGTAACACCCTCACCGTCTTGGGGTTTTGCTGCTGAGTTTTACTTCTCTAGAGGCTTGCCCAGTGTTTGAGGGTCTACAGGATCTTGGCCGGAGAGGACTCGTTTACATACCAAATGCCATAACCAGCCAAGTGTCTGTGCATAGACTTCCTGGATTCCTCAGTTCTTCTGTGCTTAATTAGAGAGTTCTCAGATGAATACATTTCAATACTAAACAACCATAAGAAAGGATTGCTTCCTTCTTATATTTGTTCTTTACTTTTTCTTCTTACACATGAAATGATGCCAGCAATCTCCAGTTCATATTGATCCTGAATTTCTGCTAATGGAGTCCCAAGACCCTTTAAGGCAAGACCCTTTATTGCAAGCACTCCATGGACAGGCTTTGTCTCAATCTCACCATGTCTCTCATCTGGCAACCAGGACTTACAGCAGCCTGTTCAAACCTGAGCTTTCTCCACTCCAGTCCGTAGCTGCGTGTTTCCACTCCTTGGCACCGGTTCCCACCCGCTTTACCTTGAAAACGAGCTGACACAGAACGGTGTTTCCTAATGGCCAACAAAGGAAATCAAAGGCAGGCAGAGTTCAATACAGAGAAGACATGCCTCAGCTGTATGTCACGTCCCCATTCCCTGCCCTGAAGTTCACTTTCCATTCTGGATGGCCTTAGACCAATAGAAAACACATTTTCCTGTCAAGCACAGATCCCAGACTGTGTTCCAAGGACATGTTTATTTTAATACATTTCACATCTATATCTCCTATCTAAAAGAGGCTGGGCGCAATGAAGGTTGGATACGTTGGATAGATCCTGCCTTTATCTCTTTGCAGTCAAGCAATGGTCCCACCTGCTAGCACTTCCCTCCTATCGTCCCTTTTTTTGAGGTGGCCAAATCTTTATGGGGCGTACAATGGCATAACACCATGGCCCTCCAAGTGCCAAACCGTAACCGGTGTACATGTTCCCTGAGTTCATCCAGGCACCGTCTCCTTCAGGCACCCAGAAATGCAGTGCGAGAGAACATGCTTTGGGACATGTTCCTCATCTAAAGGGAAGCTAAGCAGCCTTTAGCTCCCCACCTCCTTCTCTGGACCCTTTTGAAAGATGCATGCAGCATTTACTTTTTGCCAGATGTCAGGGAGTCCCGCCAGTCTCCAGGACCTTTCCAAGATGAGGGAGAGTGGCCTCACTGTGACATTCTCTTACTTTCCAGCACCTCTGGATGTACCCCGTCCATTCCCATGTACTGGTAGTGGTTGACTTTGCTCCAGTAGATCCTGATTTCATTCCTATCTGCCATTGGCTGTTCTTGTCCAGAGTCTTGCCTCGAGGCACAAAGCCCTGAGAGACCTTGCTGGGGAAGCCTGAGGCAAAAAAGACAGAGAGTATCTCGGAACTCTCTCTCCCTACTCTAACTCAATACAGCAGTGTCCAACTAATATCTTTGTTTTCTTCTGTAAGAATTCCTGAAGTTGGAAATCTCGTTATGATTCCCCTGAATTTACTTTCAGGTTTCAAACTGAGTTTTGATACAGACCAATGTTCTCCTTGGAGGATGCTGTCCTTGAAGACCAGCTGTACAGAGCTTTGCGCCACCTTCAGTGCTCCTGACCATTGGATCCCCACGAAAACTCCTCAGCGTAGGCCAAAGGCAAAAGGACCTCTGAGGTCCAGCGTCTGCAGTCTTCTGTTCTGCTTCCTCACTCCCCTGGAGTGCTGGGACCCCACTACGTCAGGGTCACGACAGCCAATCTTCACGTCTCTGACCAGCTCTTCCTGCATTGCAGGTATCACATCAAGGTTGGCATTATTTTTGTTGGCCCATCTGGCAGCTGTGCTAAGACGTTGTCCTAAGACACTCCAGAAACCACCTGGACCGTACATGCTGCTGTGCTCCTCTTTCAGAAGCTGCCAGTATCATGGCAGTCCCCAGCGAGACCCAGGCTCGTACAGCCAGACGCTTCCCTGGGATCCTTCAGAAAGACTATATCCTCTTCCTCATCCTGACTGTGGGTTCCTTATCTCCCACCATGACAGGACACTTCTACTGGCCTCTCCTCTCACCCTCCCCCACAAAGGCTCACCAAACTCTTCACCTGCCCCAAGGAGTTGCGCCATACATCCAGTTAACGGCTTCACTTTCAGGAAACCCCACTCCTGATCCTTCCAGCCTGTCTCTCCTGAAAAGCCTGTAGCCATCCATTGCAGCACCCCAAGCTGTGTGCCTTGTCCCACCACGCCTTGGCAGTTCCTCTGTCAAAGTCAAAAAGCACAGGCTCTCTCTCAACTTGTCTCTTCCCCTGGCTGAGAGTTTTGGTGCACGTCTGGGCTGTGGCACCTCAGGTGTAGCTCCAGGCCAAGCTCGGACGTCTCTTAAAGGAAACCTGGTACCAAGCATTGAAGACCTCCTGTGTGCAAAGGCTTTGCTTCACGGCAGAGACACGGTCAAGTGGACGGCACCTGGAAGCTTAAAGCTGAAATTGGATGTTGACGGTGAGCAAAGCCTGCTGTCTGCAAGAACAGAGAGAAACAGGGCTGGGAAGGGCGGCCCTGGCAAGAAAGAGGGTTTTTGTCAGTGGTGTCTCTGCAGCCCTCAAGGGCCTTTGACAAAGGTGAAGGTGATCTCCATGAATGACAAGGTGCTGCTGACAGGTCCCCCATGAGATTTTTTGGCCTGTTCCTTGACTGTATTATGAGGAGGGCGAGTAAATGTTGGGCAAGAGAAAAAACAGCAGTTTGAGAGTGCAACACATGAGTGGAGACCCTGCTGTGATGTGTCTTGTGTTCTAAACTGCCTCACATCTACTGCATGGAGAAGGGAGAGACCTTGCCCCACTGCAGTGGCAATCAGTCACTTGTGTTATGAAAATTTGCAAGTGGCCCGTGCTGACCGAGCAGAGAGGCTAGGACACAAAGCACAGAGGTGCACGTGTAAATATTTAGTCATGTGCATGAGGTGTCCGAGCTCAATTGGGGTACCTCAAATGCGGTTAAACACAGGGTTCTTATGCCATTCAAGCATTCAGGTACCTTATTATTTGACTAATGACTAACTAACACACACACGGAGTACCAATTCCTAATCACAGTAAAACTGCACAAAGTAGCTATATCTCTGCAGCTCCATCAGCCATCAGCCTTCTCGCGGCTTGTCTATTGATCCAGACGTCCCCGGAGTTGGTCTATCGCTAATTACTTGTCTGTGATGCTGGACACTGGGAGAGTTTCAAAGGTGTGTAAGAGGGACGAGGATACTGGCATTATCTCGGTTCTCCAGGGGTATCTTTTATCCTTCATGGACAGCTGAATGATTCTGAGAAGTCCTTATTTTGAGGGCAGGGCTGTTCTTCTGGTCCTTGTGATGAGCTCACCTCCTTTAACTCACTTACCCAAGCATGATAAATCAGTACACAATGGGAGCTAGCTAGATATATATCTTAAGAAAGTCAATTCATTTTCATACGATAAAGACTGATGGGCATAAGAGTTAGGGAGGTAGATTTTGATAACCTTGGATCAGAGGATGTCTGTGGCCAGGTGGGTCCTGCAGAGAGCTTTTTGATGCTCAAGGATCACGTCTTCGTCATCCAGAATGGTCCATGCCAACATGCAGGAAGTCATGCCAAGGTGGCAGGAGGCTGGCATGCATGAGAAAAGAGCTCTGAGTAACATCAAGCCTGAAGAGGAAGCACAGAGAAGGTGGAAGCTGGCTGCCTTCCAGCCTCCAGGGTTCCGTGGTTCTGTGCTGGAGAGGGCCATTTGTTTGTGTGTGTGTGTGCTTGTCCGTGCATGGGGGAATTGGAGGGATGAGGGAATCCCGAGGCCAGCTTCTAGAGAGATGGAGGGTCTGAGACCAGCTCCTGGCGGGATCCGTGCGGTCTGTGTATCTATAGAGGTACACATCTAACAGTAACGCTAACTAGCATGCAAACAGCCCCATCCTCATTGCCCTTTCTCCACAGACTGTGGATTGTCTTGGTCTGGAGTCTTCCCAAGGTCCCTTCCAGGATGAGAGACTGTGCATTTCTTTCCGCCATGGGTCTTCCCTTCATGATGAGGGGGAGAGCACTCACGTTGCCCATGACCACAGAAGTAAGCAGACATAACTTTGGTCCACTCCGCTGTGGGTTTTTTGTCCCACTCAAGGCATTGACTCAATGCTGCTCATCGGGTATCTCCAAACCGCTTTCATCATATCCTGAGTTGAACTTTCGGTTTTCCTTTTTCCTCTTTCCCCTTCCCAAGTTCTTTTCTTTAACCATTGCCGTAGATTCCTCTACAAACGGCCCAGCTTCTCTTTCCCCACAGGCCCTACATTTGCTTGCTTTGTGCCCTCTCTACGGGGCACGAAGATGTTTCTAACATAGCTGTCGTGACAATTCCTCTGTTGGATAGTACAAAATTAGGAATGTCTTTAATTCCCTGTAGTGCCCTGCAACTCCTCGTGCTGTTATCTTGTGCTGATGCATCACCACAACTATGGTGAGCTGCCTGCACGCAAACATGAAGAACGAACAAAATGGATCTTCAGTCCAGGGGGACCTTGGGAAATTCTGGGAGTCAGCCAGAAGAAACTGCTTAAGTTTTACAAAGAGAAGTGGCCAGTCCTGCATCAGGGGGAAGAAAAACACCGTATTACAGTGCCAGGTGGGACGTGACAGGATGAGCAGTGACCCTGAGGAGACGGGCCCACGCATTATGAGGGACACCACATGAGGCAGTGGCGCAGGCTGACCATGAACAAGGCCAGCTGCACACAGGGATGGATTAGGAGGAGAGGGCTACCCAGACAGCTTGACTTTTCATGCCCTTTCAGTGAGCCGTGGTGTGGCCACACCTGGACGTGTCTGTCCCTCTGTGGGAATTCCTGCTGTAGACGGGTGGGGAGGAACGGGAGAGTGCCCAGAGGAGGTCTGCACATGGCCTCTGCTTGAGGCCCCACACCCCATCCTTCTGACCTCTGCCATCCCAGCACAACCCCAGGAACATGCTGTCCCTGGAGAAACACCAGCCTCTCCAGACAGCTCCAGATTCCCCTCCCACAGGATGGGTGGCCTTTATGTCATCTGTGTGAAGGGCTGGGGTACGTCCCTCAGTTAAACCCACGATCTTACCTCTCACCAGACACCGACTGGTGACTCCTAAATCCAGTCCAATATCTCTAAAATGTTACAAACGGACAGTCAGCTTTTTAGTCCTGGACACATGGAGGAAGAAGAACTTCAGGGGTGAATTTCCTCAGGCATGTTTGGAGAAAGACCCCAGCATTAAAGCAGTGCACCAGGGAGATCTTCCTTTGTTAACAGAGACTCTGTGAAAGAGGCCAGCTCTGAGCCACTGTGAAATACATTTTTAGAAGGGAACCAGGTGAAACTAAGACGTAAATGTCTCAGGTGTAGTGACACAAGTGAAACCTTTGTGTAGGAGCATAAAAACCATAAATGACAATATCAACAGCAATGATGAGAAATATAATCATTAAAAACACAAAGCCAATAACAAAACACACAAAAAAGCAGATGGAATCAAATAGTGCGGGAGTCATTTGTGGAGAGAGGTGGAACGTTTCTCCCTCTTGAAAAAAATCCATGAAATCAGATACCGAATGGCCTCCTTGAGCTCCTGGTTCCTCATGCTGTAGATGAGGGGGTTCAGTGCTGGAGGCAACACTGAGTACAGCACAGCCACCACCAGATCGAGAACTGGGGAGGAGATGGAGGGGGGCTTCAGGTAGGCAAACATGGCAGTGCTGACAAACAGGGAGACCACGGCCAGGTGAGGGAGGCACGTGGAAAAGGCTTTGTGCCGTCCCTGCTCAGAGGGGATCCTCAGCACGGCCCTGAAGATCTGCACATAGGACAGCACGATGAAAACAAAGCACCCGAAGATTAAACAGGCACTGACCACAAGAAGCCCAACTTCCCTGAGGTAGGAGTGTGAGCAGGAGAGCTTGAGGATCTGGGGGATTTCACAGAAGAACTGGCCCAGGGCATTGCCCTGGCAGAGGGGCAGGGAAAATGTATTGGCCGTGTGCAGGAGAGCATGGAGAAACCCACTGCCCCAGGCAGCTGCTGCCATGTGGACACAAGCTCTGCTGCCCAGGAGGGTCCCGTAGTGCAGGGGTTTGCAGATGGCAATGTAGCGGTCATAGGCCATAATGGTGAGAAGAAAGAACTCTGCTGTGAGAAAGAAGATGAAGAACAAGAGCTGTGCAGCACATCCTGCATAGGAGATGTCCCTGGTGTCCCAGAGGGAATTGGCCATGGCTTTGGGAAGAGTGGTGGAGATGGAGCCCAGGTCAAGAACAGAGAGGTTGAGGAGGAAGAAGTACATGGGGGTGTGGAGGCGGTGGTCACAGGCGATGGTGGTGATGATGAGGCTGTTGGCCAGGAAGGCAGCCAGGTAGATGCCCAGGAAGGTCCAGAAGTGGAAGAGCCGCAGCTCCCGCGTGTCTGCGAATGCCAGGAGGAGGAACTGGGTGATGGAGCTGCCATTCGACATTTTCTGCCCCTGGGCTTGGAGACCTGTTAATGGAAAGAAAAGCAGTGAGAAGTTAGGGAAGATTTCTCTCAAACTAAAGTATTCAATTGGTCTTAGAAACCCACCAAACTGGCTCTCGCCTTTCAGGAAGACCTTTTGCAGGTCCTTTTTGTACACTCTGGTTGGTGCTGGCTGATAGTCCACCAGAGAGCTGAGATCTCTGCAGGATTCAGTCCTGCCCTACAGCCATGGGTAAAAAGGAACACGGGGTGATCTCAGATTAAATCCACTCCTGGCATCAAAGGGCTTTTCAGCATTGTCACCCGACTGCAGGGCAGAGCTCAGGGCACCTTGTTGTTGGTGTTGTTCTGTTGTAGTTTCCCCACCACACCTGAGGAGTGTTTTTAAGGCAGAAATCCCTGGCATTTCTGCTGTGCTGCAAGTGAAACCTTGTGGGTCCTACGAGCCAAGGGGACTGTCCCTCAGTGCAGAGCGAGGACAGCGAGTTTGTCCATCGGAATTGCTCTCAGCTGCCCTGTGCTGCTGCCTCTTTGAGCTGGAGGATGATCCCAAGCAGACATTCCCCTGAGAAGAACCTGGACACTGCTGAGAGCAGAGGAGTCCCATTTACAAGCGCAGTTCTCCCAGCCCCTCACCTGAGCTCATTGGACCCCAGGAGGATCTCAGCTCTCCCCTCCCAGCCAGGGACACAGGGGGCTCATTGCAGCTGCCTACATTCAGCCCTCCAGCTGGATTTACACGGCCTTGGCACTGACATGTCTACTCCGTGGGGCTGCTAGACGACACAGGGATGCCACGGGAGAGCTGAGCCCTTCTGGAGGGCAGCGTGCAGCCAAGCAGGACACTCCTGGGAAAGAGCCAACTAGCCTAAAGATGGGGTGGCTTACTCTCGGCCCCACACACTGCAGTCCCCAGAGCCCAAAATATTAAAGGCATTTGGATGCTTTCCTCCCTGGATACACCTGCATGACAGGACGTGCAGCATCAGTGTCTGAGCTGCACCTGAATCCTCACCCCCCACCACAGTGGAAGAAGGGAAGGAACAAGGACAGCAGGGGCAAGAGGGGAACAGGTGAAAATTC
Organism: Larus michahellis; assembly: GCF_964199755.1. Lineage (NCBI taxonomy): Eukaryota > Metazoa > Chordata > Aves > Charadriiformes > Laridae > Larus > Larus michahellis. Next base: position 1,920,169 of record NW_027436399.1, on the reverse strand, counting down.
TTCTTCAAAAAGAGCCAGGACAGGGAGACACTTGAATATTTCTCCTCTAGGGTGTGGGAGAGGAGACCAGGGAGTGTCTCCAGGGAATATATGTGTGGTGGTGGGGAGGTGCCATCCTAAATGGAAAAGGAAATTCCTTTCTCCCACTCCCCATGCATCCCACTAAAGGTGGAAAATTCAAAACATGGGCTCCATTTCTTTCATTTAAATGCTGCCTTGAAGTCCTTCTCCAAAAGGACCCTCTGCAAATGTCCTGGGGGTGATCTGGAGCTGGGAGGAAACACGACCCATCCAGCACCCTCACGACTGCAGAAGGACCCTGCCATGACACGACTGGGGTCACTCCTTCCACCCACAGCTTCTCCCCGCAGCGCCATGGGGAGCTCCCCGGGCAGGCTGAGAGCTGACCCTGGCAGGCAGCAGAGTCCCTGGCCCAGCACACAGTTCCCTGGGACACGGGGACCCTGCTCTGAAAGACAGCCCTGAGCACCCCTGCACGCACACCCACCTTCACAGCCCGGCAGCCGTCCCTGGGAGAAGGCAGCCGACATGCCCTGTGCCTTTGGTGATGTGGTAGGGGTGCCCTGCTCTCGAGCACATCCTTCTCAACACCGACGGAGCCTTGAGAGCCTTCCTGACAGATCACATTAGCCATGGGCTATGCCAGCTTTAGGAGACTGCTCCAGGGAGCCTCTCTGCATTATACTGCAGCAGAGACACAGCATGCCCTGTCCCTCTGACGGTGCAGCAGGGAAGCCCTGCTCCACACGTTGTCCTTCTCCTCGAAACTAGAGAAACTGTGAGAGTGGTACTTGCAGATCCCGTAGGCTCTGGGTTGTTCCAGCTTCTGGAGATCCCTCCAGCAGCTGCAGATTCAATGCCCTGCAGCCAGAGATTGTGCAAAGGCTGTGAGGATTTCTCCCAGTGAGCTCTCAGCATTCTCCCACCCCAGGCTGCCTTTAAGATCCGCTGGCCTCACACGTCTCCCCTCGTTACCTGCAGGCAGTGCCCTCAGCCCTGCTGCCCTTTGCAGAGGAGCTGCTCCTGGGCAGAGCTGTCTCTCTGCAGCGCTGCCCGCTTGCCACGAGCTCCCTCCATGCCAGGAGCCCAGCCCAGCTCAGACGCAGAGGACCAGCCCGAGACGTCACTTTCTCTGCCTCCTCAGGGCTCCCTGGAGGTGTCCCTGTGCCTCCAGGGGAACCTACTGGGAAAGAGACTGAAGTAATACTGTGTGGTCTCTCTTGCACCTCTGGAGAGACGCTTCTTTCCAGCCGGGTAATTTCTCCTATCAGAGAGAGCTGCGCATGAGAAAGGTCTTGTTCCTTCTGGTATAAGACAGGAAACCTGGACAGTGCCAGATCTCCTTTGCCCCCGCTGAGCGAAGGCAGTCGGCTTCGTCAACTGAGGCATCTCCTCCTCGGTTTGTAGTCCTGGGTGTGAAGTGGACTCAGCTCTCACTTAGGGCTGCCACAATCCCACAGGAGGGGGGATTCCTCTTGCCTCTCTTCAGGTGGGCACAAAATAGGCACCTGCTGCATGGGAGCTGCTGGTCTCAGCTCCCAGCGTCATTCCTGGAGATGGAGGCCAGCAGTGAGCTCTTCAGACTCAAACACCTACTGACATTTCAGGTCTCAGACGTGGTCCAAGATACGTGCCGGTAACTGCAAGATCTAACGGAGCAGTTCACAGAGACAGGGCAGCATCTGGTGCCACCATCTTTGAGATTCATGAGGAATTCCTTTGGCCACCAGCACGTGCCCACATTTCGGACAACTGAACTTTTCCCTACTCTTTCAACCCAGGGCAGCCTTCTGAGGTAGTCAGGGGACCAGATGGACTCATTGCCATTGACCTCATCCATCTTCTCCATCAGCCGTGTATACTAGATCCCCACTGACTGTAATGGCAGATGTCTCATGGACATCCCCACATCACCTAACCTAATTCAGGGCAGCTACTCAATGGCCATGGACAGGCCTGTTGTGCTACAGGAGGTGCCAGGGCTCTCCAGCACAACTGCAGGTGGCCGGCAGGGACTGCACAGGACCTACGGGAAAGGCATCGCCTTCAGAGTGGGTGCGAGACACACACTCCAGATGCCATGTCTCATAGATTCAGTTTCTGTTGGCCGGCAACTGAATCCCACGCGGGCAATGAGGCAGGGTCTGACCCACCTCCATCCAGTCGATGCAGAGCAGTTCAGGAACAGGAAGCACATCACACTGGGATCTCCACTCATTTGCCTATTTAAGCAACACAAGGAAGTCTCCAGAATAATGACCCCAGGTCTTATTGGAGACATTCATGACCCTGACACCACTGGAAGGGGAACACAGCAGCATGCATACTGTCCAGCAGGTTTCTGTGTCTCTTGGGACAACATCTTTGCACAGGCGCAAGGTAGGCCAACAAAGGTGTTGCTGAGTCCCGTCAATTCAGAGGGAATTCTGATCAGGGGTGTGAAAATGTCAGCCTGGGCTGTAGCGACCATGAAATAGTGGGGTCTCAGCTCCCAAGGGGAGTGAGAAAAGACTGAAGCCAGACTACAGATGCTGGGTCTCTAGAGGAGAAATGGGGATGGCTTTAGGTAAGCTAGAGCTTCCCAAGAGTAGACCCTTGCAAGGCAAGCGTTCGAGGGCACCAAGAGGAGAGGCTGCTGCTTCAGGAACAGTTAAAGAAGAAACAAAGAGAATGAGTGGCCACTGCTGGAATTTAGTAACAGCAGGTGTAGATGAATCTGAGATTCCCTGTGTCCTTCTTGCCTTGGTCTCCTCCAGCAAGCTCTCCCAGGCCTTTGTGCCTTGAGGCAGGACTCTGGAAGGAAAAAAAACCGTGGTGAATTTGGAGAGAGTCAGGAGTTACTTGAGCAAACACAATCCTTAGCAGTCTATGGGACTGGAGGGGTGGCATCCGAGGGAGCTGAGAGGGCAGGACGATGCCACAGTAAAGCCACTCTCCATCATCATTGAAAGCATCTGGAGTTTGCAGGAACTCCCTAACAACTGGCAGCACCCAAATGCTGCAGGCACTTTCTGCTGTGACCCTGCTTTGCGTAGAATGTTGGTCTGTAGAAATCTTGCAAGGTCACTTCCAGCCTGAACGGAAAGTTCCCAGAACAGGCCAATGTCTGCCACCCTGAGACCTGGAATCTGCACTCTGCTCTTCGTCCTCACTCCCTCGGGAGCTGAGACTCCACTCTTTCTTTGCTACTAGAGCCAAGGCTGACAAGGATGACACAGGTTTTCTGATCCAGGTGAGCATCGCCTTGCTTGGCCCATCTGGCAGCTGTGCTAAAAAGCTGAGGCAAAGAGCCTCCAGACACCTAAAGGAGCATTTGCACCGTGCTCTCCTGGGAATGTCAGGGGGTGCTGGGCTGACTTTTGGAATAACTCTATAGGCTGCCCTGTACATAGTGAGCAGGAACAGGCTTCATTGTCCTAAAGGTGGCCATCTGCTGTCACTTCAGCTGCCCAAAGCAATGCCCCAAGAGCCTCCAAAATGATGGCCCCAGACACTGCCCTGTCCCTCTGAACTGCTCCATCAAAGTTTAGAGATACCTGCACACGTCTCGGGCCACCTCTGGCACTTCAAATGTGCACTGTGGTTTGCAGGGGTACAGGAGATTCCTCCCTTTCATTGTCTGGGTGTCCTGTCTCATAGGTGGAAAAGAAGAGGTCGTTCTGGGACCTAACTCTGCCTCTGATAGGGGAAATGATACTGCTGGAAAGGAATGTCCCCCCCAACAGCTGAGGGAGGAAACATCAGTCATGACTTCAGCTTGTTTCACAGCAGGTTCCCCTGGAGCCTCAGGGACATCTTTGATGGGGACACAGCGAGCCGAGAAAGTGCCACCTGATGAGGTCAGAAGTCCTTGATTGCATTGCATGGAGGAGACTCAAGCATGCACATCATGTGCATGTGGGGAGAGGAACCCGAGTTGAGCAGAAGTGCCACCAGCTATTCCCAGAGCGTCCACGAAGGCCTGTGGGACACACTCTGTCTTCGGGTAACTTGACTTTGAGAGGAACGTCCTCTGGGAAACCACCTGGATGCCGCACTGGGATGTGCTTCCGTGAACCAGGGTCCCTATGTCCATACCTCATGCCATGAGGCATCTCAGATGGGCACCACACCACAGGGCTGAGGTGCCTCCCAGCATCTGGGAGTGGCAGCAGGAGGCCAGAGAGTCCCTACGCCTCTGCACGTGGAAGGGAAGGGCTCGCGGCTTTGAACACCCCTGCCAGAGCCCTGACAATTCTGCGTGTGACTTCAGGAACAACCCCACCGGCCCAATGAGATTTCTCTCACCCGCCTTCTCTCACCTGCCTTTTCCGGTTCATCGCAAGTGCCTCTGTGTGCTGCCTCACCCTCCCCTGTCCTTATGGCCCATCCCTTGTTTCACACAGTCTGAAAGCAGCACGTCCACAGAGCATTTCGCCCGCGCAGTCCGAAAGGGTTCTGCAAGCAGGAGTGTCGCTGCCCTCCAGCAGATGGCTTTTCTCACCCTTCACACAGAACAGAGCACGTCTAGGGACTATGATGCACTCAGAAGCACAGACACCTCCGTGTTTCACCTCTCTGAACTTCCTTCCCAATGTCCTTAGGCACCTAACAGAGAAACAAATGTTGTCACTCGAAGGCGTACCCACAAGGAGAGAGGGGACAGGAAGACCTAAAATTTTCCATGGAAAAAGGGGATTAGGACAATTTGTCATCATCAATGGAGTTTCCCCTAATGGGAATGGGCAACGTCCCCAACCTTCAGAAAAATCTCTTCCTCCTCCCTCCCATGACCTGCCCCATAATTGCAGTTGGGAACAGCCTCAGCATGGGGCTGCTGGTGGAAAACCTGGAAACCTGCTACAGCTCCGACACCCTGACTGTCCTCCCACTGGGCACAGCACCATCTCTGCTCACAGCGCTCTTAGGGCTATTTCCTGCACCTTTGGCAGGTACAGAGTGGCTCCTGCTGGTGGCCACATGCTATGACCAGTACTTGGCTCTGTGCCACCCCCTGCTCTCTGCAAGACTCCTGAACTGGAAGGGTTGTCGCTAGAAGACAGCTGCACCTTGGCTGGGGGGATTTCTGTCATCTGCAGTAATCATTTCCTTCTTGTCCCACATACATTGGCTGGCCCTGATGTACTAGACCACTTTTGTGATTTAGCCCCAAGGCTGGAGCTCTCCTGCAGTGAAACCATGACGCTCATGCTCTCAGCTTTGGAAACGTGCTGTTTAGATCCAGTCTTCCCCTTCCTGGTCACACCGGCATCTTGTGTGTGCATCAGAGCTTCCATGGCCACCGAATTAATTCGCATCAGGTGCAGGAATGCTTTACATGTGCCCTTATACAGCCCTGACCATATCAAGAATCCTTCAATACTCCTCCAGGAGTTTGTTTGATTTCCCAAGGAGTATCAGTACCTATTAAAAAAAAATATAAACATACATATGTCCAATGCAGCAGTCTGCATCTCTGTTAGAAGCCTTGAAGCAGTGTCCGGGGGAGCAGGGCTTGAGGTGTGAGCATCCCGTGAGTTGACGGATCCCCTTTCCCAGCAGATGGGGTCAGGGCTTGGCTGTCCTGCTTGGTGACACACATCAAGGGCTTTCACAACCACATGCCACGTTTGATTTTCCACCTCGAAGCAGCACCTCTGACTTCCTGCTTCACCAGCCTCCAAGGACTCTGGGAAACTCTTGGAGGTTTGCTGCTGACTTTTACTTGTCTTGAGGCTTGTTCAGTCTTTCAGGATCTGCAGTTCAGGCACTTGGCACCAGAGGGCTCATTAACATGCAAAACGCCCTAACAAGTCAAGTCTCTCTGGGCATATTTTTCCTTAAAGTCTTCAATTCTCATGTGCTTAATTAGAGAAGTTTCAGGAATGTAATCAAAGTGAAATAATATGACTACTAAACAACAAGAAGAAAGGATTTCTTTTTTCTTTTTCCTACTTTATTTTTCTGCTTATACATGAATGGAAATCAGCAGTCTCTACATGATACTGATCCTGAGCGTCTGCTAATGCAGCCTGAACAGATATGAAAATCAAGACCCTTTGTGTTCCACAACCTATGGCCAGTCTTCATCCTGCCCCCAACCCAGCATTTCTCTCATCAGCCCCCTGGGACTTACAGCAGCCCTGTTCAAATCTGAGCTTCCTCCACTGAAGCTGCGCGGTTCAGCGCATTGGCACCGGTTCCCACCTGGGTTACTTGGAGAACGAGCAGCACACGGACACAGAAGGGTGTTTGTCACTTGCCAACAAATGGAAACAAAGGAATGCATAGCTCAGTAAAAAAATGAGACATTCCTCAGCTATGTGTAAAGTCCACATTACCCCCACCAAAATCTGCTTCCTACAGTGGCTACCCTTAGACCAACAGAAAACATAATTTTTGTTAAATCACAGATCCCAAGACTTCCCAAAAGATTCCCTGTCCTGGACTTTCTTTCTTTGTCCATAATTGTTCTTTTAGACGCAGTGAGGCTTACACTCACGTCACGAGCTCCCTCGATTCGGAGAGAGAAGCAAAGAGACAAAGTAAATCAAATGGTCTTTTGAATACACAAATCTGCCTAAAGGGGGCCCTGAGCAGCAACAAGCTTTTGGACAAATCATGGAATAAGAGAATGATGGAATGTGTGGGGTTGGAAGGGACCTTGAAAGGTCATCTAGTCCAACCCCCTGCAGTAAGCAGGGACACCGACAACTAGATCAGGTTGCTCAGAGGCTCATCAAACCTGGCCTTGAATGTCTCCAGGGATGGGGCCTCCAGCCCGTCTCTGGGCAACCTGGGCCACTGTCTCACCACCCTCAGTGGAAAGAACTTCTTCCTAAACTCTAATCTAAACCTGCCCTGCTCTAGTTTAAAACCATTGTCCCTCGTCCTAAGGCTACATGCCCTTGCAAACAGCCTTGCAACAGCTTTCTGACAGGGCCCCTTCAGGTACTGGAAGGCCGCTATAAGGTCTCCCTGGAGCCTTATATGAGCACATTGTTAGCTCACGTCCAGCTTTTCATCCACCAGGACCCCCAAGTCCTTTTCCACAGGGCTGCTCTCTATCACGTCATCCCCCAGCCTGTATTGGTAACGAGGGTTGTCCTGACCCAAGTGTAGGACCTTGCACTTGGCCCACCTTGATTGCCGTGTCCAGTTTTGCGCCCCTCACCACAAAAAAGACACTGAGGGGCTAGAGTAGGTCCAGAGAAGAGCAATGAAGCTGGTGAGGAGTCTGGAGAACAAGTGTGATGAGGAGCAGCTGAGGGAGCTGGGGCTGTTTAGCCTGGAGAAAAGGAGGCTGAGGGGAGACCTTCTCGCTCTCTACAACTCCCTGAAAGGAGGGTGTACAGAGGTGGGGGTCGGTCTCTTCTCCCAAGAAACAAGCAACAGGAGAAGGGGAATCGGCCGCCAGTTGCCCCAGCAGAGGTTTAGACTGGATATTAGGAACAATCTTTCCCCTGAAAGGTTTTTCAGTCATTGGAACAGGCTGCACAGGGAAGTGGCTGAGGCACCATCCCTGGAGGTAATTAAAAGACGGGTAGACAGAGCGATGGCACCTCTCGCTCCAGAGGCACCCAGCTGCGGCCACCACAGCCAGTCTCCCAGCAAGCGGCTCTAGAGAGCAGACGCACATTGTTGCATCGTCACGTTGCCGCGACACCGCACTGCACATCCTCATGTTGCCACGCCGCTGCCCGGCTGCTGCCCAGCCACCCTGGGGCCCACCTGGACGGCCGTCTGGACACGCGTGTGGGCCACTCGCTCTCGCTTTGGACAGTCAAGATGTGGCTTGGTCTCTAAAAATGACTGGCTGGATCCTAAAAATGCTTGTTTAGAGCTTGACAATGGGTCTTTGAATCTTAAAATGGGCGTTGGAACTTGTAAATGAGGGTTTGTACCTAAAAATGAGGCTTTGGGTTCAAAAGCATGATAATTTGGTCCCTAAAAGAGGGGTTTGGACCATCAAAATTAGGGTTTTGATATTCAAGATGCATCTTGGACCCTAAAACTGACTGGCTTAATCTTAAAAATGCCTTTTTGGAGCCTGAAATAGAAGCTTTGGAAACAAAAAATGCATTTTTGTACTCTTGAAAGGAGACTTTACAAAACACAACTGAGCCTGGGGGCCCCTCTCCAGCCCCCAGTGGGGTCGACAGTGTCCCCTGGTCTCACTGTGACACGGAGGTGGACAAAACTGATGCTGCCATGGAACCAGCCCAGCAGGCGGCCGCTGTCCCCACAGCCCTGGGCTAATTACTGAAAATTACAGCTACTTTGACAAGTAACAGTAAGTGTTGGGAAGGAAATAAAAGAGCTTTAGTGCATCATCATGAAGAATAAGAGTTGCCTTGCAGCAACGTCCTCTCTGTTGTTAGTGATAGTACCACGAATTCCAAAACATGCTTGAGAGTTTCTCTATTTTCCCTTGTCTCTGAAACTCAGCCTCTCAGACCTGGACAGGACTACTTCAAATCTCTGCAACCCAAATCTCTCCCGTTGTTTCTCACGCTTTTACCCCAAGACCTTTCTTCCCATCACTTCCGCACACTGTGGAGTCTCTTGTTTATCTGGTCCTCTCTCACACAGCCTTGCTGAAAAATTTTCTCTAAGTCGTGATCCCACTTGTATCACCTCATGTTATGTACAGCTCCAGCCCCCTTCTGCAGAGCTCTATGGACTGGGCAGATTTCCTTTTTTTCCTGCTCATTCACCTTCACTCTCTGTTTTTGCTGTATTCATACCAGTTGTTGTCTGAAGCAACACATTTATCTCCTCACAACTTCACCTATTTCCAGTTGCAGGCTGAGACATTTCCCTCAGCCATCATGAGATGTCAGGCATGACTCAGCTATGTCTTTAAAAAGTGGAGAAACTGAAAAATGAGATTTAGCTGCTCAAAGGGAAACTGCTAAACTCATGGAAGGGGAATAAAAAACAAACCCCAAAAAACCCAGGGAAGCAGAAAAGAAGCCAATTCAATCTGGGTTTACCTCAACGGCACAGCAACAGAAAAGGCTTCTCCGCACCTCCACCTCTCTGCGTTCAAACCTGGGCCTGTGCCCCACGTTATCCCCATGTTAGACAAAGTTTGCCCCGAGAGGCTGAACTCACACTGTTTCTGTTGTCTGCATGATGGTTCACATCCAGAAGGGGCCTGGAGACAAAGCTTGTATTTGAGCTGCGTGCATGAGAAGGAAAAAAGGACGGGGTCACGTCACTACACTGCAAATCTCTGTATTTGTGCAGATTCATTTCACCCCAATGCCTAAAACCTGGTTGAGTGATTCTTACCCCAGCTGCCTTGGGTGGCTGTGTGGCCAATAGCACAAATAACCCCTTCCAGCGGGAAGTATCTCCTGCCCTTGTGTGAGGTTAATGCACTCCCTGATTTCTCTGAAGCCCTACATATAACCCAACAGCTTCCAGTCTCTCCTTTTGGGTTACCCAACAAAATTAGGATTAAGACAATAATATCATCTCCCACCAGGACCGAAAGACCAAAGTCAGAAAGGCTGTGAGGAATCAGTGCTATGGCTTGGAGTAGCCATGGCCAGGGCCAGGCGCTGCAGGGTGATTTCCTCCTCTCAAAGCTGTAGAATGGCAAATATGGAGAGAGGTCAGTAGAGCTACTCCAAGCGGTCACTGCATGAGAAATATGCCATCCACAGCCTGTATATCTGGGTAACTCGGCTCTTGTCAGAGTCGATGGAGAAATAATGAGTATAGTCTATGAGAACTGAAAAATGGTTCATGTGACCCAAGGGTCTGACTTGGGTGACACACAGTAGTGCCTCCAGATGATGAGGAAGCAGAAGGCAGCTGCTCAGTCCCTGAGGGTGATATCAGTGTGCTAGTCTGTCCATCCCAGTTGTGCTCCCACGATGTTCAAATTTGTGTTGGTTTTTTTTTCTGTTTTTGTTTTTTTCGGATTTTTTTTTTCTGATGCTGTTACCATGAGATCCATTTTTAAAAAGGGTAGAAAGGAGGACCCTGCGAACTACGGCCCTGTCAGCCTCACCTCTGTGCCTGGCAAGATCATGGAACAGATCCTCCTAGAGGCTGTGCTAAGGCACATGGAGGACAGCAAGGTGATTCGAGACAGCCAGTATGGCGTCACCAAGGGCAAGTCCTGCCTGACCAATCTAGTGGCCTTCTACAATGGAGTGACCACATCAGTCGACAGCGGAAGAGCTACAGATGTTGTATATCGGGGCTTCGTAGGGCCTTTGAAACGGTCCCCCACAACATCCTTCTCTCTAAATTGGAGAGATATGGATTGAATGGATGGACTGTTCAGTGGATGTGGAATTGGTTGGATGATGGCATCCAGAGGGCAGTGGTCAATGGCTCGACATTTGCAAGGGTATGTAGCAATAGGAAGAGGGGCAATGGTTTTAAACTAAAGCAGGGCAGGTTTAGATTAGACATTAGGAAGAAGTTCTTTCCACTGAGGGTGGTGAGACAGTGGCCCAGGTTGCCCAGAGAGGGGGTGGAGGCCCCATCCCTGGAGACATTCAAGGCCAGGCTGGATGAGGCTCTGAGCAACCTGATCTAGTTGAAGATGTCCCTGCTCACTGCAGGGGGCTTGGACTAGATGACCTTTCAAGGTCCCTTCCAACCCAATACATTCTATCATTCTATGAGTCTGTGATTCTATGAGTCCATACCCACCCATCACCCTCCTTGTGGCCCAGTCCCTGAGCAGTTAAAAAGGGAGCTTCTTTCATCAAATTTCTCTCACAGATTTCCTACCAATATTTTGAGGGGAGAAATGTTCCTCAGAGGAACTTCTATATTTAGAATGGTGCATTTTGCATCTCTACTTCTGCCGCTCTCTTTCTTCTTCTTCCTCTGTCTATTCTGTCTTCAAAGAGCTCTCCAAGGAAAAGATCCATTGAACCCTAGAATGGTTCAGGTTGGAAGAGACCCCTGAACACCCTTGTACCGGGTCTGGCTGGGATGGAGTTAACTTTCCCCATAGCAGCCATACCCTGCTGTGCTTCCTACTCGTGCCTAGAATGGTGCTGATCCCGCACCAGTGTTTTGGCTATCGCTGAGCAGCGCTCGCACTGCATGAAGGCTGTCCCTCCAACCTCCTCTAAAGGCAGTACACTCGGGGTGGGCAAGTAGTTGGGATGGGCCATAGATGGGACAGCTTTACTGAATTGACCAAAGGGATATTCCATGCAATGTGGCAACATTCTCAGCCATAAAAGCTGAGAGAAAGGAATTGGGAGGACATTCGCTATTAACACATTTGTCTTCCATAAAAACCGCTACATGTACTGAATCCTTGCCTCCCAGGAGGTGACTTGACATTGTCTGCTGATGGGAAATAGAGAAAAACGTCTTCCTCGGTTTGCCTTTTCTTCTGCATGTGGCCTTTGCTTTTAAGCTTTTTCTTTTTTTTTTTTAATGTCTTTTATTAGATGATTTTTCCCTCCTTCTACTTACTTTTATTTTGACCCATTAGTTTTTTCACCTTATTTTGTCTTCGTCTCTTGCTGAGAAGCACACAGGTTGTTCCTGGCATCACACCCAGCACTGTCAGGGCGCTGGCAGGGCTGCTCAGAGACACGAGTCCTTCCCTGGCACGGGCAGAGGCCCTGCAGCAGACTCCATGGCCTCCTGTTGCCACTCCCAGAGGCCGGCAGCACCTCAGCCCCGCGCTGTGTCTCCCTGCTCGGCACCTCTCTGAGATGCCCCACGGCGTGAGGAATGGACACAGGGACCTGGGCTCAAGGAAGCCCATCCCAGTGCTGCATTCAGGGGGTTTCCCAGGGGACGTTACTCTCCAAGTGAAGTGACCTCCAGACACTGTCTGCCCCACAGGCCTTCATTGAAGCCCCGGGAATAGCTGATGGTGTTTGGGCTTACTCGGGTTCATCTCACCCCACGCACACGGTGTGCATGCTTGCATCTGGTTCCTACAATACAAACATGGACTTCTTCAGAAGACCAACCAACCTCCCCAAGCTGGGGCGAGAGGCCAGTGGTGGTTGTTACTGGATAAGTTGTAAGCATGACCCTAGGGCATCTTACCCCTAGTGTCCATCACAGCCAGGGACAGAGAAGAACCTGCTCTGCTGGTCCTTCCTGTCTTTCCCAGGAGCCCTGGCTGGGCGAGGGACCTGCTGCTTGTCCCCCCCTGCACACTCACACAGTTAAGCTGCACACAGGTGTTTTCGATTGCGGGGCGCTTTCCTGGGCATTTCCTTGAGAGCAACTTTGGAAGAAGGCCTGAGCCTTCAGGCACCGCCCTGCGGCAATGCCACGGTGTGACGGAGGAGCTGTTGGGGAGGCCAGCTCTGCCGGAGAAGCGCCCAGTGCCTGTCCCTGCCTGTGGGGACAGGACAGCACACAGCAGGAGTATGAGCTGCCAGAGCACTCGGTCCTTACAGCAACACCTGCGCTCAGCAGGAGAGTGTGGAAACAGAAAGAGAATAAGTCTGAAAAGAGCAAGGCTGGTGCTCCCTGACAGTGCTGCTGTGCTGAGACCCTTTCCCCTCCACTTCTGCTCACAGGCACAGCCCTGCAGCTCCAGAGCAGGGCCCAAAGGAAGGATCTTGGGCAAACAAGTCGCTAGAAGATTCTTTCTTTTGTTTAAAGAGACAGCGAGCACTGGTCCTCTTTTACAATGTCTGTGGGATTCACAAATTAAGGTAGATGCATAGTTAAAAACAGCAAAAATGATGACACTTCTTTGTGGACAGCATTATACAAAGAAAACCAATGCCAAAATCACAAACTCAAACCAAAACTAACAAAACCTACAGAAGATGGGCTTGCCCTGTAACAAGTTACATTCTGAGTGGTTTCCAAAACAAGACCGAAGAAGTTTATTGCTTCTGAAAATCATCTGGTCATCAGTTTCCACAGGGCATCCTTGAGCTCCTGGTTCCTCATGCTGTAGATGAGGGGGTTCACGGCTGGAGGCACCACTGAGTACAGCACAGCCACCACCAGATCAAGAACTGGGGAGGAGATGGAGGGGGGCTTGAGGTAGGCAAACACGGCAGTGCTGACAAGCAGGGAGACCACGGCCAGGTGAGGGAGGCACGTGGAAAAGGCTTTGTGCCGTCCCTGCTCAGAGGGGATCCTCAGCACGGCCCTGAAGATCTGCACATAGGACAGCACGATGAAAACAAAACAACCAAATGCTAAACAGACACTAACGACAATAAGTCCAACTTCCCTGAGGGAGTCTGACTGTGAGCAGGAGAGCTTGAGGATCTGGGGGATTTCACAGAAGAACTGGTCCAGGGCATTGCCCTGGCAGAGGGGTAGGGAAAATGTATTGGCCGTGTGCAGGAGAGCATAGAGAAACCCACTGCCCCAGGCAGCTGCTGCCATGTGGACACAAGCTCTGCTGCCCAGGAGGGTCCCGTAGTGCAGGGGTTTGCAGATGGCAACGTAGCGGTCATAGGCCATGACAGTGAGAAGGGAAAACTCTGCTGCAGCACAGAAAAAGAAAAAAAAGACTTGTGCAACACATCCTGTGTAGGAAATGGCCCTGGTGTCCCACAGGGAACTGGCCATGGATTTGGGGACAGTGGTGGAGATGGAGCCCAGGTCAAGAACAGAGAGGTTGAGGAGGAAGAAGTACATGGGGGTGTGGAGGCGGTGGTCACAGGCGATGGCGGTGATGATGAGGCCGTTGGCCAGGAGGGCAGCCAGGTAGATGCCCAGGAAGAGCCCGAAGTGCAAGAGCTGCAGGTCCCGTGTGTCTGTGAATGCCAGGAGGAGGAACTGGGTGATGGAGCTGCTGTTGGACATCTGCTCTTTCTTGGCATGGGGGCCTTGTCCAAAGGAGGAAAAAAACAGAAAAAAAATTAGGACAGACGCCTTATAGCAAAGACAGTCTCCTTTTCTGTGTGTTTTTGATTTTCTATCATCACGTCTGGTAACTGTTCTTTTTAGGGGAAGAAATCCTCATTTTTATGACTGAAAATGTGGAAAATGTGGAGTCTTAAGACAGGACAGGACACAAGGCTCTGATCTCTGTGGTTTAGTGCAAAGCCAGGAGAGCTGCCGTGTCCATCAGTCTTTTTTCTGTCTGCCCTGTGCTTCTGCTTGTGCTGCCTTGAAGATGACTTCACTCACAAATCCCTCTTAAAAAAACCCACAAAGAACTGAACTCATGAGGGAACAGCGGAGCACTGTTTGAACGGACAAATATACAAATTCTTCTCTTTCCCAAACCAGAGTTAGAGCTGTGATGGAGAGAGCAGGACACAACCCCTCACAGAGACAATCAAAGGACTCTGCGAGGACAGTGCCGACCCCCAGGGAAAGGCTCAGCCCTCCCTAGGATCCCACAGGAGAGCTCTGCCTTTCTGGGGGCAGCTGGCAAGCCCAGCAGGACAGGCAAAGCAGAGAGTCTGGGGTCCCGGAGACGAGGTGTTCTGAGGGGAGAGTCAGCTCATTGCCCAGCAGAGAACACCCAGAAGACATCTCCAGTGAAGGACCAACAGAGAGATGCCTGAGCCCCCCCTCCCCAGTGCGTGTTGGCAGTTTCCCCCAGCCCTTGCCCATGTCTCTGCTGCCTGGAGCTGCCCCTGCCAGGAGCTGCTGCTCTGTGCCCACGTCTCCTCCCTGTCCCTGCTCCCACAGCCCATCCCACCCGCTGGGGGCTCAGCTCTGCCCTGCAGACCCCTCCTGGCAGCAGGGCACTGCCCAGGGCCATCTCCCTCTTTGTGGCTCCTCAGGAGGAGAGGAGAGAAAGCCTGATGCTGGAAGCAAAGGTGCTGCTGGTGCTGTGTGTAGGGAGAGGAGGGGCTGAAGGCACTTTGTGAGCTTTCTGGCAGATCTGCTGATCCCTCAGTGGACCAGTGACAGCTCCTTTCCCTCAGGAGACAGCTGAGAGCACAGACCCTGCAATGTCTTCATCTTCCAGGCAGCCCCTGCCTTGTCTTTCCTCTGTAAATGCTGCCTCTGCCAGTGCTCTGGGGGAGATCTGCAGCTGTGGGCAGCCCTGACCCACACAGCACACACTCGAAAAAGAGCCAAAGGACCCTGCCCTGAGGGGAGTCTCTCCTTTTCCCCACAGCTTCTCCCCACAGACGCTCGGGGGGGAACTCCTTGGGCAGGCTGAGAGCTGACCCTGGCAAGCAGCAGAGTCCCTGCCCCGGCACACAGAGCCCTGGGCTGCAGGGACCCTGCTCTCAAGGACAGCCCTGGGCACCCCTGCCTGCACACCCACCTGTCTTCAAAACCCTGCCACAGTCCCTCGCAGAAGGCAGCCCTCCTTCACTGTCGCTGCCATGGTGCAGCAGGGCATCCCTGCTCGGAAGCACGGCCTCCTTCTCCACACCAGAGAAGCCAGGAGAGAACGAGCTCAGAACTCTCCTCCCACTCCCAGCTGCCTTTATCCTCTCTGTGCCTGGCTCCTCTCGGGTGCCTGCAGGCAGTGCCCTCAGCCCTGCTGCGCTTGGCAGAGGAGCTGCTCCTGGGCAGAGCTGTCTCTCTGCAGCGCTGCCCGCTTGCCATCAGCTCCCTCCATGCCAGGAGCCCAGCCCAGCTCAGCAGCAGAGGACCAGCCCAAGGCAGCCCTTTCTCTGCCCCCTCGGGGCTCCCTCCAGGTGTCCCTGGGGCTCCAGGGGAACCTGCTGGGAAACAGGATGAAGTCACCACTGATGTTCCCTCCCTCAGCTGGGCAGAGACACTTCTTTCCTGCAGTTGCATTTCTCAATTAGACAGATATAAGTCCAAGAATATCTTTTTTGTTTCATTTTTTAGTAGGACACCCAGACAATGCTGGGGAAGAATCTGCTTTAACTGTTCTGAGAAAAGCGATTCAGCCAAGTCAATGGAGGGTCCTCATCCTGGGCTTGGAGGCCTCTGGGCTAAAAGAGGAGCATGCCACAAACCCAGGTGGAGGTGGGATTCCTCTTGTCTCACTTCAGATGTGCCCCAAATAGGCTCCTGTATGTGAGCTCCTTGTCTCAGCTCCCTTGCTAAGGAATGAAGATGGAGGGCAGGAATCAGATGTGCTGACACAGACACCTGGGGACACATTTGGTGCCAGAGGTGACCAAGATGCATGCTGGTCACCGCAAGCTCTAATGCAGCAGTTCATAGAGACAGGGCAGTATCTGGGGGCATCTTCTTGGAGGCTGGTCAGAAAATATTTTGGCCAGCTTCGATGAGAGGAGACGACCACACATAGGACAAGTGAACCTGTAACTCTTCCTTATGTCCAGGGCAGCCCATGGAGGGATTCAGCTGACCAAATGGAGTCATGTGGCACAGGGAAAGACAAGTCTCTCTCATTGTGGTAATTGTCTTATGTGCCTAACTTTATTCAGGGCAGCTGAATCTTACTTTAATTGACACATTCAGGCCTGTGGTGCTGTGGGAGGTGCCAGGGCTCTCCAGCACAACTGCACGCAGCTGACATGGACAGCACAGGTCCTGTACAGGAGCCCCGTCCCCATCCAGACTAGCTGTGGGACAGGCATCCCCCAGGGCATCTCAGAGAGAGACGCTGCCTTTGGGCCACTGACTGAATCCCACCACTGCAGTGACGCAAGGGCTGTCCCTTCTCTTTACGGTAGATGCCGGGCAGGGCATGAATACCAAGCACATCACACCAGGGTCTCCACACGTGTTCCTTCACTCTCACACTCTGCTGGTTCTTCTCTCCTCCAGAGTTTAACCATCCCCTTGATGATACAGTCATGGATCAGGCCAATGATTTTCACCGTGGACCTCAATCACAGGATTTCCACACTCAAGGACATTGTCAACATCATCTCTTCCTTCCTGAGATCAGCTTCCCCTCCAGCACAGGCCCTCAGGGCTGCAGAGACACAACAGAGAGCAAAGCCCTCTCCTGCTCAGACTGACTGCTGAGCTCTGTTTCTCTCTGGCCTGTCAGAAAGCAGGGTTTGTTCTCTTTGAGAGAACCTCATTTCTTCTTCACACGACTATCTCCCATCCACTCCAGCATGTCTCTGCTCTGAAGCAAAGCCTTTGCACAACTGAGGTCTTGAGGTCTTGGAAGAAGGTTTTCCCACTGCAATTTTGCTCTCAGCCCAAATGTGTCACAGCTGAGGTGCTGCAGCCCAGACATGCCCCTGATGCCCTCAGCCTGGGGCCCAGAGAGGAGGAGCTGGAGCTGTGTGTGCAACCTCTTCCTTCCACTTGGAGGAAGAACAGCTGAGGGGTGTTGGGACAGCTCACATGCCTGGGCTGCTGTGATGGGTGGGCTCAGGAGATCAGGAGGCCAGGAAGGTCAGGAGGGGTTTGCCCTCAGTGTGAGGTGCTCACACTGTTGAGATGTGTGGAGCTCCTCTATGGAATGAATGAGTTGGGTGAGCCCCTGTGGGTGAGTGTCAGAGGAGAGACTAATAAGGGTGACATTGTGGTGGGAGACGAAGAACCTATTGAAGTCCCCTTGTAGACTTTAATTGTCCTGGCTTTCAGTGGAGGGGGACCACAGCAGCATGCAAACAGTCCTGGATGTTTCTGGAAGGTCTTGGTCAAGGCACAGGTTGGGACACAACTCTTTATAGCACAGCTGCCAGTGTGGTCTACAATGGTGACACCCATCTGCAGCTGTTCCTCTGAAAGAAGGAAGAGCTGGACATGGATGTGAAA
Source organism: Larus michahellis (assembly GCF_964199755.1). Taxonomy (NCBI): domain Eukaryota; kingdom Metazoa; phylum Chordata; class Aves; order Charadriiformes; family Laridae; genus Larus; species Larus michahellis. The sequence continues at coordinate 1,902,562 of NW_027436399.1, read as the reverse complement.
ACCAGTGTCAGCCTTGTTTTTCATGACCATGAACTCGTGGGGTCTCACCTGGGAAATAGTGGCGTCTCCCCATGGGGAAGCTCCATAGGAAAAGGAAGCATATGAGAGGTCGATGAAGAATTAAAGGAGGAATTGAGAAATAAGGGAGGTTTTAGAAAAGCCAGAGCTCCCCTGGACTTCAAGGGCACAAGGATGTGGAGTTACAGAACAGTTAATGAAGTTGAGGAACAGTTAAGGAAGTAAATGAAAATTATTGACCACCACAGAAGTGCGTCACCAGTGTTGAGTAGAGAGGAAGGATCGCTTCCCGCGACCTGCTGGCACTGCTGGTCCCAACGCACCCAGGAGGCTGTCGGCCTGCTTTGCTGCAAGGGCACACTGCTGGCTCTCGGTCAGCTGCTTGTCTCTCAGAACACAAAGGTCCTTCCATGCCAAAGTGTTGAGAAGCTCTCAGTCACTCAGCCCCCAACCTGTACTGGTGCAGGGGACTATCTCTCCCTGGGTCCAGGGCTTGCTTTTCCCTTTGCTGAACTTCATGAGGACCTTCTCTGCCCAGTTTTGGGCATGCCAATGATTTTCACAGTCTGCCTGAATCAAAGGATGTCAACACCATGGACATTTTCAACTAGTGGAAATGTTGTTTTTTCATGAAAAAAACAGTGCTAGCCTTGGGTGTTGTGACCATGAAATAGTGGGGTCTCACCTCCCAAGGAGAAGGAGAATAGAAGAATGCAGATGACAGACCTCAAAGGAGCAGACTTTGGCCTAGTCTTCTGACTTTTTTGGGGGGAGCCCATGTGAGCAGCACAGAAGGGCAGCAGAGGGTCTGCAGTACAGTGGTCTGCAAGGACAGTGTCTTTCAAGTGCGAGAGTGTGGTCATACCCATAGTCAGGACAACAAGCAGAGCTGTTATAAGAAGAGCTGGGGGAAACCAGACACTCATGGGGAAGCCCCAGAGAAAAAAGGAAGCATGAAGAGGTGGCTGCAAGGATGAAAACAAAGGAGGAATTGAGGAATATGGTTGGTTTTAGAAAAGCCAAAGCTCCCGTAGAGTTGACACTTGCAAGGGATTTGAAGGGCACAACAATGAGCAGTTACTCCTTCAGGAACAGCTAAAGAATAAACAAAGATAATGTGTGGTCATGGCTGAATTTGCAGAGAGTAGGTGTAGACAGGTACGAGGTACTCTTGGCCTGCGTCTTCACCAGCAAGGTCTCCCGGTTCCACATGCCTAAGAGGCAGAACCCCATGCGAAATCCAGCAGTGGAGGCAGATCAGGTCAGGGGCTCCATAGGTAAGGTCAACGTTTGGTCGTCCATTGGACCAGACAGGATGAATCCAAGGATGTTGAGAGACCAGGCTGATGTCAGAGCAGGGCTGCTCTGATCCAGTTTGGATCATTTTGCGTGGCTGGGCAGCAGCTCTGTGGAAATGGCCCAGGGGCTCCTTGAGTTTTATCAGGCCAAACAAGAGCCAGCAGCAAAGGCGGCCAACAGCATCTGAGGCTGTATGAGCAGGAGCACAGCCAGGAGAAGTGATTGTCCTGCTCTGCTCAGCACCTTTTACACCACACCCTGACCAGTGACAGTGAGACAATGGCAAACAGGAGCCAGCTCACTGGAGGGCCACTAAGGTGGTAGCCCTTCCGTTGTCCTTCAAGTGTTTGTGTGATTTCCCTAACAACAGCAGCATATACCACAACAAAAAAACATTAAAGCAACAACATCATTGATCGGCCTAAATATAAATACCTGCCCTGGAGCAGTCTACATCTGTGGTAGCCCCTCTGGGCAATGGCAATGGAATCAAAGAATCAGCATCGCAGAACAGTAGGGCTTGGAAGGTTTGAAGAGGTAAGGTCTGTTCAGAGGATGTTTAGACTTCTGTGACACTGACTGTGAAAACATTCATGAGAGGCCTTTACCCTATTTACAGCCACTAACCTGAAGCCCTACCACCACCTCTAGGTGAAGGTAGTAGGGTAGCAAACACCGAGGGAAATGGGCAAGACAAATTGTAGCAGGGCTGAGTAGAGAGGAAGGATCACCTCCACCGACCTGCTGGCAGTGCTCTTCCTAGTGCAGCCCAGAAAGCCATTGGCCACCTTGCTGCAGAGGTGCAAAGCCTGGAGAAGAGAAGGCTTTGGGGAGACCTAATATCAGCCTTCCCACATCTTCTTGGCTAGCATCAAGAAAATGCAGACGGGCTCTTCAGTATTGTGCGTGATGGGAGGATGAGGGCCAATGGCATCAGCTGAAACAAATGAGCAAAACATCCTCCCTGCCAAGACAGGCAAACACTGGAGGAGAGTTCCCAGAGGGCTTGTGTCATCTCCATCCTTGGAGCTTTGCAAGCCCAGAGCTTTTCAAGCCCAAAATGAAGGAAGCCCTGAGCAACCTGGTCTGACCCCATAGCTGACCCTGCTGTGGGCAGGAGGGTGGCCTAGAGATCTCCTCAGCTTCCTTCCAGCATGAACGATTCTGCATTTCACTCCACCATGGATCTTTCCTTCATGAGGGGAGGGAAATCAGTCAGGTTCCTGGTGACCTCGGAAGTCAACCAGAAACTCTGGTCAGACTTTCTTCTCCCACTCTGGGCATAGTTGCTCAGATGCAGGGCTGCTTGGCAGGTCCCCCCAAACAGCCCTGATCCTTTCCATTGCTTCACCATTTGTTTTTCCCTCTTTTCCCACTCCCAGGTTCCTCCCTTTGACCATCCTTGTACCCTCCCATGCAAATAGCCCACCTCTATTTCCTCTTTCCTCCATGGTCCTAGTTTGGCTTCCTTTGTACTTTCATTTCATGTTTCCGAGCTTCTGACCATGGGAATGTGTACCTTGGTGAACAATAGCATTGATCAAGTGCCTCCTTTGATTATCTGTAGTGTCCTGCGATTCCTCATGCTGTTATCTTGTCAGAGGCAGCACATGTCAGGGAGAGCCATCTGCAGGCACACATGAACGACTGGCCCAATGGAGCTTCATTCCTGGGGGACCCTGATAAACTCTGGGATTCAGCAAATGGAAAACTCACACAGTTTTACAAGGAGAAGTGGTCAGACCTTTCCTGGGGGCAGGATCACCCCAGAGATGAGGGCATGCTGTGGCCTGACTGGCCAAGGACTGACCCCGAGGAGAAGGGCCTGGGCATTACGAGGGATGCAACTTTAGCCAGTGGTACATGCGGACCGTGAACTGGACTAGCTGCACACAGGGCTGCATTAGGGGGCACACGGCCACCCAGACAAGGCATTTATCTTGTCTGAGGGCAATAAAGAAAGATTTCAGGGCCTTGGGATGGCTTGTCAAGGGTTCAGGAGTACAAATTGCGTTCTCCTCTGCCCTTCCAGTTTTGGGGACTGATGAATGTGTAAACAAGAAAATCAGACAGATCAACACCTGGCTCCAAAACTGGTGCTACGAGTAAGGTTTTGGGTTCAGTGATCATAGTTTAATCTACAGGACACCGAGCCTGCTTGCTAAGAATGGGAAAACCCTGTCCCAAAAGGGGCAAAGGGGACTAGGCCAAGAGTTAGCAAGGCTCATGGACAGGGCTTTAAACTCGTATCGAAGGGGGAAGGGGATAATACCAGGCCCACTATTAATGAGCCTAGGGATAAAGGGCCAAGGATGGGGGTGAAATTGGTAGTCCAGCGGAAGTGCATCTACACGAATGCACGCAGCATGGGCAACAAACGGGATGAGCTAAGCCATTGTGCAGCAGGACAGCTCTGATGTAGTCGCCATCACGGAAACGTGGTGGGATGACTGTCACGACTGGAATGCTGCAATGAATGGCTATAAGCTCTTCAGAAGGGATTGGCAAGGAAGGAGAGGCGGGGGTGTGGCTCTGTACACCAGGGAATGTTTTGATTGTATAGAGCTAGATTCCAGTGATGGTAAAGTCGAGTGTTTATGGGTAAGGATGAAGGGGAAGGCAAATAAGGGAGATCTTGTGCTGGGAGTATGCTATAGACCACCCAACCAGGATGAGGAGACGGATGAGGTATTCTATAAGCGGCTGGCTGATGTCCCACAATCGCCAGCTCTTGTTCTGGTCGGGGACTTCAACCTGCCAGGTATCTGCTGGAAATATAACACAGCAGAGAGCAGGCAGGCTAGGAGGTTCCTCGAGTGCGTGGAAGAGAACTTCCTGACACAACTGGTAGGTGAGCCTACCAGGGGAGGTGCCTTGCTAGACCTACTGCTCGCAAAGAGAGAAGGACTAGTCGGAGATGTGGTGGTCGGAGGTTGTCTTGGGTTTGGTGATCATGAAATGGGCAAGTTTTCAATTTGTAGTGATGTAAGGAGGGGGGTTAGTGAAACCTCCACCTTGGACTTCTGGAGGGCGGACTTTGACTTGTTCAGGACACTGGTTGAGAGAGTCCCTTGGGAGACAGTCCTGAAGGGCAACGCGGTCCAGGAAGGCTGGACGCTCTTCAAGAAGGAAATCTTACAGGCCCAGGAGCAGGCTGTCCCCAAGTGTCGCAAGTCTAAAGGGCGGGGAAAATGGCCAGTCTGGATGAATAAGGAACTTCGCATGGGACTTAGGAATAAAAGGAGGGTTTACCCCTTTTGGAAGAAGAGACAGGCAACTCAGGAGGAGTACAGAGATCTCCTTAGGTTATACAGAGAGAAAATTAGGAAGGCAAAAGCCCAGCTGGAGCTCAACTTGGCCACTAATATTAAGGACAACAAAAAACACCCCATGGTGTTCAGCCTCCTGAGCTGGAAGATAAGGGTGGAGAGCAGAACAACCCACCCATAATCCAGGAGGAAGTAGTCAATGGTCTGCTTCTGCACCTAGACGCACATAAGTCTATGGGGCCGGATGGGATTCACCCAAGAGTACTCAGGGAGCTGGCGGGAGAGCTCACCAAGCCTCTCTCCATCATTTATCAACATTCCTGGTCAACAGAGGAGGTGCCAGATGACTGGAGGGGGGCTAATGTGTTGCCCATCTGCAAGAAGGGTCGGAAGGAGGATCCGGGGAACTACAGGCCTGTCAGCCTGACCTCGGTACCAGGAAAGATCATGGAGAGGATCATCATGAGTGAGCTCTCACGGCAAGTGCAGGGCAGCCAAGGGATTGGGGCCAGCCAGCAGGGGTTTAGGAAGGGGAGGTCCTGCTTAACCAACCTGATCTCTTTCTATGACCATGTCACCCGCCTTCTGGATGCGGGGAAGGCTGTGGACGTTGTCTATCTGGGCTTTGGTAAGGCCTTTGACACCGTCCCCCACAGCATTCTCCTGGAGAAGCTGGCGAATCCTGGCATAGACAAGTGTACTCTTCGCTGGGTTAAAAACTGGCTGGATGGCCGTGCCCAGAGAGTTGGGATTAATGGGGTGAAATCCTCTTGGCGGCCGGTCACCAGTGGTGTCCCTCAGGGCTCAGTTTTGGGGCCAGTTTTGTTTAATATCTTTATCGATGATGTGGATGAAGGGATTGAGTGCACCCTCAGTAAGTTTGCAGACGACACCAAACTGGGTGGGAGTGTTGATCTGCTTGAGGGTAGGAAGGCTCTCCAGAGGGACCTGGACAGGCTGGATCGATGGGCCAAGGCCAACTGTATGAGGTTTAATAAGGCCAAGTGCTGGGTCCTGCATTTTGGTCACAACAACCCCAAGCAACGCTACAGGCTTGGGGCAGAGTGGCTGGAAAGCTGCCCGGCAGAAAAGGACCTGCGGGTGCTGGTGGACGGCCAGCTTCACATGAGCCAGCAGTGTGCCCAGGTGGCCAAGAAGGCCAACAGCATTCTGGCTTGTATAAGGAATAGCGTGGCCAGCAGGAGCAGGGAAGTGATGGTGCCTGTGTACTGGGCACTGGTGAGGCCTCACCTCGAGTGCTGTGCTCAGTTCTGGGCCCCTCTGTACAAGAGGGACATTGAGGTGCTGGAGCGTGTCCAGAGGAGAGCGACCAGGCTGGTGAGGGCTCTGGAGACCAGGGCATCTGAGGAGAGGCTGAGGGAGCTGGGCATGTTTAGCTTGGAGAAGAGGAGGCTGAGGGGAGACCTCATTGCCCTCTACAACTCCCTGAAAGGAGGGTGTGGAGAGGTGGGTGTTGGCCTCTTCTCCCAGGGGAATAATGACAGGACCAGAGGAAATGGTCTGAAGTTGCAGCAGGGGAGGTTTAGGTTAGATATTAGGAAGAATGACTTTACTGAAAGAGTGGTCAGGCACTGGAACAGCCTGCCCAGGGAGGGGGTCGAGTCACCATCCCTAGAGCTATTTAAGAAACATCTAGATGTGTCACTTCAGGGCATGCGCTAGTGGCAGAGACTGTAGTTTGTTTGGTTGGACTCGATGATCTTAAGGGTCCTTTGCAACCATGAAGATTCTGTGATTCTGTGGTTTCAGCTGATCAGACCTGCTGATCTGTTAGTCTCAGTCTCTTGTCCAAACTTAACATCTGCTTTTCCATTTCTCTCCCCTCCCCAACACTCACCTGCAGTAGGAAACTCAAAGCACAAACTCAGGAAAGATCTTTGCCTTTATAGGAATTTCTGCATTAACAACAGTCACGAAAACTCCCCTCAGAAATGTCCTGGGCGTGATGTGGAATTGTGAATAGCCATGACCCATGCAGCACCCTCAACAGCAGAAGGACTCTGCCCTGCTTGGGGTCACTCCTTCCACCCACACCTTCTCGCTGCAGCGCTGTGAGGAGCTCCTTGGGCAGGCTGAGAGCTGACCCTGGCAAGCAGCAGAGTCCCTGTCCCGGCACACAGAGCCCTGGGCTGCAGGGACCCTGCTCTGAAGGACAGCCCTGGGCACCCCTGCCTGCACACCCACCTTCACAGTCCTGCAGCCGTCCCTTGAATAAGGTGTCTGTGATGCCGTGTCCCTCTGAGGGTGTAGCGGGGCAGCCCTGCTCTGCAGTACATCCTTCCTCTCACTAAGGAAACTCTTCGAGTCATCCTGCCAGATTCTAGATTCTTTCTGCCTCAGGGTGGGATGTGCCACCTCCAGGAGACTCTTTCAGGATACTCATCTGCATTGCCCAGCTGCCAGGTACTTGCTGTGTCGGGGCGTGAAGATCTCTCCCTCAGTGAACTCCCAGTGTCCTCCCACTACTCTCAATCCCTTCATCCCCCAGCCTGTATTGAGACCAGGGCTTGCCACCACCCAGGTGCTGGACCTTGCACTTGGCCTTTTTGAAGCTCATAAGGTTCACATGGGCCCACTTCTTGAGCTTATCCGGGTCCCTCTGGATGGCATCCAATCCCTCAGATGTGTCAACTGCACCCCTCAACTTGGTGTTGCCTGCAAACTTGCTGAGGGTACACTCGATCCTTCTCTCTGTGTCGTTGATGAAGATACTAGAATCAAAGAATCATAGAATTGCCTGGGTTGGAAGGGACCTTTCAGATCACCAAGTCCATCCACCAGCCTAACGCTGACAAAACCCATCACTAAACCATATCTCTAAGCACTACGTCTGCCCATCTTTTAAATACCTCCAGGGATGGTGCCTCAGCCACTTCCCTGGGCAGCCTGTTCCAATGCTTGATAACCCTTTCAGTGTAAAAAAGTTTCCTAATATCCAGTCTAACCCCCTGGCGCAACTTGAGGCTGTTTCCTCTTGCCCTGTCTCCTGTTACGTGGGAGAAGAGATCCAATGGCTCTTCAATGGCTCCCTTTCTTCAATGACTGATGGCTGAGGAGGACCCTGTCTGTTATCCGGAATCCTGTTCCCATCCATTGCTGAGTCCAAACAGAAACTTCCCCAGAGCCTGCTGGTGACATCTTCCTGGGAACTTGATACATTTTTTTATCTGTTCTATCAATATCATTATTTCCTTTTTATTTTATTATTCTATTTTATTGAAGTAGGGGAGTTCTTTCTAAACTCATAAATCTCTTTATCTGTCTCCTTCCTCTCCTTGGAATGAGAGGTGGGGGAGAGCATCTGTCATCTTGTCATTGGCCAATCTGGCATAAACCAAGACACATGGGCACTGCTGGTTTCCCTCTCTGGAGAGTGCCAGAGGCTGGATCCCCTTCTCAGGACAGTCTCCTTGCAGGAAGCCACAGGCACCGGGGCAGCTCACCGGGTTCTTACTGGCACTTCACTGGCATCTGTTTTGATATAGTTGGTGCTTTTCTGTGACTGCTTTTTCTGCACAGGTGATCATAAAAAGACAACTATTCCCAAAGAGATGGTCAACAATGCCCCATTATGGCCAGGAAAGAGCTCTGGAGGAAGGAAGGAAGGAAGATTATAAAAAGCACCTGGACGATGTAAAATGCTCAAGGCATCTTCAGCAGAGTAAGCGGTCCTGAGCAGCAGTAATTGTCTGTGTGTAGGTCTGGGACAGAGGGTCTGGGGATGTCAGTGATAAACAAGGGGATGGCTGATGGCTTTCATGAATCCTGAAAACCATGTCTGCAACCAGCAATGGAAAACAGTTAATGTCTGTGGGCGGAAGCTGAGGAAGAGGATCATCCTGAGAAGATGTCAGGAAGGAAGGTCCCCTCCTGTGCAAACCAGGGATGAGAGGGACATTTCCACCTCGTGTGCAGGCCTCAGCCTAGGAGATGGGGAATGCCCACGGCTTGGTGTAGCTGTGCTCAGTCGTGCCCTATGAGCTGACCTTGCCCTTTTCTTCCTCCACTCCCTACACATGGATGGACCTCAGGAAACATCCATGAGCCTGGAGGATGCACAAACCTCCTGGGCCAAGGTCCCACCACTGCAGGGGGAAAGAAGCGGCTTTCAAGACACATAAGTGTGCAGGAAGAGAGTGTCGTGTGTGTGACAGCATGTGTGACAAAGACGGGAAGAGGGTATGAAATAGCAGGGAGTGGGAGAGTGTCATGCTGAAGTGAAATAGGTGAAGTTTTCATTTTGAGGCAGCAGAAAAAGGAGTACGTTGTGTTCAGTGCTGGGATATGGATCTAAATAGAGGATTCATGCAAGTTTATGGGCTGTGACATCTTTGGTGATTGAGGAGCAGTAGCAGGGCTTTGGAAGAAGCTGCAGAGGTTATGAGGAACTCTCAGATATTGGCAAATCCTCAGAAAATGCCAGCTTTGTGTTTCAACTAACAGAGAGTGAGGGTGGGAGTCATCAGTAAAGACTGTGACATCCTGGGGTCAGAGCGAGGTGGGGAAGCAGGGGTGGTGGTAGTTAAAACCTGCAGAGAAAGTCGCTGGCATAGGACAGTGTAGGACAGCCTGTGGTGGGGGTGGCCCCTTCTTGGGGGCTGGGATTGCCCAAATCCATGTCTATTCAACCATGGCTAACGTATCTTCGATTGAGGTCCCCAAGAGGACACCGGGTCACTACAGCTCCAGGGCTTTCCTGCCTCTTCACCCACCCCCTCACTGCCTAGAGCCTAGGAGGACTCCTACCGCTGTCCTGCACTCGGCATCGCACACCCCCATGTCTCCCTGCCACCAGGAGCAGCCCTGAGCATCCCATGAGGGAAAGGATCCCCATTGCTGGGGGATGGCCGTCAGCGCTTGAACATCCTGCTTGATGGAACACATCAGGGGCTTTCACAGGAACCTCCAGATTTGATTTTCAACCTATAACCAGTGCCTCTGACTTCCTGCATCACCAGCCACAGGGGATGTTCCCTTTCCTGGTCATTCCCTCCATGGTCTCTCTCCATTGATTAGCCTCACTGGGGCCCAGTAGCACCCTCAGAAACTTGGAGATTTGCTGCTGACTTCTACTTCTCCAGAGGCTTGGCCAGTCCTTCAGGATCTGCAGTTCAGGAACTTGGCACCAGAGGACTCATTAACATGTAAAACTCACTAACAAACCAAATCTGTCGGTATGTTTTTATTAATTCCTTAGTTCTTATCTGGTTCATTAGAGAGACTTCAGAAGTGAAAATATTTCAGTAATAGAAAACAATTCATTCTCTTCATTGCTCTCCAGTTTCCCCATCCCCTTACTCCTCGCTCAGTCACATCCCTCTAAACTCCCCAGGTGCTGCTTTGAGCTTCAGGCAGTTGGAAGAATGCCCTGGTCTTTCAGCAGGCTGATAATCTCTTCAGCCAAATCCTTCCATGTGTTTATATCTGTCATATCCCATCCATCTCTCTCCCATACTTGGAGTGAGGTTATCCCTTTGGATGGTGACCCTCGCTGGAGGAGGTTCACCAGGTTGAAGAAGCCCATGTCCCTCATCATCCCCAGACAGGGCTTATGCGCTAAGCCCCAATCCTCAAAACTAAGAAATTCCAACTGAACTCAAGAAAAACAGGTTTTGGCATCAAGAACACACAACGCTGGCACGGGCTGCCCTGAGAGGCTGTGGAGTGTCCTGTCGTGGAGATACTAAAAACCAGCCTGGACATCTTCTTAAGTGACCTGCTCTGGCTGACTCCCTCTAGGGCAGGGGGATTGAACTTGACGATCTCCAAAGATCCCTTTCAATCTACATGATTCTGTGAGGACATGGCAGTCCAGCAACATCTAGGGTAGATGCTTGTGAGGTCCCTTCTGCCTGAGAACCCAACAGGCCAGCAGCAGGCCAAGGCCTGGCGTGTTGATTGTGAGGTCACCGCTGCTATAACGGCAGGAACCTGGTGGCAGGCCAACCCCAGGCTCAAGGCTGGGTTCGGTGCCTACGAGGTCATTTCTCCATGAGTACGTGACAGGCCAGCAGCAGGCACGTGGTGTGGATGTTGGTTATGAGGTCAGTGCTGCCACAGTCTCTGATAGGCCAGAAGCAGGCAGATATTGATTTGGAGGTCACTTCTGCCTGAGTCCTTGATAGCCCCGCAGCAGGCAAATGGCCTGAATGCCAGTTGTGAGGCTGCTGCTGCCTGAGGACCTGAGGGACCATGAGCAAGCTCGTGGGTGTTTGAAGCCCTGTGTTCCAGAGCACCCCTTAGGCCAGCAGGTTGAAGACCAGGCTTGGTTCTTGTGAGGCCCCAAGTATGGGACATGCCAGCAGCATGCGTATGAATGCAACACACAGTATGGGACACGCCAGCACGTATGGAACACACCAGCGGCTAGAGGTCGCTTGTGGGATCACTGCTGCTTGGGCACATGATTGTCCAGCAGCAGGCTCATGACTGGGGTCTGTGTTTGTGAAGTCATTTCCTTCTGAATACCTTTGTAGGCCAAAATGAGGCTTGTGGCTGTGTTTGGAGCCTGTGTGGTCTCTTCATCTTGGAAACTTTCTGGACTCTAACATAGGTGGTGGGACATCCACACTAATGGTCCCAAGGCTTCTCCCCCCCAGCTTTTACTTTCTGAGCAGTGAAATGTCTTGGGATTTCTCTTCCATGGGTTGAGGCTTCTGGGCTCACTGGTAGGGCGTCCAACAAAGCTAAGATGCCTGGGCATGAAGAGTGAAATATTTATTAATATACAAACAGTGATTTAACAAAATTAGTAGTGAACGCGACAGTGTTTTATGGGGTGTGATGAGAAGGTACACTTGATTCTTTATTGCATAGAGGACAGGGTCGGACAAGCTGTCAGGGAGACCCTCCCGTTGAGTCATGAGGCTCAACTTGCTTTCTAAACTCCTCCTCGGAGAGGAGTCTGCCTGTGGCTGGATCCAATGCTAGTCCCAGCCTTGGTTAACGGTTTATGTCTAAAGGATTATATATTTGCAATCAATCCTTTCTATCACTTAGCTAAGATTTCACAGTTTAACGTTCTATTAATCACCTACCGAGAACCTGTTGTGGCAAGGAATCTCTCGACGTGTAGGAGTAGAACCTTAAGCGAGCATCCCTGCTCAAGGGGAGATCCTGGCGTGCAGCCCACCGCCGTGCAGGAGAGCTCCAAGCACTCTTGGGCTGTCCACTATTTATAGAGTAAGAGAATTGACCTACAGTCATATTCGCATGGGAACAAAATATCTAGGCCCCCACTCCAGACAGTGTGTTGGCTGTGTTGCCAGCCATCCCCCAAAGTCCAGGTGACACTCATCACACCTCCCACTGATGGTTATGGCTTGAGCAGGGGCTGGGGAGGGGCAGAAGCGGGAGAGCGCAGCGCCACAAGATGCAGCACACAGGGATGTGGTTTAGTGGTGGACCTGGCAGGGCTGGGTTTACAGTTGGACACAATGATGTTAAAGATCCTTTCCAACATAGATGATTCCATGAGTCTGTGATTGTTTTGAGCCTCAGGACTCTGTTTCCTCCTCGCCCCTTCTCTGGGAGGCCAGGAGGTGTCCCAGAATTTTCCTACACTTGGCATTGCTCCCCCTCACATCCCTCTGCCCCAGGAAGAGCCCTGGGCCACAAGCGAGGGACAGGATCTGCCTTGCCAGGGCCTGGGGCTGAGGGCTTGGCCTTTCTGCTGCATCAAACAAAGCAAGGGTTTCTTCAGCATTACAGCCACCTGCACTCTGCCTTTGCCCACCTGCAACCACAGCCTGCAATTATCTGCTCTAACGAGTCCCTGGGGAGGCTTTGTCAGGAATGGCCCTCAGTGGGGCTCATTAATGCTTCCAGGTACTTGGAGTTTGACTTCTGATTTCTTGAGCACTCTGTTCAACCTTCTCTCAGTATCTGAGGTCTGTGGACTCAGCAGCAAATACCCCATGGGGCTCATTAAAAGACAGAAAGCCTTAACAAGCTTCTCTTTTTGTAATTTTCTTCAAGACTTGTACAGCTAATTGGAGAGGTTTCATAGTGTAATGAAGTAGGAAGATTTCAAAATGCATCTGAGAAAAATGATCTTTTCTGTTAAAGGATATATTTTATTACTTTTCACTTTACAGAAGAGGTGATAGAAGCATCCTCTGATTGATATTGGTGCAGAGTGTTTCCTCAGGAAGTCTGGACACCTAGGGAAAGCAGTCCCTTGATGTCCATTGCTGGATGGACAGCCTTGCTCCTCACCTCCCCAACCTCACCATTTCTGACATTGCCCACCTGGGACTTGCATCACTGCTCCTTGCATCAGACTTCTCCACTGGTCTCTGCAGCTGCAGGTTACAGCTCCATTGCACCATCTCCCACCTGAGCCCCTTAGAGACCTGGCTGCACCCAGGCACAGGAGAATTTTCCCCATTCTTCAGAAAAGAAAAGTAAAGCACAATCAGTTTTCATAAACAATAAATGGTATTCTGTAATCATATGCTAAGTACAAGCTACCACTAATGAAGTTGATTTCTACAAGGGATAAACTTAGGTAGTTAGATAAAAAACAATAGATATAAACATAATTAAAGAGCTGGCTAAGGAGGCAATTAGACTGTTGAGAGACAGTCAGGCTGTTCAGTCCCTGAAGGTGAAAGCAGCAGCGTGGGCGAGAGGTACCTGGATGAACAAAGAGTAAATGGAGAAGAAAACTGAAGAATTACGGAAAGGGCCTTTGCCTAGACAGTCTGGATCTGAAAAGGTGACTTTAGAAATGGTCACTGTATCAGGACAAGTAGACAAAAAATTAGAGAAACTAACTGCACTGTGTAACAGGGAGAATAGTTGTAATGGCGTCACAGGGAAGATCAATATTTCTTTGGAATATCCTTTCTGAGAGATCATGGGATTGGCAGAGGTCTCTTGTGAGAGAGGACAAGCAAGTGGTGCACCTGTCTTTGGAAGAATCCAACAGTGCACCCCAGGGAACCAGAGGCTGCAGAAGCTCATGTCGGTGAGGAGCAGGCCATCAGTTGGAGTCCTCTTGGGTGACATTTGTGGGCACCAACAGCAGAACGTGTCCAAAACCCATCAGCATGGACTTACCAAGGGTCAATCATGCCTCGCCAACCTGACTGCCTTCATGATGTAGTAACTGCATTTGTGCATGAGGGCAACTCTCGCCACGTTTGTCAATAGCAATAAACTCGGAGGATCATTTGTTTACCAATTAATTGACCAATTACTGCCATGGGCAAAACAGACCCAACTTGGGAAAATTCATTAAATGTATTTCCAATTGATTGTAACAGAATAGGACAGTGAGAAAGAAAACACAATTCAAAACACCTTCCCCGCTCCCTCCCTCCCTTCTTCCCAGGCTCAACTTCATTCCTAACTCTTCTACCTTTGCCCCGAGTGGCACAGGGGGGTTGTGGAATGGGAGTTGCCGTCAGTTCATAACACTTCGTTTCTGACCTTGCCCAAATGTGGGTCCTTCCCACTGACTGCAGTTCTCCACAAACTGCTCCAGCGTGGATCCTTTCCACAGGGTACAGTCCTTCAGGCGTGGACTGCTGCAGTGTGGGTCCCCCACAGGCCACAGGTCCTGCTGCAAAACCTGCTCCAGCATGGGCTCCTCTCCTTGGGCAGCAGGTCCTGCCAGGAGCCTGCTCCACCGGGGTCCTCCATGGGCTGCTGGTCTAACGCTCCTAAAGGAAAAAGGCCAGCCCCGCACGGCTTCTCTTCTGGACCAGACCACAAGAAGTCCCGGAGGATGGTTGTTTCCTATGCCCGTGGGACTTGAGAAAACTCAGAAGACTCCAGTGTTTTGGGTATTGCTGAACAGAGTTTGCATGGTGTCAAGGCCTTCTCTGTTTCTTCGTTCTGCTCCCTCCAGTGAGTAGGTGGGAGGTGAGAAAGAAGTTGAGAGGGGACCCAGCCAGGACCGCTGATCCAAACTGACCAGAGGCATATTCCATACCATATGACCTCATGCTCAGGAATAAAAGTTTGAGGCACAGGAGGAAGATGGTGGGGTTTTTTATTGTTTAAGGAGTCTGCTGCTTGGAGACTGGCTGGGCATTAGTCTGCTTGTGGGAGGTGTTGAGTGATGGTCTCCGTTTCACTTCTTGAGGTTTTTTTTAATCTCTTCTCTTCACCAGTTAAATTGTTATGTTGACCCAAAACTTTTCACACTTTATTTCTTCCTTGTCCCCCTTGTGAATGGGGAAGAAAGTGTGAGCGACTGTGTGGCTGCTGGGCTATTGGCCATTGGCCATGGTCAACACATCGCAGCCAGGAATATTGTGATAGCTGGGAGCGAGTTCAGCGGTTGGCCACCAAGATGCTTAGGGGCTGAAGGGGAAGGGCCTTCTTTAGCCTGGAGAAGGGAAGGTCTTGGGAAGCTCATAGCAGCCTGTGTGTCCCTATGGGGACATTTTCAGGGCCATGGAGCCAGGCTTGTGACAGTGGTGCTTGGCAGGAGGTTAATAGACAATGGTCAGATGTTGAAATAAGGAAGGTTCAGGACAAAGAAAATGAAAATCTTTTTCTCTGTGAGGGCATCCAAGCATTGCAGGAGGTTTCCCAGTGACATTGTGCCATCTCTGTCCTTGGATGTTTTCCATCTCCTACGGGATAAAGCCTTGAGCAACATTTGACCAGCATTGGTCATGCCTTGAGGCATTTGACCAGCTTCCTGAACAAAGCTATCAGTATGCCATGCCTCCTGAGATTCCTGGGAGCAGCCACTTTCTTGTCTTTCTTGTTCTTCTACAAACTTCTCCACATCTCCAGACCAAGTGGTGATTTAGGCTGTAAAGAGAATGGAAACAAAGCCTCTGGCTTGGTTACTATCAACTTAATTGCTAGAAGAGAGTGAGATGGAGGGATCTCAGAGCTTCCAGATTCCTGTGGAAGTTTGAAGGCCTCCAAGAAAGGAGTTGAAAATAAGAGTGTTGAACTAGCCTAGCCTTTACATCACTTCACATGGGATGCTTCTGCTTCCCACTTTCAGTCATTGGCACCCAGAAACCTCACATGCTTTTCTTCCTCTCCTCCCCAAACCTGACCAAGTGACATGAAGAAAGAACGCAGAAAGGCCCTAGGCCCCTGTGAATCAGCTGGGGTCTGGCACTTGGAGGGCCGCTCAGTGAATGGCAGTTCTTTCGTGGTCCACCCGATAAAGAATCAAGCTGGGAAGTCAGCCTGCAAGAGCAAACCAACAAGGTCCATGGACAGGCAAGGCTGTGTCTGGAGAACCTTTACACCTACAGCATAGATCAAGCTGGGGCTGAACCTCAGGCCTGGGCTTAAAGGGGATCCTGAGCTGATGGACAGAGGGGTGGGAGGAGGCCCCAGGTGAAGCTGCTCAGGGCCATGAAGGCCTGTGGATGTTTTCAGGGCCCTGACATGCTTTCCATGGGAGCCCACCTGCCAGTGCCCTCAGTAGGCCTCCTTCCCTACTGTCCAGGGTTTATGCTCTGCTCCTCTCCTTCCCTGTTCCCCTGGAGATCTGGGAGACCACCATTTGATGGTCACTACAGCCAAGGCTGAGACTGGTCTTCACATCTCTGACCAGCTCTGCCTCTTGGCAGTACCAGCTCCACTTGTGCATCAGTGTGGCCCATTTGGCAGCTGTGCTAAGAACCATCAGCATGGACTTACCATGGGTAAATCAAAGAAAAAGGAAGCCTACAGAAGGTGGAAGCAAGGACAGGTAGCCTGGGAGGAATACAGAGAAATTGTCCAAGCAGCCATGGATCATGTCAGGAGAGCTAAAGCCCAGAGAGAGTCAAATCTGGCCAGAGGCATCAAGGGCAACAAGAAAGCTGAATAAAGAACACGGACTTCACGGTATCCAAGTGCTGTTGTGCAGAGTTCTTTGTTTCAACACCAAGCTGTGTGAAGCAGTTGACAAGCTGGAGGGATGGGATGCGATCCAGAAGGACCTGGACAGGCTTGAGAGATGGGCCTGTGTGGACCTCATGAAGTTCAACCAGGGCAGGTGCAAGGTCCTGCACGTGGGTCGGGGCAATCCCAGGCACAAATACAGGCTGGGTGGAGAATGGCTTGAGAGCAGCCCTGAGGAGAGGGACTTGGGTGTGCTGGTGGATGAGAAGCTCAACATGAGCCAGCAATGTGCACTCGCAGCCTGCTCCGGTGTGGGTCCCCCACAGGCCACACTTCCTGCCAGAAACCCTGCAGAGGCATGCTGGAGTGGATGGCAGGTGGACACAAAACGATGGATGAGATTCCCACAACGAGAGTAAAAGCTGCAGTCCCCAGGGCCAGAGAGAAACAGGCCTTGGCTGCGCAGCCCTGGCAGGAGAGGGGTTTGCTGTCCCAGGTTACTCTGAAGCACTGTGGGACCTATGGCAGCGGTGGAGCTGATCTGCAAGAAGGACAAGCTGCTGAGAAAGTCCCTGGGGGAGGACAGCTTGTGATCTAGCCACGCTGTGGGCATCATGCTGGGGGCTGACTGGCTAGATAGTGGCTCTGCAGAGAAGGACCTTGGGGTCCTGGAGGACAAACAGCTGAGCATGAGCCAGCAATGCACCACCATGACAAAGACCAACAGCCTCCTGGGCTGCAGCAGGAAAAGCATTGCTGGCAGATGGAGGGAGGTGACCTTCCCCTCTCCTTGGCACTGGTGAGGCCACACCTGGAGTGCCCACACCCTGCACACTCACACAACTTAGCTCTACACTGACATTTTCCTCTCCCAGGCTTTTACCAGCCCATCCCAGCTGTTCCTCATCTCTCTCCAGAGCCCTTGCCCTCTCCTCTGCCCAGCCAAGCACAGCTGCCCAGTCTGGGCTGGTCCCACAGCAGTGCCCACCACAGTCGCTGCAGAGCTCTCGGCACTCACTCCACAGCCCCAGCTCCTCTGAAGGGCACACAGCCCCTGGGGGGCAGACAAGGAGCTCAGCCTCCCCATCAGCCCCAGGCTAGTGCTGGCCTCAAGGCAATGAGGAAAACAGGCTAGTCACTCTCTGCCTCTCCTGATAGCCTTTTGAGGTGACCCCCAACCCTGACTGAATTTGCCCCCTCCTCTGCTCACATCAGCCCCGCTCCCCAGGACAGCACGACATTCCTTGGCCCTGAGGGTCCTCCGGCAGCTCCCACACCTCTCCAGCCTCCCTCTCCCACGCCTACCGGATCCACACTGACTTTCTGGGCATTGCAGAGTCCTTGTTTGTGCATACCTCAGTTTAGTGTTTTGCTTGTGGGGGACTTCACCTCTGTGGATGTTTCATCTCCTGTGTCTTCATTCACTCCCAGCTCAGGGCACGTGGTGAGTCCCCATCCTCTCCTCACACGTCCCGATTCATTTCCAAAGAGTCTGCTGTATGCCATAAGTCCTGACACATGTGAAGCAGCCTGAGGAGGTAATCGGGAGCTCATGCACCATCTCCACTACCACTGGAGACAAGAAGAGAGCCTTTCAAAGCAGAACATTTGGTCCACGGAACCCAATAGTACAGTGAGCTTAACCCCAAACACAGGGAGAACACAGGGAGAACAGACTCTTTGAAAGACCAGTTCGTTGGACATTTTATTGGCAGCACCTTTGGAGGAAGCACCTAGCATCCAGGCACTGCACCTGGGAGATGCCTTTTTCTTGAAGAGCTGCTATTAGGCAGGTCACCTTTGACACAGTGTTGTGCAAGGGTCAGACACAACTGGATCAAACCTCAAGACAAGTAGTACAAACCCAGAAAATTATACAGAAGCAGGATGACTGCAAGAGAAAAAAGCAGGCTTATTGCCTAAGAGAAAGTCTAGAAAACATGCGGAGAAGGGGAGACAATTTATTAATGGTGAAACAACGTCCATTGAGCCAGTTTCCATAGGGCATCCTTGAGCTCCTGGTTCCTCATGCTGTAGATGAGGGGGTTCACTGCTGGAGGCACCAATGAGTACAGGACTGCCACCACCAGGTCTAGAGCTGGGGAGGAGATGGAGGGGGGCTTGAGGTAGGCAAACACGGCAGTGCTGAGAAACAGGGAGACTACAGCCAGGTGAGGGAGGCACGTGGAAAAGGCTTTGTGCTGTCCCTGCTCAGAGGGGATCCTCAGCACAGCCCTGAAGATCTGCACATAGGACAGCACGATGAACACAAAACAACCAAAGCCTAAACAGACACTAACCACAAGAAGCCCAGCTTTCCTGAAGTAGTAGTCTGTGCAGGAGAGCTTGAGGATCCGGGGGATTTCACAGAAGAACTGGTCCAGGGCATTGCCCTGGCAGAGGGGTAGGGAAAATGTATTGGCCGTGTGCAGGAGAGCATTGAGAAACCCACTGCCCCAGGCAGCTGCTGCCATGTGGACACAAGCTCTGCTGCCCAGGAGGGTCCCGTAGTGCAGGGGTTTGCAGATGGCAACGTAGCGGTCATAGGACATGACAGTGAGAAGATAAAACTCTGCTGACATGAAAAAGACAAACAGAAAGACCTGGGCAACACATCCTGCATAGGAGATGTCCCTGGTGTCCCACAGGGAATTGGCCATAGATTTTGGGACAGTAGTGGAGATGGAGCCCAGGTCGAGGAGGGAGAGGTTGAGGAGGAAAAAGTACATGGGGGTGTGGAGGCGGTGGTCACAGGCGATGGTGGTGATGATGAGGCCATTGGCCAGGAGGGCAGCCAGGTAGATGCCCAGGAAGAGCCCGAAGTGCAAGAGCTGCAGCTCCCGTGTGTCTGCGAACGCCAGGAGGAGGAACTGGGTGATGGAGCTGCTGTTGGACATTTGCTGCCTCTGGACATGGGGACCTGTTCAAGGAGGAGACCAAAGTCTATTCAGTTTCTCAGAAAAACTTCTGAAAGTTCCTCTCCCCTTTCAAGCAGACCTTTGGCAGGTCCCTTTCATGAGCTGTGGTTGGTGCTGGCTGAGGGTGCCGCTGGGAGCAGGGGGCTCTGCAGGATTCAGTCCTGCCTACAGCAATTGGTCGATAGGAAGACGGGGTGATCTTAGCCTATATCCACTTTTGATATCAAAGAGCTTTCCAGCATTGGCACTCCTAATTCACCCGACGGCAGAGCAAAGTTGAGGGGAATTTGCTTTGTGGACTTTGTTCCAGTTGTCACACAAGAGCTGAGGAGTTTTGGAGCATTCCTGCTGCACTCCAAGTGAAATCCTGTGGGTGCTGGCAGGCAAAGGGACTGTCCCTCAGTGAAGAGTGTGGAGAGCTGACCTGTCCCTCAGCCCTGCTCCCAGCTGCCCTGGGCAGGCACCTTTTTGAGCTGGAGGACAGTAACACCCAGGTGTTCCCCCCAAAAGACCAGGACACTGCTGAGAGCAGAGGAATCTCATCTCTCCCCTCCCAGCCAGGGACACAGAGGCCTCATTGCAGCTGCCGACCTACAGCCGTCCCGTGGCATCTCCTTGGCCTTAGCGCTGTGGTGTCTTCTCTGTCGGGTACTTAGAAAACACAGAGATGCCATGGGAGAGTTGTGACCTTCTGGAGGGCAGCCTGCAGCTCAGCAGGGCCCCCTCAGGGAAAGAGCCCAATGTCTTTAAGATGGGGTGTCCTAAAAGGTCTTTTCCAGTCAGGCACACTCTGGTGCCTGGCTCCAAAGTCCACGAGGGCATTTGGCTGCTTTTCCTCCATGGAAACATCTGCATGGCAGGACCCAAGTGCTTGTGTCTCAGCTGAAGCTGAATCCCCATCTCCCTCTGTGTTGGTTGAGCTGTTGGGAAGGAAAGTGATGGCCGAGTGTTTGTGACGCTGAGAGTGGGGGGCTGCACTGTGTGGGAGAGGAGACCTGGGAGCTGCTGCAGGAAAGGTGCTTGCACTGCAGCGGATGGCAGGGGGGTGCCCGAATCCCCCCTCCCCTCACGTTTCTGGGATCTCCTCCCTCTCCCTCTCTGACAAGGGTTCTGCTGCCTGGAGCTGTCTCTGCTGGGAACCATTTCTCTGTGCCCAGGTCTCCTCCTTTGCAGTGCTCACAGAAAGAGAACTCCATCCCACCTGCGATGTGCTCAGCTCTGCCCTGCAAACACCTCCTGGCAGCAGGGAACTGCTCCAGGGCATCTCTGCCTGCAGAGGGGCAAAGGAGCCGCTCAGAGAACTCAAAGGGAGTGGGCGACCCCGTGCCTTCGCAAGAGTGGGAAAATAAAGTCCCATCTCCCACTGTCCACCCAGCCAAACAAGGTGACTCATCTCAAAGCACAGACTCCTTCCCTTTCAGGTAATCCCCACTTTGACCAGCCTCTTGAAAAGTTTCCTTGGAAATGCCCTGGCAGTGATCCCCCGGGGTGCAGGGACCGTCTGCGGAAGGACAGCCCTGGGCTCCTCTGGCTGCACACCCAGGTTGGTACCCCTGCAGTCATCCCAAAGACAAGGAAACCACCGTGCCCCGACCTGCTGAAGTGCAGCAGGGAAGCCCTGCTCCAGAGCACGTCCTCGTCCTCCTCCTCCTCTGCTTGGGAATCTGTGAGAATCCTCCTGCCAGGTCCTGCAGGCTGCGGGATGAACCAGGTCTAGGATGTCCTCCAAAGAACACCAAACTCAGTACCCTGCAGCCAGAGACTTACCATATAGAGGGCTGTGAAGATTCCTCCCGCAGTGAGAGCTCAGCTATCCCCCCGCTCCTAGAGTGCCTTTAACACCTCTGCCTTGCTCCTCTCCCCTTGGCACCTGCAGGCAGTGCCCTCAGCCCTGCTGCGCTTTGGGCAGAGCTGTCTCTCTGCAGTGCTGTGGAAGGAGTGCTGCCCGCTTGCCATGAGCTCCCTCTGTCCCAGGAGCCCAGCCCAGCTCAGCAGCAGAGGAGCAGCCCAAGGCAGCCCTTTCTCTGCCCACTTTGCCCTCCCTTCAGGTGTCCCTGGGGCTTCGGGAGAACCTGCTGGGAAACAGGCTGAAGTCAGCACTGAGGTTCCCTCCCTCAGCTGGGCAGAGACACTTCTTTCCAGCTGTGTCGTTTCTATTACCAGAGACAGAGTTAGGCATGAGAATAGCCTTTCCTTGTCTCACCATTAGACAGGACACCCAGACAGCTCTTTACCCCTGGCGGGTGCAGTGATGCAGCTGAATCATTTGAGGCATCTCATCCTGGGTTTGAAGTCCTGGGCTAGAGGAGGACTCCCTCTTGTTCCTTCCACAAACCCACAGGAGGTGGGATTCTTCTTGCCTCAGTTCAGGTGTGCACAAATACAGGCAGCTGTGTGGGAGCTCCTTGTCTCAGCTCTCAGGCTACTTCATGGAGATTGAGGGTGTTGTTCAGGTGGAAACACCTGGTGACATTGGAGGTGACACCAGAGCTTGTCCAAGACATTTGCAGGTGACTGCAAGCTCTAATGCAGCAATGCTGAGAGACAAAGCAGCACCAGGGGGCACCATCCTGGAGCCTTGTGAGGAATTCCTTTGGCAGATGGAAATGACAGCAGGTGTTTACATTTAAGACAACTAAAACCTTTCCTTTTCCTTATATCTACAGCAGCCTACAGAGGTCATCAGCTGAGCAAATGGACCTAAGTCCCTCTCTTTCTCTTCTCCATCAGCTGTAGTTCCTAGCTCTCCACTGACTGTAATGGCAGTTGTTTCAGGGACATCCCTACATGGCTTAACCCAATTCAGGACGCTTCTCAATGGCCAAACACAGGCCTGTGGTGCTAAGTGAGATGCCAGCGCTCTCCAGCACAGGCTGGCAGGGACCGCACAGGACCTATGGGAAAGCCATTGGTGTTCAGAGCAGATGCGTGAGGGACACCTCAGAGGGCACTGCAGGCCGATTTGGTTCCTTTGTGCAAGCCTATGTGGCATCTCAGGCACGTTCAGTTTCCGTGGATCAGCGACTGAAACCCACCACTGCAGTGAGGCACGGTCTCACCCATCTCCATTCAGCTGATGCAGAGAAGGTCATGAACAGGAAGCCTATCACACTGGGGTCTCAAATGATTTGGCTGCTCCCAAACTCTCCCAGTTCTTCTTTCAACAATCCTTTCCTGAGGCCCTTGATGAGGGACATTTTGAGCAGCACCTTGTCATCCTGGAGATCAGCTTCACCTCCAGCACAGGTCTTCAGCAACACTACAGACAAAAAAGCCTGCTTCTTCCAGGGCTACAGAGCCCAGCCTGGCTTTTCTGGTGTTGTAGGGAGCAGCGTTTTCTCGTTTAGTGCCTTCACATTGCCGCCTGCCGTCGCATCCAGTATGTCTCTGGTCTCGAGCACAGCATTAGCAGGTGTGGGGTCTTGGGCACTTGGTACTGGGTTTGCCTGGGACAAGTCCAAGCTTGGCCCCAGTGCTCCAGCTCAGGTGCTGCAGACCAAATGTGCACCAGTGCCCTCAGCCTGGGGCACAGACCGGAGGAGCTGGAGTCCCATGTGCCATCCTAGAGTTTGTACGTTGGTGGAATAAGTGGCAAGGGGTGGTGGGACAGCTCACAGTGGTGCTGCCATGGTGCATAGGGGCTTTTCAGGAGAGACGGGCCAGGAAGATGAGGAGGGAGATGCCCTCCATGTGCAGGAGCTTGTTGCCTGTATGGAGCTCCTCTACGGGATGCGCAGCAGGTTGCGTGAGCCCTTGTGAGTGAGGGTCAGAGGAGAGGCCTGTTAGTGTGACACCCTCGTGGGAGACAAAGCACCTGCAATCAGGGTAAGGAAGTGGAGAAAGGTTTGCTTAAGCGAGCCATGGAAGTCCTCAGATCCATGACCCCAAGTGCTATTGGAGACTTTAATGACACTCACTGGCAGGTGAGCATGGCAGGATGCATACTGTCCAGCTGGTGTTGGGATCTCTTTGGACAACTTCTTTGCACAGGCGCAGACCAACAAAGGTGATGCTCACTCCAATCCAGTCCTTGCAAAAGAGGAAGCGCTGATCAGGGATGCAAAAACCAGTATCAGCTTTGGCTGTAGGGACCATGAAATACCGGGAGAAGATTTTAGCCTCTTCAGGGGACTTTCAGTGGTAGGCCCATGGGCAGCAGTATTCAAAGGCAGCAGAGCTCAGTACAGTTGGTCTTTCAGAGAAGCATCTTCCAAGCATAAGAACTGTCGACATCATAAGCCGGAAAACAACCAGACATTTCAGGAGAGCAGCTTGGCTAAGGAAGGAATGTGGATGCAAGGACTGAAGCAGGAATTTAGAAATAGGGATGGCTTTAGAGGAGCCAAAGCTTCCCTAGTGTTGACCCTTGCAAGAGCTTCGAGGACATCAAGAGGATCTCTTAGTACTTCCAGAAGAATTCAAGAAAAAAAACAAAGATTATGTGTGACCACTGGAGAATTTAGTAAGAACAGGTGTAGAGAAATATGAGATACTGTATCCCCCTTGCCTTAGTCTTCCCCAGCAAGGTCTCTCAGCCCTTTGCTCCTCAAGGCAGGAGTCTGGAAGAAAATAACCAGCAGTGAATGTGGATCAATTCAGGTGTCACTTGAGCAAACATAGTCCTTACCAGCCTATGGGGCTGGAGGGGCAGGCTCCCAAGGACCTGAGCGAGCAGGACGGTGTCACTGTGAGGCCCTTCTCCATCATCTTTGAAAGGTCACGGAGTCTGAGGGAACTCCCTGATTACTGTAAGAACCCAAACATTGCATGCACCTTGCAAAAAGGCCCAAAGGATGAGCAGGGTGACAGAAGGCTGTGCCCCCCTGTGACACCCCTTTCTGGGTGTCTGAAAGAGAAGGTGATTTACCCTGGATTTACCCAAGGTAGCTTCTTCCTGGCCATCCTTTTTACGTTTTCTGAAGAAAGGAGAGGATTTCTGGGCAAGGAAGAGCAATGATTGTCTTCTACCTGGAAGTCAGCAAGGCTTTCAGCATCATCCCCCACAATGTTCAATGTCAGCACACTATGGTCTGCATGGATGGATAAATAGATGGGTAAAAACCAGCTGGACAGGAGGGCTGTCGTGGTTTGGGGCAGATTGGCCAATGGTGAGATGACAGATGCTCTCCCCCACCTCTCATTCCAAGGAGACACAGAAAAGAGATAAAAGATTTATGTGTTTAGAAAAAAATGGTTACTGTAATAAAAATAATAGTTCATTAAAGTAGTTATATTAATGAAATATTAATAATTAAATATAAAGGAAATAATGAAATAGATACAATGCACACAAAACCGTTTCAGGCTCCCAGGGAGATGTCAATGGCAGGCACTGGGGAAGTCAAGGACTGGACTCAGCGGCAGATAGGAACTGGATATCGGATATAGATTCAGGAACGCACAGATCAGGATCAAAGGCAGACAAACAGGGTCCTCCTCAGGGATCAGTCACTGAACAAAGAGAGCCATTGAAGAAAAGAGCCGACCTTTTGATCCCTCAGCTTTTACACTGAGCATGGGAGATGGGATGGAACACTCAGGAGATGGGATGGAACCATGCTAATGCTGGCCTCCTTTGTGGTATCTCTGCAATAAAAGGGAGTTTCCTCAGTGCCATGGGTGAAAATAGGCCTTTTCTTCCCAAACTGGAGTGCAGAACACACTCAGGGAACTGAAGGCTGAAAGGCCTTGATGATGTGCTTGGGTGCCGAATGGACTTGGGGGATGGATGGGGGCATCCCTCATGTCTCATCATGATGAGAAGTCATGACTGACTCACCCCAGAATTCCCTCTCGATTGCCGGTACATCAACATTCAGGGACGGAGCACCAGCCACGTCCCTTGCCTTTGGGGATTCACAAAGTCCAAGCCTGATGGTGAAGTCGTCACTCACAGGAGCGATGGGTGGCCCCATTGAGGCCATCGCTCCTCTTCAGGAACAGCAGGGAAAGCTCTGGATGACGAAGGATGCCAGGACATGCTCCAGAAAGAGAAGATCAGTGCTAATCCTGACACCTGAGTGCAAAGAAATAGCTGCACCTCAACAAAATAAATTACAAAAAATCCCAAACTAAACCCAGAGAACAGCATCCGCCACCAGCACCGTTTCAGTGGTAGTTCCAAGCGCTGCAGAGCTGCAGCTGATGGCCCTGCTGTCCCTGTCGCAGGAATCCAACTGACAGCAGTTACCAAGGCCCTTTGGGAAGACTGCGCTGGGTGTCACCTTCTCTGAAGAGGACCTGCTGCTTCCCTCTGGCTGCCATTAGCAGCAGAGCCCTCTGGTTCTCCAGCCCACACTTTGCCCCCTTGGACACAGGAGGGACCGGCTTTCAGCCGCTGCCTTAACAGCTGCCTTTGCTGTGCTCCTTTTCTGTCTCTCTTCCTACCGCATCCGTCAGGATGGGCTTCTTCTCATTCCAGACGGAGCCCAAAGCCTCAGAGTACACTGCCACCCCTGCTTACCCACCCTGGGATGTGTTGAAGAAATAACAATTAGCAAATAGGAACTCTACCCACAGTGCGTATCTGGCCAGCGTAAAAAGCTGTAACAGCTCATCCTAAAGCTCCGAAGGCATAGACCAGACGATACTTTGATCCCATATCTACCTCCTGTATGATCTGTCCTGAAGGTCAAATCATCGTTACATTTAGAAAAGGATGGAAGTTGAGGAGAAGTGGGCAGTAAACTACGAATGGTTGGGAAAAAGCAGCCAAGCAAGTGGCAAAGGCAGGAGCCGAGTGTTCCCAGGGCCAGCTCAGCCCAAGGAGCTTTGGCTGGCCCGCTCTTGAGGATGCCAAGCCCTGGCCAGGTGAGCTTACAAGCAGCGGCCAGGTGTCACATCACTGCCCCTTTGTGACAGGGGCCACCCCCAGATGCACAGGGACGCACTGTGGCCCCTCAGCAACCACAGCACAGGCACCTCCTGCAGCCACCAGCCGGCAGCTGTTGGGCTGCCCCAGGCACTGCTGGCCAAGGGCTGCTCATCTGCCCACAGAGCTCCCGCCTCTGCCTGGAGCCGCACCAGCCCCAGGAATAAAAACCTGCCCAGGGCTGTCAGCGAGCCCCTTCACAGCTTTGGCTGGCACAGTCGGGGGGCTGAGGGCTTCTTTTCCACTCTTCCCAGGTACAGGACTGCGTCTGTGAGACTCCTGCAGCAAAGCACTTGGTGTCTTACAAGTTCGTTTCCAATGAATTTTATTTACCCCCCAAGACACAGCCACAGGCTGACTGAACTAGTGCTACCAAAGAACCCCCTGCACTGGGTGCACCTCGGGTGGCTGCCAGGCCCCCACCCAGCTGCTCTCCCACCCTGCAGCTCCAATAGCCATTTGTGGGTGGCTTTTTAGCATCTCGTTTTACCCCACGACACGCCTGGAGGGCAGTGAGTGTTGCTTCTGCCCCAACGAGGCAGCTGGTTGCTATTCCTGCCCCCCTTGAGCTCGCCAGTTGGGCCCCTGCACCGCCTGCGTCCTCTAGTTTTCCCCACTCTTGCTCGGGGCAGTGAGTTCCTCTTGCTCAGCTCAGGGCAGGGAGTTTGCCTCCTGCCCCACTTGGGGCATTCAGTTTTGTCCCTGTCCTGCTCAGGGCATCTCGTTGTGCCCCAGCCCAGGCCCCCACCCCACTCGGAGGGGCCATTATTGTCCTGGCCACAGCGAGACCACCGGGGCTCCAGCGCCATTTCCCTGGGACCAGCCCCTGGTCAAGTGCTGCCCTGAATTGTCACATCACAACCACGCTTTTGCTTCCCAGCCTCCTCTAGCACCGCTCCTCCAGCTGGCATCTGACATTGGAAAAAGAGCCTGAGCCCTGTGATCCCTCAGCTTTTATACTGAGCAAGATGCCGGTGGGATGGAGTACTCTGTTAGTCAGCTTTGGGTCACCTCTCCTGTGCGCTCCTCCCCAAAGGTGCCATCCCTCTGCGCTTCTCCCTTCTGACCCTCCGTGCCCTGCCATGTTTAACCCACCACAGTCATCCTTCCCAACTCTCCTGCTACCAACAGTGCTAACAGGGTGGGATTCCTCAAGGGCTCCCCCAGCTTGGCATCATCTACAAAGGAGGTGAAAGTGCATTGTCTGCCATCATACGGAGAGATAATAATGTTCCATAGTAGTTGTCAAGGGCTGGTCTTTGATGGATGCCACTAGTAAGTGGCTGCCAGGAGGACTTTGTGCCACAGATGACGTCTCTCCCTCATCATTCAGACAGCTTCCGACCCACCATGTCGTCCACTTCTTCAGCCCGGCTGTCAACAACCTGGCTATACGGAGACTACAGAAGACCATGTCAAAGGCCTTGCTAAAGTCCGGGTACACAACATGCCCTTCTTTTCCCTCCCACATGTCTTCTGCCATCCCTTTCTTGTCCTTCAAACGCCTGCAGATGGCTGCAGGAGGACTTGTCATATCCCCTTCCCTGGTGAGGCTGGCCAGTCTGTCATTGTCCCAATCCTCCTTCCTGCCCTTTTGGAACACTGGGTTCATGTCCGCATTTTCCAAGGCCCCAGGAACCTCTCAGATGGCTCTGGCCTTTCCAAGGTGTTGGAGAGAGATGTCACAATGACACTGGCCAGCCTTCCCCATCTCCCTGACACCAAAAGTCTTCTCACTGTGGAAAACTTCCAGAGGCGTCACTTTCCAAGGAGTGCCCAGGACACAATACTTAACTTGTCCAGGCCCTCAGGGCCACTTCAGAAGAGTGATTTCTTCCTACAAGCCCACGACTCCAAGGGGATCTCTCTGCAGCCGACAGCTTTCCTAAGCTGTTTCTGTCAGTTCCTCCCAACCCCCACCCTTCCTTCTCCTCAGGCTGTAGATGAGAGGATCGAGCAGGGGTGAGGTGCGTGTTGAAACAGGGCTTTGTTAAACTCTCTCAGGAGGGCTGTTCTGGGCATCCCACTGACAGTGGTGGGGGTGCCGCAGAAAGGAGTGGCTCCAGGGAGGGGAGAGGAGCCGGTGGAGAAGGCCTTCTGCCTGCCCATGCTGGGCAGGAGAGCTGCCCCCAAGTGCAGCTCTGCTGCACGCACAGGATTCCGGCATGAACAGGAAGGGGAAGAATGGGTCTAAAAAGAGGTTATGAAAACAAAGTCCATGATGAATGTAATGGTTTCACATCAGGAGAGTTTCAGCATTGGTGTAAACCCACAGAATCACAGAATCATAAACAGGGTTGGGTTTTAAGGGACCTTTAAAGGTCATCTAGTCCAACCCCCTGCAGGGAGCAGGGACA
This sequence comes from Larus michahellis, assembly GCF_964199755.1. NCBI lineage: Eukaryota > Metazoa > Chordata > Aves > Charadriiformes > Laridae > Larus > Larus michahellis. Next base: position 1,873,998 of record NW_027436399.1, on the reverse strand, counting down.
TCTCCAATTAGACAGGTTGCTCAGGGCCCTGACCAACCTGACTTTGAATGTTTCCAGAGACTGGGTACATACAACCTCTCTGGGTGACCTGTTCCAGTGTTTCACTCCCACAAAGAAGAAGTGGTCCAGGACATGGAGACCACAACATGTATCTGGGACAAGAAGGAAATGATTGCTGTAGATGACAGAAATCCCCCCAGCCAAGGTGCAGCCTTCTTCTGGAGACAACCCTTCCAGTTCCCGAGCCTTGCAGAGAGCAGGGGGTGGCATACAGCCCAGTCGTCATCGTAGGATGGGGCCACCATCAGGAAACACTCCGTACACGCCAAAGGTGCAGGAAAGAGCACGACCCATTGCTGTGAGCAGAGATTGTGCTGTCCCCAGTAAGGGACAGTCAGGGTGTGGAGCTGGAGCAGGTTTCACAGTTTTCCAGGAGCAACCTCACAATGGGGAGGGTCTTCCCGACCACTGTCATGGGGCAGCTCAAGAGGAAGAGAGGAGGAATAGAATTTTTCTGAAGGTTGAGGAAATCTCCTACTGAGGGCATTTGCTTCTCTGTCAGGTGCTTAAAAATATTGTGAAGGACGTTCAGAGAGGTGAAACATGGAGAGTGTGTGTCTCTCACTGCATTCCTACTCCCTAGACGTGCTCTGTGCTCTGTGAGAGGTGAGAAATGCCATCTTCTAGAGGGCAATGCCGCTCACGCCTGCAGAACCCTTTCGGACTGCACAGGGGAGATGCTCCACAGAGGTGCTTCTGTCACACCGTGTAATCAAAGGGACAGGCCATGAAGAGAGGGGAGGGTGAGGTAGCACACAGGCTGTTCCTGGAGACACACACAGCACTGTCAGGGCGCTGGCAGGGCTGTTCAGAGACACGAGTCCTTCCCTGGCACGGGCAGAGGCCCTGCAGCAGACTCCATGGCCTCCTGTTGCCACTCCCAGAGGCCGGCAGCACCTCAGCCCCGCGCTGTGTCTCCCTGCTCGGCACCTCTCTGAGATGCCCCACGGCGTGAGGAATGGACACAGGGACCTGGGCTCAAGGAAGCCCATCCCAGTGCTGCATTCAGGGGGTTTCCCAGGGGACGTTACTCTCCAATGAAGGGACACTGCCTGTCCCACAGCACTTTCGGGCATTTCTAAGAACAGCTGCTGGTGTTTGTGCTCTCTCGGGTTCATGTCCCCACATGCACACGGTGTGCATGCCGAAATCTCCTCTGAACCATGCAAACAGGGACTTCTGACCTCGTTATTCGGTGTCTCTCCACAGGCAGACAAACATCCTCTCTGGGTTTGCGTAGGCGTCCAGTTCTGCAAATGGTGGTTTCAGGTGTCTGTTCTGTGACGATTGCCCTGGGACAGCTTCCCCGGGGTGTCCAGCAAACAAAGGCACAGACCAGACCCCGCTCTGCTGGTCCTTCAGTTCTGTCCCTGGAGGTGTGGCTGTGCAAGGACACTGTTGTGTGTGCCCTCACCCTGCACACGCACACTCTTTACCTCTTTACTGGGCATCCCTCACCAGGGCACGTTTGAAGGAACGCTCTTGACAGCAACTGTGGAAGAAGACCTGATCCTTCCTGCGCTGCCCTGAGCAGATCCCCTTTCATGGTGGAAACTCTGTTATGCAGACGAGCTTTTTCTCAGAGGTGCCCATTGCTTCTCCTTGCCTGTGATCACAGAGCTGCTACACAGCAGCACCATGACCAAGCTGCCAGAGCACTCAGGCCTTAGATCAACACAGGGGCTCAGAAGGCGAGTGTGGAAGTGAAAATAGAGCAGCCCCGCAAAGAACAAGTGCTGGTGCTCTGCAAGTACTGGGATTCTTTCCCCTCCTCCTCGGCGCTCAGGCTCTACCCCTGCAGCTCCAGAAAAGGCCTGAGAAGAAGGATTTTGGGCATGACTCTGTGAGTCTCAGAAATTTGGATAGATAGGTAGTAAAAAAAAAAAATCTCAAATAATGACATCTATTTGTGGACAAAAGTATATAATTTAAAAAAAAAAAAAAGGCAAGAAAAAGCCAAAACCCTCAACCAAACCTAACACACAGTTACCTAACCCCTAACCAAACCTACAGAAGACGGGCTTGGCGTATAATGAATTACATTATGAGTGATTTGCAGGAGACAGTTTATTGCTGCAGAAAATAACCTGGTCATTAATTTCCAGAGGGCATCCTTGAGCTCCTGGTTCCTCATGCTGTAGATGAGGGGGTTCACGGCTGGAGGCACCACGGAGTACAGCACAGCCACCACCACATCCAGGGATGGGGAGGAGATGGAGGGGGGCTTCAGGTAGGCAAAAATGCCAGTGCTGATAAAGAGGGAGACCACGGCCAGGTGAGGGAGGCACGTGGAAAAGGCTTTGTGCCGTCCCTGCTCAGAGGGGATCCTCAGCACGGCCCTGAAGATCTGCACATACGACAGCACGATGAAAACAAAACAACCAAAGCCTAAACAGACACTAACCACAAGAAGCCCAACTTCCCGGAGGGAGTCTGAGTGTGAGCAGGAGAGCTTGAGGATCTGGGGGATTTCACAGAAGAACTGGTCCAGGGCATTGCCCTGGCAGAGGGGCAGGGAAAATGTATTGGCCATGTGCAGGAGAGCATAGAGAAACCCACTGCCCCAGGCAGCTGCTGCCATGTGGACACAAGCTCTGCTGCCCAGGAGGGTCCCATAGTGCAGGGGTTTGCAGATGGCAACGTAGCGGTCATAGGCCATAATGGTGAGAAGACAATACTCTGCTGCAAGAAAGAAGACAAAGAACAAGAGCTGTGCAGCACATCCTGCATAGGAGATGTCCCTGGTGTCCCAGAGGGAATTGGCCATGGATTTGGGGACAGTGGTGGAGATGGAGCCCAGGTCAAGAACAGAGAGGTTGAGGAGGAAGAAGTACATGGGGGTGTGGAGGCGGTGGTCACAGGCGATGGTGGTGATGATGAGGCCGTTGGCCAGGAGGGCAGCCAGGTAGATGCCCAGGAAGAGCCCGAAGTGGAAGAGCTGCAGCTCCCGTGTGTCTGCGAATGCCAGGAGGAGGAACTGGGTGATGGAGCTGCTGTTGGACATTTACTCTTTCTTAGAATGGGGGCCTTGTCCAAAGGAGGAAAAAAACAGAAAAAAATTAGGACAGACGCCTTATAGCAAAGACAGTCTCCTTTTCTGTGTTTTTTTGATTTTCTACCATCACGTCTGGTAACTGTTCTTTTTAGGGGAAGAAATCCTTATTTTTATGACTGAAAATGTGGAAAATGTGGAGTCTTAACACAGGACCGGACACAGGGCTCTAATCTCTGTGGTTTAGTGCAGAGTCAGGAGAGCTGCAGTGTCCATCAGTCTTTTTTCCATCTGCCCTGCGCTTCTGCTTGTGCTGCCTTGAAGATGACTTCACACACAAATTCCTCTTAAAAACCAAACCCAAACAAATAACTGAACTCATATGGGAACAGCGGAGCACTGTTTGAACGGACAAATATACAAATTCTTCTCTTTCCCAAACCAGAGTTAGAGCTGTGATGGAGACAGCAGGACACAACCCCTCACAGAGACAATCAAAGGACTCTGCGAGGAGAGTGCCGACCCCCAGGGAAAGGCTCAGCCCTCCCTAGGATCCCACAGGAGAGCTCTGCCTTTCTGGGGGCAGCTGGCAAGCCCAGCAGGACAGGCAAAGCAGAGAGTCTGGGGTCCCGGAGACGAGGTGTTCTGAGGGGAGAGTCAGCTCATTGCCCAGCAGAGAACACCCAGAAGACATCTCCAGTGAAGGACCAACAGAGAGATGCCTGAACGCCCCCTCCCCAGTGCGTGTTGGCAGTTTCCCCCAGCCCTTGCCCATGTCTCTGCTGCCTGGAGCTGCCCCTGCCAGGAGCTGCTGCTCTGTGCCCACGTCTCCTCCCTGTCCCTGCTCCCACAGCCCATCCCACCCGCTGGGGGCTCAGCTCTGCCCTGCAGACCCCTCCTGGCAGCAGGGCACTGCCCAGGGCCATCTCCCTCTTTGTGGCTCCTCAGGAGGAGAGGAGAGAAAGCCTGATGCTGGAAGCAAAGGTGCTGCTGGTGCTGTGTGTAGGGAGAGGAGGGGCTGAAGGCACTTTGTGAGCTTTCTGGCAGATCTGCTGATCCCTCAGTGGACCAGTGACAGCTCCTTTCCCTCAGGAGACAGCTGAGAGCACAGACCCTGCAATGTCTTCATCTTCCAGGCAGCCCCTGCCTTGTCTTTCCTCTGTAAATGCTGCCTCTGCCAGTGCTCTGGGGGAGATCTGCAGCTGTGGGCAGCCCTGACCCACACAGCACACACTCGAAAAAGAGCCAAAGGACCCTGCCCTGAGGGGAGTCTCTCCTTTTCCCCACAGCTTCTCCCCACAGACGCTCGGGGGGGAACTCCTTGGGCAGGCTGAGAGCTGACCCTGGCAAGCAGCAGAGTCCCTGCCCCGGCACACAGAGCCCTGGGCTGCAGGGACCCTGCTCTCAAGGACAGCCCTGGGCACCCCTGCCTGCACACCCACCTGTCTTCAAAACCCTGCCACAGTCCCTCGCAGAAGGCAGCCCTCCTTCCTTGTCGCTGCCATGGTGCAGCAGGGCATCCCTGCTCGGAAGCACGGCCTCCTTCTCCACACCAGAGAAGCCAGGAGAGAACGAGCTCAGAACTCTCCTCCCGCTCCCAGCTGCCTTTATCCTCTCTGTGCCTGGCTCCTCTCGGGTGCCTGCAGGCAGTGCCCTCAGCCCTGCTGCGCTTGGCAGAGGAGCTGCTCCTGGGCAGAGCTGTCTCTCTGCAGCGCTGCCCGCTTGCCATCAGCTCCCTCCATGCCAGGAGGCCTCCTCCCAGCCCAGCTCAGCAGCAGAGGACCAGCCCAAGGCAGCCCTTTCTCTGCCCCCTCGGGGCTCCCTCCAGGTCTCCCTGGGGCTCCAGGGGAACCTGCTGGGAAACAGGATGAAGTCACCACTGATGTTCCCTCCCTCAGCTGGGCAGAGACACTTCTTTCCAGAACTTTTGATTCTCCTCTCAAAGTTACATCAAAATATCACCTTTTTTGCTCTTATTATTAGAAAGTGTTCCCAGACAGTGACAGGCAGTCATCTCCCTTACCCCTGCTGAGGGAAGGGATTCAGCTGAATCTGTGCTTCATCTCATCCTGCGTTTCAATTCCTGGCATTTGAAGGAGACACAACTGCCTTCCATGCCTGCCACAACCCACAGGAGGTGGGATTCCTCTTGCCGTAGGTGTTCAGGTGTGCATAAAATACGCACATGCACGTGAGCTCCTTGTCTCAGCTCCTGTGCTCATCAATGGAGATGGAGAGCAGGACACAATGCCTGGTGACATTGAAGGTGTCAGGGGTGGTCAAAGGTGTGTGCTGATAACTGCAAGCTCTGCTGGAGCTGTTCATAGAGACAGGGCAATGTCTCAGGGACCCTGAATGAGCCTTGTGGGAAATTCCTTTGGCCGAGTGAAATGACAGCTGAGGCCAAATAAAGGCCAAAAGAATCATAGAATCATAGAATCATAGGGTTGGAAGGGACCTCTGGAGATCATCTAGTCCAACCCCCCTGCCACAATCTTCTCCTACTTGTATGTTCATGGCAGTCTTTAGGGGTATTCATATGAACGACCGCAGTCCTGGGACACAGGGAGAGCTTGGTCTCTCTCTGCTCCATCAGCTCAATTTTCCAGATCTCCAGTGACTCTAATGGCATTTGTGCCATGTTCAGCCCCACTTTGCCTAACAGAATTCAGGGCAGCAACTCAATATAATGTTCAAATCCAGGCCCACAGAGCTACATGAGGTGCCAGGGCTGGCATGGACCACACAGGACCTACAGGAAACCAATTCCCTTTCAGTGCGGATGCATCACAGATGCCCCACATGGCATGCTAGAGCGTTCTATTTGGTGCTTTTGTGCCGTTGACTGATGCATTCAGTCATCAGTCATCAGAGAGGCGAGGTCTGTCCCTTCTCCACACAACAGCTGCAGGCATTGCATGGACATGGAGCACGTCACACGGGGATCTTTACTCACTGCCCTGATGATACAATCAATGAAAAGACCAATAGATTTCACAGTGTGCCTGGATACATCTTGTCCTCCAGGGCAGCATCCTCCAGATCCAGCAGTGGTGCATATCGAAACTCAACTGAATCTCAAATAGGAATTCCAGGGCACCAAGAGGATCTTTGGTAATTCGGGAACAGTTAAACGAAGAAAAGGGAATAATGTAGGAGCAGCGCTGAATTTAGTAGGAGTAGGTGTAGGTAGATCCGAGATATTCAATGTCCTCTTTGCCTCAGTTACCACCAGTGAGGTCTCCCAGGCCTTGGTAGAACAAGTCTTAAACAGGAACACGAAGAAGTCTCCAGGTAAATGAGGAGATTCCTGTGGGGAACAGTAATTGCCCAGGCATTCACTGGCCAGGCAGAGAAACAAGGTGCCAGCAGCCTGGAGCATCATGAGACGACTTCTTAGCAGAGCTGCCTGCTGGGCCAGGAAGGGCGATGCTCACCTAGACCTGGTCCTGGCCAACAAGGACGAGCTGGTCAGGGATGTGACAATTAGTGTCAGCCTTGCTGTAGTGACCAGGAAATAGCGGGGTCCCAGAGGCCAAAGAGGAGTGAGGAAGGCCAGCAGAGGAACACACGTGGGTGGCTCCAGAGGAGAAGACTTTGATGTACTCGGGGGACTGATGCAAGTGGTGTCATGGCAAGGAGTTTTGAAGGGTGAAGGAGCTCGGGAAATCATATAGGCATCACAGGACGGCCTCCTCCAAGCACAGGAATGATGTCTTGGAATACCATGAAGAGAAACACTCATCTCAGGAGGCTGCTGGTATAAACGGACTGGGCTGCAGGGCAAAAAGGCAGCACACAGGAGGTGGAAGGCGGGGAAGCTGCAGAGGAGACATTTAGAAACCTGGCCCCAGGATGTCGGGAGGATGCCAAAGCCAAAGCTCCCAGAGGCTTGAGGGTTGCAGGGATGGGTGGAGGAAGCACAATGAGCTGACAGAGGCTCAGAGGGTCATGTGGAATGAGTCACACTCTGCCTGGAGGCCTGTAACAAGTGGGCACTGCAGAGGTTTGCATGTTGACTGCGTGCCTCAGCCTAGGAGATGGGGATTCCCCCTGCTGGGGGTGGCTGTGCCAGTCCATCCACATGGGTCTAGATGGGGCAGACTCTTCCCGAAGACATTTCTGTTACCCAAATGTGTTGGGATTAATGCAGAAACGACTCTTCAAAACCAAGCATTTAAATAACTTGTTCTCTTTGCTTGGACATCCTTTCATTTTGACTGCACTCCTGAAATGTCTCTAATGAGCCAAAGAATTGAAGACTAAACAAAATTTGTGCCCAGACGTGGCTCCTTCTTGTATTTTGTGTGATAATGAGCCCTCTGGTGCCGAGTTCCTGAACTGCAGATCCTGAAAGACTCAGCAAGCCTCTCGAGAAGTAAAAGCAGCTAACCTCCAGGTTTCTGAGGGTGTTATCAGACCCTGCGGAAGTCCCTCACTGCAGAGACCATGGAGGGAAGGAGCAGACAAAGTTCTTGTCTCTGTGGTCTGGTGAAGCATAAAGTTGGAGGCACTTGGTAGAGGAGAAAACTTAAATGTGGAAATCACTGTGAAAGGCCTTGATGTTCTTCACCAAGCAGGCTGGCCAAGGTCAGTCCCCTCTCTCCTGCAGAGGGGGCTCCTTTGTTTCTTAGGGTGCTCTGGGCTCTTGCTGGGGGCAAGGTGATGTGGCAGTGATGAGATGCCAGGTGCAGGTCAGCAGTAGGAACCTCCCAGGCTCTGGGGAGGGTGGGTGAGGAGGCAACAAGGCGCTGGAGCTGTAAGGACTTGGTGTCCTCTCATTGAGCTCAGTGGATGAGACAGAAGCCACAGCTGAGCAGACAAGGGTCTCCGTTCTCTTGGGGTGTCAAAGCCCCACCAAGGCCCTTGGCCATCCCCAAAACACAGCTACACTCTCCTGTGCCTGGGTCTGCTCCCTTGCTTCCAACACCAAGCTGTGGGTTTCTGAGGATTTGCCAGTGCCTGTGAGCTCCCCACAACCCATCCCGTTTCTTCCAAAGCCTTGCTAATGCTCACTTATTACGCAAGATTTCCAAGCCCCAGAGTTCCTGGAATCCTGTATGTAGCTCCACATCCCAGCACCAAACAGCACATCCCCCTTCTTCTTCTGCCTCAGGATCAAAACTCAACTTAGCTCACTGTTGCTTGACACCCCCTGATATTTCCTTCCTTCTTTCTGCCTTTAAGTCCCTCACTGCTGCCCCTACACTGCTCTCTCCCTGGGCAAGCAAGGTCAGCTCCTTGGGCACGGCTACCCCAAGCCGTGGGCATTCCCCATTTGCCAGGCTGAGGCACGCACACAAGCTGGAAACAGCTGTTCTCATCCCTGGTTTGCACAGGAGGGGCCTTCCTCCCTGCCATCACTTTTGGTTCTTCCCCTCTTTTGTGTTGCTTTTGAAATCGTCTTTTGTTTTCCCCCTCACAGCCAGAATGATTTACCAAAACTGGTTTTCAGCCAGAAAGTGGTCAGTGACTGAGGAGGAGTCTGTTTACAAAGCTTTCTGTTCTACCTGGCAAAGTTCAAGCATGGATGGAAAGACAGTCCTGAAAAGAGGATAGTTTTAACACAGGCTTTTCCTCTTTGCCCTCTTTGGCTCTGGTTTTCCCTGAAAACCAAACCTTCCCCTTTTCTCTGGCTGTCCTGCTTACCTGTACTTCCCACATCTCTCCTCATTTGTCACCATCTCCACGCTGCTTTCTCTGTTTCTCTCCTAAGGTTAGGAGACAAAGGTTAAAGCTACTTTGCTGAGGTGTTTTATCTTTCAGTAGAATTCCTTTTAGCACATCCTAAAAGATATATTTAAATAGACTAGAGTAAGAACGGCTGAGAAACACCAATTTTTTTCTCCATCGACTGTAAAGAGGCTCTTGGGTAAAGAGCTCGAATGCAATAACTGGCATACATTTTATAGTGCACTCCTACTCTGACTCACTTAGCAAGTTTGTTCTCTGTACATCAAAGGATGTCTTCTTGCTCTCAGATGATTCTCCTCTCCTATCTTCTGTTTTATTTCCAGCCTGTGCCCGAATGTCCCCATGAACCTCTTTTCTCGTCCTTGTATGTTCTTTCGCTCTGTCTCATCTTCTTTTAACCTCCTGAAGCATTGTTTCCTCCACTGACCATCTGCCCTTGAACACTGCAGCTTGGATGCAAACTATTGAACCATACCAGTGTCACGGAGTTCCTTCTTTTGGGCTTCCCCTCCCTCCACCATCAGGAGGTGCCTAATGGCAATAACTCTCTGGGCTTTGGACCTGGTTATCTTAGTTTGCCCTTTTGAGAGGCCTGGTTGACAGAGTCCCCTGGGAGGCAGTCCTGAAGGGCAAAAGAAGTCCAGGAAGGCAGGACGTTTTTCAAGAAGGAACTTTTAAAGGCACAGGATCAGGCCATCCCCATGTGCCTAAACACAAGCTGGTGGGGAAGAAGACTGGCCTGGCCAGTGACTTAGACATACACAAATCTATGGGGCCAGATGGGTTCCACCCACAGGTACTGAGGGAGCTGTCGGAGATGCTCGCCAAGCCGCTTTCCATCATTTATCAGCAGTCCTGGCAAAGCGGGGAGGTGCCAGTTAAGTGGAGGTTAGTAAAGGTGACGCCCATCAACATAAACGGCCAGAAGGAGGATCCTGGGAAGTACAGGCCTGTCAGTCTGACCTCGGTGTGGGGAAGATCATGGAACAGATCATCCTGAGTGCCATCATGTGGCACATGAGGACAACCAGGTGATCAGGCCCAGTCAGCATGGGTTCATGAAAGTCAGGTCCTGCTTGACAAACCTGATCTCCTTCTATGAGAAGGTGACCCACTCAGTGGATGAGGGAAAGGCTGTGGATGTTCTTTACCTGGACTTTAGAAACGCCTTTGACAGCATTTCCCAAAGCATTCTCCCTGAGAAACTGGCTGCCCGTGGCTTGGACGGGAGTACTCTATGCCAGGTGAAAACCTGGCTGGATGGCTGAGCCAAAGAGTGGCCAAAGTGGTGGTGAACAAAGTTTAATGCAGGTGGCAGCTGGTCACAAGTGGTTTTCCCCAGGGCCTACAACTGGGGCCAGTTCCTTTTAATGTCTTTATCAATGATCTGGATGAGGGGATCGAGTGCACCCTCAATAAGGTTGGAGACAACACCAGGTTGGTTGGCAGTGTCGACCTGCTTGAGGGTAGAAAGGCTTTGCAGAGGGATCTGGACAGGCTGGATCGATGGGCAGAGGCCAGTGGTCTGAGGTTCAACAAAGCCAAGTGCCGGGTCCTACACTTGGGTCACGAAAACCCAATGCAGCACTACAGGCTTGGAAGTGGCGAGGTGGCTGTTGGTGTCTTCTCCCAAGTAACGAGTTACGTGACAAGAGGAAATGGCCAGGAGTTGTGCCAGGGAAGATTTAGATTGGATAGTAGGAAAAAAATTTCTTCACTGAAAGGTTTGTCAAGCACTGGAATACTTTTATTTTCAGCCAAATCAAAGGGATTTGGTTGGTATCAGACAGCCAAGTTTAAACGCATGGGGGATGGAGGGCCCTGGGGACAGCCCAGTCCAAAAATTCAACCCCAACAAATCTAGCCCAAAAAGGAAAACCCAACAACAAAGACCCCCAACCCAAAAAAAACCAACCAAAACCACCCCAAAATCCACTCCAAACAACTAAAAATCCCAGGGTTCAAAAAGCCCAACCCCAAAAATCGAGTCCCCAAAACCCAAAATCTAATCAAAAAAACATAAACCGAACCCCCAAAAACCCAATCCCAAAAAACCCAAACAAAAAAACCCAACCCAAAATTCAACCCAAACAACCCGAAAAATCCAACCCGAAAAATCCAACCTGAAAAATCAAACCCCCAAAATCAAACCCCAAAAATCCAACCTGAAAAACCCAAAATGCAACCCAAAATATCACTCAAAAAACATAAAATCCACCCCAAAAAATCCAAGCCCAAAAAACCCAAGCCCAAATATCCAACCCAAAAAAATCCAAAATCCAATCCAAAATCCAACCCAACAAAACAAAATCCACCCCAACATCCAACCCAACCCACCCAAAATCCCAGGGCTCCAGGCCAGCTTGGACGGCGTTGGAGGAACCTGACCTGCTTGAACATGTCCCTGCCGATGGCAGCCCCACCACTGCGGGCAGCACATCGGCGGTTGCCATGCCACCACCGCCAGACACTCAGCGCTGGCCCTGTCACTGTGATGTCACAATGGCTGCCTGACACACCCATGCAGGGGTAAAAATCAAACCCAAAAAACCCAACCCCAAAATCCAACCCAAAAAATCAAACCCAAAAAAGTCCAAAACCCAACTCCAAACAACCCAATCCCCAAACAACCCAACCCAAAATTCAACCCAACCAACTGAAAAAATCCAATCCAAAAAGTCCAACCCCAAAAATCCAACCCAAAAACCCAAAATCCAACCCAAAATCTAACTGAAGAAAACCCCAAATCCACCCCAAAAAATCCAAGCCCAAAAAACCCAAGCCCAAATATCCAACCCAAAAAAATCCAAAATCCAATCCAAAATCCAACCCAACAAAACAAAATCCACCCCAACATCCAACCCAACCCACCCAAAATCCCAGGGCTCAAGGCCAGCTTGGACAGGGTTGGAGGAACCTGACCTGCTTGAACATGTCCCTGCCGATGGCAGCCCCACCACTGCGGGCAGCACATCAGCGGTTGCCATGCCACCACCGCCAGACACTCAGCGCTGGCCCTGCCGCCCTCATGTCACAATGGCTGCCTGACACGCCCGTGCAGGGGTGAAAATCTAACCCCAAAAATCCAACCCAAGAAATACAACCAAAAATCCAACCCAAAATCCAACGCAAAAATTCAAACCCAAAAAAATCCAAAACCTGAACCCAGAAAAATCCAACCCCAAAAAACCCAACACTAAATTCAACCCAACCCACTTGAAATTTCTAACCTGAAAAATCAAACCCCAAAAACCCAAAATATGACCCAACATCTAACTGAAAAAAAACAACAATCCACCCCAAAAAATCCAATCCGAAAAAATCCAACCCAAAATTTCTAACCCGAAAAATCCAACCCGAAAAAAATGAAAAACCCGACCCAAAATCCAACCCGAAATTCAGCTCGGTTAACAGAAAAAATCTAACCTTAAAAATCCAACCCGAAAAACCCCAAATCCAACCCAAAATACAACAACAACAACAAAAAAACCATAAAAAATCGTATCTAAAAAATCCAACCCCAAAAAACCCAAATACTCAATGGAAAACTCAACAAAAAAATCCAACATAAAAAATCCAACCCTAAAAAAACCCGCAAAAAACCCCAAATCCAACCTAAATAACCCAAAATCCCAGGGCTCAAGGCCAGCTTGGACGGCGTTGGAGGAACCTGACCTGCTTGAACATGTCCCTGCCGATGGCAGCCCCACCACTGCGGGCAGCACATCAGCGGTTGCCATGCCACCACCGCCAGACACTCAGCGCTGGCCCTGCCGCCCTCATGTCACAATGGCTGACTGACACGCCCACGCAAAGGCAAAAATCAAGGCCAAAAACTAAATCCAAAAAAACCACCCCAAAATCCAACCCCAAAAACTGAACCCAAAAAAATCCAAAAGCCAACTCCAAAAAACCCAATCCCAAAAAATCCGACCCAAAATTCAACCCAACCAAACTGAAACACCCAACCCCAACAAACCCAACCTCAAAAAACCCACCCAAAATTCAACCCAATCAACACAAAAAATCTAACTTTATAAATCCAATGCGAAAAACCCAAAATCTGATCCAAAATCCAACCAAAAAAAAAAAACCACCTACAAAAAATCCAATCCAAACAATCCAATCCCAGAAATACAACCCCAAAAAGCCCAAAAACACAACCGAAAAACTCAACCAAAAAATCCAAACCCAAAAAATCCAACGCTAAAAAAGCAACTAAAACCAACCCAAATCCAACCCAACCGACCCAAAATCCCAGGGGTCAAGGCCAGCTTGGATGGCGTTGGAGGAACCTGACCTGCTTGAAGATGTCCCTCCCGATGGCAGCCCCACCACTGCGGGCAGCACATCAGCGGTTGCCATGCCACCACCGCCAGACACTCAGCGCTGGCCCTGCCGCCCTCATGTCACAATGGCTGCCTGACACGCCCACCCAGGGGTAAAAATCAAACCCCAAAATTCCAACCGACCAACCCATAATCAAACCCAAAATCCAACCCCAAAACGTGAACCCCAAAAAACAACTTAAATAAATGAAAAAAACAACCCCAAAAATCCAACAGGAAAGATCCAACAAAAAGAATCCAGTCCAGGAAACTCAGCATCCAATCCAAAAGCCAAATCAAAAAACCCAAAATCCACCCCAAACTCCAACCCAACAAACCCAGAATCCCGGGGCACAAGGCCAGGTTGGACTAACAGCGTTCTGACCTGTATCAGGAACAGTGTGGCCAGCAGGACTAGAGAAGTGACCGTCCCCCTGTACTGGGCACTGGTGAGGCCCCAGCTCGAGTGCTGTGTCCAGTTTTGCGCCCCCCACCACAAAAAAGACACTGAGGGGCTGGAGCAGGTCCAGAGAAGAGCAATGAAGCTGGTGAGGAGTCTGGAGAACAAGTCTGATGAGGAGCAGCTGAGGGAGCTGGGGCTGTTTAGCCTGGAGAAAAGGAGGCTGAGGGGAGACCTTCTCGCTCTCTGCAACTCCCTGAAAGGAGGGTGTACAGAGGTGGGGGTCGGTCTCTTCTCCCAAGAAACAAGCAACAGGAGAAGAGGAAATGGCCGCCAGTTGCCCCAGCAGAGGTTTAGACTGGATATTAGGAACAATCTTTCCCCTGAAATGTTTTTCAGGCATTGGAACAGGCTGCACAGGGAAGTGGCTGAGGCACCATCCCTGGAGGTAATTAAAAGACGGGTAGACAGAGCGATGGCACCTCTCGCTCCAGAGGCACCCAGCTGCGGCCACCACAGCCAGTCTCCCAGCAAGCGGCTCTAGAGAGCAGACGCACATTGTTGCATCGTCACGTTGCCGCGACACCGCACTGCACATCGTCATGTTGCCACGCCGCTGCCCGGCTGCTGCCCAGCCACCCCGGGGCCCACCTGGAGGCCCGTCTGGACACGCGTGTGGGCCACGCGCTCTCGCTTTGGACAGTCAAGATGTGGCTTGGTCTCTAAAAATGACTGGCTGGGTCCTAAAAATGCTTGTTTAGAGCTTGACAATGGGTCTTTGAATCTTAAAATGGGCTTTGGAACTTGTAAATGAGGGTTTGTACCTAAAAATGAGGCTTTGGGTTCAAATGCATGATAATTTGGTCCCTAAAAGAGGAGTTTGGACCATAAAAATTAGGGTTTTGACATCCAAGATGCATCTTGGACCCTAAAACTGACTGGCTTAATCTTAAAAATGCCTTTTTGGAGCCTGAAATAGAAGCTTTGGAAACAAAAAATGCGTTTTTGTGCTCTTGAAAGGAGACTTTACAAAACACAGCTGCGCCTGGGGGCCCCTCTCCAGCCCCCAGTGGGGTCGACAGTGTCCCCTGGTCTCACTGTGACACGGAGGTGGACAAAACTGACGCTGCCATGGAACCAGCCCAGCAGGCGGCCGCTGTCCCCACAGCCCTGGGCATAGGGCACCTGTGGGGACAGGGAGGGGGACGAGAGACCTGGAGGGACAGAGACAGGGCTGGGGACAGTGGTGTGGCCAGGACACCTGTGGGGACAGCGATGGGGACATGGCACCTACAGGGATGACACTGGGGTCAGGGATAGGGTCAGCTGCAGGTTGTACACCTGCCCCTCCTCTGCGCTCCCACACGGGGAAGTCAGGGGGCTGAATCTGGCACGTGTGTCCCCCTCCCCGCAGTGTCCCCACACCCCAAGGTGCTCTCCCCATCTCCTCAGTGTCCTCCCCAAACCTGTGAGCAGCAGAAGGGTCCACGTCATCTCCGTGCTGGTGATGACCGCCTGTCTGACGCGGATGGAGGAGGGGAAAGATTGTTCCTAATATCCAGTCTAAACCTCTGCTGGGGCAACTGGCGGCCAATTCCTTTTCTCCTGTTGCTTGTTTCTTGGGAGAAGAGACCGACCCCCACCTCTGTACACCCTCCTTTCAGGGAGTTGTAGAGAGCGAGAAGGTCTCCCCTCAGCCTCCTTTTCTCCAGGCTAAACAGCCCCAGCTCCCTCAGCTGCTCCTCATCAGACTTGTTCTCCAGACTCCTCACCAGCTTCATTGCTCTTCTCTGGACCTACTCTAGCCCCTCAGTGTCTTTTTTGTGGTGAGGGGCGCAAAACTGGACACGGCAATCAAGGTGGGCCAAGTGCAAGGTCCTACACTTGGGTCAGGACGACCCTCGTTACCAATACAGGCTGGGGGATGACTTGATAGAGAGCAGCCCTGTGGAAAAGGACTTGGGGGTCCTGGTGGATGAAAAGCTGGACATGAGCTAACAATGTGCTCATATAAGGCTCCAGGGAGACCTTATAGTGGCCTTCCAGTACCTGAAGGGGCCCTGTCAGAAAGCTGTTGCAAGGCTGTTTGCAAGGGCATGTAGCCTTAGGACGAGGGACAATGGTTTTAAACTAGAGCAGGGCAGGTTTAGATTAGAGTTTAGGAAGAAGTTCTTTCCACTGAGGGTGGTGAGACAGTGGCACAGGTTGCCCAGAGACGGGCTGGAGGCCCCATCCCTGGAGACATTCAAGGCCAGGTTTGATGAGCCTCTGAGCAACCTGATCTAGTTGTCGGTGTCCCTGCTTACTGCAGGGGGGTTGGACTAGATGACCTTTCAAGGTCCCTTCCAACCCCACACATTCCATCATTCTCTTATTCCATGATTTGTCCAAAAGCTTGTTGCTGCTCAGGGCCCCCTTTAGGCAGATTTGTGTGTTCAAAAGACCATTTGATTTACTTTGTCTCTTTGCTTCTCTCTGCGAATCGAGGGAGCTCGTGACGTGAGTGTGTGCCTCACTGCGTGCAAAGAACAACTATGGACAAAGAAAGAAAGTCCAGGACAGGGAATCTTTTGGGAAGTCTTGGGATCTGTGATTTAACAAAAATTATGTTTTCTGTTGGTCTAAGGGTAGCCACTGTAGGAAGCAGATTTCGGTGGGGGTAATGTGGACTTTACACATAGCTGAGGAATGTCTCATTTTTTTACTGAGCTATGCATTCCTTTGTTTCCATTTGTTGGCAAGTGACAAACACCCTTCTGTGTCCGTGTGCTGCTCGTTCTCCAAGTAACCCAGGTGGGAACCGGTGCCAATGGGCTGAACCGCGCAGCTTCAGTGGAGGAAGCTCAGATTTGAACAGGGCTGCTGTAAGTCCCAGGGGGCTGATGAGAGAAATGCTGGGTTGGGGGCAGGATGAAGACTGGCCATAGGTTGTGGAACACAAAGGGTCTTGATTTTCATATCTGTTCAGGCTGCATTAGCAGACGCTCAGGATCAGTATCATGTAGAGACTGCTGATTTCCATTCATGTATAAGCAGAAAAATAAAGTAGGAAAAAGAAAAAAGAAATCCTTTCTTCTTGTTGTTTAGTAATCATATTATTTCACTTTGATTACATTCCTGAAACTTCTCTAATTAAGCACATGAGAATTGAAGACTTTAAGGAAAAATATGCCCAGAGACTTGACTTGTTAGGGCGTTTTGCATGTTAATGAGCCCTCTGGTGCCAAGTGCCTGAACTGCAGATCCTGAAAGACTGAACAAGCCTCAAGACAAGTAAAAGTCAGCAGCAAACCTCCAAGAGTTTCCGAGAGTCCTTGGAGGCTGGTGAAGCAGGAAGTCAGAGGTGCTGCTTCGAGGTGGAAAATCAAACGTGGCATGTGGTTGTGAAAGCCCTTGATGTGTGTCACCAAGCAGGACAGCCAAGCCCTGACCCCATCTGCTGGGAAAGGGGATCCGTCAACTCACGGGATGCTCACACCTCAAGCCCTGCTCCCCCGGACACTGCTTCAAGGCTTCTAACAGAGATGCAGACTGCTGCATTGGACATATGTATGTTTATATTTTTTTTTAATAGGTACTGATACTCCTTGGGAAATCAAACAAACTCCTGAAGGAGTATTGAAGGATTCTTGATATGGTCAGGGCTGTATAAGGGCACATGTAAAGCATCCCTGCACCTGATGCGAATTAATTCGGTGGCCATGGAAGCTCTGATGCACACACAAGATGCCGGTGTGACCAGGAAGGGGAAGACTGGATCTAAACAGCACGTTTCCAAAGCTGAGAGCATGAGCGTCATGGTTTCACTGCAGGAGAGCTCCAGCCTTGGGGCAAAATCACAAAAGTGGTCTAGTACATCAGGGCCAGCAAATGTGTCTGGGACAAGAAGGAAATGATTACTGCAGATGACAGAAATCCCCCCAGCCAAGGTGCAGCTGTCTTCTAGCGACAACCCTTCCAGTTCAGGAGTCTTGCAGAGAGCAGGGGGTGGCACAGAGCCAAGTACTGTTCATAGCATGTGGCCACCAGCAGGAGCCACTCTGTACCTGCCAAAGGTGCAGGAAATAGCCCTAAGAGCGCTGTGAGCAGAGATGGTGCTGTGCCCAGTGGGAGGACAGTCAGGGTGGCGGAGCTGTAGCAGGTTTCCAGGTTTTCCACCAGCAGCCCTGACCTACTTGAAGATGTCCCTGCCGATGGCGGCCCCACCACTGCGGGCAGCACATCAGCGGTTGCCATGCCACCACCGCCAGACACTCAGCGCTGGCCCTGCCGCCGCAATGTCACAATGGCTGCCTGACACGCCTGCGAAAAGGGAAAAATCAAGGCCAAAAACTAAACCAAAAAAAAAACCCTAAAATGCAACCCAAAAAAATCAAGCCCAAAATAATCCAAAACCCAACCTGAACAAACCTAAAATCAAAACACCCAAAGGCAAAAAAAGCAACATGAAAAAACCACAACACCAAAAAACCCAACCCAAAATTCAACCCAACCAACTCCAAAAAACCAATGCCAAAAATCCAAAAACCAACTCGAAAAACAACAATACAGGCAAAAAATACAACCCAAAAAATCCAACCCTAAAAAAACAACTCAAAACAACCCAAATCCAACCCAACCGACCCAAAATCCCAGGGCTCAAGGCCCACTTGGACGGCATTGGAGGAACCTGACCTGCTTGAACACGTCCCTTCTCATGGCAGCCCCACCACTGCACGCAGCACATCAGCGGTTGCCATGCCACCACCGCCAGACAATCAGCGCTGGCCCTGCCGCTATGTCACAATGGCTGCCTGACACGCCCATGCAGGGGTAAAAATCAACCCCAAAAAACCCAACCCCAAAACCCAACCCAAAAAATTGAACTCAAAAAAGTCCAAAACCCAACTCCAAACAACCCAATACCCCCAAAAAAGAACCCAAAATTCAACCCAACCAACCACAAAATTCCAATCCAAAAAGTCCAACCCCAAAAATCCAACCCAAAAAACCAAAATCCAACCAAAATCTAACTTAAAAAAAAACAAATCCACCCAAAAAAATCCAACCCCAAACATCCAACCCAAAAAAATCCAAAATCCAATCCAAAATCCAAACCCAACAAAACAAAATCCACCCCAACATCCAACCCAACTAACCCAAAATCCCAGGGCTCAAGGCCAGCTTGGACAGGGTTGGAGGAACCTGACCTGCTTGAACATGTCCCTGCCGATGGCAGCCCCACCACTGCGGGCAGCACATCAGCGGTTGCCATGCCACCACCGCCAGACACTCAGCGCTGGCCCTGCCGCCCTCATGTCACAATGGCTGACTGACACGCCCACGCAAAGGCAAAAATCAAGGCCAAAAACTAAATCCAAAAAAACCACCCCAAAATCCAACCCCAAAAACTGAACCCAAAAAAATCCAAAAGCCAACTCCAAAAAACCCAATCCCAAAAAATTCGACCCAAAATTCAACCCAACCAAACCGAAACACCCAACTCCAAAAAACCCAACCTCAAAAAAACCCAACCCAAAATTGAACCCAACCAACTCAAAATTTCTAACCCAAAAAATCCAACCGAAAAAAAAAAATACAACCCAAAATCTAACTGAAAAAAACCAAACAATCCATCCCAAAAACTCCAATCCCAAAAAATCCAACGCAATATGTCTAACCCGAAAAATCCAACCCAAAAAAATTAAAAACCCAACCCAAAATGTAACCCAAAATTCAACCCAATCAACACAAAAAATCTAACTTTATAAATCCAATGCGAAAAACCCAAAATCCGACCCAAAATCCAACCAAAACCAAAAAAAAACACCCACAAAAAATCCAATCCAAACAATCCAATCCCAGAAATACAACCCCAAAAAATCCAAAAACACAACCGAAAAACTCAAACAAAAAATCCAAACCCAAAAAATCCAACCCTAAAAAAGCAACTAACACCAACCCAAATCCAACCCAACTGACCCAAAATCCCAGGGCTCAAGGCCAGCTTGGACGGCGTTGGAGGAACCTGACCTGCTTGAAGATGTCCCTTCTGATGGCAGCCCCACCACTGCGGGCAGCACATCAGCGGTTGCCATGCCACCACCGCCAGACACTCAGCGCTGGCCCTGCCGCCCTCATGTCACAATGGCTGCCTGACACGCCCACCCAGGGGTAAAAATCAAACCCCAAAATTCCAACCGACCAACCCATAATCAAACCCAAAATCCAACCCCAAAACGTGAACCCCAAAAAACAACTTAAATAAATGAAAAAAACAACGCCAAAAATCTAACACGAACAATCCAACCCAAAGAATCCAGTCCAGGAAACTCAACATCCAATCCAAAAGCCAAATCCAAAAACCCAAAATCCACCCCAAACTCCAACCCAACAAACCCAGAATCCCGGGGCACAAGGCCAGGTTGGACTAACAGCGTTCTGACCTCTATCAGGAACAGTGTGGCCAGCAGGACTAGAGAAGTGACCGTCCCCCTGTACTGGGCACTGGTGAGGCCCCAGCTCGAGTGCTGTGTCCAGTTTTGCACCCCCCACCACAAAAAAGACACTGAGGGGCTGGAGCAGGTCCAGAGAAGAGCAATGAAGCTGGTGAGGAGTCTGGAGAACAAGTCTGATGAGGAGCAGCTGAGGGAGCTGGGGCTGTTTAGCCTGGAGAAAAGGAGGCTGAGGGGAGACCTTCTCGCTCTCTACAACTCCCTGAAAGGAGGGTGTACAGAGGTGGGGGTCGGTCTCTTCTCCCAAGAAACAAGCAACAGGAGAAGAGGAATCGGCCGCCAGTTGCCCCAGCAGAGGTTTAGACTGGATATTAGGAACAATCTTTCCCCTGAAAGGTTTTTCAGGCATTGGAACAGGCTGCACAGGGAAGTGGCTGAGGCACCATCCCTGGAGGTAATTAAAAGACGGGTAGACAGAGTGCTGAGAGACCTTTGGTTTAATGATGGTTCATGCGAGAGGAGGCAGACACAGTGGGGTGTTGGTGGGCACCGGTCAGCGGCACGGTGCCGAGGGCTGGGGCTTCCCTTGCGGCATCTCGGGGAGGGGAGGCACCCAATGCAGAAGTGAGGGCTGTGCTGCTGGGACGCGTGGTGTGGCAGGGAAAGGACGACTGGGCCGCCAGCAGAGCTAGCGCAGAGAGCGGGGTGGGCATGGGCAGAAAGGTCACCTGCAAGCACGCGGGGTCCCGAGGGAAGCATTTCTCTCCTGCCCTCGTCGCTAGGCTGGGCCTGCGGGACGCCTCAGCATGCAGGGGCGTGAGCGCTTGTCCAGGCAACAGTGAACCCCAAACCGGTGTTACCTTTCAGAAAAAGCTCCGGAAAGACCTGGCCAAATTAGACGATGCCCCTGAACTGCCGGGAAGGACTGACGTTTCTTGCCTGTGAGAGTGGCTGCTGCAGGAGGAGAGAAAGAGTTTGCCAGGTGGAGAGAGGAAGAGGAAGCAGAGGTGAGAAAAGGCCAAGTAACGCTTGCTCTTGAAGGGGGCCCGTGGTCCCCAAGAGAAGTCCTGGAGCCTCATGGCCCAGTGAACAGACAAAGCCCGGCGGTGGAAGGAGCCGGTGCCGGATGCAAACACGTTGGCACAGTCTGTCTTTGAAGCCTTGGGCAGGCAGCTGGAAGCTGCTGCCGGGACTCCTGGAGCAAAGCAGCTGGGAGCAGGATGACGGGAGCGGCTGAGCGGAAAACAGCCTGGCCCAGATGGACAGAGCGGCTCCTTCTCAGCTGCCTTCCTTTCTCTTGACAGGCACCTCACGGTGATCAAGCAGCGGATTGAAAGACTGAAGGCTCTTCAAAAAGAGCAAGACCTCCTCCAGCAGGCCGAGAGCCAACAGCAGCAGCAGCAGCAGCTTGCAAAGAGGAGACAGCCAGGCACCCAGAGCAGCTCCAAAAAGTCCGCTCTCGCAGGGAAGCTGGTGAGTAGGAGCCGCGTGGGTGCTGGGGGCCGCCTCCGCTGTGCGCTAGTGCCTTGGTACCCGGGCCTTGGGAGAGGGTGCTGCCACACACACAGAGGCAGCTCCTCGGGGCTTGTGAGCCGTGCTTGGTTGCTGAGGAAGTGCTGCCTGGCTGGTGTGTGTCCTGATGTCGTTTGAAGGTGGCTGTCAGAGACCAAGAAGTGGGCACTTTCCTTCCCGTGTATCTCGGACAGGAGGCACTAGCCCCTTCTGACACAAAAGTGTGCCTGGGCACTCTCAGTGGCCACTTCTGCATGTGGACTCGCACATTTAGCACGAACCTGTGAGCTGCACTAAATGGCCGCACGGTTCATGGTGCTGGTTTCGCGTCTGGTTGAAAACCTCTGCTTTTCATCCAAAGACTTCTGCATCCAAAGATGCAGCGTCCCTGAACCTGACAGTGCCGGTGCTTGGCCATTCGTGGGTTGGTTTTCTCTTCAAGGGGGTCTTTGATTAGCCCAGTTCTCATTAGCAGGGGGCCCATTAAATGCTGCTGGCCTTCCGTCCCCTGCAACAACCTCTCGGGAAGTGTTTCCGGATAGTGTGGGGTGGTATCTATGCCCGGGTGAAGGGTAAAGCTCCCTCGGCCATGGCAGTCAGGCTGTCAAGCTGCCAAAGAGCAAATGACGGGAGAGGACGGTTTCAGGCTGTTGCCTGTCTCTGTTCTTGGCTTGCGAGTTCTTCCCCACTTTGCCCGAGGCTGGACTTTCAGACTGCCTCCTGTCCCAAGGACATTTCCTTGGGCTGTCAGACAACAGCCAGGTGCCAAAAGAAAAGGGATTGTTTCCTTTTCTGCTCTCAAAAAAACTCTTCTTGGCATTGGGCCTTGAAAAGGGGCAAACTGGTCCCCTGATACAGGGCAGCAGTGCCCCGTGAGCGGCTGGGACCTGTGGCAGAAGACACTGGAGCAAGGAGCCTGGTCCAGTACCTTCCACCACTTTCCCTCCGCTCTGCAACGCTGCCCAGCGCCTCCCGCGGCTGGAGCCAATGAGCCCGCTGGAAGTACCAGCCCGTGCGGGGGCTCGCTGTGCCCTGGGGCCTGTCCTCCAGACACGATCTGCGGTACTCAGGCAGCCACTAGCTTGCAGTGGAGGGCCGGCCCGTGGCACCTGGTTGACCGTGCTGAGGTCCAGGGCAGGTACAGTGCCCTTTGCTCTAAGCAACATGGCACCTGCTGGATGCCAAGAAGTGCCCACAACACTTGGCTCGTGGCCACAGGAAACCAGAAACCTCCCTGTGCCCGCTAGCCTACAGAGAAACCAGAGCTTTTCAAGCTGGACTGCTAGGGACTCCTCTGGGCAGGGGTCTTGTGAGGAGGAAGAGGAAGGCAAACCGAGGTGAAGGAACACAGTCCCTCATCATCTGCTCCTCATTCTAGTCTCCAAAGTGTGCCAAAGAAGAAGAAGCGCCTAAAAGCATCCAGCCTACGCTGCTGCAGGCTACGCTGGCCGAAGACCAGGAGGCTAAAGAGAAGGCCGAGACCATGGTCGAGGAAGTGCTGGAGCAGGTGAAGGCGCTGGACCAGTCCGTCCACGTCTTAAGGAGGGCTCCCGATGAGGTCAGCGGAAGCTCGGTTGCCAGTGCCAGAGGGGCAGATCCTTTGGACGCTTCTTCTTCTTGGGCAAAGCTGCTCATCTTGCAGCCGCTGCAAAAGGCTGCTGATGTCTCTCGAGTGAGCCGTGAGACTGCCAAGGACAGCACGCAAAAAGCCATCTCCAGAATTCAGCAGCTGCGTGCAGAATGGGTCGGGTATGCCAAAACCATTGACCCTGAAGTTCTGGAAACCTTGAAGAAGAAGTCAGAGGAAGAAAGGATGTCAGAGCAGAATTCAGAGAAGCTTCAACCAAGGAAGGTCTTGCCACCTCTCAGCCTCCCTGCAACAGTCCCACCTTCAGAGGAAGCAGGAGAAATCAAAGAGGAGAGCTCACGGACTCTCCTCCCAGCCCTCCCCTGAGGCGCTGAGCGAGATGCTCGCCAGCCAACAGAAGGCCTTCAGCACTCCTGGCATTACACCTCTGGAGTCACAGAAGCAACTAACTACTTTAATAAAATATGAATAATAAAATAAAAAGAAAGTATTGAAATCTATACGATATGCACAAAACTGTATCAGACTCCCAGGATGACGATCACGTCACCGGCAGGCACTGGGAAAGTCCCAGACTGGACTCAGCGATGGACGGGAGCTGGATTCCCGATCTGGGTTTGGGAATGCACGGTTCAGGATTAAAGTCAGATGAACTGACAGAGTCCTCCTGGGACGTCGGCCGTCGAAAGAAGAGACTGCCCCATGTGATCCCTCAGCTTTTATACTGAGCGTGGGGCAGGTGGGATGGAATACCCCGTGGGTCAGTTTGGGATCCCCCGTCCTGTCCCCTCCTCCCCGCAGGTGCCGCCCCTCTACGCTTCTCCGCTTCCCCCCCTCCAATGGGGCAAGTAACACAGTGAGCTGAGCTTGGCTGTGACAGCAATAAGGATGAGCAGGAGCCTCTCTGCACACCGTTCCTTGGCATAAACTAGAAACAACCAGGTCTTATCACTCTGGGAGCGAACAGCACCTGGACAATACGCTGTTAATGTCAGAGAGTTCAGTTGGTTAGAAGAGGCTTGGCTGCAGAGTAAAATTACTGAACACAAAATTGGTTCTGCTTTACCTCAAACCAGGACGCTCCCAAGGGCTTGCTTGTACCTACAGGAGTCACGCCAGGCCGTACCGTGTCTGGGCATTTTCCCTGCAATGTTTTCCCTCGTCTTCCTCCCTCCTACAGCCCTGGTCAGGCTAAGACCCAGTTTTACAGGGAATGTGAAGTAGGGAAGAGAAAAGCAGCCAAGGTTTTAGCCTTGTGTAGGAAGCTTTGCGGCTGGGCTCTCTGAGGGGCTGGTCCAGCCCTGCAAAGCTCTACTCATGCCGCAGGCGAGTCCCATCTGCAGGTGCTGCTGAAGGCTGCGCCTTCTTCTGTGCCTTTATCCTCTGGTCCCCTCAAGAGCCCTGATGGGCCTTTGGGTTCCCACCCAGGGCCCTCGCTGGGCCTTTTGGTGTCCTGCCAATGGATGGGCTTCAGCTTGTTGTCTTTGCCACGGGACCCCTCCTCTTGTCTTCTCAAGGCCTGTTTGCCTTCCCCTGTCCCCCCGGGACCAGTGTGTGGGCCTTTCGGGGCAGCTGAGGGGCCACCAAATGGCCTTTGGGTGCCTCCCAAGGACCTCCCTTTCTCTTTGCGTGCTTCCTAAGGCCCTCTGCTTGCCCCTTGGTGCGGCCCTGGGCTCTAGATGTGCCCTTTGCCGCAGCCCAGAGCCCTCTGGCTGCCTCTCGATGCCCACCCCGAGCCCTTGGCGTGCCTCTGGGTACCCACCACGGCCCTCCGTGTGCCCTTGGGTGCCACCCAGAGCCCTCCCGCTGCCTTTCTCTATGCCCGGGGAACTCCTTTTATCCTCTTGTCCCCTCCAGCCTGGCTGGAGCCCTGCCAGAGCAAAAGGAGCAGGGGAGAGGGTTTAGGCTCCAAAGCTACACTTACAGTGTCCAAAGCCTCATTTTTGTTTTCCAAAGTCTTACTTTGGGCTTCCAAAGCCTCATGGTAGGCTCTAAAGCACCATTTTCATGGTCCAAAGGCTCCGTTTCAGTTTGCAAAAGCTCCTTTTCAGAGTCCAAAGCTGCATCTTAAGTGCCCAAAGCCTCATTTTCAGGCTCCAAAGCATGGTCTTGACGATCCAGCCAGTCGTTTTTAGGGTCCAAGTTGCACTGTAAGTGTCTAAACCCTCATCTTTATGGGCCAAAACTCTTCTTTAAAAATCAAAGCCACATTTTGTAGGCTCCAAAGCCTCATTTTTGGAGTCCAACACCTTCATTCTAGGGCTGAAAGCCTCCTTTTTTGGGTCCAAACCCTCACTTTTAGGGTCCAAGACCTCATTTATACTTTCCAAGCCCCACTTTTAGGTCCAATGACTCATATGAAGAACCGAGAGCACTGTTTTTAAGGCTCAAAGTCTGATTTTGGAGGGCCAAAGCCTCATTTTCAGAATCCAAATTTAATTTCCGGGACAAAATCCTCATTTTTAGCTTCCAATACCTCATTTTCAGGGAGGAAATCTCCCTTTTTAGGATTCAGTCCACAATTTGGAAGGCCGAAAACCTCATTTTGAGCCTCTCAAGCCCCATTTTTAGGGTGTAATGCCTCAGGTTTTGGTAGAAAAACGTCATTTGAGGGCACAAAACCTGATTTCAGGGTTCAAAGCTTCCATTTCATTTCCAATGCCCCATTTTTAAGGCTGAAATCCTCAGTTTTGGGACTCAAAGCCATCTTTTCCGACCCAGAGCATTTCTTCAGGGCCCACAGTTCCAACCTCAGGGTCTGAACCCAAAGGCGCAGCTTGTCGCCTGGCAACGTCCGCCCGCCCCTCT
This sequence comes from Larus michahellis, assembly GCF_964199755.1. NCBI lineage: Eukaryota > Metazoa > Chordata > Aves > Charadriiformes > Laridae > Larus > Larus michahellis. Next base: position 1,848,182 of record NW_027436399.1, on the reverse strand, counting down.
GTGTCCCGCCTATGGGCCCTGAACAGCCAATCGGCTTTGAGGAGGCGGGAGCAAGGCACACGATTGATGTGTAACCAACCAATCAAGCTTCAAGGCCTGCAGGGAAGGTGGCAGGAGTCAAAAACAACCCTTGGCACCATGTGGGGGCGGGGCATGTGGGCTCCACCAATCACAGCTGGAGTTCGAGCAGCACACAGATGATTGATAAGCGTCTGACCCATCAGTTGATGGGAGGAGCAAGGCAGAAGTAGAGCCAATGAAAGAAAAGATCCTGGGCAGAGTGACAGCCGAGACAGCCAATCAGAGATGGCATCACCTCAGGTGACCTGCGCCTAGGCAGCCTGACCACCTGGGAGCCAATCAGCAGCCACCTCCAGGCAGGGCAGGCCCCAACCCAGGGCAGAGTGACAGCCGAGGGGACCAATCGGAGGCAGCATCACCTCAGGGGAAGGGCGGGTGCTGCTGCTGTGCAGCCTGAGCACCCAGGAGGAGGAGGGGGATGCTGGCTGCGGGGCCGCCCACCATCACCTCACCCACTCCCCTCCCGCCAGCCCAAGGGACGCCGCAGCAGCCTGAAGGCTTGTGAGGAGGGGGAGGACGCGCCCCCGAGACGGTGCGTTGAGCAGGGGAGATGGTGGTGCTGGGGCCTCCCCCTCAAAGCCGGGGGTGCCCAGGGTTGATGCTCTCCGCCCCCCTCTCCCCACAGCTGCTGCACATCATCTCCTTCCTGACGCTGCGCGACCTGCTGAGCCTGGACCCGACGTGCCGCTGCCTCCCCTCCGCACCCCTCTCCCCCGCCAGTGCCTGGCCCTGCAAGAGGGCCGCCATCCTCAACTGGGAGTCGGCCGTTGCCACGGGGGCGTGGGGGTGGTGGCACTTTGTCCCACAGCCAGTGGTAATGTCACGGCGTCCCCCCCTCCAGACGCCAAGGGGCCGTACCTGCAGAGCCTGGTCCGCGGCTGGCAGCGAGCACTGATGGCCTCCATCCTGTCTCCCCCCTCTCATGGCTACCACAAGCTGGCGCTTGCCCAGCAGCACCTCTTCCTCCTGGGTTAGAGCAGGACCCACTTCTTGCTCCGTGACTCTGGCCGTCACGCCTGCTCCTGCCAGGCCCTCTCCCACGGCGTCAGGGATGTATGCCGACCCCTCACTCCCCCTTCCCCCCCTGCCACCGCCATGCTGGGTGACCGTCCCCTCCTCCCCACAGTGACAGTGGATCCCCGTGGGGAGCCCCCCCACGCCTGCATGCTGACGGAGCAGAAGCAGAGCGACACCCTGGAGGTGTTCGACCCAGCCGACGTCCAGCACATCTTCTGCATCAGCTTCCCCTCCTCCACCCGCGTCAGACAGGCGGTCGTCACCAGCACGGAGGTGACGTGGAGCCTTCTGCTGCTCACAGGTTTGGGGAGGACACTGAGGAGATGGGGAGAGCACCTTGGGGTGTGGGGACACTGCGGGGAGGGGGACACACGTGCCAGATTCAGCCCCCTGACTTCCCCGTGTGGGAGCGCAGAGGAGGGGCAGGTGTACAACCTGCAGCTGACCCTATCCCTGACCCCAGTGTCACCCCTGTAGGTGCCATGTCCCCATCGCTGTCCCCACAGGTGTCCTGGCCACACCACTGTCCCCAGCCCTGTCTCTGTCCCTCCAGGTCTCTTGTCCCCCTCCCTGTCCCCACAGGTGCCCTATGCCCAGGGCTGTGGGGACAGCGGCCGCCTGCTGGGCTGGTTCCATGGCAGCATCAGTTTTGTCCACTTCCGTGTCACAGTGAGACATGGGGACATTGGCGACCCCACTGGGGGCTGGGGAGGAAACTCCACGCTCAGTTGTGGTGTGTAATGTCACCTTTCAAGAGTACAAAAACGCATTTTTAGGTTCCAAAGCCTCTTTTTCAGGCTCCAAAGAGGCATTTGTAGGATTAAGCCAGTCAGTTTTAGGGTCCAAGATGCATTTTGGATGTCAAAACCCTCATTTTTATGGTCCAACCCCCTCTTTTAGGGACCAGATTATCATGGTTTTGATCCGAAAGCTTCATTTTTAGGGTACAAAGCCTCATTTACAAGTTCCAAAGCCCATTTTAAGATTCAAAGACCCATTGTCAAGCTCTAAACAAGCATTTTTAGGATCCAGCCAGTCATTTTTAGAGTCCAAGCCACATTTTGACTGTCCAAAGTGAGAGCGAGTGGCCCACACGCGTGTCCAGATGGGCCTCCAGGTGGGCCCCGGGGTGGCTGGGCAGCAGCCGGGCAGCGGCGTGGCAACATGACGATGTGCAGTGCGGTGTCGCGGCAACGTGACGATGCAACAATGTGCGTCTGCTCTCTAGAGCCGCTTGCTGGGAGACTGGCTGTGGTGGCCGCAGCTGGGTGCCTCTGGAGCGAGAGGAGCCATCGCTCTGTCTACCCGTCTTTTAATTACCTCCAGGGATGGTGCCTCAGCCACTTCCCTGTGCAGCCTGTTCCAATGCTTGAAAAACCTTTCAGGGGAAAGATTGTTCCTAATATCCAGTCTAAACCTCTGCTGGGGCAACTGGCGGCCATTTCCTCTTCTCCTATTTCTTGTTTCTTGGGAGAAGAGACCGACCCCCGCCTCTGTACACCCTCCTTTCAGGGAGTTGTAGAGAGCGAGAAGGTCTCCCCTCAGCCTCCTTTTCTCCAGGCTAAACAGCCCCAGCTCCCTCAGCTGCTCCTCATCAGACTTGTTCTCCAGACTCCTCACCAGCTTCATTGCTCTTCTCTGGACCTGCTCCAGCCCCTCAGTGTCTTTTTTGTGGTGAGGGGTGCAAAACAGGACACGGCAATCAAGGTGGGCCAAGTGCAATGTCCTACACTTGGGTCAGGACAACCCTCGTTACCAATACAGGCTGGGGGATGACTTGATAGAGAGCAGCCTGATAGAGAGCAGCCCTGTGGAAAAGGACTTGGGGGTCCTGGTGGATGAAAAGCTGGACATGAGCTAACAATGTGCGCCTGCAGCCCAGAAGGCAATCGTGTCCTGGGCTGCATCAAAAGAAGCATGGCCAGCAGACCCAGAGAGGGGATTCTCCCCCTCTACTCTGCTCTCGTGAGACCCCACCTGGAGTACTGTGTCCAGCTCTGGAGCCCTCAGCACAAGAAGGACATGGACCTGCTGGAGCGGGTCCAGAGGAGGGCCACGAAGATGATCAGAGGGCTGGAGCACCTCTGCTGTGAAGACAGGCTGAGAGAGGTTGGGGTTGTTAAGCCTGGAGAAGAGAAGGCTCCGGGGAGACCTTATAGCGGCCTTCCAGTACCTGAAGGGGCCCTGTCAGAAAGCTGTTGCAAGGCTGTTTGCAAGGGCATGTAGCCTTAGGACGAGGGACAATGGTTTTAAACTAGAGCAGGGCAGGTTTAGATTAGAGTTTAGGAAGAAGTTCTTTCCACTGAGGGTGGTGAGACAGTGGCACAGGTTGCCCAGAGACGGGCTGGAGGCCCCATCTCTGGAGACATTCAAGGCCAGGTTTGATGAGCCTCTGAGCAACCTGATCTAGTTGTCGGTGTCCCTGCTTACTGCAGGGGGGTTGGACTAGATGACCTTTCAAGGTCCCTTCCAACCCCACACATTCCATCATTCTCTTATTCCATGATTTGTCCAAAAGCTTGTTGCTGCTCAGGGCCCCCTTTAGGCAGATTTGTGTGTTCAAAAGACCATTTGATTTACTTTGTCTCTGCTTCTCTCTGTGAATCGAGGGAGCTCGTGACGTGAGTGTGTGCCTCACTGCGTGCAAAAGAACAATTATGGACAAAGAAAGAAAGTCCAGGACAGGGAATCTTTTGGGAAGTCTTGGGATCTGTGATTTAACAAAAATTATGTTTTCTGTTGGTCTAAGGGTAGCCACTGTAGGAAGCAGATTTCGGTGGGGGTAATGTGGACTTTACACATTGCTGAGGAATGTCTCATTTTTTTACTGAGCTATGCATTCCTTTGTTTCCATTTGTTGGCAAGTGACAAACACCCTTCTGTGTCCGTGTGCTGCTCGTTCTCCAAGTAACCCAGGTGGGAACCGGTGCCAATGGGCTGAACCGCGCAGCTTCAGTGGAGGAAGCTCAGATTGGAACAGGGCTGCTGTAAGTCCCAGGGGGCTGATGAGAGAAATGCTGGGTTGGGGGCAGGATGAAGACTGGCCATAGGTTGTGGAACACAAAGGGTCTTGATTTTCATATCTGTTCAGGCTGCATTAGCAGACGCTCAGGATCAGTATCATGTAGAGACTGCTGATTTCCATTCATGTATAAGCAGAAGAATAAAGTAGGAAAAAGAAAAAAGAAACCCTTTCTTCTTGTTGTTTAGTAATCATATTATTTCACTTTGATTACATTCCTGAAACTTCTCTAATTAAGCACATGAGAATTGAAGACTTTAAGGAAAACTATGCCCAGAGACTTGACTTGTTAGGGCGTTTTGCATGTTAATGAGCCCTCTGGTGCCAAGTGCCTGAACTGCAGATCCTGAAAGACTGAACAAGCCTCAAGACAAGTAAAAGTCAGCAGCAAACCTCCAAGAGTTTCCCAGAGTCCTTGGAGGCTGGTGAAGCAGGAAGTCAGAGGTGCTGCTTCGAGGTGGAAAATCAAACGTGGCATGTGGTTGTGAAAGCCCTTGATGTGTGTCACCAAGCAGGACAGCCAAGCCCTGACCCCATCTGCTGGGAAAGGGGATCCGTCAACTCACGGGATGCTCACACCTCAAGCCCTGCTCCCCCGGACACTGCTTCAAGGCTTCTAACAGAGATGCAGACTGCTGCATTGGACATATGTATGTTTATATTTTTTTAATAGGTACTGATACTCCTTGGGAGATCAAACAAACTCCTGAAGGAGTATTGAAGGATTCTTGATATGGTCAGGGCTGTATAAGGGCACATGTAAAGCATCCCTGCACCTGACATCTGGTCCCCTGACTACCTCAGAAGGCTGCCCTGGGTTGAAAGAGTAGGGAAAAGTTCACTTGTCCAAAATGTGGTCATGTGCTGGTGGCCAAAGGAATTCCTCGTGAATCTCAAAGATGGTGGCAGCAGATACTGCCCTGTCTCCATGAACTGCTCCGTTAGATCTTGCAGTTACCGGCACGTATCTTGGACCACGTCTGAGACCTGAAATGTCAGTAGGTGTTTGAGTCTGAAGAGCTCACTGCTGGCCTCCATCTCCAGGAATGACGCTGGGAGCTGAGACCAGCAGCTCCCATGCAGCAGGTGCCTATTTTGTGCCCACCTGAAGAGAGGCAAGAGGAATCCCCCCTCCTGTGGGATTGTGGCAGCCCTAAGTGAGAGCTGAGTCCACTTCACAGTACAGGACGCAGCTCCTTGAACAGTAAGTTACTGGAAGCCTCTCGACCTGACCAGGACGTCATGGTAAGAACTCGGCAGAAGGCCATGGTATCCCTGAGCTCTGCACCGAGCAGCTCCGATGTGGCCACTCAGACAGAGCTTGCGTGGGAACATGCTGCCACCCAGGTGTCAGGCTGCAGGGTGTGCCCTGCTCTTGTGCCAGTGTTGAATGGTAGTGGTGAGCAGACCTGTGGAAGGTGTGCCCAGGTAGAGGAACTCCTTCACCTCGTGATGGAGCTCCGTGAGGAGGTAAGTCGTTTGAGAAGTATAAGGGATTGTGAACAGGAGATAGATACCTGGAGTCGCATCCTGCCTTCCCTGAAAGAAGCACCTCAGGCAGACAGAGCTCCACATACAGAGCACTCCCCACCCTCTAGCAGCGTGGCTGAATGTGGAGATTCAGAGGACAGGGGCCAGTGGCAACAAGTCCCCGTCTGGCGTCGCAGGCGTGCCACCCAGGTGACCCCCACACCATCCCAGGTGCCCTTGCAGAACGGATATGATGTTCTGCAAAGGGAAGCGGAGGATGAGAAGGACAACAGCTTGCTGAACTCGGGGTTGTCACCGAGGCCAAGATGGATTACGCCTCGTATAACAACATCCTCGGTTAGGAAAGAAAGACGGGTCCTTGTAGTAGGGGACTCGATTCTGAAGGGAGTGGAAGGTCCCATATGTAGACCAGACCCAATCTGTAGGGAAGTCAGCTGTCTCCCTGGGGCCAAAGTTAAGGATGTCCAGAAGAAACTCCCTACCCTAGTTAGGCCTACTGACTACTACCCTTTATGGATTTTTCAGTTAGTCAATGATGAAATTTCAGGAAGAAGCCTGAGGGCAATGAAGAAAGACTTCAGGGTCCTGGGACGGATGGTGAGGGGATCAGGAGCACAAGTAGAGTTTGCTTCTATCCCAACAGTTGCGAGGATTGATGAGAAGATTAACGGGAAATGCCAGCTGTTCAATGCCTGGCTCAGAGACTGGTGTCATCGGCAGGACTTTGGGTTCTTTGATTATGGGCTGCTTTTCAGGACGCCAGGCCTGCTGGCAACAGACGGCAAAAGCCTGTCTCAGAGGGGGAAAAGGGTTTTAGGGCAGGAGTTGGCGGGGCTCATTTAGGCCATTTAAGACAGGGCCTTAAACTAGATTCGAAGGGGGATGGGCATAGATCCAAGCTTGCTACAAAAAGCCTGAAGGTGGCATGCTGGCACTAGACTTGGAAAAGACAGGGGGCGTAACCGGGCTCCTTTGGAATAAGTCTGGGGGTGGCAGAATTTCGGCTCCCGCCAGGAAAAAGGAGAAAGGACCGATAGCCCAGCTGAAGTGCTTATACACTAATGCACGTAGCATGGGCAACAAACAGGAGGAGCTGGGAGCCATTGTGCAGCAGGAGAATTATGACGTGGTCGCCATCACAGAAACGTGGTGGGGTGACTCACGTAGCTGTAGTGCTGCCATGGATGCCTATAGGCTCTTCAGGAAGGATAGGCAAGCAAGGAGAGGCGGGGGGGTGGCCCTGTATGTTAAGGAGTGTTATGAATGCTTTGAACTTAATGATGGTGATAATGAGACTGAGTGTTTCTGGGTAAGAATCAGGAGCAGGGCTAACAAGGCGGATATCGTAGTAGCAGTCTGTTATAGACCGCCCAACCAGGATGAGGAGGCAGATGAAATATTCTATAAACGGCTGGGAGAAGTCTCAGGATCGTGAGCTCTTGTCCTTGTGGGGGACTTCAATTTGCCGGACATCTGCTGGGAATACAATACAGCAGGGAGGGAAGAGTCTAGAAGGTTCCTGGAATGTACTGGGGATAACTTCCTGACACAGCTGGTGAGAGAGCCAACTAGGGAAGGTGCCCTGCTGGATCTGTTGTTTGTAAACAGGGAAGGTCTTGTGGGGGATGTGACAGTTGGAGGCTGTCTCGGGAACAGTGACCATGAAATGATAGAGTTTTCGATTCTGCGAGAAGCAGGGAGAGGGGTCAGCAGAACTGCTACCTTGGACTTCCGGAGGGCGGACTTTGGGCTTTTCAGGAGCCTGGTTGACAAAGTCCCCTGGGAAACAGTCCTCCAGCGTAAAGGAGCCCAGGAAGCCTGGATGATTTTCAAGAAGGAAGTCTTAAAGGCGCAGGAGCAGGCTGTCCCCATGTGCCAGAAGACAAGCTGTTGGGGAAAAAGACCGGCCTGGCTAAACAGGGAGCTAGTGTTGCAACTTAGGGAAAAAAAGAGGAACTATGGCCTCTGGAAGGAAGGGCAGGCCACTCAAGAGGACTACAAAGAGGTAGTCAAGCTATGGAGGGAAAAAATCCGGAGGGCCAAAGCCCAGCTAGAGCTAAACCTGGCTTCTGTTGTCAAGGACAACAAAAAAAGTTTCTATAAATAAATTAGCAATAAGAAGAGGACTAAGGATTATCTCTGTCCTCTAGTAGATGGGGCCGGCAACATAGTGACCAAGGATGAGGAAAAGGCTGAGGTACTTAATGAAGTCTTTGCCTCAGTCTTCAGCAGTAGGAACAGTTGTTCCCTGAGTACCCAGAGCCCTGAACTAGAAGACAGGGATGGGGAGCAGAATGAAGCCCCTGTAATCCAAAGGGAAACGGTGAGGGACCTGCTTCAGCACCTGGAGGTGCACAAATCTATGGGGCCGGATGGGATCCACCCAAGGGTATTGAAAGAGCTGGCGGAGGTGCTCGCCAGGCCACTTGGTATCATTTACGAGCAGTCCTGGACAACTGGGGAGGTCCCAGCTGACTGGAGGTTGGCAAATGTGACACCCATCCACAAGAAGGGCCGGAAGGAGGATCCGGGGAACTACAGGCCAGTCAGTCTGACCTCGGTGCCTGGGAAGGTCGTGGAACAGATCCTCCTCAGTGCCATTACACGGCACATGCAGGAGAACAGGGTGATCAGGCCCAGTCAGCATGGGTTTGTGAAGGGCAGGTCATGCCTATCAAACCTAATATCCTTCTATGATAAGGTGACCCACTTAGTGGATGAGGGAAAAGCTGTGGATGTTATCTACTTGGATTTTTGCAAAGCTTTTGACACCGTTTCCCACAGCATTCTCCTGGAGAAACTGGCTGCTCATGGCCTGGACAGGTGTACTCTTCGCTGGGTAAAAAACTGGCTGGATGGCCGTGCCCAGAGAGTGGTGGTAAATGGAGTTAAATCCAGTTGGTGTCCAGTCACAAGTGGTGTCCCCCAGGGTTCGGTGCTGGGGCTGGTTCTCTTTAATATCTTTATCAATGATCTGGATGAAGGGATTGAATGCACCCTCAGTAAGTTCGCAGATGACACTAAACTGGGCGGGCGTGTTGATCTGCTTGAGGGTAGGTTGGCTCTGCAGAGGGATCTGGACAGGCTGGACCGATGGGCTGAGACCAATGGTATGAGGTTCAGCAAGGCCAAGTGCCGGGTCCTGCACTTGGGTCACAACAACCCCATGCAGTGCTACAGGATTGGGGCAGAATGGCTTGAAAGCAGCTCGACAGAAAAGGACTTGGGAGTGTTGGTTGACAGCCGGCTGAATATGAGCCAGCAGTGTGCCCAGGTGGCCAAGAAGGCCAACAGCATCCTGGCCTGTATCAGGAATAGTGTGGTGAGCCGGACTAGGGAAGCGATCATCCCCCTGTACTCGGCACTGGTGAGGCCCCACCTCGAGTACTGCGTTCAGTTTTGGGCCCCTCGCTACAAGAGGGACATTGAGGTGTTGGAGCGTGTCCAGAGAAGGGCTACAAAGCTGGTGAGGGGCCTGGAGGACAAACCTTATGAGGAACGACTGAGGGAGCTGGGGTTGTTTAGCCTGGAGAAGAGGAGGCTGAGGGGAGACCTTATCACCCTCTACAACTACCTGAAAGGAGGTTGTAGAGAGATGGGGGCTGACCTCTTCTCCCTGGTGACAAGTGATAGGACGAGGGGAAACGGGTTCAAGTTACGTCAGGGGAGGTTTAGATTAGATATTAGGAGACATTTTTTCACTGAAAGGGTTATTAAACATTGGAATAGGCTGCCCAGGGAGGTGGTGGACTCACCATCTCTGGAGGTGTTTAAAAAAAGGGTAGATGGGGCACTGAGGGACATGGTTTAGAAGTGGCTCTTGTCAGGGTAGGCTAAAGGTTGGACTCGATGATCTTAAAGGTCCCTTCCAACCTCAACAATTCTATGATTCTATGATTCTATGATTCTTATTTAACCAACCTGAGGAAGTCTTGGGCTCACCAACGACGTAACATCTTACCGGGGACATCAATAACCCTGTGTATTGCGTTGACATGGCGAGGTTTTGGTAGGGGTGAGGGGGCTGCAGAGGTGGCTTAGGAGAAAAGGGATCAAGAGGTGACTCCATGTGAGAGAGAGCCACTTTCAGCTGGCTCCAAAAGGGACATGCCACTGCCCAAACTGAGCCAGTAAGCAATTCTCGTGGCACCTCTGTGATAGCATATTGAAGCAAGGCTAAACAGCAGCGTGCAGTCACTGTAAGAGAGAGGAGTGAGACACATGGAGAGAAACAGCCCTGCAGACAGCAAGGCGAGTGGAGAAGGAGGGGGAGCGGGAGTGAAGCTGGGTGGGCACCTGGCAGCCAAAAGTCAGCCCAGCACCCCCTGACATTCCCAGGAGAGCACAGTGCAAATGCTCCTTTAGGTGTCTGGAGGCTCTTTGCCTCAGCTTTTTAGCACAGCTGCCAGATGGGCCAAGCAAGGCGATGCTCACCTGGATCAGAAAACCTGTGTCATCCTTGTCAGCCTTGGCTCTAGTAGCAAAGAAAGAGTGGAGTCTCAGCTCCCGAGGGAGTGAGGACGAAGAGCAGAGTGCAGATTCCGGGTCTCAGGGTGGCAGACATTGGCCTGTTCTGGGAACTTTCCGTTCAGGCTGGAAGTGACCTTGCAAGATTTCTATAGACCAACATTCTACGCAAAGCAGGGTCACAGCAGAAAGTGCCTGCAGCGTTTGGGTGCTGCCAGTTGTTAGGGAGTTCCCGCAAACTCCAGATGCTTTCAATGATGATGGAGAGTGGCTTTACTGTGGCATCGTCCTGCCCTCTCAGCTCCCTCGGATGCCACCCCTCCAGTCCCATAGACTGGTAGGGATTGTGTTTGCTCAAGTAACTCCTGACTCTCTCCAAATTCACCACGGTTTTTTTTTCCCTCCAGAGTCCTGCCTCAAGGCACAAAGGCCTGGGAGAGCTTGCTGGAGGAGACCAAGGCAAGAAGGACACAGGGAATCTCAGATTCATCTACACCTGCTGTTACTAAATTCCAGCAGTGGCCACTCATTCTCTTTGTTTCTTCTTTAACTGTTCCTGAAGCAGCAGCCTCTCCTCTTGGTGCCCTCGAACCCTTGCCTTGCAAGGCTCTACACTTGGGAAGCTCTAGCTTACCTAAAGCCATCCCCATTTCTCCTCTAGAGACCCAGCATCTGTAGTCTGGCTTCAGTCTTTTCTCACTCCCCTTGGGAGCTGAGACCCCACAATTTCATGGTCGCTACAGCCCAGGCTGACATTTTCACACCCCTGATCAGAATTCCCTCTGAATTGACTGGACTCAGCAACACCTTTGTTGGCCTACCTTGCGCCTGTGCAAAGATGTTGTCCCAAGAGACCCAGAAACCTGCTGGACAGTATGCATGCTGCTGTGTTCCCCTTCCAGTGGTGTCAGGGTCATTAATGTCTCCAATAAGACCTGGGGTCATTATTCTGGAGACTTCCTTGTGTTGCTTAAATAGGCAAATGAGTGGAGATCCCAGTGTGATGTGCTTCCTGTTCCTGAACTGCTCTGCATCGACTGGATGGAGGTGGGTCAGACCCTGCCTCATTGCCCTCGTGGGATTCAGTTGCCGGCCAACAGAAACTGAATCTATGAGACATGGCATCTGGAGTGTGTGTCTCGCACCCACTCTGAAGGCGATGCCTTTCCCGTAGGTCCTGTGCAGTCCCTGCCGGCCACCTGCAGTTGTGCTGGAGAGCCCTGGCACCTCCTGTAGCACAACAGGCCTGTCCATGGCCATTGAGTAGCTGCCCTGAATTAGGTTAGGTGATGTGGGGATGTCCATGAGACATCTGCCGTTACAGTCAGTGGGGATCTAGTATACACGGCTGATGGAGAAGATGGATGAGGTCAATGGCAATGAGTACATCTGGTCCCCTGACTACCTCAGAAGGCTGCCCTGGACTGAAAGAGTAGGGAAAGGTTCAGTTGTCCGAAATGTGGGCACGTGTTGGTGGCCAAAGGAATTCCTCATGAATCTCAAAGATGGTGGCACCAGATGCTGCCCTGTCTCTATGAACTGCTCCGTTAGATCTTGCAGTTACCGGCACGTATCTTGGACCACGTCTGAGACCTGAAATGTCAGTAGGTGTTTGAGTCTGAAGAGCTCACTGCTGGCCTCCACCTCCAGGAATGACGCTGGGAGCTGAGACCAGCAGCTGGGAGCTGAGACCAGTTGACGAAGCCGACTGCCTTCGCTCAGCGGGGGCAAAGGAGATCTGGCACTGTCCAGGTTTCCTGTCTCATACCAGAAGGAACAAGACCTTTCTCGTGCGCAGCTCTCTCTGATAGGAGAAATTACCCGGCTGGAAAGAAGCGTCTCTCCAGAGGTGCAAGAGAGACCACACAGTATTACTTCAGTCTCTTTCCCAGCAGGTTCCCCTGGAGGCACAGGGACACCTCCAGGGAGCCCCGAGGAGGCAGAGAAAGTGACGTCTCGGGCTGGTCCTCTGCGTCTGAGCTGGGCTGGGCTCCTGGCATGGAGGGAGCTCGTGGCAAGCGGGCAGCGCTGCAGAGAGACGGCTCTGCCCAGGAGCAGCTCCTCTGCCAAGCGCAGCAGGGCTGAGGGCACTGCCTGCAGGCAGCGAGGGGAGACGTGTGAGGCCAGCGGAGCTTAAAGGCAGCCTGGGGTGGGAGGGTGCTGAGAGCTCACTGGGAGAAATCCTCACAGCCTTTGCACAGTCTCTGGCTGCAGGGCATTGAATCTGCAGCTGCTGGAGGGATCTCTAGAAGCTGGAACAACCCCCAGCCTACGGGATCTGCAAGTACCACTCTCACAGTTTCTCTAGTTTCGAGGAGAAGGACAACGTGTGGAGCAGGGCTTCCCTGCTGCACCGTCAGAGGGACAGGGCATGATGTGTCTCTGCTGCAGTATAATGCAGAGAGGCTCCCTGGAGCAGTCTCCTAAAGCTGGCATAGCCCATGGCTAATGTGATCTGTCAGGAAGGCTCTCAAGGCTCCGTCGGTGTTGAGAAGGATGTGCTCGAGAGCAGGGCAGCCCTACCACATCACCAAAGGCACAGGGCATGTCGGCTGCCTTCTCCCCGGGACGGCTGCCGGGCTGTGAAGGTGGGTGTGCGTGCAGGGGTGCTCAGGGCTGTCCTTCAGAGCAGGGTCCCCGTGTCCCAGGGAACTGTGTGCTGGGCCAGGGACTCTGCTGCCTGCCAGGGTCAGCTCTCAGCCTGCCCGGGGAGCTCCCCATGGCGCTGCGGGGAGAAGCTGTGGGTGGAAGGAGTGACCCCAGTCGTGTCACGGCAGGGTCCTTCTGCAGTCGTGAGGGTGCTGCGTGGGTCGTGTTTCCTCCCAGCTCCAGATCACCCCCAGGACATTTGCAGAGGATCCTTTTGGAGAAGTACAGGGAGACGGCATTTACCTGAAAGAAAGAGGGTCCCTGCTTGGAGTTTTCCACTCCTCCTTTGCTGGGTGGGTTGTGAGAGAGAGGATTTTACTTCTCCGTTCTGGAGAAGGCAATGATACCCTGGTTCTAGCAGGAACTTTTCTAAGCTGCTTGTTAGCGCTTGCAGGCACTTGCCCTGAGGGCAGAGCTGAGCACACAGCAGGTGTGGTGGGTTCTCTGAGCACTGAAAGGGAGGAGACCTGGGGACAATGACACAGCCCCAGGCAGAGACAGCTCCTGGTGGCAGAGACATGGGCAGAGAGTGAAAGGGAGCTACTACAGGAAAGGTCATGGGAGAGGGGATTCCAGGCCCTCCCTGCCATCCCCTGCAGTGCAGGTGCCTTCCCTGGAGACATTCCGTGGTCTCCTCTCCCCACACAGTAGAGTCCTCCACCCCTGACTATCCCGGGTATTAAGTCCTGAGTGTCCTTCCCAGCAGCCCAACCACCAAAGAGGAGAAATCCTTGAGTGTCTGACTGTGTCTCCCTGTCCTGACTCTCTTGGCAGGAGAACTTTGGCATGTTCCCCTTTTGCCCCTTCTGCCCTTGTTCTTTCCCTTCTTTTCACTGTGGTGGCACGTGAGGATTCAGGTGCAGCTCAGACACTGATGCTGCACGTCCTGTCATGCAGGTGTATCCAGGGAGGAAAGCATCCAAATGCCTTTAATATTTTGGGCTCTGGGGACTGCAGTGTGCAGGGCCGAGAGTAAGCCACCCCATCTTCAGGCTAGTTGGCTCTTTCCCAGGAGTATCCTGCTTGGCTGCACGCTGCCCTCCAGAAGGGCTCAGCTCTCCCGTGGCATCCCTGTGTCGTCTAGCAGCCCCACGGAGTAGACATGTCAGTGCCAAGGCCACGTAAATCCAGCTGGAGGGCTGAATGTAGGCAGCTGCAGTGAGCCCCCTGTGTCCCTGGCTGGGAGGGGAGAGCTGAGATCCTCCTGGGGTCCAGTGAGCTCAGGTGAGGGGCTGGGAGAGCTGCGCTTGTAAATGGGACTCCTCTGCTCTCAGCAGTGTCCAGGTTCTTCTCAGGGGAATGTCTGCTTGGGATCATCCTCCAGCTCAAAGAGGCAGCAGCACAGGGCAGCTGAGAGCAATTCCGATGGACAAACTCGCTGTCCTCGCTCTGCACTGAGGGACAGTCCCCTTGGCTCGTAGGACCCACAAGGTTTCACTTGCAGCACAGCAGAAATGCCAGGGATTTCTGCCTTAAAAACACTCCTCAGGTGTGGTGGGGAAACTACAACAGAACAACACCAACAACAAGGTGCCCTGAGCTCTGCCCTGCAGTCGGGTGACAATGCTGAAAAGCCCTTTGATGCCAGGAGTGGATTTAATCTGAGATCACCCCGTGTTCCTTTTTACCCATGGCTGTAGGGCAGGACTGAATCCTGCAGAGATCTCAGCTCTCTGGTGGACTATCAGCCAGCACCAACCAGAGTGTACAAAAAGGACCTGCAAAAGGTCTTCCTGAAAGGCGAGAGCCAGTTTGGTGGGTTTCTAAGACCAATTGAATACCTTAGTTGGAGAGAAATCTTCCCCAACTTCTCACTGCTTTTCTTTCCATTCACAGGTCTCCAAGCCCAGGGGAAGAAAATGTCAAATGGCAGCTCCATCACCCAGTTCCTCCTCCTGGCATTCGCAGACACGCGGGAGCTGCAGCTCTTGCACTTCTGGACCTTCCTGGGCATCTACCTGGCTGCCCTCCTGGCCAACGGCCTCATCATCACCGCCATCGCCTGTGACCACCGCCTCCACACCCCCATGTACTTCTTCCTCCTCAACCTCTCCCTCCTTGACCTGGGCTCCATCTCCACCACTCTCCCCAAAGCCATGGCCAATTCCCTCTGGGACACCAGGGACATCTCCTATGCAGGATGTGCTGCTCAGCTCTTCTTTTATATCTTCTTTCTCACAGCAGAGTTCTGTCTTCTCACCATTATGGCCTATGACCGCTACGTTGCCATCTGCAAACCCCTGCACTACGGGACCCTCCTGGGCAGCAGAGCTTGTGTCCACATGGCAGCAGCTGCCTGGGGCTTTGTTTTCCTCTACGCTGTGCTGCATGCGGCCAATACATTTTCCATACCCCTCTGCCAGGGCAATGCCCTGGACCAGTTCTTCTGTGAAATCCCCCAGATCCTCAAGCTCTCCTGCTCAGGCTCAGACTCCCTCAGGGAAGTTGGACTTGTTGTGGTTAGTGTCTGTTTAGCATGTGGTTGTTTTGTTTTCATTGTGCTGTCCTATGTGCAGATCTTCAGGGCCGTGCTGAGGATCCCCTCTGAGCAGGGACGGCACAAAGCCTTTTCCACGTGCCTCCCTCACCTGGCCGTGGTCTCCCTGTTTGTCAGCACTGCCGTGTTTGCCTACCTGAAGCCCCCCTCCATCTCCTCCCCAGTTCTCGACCTGGTGGTGGCTGTGCTGTACTCAGTGTTGCCTCCAGCACTGAACCCCCTCATCTACAGCATGAGGAACCAGGAGCTGAAGGAGGCCATTAGGTATCTGATTTCATGGATTTTTTTCAAGAGGGAGAAATGTTCCACCTCTCTCCACAAATGACTCCCGCACTATTTGATTCCATCTGCTTTTTTGTGTGTTTTGTTATTGGCTTTGTGTTTTTAATGATTACATTTCTCATCATTGCTGTTGATATTGTCATTTATGGTTTTTATGCTCCTACACAAAGGTTTCACTTGTGTCACTACACCTGAGACATTTACGTCTTAGTTTCACCTGGTTCCCTTCTAAAAATGTATTTCACAGTGGCTCAGAGCTGGCCTCTTTCACAGAGTCTCTGTTAACAAAGCAAGATCTCCCTGGTGCAGTGCTTTAATGCTGGGGTCTTTCTCCAAACATGCCTGAGGAAATTCACCCCTGAAGTTCTTCTTCCTCCTCCATGTGTCCAGGAATAAAAAGCTGACTGTCCGTTTGTAACATTTTAGAGATATTGGACTGGATTTAGGAGTCACCAGTCGGTGCCTGGTGAGAGGTAAGATCGTGGGTTTAACTGAGGGACGTACCCCAGCCCTTCACACAGATGACATAAAGGCCACCCATCCTGTGGGAGGGGAATCTGGAGCTGTCTGGAGAGGCTGGTGTTTCTCCAGGGACAGCATGTTCCTGGGGTTGTGCTGGGATGGCAGAGGTCAGAAGGATGGGGTGTGGGGCCTCAAGCAGAGGCCATGTGCAGACCTCCTCTGGGCACTCTCCCGTTCCTCCCCACCTGTCTACAGCAGGAATTCCCACAGAGGGACAGACACGTCCAGGTGTGGCCACACCACGGCTCACTGAAAGGGCATGAAAAGTCAAGCTGTCTGGGTAGTCCTCTCCTCCTAATCCATCCCTGTGTGCAGCTGGCCTTGTTCATGGTCAGCCTGCGCCACTGCCTCATGTGGTGTCCTCATAATGTGTGGGCCCGTCTCCTCAGGGTCACTGCTCATCCTGTCACGTCCCACCTGGCACTGTAATACGGTGTTTTTCTTCCCCCTGATGCAGGACTGGCCACTTCTCTTTGTAAAACTTAAGCAGTTTCTTCTGGCTGACTCCCAGAATTTCCCAAGGTCCCCCTGGACTGAAGATCCATTTTGTTCGTTCTTCATGTTTGCGTGCAGGCAGCTCACCATGGTTGTGGTGATGCATCAGCACAAGATAACAGCACGAGGAGTTGCAGGGCACTACAGGGAATTAAAGACATTCCTAATTTTGTACTGTCCAACAGAGGAATTGTCACAACAGCTATGTTAGAAACATCTTTGTGCCCCGTAGAGAGGGCACAAAGCAAGCAAATGTAGGGCCTGTGGGGAAAGAGAAGCTGGGCTGTTTGTAGAGGAATCTACGACAATGGTTAAAGAAAAGAACTTGGGAAGGGGAAAGAGGAAAAAGGAAAACCGAAAGTTCAACTCAGGATATGATGAAAGCGGTTTGGAGATACCCGATGAGCAGCATTGAGTCAATGCCTTGAGTGGGACAAAAAACCCACAGCGGAGTGGACCAAAGTTATGTCTGCTTACTTCTGTGGTCATGGGCAACGTGAGCGCTCTCCCCCTCATCATGAAGGGAAGACCCATGGCGGAAAGAAATGCACAGTCTCTCATCCTGGAAGGGACCTTGGGAAGACTCCAGACCAAGACAATCCACAGTCTGTGGAGAAAGGGCAATGAGGATGGGGCTGTTTGCATGCTAGTTAGCGTTAGTGTTAGATGTATACCTCTATAGATACACAGACAGCACGGATCCCGCCAGGAGCTGGTCTCAGACCCTCCATCTCTCTAGAAGCTGGCCTCGGGATTCCCTCATCCCTCCAGTTCCCCCATGCACAGACAAGCACACACACACACAAACAAATGGCCCTCTCCAGCACAGAACCACGGAACCCTGGAGGCTGGAAGGCAGCCAGCTTCCACCTTCTCTGTGCTTCCTCTTCAGGCTTGATGTTACTCAGAGCTCCTTTCTCATGCATGCCAGCCTCCTGACACCTTGGCATGACTTCCTGCATGTTGGCAGGGACCATTCTGGATGACGAAGAGGTGATCCTTGACCACCAAAAAGCTCTCTGCAGGACCCACCTGGCCACAGACATCCTCTGATCCAAGGTTATCAAACTCTACCTCCCTAACTCTTATGCCCATCAGTCTTTATCGTATGAAAATGAATTGACTTTCTTAAGATATATATCTAGCTAGCTCCCATTGTGTACTGATTTATCATGCTTGGGTAAGTGAGTTAAAGGAGGTGAGCTCATCACAAGGACCAGAAGAACAGCCCTGCCCTCAAAATAAGGACTTCTCAGAATCATTCCGCTGTCCATGAAGGATAAAAGATACCCCTGGAGAACGGAGATAATGCCAGTATCCTCGTCCCTCTTACACACCTTTGAAACTCTCCCAGTGTCCAGCATCACAGACAAGTAATGAGCAATAGACCAACTCCGGGGACGTCTGGATCAATAGACAAGCCGCGAGAAGGCTGATGGCTGATGGAGCTGCAGAGATATAGCTACTTTGTGCAGTTTTACTGTGATTAGTAATTGGTACTCCGTGTGTGTGTTAGTTAGTCATTAGTCAAATAATAAGGTACCTGAATGCTTGAATGGCATAAGAACCCTGTGTTTAACCGCATTTGAGGTACCCCAATGGAGCTCGGACACCTCATGCACATGACTAAATATTTACGCGTGCACCTCTGTGCTTTGTGTCCTAGCCTCTCTGCTCGGTCAGCACGGGCCACTTGCAAATTTTCATAACACAAGTGACTGATTGCCACTGCAGTGGGGCAAGGTCTCTCCCTTCTCCATGCAGTAGATGTGAGGCAGTTTAGAACACAAGACACACCACACCAGGGTCTCCACTCATGTGTTGCACTCTCAAACTGCTGTTTTTTCTCTTCCCCAAAATTTACTCGCCCTCTTCATAATACAGTCAAGGAACAGGCAAAAAAATCTCATGGGGGACCTGTCAGCAGCACCTTGTCATTCATGGAGATCACCTTCACCTTTGTCAAAGGCCCTTGAGGGCTGCAGAGACACCACTGACAAAAAAAACCCCTCTTTCTTGCCAGGGCCGCCCTTCCCAGCCCTGTTTCTCTCTGTTCTTGCAGACAGCAGGCTTTGCTCACCATCAACATCCAATTTCAGCTTTAAGCTTCCAGGTGCCGTCCACTT
This sequence comes from Larus michahellis, assembly GCF_964199755.1. Classification (NCBI taxonomy): domain Eukaryota; kingdom Metazoa; phylum Chordata; class Aves; order Charadriiformes; family Laridae; genus Larus; species Larus michahellis. Next base: position 1,829,533 of record NW_027436399.1, on the reverse strand, counting down.
GACCGTGTCTCTGCCATGAAGCAAAGCCTTTGCACACAGAAGGTCTTCAATGCTTGGTACCAGGTTTCCTTTAGGAGACGTCCGAGCTTGGCCTGGAGCTACACCTGAGGTGCCACAGCCCAGATGTGCACCAAAACTCTCAGCCAGGGGAAGAGACAAGTTGAGAGAGAGCCTGTGCTTTTTGACTTTGACAGAGGAACTGCCAAGGCGTGGTGGGACAAGGCACACAGCTTGGGGTGCTGCAATGGATGGCTACAGGCTTTTCAGGAGAGACAGGCTGGAAGGATCAGGAGTGGGGTTTCCTGAAAGTGAAGCCGTTAACTGGATGTATGGCGCAACTCCTTGGGGCAGGTGAAGAGTTTGGTGAGCCTTTGTGGGGGAGGGTGAGAGGAGAGGCCAGTAGAAGTGTCCTGTCATGGTGGGAGATAAGGAACCCACAGTCAGGATGAGGAAGAGGGTATAGTCTTTCTGAAGGATCCCAGGGAAGCGTCTGGCTGTACGAGCCTGGGTCTCGCTGGGGACTGCCATGATACTGGCAGCTTCTGAAAGAGGAGCACAGCAGCATGTACAGTCCAGGTGGTTTCTGGAGTGTCTTAGGACAACGTCTTAGCACAGCTGCCAGATGGGCCAACAAAAATAATGCCAACCTTGATGTGATACCTGCAATGCAGGAAGAGCTGGTCAGAGACGTGAAGATTGGCTGTCGTGACCCTGACGTAGTGGGGTCCCAGCACTCCAGGGGAGTGAGGAAGCAGAACAGAAGACTGCAAACGCTGGACCTCAGAGGTCCTTTTGCCTTTGGCCTACGCTGAGGAGTTTTCGTGGGGATCCAATGGTCAGGAGCACTGAAGGTGGCGCAAAGCTCTGTACAGCTGGTCTTCAAGGACAGCATCCTCCAAGGAGAACATTGGTCTGTATCAAAACTCAGTTTGAAACCTGAAAGTAAATTCAGGGGAATCATAACGAGATTTCCAACTTCAGGAATTCTTACAGAAGAAAACAAAGATATTATTTGGACACTGCTGTATTGAGTTAGAGTAGGGAGAGAGAGTTCCGAGATACTCTCTGTCTTTTTTGCCTCAGGCTTCCCCAGCAAGGTCTCTCAGGGCTTTGTGCCTCGAGGCAAGACTCTGGACAAGAACAGCCAATGGCAGATAGGAATGAAATCAGGATCTACTGGAGCAAAGTCAACCACTACCAGTACATGGGAATGGACGGGGTACATCCAGAGGTGCTGGAAAGTAAGAGAATGTCACAGTGAGGCCACTCTCCCTCATCTTGGAAAGGTCCTGGAGACTGGCGGGACTCCCTGACATCTGGCAAAAAGTAAATGCTGCATGCATCTTTCAAAAGGGTCCAGAGAAGGAGGTGGGGAGCTAAAGGCTGCTTAGCTTCCCTTTAGATGAGGAACATGTCCCAAAGCATGTTCTCTCGCACTGCATTTCTGGGTGCCTGAAGGAGACGGTGCCTGGATGAACTCAGGGAACATGTACACCGGTTACGGTTTGGCACTTGGAGGGCCATGGTGTTATGCCATTGTACGCCCCATAAAGATTTGGCCACCTCAAAAAAAGGGACGATAGGAGGGAAGTGCTAGCAGGTGGGACCATTGCTTGACTGCAAAGAGATAAAGGCAGGATCTATCCAACGTATCCAACCTTCATTGCGCCCAGCCTCTTTTAGATAGGAGATATAGATGTGAAATGTATTAAAATAAACATGTCCTTGGAACACAGTCTGGGATCTGTGCCTGACAGGAAAATGTGTTTTCTATTGGTCTAAGGCCATCCAGAATGGAAAGTGAACTTCAGGGCAGGGAATGGGGACGTGACATACAGCTGAGGCATGTCTTCTCTGTATTGAACTCTGCCTGCCTTTGATTTCCTTTGTTGGCCATTAGGAAACACCGTTCTGTGTCAGCTCGTTTTCAAGGTAAAGCGGGTGGGAACCGGTGCCAAGGAGTGGAAACACGCAGCTACGGACTGGAGTGGAGAAAGCTCAGGTTTGAACAGGCTGCTGTAAGTCCTGGTTGCCAGATGAGAGACATGGTGAGATTGAGACAAAGCCTGTCCATGGAGTGCTTGCAATAAAGGGTCTTGCCTTAAAGGGTCTTGGGACTCCATTAGCAGAAATTCAGGATCAATATGAACTGGAGATTGCTGGCATCATTTATTGTGTAAGAAGAAAAAATAAAGAAAAAATAAGAAGGAAGCAATCCTTCCTTATGGTTGTTTAGTATTGAAATGTATTCATCTGAGAACTCTCTAATTAAGCACAGAAGAACTGAGGAATCCAGGAAGTCTATGCACAGACACTTGGCTGGTTATGGCATTTGGTATGGAAATGAGTCCTCTCCGGCCAAGATCCTGTAGACCCTCAAACACTGGGCAAGCCTCTACAGAAGTAAAACTCAGCAGCAAAACCCCAAGATGGTGAGGGTGTTACCAGGCCCCACTGATGCCCATCACTGGAGACACCATGGAGGGAATGACCGGACAAGATTCCTGTCCCCGGGGACTGGTGAAGCAGAAAGTGAGAAGCACTGGTTATAGGTGGAAAATCAAATGTGGAGGTGGCTCTGAAAACCTTTGATGCATTTCATCAATGGGGACAGCAACACCCTGTCCCCTGTCCCTTGGGGATTTGCCAGAGCCTGTAAGACTCCAGCAGTTCACCCGCCTTCTTCCAAAGCCCTGATAATGTTCCACTCGCACAGAAGATGCCTTAGCCCCCCGACTTGCTTGAACCTTCTGCTGGAAGTTCCAATATGAACTGGTGCCAAAGGCAGCCAAGTGGTGTGCTACATCTGACATTGCCAATGCATTCTTCTTTTTCAGTCCCTTTGGCAGCAGGGTGCAGGCCACAGTTTGCTTTCACGTGGTGTCCAATGCACCTGGAATGCCCCCAGTGACAGGACAAGAGGTACTTGAACATAAGTTCCATCTAAACATGAGGAGGAACTTCTTGATTTTCAGGGTAGCAGAGCACTGGAACAGGCTGCCCAGAGACGTGGTGGACTCTCCTTCTCTGGAGACTTTCAAAACCTGCCTGGACGCATTCCTGTGCAACGTGCTCTAGATGAACCTGCTCCGGCAGGGGGGTTGAACTACGTGATCTCCAGAGGTCCCTTCCAACCCCTACCATTCTGTGATTCTGTAATCGACTATCCTACGGTTTGACATGGACTAATCCAAACTGCACTGGAACAGCGTGATACCCCTGAACATCTACAATACATCGATGATCTCATCATGTGGGGCAACAAGGCAGAAGTGTTTGAGAGGGGGAAAAGAGCAATTGAGATTCTTCTGAAAGCTGGTTTTGCCATAAAAGAAGCAAGGTCAAGTGTAGGTAGTTAGGGTCTGGCGGCCGGAAGATATCGCACTGTACGGAAAGATAGAGCCCCTCTCCCAATAGTGGTTAGTTTATGATGTGAGCAGACGGAAGTGACGTTGTAAACTCGAGCTATATAAGGCTGTGTCACGTACTAATAAACGCCATTTAGCCGTCCACCACATTGGTGTCTGCGAGCTGATGGACCGAGCGGCCTATGGTTGGTTGCCGTGCTGTTCCTGAACCAGGTCGCCACACCAACCCCAGGCAACAAGTGGTGCCGAAACCCGGGAATCGTCATCTGGATTTGGGTGAACGGCGGCTGGAGCGGCTGGACCAGCCTGGCGGGGGAGGTCAGGGGAGGACGCTCCCAGACCAGGACCAACAAGGAGGATGGAAGCCCTTGTGAAGGTCGTATCCCAAGTACATAAGCAGTGGGGGATTGATTGTAGGCCCAAAGATTTTACCCTTGCAGTTGCGAGGCTTTTACAAATTGGGGTCATTGACCAGCCGGTGGATATTCTCCACCCAGAAGTGTGGGACAAATGTACTAAAGTGTCAGCCGAGGAGACGATGTCTTCGGGTTGTGGGAAAAATCTTAAGTCATGGGGAAAAGTCGTACAGGCTTTGCAGAAGGCCACACAGGAGCAGGATACCTGGAGGGCGGCAAGGGACTGTTTGTTGGTTACCCCGAAATTGGGAGTCGGGGCAGCCACACAGACTCCGCGCCCCCCGGACGACGGTAATCCTGCTGAGCCCACGGACTCGCGGGAGGGCGGTACGCCCCCCCCAATCCCCGAACCCCGTCCCGCTCGCGGAGGGACAAAATCAAACAAAATCCTTCTGGGGCAAATTAGCCGAGGAGGCCAGGGGTGCCGCAGGGAAAGCAGAGTCTGAGGACCCCTGGGCGAGACCACCCCCCTATGCGCCCCAAGATGGCCCCGACCAAAAAGGGGAAGGGCGGGCCGAAGATGCCCCCGGCGGGAACAGGGAGGAAGCGTTAAAACCTACAGGTGCTCACAGACAAAGGAAGGGGGAGAATGAGAAAGAGACAAGCGGCGGGGGCGATCGGGGGGAGGAGGGGAGCGCGAGCGGGGGGCGGAAAGCCAATCAGAGCCGTCATCTGCACAAATGCCCTCACAGAGCAAACACCCCGCCGGACAGAAGGCGGGGCGAGCTAAGGGGGAGGGAATGGTCCGCCCGCAAGGTCAGTGGGCGGGGCCAGAGCCCAACTAAAAAGCACTGGAACCCGGAAGTGAGCAGTCAGTCGAGCTCCGACTCCGGGTCAGACGCTACCTGGAACGAGTGGCGCGCAATCGATTCAAGTTCGGAGGAGGAGGAAATAGGGGTAGACAGAGTCAAAAGCCAAAATATCCCAATTCGCAATGAAGAGAAAACGCGAGGGGGAAAAATTTCCCTCACGGATTGGAGAAAATTAAAGATCGCATGCACCAATTGGGCCCCATCGGCCACGCTAGCGTTCCCGGTCCGGGTGGCGGACGGGGGACAAAGGGTCCACTCGCCAATAAATCCTAAGGATATACAAGCGATTGTTAAAGCAATCGCAGACAAAGGGCTTAATTCTGCCATGGTCTCCACCCTCATAGACGGAGTTTTTGGGGGAGACGACATGCTCCTGTTCGATATAAAACAAGCTTGTAGATTGATCTTTGACGGAGCAGGGATGATTGTTTTTAAACAAGAATGGGAGGAGAACTGTACGAAGCAACTAGCCCAAATAACCGGAGCAGACCACCCACTACACGGCTCCAGCCTGCAGCGGCTAATGGGTACAGACCCTACAATGGTTACCCCCCAGGCGCAAGCTCAAGGCATGCGGGCCCATGAAGTTATGACAACCACTCGTGCGGCCAGAGAAGCTATTCGTGTAGCCTCTAGAATTGTCGCCAAGCCATCGCCATGGTCCACAATAAAACAAAATGAAAGTGAGAGCTTTACGCAATTTGTAGATCGCCTTCAGGCAGCAGTCGACTCCTCGACCCTGCCCGCGGAAGCGAAAGGCCCGGTCGTTGCAGACTGCTTACGTCAGCAGTGTAATTCGAAAACCAAAGAAATCTTACGATCTCTACCACCGGGGTCAACTATCGCAGACAGGATTAAGCATGTCGTGAATGAAGAGCATTTAGCCCCGATTCAAGTGGCTGTTCGCACCGCAATAGCTAATCTGATGGCATGTTTTAAATGTGGCCAAGCGGGCCACGTTGCAGCAAACTGCCCTCGGTTGGGGGACCCGCCAACAGCGCTCCCCCCACACCAGAATCGATCTAGAGGGCCGTGTTGGTCTTGTGGAAAGAAAGGACATTTCGCTAAGGAATGCAGAACTAAAATTCAGGGAAACGGGAGGGGGAGAGGGCACCTGGGCCGCACATAGCCTTCTCCCGCACAGCTCCCGCGGCCCAGCCATACCAACCCCAGGTGGGGCGAGGCGCTTTCGAACCCGTTGCCCCCTCGGGAAGCGACCAGCTTTATGGCCCAACCAATAGTCCAACTGAGTCAGCCCTTATCTCAGGGACAGCAAGGACCACCCCTTGGGGGCGAGACCTTGGGGTGGCCCTGGCAATAACGTGTGACAACCCACCGGTGGTGTGGGGGATCTGTTCTCTCTATAATATCCCCAATGGCACCACCATTAAGGTCCCCTTTTTGATTGACACCGGAGCAGATGTTACAGTTCTTCCCGAGTCGAACTGGCCCCCAGGTTGGAAATTGGAAGACGCCCCCATGGTGGGCGGAGTTGGGGGATTAACCCAAGCTCGGAAGAGCGCCCAATTAATAGCAATTACGCTTCACACTGAAAAGGGACCGGAGAAAACCATCAACCTTTTCCCATATGTCATGTCAGGAGTCCCACCACTATTGGGAAGGGACGCTCTAGCCCTATTAAATGCCAGGGTGACAAATTTACCTTAAGGGCCACTGCCGTACACCCACTTCCACCAATTAGACTGACGTGGAAATCGTCCGACCCAGTGTGGGTCGAGCAGTGGCCCCTGTCGAAGCCTCGAATGGATGCTCTTCTTGAGCTAGTCGATCGCGAGCTACAACGAGGTCACATAGAGCCTTCTACTAGCCCATGGAACACCCCAGTTTTTGTAATACCCAAGCGGAACGGTGAGGGGTTTCGCCTCCTCCATGATCGACGTGAAGTAAACAAAAGAATCCAACCAATGGGTCCTGTCCAAACGCTGTTGCCCATGAACTCTATGATACCGGAAGGGCAACCTTGCGCTGTCCTCGATATTAAAGACTGTTTCTTTTCAATACCCCTGCATGAGGAGGATAAGGAACGGTTTGCCTTTTCCGTCGTGTTTCCAAATAGCCAACGCCCCAACTTACGCTTCCAGTGGAAAGTGCTGCCACAAGGAATGATTAACTCACCTACTATCTGTCAAATCACAGTGGATCAGGCGTTGGCACCGGTCCGACGCAGCGACCCGACTGCGACTATCATTCAATATATGGATGATATTTTGATCGCCGCGCCATCAGGGAGTCAAGTGGACCAGCTGGTGCTAACGGTTTCAGAGACTCTCAAAACAAGCGGGTTTGAGATCACGAGCGCAAAAATTAAAAAAGGACCATGTGTTAGTTTTTTGGGAGTGGGGATCACAAGCTCCTACGTGACCCCCCCCCAGATGAAAATCCGTCGAAACATCAAAACGCTTCATGATATACAACAGCTAGTAGGGTCCTTGCAATGGCTCCGCAATATCGTCCTGATCCCTCCAGAAACCATGGCCCCCCTATACGATCTTTTAAAAGGACAACACCTGTGGGAACCAAAAACTCTAACGCCGGAAGCACTGGCTTCTCTTGACTTTATCAAGCGTCAGGTATCGTCAAGCTCACTCGCCAGATGGAACCCGGCTGTACCACTCGATCTGTACGTGCATTTCACAAAAGGGGGGGGAGTAGGGGCACTGGCCCAGGGCCCCCCTGAAAAAGCTCAACCGATACAATGGGTAGTCCTGGGAAAACCGTCACGTGCATTCTCCCCGGGAGTCGAGTGCCTTGGTAACCTCATCATGAAAGGCAGAAAACTCGCCCTAAGACATCTAGGCATTGAACCTGCCAGAATATACCTACCCTTCCGCAAACGGCTCCCAACGCAATCAGTGGCAATGTCAGAGTATCTAGCTATAGCCCTCATCGGATTTGGTGGAGAAGTCCAGTATGCCACAAAGCCCCCTTGGACTCAAATGCTGGCAATTGTCGATATCGACCTTCCACAGAAGATCATGGACCGGCCCCAGTCGGGACCAACGGTCTTCACAGACGCATCCTCAGCGACCTCAACCGCGGCAGCAGTATGGCAATCGGGAGGAGAATGGCACTGCATTAAAATGACCGATTGTGCGCTTTCAGTCCAACAGCTGGAAGCGGCGGCCGTAGTACTAGCGTGCGGACTGTTTCCAACGGAACATCTCAATATAGTAACTGATTCAATGTTCGTGGCCAAACTTTGCTTAGCCATGTCAGGGCCCGGTGTGTCAACATCTACAGTAGCTCTAATGCTAGAAGAGGCGCTTTTTTCCCGAAAAGGTACCATATCGGTCATCCACATCAACAGCCACACCCCAGTTAAAGGGTTTTTCCAAACCGGTAACGACAAAGCCGATGCCGCTGCTAAAGGATTATGGACACTAAGAGATGCCCGCCAACTACACGGATCTCTCCACATTGGAGCTAAAGCGCTAGCAAAGAGATGTGGGATTTCAGCCACTGACGCGAAACACATAGTAGCTACGTGTCCCCACTGCCAAAAAGTACCACTGTGGTCCAGTGGAGTTAACCCCAGAGGTTTCAAAGCCTCCGAGGTGTGGCAGACGGATTTTACGCTCTGTCAGTTGCTGAAACCTCGAGCGTGGCTAGCGGTAACCGTAGACACATATAGCGGGGTGATCGTAGCTACCCAACACCTTAAGACCGACTCCAAAGCAACTATCCAACATTGGCTGACAGCCATGGCGTGGCTCGGCGTCCCTAATCAAATCAAAACAGACAATGGTCCGAACTTTGTATCTAAGTCAGTCCAAGCGTTCGCTCTGAAATGGGGTATTACTTTATTACGTGGCATCCCGTATAATAGCACAGGACAAGCCATAGTAGAACGAGCGAACCAAACTCTGAAATCTAAATTGGAGGTACTAGCAAAACCAGAAGGTTTTACCAACACTGTTCCCTCAGGAGACCAGGCGCGCTTGCTAGCGACTGCGTTATTGGCACTAAACCAGTTTCACAGAGGAGAGGAGATGAACAGTCCCGCCCAAAAACATTGGGCCACTCGAGCATTAGAAGAAGGCCCGTTGGTCATAGTTAGAAATGAGCTGGGAGACTGGGAACAAGGGTGGAAATTAGTCCTGACAGGCCGAGGGTATGCTGCAGTCAGAAAAGACGGCAGAATTAAATGGTGTCCGCTTAAGTCTATTAAACCGGACCTTCAGAATAAGACTAACGTAATTAATGAAAACTGTGAGTTTCTGTTTACAGGACCGGATCATCGGACACCCCTGTAACCCGTATACCCCAGTGGCAAAAGAAGTTGACAAGCCAGCAGGCGCCCTATCTAAGCCTGGGAGCCCCGCATTGGCAGAAACCAAGCGACGACTGCGATGCCTTTGTGTGATTTTGATTTTAGACCTTGTCACCATAGGACAGGTAAAATCAGGTCACCTTCACCACCAGCCATTTAAATGGTCCTTCCTTCGACTAGAGGACCACCAAGTTATCGCAACCCAAATAACATCAGGTGCGCCCAGTTTTAATGCCTCTCTGTGCCAGCTTGTCCCGAGAGACCGATGTTGGGAATACCTAGGATTCTATATGTGTCCTAGCTCGAATCCTGGGAAGGGGTATTGTAACTACCCTAATCAATACTATTGTAGCCGTTGGGGATGTGAGACCATAGCCCCTGCTTGGATACCGGGTAGCGGTAGAGACAGATACCTAAAAGTCCAGTGGGGTCCATATGGGTGCATTCCACCACAGGCATGGCAAGGACGTGGAAATTGCCGATACCTCTTCTTAAATGTTACTGAGCCCCAAGAGGATAGTTGGTTACTTGGGAGAATTTGGGGAATAAGGTACGCAGAACCAGGAACAGACGAGGGTGGCTTAATCCTCATAAAAAAGGAGGTTGTCCCGAACGATCCACTGCCGGTAGGCCCCAGCCAAGCGTTTGTTAATGAAGTAGTCCTCACCACCCCCAGTCAAGATTACATGACTAAAAAGACCAACAACCAGGAAACATCAACAGGAAAATATACTACCACACCGGTAGCGCCCCTCTGGAAAATGATGCAAGCTAGCTACCGAGTATTGAACAAAACTAACCCTAACCTTACGGAACATTGCTGGTTGTGTTACGGACTAAAGCCACCTTTTTATGAGGCTGTAGGGGTAAGGGGCATACCTACACAGGTAAATGGTACAAATCCGGCCCAGTGCATATGGGACACAGAAAAGCAAGGCATTACATTGACACAGGTGGTGGGAAGTGGCGTGTGTGTAGGCAAAGTCCCAAAGCACAAAGAACACCTATGTATTAATAAGACACAACTTAAGACCCCAGCAAAGTGGTTAATACCGGCCCAAAATGCCAAGTGGGTTTGTTCTACTATTGGAGTTACACCTTGTCTGTCGCTGGAAAAGTTTAACGAATCTTCAGAGTATTGTGTCCAGGTATCTATAGTCCCTAAGATCTTTTACCATTCCGACGACTTTGTCTACGACTCGCACATCACCCCAGAACATCATCTGTCAAAACGGGAGCCCTTTACAGCAATAACGGTAGCTATTCTAATGCTCATAGGAGGTGTGGGACTAGGTACAGGAGCAGCATCCTTGGTGCAACAGAGTAAAGAATTTAATGCCTTGAGGGTGGCAGTAGACGAGGACTTGGCTAGAATTGAACAATCAATAACTGCATTAGAACAATCAATTAGATCATTATCTGAAGTTGTGTTACAAAATCGAAGAGGATTAGACCTGATGTTTTTACAACAAAGGGGGGGGTGCGCTGCACTGAAAGAAGAGTGCTGTGTGTATGCGGACCACACCGGAATAGCGAGAGACACTATGGCCAAACTGCGAGAAGGATTAGAAAAACGGAAAAAGGAACGAGAGGCACAACAAATCTGGTTCGAATCATGGTTTAACCATTCACCATGGTTAACCACCCTGATATCTACCTTGATAGGGCCGATCGCAATGATCATAATAGCACTGATCTTTGGACCCTGTATACTAAATAGGCTCGTGTCGTTTGTCAAAAGCCGGCTAGAGAAGGTTAACATTCTGTTAGTAGAACGCCGACAACTGCTTTAAGAATGTGTTTACATTGTGTTACTGCCAATTATCCCCCGTTACCTCAAGTTACGCCCTGTTATTACCAGTTACCCCCTAAGTTCCACCTGTTCACTGTGCCTTATGTTTTTTATTCGAGTTTTCTATTTTTCTATTTTAGCTAGTTTGGTTATCCATAGGGAGGGGGGAAATGTAGGTAGTTAGGGTCTGGCGGCCGGAAGATATCGTGCTGTACGGAAAGATAAAGCCCCTCCCCCAATGGCGGTTAGTTGATGATGTAAGCAGACGGAAGTGACGTTGTAAACTCGAGCTATATAAGGCTGTGCCACGTGCTAATAAACGCCATTTGCCGTCCACCACATTGGTGTCTGCGAGTCGATGGACCGAGCGGCCTGTGATTGGTCACCGTGCCGTTCCTGAACCAGGTCGCCACGCCTACCCCAGGCAACAACTTAGTTCTTCTGAAAACTCTTTCTTAGGGGAACTTGCAAATTTGCAGACAGCTTACAACAAAGCAGCTTCTCCTCAGGCCCTGCATCATCAAACCTGCAGCTAGCGTATGCGATAGCGAGTGAAGAAATAGAGGATAAGCGGGTGAAGCGTATCCAGGGGAAGAAGGCCTTATTGTGGCTTTGCACACAGGTTGTCCTCAGGATGCTGCATATAATGTAGGCATAAACCACAGTAGTCAGGGTGAATGAGCTCAACAACACAGCAGAGGAGAGAGCAACACTCCTGTTTCATAGTAGCTGGTGCCCACGCAGGCTGCTCTCAGCCAAGGATGATGCCGCAGAAGAAGGAGTCACTACTTTGGGCACAAAGGGTCTAATGGCATACGAGATGGTGGGGCTGAGCACGAGTAGAGTCATCATTCCCCAGCAGCTAAAGATGAGGATGGAGCACAACCAGGAGTTCATAAGGACAGCGCAGTATAGGGGTTACAAATGACCCTGCAGCAATTGAAACGCATCACAATACAAAGGTTAAACTCATCTGTGCCCAGGAAGTCAGAGCAGAAGGTCTAGGACTTGTAAGCAGCCCCAGAGGCACCTTAACCTCCAACATGGGACTGCCAAACACGTTAGGGGCGATGACCAAGTGAACCAACTATCCAAGAAGGACAAGGTGCTGAGGATGGCATACCTGGGGGCGTGTTATTGGTGGTGGAGCCAAATGATGGCAATGGTGACTGCATTCCGCATGACAGTGAGCAGATCAGCCACCAGCAGCAGTGTGAAAAGGAGGATTTTCAACGCTTGAATGACTGAGACGGTCTTTAGGAGAGATATAGTAGAATTGTGAGGATCCATTTCGGTACCCAGTCAGTTGAAGGTGTGACAAGAGTAACTAATATCATAGAATCATAGAATCATAGAATCATAGAATTGCTGAGGTTGGAAGGGACCTTTAAGATCATCGAGTCCAACCTTTAACCTACCCTGACAAAAGCCACTTCTAAACCATGTCCCTAAGTGCCCCATCTACCCTTTTTTTAAACACCTCCAGGGATGGTGAATCCACCACCTCCCTGGGCAGCCTATTCCAAAGTTTAATAACCCTTTCAGTGAAAAAGGGTTTCCGAATATCCAATCTAAACCTCCCCTGACGTAACTTGAACCCGTTTCCTCTCATCCTATCACTTGTCACCAGGGAGAAGAGGTCAGCCCCCATCTCTCTACAACCTCCTTTCAGGGAGTTGTAGAGGGTGAGAAGGTCTCCCCTCAGCCTCCTCTTCTCCAGGCTAAACAACCCCAGCTCCCTCAGTCGTTCTTCATAAGGTTTGTCCTCCAGACCCCTCACCAGCTTTGTAGCCCTTCTCTGGACACGCTCCAACACCTCAATGTCCCTCTTGTAGCGAGGGGCCCAAAACTGAACGCAGTACTCGAGGTGGGGCCTCACCAGTGCCGAGTACAGGGGGATGATCGCTTCCCTAGTCCGGCTCACCACACTGTTCCTGATACAGGCTAGGATGCTGTTGGCCTTCTTGGCCACCTGGGCACGCTGCTGGCTCATATTCAGCCGGCTGTCCACCAACACCCCCAGGTCCTTTTCTGCCGGGCTGTTTTCGAGCCACTCTGCCCCAATCCTGTAGCACTGCATGGGGTTGTTGTGACCCAAGTGCAGGACCCGACACTTGGCCTTGTTGAACCTCATACCATTGGTCTCAGCCCATCGGTCCAGCCTGTCCACATCCCTCTGCAGAGCCAACCTTCCCTCAAGCAGATCAACACGCCCGCCCAGTTTAGTGTCATCTGCGAACTTACTGAGGGTGCATTCGATCCCTTCATCCAGATCATTGATAAAGATATTAAAGAGAACCGGCCCCAGCACCGAGCCCTGGGGGGCACCACTTGTGACCGGACACCAACTGGATTTAACTCCATTTACCACCACTCTCTGGGCACGGCCATCCAGCCAGTTTTTTACCCAGCGCAGAGTACACCTGTCCAGGCCATGAGCAGCCAGTTTCTCCAGGAGAATGCTGTGGGAAACAGTGTCAAAAGCTTTGCAAAAATCCCAGTAGATAACATCCACAGCTTTTCCCTCATCCACTAAGTGGGTCACCTTATCATAGAAGGATATTAGGTTTGATAGGCATGACCTGCCCTTCACAAACCCATGCTGACTGGGCCTGATCACCCTGTTCTCCTGCACGTGCCGTGTAATGGCACTGAGGAGGATCTGTTCCATGACCTTCCCAGGCACCGAGGTCAGACTGACTGGCCTGTAGTCCCCCGGATCCTCCTTCCGGACCTTCTTGTGGATGGGTGTCACATTTGCTAACCTCCAGTCAGCTGGGACCTCCCTGGTTGTCCAGGACTGCTCATAAATGATGCAAAGTGGCCTGGCGAGCACCTCCGCCAGCTCTTTCAATACCCTTGGGTGGATCCCATCCGGCCCCATAGATTTGTGCACCTCCAGGTGCTGAAGCAGGTCCCTCACCGTTTCCCTTTGGATTACAGGGGCTTCATTCTGCTCCCCATCCCTGTCTTCTAGTTCAGGGGTCTGGGTGCTCAGGGAACAACTGGTCCTACTGCTGAAGACTGAGGCAAAGACTTCATTAAGTACCTCAGCCTTTTCCTCATCCTTGGTCACTATGTTGCTGGCCCCATCTACTAGAGGACAGAGATAATCCTTAGTCCTCTTCTTATTGCTAATATATTTATAGAAACTTTTTTTGTTGTCCTTGACAACAGAAGCCAGGTTGTAATCTTATGAGAAATGCTTTAGATAGGTAGGTACAGAAAGGTTGATATAAACATAGTTAAAGAGTTGGCTACAGGAGATAATTAGACTACTGAAAAACGGGGAAACTTTTAACCATGTGAAGCTCAAAGCAGCAGCTGGATGGGTGACAGGAACCTGAATGAAGAAAGAGTAAGGGAAGGAGAAAACGGGAATATAATAGAAAAGGCCCCTGTCTAGACAGTCTGCACCTGGAAAGATGACTTTAGAAATGGTCATGGTATTTGGACAGGCGAAAATGTATGAAAGATTAGAGAAATTATGTACGTAGGATTACAGGCAAAATAGTGGTAGTGAAGTTACAGAACAAGATTGACATTTCTTTGGAATATCCCTTTTGAAAAGCCATTGGGTTAGCAGAGGTCTCTTGTGAGAGAGGACAAGCAAGTGTTGCACCCAGCTCTGAATGAGGTCAAAAATGCAACTCAGGGAACAACTCCCTGGCTGTACAAGCTCACGTTGGTGAGGAGTGTGCCACCAGTTAGTGTCCTCTTGGGTGACATTTCTTGGCACCAAAAAGAAAAAATTGTCTTCAAATGCAGTCAGCGTGGACTTACTGAGGGCACGTACTGGGGCATACTGGGGCATTGTGGGGCAGCACAGGGATGCTGGCTCCTGGGCCCTGTTCAGTTTAGCACCTGTGTCCGTGACCCAGAGAAGGCAACTCTCAGCATGTTTAACAAGAACAAATGGTGCATTCTACACCTGGGATGAAATAATGGTGGCCACAAGTATAGGCTGGAAGAGGAGTGGCTGGAAAGCAGCCCTGCAGAAAGGGATCTGGGGCGCTGGTTGGCAGCTGGGTTAATGTGAGTCAGGAGAGTGCCCTGGCAGCCAAGAGGGCAACCTGCATTCTGGGGTGCAAAGAATCATAGCCTTGCCTAAGTTGGAAGAGACCTTTCAGATCATCCAACCACCAACCTAACTCTGACAAAACCCATCACTAAAGCATATCTCTAAGCACTATGTCTACCCGTCTTCTGAATACCTCCAGGGATGGTTGCACTTCCCTGGGCAGCCTCGTCCAATGCTTAATAACCCTTTCAGAGTAAAATTTTTTTCCTAATATCCAGTCTAAACCTCCCCTGGGGCAACTTGAGGCTGTTTCCTCTTTTCCTCTTGCCTGTTACTTGGGAGAAGAGACCCACCCCCACCTCTCTACAGTCTCCTTTCAGGTGGCTGGAGAGAGCGATAAGGTCTCCCCTCAGCCTCCTTTTCTCCAGACTAAACAATCCCAGTTCCCTCCGCCGCTCCTCATAAGACTTGTTTGTCAGGTTCCTCTGCCCTCTCTGGCATCCCTACCCACTACCAATCACTGCCTAACACTAACTGAAACGTTAAGAAGCTCTCAGGGGATGACCATGTTTCTCCATTTACCACTCATGTGTCCTAAAGACACCAGTTGAGGAAGCATATCTCAGGAAGAGGAGGACCTCCTAGAGGCACCTCTCTGCTCTTTTGAGGTCTAAGTGCTTGTCAAAGGCCCCAGGAGGAGTTCGTCTGGTGCCCACATTTATATTGCAGATGGTTGGTCTGCAATGGACAGGGAATGAGACAGAGATGCGACCAGGAATGACATGGAAGGGGAGATTCAGTGCACTGGGTGTGGCTGGGGTGGAGATGAACCCCATGGATAAAGCCTTGAGCAATGCGCATGGCTGAGCAGAGACCTGCTGGTCAAACTAAAGGGCAAGAAGGAAATGCACCGGCAGTGGAAGCAGGGACAGGTATCCTGGGAAGAGCGTAGGGATGGGGTCAGGAAGGCCAAGGCGCAGCTGGAGATGAACTTGGCAAGGGAGGCAAGGAATAATAAGAAGGGCTTCTATAGATACGTCAGCCAGAAAAGGAAGGTCAAAGAAAGCGTACCCCTCCTGATGAGCAAGACTGGCAAACTGGTAACAATGGTCGAGGAGAAGGCTGAGGTACTCAACAACAGTTTTGCCTCAGTCTTCCCTGCCAACCTCTCTTCCCACACCTCTCGAGTGGGTGGACCTCAAGGTAGGGACTTGAGGGGCCAAGTCCCCCCCACTGTGGCAAAGGATCAGGTTTGTGACCACCTGAGGAACCTGAGCATGCAGGAGTCTATGGGGGCTGACAAGATGCATCCCAGAGTCCTGAGGGAACTGGCTGATGGAGTTGCCAAGCCACTCTCCATGATATCTGAAACGCCATGGCAGTCAGGTGAAGTCCCCAGGGACTGGAAAAAGGCAAACATTGCACCCATTTTTAAAAAGGGTAGAAAGGAGGACCTGTACTTGGGGAGCTGTGGTGTTTGCAATCACAGCAATGGAGCTGTGATGCTTGCACAAGAGACTACAACTCCTACAGCGTTACAACGGGAAACCAGTGGGTCTGTGAGGAACCTGAAAAAGTGCCTTTACCCATTCCTTTCTCTACAGAAAGCATCATCATTTCTGTGATCTCTGCATCTATCTCACCTGCTTCTTAGGACTTTCTGACATAGGGAAACAGCAGCTCCATCACCCAGTTCCTCCTCCTGGCATTCGCAGACACACGGGAGCTGCAGCTCTTGCACTTCGGGTTCTTCCTGGGCATCTACCTGGCTGCCCTCCTGGCCAACGGCCTCATCATCACCGCCATCGCCTGTGACCACCGCCTTCACACCCCCATGTACTTCTTCCTCCTCAGCCTCGCCTTTCTTGACCTGGGCTCCATCTCCACCACTGTCCCCAAAGCCATGGCCAATTTGCTGTGGAACACCAGGGCCACCTCCTACCCGAGGTGTGCTGCCCAGTTGTTTTTTTTTTTCTCTTTTTGATGTCATTAGAATATTGTCTTCTCACTGTCATGGCCTATGACCACTACGTTGCCATCTTCAAACCCCTGCACTATGGGACCCTCCTGGGCAGCAGAGCTTGTGTCCACATGGCAGCAGCTGCCTGGGGCAGTGGGTTTCTCCATGCTCTCCTGCACACGGCCAATACATTTTCCCTGCCCCTCTGCCAGGGCAATGCCCTGGACCAGTTCTTCTGTGAAATCCCCCAGATCCTCAAGCTCTCCTGCTCACACTCAGACTCCCTCAGGGAAGTTGGGCTTCTTGTGGTTAGTGCCTTGGTTGCTTTTGTTTGTTTTGTGTTCATCGTGCTGTCCTACGTGCAGATCTTCAGGGCCGTGCTGAGGATCCCCTCTGAGCAGGGACTGCACAAAGCCTTTTCCACGTGCCTCCCTCACCTGGCCGTGGTCTCCCTGTTTGTCAGCACTGCCATTTTTGCCTACCTGAAGCCCCCCTCCATCTCTTCCCCAGTTCTCGATCTGGTGGTGGCTGTGCTGTACTCAGTGTTGCCTCCAGCAGAGAACCCCCTCATCTACAGCATGAGGAACCAGGAGCTCAAGGATGCCCTGTGGAAACTGATTCTACCAGTGTGCTTCAGCAGCATTGAGTTTCCCCTCTCTGTTTACAAGTGACCTCATATTTATCTTGTGCTTATTGTATCAGTCATACAGCTGTCTCAACACAAATATTTGCTTTCTCCCACTTCTTCAGAGGGTGAACCCAGTCTGTCTCACCCAGAGACCTTCTCTCAATTAGTCTGTCACCACAGTAATGCTGGCCTGCCTTTTGGTATCTCTGTAATAAAAGGGAGTTTCCTGATTGCCATGGGTGAAAATAGGCCTTTTCTTCCCAAACTGGAGTGCAGAACACACTCAGGGAACTGAAGGCTGAAAGGCCTTGATGATGTGCTTGGGTGCCGAATGGACTTGGGGGATGGATGGGGGCATCCCTCATGTCTCATCATGATGAGAAGTCATGACATGAGATGTCAAAACTGGCTCATAAGTCATGACTGACTCACCCCAGAATTCCCTCTTGATTGCCGGTACATCAACATTCAGGGACGGAGCACCAGCCACGTCCCTTGCCTTTGGGGATTCACAAAGTCCAAGCCTGATGGTGAAGTCGTCACTCACAGGAGCGATGGGTGGCCCCATTGAGGCCATCGCTGCCATTCAGGAACAGCAGGGAAAGCTCTGGATGACGAAGGATGCCAGGACATGCTCCAGAAAGAGAAGATCAGTGCTAATCCTGACACCTGAGTGCAAGGAAATAGTTGCACCTCAACAAAATAAATTACAAAAAATCCCAAACTAAACCCAGAGAACAGCATCCGCCACCAGCACCGTTTCAGTGGTAGTTCCAACCGCTGCAGAGCTGCAGCTGACGGCCCTGCTGTCCCTGTCGCAGGAATCCAACTGACAGCAGTTACCAAGGCCCTTTGGGAAGACTGCACTGGGTGTCACCTTCTCTGAAGAGGACCTGCTGCTTCCCTCTGGCTGCCATTAGCAGCAGAGCCCTCTGGTTCTCCAGCCCACACTTTGCCCCCTTGGACACAGGAGGGACCGGCTTTCAGCTGCTGCCTTAACAGCTGCCTTTGCTGTGCTCCTTTTCTGTCTCTCTTCCTACCGCATCCGTCAGGATGGGCTTCTTCTCATTCCAGACGGAGCCCAAAGCCTCAGAGTACACTGCCACCCCTACTTACCCACCCTAGGATGTGTTGAAGAAATAACAATTAGCAAATAGGAACTCTACCCACAGTGCGTATCTGGCCAGCGTAAAAAGCTGTAACAGCTCATCCTAAAGCTCCGAAGGCATAGACCAGACGATACTTTGATCCCATATCTACCTCCTGTATGATCTGTCCTGAAGGCCAAATCATCGTTACATTTAGAAAAGGATGGAAGTTGAGGAGAAGTGGGCAGTAAACTACGAATGGTTGGGAAAAAGCAGCCAAGCAAGTGGCAAAGGCAGGAGCCGAGTGTTCCCAGGGCCAGCTCAGCCCAAGGAGCTTTGGCTGGCCCGCTCTTGAGGATGCCAAACCCTGGCCAGGTGAGCTCACAAGCAGTGGGTGGGTGTCACATCACTGCCCCTTTGTGACAGGGGCCACCCCCAGACGCATGGGGACACACTGTGGCCCCTCAGCCACCACAGCTGGGGCACCTCCTGCAGCCACCAGCCGGCAGCTGTTGGGCTGCCCCAGGCACTGCTGGCCAAGGGCTGCTCATCTGCCCACAGAGCTCCCGCCTCTGCCTGGAGCCGCACCAGCCCCAGGAATAAAAACCTGCCCAGGGCTGTCAGCGAGCCCCTTCACAGCTTTGGCTGGCACAGTCGGGGGGCTGAGGACTTCTTTTCCACTCTTCCCAGGTACAGGACTGCGTCTGTGAGACTCCTGCAGCAAAGCACCTGGTGTCTGACAGGTTCAGAACTTCTTGACTTCAAGGGTGGCAGAGCATGGGGACAGGCTGCCCAGAGAGGTGCTGTAGCCTCTGTATCTGGAGATATTCAAACCCCACCTGGACGCATTCCTGTGCAACCTGCTCTAGCTCACCCTGCTCTGGCAGGGGAGGTGGACTAGATGATTTCCAGAGGTCCCTTACAACCCCTATCATTCCGTGATTCTGTGATTTTTATCTACCCCAGAAGATCCAGCCACAGGCTGACTGAAGGAGTGCTACAAAAGAACCACCTTGAGCAACTGCACTGGGTGCACCTTGGGTGGCTGCCAGGCCCCCACCCAGCTGCTCTCCCACCCTCCAGATCCAAAAAACATTTGTGGGTGGCTTTTTAGCATCTGGTTTAACCCCACGACCTGCCTGGAGGGCAATGAGTGTTGCCTCTGCCCCAAGAAGGCAGCTGGTTGCTATTCCTGCCCCCCTTGAGCTCGCCAGTTGGGCCCCTGCACCGCCTGCGTCCTCCAGTTTTCCCCACTCTTGCTCGGGGCACTGAGTCCCTCCTGCTCAGCTCAGGACAGGGAGTTTTCCTCCTGCTCCACTTGGGGAGGCTTTCTTCTTTATATCCTTCCTTTGGGGCATCCAGTGTGGCCTCAGCCTTGCTTGGGTGGCTTCTTTTCATCGTGTCCCCCTCAGGACAGCTGGTTTTTCCCCGCTCTTGCCTGGGGAGGCTCCATTTGCCCCTGCCCTACACCAGGTGCCTGGATTTACTCCTGCCCCGCTCAAGGTGGCTCTTTGTGCCTCTGCTGAAATCGGGGTGACTCGCTTTGCTGCTGCCCCACTTGGGCCATTTAGTTTTTTCCCTCTCCGGCTCAGGGCATCTCCTTCTGCCCCTGCCCCCGCCCCACTCGCAGGGGCCATTAATGTCCCGGCCACAGCAGGACCACTGGGGCTCCAGCGCCATTTGCCTGGGACCAGCCCCTGGTCAAGTGCTGCCCTGAATTGTCACATCACAACCACGCTTTTGCTTCCCAGCCTCCTCTAGCACCGCTCCTCCAGCTGGCATCTGACATTGAAAAAAGAGCCTGAGCCCTGTGATCCCTCAGCTTTTATACTGAGCAAGATGCCGGTGGGATGGAGTACTCTGTTAGTCAGCTTTGGGTCACCTCTCCTGTCCACTCCTCCCCAAAGGTGCCATCCCTCTACGCTTCTCCCTTCCGACCCTCCGTGCCCTGCCATGTTTAACCCACCACAGTCATCCTTCCCAACTCTCCTGCCACCAACAGTGCTAACAGGGTGGGATTCCTCAAGGGCTCCCCCAGCTTGGCATCATCTACAAAGGAGGTGGAAGTGCATTGTCTGCCATCATACGGAGAGATAATAATGTTCCATAGTAGTTGTCAAGGGCTGGTCTTTGATGGATGCCACTAGTAAGTGGGTTCCAGAAGGACTTTGTACCACAGATGACTTCTCTCCCTCATCATTCAGACAGCTTCCAACCCACCACGTCGTCCACTTCTTCAGCCCGTCTTTCAACAACCTGGCTATAAGGAGACTACAGGAGACCTGTAGTCAAAGGCCTTGCTACAGTCCGGGTACACAATATCCCTTTCTTTTCCCTCCCACATGTCTTCTGCCATCCTTTTCTTGTCCTTCAAACGCCTGCAGATGGCTGCAGGAGGACTTGTCATATCCCCTGCCCTGGTGAGGCTGGCCAGTCTGTCATTGTCCCAATCCTCCTTCCTGCTTTTTTGAAAACTGGTTTCATTTCTGCTTTTTCCAAGGCTCTCAGATGGCTCTGGCCTTTCCAAGGTGTTGGAGAGAGGTCTCACAATGGCACTGGACAGCCTTCTCCATCTCCATGACACCAAAAGCCTTCTCACTATGACACGCTGCCAGAGGAGTGCCCAGGACACAATACTCGCTGTCCAGATCCTTGGGGGCCACTTCAGAAGAAAACCAGAAGTGATTTCTTCCTACAAGCCCACGACTCCAAGGGGATCTCTCTGCAGCCGACAGCTTTCCTAAGCTGTTTCTGTCAGTTCCTCCCAACCCCCATCCTTCCTTCTCCTCAGGCTGTAGATGAGAGGATCGAGCAGGGGTGAGGTGCGTGTTGAAACAGGGCTTTGTTAAACTCTCTCAGGAGGGCTGTTCTGGGCATCCCACTGACAGTGGTGGGGGTGCCGCAGAAAGGAGTGGCTCCAGGGAGGGGAGAGGAGCCGGTGGAGAAGGCCTTCTGCCTGCCCATGCTGGGCAGGAGAGCTGCCCCCAAGTGCAGCTCTGCTGCACGCGCAGGATTCCAGCATGAACAGGAAGGGGAAGAATGGGTCTAAAAAGAGGTTATGAAAACAAAGCCCATGATGAATGTAATGGTTTCACATCAGGAGAGTTTCAGCATTGGTGCAAACAGCCCAGCCCACCTATTTCTGAAGACATTTGCTTCTCTGTCAGGTGCTTAAAAAAATTGTGAAGGACGTTCAGAGAGGTGAAACATGGAGAGTGTGTGCCTCTCACTGCATTCCTACTCCCTAGACGTGCTCTGTGCTCTGTGAGAGGTGAGAAATGCCATCTTCTAGAGGGCAATGCCGCTCACGCCTGCAGAACCCTTTCGGACTACACAGGGGAGATGCTCCACAGAGGTGCTTCTGTCACACCGTGTAATCAAAGGGACAGGCCATGAAGAGAGGGGAGGGTGAGGTAGCACACAGGTGTTCCTGGAGACACACCCAGCACTGTCAGGGCGCTGGCAGGGCTGTTCAGAGACACGAGTCCTTCCCTGGCACGGGCAGAGGCCCTGCAGCAGACTCCATGGCCTCCTGTTGCCACTCCCAGAGGCCGGCAGCACCTCAGCCCCGCGCTGTGTCTCCCTGCTCGGCACCTCTCTGAGATGCCCCACGGCGTGAGGAATGGACACAGGGACCTGGGCTCAAGGAAGCCCATCCCAGTGCTGCATTCAGGGGGTTTCCCAGGGGACGTTACTCTCCAATGAAGGGACACTGCCTGTCCCACAGCACTTTCGGGCATTTCTAAGAACAGCTGCTGGTGTTTGTGCTCTCTTGGGTTCATGTCCCCACATGCACACGGTGTGCATGCCGAAATCTCCTCTGAACCATGCAAACAGGGACTTCTGACCTCGTTATTCGGTGTCTCTCCACAGGCAGACAAACATCCTCTCTGGGCTTGCGTAGGCGTCCAGTTCTGCAAATGGTGGTTTCAGGTGTCTGTTCTGTGACGATTGCCCTGGGACAGCTTCCCCGGGGTGTCCAGCAAACAAAGGCACAGACCAGACCCCGCTCTGCTGGTCCTTCAGTTCTGTCCCTGGAGGTGTGGCTGTGCAAGGACACTGTTGTGTGTGCCCTCACCCTGCACACGCACACTCTTTACCTCTTTACTGGGCATCCCTCACCAGGGCACGTTTGAAGGAACGCTCTTGACAGCAGCTGTGGAAGAAGACCTGATCCTTCCTGCGCTGCCCTGAGCAGATCCCCTTTCATGGTGGAAACTCTGTTATGCAGACGAGCTTTTTCTCAGAGGTGCCCATTGCTTCTCCTTGCCTGTGATCACAGAGCTGCTACACAGCAGCACCATGACCAAGCTGCCAGAGCACTCAGGCCTTAGATCAACACAGGGGCTCAGAAGGCGAGTGTGGAAGTGAAAATAGAGCAGCCCCGGAAAGAACAAGTGCTGGTGCTCTGCAAGTACTGGGATTCTTTCCCCTCCTCCTCGGCGCTCAGGCTCTACCCCTGCAGCTCCAGAAAAGGCCTGAGAAGAAGGATTTTGGGCATGACTCTGTGAGTCTCAGAAATTTGGATAGATAGGTAGTAAAAAAAAAAATCTCAAATAATGACATTTATTTAAGGACAAAAGTATATAATTTAAAAAAAAAAAAGGCAAGAAAAGCCAAAACCCTCAACCAAACCTAACACACAGTTACCTAACCCCTAACCAAACCTACAGAAGACGGGCTTGGCGTATAATGAATTACATTATGAGTGATTTGCAGGAGACAGTTTATTGCTGCAGAAAATAACCTGGTCATTAATTTCCAGAGGGCATCCTTGAGCTCCTGGTTCCTCATGCTGTAGATGAGGGGGTTCACGGCTGGAGGCACCACGGAGTACAGCACAGCCACCACCACATCCAGGGATGGGGAGGAGATGGAGGGGGGCTTCAGGTAGGCAAACATGGCAGTGCTGACAAACAGGGAGACCACGGCCAGATGAGGGAGGCACGTGGAAAAGGCTTTGTGCCGTCCCTGCTCAGAGGGGATCCTCAGCACGGCCCTGAAGATCTGCACATAGGACAGCACGATGAAAACAAAACAACCAAAGCCCAAACAGACACTAACCACAAGAAGCCCAACTTCCCTGAGGTAGTCTGAGTGTGAGCAGGAGAGCTTGAGGATCTGGGGGATTTCACAGAAGAACTGGTCCAGGGCATTGCCCTGGCAGAGGGGCAGGGAAAATGTATTGGCCGTGTGCAGGAGAGCATAGAGAAACCCACTGCCCCAGGCAGCTGCTGCCATGTGGACACAAGCTCTGCTGCCCAGGAGGGTCCCGTAGTGCAGGGGTTTGCAGATGGCAACGTAGCGGTCATAGGCCATGACAGTGAGAAGAAAATACTCTGCTGACATGAAAAAGAAAAAGAAAAAGAGCTGGGCCACACATCCTGTGTAGGAGATGTCCCTGGTGCCCCACAGGGAATTAGCCATGGATTTTGGGACAGTGGTGGAGATGGAGCCCAGGTCCAGAAGAGAGAGGTTGAGGAGGAAGAAGTACATGGGGGTGTGGAGGCGGTGGTCACAGGCGATGGCCGCGATGAAGAGGCCGTTGCCCAGGAGGGCAGCCAGGTAGATGCCCAGGAAGAGCCCAAAGTGCAAGAGCTGCAGCTCCCGTGTGTCTGCGAATGCCAGGAGGAGGAACTGGGTGATGGAGCTGCTGTTGGACATTTGCTCTTTCTTGGCATGGGGGCTCTGTCCAAAGGAGGAAAAAAACGGGAAAAAATTAGGACAGACCCCTTATAGCAAAGACAGTCTGCTTTTCAGAGATTATGTGGTTTTAATTTTCTACTATCACATCTGGCGATTGTTCTATTGAGGGGTAGAAATCCTCATGTTTATGACTGAAAATGTGGAGTCTTGAGACGGGACAGGACACAGGGCTCTAATCTCTGTGGTTTAGTGCAAAGCCAAATTCCTCTTAAAAAACAAACCCAAACAAATAACTGAACTCACATGGGAACAGCGGAGCACTGTTTGAACGGACAAATATACAAATTCTTCTTTTTCCCAAACCACAGTTAGAGCTGTGATGGAGAGAGCAGGACACAACCCCTCACAGAGACAATCAAAGGACTCTGCGAGGACAGTGCCGACCCCCAGGGAAAGGCTCAGCCCTCCCTAGGATCCCACAGGAGAGCTCTGCCTTTCTGGGGGCAGCTGGCAAGCCCAGCAGGACAGGCAAAGCAGAGAGTCTGGGGTCCCGGAGACGAGGTGTTCTGAGGGGAGAGTCAGCTCATTGCCCATCAGAGAACACCCAGAAGACGTCTCCAGTGAAGGACCAACAGAGAGATGCCTGAACGCCCCCTCCCCAGTGCGTGTTGGCAGTTTCCCCCAGCCCTTGCCCATGTCTCTGCTGCCTGGAGCTGCCCCTGCCAGGAGCTGCTGCTCTGTGCCCACGTCTCCTCCCTGTCCCTGCTCCCACAGCCCATCCCACCCGCTGGGGGCTCAGCTCTGCCCTGCAGACCCCTCCTGGCAGCAGGGCACTGCCCAGGGCCATCTCCCTCTTTGTGGCTCCTCAGGAGGAGAGGAGAGAAAGCCTGATGCTGGAAGCAAAGGTGCTGCTGGTGCTGTGTGTAGGGAGAGGAGGGGCTGAAGGCACTTTGTGAGCTTTCTGGCAGATCTGCTGATCCCTCAGTGGACCAGTGACAGCTCCTTTCCCTCAGGAGACAGCTGAGAGCACAGACCCTGCAATGTCTTCATCTTCCAGGCAGCCCCTGCCTTGTCTTTCCTCTGGAAATGCTGCCTCTGCCAGTGCTCTGGGGGAGATCTGCAGCTGTGGGCAGCCCTGACCCACACAGCACACACTCGAAAAAGAGCCAAAGGACCCTGCCCTGAGGGGAGTCTCTCCTTTTCCCCACAGCTTCTCCCCACAGACGCTCGGGGGGGAACTCCTTGGGCAGGCTGAGAGCTGACCCTGGCAAGCAGCAGAGTCCCTGCCCCGGCACACAGAGCCCTGGGCTGCAGGGACCCTGCTCTCAAGGACAGCCCTGGGCACCCCTGCCTGCACACCCACCTGTCTTCAAAACCCTGCCACAGTCCCTCGCAGAAGGCAGCCCTCCTTCACTGTCGCTGCGATGGTGCAGCAGGGCATCCCTGCTCGGAAGCACGGCCTCCTTCTCCACACCAGAGAAGCCAGGAGAGCCATCCTGACAGCTCCTCTCAGCCAGCCCTAGAACATCCCTCCAGGAGACCCCCCTGCATTGCCCCACAGCCAGAGACTGACTGTGTCAACAGGGGTGAAGATTTCCCCGAGAACGAGCTCAGAACTCTCCTCCCACTCCCAGCTGCCTTTATCCTCTCTGTGCCTGGCTCCTCTCGGGTGCCTGCAGGCAGTGCCCTCAGCCCTGCTGCGCTTGGCAGAGGAGCTGCTCCTGGGCAGAGCTGTCTCTCTGCAGCGCTGCCCGCTTGCCATCAGCTCCCTCCATGCCAGGAGCCCAGCCCAGCTCAGCAGCAGAGGACCAGCCCAAGGCAGCCCTTTCTCTGCCCCCTCGGGGCTCCCTCCAGGTGTCCCTGGGGCTCCAGGGGAACCTGCTGGGAAACAGGATGAAGTCACCACTGATGTTCCCTCCCTCAGCTGGGCAGAGACACTTCTTTCCAGAACTTTTACTTCTCCTCTCAAAGTTACCTCAAAATATTACCTTTTTTGCTCTTATTATTAGAAAGTGTTCCCAGACAGTGACAGGCAGTCATCTCCCTTACCCCTGCTGAGGGAAGGGATTCAGCTGAATCTGTGCTTCATCTCATCCTGCGTTTCAATTCCTGGCATTTGAAGGAGACACAACTGCCTTCCATGCCTGCCACAAACCCACAGGAGTTGGGATTCCTCTTGCCGTAGGTGTTCAGGTGTGCATAAAATACGCACATGCACGTGAGCTCCTTGTCTCAGCTCCTGTGCTCATCAAAGGAGATGGAGAGCAGGACACAATGCCTGGTGACATTGAAGGTGTCAGGGGTGGTCAAAGGTGTGAGCTGATAACTGCAAGCTCTACTGGAGCTGTTCATAGAGACAGGGCAATGTCTCAGGGACCCTGAATGAGCCTTGTGGGAAATTCCTTTGGCCGAGTGAAATGACAGCTGAGGCCCAAATAAAGGCCAAAAGAATCTTCTCCTACTTGTATGTTCATGGCAGTCTTTAGGGGTATTCATATGAACGACTGCAGTCCTGGGACACAGGGAGAGCTTGGTCTCTCTCTGCTCCATCAGCTCAATTTTCCAGATCTCCAGTGACTCTAATGGCATTTGCGCCATGTTCAGCCCCACTTTGCCTAACAGAATTCAGGGCAGCAACTCAATATAATGTTCAAATCCAGGCCCACAGAGCTACATGAGGTGCCAGGGCTGGCATGGACCACACAGGACCTACAGGAAACCAATTCCCTTTCAGTGCGGATGCATCACAGATGCCCCACATGGCATGCTAGAGCGTTCTATTTGGTGCTTTTGTGCCGTTGACTGATGCATTCAGTCATCAGTCATCAGAGAGGCGAGGTCTGTCCCTTCTCCACACAACAGCTGCAGGCATTGCATGGACATGGAGGACGTCACACGGGGGTCTTCACTCACTGCCCTGATGATACAATCAGCGCAAACACCAATAGATTTCACAGTGTGCCTGGATACATCTTGTCCTCCAGGGCAGCATCCTCCAGATCCAGCAGTGGTGCATATCGAAACTCAACTGAATCTCAAATAGGAATTCCAGGGCACCAAGAGGATCTTTGGTAATTCGGGAACAGTTAAACGAAGGAAAGGGAATAATGTAGGACCAGTGCTGAATTTAGTAGGAGTAGGTGTAGGTAGATCCGAGATATTCAATGTCCTCTTTGCCTCAGTTACCACCAGTGAGGTCTCCCAGGCCTTGGTAGAACAAGTCTTAAATAGGAACACGAAGAAGTCTCCAGGTAAATGAGGAGATTCCTGTGGGGAACAGTAATTGCCCAGGCATTCACTGGCCAGGCAAAGAAACAAGGTGCCAGCAGCCTTGAGCATCATGAGATGAGCTGGCTGGTGGGCCAGGAAGGGCGATGCTCACCTAGACCTGGTCCTGGCCAACAAGGAAGAGCTGGTCAGGGATGTGATAATTAGTGTCAGCCTTGCTGGAGTGACCAGGAAATAGCGGGGTCCCAGAGGCCAAAGAGGAGTGAGGAAGGCCAGCAGAGGAACACACGAGGGTGGCTCCAGAGGAGAAGACTTTGATGTACTCGGGGGACTGATGCAAGTGGTGTCATGGCAAGGAGTTTTGAAGGGTGAAGGAGCTCGGGAAATCGTATAGGCATTACAGGATGGCCTCCTCCAAGCACAGGAATGATGTCTTGGAATACCATGAAGAGAAACACTCATCTCAGGAGGCTGCTGGTATAAACGGACTGGGCTGCAGGGCAAAAAGGCAGCACACAGGAGGTGGAAGGCGGGGAAGCTGCAGAGGAGGCATTTAGAAACCTGGCCCCAGGATGTCGGGAGGATGCCAAAGCCAAAGCTCCCAGAGGCTTGCGAGTTGCAGGGATGCGGAGAGGAAGCACAATGAGCTGACAGAGGCTCAGAGGGTCATGTGGAATGAGTCACACTCTGCCTGGAGGCCTGTAACAAGTGGGCACTGCAGAGGTTTGCATGTTGACTGCGTGCCTCAGCCTAGGAGATGGGGATTCCCCCTGCTGGGGGTGGCTGTGCCAGTCCATCCACATGGGTCTAGATGGGGCAGACTCTTCCCGAAGACATTTCTGTTACCCAAATGTGTTGGGATTAATGCAGAACTGGCTCTTCAAAATCAAGCGTTAAATTGACTTGGCCTCTTTGCTTGGACATCTTTTCATTTTGACTGCACTCCTGAAATCTCTCTAATGAGCCAGAGAAGAGCTGAAGAGTAAAGGAAACTTATGCCCAGACTTGGCGCCTTCGTGTGTTTTTTGTGGTAATGAGCGCTCTGGTGCCGAGTTCCTGAAGTGCAGATCCTGAAAGATTGACTAGTCCTCTTGAGAAGTAAAAGCAGCTAACCTCCAGGTTTCTGAGGGTGTTATCAGACTCTGCTGAAGTCCCTCACTGCAGAGACCATGGAGGGAAGGAGCAGACAAAGTTCCTGTCCCTGTGGTGTGGTGAAGCAGGAAGTCGGAGACACATGGGCCGGGAAGAAATTTAAATGTGGAAATCACTGTGAAAGGCCTCGATGTGCCTCACCAAACAGGATGGCCAAGCCTGGACGCCCATCCCCTGGGGAGGGATGTCCGTTGCCTCTTGAGATGCTCTGGGCTCTGTTTGGGTGATGTGGCAGTGATGAGGTGCCAGGTGCAGGTCAGCAGTAGGAACCTCCCAGGCTCTGGGGAGGGTGGGTGAGGAGGCAACAAGGCGCTGGAGCTGTAAGGACTTGGTGTCCTCTCATTGAGCTCAGTGGAAGAGACAGAAGCCACAGCTGAGCAGACAAGGGTCTCCGTTCTCTTGGGGTGTCAAAGCCCCACCAAGGCCCTTGGCCATCCCCAAAACACAGCTACACTCTCCTGTGCCTGGGTCTGCTCCCTTGCTTCCAACACCAAGCTGTGGGTTTCTGAGGATTTGCCAGTGCCTGTGAGCTCCCCACAACCCATCCCGTTTCTTCCAAAGCCTTGCTAATGCTCACTTATTGCACAAGATTTCCAAGCCCCAGAGTTCCTGGAATCCCGTATGTAGCTCCACATCCCAGCACCAAACAGCACATCCCCTTTCTTCTTAATGATGGTTCATGCGAGAGGAGGCAGACACAGCGGGTGTTGGTGGGCACCGGTCAGCGGCACGGTGCCGAGGGCTGGGGCTTCCCTTGCGGCATCTCGGGGAGGGGAGGCACCCAATGCAGAAGTGAGGGCTGCGCTGCTGGGACGCGTGGTGTGGCAGGGAAAGGACGACTGGGCCGCCAGCAGAGCTAGCGCAGAGAGCGGGGTGGGCATGGGCAGAAAAGTCACCTGCAAGCACGCGGGGTCCCGAGGGAAGCATTTCTCTCCTGCCCTCGTCGCTAGGCTGGGCCTGCGGGACGCCTCAGCATGCAGGGGCGTGAGCGCTTGTCCAGGCAACAGTGAACCCCAAACCGGTGTTACCTTTCAGAAAAAGCTCCGGAAAGACCTGGCCAAATTAGACGATGCCCCTGAACTGCCGGGAAGGACTGACGTTTCTTGCCTGCGAGAGCGGCTGCTGCAGGAGGAAAGAAAGAGTTTGCCAGGTGGAGAGAGGAGGAGGAAGCAGAGGTGAGAAAAGGCCAAGTAACGCTTGCTCTTGAAGGGGGCCCGTGGTCCCCAAGAGAAGTCCTGGAGCCTCATGGCCCAGTGAACAGACAAAGCCCGGCGGTGGAAGGAGCCGGTGCCGGATGCAAACACGTTGGCACAGTCTGTCTTTGGAGCCTTGGGCAGGCAGCTGGAAGCTGCTGCCGGGACTCCTGGAGCAAAGCAGCTGGGAGCAGGATGACGGGAGCGGCTGAGCGGAAAACAGCCTGGCCCAGATGGACAGAGCGGCTCCTTCTCAGCTGCCTTCCTTTCTCTTGACAGGCACCTCACTGTGATCAAGCAGCGGATTGAAAGACTGGAGGCTCTTCAAAAAGAGCAAGACCTCCTCCAGCAGGCCGAGAGCCAACAGCAGCACAGATGCCACACACACAGAGGCAGCTCCTCGGGGAGGAGATGGGGAGAGCACCTTGGGGTGTGGGGACACTGCGGGGAGGGGGACACACGTGCCACATTCAGCCCCCTGACTTCCCCGTGTGGGAGCGCAGAGGAGGGGCAGGTGTACAACCTGCAGCTGACCCTATCCCTGACCCCAGTGTCATCCCTGTAGGTGCCATGTCCCCATCGCTGTCCCCACAGGTGTCCTGGCCACACCACTGTCCCCAGCCCTGTCTCTGTCCCTCCAGGTCTCTTGTCCCCCTCCCTGTCCCCACAGGTGCCCTATGCCCAGGCCTGTGGGGACAGCGGCCGCCTGCTGGGCTGGTTCCATGGCAGCATCAGTTTTGTCCACCTCCGTGTCACAGTGAGACATGGGGACATTGGCGACCCCGCTGGGGGCTGGGGAGGGGCCCCCAGGCTCAGCTGTGTTTTGTAAAGTCTCCTTTCAAGAGTACCAAAATGCATTTTTTGTTTCCAAAGCTTCTATTTCAGGCTCCAAAAAGGCATTTTTAAGATTAAGCCAGTTTTAGGGTCCAAGATGCATCTTGGATGTCAAAACCCTAATTTTTATGGTCCAACCCCCTCTTTTAGGGACCAAATTATCATGCTTTTGAACCCAAAGCCTCATTTTTAGGTACAAACCCTCATTTACAAGTTCCAAAGCCCATTTTAAGATTCAAAGACCCATTGTCAAGCTCTCAAACAGCATTTTTAGGACCCAGCCAGTCATTTTTAGAGACCAAGCCACATCTTGACTGTCCCAAGCGAGAGCGAGTGGCCCACACGCGTGTCCAGATGGGCCTCCAGGTGGGCCCCGGGGTGGCTGGGCAGCAGCCGGGCAGCGGCGTGGCAACATGACGATGTGCAGTGCGGTGTCGCGGCAACGTGACGATGCAACAATGTGCGTCTGCTCTCTAGAGCCGCTTGCTGGGAGACTGGCTGTGGTGGCCGCAGCTGGGTGCCTCTGGAGCGAGAGGTGCCATCGCTCTGTCTACCCGTCTTTTAATTACCTCCAGGGATGGTGCCTCAGCCACTTCCCTGTGCAGCCTGTTCCAATGCCTGAAAAACCTTTCAGGGGAAAGATTGTTCCTAATATCCAGTCTAAACCTCTGCTGGGGCAACTGGCGGCCGATTCCCCTTCTCCTGTTGCTTGTTTCTTGGGAGAAGAGACCAACCCCCACCTCTGTACACCCTCCTTTCAGGGAGTTGTAGAGAGCGAGAAGGTCTCCCCTCAGCCTCCTTTTCTCCAGGCTAAACAGCCCCAGCTCCCTCAGCTGCTCCTCATCAGACTTGTTCTCCAGACTCCTCACCAGCTTCATTGCTCTTCTCTGGACCTGCTCCAGCCCCTCAGTGTCTTTTTTGTGGTGAGGGGCGCAAAACTGGACACGGCAATCAAGGTGGGCCAAGTGCAAGGTCCTACACTTGGGTCAGGACAACCCTCGTTACCAATACAGGCTGGGGGATGACGTGATAGAGAGCAGCCCTGTGGAAAAGGACTTGGGGGTCCTGGTGGATGAAAAGCCGGACATGAGCTAACAATGTGCTCATATAAGGCTCCGGGGAGACCTTATAGCAGCCTTCCAGTACCTGAAGGGGCCCTGTCAGAAAGCTGTTGCAAGGCTGTTTGCAAGGGCATGTAGCCTTAGGACGAGGGACAATGGTTTAAACTAGAGCAGGGCAGGTTTAGATTAGAGTTTAGGAAGAAGTTCTTTCCACTGAGGGTGGTGAGACAGTGGCCCAGGTTGCCCAGAGACGGGCTGGAGGCCCCATCCCTGGAGACATTCAAGGCCAGGTTTGATGAGCCTCTGAGCAACCTGATCTAGTTGTCGGTGTCCCTGCTTACTGCAGGGGGGTTGGACTAGATGACCTTTCAAGGTCCCTTCCAACCCCACACATTCTATCATTCTGTTATTCCATGATTTGTCCAAAAGCTTGTTGCTGCTCAGGGCCCCCTTTAGGCAGATTTGTGTATTCAAAAGACCATTTGATTTACTTTGTCTCTTTGCTTCTCTCTGCGAATCGAGGGAGCTCATGACGTGAGTGTGTGCCTCACTGCCTGCAAAGAACAATTATGGACAAAGAAAGAAAGTCCAGGACAGGGAATCTTTTGGGAAGTCTTGGGATCTGTGATTTAACAAAAATTATGTTTTCTGTTGGTCTAAGGGTAGCCACTGTAGGAAGCAGATTTCGGTGGGGGTAATGTGGACTTTACACATAGCTGAGGAATGTCTCATTTTTTTACTGAGCTATGCATTCCTTTGTTTCCATTTGTTGGCAAGTGACAAACACCCTTCTGTGTCCGTGTGCTGCTCGTTCTCCAAGTAACCCAGGTGGGAACCGGTGCCAATGGGCTGAACCGCGCAGCTTCAGTGGAGGAAGCTCAGATTGGAACAGGGCTGCTGTAAGTCCCAGGGGGCTGATGAGAGAAATGCTGGGTTGGGGGCAGGATGAAGACTGGCCATAGGTTGTGGAACACAAAGGGTCTTGATTTTCATATCTGTTCAGGCTGCATTAGCAGACGCTCAGGATCAGTATCACGTAGAGACTGCTGATTTCTATTCATGTATAAGCAGAAAAATAAAGTAGGAAAAAGAAAAAAGAAACCCTTTCTTCTTGTTGTTTAGTAATCATATTATTTCACTTTGATTACATTCCTGAAACTTCTCTAATTAAGCACATGAGAATTGAAGACTTTAAGGAAAAATATGCCCAGAGACTTGACTTGTTAGGGCGTTTTGCATGTTAATGAGCCCTCTGGTGCCAAGTGCCTGAACTGCAGATCCTGAAAGACTGAACAAGCCTCAAGACAAGTAAAAGTCAGCAGCAAACCTCCAAGAGTTTCCCAGAGTCCTTGGAGGCTGGTGAAGCAGGAAGTCAGAGGTGCTGCTTCGAGGTGGAAAATCAAACGTGGCATGTGGTTGTGAAAGCCCTCGATGTGTGTCACCAAGCAGGACAGCCAAGCCCTGACCCCATCTGCTGGGAAAGGGGATCCGTCAACTCACGGGATGCTCACACCTCAAGCCCTGCTCCCCCGGACACTGCTTCAAGGCTTCTAACAGAGATGCAGACTGCTGCATTGGACATATGTATGTTTATATTTTTTTTAATAGGTACTGATACTCCTTGGGAAATCAAACAAACTCCTGAAGGAGTATTGAAGGATTCTTGATATGGTCAGGGCTGTATAAGGGCACATGTAAAGCATCCCTGCACCTGATGCGAATTAATTCGGTGGCCATGGAAGCTCTGATGCACACACAAGATGCCGGTGTGACCAGGAAGGGGAAGACTGGATCTAAACAGCACGTTTCCAAAGCTGAGAGCATGAGCGTCATGGTTTCACTGCAGGAGAGCTCCAGCCTTGGGGCTAAATCACAAAAGTGGTCTAGTACATCAGGGCCAGCAAATGTGTCTGGGACAAGAAGGAAATGATTACTGCAGATGACAGAAATCCCCCCAGCCAAGGTGCAGCTGTCTTCTAGCGACAACCCTTCCAGTTCCGGAGTCTTGCAGAGAGCAGGGGGTGGCACAGAGCCAAGTACTGGTCATAGCATGTGGCCACCAGCAGGAGCCACTCTGTACCTGCCAAAGGTGCAGGAAATAGCCCTAAGAGCGCTGTGAGCAGAGATGGTGCTGTGCCCAGTGGGAGGACAGTCAGGGTGGCGGAGCTGTAGCAGGTTTCCATGTTTTCCACCAGCAGCCCCATGCTGAGGCTGTTCCCAACTGCAATTATGGGGCAGGTCATGGGAGGGAGGAGGAAGAGATTTTTCTGAAGGTTGGGGACGTTCCCTATTCCCATTAGGGGAAACTCCACTGATGATGACAAATTGTCCTAATCCCCTTTTGCCATGGAAAATTTTAGGTCTTCCTGTCCCCTCTCTCCTTGTGGGTACGCCTTCGAGTGACAACATTTGTTTCTCTGTTAGGTGCCTAAGGAAATTGGGAAGGAAGTTCAGAGAGGTGAAACACGGGGGTGTCTGTGCTTCTGAGTGCATCATAGTCCCTAGACGTGCTCTGTTCTGTGTGAAGGGTGAGAAAAGCCATCTTCTGGAGGGCAGCGACACTCCTGCTTGCAGAACCCTTTCGGACTGCGCGGGCGAAATGCTCTGTGGACGTGCTGCTTTCAGACTGTGTGAAACAAGGGATGGGCCATAAGGACAGGGGAGGGTGAGGCAGCACACAGAGGCACTTGCGATGAACCGGAAAAGGCAGGTGAGAGAAGGCGGGTGAGAGAAATCTCATTGGGCCGGTGGGGTTGTTCCTGAAGTCACACGCAGAATTGTCAGGGCTCTGACAGGGCTGTTCAAAGCCGCGAGCCCTTCCCTTCCACGTGCAGAGGCGTAGGGACTCTCTGGCCTCCTGCTGCCACTCCCAGATGCTGGGAGGCATCTCAGCCCTGTGGTGTGGTGCCCATCTGAGATGCCTCATGGCATGAGGTATGGACATAGGGACCCTGGTTCACGGAAGCACATCCCAGTGCGGCATCCAGGTGGTTTCCCAGAGGACGTTCCTCTCAAAGTCAAGTTACCCGAAGACAGAGTGTGTCCCACAGGCCTTCGTGGACGCTCTGGGAATAGCTGGTGGCACTTGTGCTCAACTCGGGTTCCTCTCCCCACATGCACATGATGTGCATGCTTGAGTCTCCTCCATGCAATGCACTCAAGGACTTCTGACCTAATCAGGTGGCACTTTCTCGGCTCGCTGTGGCTCCATCAAAGATGTCCCTGAGGCTCCAGGGGAACCTGCTGTGAAACAAGCTGAAGTCATGACTGATGTTTCCTCCCTCAGCTGTTGGGGGGGTGTCGGAGGATGTCGGAGTGGGAGACGGACCCGGAGTAACGATGGAGTCTCAATATGAGTATGATCGTTCTCCCTTTATTCAACTTTTCACAGAGTATATATAGACAGGCAATAAGAGCACGCGCTAGCGGCAGCTATAGGATTGGCTTACAGTCTCTGTTCACGCACTGTCCATGCAGTTCATTCACAGATCAGGTTGGTTACAAGAATTCACATAGTAAATTGCTTAGTCATTAGCACAACATGTTTTCTACCTTCTCAGTCCCCGTTTTTCCCATGTACTAATTCCATCTTCTACCACCTGTTTTGCCCTTAATCTAATCTCTCATAGTAGGGAGGCTGGCTCACGTGACCATTTTCTCTCAGACACATTCCTACAATCCCCCCTTTTTCTTCTTGAGCCAGCCAGACCTTATGCATGGCATTTTCTATCATGTTAGTCACTTTGCGGAGAACACACGAGGCTACCATAATCAATAATAATATAACCAACAGTAGCATGAGCCCTTGTTTTAGTAAGTCTGATAACCATCCCGTTATACCCCATGAGCTTAACCAATCGAAACCCTTTTTAACCGCTTTTAATTTGGACATGTTATCCTTGTTGTGACGCTCTTAGCAGGTTATATACTAAACACAATTAAAAACAGAATCAAAAAGAACCCTGCTAAGGCAATAAATACCCAGATTCCTAAATTTAGCCCAGAAAGCCAATTTCTTTGGATTTACCCACGAGAAATCCTTTTGTAATATTTCAAATACATTGCGGTTGCTGACAGCACGAGCGACCCTGGAAAAACAATCGTGGTAACATTTCGATCATCATAGTTACTGGTTTTGAAAAGGTATGTGGCAAAAATACCCACTCTAACGCAGTCAGGCTCTTTGCGAGCGCATCATCCCACTGTCCTATCAGGGCATAAAGTTGAAATTCTTGTAGGAAGGTGTTCAATGCGTCTTGCAGCAGTAGTAGACTATATCTTATCTTGCAACATACTGTAATGCCTTCAGAGCTGTTGGGGTTAATGAACATAGAACTTACGGGTGGGGGGGGGGCAGACACAGTGCTTCAGGGCATCCCCTGTACCTTCAAAGTGTGCTCATTTCTCTCTCCCCCTCTCTGACCCAAGACAGCCTCCTTATAACCTGCACTGGATTGACTGGAGAAGTACAGGCTAGAGTCGCTGCATGCATGGCCAGTGCACGCAGCCAGTCCCACCAGACTCTCCTGCACTGGATCGAGTAGAAAAGTACAGGCTAGAGTCGCTGCACGCGTGGCCAGCGTATGCAGCCAGTCCCACCAGACTCTCCTGCGCTGGATCGAGTAGAAAAGTACAGGCTAGAGTCACTGCACACGTGGCCAGCGTATGCAGCGAGTCTCACCAAACTCATGATCCAGCTTCGCTAACAGCAGCTGTCTGATACGTGACTACATTGTCGTAATCCCTTCTTGTTATCTTCTTCTGTGAAGGTCAGGTTCTCATGGATACACACATAGTTTTTAGAGCAACATATTCTACAACTTGTTCAAGGGTACGATGCAAAGCGGCATTTACAGCTGATCGTATAATGCTTATTAAACACAGCAAACAGCATACTAAACATAACAGACAAATTCCTTCCACACAGGCGATGAGTATAATTTGCTTCAACCAACCCCACCCCCAAGTCCATCCAGCAAAGAGATTTCACCCCGTGGTCTCCACAAGTTGCTGGTTCGGTCGGTGCAGTTCCTGCAGCTGGGCATGGATGGATTTGGAGTGGTCACTTAGATTCATACAATACAGTCCTTTAAAATCTTGACAACCATGTCTGTGAGCTGAAAGCAAAAAATCAGTAGCAGTTCTGTTTTGCAACATCGCATATCGAATACTATCTACATCTAGCAATAACTCAGAAATAGCGGTACTAGTAGCATCGTTAAACTTATCCTTGGCAGCAAGAGAGTCCTTGTTATCACAAATCCTTGGCAGCAAAAGAGTCCTTGTTTGCTAGAGCGCATGCGGACTCCCTGTTCTTGCTGGTACTGTGCTTTGATCTTCTTCCACAACAGGCCAAGGTTCTCAAGCAGCTGGATAAGGTGTCTGTGAGTCCATTACAGGCTTATGTCATCCAAATGTTTTTCTTGCAAGCACCCGAGACTGAATAACAATTGGTGTGATATCTGTGTTTTCCAGCACCCAGGTGCGAGTCCCTTGAGTGTATTTACAGTCCTCCTCGCCGATTTTCCATTGCTTTCCCATATTCCACCCCCTTGCTCAGGAGACCGCTTCTGCTGGGTTCATTTTAGTCTCGCAGGGTATAACACAGAGCAATCTACTAAGGCATGCAATAACATAGACACATATAGGAAAAAAACCAAAAAACATATCTCTATGGTACTGCTTTGAATCAGGTGTCCTATTTCTCTTTTTCTGATGCTTTCCCGTAATACTTATGGCATACTTTTGTGCTAACGTGGCACATTTCCCATCTAATTGTTCCTGTTTGGTTTCTTTTTTTTTTTTTTTTTTTCCTTCTCTTTTTTCTTTTTTTTTCTTTTTTTTTCTTTTTTTCTTTTTTCTTTTTTTCTTTTTTTTTCTTTTTTCTTTTTTTTCTTTTTTTTCTTTTTTCTTTTTTTTTCTTCTTTTCCCCATCACTTACGACTGACATAAAAGTCTGCCTTTGCAACAAGAGCTCAGTTTCTCATTTTTCCTTAAGTTTCTCATTTTCCTACAGAGCATCCTATAGACTTTGTCTCAACTCCTTTTCCCAATCAACCATGACCTTATAGACAAATAACAAACAACCAGCGATACGCCCTGCACGGACGAGCCGTTCCCGAGACCGTAAACGTGTCGGCTCATGAAAACTCCCCCAATATTTCAGGACTTCCATCGGTTCTACAGCCCATCCTGGTGTATCTGCCTGGGACGCGCTCGCCTTACATCTAAACACTGTGTATATACAAACTTCTTCACTTGACGGAGTGTCAGCCCTAGATGCATACGAGAACAGTACCACACCGGGCAGAACGCCTGCTCCAGTGGAGTCACCTAACGACACTGCACACAACAAAAAGCAAACAGTAGCACAGATGCTGATCAGCAGGTATAAGCTGGCGCCCACACACACTTACACAGCAGACATACAAAAACAGCACTTTTATCTCAGGGAGACGACTGGGGAGGGGAGGGGGCGAGGCGGGCAATGTCAGGAGCAAACAGCTCCGGCTCTGTCCTTCTCTGCTGACATTCTGCCTCCTCCATCGGCCTCAGGTGGAGCAGAGGGGATCAGCAGGGGATTGTCCCAGACCTTCGGACCTGGCCTGTTCGATCCCCCTCCCGTGGGTTGTAATGCTGCAAAAGCCCCGGCTGCCGTGGCTCGCTCCGCGTTCATATCTTGTAAGGTCGATAACACCAACCACCATGTCGTCGCTAACGGTGATGCCTCTTTGTCTCCTTTACTTATCACTTCCCACAGTTTTTTTCCAACAGCCTCCCATATTTCTGGTTTAAAAGCTGTCTGGGGCTCTGGTGCGAATCCGTTCTCTCTGCACCAGGTTAACAACCTTCGGAGCATACGCTCATCGTATTTCACCCCTCTCTTAGAGAGATATGCAGGAGAAGTCTTAATATAGCCCCTTCTTCTTTTGTTACTTTTTGTCCCATCTCCTGCCCCGGCTTAATCAGTTTGAGCAACAGTTTCGCTGGTGTTTCAATCCCTCTCTTAGAGAGGATCCCAGCGAGCAGCGTGGCCGCAGCTTCTGTTTCCATAGCTGCACCTGGGAGGTGAGGAGCGACCTCACGCCGTTGTCTGCTCCCGCTGATGCGCCCAAGCAGCACGTCTCCCAGCCGAAGTTTCCCACTCCCCTCCTCTAGCTGCTTACCGCAGTCTCGGAGAACTCAGTTGCGCTGAACCATCCTCTGCTACCAGATGTCGGAGGATGTCGGAGTGGGAGACGGACCCGGAGTAACGATGGAGTCTCAATATGAGTATGATCGTTCTCCCTTTATTCAACTTTTCACAGAGTATATATAGACAGGCAATAAGAGCACGCGCTAGCGGCAGCTATATGATTGGCTTACAGTCTCTGTTCACGCACTGTCCATGCAGTTCATTCACAGACCAGATTGGTTACAAGAATTCACATAGTAAATTGCTTAGTCATTAGCACAACATGTTTTCTACCTTCTCAGTTCCCGTTTTTCCCATGTACTAATTCCATCTTCTACCACCTGTTTTGCCCTTAATCTAATCTCTCATAGTAGGGAGGCTGGCTCACGTGATCATTTTCTCTCAGACACATTCCTACAGGGACACACTGTGGCCCCTCAGCAACCACAGCCGGGGCACCTCCTGCAGCCACCAGCCGGCGGCTGTTGGGCTGCCCCAGGCACTGCTGGCCAAGGGCTGCTCATCTGCCCACAGAGCTCCCGCCTCTGCCTGGAGCCGCACCAGCCCCAGGCATAAAAACCTGCCCAGGGCTGTCAGCGAGCCCCTTCACAGCTTTGGCTGGCACAGTCGGCGGGCTGAGGGCTTTATTTTCCACTCTTCCCAGGTACAGGACTGTGTCTGTGAGACTCCTGCAGCAAAGCACCTGGTGTCTGACAGGTTCAGAACTTCTTGACTTCAAGGGTGGCAGAGCACGGGGACAGGCTGCCCAGAGAGGTGCTGTAGCCTCTGTATCTGGAGATATTCAAACCCCACCTGGACGCATTCCTGTGCAACCTGCTCTAGCTCAACCTGCTCTGGCAGGGGAGGTGGACTAGATGATTTCCAGAGGTCCCTTACAACCCCTATCATTCCGTGATTCTGTGATTTTTATCTACCCCAGAAGATCCAGCCACAGGCTGACTGAAGGAGTGCTACAAAAGAACCACCTTGAGCAACTGGACTGGGTGCACCTCGGGTGGCTGCCAGGCCCCCACCCAGCTGCTCTCCCACCCTGCAGCTCCAATAGCCATTTGTGGGTGGCTTTTTAGCATCTCGTTTTACCCCACGACACGCCTGGAGGGCAATGAGTGTTGCCTCTGCCCCAACGAGGCAGCTGGTTGCTATTCCTGCCCTCCCTGAGCTCGCCAGTTGGGCCCCTGCACCGCCTGCGTCCTCCAGTTTTCCCCACTCTTGCTCGGGGCACTGAGTTCCTCCTGCTCAGCTCAGGACAGGGAGTTTGCCTCCTGCCCCACTTGGGGCATTCAGTTTTGTCCCTGTCCTGCTCAGGGCATCTCGTTGTGCCCCAGCCCAGGCCCCCACCCCACTCGGAGGGGCCATTATTGTCCTGGCCACAGCGAGACCACCGGGGCTCCACCGCCATTTCCCTGGGATCAGCCCCTGGCCAAGTGCTGCCCTGAATTGTCACATCACAACCACGCTTTTGCTTCCCAGCCTCCTCTAGCACCGCTCCTCCAGCTGGCATCTGACATTGAAAAAAGAGCCTGAGCCCTGTGATCCCTCAGCTTTTATACTGAGCAAGATGCCGGTGGGATGGAGTACTCTGTTAGTCAGCTTTGGGTCACCTCTCCTGTCCACTCCTCCCCAAAGGTGCCATCCCTCTGCGCTTCTCCCTTCCGACCCTCCGTGCCCTGCCATGTTTAACCCACCACAGTCATCCTTCCCAACTCTCCTGCTTCCAACAGTGCTAACAGGGTGGGATTCCTCAAGGGCTCCCCCAGCTTGGCATCATCTACAAAGGAGGTGAAAGTGCATTGTCTGCCATCATACGGAGAGATAATAATGTTCCATAGTAGTTGTCAAGGGCTGGTCTTTGATGGATGCCACTAGTAAGTGGGTTCCAGAAGGACTTTGTACCACAGATGATGTCCCTCTGTCATTACTCAGACAGCTTTCCACCAACCACATCGTCCACTTCTTCAGCCCGTCTTTCAACAACCTGGCTATACGGAGACTACAGGAGACCTGTAGTCAAAGGCCTTGCTAAAGTCCGGGTACACAACATCCCCTTCTTTTCCCTCCCACATGTCTTCTGCCATCCTTTTCTTGTTCTTCAAACCCCTGCAGATGGCTGCAGGAGGACTTGTCATATCCCCTGCCCTGGTGAGGCTGGCCAGTCTGTCATTGTCCCAATCCTCCTTCCTGCTTTTTTGAAAACTGGTTTCATTTCTGCTTTTTCCAAGGCGCTCAGATGGCTCTGGCCTTTCCAAGGTGTTGGAGAGAGGTCTCACAATGGCACTGGCCAGCCTTCTCCATCTCCATGACACCAAAAGTCTTCTCACTATGACACGCTGCCAGAGGAGTGCCCAGGACACAATACTCGCTGTCCAGATCCTTGGGGGCCGCTTCAGAAGAAAACCAGAAGTGATTTCTTCCTACAAGCCCACGACTGCAACGGGATCTCTCTGCAGCCGACAGCTTTCCTAAGCTGTTTCTGTCAGTTCCTCCCAACCCCCATCCTTCCTTCTCCTCAGGCTGTAGATGAGAGGATCGAGCAGGGGTGAGGTGCGTGTTGAAACAGGGCGTTGTTAAACTCTCTCAGGAGGGCTGTTCTGGGCATCCCACTGACAGTGGTGGGGGTGCCGCAGAAAGGAGTGGCTCCAGGGAGGGCAGAGGAGCCGGTGGAGAAGGCCTTCTGCCTGCCCATGCTGGGCAGGAGAGCTGCCCCCAAGTGCAGCTCTGCTGCACGCGCAGGATTCCAGCATGAACAGGAAGGGGAAGAATGGGTCTAAAAAGAGGTTATGAAAACAAAGTCCATGATGAATGTAATGGTTTCACGTCAGGAGAGTTTCAGCATTGGTGCAAACAGCCCAGCCCACCTATTTCTGAAGACATTTGCTTCTCTGTCAGGTGCTTAAAAAAATTGTGAAGGACGTTCAGAGAGGTGAAACATGGAGAGTGTGTGCCTCTCACTGCATTCCTACTCCCTAGACGTGCTCTGTGCTCTGTGAGAGGTGAGAAATGCCATCTTCTAGAGGGCAATGCCGCTCACGCCTGCAGAACCCTTTCTGACTGCACAGGGGAGATGCTCCACAGAGGTGCTTCTGTCACACCGTGTCATCAAAGGGACAGGCCATGAAGAGAGGGGAGGGTGAGGTAGCACACAGGTGTTCCTGGAGACACACCCAGCACTGTCAGGGCGCTGGCAGGGCTGCTCAGAGACACGAGTCCTTCCCTGGCACGGGCAGAGGCCCTGCAGCAGACTCCATGGCCTCCTGTTGCCACTCCCAGAGGCCGGCAGCACCTCAGCCCCGCGCTGTGTCTCCCTGCTCGGCACCTCTCTGAGATGCCCCACGGCGTGAGGAATGGACACAGGGACCTGGGGTCAAGGAAGCCCATCCCAGTGCTGCATTCAGGGGGTTTCCCAGGGGACGTTACTCTCCAATGAAGGGACACTGCCTGTCCCACAGCACTTTCGGGCATTTCTAAGAACAGCTGCTGGTGTTTGTGCTCTCTCGGGTTCATGTCCCCACATGCACACGGTGTGCATGCCGAAATCTCCTCTGAACCATGCAAACAGGGACTTCTGACCTCGTTATTCGGTGTCTCTCCACAGGCAGACAAACGTCCTCTCTGGGCTTGCGTAGGCGTCCAGTTCTGCAAATGGTGGTTTCAGGTGTCTGTTCTGTGACGATTGCCCTGGGACAGCTTCCCCGGGGTGTCCAGCAAACAAAGGCACAGACCAGACCCCGCTCTGCTGGTCCTTCAGTTCTGTCCCTGGAGGTGTGGCTGTGCAAGGACACTGTTGTGTGTGCCCTCACCCTGCACACGCACACTCTTTACCTCTTTACTGGGCATCCCTCACCAGGGCACGTTTGAAGGAACGCTCTTGACAGCAACTGTGGAAGAAGACCTGATCCTTCCTGCGCTGCCCTGAGCAGATCCCCTTTCATGGTGGAAACTCTGTTATGCAGACGAGCTTTTTCTCAGAGGTGCCCATTGCTTCTCCTTGCCTGTGATCACAGAGCTGCTACACAGCAGCACCATGACCAAGCTGCCAGAGCACTCAGGCCTTAGATCAACACAGGGGCTCAGAAGGCGAGTGTGGAAGTGAAAACAGAGCAGCCCCGGAAAGAACAAGTGCTGGTGCTCTGCAAGTACTG
Organism: Larus michahellis; assembly: GCF_964199755.1. Taxonomy (NCBI): domain Eukaryota; kingdom Metazoa; phylum Chordata; class Aves; order Charadriiformes; family Laridae; genus Larus; species Larus michahellis. Next base: position 1,786,709 of record NW_027436399.1, on the reverse strand, counting down.
GGATTCTTTCCCCTCCTCCTCGGCGCTCAGGCTCTACCCCTGCAGCTCCAGAAAAGGCCTGAGAAGAAGGATTTTGGGCATGACTCTGTGAGTCTCAGAAATTTGGATAGATAGGTAGTAAAAAAAAAAAATCTTAAATAATGACATCTATTTGTGGACAAAAGTATATAATTTAAAAAAAAAAAAAAGGCAAGAAAAAGCCAAAACCCTCAACCAAACCTAACACACAGTTACCTAACCCCTAACCAAACCTACAGAAGACGGGCTTGGCGTATAATGAATTACATTATGAGTGATTTGCAGGAGACAGTTTATTGCTGCAGAAAATAACCTGGTCATTAATTTCCAGAGGGCATCCTTGAGCTCCTGGTTCCTCATGCTGTAGATGAGGGGGTTCAGTGCTGGAGGCACCACGGAGTACAGCACAGCCACCACCACATCCAGGGATGGGAAGGAGATGGAGGGGGGCTTCAGGTAGGCAAAAATGCCAGTGCTGATAAAGAGGGAGACCACGGCCAGGTGAGGGAGGCACGTGGAAAAGGCTTTGTGCCGTCCCTGCTCAGAGGGGATCCTCAGCACGGCCCTGAAGATCTGCACATAGGACAGCACGATGAAAACAAAACAACCAAAGCCTAAACAGACACTAACCACAAGAAGCCCAACTTCCCTGAGGTAGTCTGAGTGTGAGCAGGAGAGCTTGAGGATCTGGGGGATTTCACAGAAGAACTGGTCCAGGGCATTGCCCTGGCAGAGGGGCAGGGAAAATGTATTGGCCGTGTGCAGGAGAGCATAGAGAAACCCACTGCCCCAGGCAGCTGCTGCCATGTGGACACAAGCTCTGCTGCCCAGGAGGGTCCCGTAGTGCAGGGGTTTGCAGATGGCAACGTAGCGGTCATAGGCCATAATGGTGAGAAGACAATACTCTGCTGCAGCACTGAATAAGAAAGAAAAAACCTGTGCAGCACATCCCCAGTAGGAGATGGCCCTGGTGTCCCACAGGGAACTGGCCATGGATTTGGGGACAGTGGTGGAGATGGAGCCCAGGTCAAGAACAGAGAGGTTGAGGAGGAAGAAGTACATGGGGGTGTGGAGGCGGTGGTCACAGGCGATGGTGGTGATGATGAGGCCGTTGGCCAGGAGGGCAGCCAGGTAGATGCCCAGGAAGAGCCCGAAGTGCAAGAGCTGCAGCTCCCGTGTGTCTGCGAATGCCAGGAGGAGGAACTGGGTGATGGAGCTGCTGTTGGACATCTGCTCTTTCTTAGCATGGGGGCCTTGTCCAAAGGAGGAAAAAAACAGAAAAAAATTAGGACAGACGCCTTATAGCAAAGACAGTCTCCTTTTCTGTGTTTTTTTGATTTTCTACCATCACGTCTGGTAACTGGTCTTTTTAGGGGAAGAAATCCTTATTTTTATGACTGAAAATGTGGAAAATGTGGAGTCTTAAGACAGGACCGGACACAGGGCTCTAATCTCTGTGGTTTAGTGCAGAGTCAGGAGAGCTGCAGTGTCCATCAGTCTTTTTTCCATCTGCCCTGCGCTTCTGCTTGTGCTGCCTTGAAGATGACTTCACACACAAATTCCTCTTAAAAAACAAACCCAAACAAATAACTGAACTCATATGGGAACAGCGGAGCACTGTTTGAACGGACAAATATACAAATTCTTCTCTTTCCCAAACCAGAGTTAGAGCTGTGATGGAGACAGCAGGACACAACCCCTCACAGAGACAATCAAAGGACTCTGCGAGGACAGTGCCGACCCCCAGGGAAAGGCTCAGCCCTCCCTAGGATCCCACAGGAGAGCTCTGCCTTTCTGGGGGCAGCTGGCAAGCCCAGCAGGACAGGCAAAGCAGAGAGTCTGGGGTCCCGGAGACGAGGTGTTCTGAGGGGAGAGTCAGCTCATTGCCCACCAAAGAACACCCAGAAGACGTCTCCAGTGAAGGACCAACAGAGAGATGCCTGAACGCCCCCTCCCCAGTGCGTGTTGGCAGTTTCCCCCAGCCCTTGCCCATGTCTCTGCTGCCTGGAGCTGCCCCTGCCAGGAGCTGCTGCTCTGTGCCCACGTCTCCTCCCTGTCCCTGCTCCCACAGCCCATCCCACCCGCTGGGGGCTCAGCTCTGCCCTGCAGACCCCTCCTGGCAGCAGGGCACTGCCCAGGGCCATCTCCCTCTTTGTGGCTCCTCAGGAGGAGAGGAGAGAAAGCCTGATGCTGGAAGCAAAGGTGCTGCTGGTGCTGTGTGTAGGGAGAGGAGGGGCTGAAGGCACTTTGTGAGCTTTCTGGCAGATCTGCTGATCCCTCAGTGGAACAGTGACAGCTCCTTTCCCTCAGGAGACAGCTGAGAGCACAGACCCTGCAATGTCTTCATCTTCCAGGCAGCCCCTGCCTTGTCTTTCCTCTGGAAATGCTGCCTCTGCCAGTGCTCTGGGGGAGATCTGCAGCTGTGGGCAGCCCTGACCCACACAGCACACGCTCGAAAAAGAGCCAAAGGACCCTGCGCTGAGGGGAGTCTCTCCTTTTCCCCACAGCTTCTGCCCACAGACGCTCGGGGGGGAACTCCTTGGGCAGGCTGAGAGCTGACCCTGGCAAGCAGCAGAGTCCCTGCCCCGGCACACAGAGCCCTGGGCTGCAGGGACCCTGCTCTCAAGGACAGCCCTGGGCACCCCTGCCTGCACACCCACCTGTCTTCAAAACCCTGCCACAGTCCCTCGCAGAAGGCAGCCCTCCTTCCTTGTCGCTGCGATGGTGCAGCAGGGCATCCCTGCTCGGAAGCACGGCCTCCTTCTCCACACCAGAGAAGCCAGGAGAGAACGAGCTCAGAACTCTCCTCCCACTCCCAGCTGCCTTTATCCTCTCTGTGCCTGGCTCCTCTCGGGTGCCTGCAGGCAGTGCCCTCAGCCCTGCTGCGCTTGGCAGAGGAGCTGCTCCTGGGCAGAGCTGTCTCTCTGCAGCGCTGCCCGCTTGCCATCAGCTCCCTCCATGCCAGGAGCCCAGCCCAGCTCAGCAGCAGAGGACCAGCCCAAGGCAGCCCTTTCTCTGCCCCCTCGGGGCTCCCTCCAGGTGTCCCTGGGGCTCCAGGGGAACCTGCTGGGAAACAGGATGAAGTCACCACTGATGTTCCCTCCCTCAGCTGGGCAGAGACACTTCTTTCCAGAACTTTTGATTCTCCTCTCAAAGTTACCTCAAAATATCACCTTTTTTGCTCTTATTATTAGAAAGTGTTCCCAGACAGTGACAGGCAGTCATCTCCCTTACCCCTGCTGAGGGAAGGGATTCAGCTGAATCTGTGCTTCATCTCATCCTGCGTTTCAATTCCTGGCATTTGAAGGAGACACAACTGCCTTCCATGCCTGCCACAACCCACAGGAGGTGGGATTCCTCTTGCCGTAGGTGTTCAGGTGTGCATAAAATACGCACATGCACGTGAGCTCCTTGTCTCAGCTCCTGTGCTCATCAATGGAGATGGAGAGCAGGACACAATGCCTGGTGACATTGAAGGTGTCAGGGGTGGTCAAAGGTGTGTGCTGATAACTGCAAGCTCTGCTGGAGCTGTTCATAGAGACAGGGCAATGTCTCAGGGACCCCGAATGAGCCTTGTGGGAAATTCCTTTGGCCAAGTGAAATGACAGCTGAGGCCAAATAAAGGCCAAAAGAATCATAGAATCATAGGGTTGGAAGGGACCTCTGGAGATCATCTAGTCCAACCCCCCTGCCACAATCTTCTCCTACTTGTATGTTCATGGCAGTCTTTAGGGGTATTCATATGAACGACCGCAGTCCTGGGACACAGGGAGAGCTTGGTCTCTCTCTGCTCCATCAGCTCAATTTTCCAGATCTCCAGTGACTCTAATGGCATTTATGCCATGTTCAGCCCCACTTTGCCTAACAGAATTCAGGGCAGCAACTCAATATAATGTTCAAATCCAGGCCCACAGAGCTACATGAGGTGCCAGGGCTGGCATGGACCACACAGGACCTACAGGAAACCAATTCCCTTTCAGTGCGGATGCATCACAGATGCCCCACATGGCATGCTAGAGCGTTCTATTTGGTGCTTTTGTGCCGTTGACTGATGCATTCAGTCATCAGTCATCAGAGAGGCGAGGTCTGTCCCTTCTCCACACAACAGCTGCAGGCATTGCATGGACATGGAGCACGTCACACGGGGGTCTTCACTCACTGCCCTGATGATACAATCAATGAAAAGACCAATAGATTTCACAGTGTGCCTGGATACATCTTGTCCTCCAGGGCAGCATCCTCCAGATCCAGCAGTGGTGCATATCGAAACTCAACTGAATCTCAAATAGGAATTCCAGGGCACCAAGAGGATCTTTGGTAATTCGGGAACAGTTAAACGAAGAAAAGGGAATAATGTAGGACCAGTGCTGAATTTAGTAGGAGTAGGTGTAGGTAGATCCGAGATATTCAATGTCCTCTCTGCCTCAGTTACCACCAGTGAGGTCTCCCAGGCCTTGGTAGAACAAGTCTTAAATAGGAACACGAAGAAGTCTCCAGGTAAATGAGGAGATTCCTGTGGGGAACAGTAATTGCCCAGGCACTCACTGGCCAGGCAGAGAAACAAGGTGCCAGCAGCCTGGAGCATCATGAGACGACTTCTTAGCAGAGCTGCCTGGTGGGCCAGGAAGGGTGATGCTCACCTAGACCTGGTCCTGGCCAACAAGGAAGCGCTGGTCAGGGATGTGACAATTAGTGTCAGCCTTGCTGGAGTGACCAGGAAATAGCGGGGTCCCAGAGGCCAAAGAGGAGTGAGGAAGGCCAGCAGAGGAACACACGAGGGTGGCTCCAGAGGAGAAGACTTTGATGTACTCGGGGGACTGATGCAAGTGGTGTCATGGCAAGGAGTTTTGAAGGGTGAAGGAGCTCGGGAAATCATATAGGCATTACGGCACAGCCTCCTCCAAGTGCAGGAATGATGTCTTGGAATACCATGAAGAGAAACACTCATCTCAGGAGGCTGCTGGTATAAACGGACTGGGCTGCAGGGCAAAAAGGCAGCACACAGGAGGTGGAAGGCGGGGAAGCTGCAGAGGAGACATTTAGAAACCTGGCCCCAGGATGTCGGGAGGATGCCAAAGCCAAAGCTCCCAGAGGCTTGAGGGTTGCAGGGATGGGTGGAGGAAGCACAATGAGCTGACAGAGGCTCAGAGGGTCATGTGGAATGAGTCACACTCTGCCTGGAGGCCTGTAACAAGTGGGCACTGCAGAGGTTTGCATGTTGACTGCGTGCCTCAGCCTAGGAGATGGGGATTCCCCCTGCTGGGGGTGGCTGTGCCAGTCCATCCACATGGGTCTAGATGGGGCAGACTCTTCCCGAAGACATTTCTGTTACCCAAATGTGTTGGGATTAATGCAGAAACGACTCTTCAAAACCAAGCATTTAAATAATTTGTTCTCTTTGCTTGGACATCCTTTCATTTTGACTGCACTCCTGAAATGTCTCTAATGAGCCAAAGAATTGAAGACTAAACAAAATTTGTGCCCAGACGTGGCTCCTTCGTGTGTTTTGTGTGATAATGAGCCTTCTGGTGCCGAGTTCCTGAACTGCAGATCCTGAAAGACTCAGCAAGCCTCTCGAGAAGTAAAAGCAGCAAACCTCCAGGTTTCTGAGGGTGTTATCAGACCCTGCGGAAGTCCCTCACTGCAGAGACCATGGAGGGAAGGAGCAGACAAAGTTCTTGTCTCTGTGGTCTGGTGAAGCATAAAGTTGGAGGCACTTGGTAGAGGAGAAAACTTAAATGTGGAAATCACTGTGAAAGGCCTTCATGTTCTTCACCAAGCAGGCTGGCCAAGGTCAGTCCCCTCTCTCCTGCAGAGGGGGCTCCTTTGTTTCTTAGGGTGCTCTGGGCTCTTGCTGGGGGCAAGGTGATGTGGGAGTGATGAGGTGCCAGGTGCAGGTCAGCAGTAGGAACCTCCCAGGCTCTGGGGAGGGTGGGTGAGGAGGCAACAAGGCGCTGGAGCTGTAAGGACTTGGTGTCCTCTCATTGAGCTCAGTGGATGAGACAGAAGCCACAGCTGAGCAGACAAGGGTCTCCGTTCTCTTGGGGTGTCAAAGCCCCACCAAGGCCCTTGGCCATCCCCAAAACACAGCTACACTCTCCTGTGCCTGGGTCTGCTCCCTTGCTTCCAACACCAAGCTGTGGGTTTCTGAGGATTTGCCACTGCCTGTGAGCTCCCCACAACCCATCCCGTTTCTTCCAAAGCCTTGCTAATGCTCACTTATTGCGCAAGATTTCCAAGCCCCAGAGTTCCTGGAATCCCGTATGTAGCTCCACATCCCAGCACCAAACAGCACATCCCCCTTCTTCTTCTGCCTCAGGATCAAAACTCAACTTAGCTCACTGTTGCATGACACCCCCTGATATTTCCTTCCTTCTTTCTGCCTTTAAGTCCCTCACTGCTGCCCCTACACTGCTCTCTCCCTGGGCAAGCAAGGTCAGCTCCTTGGGCACGGCTACCCCAAGCCGTGGGCATTCCCCATTTGCCAGGCTGAGGCATGCACACAAGCTGGAAACAGCTGTTCTCATCCCTGGTTTGCACAGGAGGGGCCTTCCTCCCTGCCATCACTTTTGGTTCTTCCCCTCTTTTGTGTTGCTTTTGAAATCGTCTTTTGTTTTCCCCCTCACAGCCAGAATGATTTACCAAAACTGGTTTTCAGCCAGAAAGTGGTCAGTGACTGAGGAGGAGTCTGTTTACAAAGCTTTCTGTTCTACCTGGCAAAGCTCAATCATGGATGGAAAGACAGTCCTGAAAAGAGGATAGTTTTAACACAGGCTTTTCCTCTTTGCCCTCTTTGGCTCTGGTTTTCCCTGAAAACCAAACCTTCCCCTTTTCTCTGGCTGTCCTGCTTACCTGTACTTCCCACATCTCTCCTCATTTGTCACCATCTCCACGCTGCTTTCTCTGTTTCTCTCCTAAGGTTAGGAGACAAAGGTTAAAGCTACTTTGCTGAGGTGTTTTATCTTTCAGTAGAATTCCTTTTAGCACATCCTAAAAGATATATTTAAATAGACTAGAGTAAGAACGACTGAGAAACACCAATTTTTTTTCTCCATCGACTGTAAAGAGGCTCTTGGGTAAAGAGCTCGAATGCAATAACTGGCATACATTTTATAGAGCAGTCCTACTCTGACTCACTTAGCAAGTTTGTTCTCTGTACATCAAAGGATGTCTTCTTGCTCTCAGATGATTCTCCTCTCCTATCTTCTGTTTTCCTTCCAGCCTGTGCCCGAATGTCCCCATGAACCTCTTTTCTCGTCCTTCTACGTTCTTTCGCTCTGTCTCATCTTCTTTTAACCTCCTGAAGCATTGTTTCCTCCACTGACCATCTGACATTACTCACTGCAGCTTGGATGCAAACTATTGAACCATACCAGTGTCACGGAGTTCCTTCTTTTGGGCTTCCCCTCCCTCCACCATCAGGAGGTGCCTAATGGCAATAACTCTCTGGGCTTTGGACCTGGTTATCTTAGTTTGCCCTTTTGAGAGGCCTGGTTGACAGAGTCCCCTGGGAGGCAGTCCTGAAGGGCAAAAGAAGTCCAGGAAGGCAGGACGTTTTTCAAGAAGGAACTTTTAAAGGCACAGGATCAGGCCATCCCCATGTGCCTAAACACAAGCTGGTGGGGAAGAAGACTGGCCTGGCCAGTGACTTAGACATACACAAATCTATGGGGCCAGATGGGTTCCACCCACAGGTACTGAGGGAGCTGTCGGAGATGCTCGCCAAGCCGCTTTCCATCATTTATCAGCAGTCCTGGCAAAGCGGGGAGGTGCCAGTTAAGTGGAGGTTAGTAAAGGTGACGCCCATCAACATAAACGGCCAGAAGGAGGATCCTGGGAAGTACAGGCCTGTCAGTCTGACCTTGGTGTGGGAAAGATCATGGAACAGATCATCCTGAGTGCCATCATGTGGCACATGAGGACAACCAGGTGATCAGGCCCCGTCAGCATGGGTTCATGAAAGTCAGGTCCTGCTTGACAAACCTGATCTCCTTCTATGAGAAGGTGACCCCCTTAGTGGATGAGGGAAAGGCTGTGGATGTTCTTTACCTGGACTTTAGAAACGCCTTTGACAGTATTTCCCAAAGCATTCTCCCTGAGAAACTGGCTGCCCGTGGCTTGGACGGGAGTACTCTATGCCAGGTGAAAACCTGGCTGGATGGCTGAGCCAAAGAGTGGCCAAAGTGGTGGTGAACAAAGTTTAATGCAGGTGGCAGCTGGTCACAAGTGGTTTTCCCCAGGGCTTACAACTGGGGCCAGTTCCTTTTAATGTCTTTATCAATGATCTGGATGAGGGGATCGAGTGCACCCTCAATAAGGTTGCAGACGACACCAAGTTGGTTGGCAGTGTCGACCTGCTTGAGGGTAGAAAGGCTTTGCAGAGGGATCTGGACAGGCTGGATCGATGGGCAGAGGCCAGTGGTCTGAGGTTCAACAAAGCCAAGTGCCAGGTCCTACGCTTGGGTCACGAAAAACCAATGCAGCACTACAGGCTTGGAAGTGGCGAGGTGGCTGTTGGTGTCTTCTCCCAAGTAACGAGTTACATGACAAGAGGAAATGGCCAGGAGTTGTGCCAGGGAAGATTTAGATTGGATAGTAGGAAAAACATTTCTTCACTGAAAGGTTTGTCAAGCACTGGAATACTTTTATTTTCAGCCAAATCAAAGGGATTTGGTTGGTATCAGACAGCCAAGTTTAAACGCATGGGGGATGCAGGGCCCTGGGGACAGCCCAGTCCAAAAATCCAACCCCAACAAATCTAGCCCAAAAAGAAAAACCCAACAACAAAAACCCCCAACACAAAAAAAAAACAACCCAAAACACCCCAAAATCCACTCCAAACAACTAAAAATCCCAGGGTTCAAAAAGCCCAACCCCAAAAATCCAGTCCCCAAAACCCAAAATCTAATCAAAAAACCATAAACCGAACCCCCAAAAACCCAATCCCAAAAAACCCAAACAAAAAAACCCAACCCAAAATTCAACCCAAACAACCCGAAAAATCCAACCCGAAAAATCCAACCTGAAAAATCAAACCCCAAAAATCAAAGCCCAAAAATCCAACCTGAAAAACCCAAAATGCAACCCAAAATATCACTCAAAAAACATAAAATCCACCCCAAAAAATCCAAGCCCAAAAAATCCAAGCCAAAAAAGGTAAAGCCCAAAAATTCCAAAATCCAAGCCAAAATCCAACCATTAAAAAAAACCCCACTCCAACTTCAAACCCAACCGACCCAAAATCCCAGGGCTCAAGGCCAGCTTGGACGGCGTTGGAGGAACCTGACCTGCTTGAACATGTCCCTGCCGATGGCAGCCCCACCACTGCGGGCAGCACATCAGCGGTTGCCATGCCACCACCGCCAGACAATCAGCGCTGGCCCTGTCACTGTCATGTCACAATGGCTGCCTGACACACCCATGCAGGGGTAAAAACCCAACTCCAAACAACCCAATCCCCAAAAAACCCAACCCAAAATTCAACCCAACCAACTGCAAAAATCCAATCCAAAAAGTCCAACCCCAAAAAACCCAACCCAAAATTCAACCCAACCAACTGCAAAAATCCAATCCAAAAAGTCCAACCCCAAAAATCCAACCCAAAAACCCAAAATCCAACCCAAAATCTAACTGAAGAAAACCCCAAATCCACCCCAAAAAATCCAAGCCCCAAAAACCCAAGCCCAAACATCCAACCCAAAAAAATCCAAAATCCAATCCAAAATCCAACCCAACAAAGCAAAATCCACCCCAACATCCAACCCAACCCACCCAAAATCCCAGGGCTCAAGGCCAGCTTGGACGGCGTTGGAGGAACCTGACCTGCTTGAACATGTCCCTCCCGATGGCAGCCCCACCACTGCGGGCAGCACATCAGCGGTTGCCATGCCACCACCGCCAGACACTCAGCGCTGGCCCTGCCGCCCTCATGTCACAATGGCTGCCTGACACGCCCGCACAGGGGTAAAAATCAAACCCCAAAATTCCAACCGACAAACCCATAATCAAACCCAAAATCCAACCCCAAAACGTGAACCCCAAAAAACAACTTAAATAAATGAAAAAAACAACCCCAAAAATCCAACAGGAAAGATCCAACAAAAAGAATCCAGTCCAGGAAACTCAACATCCAATCCAAAAGCCAAATCCAAAAACCCAAAATCCACCCCAAACTCCAACCCAACCAACCCAGAATCCCGGGGCACAAGGCCAGGTTGGACTAACAGCGTTCTGACCTGTATCAGGAACAGTGTGGCCAGCAGGACTAGAGAAGTGACCGTCCCCCTGTACTGGGCACTGGTGAGGCCCCAGCTCGAGTGCTGTGTCCAGTTTTGCGCCCCTCACCACAAAAAAGACACTGAGGGGCTGGAGCAGGTCCAGAGAAGAGCAATGAAGCTGGTGAGGAGTCTGGAGAACAAGTCTGATGAGGAGCAGCTGAGGGAGCTGGGGCTGTTTAGCCTGGAGGAAAGGAGGCTGAGGGGAGACCTTCTCGCTCTCTACAACTCCCTGAAAGGAGGGTGTACAGAGGTGGGGGTCGGTCTCTTCTCCCAAGAAACAAGCAATAGGAGAAGAGGAAACGGCCGCAAGATGCCCCAGCAGAGGTTTAGACTGGATATTAGGAACAATCTTTCCCCTCCTCCATCTGCGTCAGACAGGCGGTCGTCACAAGCACGGAGGTGACATGGAGCCTTCTCCTGCTCACAGGTTTGGGGAGGACACTGAGGAGATGGGGAGAGCACCTTGGGGTGTGGGGACACTGCGGGGAGGGGGACACACGTGCCAGATTCAGCCCCCTGACTTCCCCGTGTGGGAGCGCAGAGGAGGGGCAGGTGTACAACCTGCAGCTGACCCTATCCCTGACCCCAGTGTCATCCCTGTAGGTGCCATGTCCCCATCGCTGTCCCCACAGGTGTCCTGGCCACACCACTGTCCCCAGCCCTGTCTCTGTCCCTCCAGGTCTCTTGTCCCCCTCCCTGTCCCCACAGGTGCCCTATGCCCAGGGCTGTGGGGACAGCGGCCGCCTGCTGGGCTGGTTCCATGGCAGCATCAGTTTAGTCCCCCCAGGCTCAGTTGTGTTTTGTAAAGTCTCCTTTCAAGAGCACAAAAACGCATTTTTTGTTTCCAAAGCTTCTATTTCAGGCTCCAAAAAGGCATTTTTAAGATTAAGCCAGTCAGTTTTAGGGTCCAAGATGCATCTTGGATGTCAAAACCCTCATTTTTATGGTCCAAACTCCTCTTTTAGGGACCAAATTATCATGCATTTGAACCCAAAGCCTCATTTTTAGGTACAAACCCTCATTTACAAGTTCCAAAGCCCATTTTAAGATTCAAAGACCCATTGTCAAGCTCTAAACAAGTATTTTTAGGACCCAGCCAGTCATTTTTAGAGTCCAAGCCACATCTTGACTGTCCAAAGTGAGAGCGAGTGGCCCACACGCGTGTCCAGATGGGCCTCCAGGTGGGCCCCGGGGTGGCTGGGCAGCAGCCGGGCAGCGGCGTGGCAACATGACGATGTGCAGTGCGGTGTCGCGGCAACGTGACGATGCAACAATGTGCGTCTGCTCTCGAGAGCCGCTTGCTGGGAGACTGGCTGTGGTGGCTGCAGCTGGGTGCCTCTGGAGCGAGAGGTGCCATCGCTCTGTCTACCCGTCTTTTAATTACCTCCAGGGATGGTGCCTCAGCCACTTCCCTGTGCAGCCTGTTCCAATGCCTGAAAAACCTTTCAGGGGAAAGATTGTTCCTAATATCCAGTCTAAACCTCTGCTGGGGCAACTCGCAGCCGTTTCCTCTTCTCCTGTTGCTTGTTTCTTGGGAGAAGAGACCGACCCCCACCTCTGTACACCCTCCTTTCAGGGAGTTGCAGAGAGCGAGAAGGTCTCCCCTCAGCCTCCTTTTCTCCAGGCTAAACAGCCCCAGCTCCCTCAGCTGCTCCTCATCAGACTTGTTCTCCAGACTCCTCACCAGCTTCATTGCTCTTCTCTGGACCTGCTCCAGCCCCTCAGTGTCTTTTTTGTGGTGAGGGGCGCAAAACTGGACACGGCAATCAAGGTGGGCCAAGTGCAAGGTCCTACACTTGGGTCAGGACAACCCTCGTTACCAATACAGGCTGGGGGATGACTTGATAGAGAGCAGCCCTGTGGAAAAGGACTTGGGGGTCCTGGTGGATGAAAAGCTGGACATGAGCTAACAATGTGCTCATATAAGGCTCCGGGGAGACCTTATAGCGGCCTTCCAGTACCTGAAGGGGCCCTGTCAGAAAGCTGTTGCAAGGCTGTTTGCAAGGGCATGTAGCCTTAGGACGAGGGACAATGGTTTTAAACTAGAGCAGGGCAGGTTTAGATTAGAGTTTAGGAAGAAGTTCTTTCCACTGAGGGTGGTGAGACAGTGGCACAGGTTGCCCAGAGACGGGCTGGAGGCCCCATCCCTGGAGACATTCAAGGCCAGGTTAGATGAGCCTCTGAGCAACCTGATCTAGTTGTCGGTGTCCCTGCTTACTGCAGGGGGGTTGGACTAGATGACCTTTCAAGGTCCCTTCCAACCCCACACATTCCATCATTCTGTTATTCCATGATTTGTCCAAAAGCTTGTTGCTGCTCAGGGCCCCCTTTAGGCAGATTTGTGTGTTCAAAAGACCATTTGATTTACTTTGTCTCTTTGCTTCTCTCTGCGAATCGAGGGAGCTCGTGACGTGAGTGTGTGCCTCACTGCCTGCAAAGAACAATTATGGACAAAGAAAGAAAGTCCAGGACAGGGAATCTTTTGGGAAGTCTTGGGATCTGTGATTTAACAAAAATTATGTTTTCTGTTGGTCTAAGGTTAGCCACTGTAGGAAGCAGATTTCGGTGGGGGTAATGTGGACTTTACACATTGCTGAGGAATGTCTCATTTTTTTACTGAGCTATGCATTCCTTTGTTTCCATTTGTTGGCAAGTGACAAACACCCTTCTGTGTCCGTGTGCTGCTCGTTCTCCAAGTAACCCAGGTGGGAACCGGTGCCAATGGGCTGAACCGCGCAGCTTCAGTGGAGGAAGCTCAGATTTGAACAGGGCTGCTGTAAGTCCCAGGGGGCTGATGAGAGAAATGCTGGGTTGGGGGCAGGATGAAGACTGGCCATAGGTTGTGGAACACAAAGGGTCTTGATTTTCATATCTGTTCAGGCTGCATTAGCAGACGCTCAGGATCAGTATCATGTAGAGACTGCTGATTTCCATTCATGTATAAGCAGAAAAATAAAGTAGGAAAAAGAAAAAAGAAATCCTTTCTTCTTGTTGTTTAGTAATCATATTATTTCACTTTGATTACATTCCTGAAACTTCTCTAATTAAGCACATGAGAATTGAAGACTTTAAGGAAAACTATGCCCAGAGAGACTTGACTTGTTAGGGCGTTTTGCATGTTAATGAGCCCTCTGGTGCCAAGTGCCTGAACTGCAGATCCTGAAAGACTGAACAAGCCTCAAGACAAGTAAAAGTCAGCAGCAAACCTCCAAGAGTTTCCGAGAGTCCTTGGAGGCTGGTGAAGCAGGAAGTCAGAGGTGCTGCTTCGAGGTGGAAAATCAAACGTGGCATGTGGTTGTGAAAGCCCTCGATGTGTGTCACCAAGCAGGACAGCCAAGCCCTGACCCCATCTGCTGGGAAAGGGGATCCGTCAACTCACGGGATGCTCACACCTCAAGCCCTGCTCCCCCGGACACTGCTTCAAGGCTTCTAACAGAGATGCAGACTGCTGCATTGGACATATGTATGTTTATATTTTTTTTAATAGGTACTGATACTCCTTGGGAAATCAAACAAACTCCTGAAGGAGTACTGAAGGATTCTTGATATGGTCAGGGCTGTATAAGGGCACATGTAAAGCATCCCTGCACCTGATGCGAATTAATTCGGTGGCCATGGAAGCTCTGATGCACACACAAGATGCCGGTGTGACCAGGAAGGGGAAGACTGGATCTAAACAGCACGTTTCCAAAGCTGAGAGCATGAGCGTCATGGTGTCACTGCAGGAGAGCTCCAGCCTTGGGGCAAAATCACAAAAGTGGTCTAGTACATCAGGGCCAGCAAATGTGTCTGGGACAAGAAGGAAATGATTACTGCAGATGACAGAAATCCCCCCAGCCAAGGTGCAGCTGTCTTCTAGCGACAACCCTTCCAGTTCCGGAGTCTTGCAGAGAGCCGGGGGTGGCACAGAGCCAAGTACTGGTCATAGCATGTGGCCACCAGCAGGAGCCACTCTGTACCTGCCAAAGGTGCAGGAAATAGCCCTAAGAGCGCTGTGAGCAGAGATGGTGCTGTGCCCAGTGGGAGGACAGTCCGGGTGGCGGAGCTGTAGCAGGTTTCCAGGTTTTCCACCAGCAGCCCTGACCTACTTGAAGATGTCCCTGCCGATGGCGGCCCCACCACTGCGGGCAACACATCAGCGGTTGCCATGCCACCACCGCCAGACACTCAGCGCTGGCCCTGCCGCCGCAATGTCACAATGGCTGCCTGACACGCCCGCGAAAAGGGAAAAATCAAGGCCAAAAACTAAACCAAAAAAAAAACCCTAAAATGCAACCCAAAAAAATCAAGCCCAAAATAATCCAAAACCCAACCTGAACAAACCCAAAATCAGAACACCCAAAAGCAAAAAAAGCAACATGAAAAAACCACAACACCAAAAAACCCAACCCAAAATTCAACCCAACCAACTCCAAAAAACCAATGCCAAAAATCCAAAATCCAACTCGAAAAACAACAATACAGGCAAAAAATACAACCCAAAAAATACAACCCTAAAAAAACAACTCAAAACAACCCAAATCCAACCCAACCGACCCAAAATCCCAGGGCTCAAGGCCCAGTTGGACGGCATTGGAGGAACCTGACCTGCTTGAACACGTCCCTTCTCATGGAAGCCCCACCACTGCACGCAGCACATCAGCGGTTGCCATGCCACCACCGCCAGACACTCAGCGCTGGCCCTGCCGCCATGTCACAATGGCTGCCTGACACGCCCATGCAGGGGTAAAAATCAAACCCAAAAAACCCAACCCCAAAATCCAACCCAAAAAATCAAACCCAAAAAAGTCCAAAACCCAACTCCAAACAACCCAATCCCCAAAAAACCCAACCCAAAATTCAACCCAACCAACTGCAAAAATCCAATCCAAAAAGTCCAACCCCAAAAATCCAACCCAAAAACCCAAAATCCAACCCAAAATCTAACTGAAGAAAACCCCAAATCCACCCCAAAAAATCCAAGCCCAAAAAACCCAAGCCCAAACATCCAACCCAAAAAAATCCAAAACCCAATCCAAAATCCAACCCAACAAAACAAAATCCACCCCAACATCCAACCCAACCCACCCAAAATCCCAGGGCTCAAGGCCAGCTTGGACGGCGTTGGAGGAACCTGATCTGCTTGAACATGTCCCTGCCGATGGCAGCCCCACCACTGCGGGCAGCACATCAGCGGTTGCCATGCCACCACCGCCAGACACTCAGTGCTGGCCCTGCCGCCCTCATGTCACAATGGCTGACTGACACGCCCACACAAAGGCAAAAATCAAGGCCAAAAACTAAATCCAAAAAAACCACCCCAAAATCCAACCCCAAAAACTGAACCCAAAAAAATCCAAAAGCCAACTCCAAAAAACCCAATCCCAAAAAATCCGACCCAAAATTCAACCCAACCAAACCGAAACACCCAACCCCAACAAACTCAACCTCAAAAAACCCAACCCAAAATTCAACCCAATCAACACAAAAAATCTAACTTTATAAATCCTATGCGAAAAACCCAAAATCTGATCCAAAATCCAACCAAAAAAAAAAAAAACACCTACAAAAAATCCAATCCAAACAATCCAATCCCAGAAATACAACCCCAAAAAATCCAAAAACACAACCGAAAAACTCAACCAAAAAATCCAAACCCAAAAAATCCAACCCTAAAAAAGCAACTAAAACCAACCCAAATCCAACCCAACCGACCCAAAATCCCAGGGCTCAAGGCCAGCTTGGACGGCGTTGGAGGAACCTGACCTGCTTGAACATGTCCCTGCCGATGGCAGCCCCACCACTGCGGGCAGCACATCAGCGGTTGCCATGCCACCACCGCCAGACACTCAGCGCTGGCCCTGCCGCCCTCATGTCACAATGGCTTCCTGACACGCCCACCAAGGGGTAAAAATCAAACCCCAAAATTCCAACCGACAAACCCATAATTAAACCCAAAATCCAACCCCAAAACGTGAACCCCAAAAAACAACTTAAATAAATAAAAAACACAACCCCAAAAATCCAACAGGAAAGATCCAACAAAAGGAATCCAGTCCAGGAAACTCAACATCCAATCCAAAAGCCAAATCAAAAAACCCAAAATCCACCCCAAACTCCAACCCAACCAACCCAGAATCCCGGGGCACAAGGCCAGGTTGGACTAACAGCGTTCTGACCTGTATCAGGAACAGTGTGGCCAGCAGGACTAGAGAAGTGACCGTCCCCCTGTACTGGGCACTGGTGAGGCCCCACCTCGAGTGCTGTGTCCAGTTTTGCGCCCCTCACCACAAAAAAGACACTGAGGGGCTGGAGCAGGTCCAGAGAAGAGCAATGAAGCTGGTGAGGAGTCTGGAGAACAAGTCTGATGAGGAGCAGCTGAGGGAGCTGGGGCTGTTTAGCCTGGAGAAAAGGAGGCTGAGGGGAGACCTTCTCGCTCTCTGCAACTCCCTGAAAGGAGGGTGTACAGAGGTGGGGGTCGGTCTCTTCTCCCAAGAAACAAGCAACAGGAGAAGAGGAAACGGCCGCAAGATGCCCCAGCAGAGGTTTAGACTGGATATTAGGAACAATCTTTCCCCTGAAAGGTTTTTCAGGCATTGGAACAGGCTGCGCAGGGAAGTGGCTGAGGCACCATCCCTGGAGGTAATTAAAAGACGGGTAGACAGAGCGATGGCACCTCTCGCTCCAGAGGCACCCAGCTGCGGCCACCACAGCCAGTCTCCCAGCAAGCAGCTCTAGAGAGCAGACGCACATTGTTGCATCATCACGTTGCCGCGACACCGCACTGCACATCCCAGCCACCCCGGGGCCCAGCCACCCCGGGGCCCACCTGGAGGCCCGTCTGGACACGCGTGTGGGCCACTCGCTCTCACTTTGGACAGTCAAGATGTGGCTTGGTCTCTAAAAATGACTGGCTGGATCCTAAAAATGCTTGTTTAGAGCTTGACAATGGGTCTTTGAATCTTAAAATGGGCGTTGGAACTTGTAAATGAGGGTTTGTACCTAAAAATGAGGCTTTGGGTTCAAATGCATGATAATTTGGTCCCTAAAAGAGGAGTTTGGACCATAAAAATGAGGGTTTTGACATCCAAGATGCATCTTGGACCCTAAAACTGACTGGCTTAATCTTAAAAATGCCTTTTTGGAGCCTGAAATAGAAGCTTTGGAAACAAAAAATGCGTTTTGGTACTCTTGAAAGGAGACTTTACAAAACACAACTGAGCCTGGGGGCCCCTCTCCAGTCCCCAGTGGGGTCGACAGTGTCCCCTGGTGTCACTGTGACACGGAGGTGGACAAAACTGATGCTGCCATGGAACCAGCCCAGCAGGCGGCCGCTGTCCCCACAGGCCTGGGCATAGGGCACCTGTGGGGACAGGGAGGGGGACAAGAGACCTGGAGGGACAGAGACAGGGCTGGGGACAGTGGTGTGGCCAGGACACCTGTGGGGACAGCGATGGGGACATGGCAGCTACAGGGATGACACTGGGGTCAGGGATAGGGTCAGCTGCAGGTTGTACACCTGCCCCTCCTCTGCGCTCCCACACGGGGAAGTCAGGGGGCTGAATCTGGCACGTGTGTCCCCCTCCCCGCAGTGTCCCCACACCCCAAGGTGCTCTCCCCATCTCCTCAGTGTCCCCCCCAAACCTGTGAGCAGCAGAAGGGTCCACGTCATCTCCGTGCTGGTGACGACCGCCTGTCTGACGCAGATGGAGGAGGGGAAAGATTGTTCCTAATATCCAGTCTAAACCTCTGCTGGGGCATCTTGCGGCCGTTTCCTCTTCTCCTGTTGCTTGTTTCTTGGGAGAAGAGACCGACCCCCACCTCTGTACACCCTCCTTTCAGGGAGTTGCAGAGAGCGAGAAGGTCTCCCCTCAGCCTCCTTTTCTCCAGGCTAAACAGCCCCAGCTCCCTCAGCTGCTCCTCATCAGACTTGTTCTCCAGACTCCTCACCAGCTTCATTGCTCTTCTCTGGACCTGCTCCAGCCCCTCAGTGTATTTTTTGTGGTGGGGGGTGCAAAACTGGACACGGCAATCAAGGTGGGCCAAGTGCAAGGTCCTACACTTGGGTCAGGACAACCCTCGTTACCAATACAGGCTGGGGGATGACTTGATAGAGAGCAGCCCTGTGGAAAAGGACTTGGGGGTCCTGGTGGATGAAAAGCTGGACATGAGCTAACAATGTGCGCTTGCAGCCCAGAAGGCCAATCGTGTCCTGGGCTGCATCAAAAGAAGCATGGCCAGCAGACCCAGAGAGGGGATTCTCCCCCTCTACTCTGCTCTCGTGAGACCCCACCTGGAGTACTGTGTCCAGCTCTGGAGCCCTCAGCACAAGAAGGACATGGACCTGCTGGAGCGGGTGCAGAGGAGGGCCACGAAGATGATCAGAGGGCTGGAGCACCTCTCCTGTGAAGACAGGCTGAGAGAGGTTGGGGTTGTTCAGCCTGGAGAAGAGAAGGCTCCGGGGAGACCTTATAGCGGCCTTCCAGTACCTGAAGGGGCCCTGTCAGAAAGCTGTTGCAAGGCTGTTTGCAAGGGCATGTAGCCTTAGGACGAGGGACAATGGTTTTAAACTAGAGCAGGGCAGGTTTAGATTAGAGTTTAGGAAGAAGTTCTTTCCACTGAGGGTGGTGAGACAGTGGCACAGGTTGCCCAGAGACGGGCTGGAGGCCCCATCCCTGGAGACATTCAAGGCCAGGTTAGATGAGCCTCTGGGCAACCTGATCTAGTTGTCGGTGTCCCTGCTTACTGCAGGGGGGTTGGACTAGATGACCTTTCAAGGTCCCTTCCAACCCCACACATTCCATCATTCTGTTATTCCATGATTTGTCCAAAAGCTTGTTGCTGCTCAGGGCCCCCTTTAGGCAGATTTGTGTGTTCAAAAGACCATTTGATTTACTTTGTCTCTTTGCTTCTCTCTGCGAATCGAGGGAGCTCGTGACGTGAGTGTGTGCCTCACTGCCTGCAAAGAACAATTATGGACAAAGAAAGAAAGTCCAGGACAGGGAATCTTTTGGGAAGTCTTGGGATCTGTGATTTAACAAAAATTATGTTTTCTGTTGGTCTAAGGTTAGCCACTGTAGGAAGCAGATTTCGGTGGGGGTAATGTGGACTTTACACATTGCTGAGGAATGTCTCATTTTTTTACTGAGCTATGCATTCCTTTGTTTCCATTTGTTGGCAAGTGACAAACACCCTTCTGTGTCCGTGTGCTGCTCGTTCTCCAAGTAACCCAGGTGGGAACCGGTGCCAATGGGCTGAACCGCGCAGCTTCAGTGGAGGAAGCTCAGATTGGAACAGGGCTGCTGTAAGTCCCAGGGGGCTGATGAGAGAAATGCTGGGTTGGGGTCAGGATGAAGACTGGCCATAGGTTGTGGAACACAAAGGGTCTTGATTTTCATATCTGTTCAGGCTGCATTAGCAGACGCTCAGGATCAGTATCACGTAGAGACTGCTGATTTCCATTCATGTATAAGCAGAAGAATAAAGTAGGAAAAAGAAAAAAGAAACCCTTTCTTCTTGTTGTTTAGTAATCATATTATTTCACTTTGATTACATTCCTGAAACTTCTCTAATTAAGCACATGAGAATTGAAGACTTTAAGGAAAACTATGCCCAGAGACTTGACTTGTTAGGGCGTTTTGCATGTTAATGAGCCCTCTGGTGCCAAGTGCCTGAACTGCAGATCCTGAAAGACTGAACAAGCCTCAAGACAAGTAAAAGTCAGCAGCAAACCTCCAAGAGTTTCCGAGAGTCCTTGGAGGCTGGTGAAGCAGGAAGTCAGAGGTGCTGCTTCGAGGTGGAAAATCAAACGTGGCATGTGGTTGTGAAAGCCCTTGATGTGTGTCACCAAGCAGGACAGCCAAGCCCTGACCCCACCTGCTGGGAAAGGGGATCCGTCAACTCACGGGATGCTCACACCTCAAGCCCTGCTCCCCCGGACACTGCTTCAAGGCTTCTAACAGAGATGCAGACTGCTGCATTGGACATATGTATGTTTATGTTTTTTTTAATAGGTACTGATACTCCTTGGGAAATCAAACAAACTCCTGAAGGAGTATTGAAGGATTCTTGATATGGTCAGGGCTGTATAAGGGCACATGTAAAGCATCCCTGCACCTGATGCGAATTAATTCGGTGGCCATGGAAGCTCTGATGCACACACAAGATGCCGGTGTGACCAGGAAGGGGAAGACTGGATCTAAACAGCACGTTTCCAAAGCTGAGAGCATGAGCGTCATGGTTTCACTGCAGGAGAGCTCCAGCCTTGGGGCAAAATCACAAAAGTGGTCTAGTACATCAGGGCCAGCAAATGTGTCTGGGACAAGAAGGAAATGATTACTGCAGATGACAGAAATCCCCCCAGCCAAGGTGCAGCTGTCTTCTAGCGACAACCCTTCCAGTTCCGGAGTCTTGCAGAGAGCAGGGGGTGGCACAGAGCCAAGTACTGGTCATAGCATGTGGCCACCAGCAGGAGCCACTCTGTACCTGCCAAAGGTGCAGGAAATAGCCCTAAGAGCGCTGTGAGCAGAGATGGTGCTGTGCCCAGTGGGAGGACAGTCAGGGTGGCGGAGCTGTAGCAGGTTTCCATGTTTTCCACCAGCAGCCCCATGCTGAGGCTGTTCCCAACTGCAATTATGGGGCAGGTCATGGGAGGGAGGAGGAAGAGATTTTTCTGAAAGTTGGGGACGTTCCCCATTCCCATTAGGGGAAACGCCATTGATGATGACAAATTGTCCTAATCCCCTTTTGCCATGGAAAATTTTAGGTCTTCCTGTCCCCTCTCTCCTTGTGGGTACGCCTTCGAGTGACAACGTTTGTTTCTCTGTTAGGTGCCTAAGGAAATTGGGAAGGAAGTTCAGAGAGGTGAAACACGGAGGTGTCTGTGCTTCTGAGTGCATCATAGTCCCTAGACGTGCTCTGTTCTGTGTGAAGGGTGAGAAAAGCCATCTTCTGGAGGGCAGTGACACTCCTGCTTGCAGAACCCTTTCGGACTGCGCGGGCGAAATGCTCTGTGGACGTGCTGCTTTCAGACTGTGTGAAACAAGGGATGGGCCATAAGGACAGGGGAGGGTGAGGCAGCACACAGAGGCACTTGCGATGAACCGGAAAAGGTTCACAGAAGCACATCCCAGTGCGGCATCCAGGTGGTTTCCCAGAGGACGTTCCTCTCAAACTCAAGTTACCCGAAGACAGAGTGTGTCCCACAGGCCTTCGTGGACGCTCTGGGAATAGCTGGTGGCACTTGTGCTCAACTCGGGTTCCTCTCCCCACATGCACATGATGTGCATGCTTGAGTCTCCTCCATGCAATGCACTCAAGGACTTCTGACCTCATCAGGTGGCACTTGCTCGGCTCGCTGTGGCTCCATCAAAGATGTCCCTGAGGCTCCAGGGGAACCTGCTGTGAAACAAGCTGAAGTCATGACTGATGTTTCCTCCCTCAGCTGTTGCGGGGGGACATTCCTTTCCGGCAGTATCATTTCCCCTATCAGAGGCAGAGTTAGGTCCCAGAACGACCTCTTCTTTTCCACCTATGAGACAGGACACCCAGACAATGAAAGGGAGGAATCTCCTGTAGCCCTGCAAACCACAGTGCACATTTGAAGTGCCAGAGGTGGCCCGAGACATGTGCAGGTATCTCTAAACTTTGATGGAGCAGTTCAGAGGGACAGGGCAGCGTCTGGGGCCATCATTTTGGAGGCTCTTGGGGCATTGCTTTGGGCAGCTGAAGTGACAGCAGATGGCCACCTTTAGGACAATGAAGCCTGTTCCTGCTCACTATGTACAGGGCAGCCTATAGAGCTATTCCTCTGAGCAAATGGAGTCATTGCCATCTGAAGAGCTACGTCTCTCTCTCTTCTCCACCAGCTGTCTTTACCAGATCTCCATTGGCAGTTAGGGCTGGGTTCTCACTGGCACCCCTACAATGCCCAACCTAATTCAGGGCAGCTGCCCAATTTCAAGGTTAACTCCATCCTGTGGAGCTGCCTGAGGTGCCAGGGCTCTCCAGCACAACTGCGTGCAGCCGGCAGGGACAGCACAGGACTTGCGCGAACATCATCCCCATTCAGAGCAGCCGTGTAAGAGACCCCAAGAGACCTTCTGAGGCGTTCAGTGCTTTCCTTCAAGCAACTGCAGTGAGGCAAGTGCTGTCCCATCTCAATCCAGTAGATGCAGGGAGTGCTTCTCCCACATCCCTCAGTCATCCCTTTGATGCTGCAGTCAAGGAACAGAGCAATGATTTTCACAGTGTTCCTGGATCTCCGGATACCCATAGCCAAGGACACTTGCAAAAGCCCCTTGTCCTTCCTGGAGATCAGCTTCACCTGCACCACAGGCCCTCTGGGGCTGCAGAGACCCCGCAGACAGCAAAGCCCTCTCGTGCCGGGGCTGCAGAGTCCAGCCCTGCTTCTCTCTCGTCCTGAGGAGAGCAGGGATTGATCTCCTCCTTTCCCCTTTACATTGCCATCTGCCATCCCCCCCAGCATGCTCTGACGCAAACCTTTTGCCTGCACGGTACTTGGGCACTTGGTAACAGCTGGCTTTGTTGCACGCCTGAGCTTGGCCCTGGTGCCACGACTGAGGTCCAGCACATCTCTGCTCTGACACAAAGAACCTATAATGAAGGAGAGGAAGGGGACCAACTCTTATTTAACCAACCTGAGGAAGTCTTGGGCTCACCAACGACTTAACGTCTTACCGGGGACATCAATGACCCTGTGTATTGCGTTGGCATGGCTAGGTTTTGGTAGGGGTGAGGGGGCTGCAGAGGTGGCTTAGGAGAAAAGGGATCAAGAGGTGACTCCATGTGAGAGAGAGCCACTTTCAGCTGGCTCCAAAGGGGACATGCCACTGCCCAAAGCTGAGCCAGTAAGCAATTCTCGTGGCACCTCTGTGATAGCATATTGAAGCAAGGCTAAACAGCAGCGTGCAGTCACCGTAAGAGAGAGGAGTGAGACACATGGAGAGAAACAGCCCTGCAGACAGCAAGGCGAGTGGAGAAGGAGGGGGAGCGGGAGTGAAGCTGGGTGGGCACCTGGCAGCCAAAAGTCAGCCCAGCACCCCCTGACATTCCCAGGAGAGCACGGTGCAAATGCTCCTTTAGGTGTCTGGAGGCTCTTTGCCTCAGCTTTTTAGCACAGCTGCCAGATGGGCCAAGCAAGGCGATGCTCACCTGGATCAGAAAACCTGTGTCATCCTTGTCAGCCTTGGCTCTAGTAGCAAAGAAAGAGTGGAGTCTCAGCTCCCGAGGGAGTGAGGACGAAGAGCAGAGTGCAGATTCCAGGTCTCAGGGTGGCAGACATTGGCCTGTTCTGGGAACTTTCCGTTCAGGCTGGAAGTGACCTTGCAAGATTTCTATAGACCAACATTCTACGCAAAGCAGGGTCACAGCAGAAAGTGCCTGCAGCGTTTGGGTGCTGCCAGTTGTTAGGGAGTTCCCGCAAACTCCAGATGCTTTCAATGATGATGGAGAGTGGCTTTACTGTGGCATCGTCCTGCCCTCTCAGCTCCCTCGGATGCCACCCCTCCAGTCCCATAGACTGCTAAGGATTGTGTTTGCTCAAGTAACTCCTGACTCTCTCCAAATTCACCACGGTTTTTTTTCCCTCCAGAGTCCTGCCTCAAGGCACAAAGGCCTGGGAGAGCTTGCTGGAGGAGACCAAGGCAAGAAGGACACAGGGAATCTCAGATTCATCTACACCTGCTGTTACTAAATTCCAGCAGTGGCCACTCATTCTCTTTGTTTCTTCTTTAACTGTTCCTGAAGCAGCAGCCTCTCCTCTTGGTGCCCTCGAACCCTTGCCTTGCAAGGGTCTACACTTGGGAAGCTCTAGCTTACCTAAAGCCATCCCCATTTCTCCTCTAGAGACCCAGTATCTGTAGTCTGGCTTCAGTCTTTTCTCACTCCCCTTGGGAGCTGAGACCCAGAAACCTGCTGGACAGTATGCATGCTGCTGTGTTCCCCTTCCAGTGGTGTCAGGGCCATTAATGTCTCCAATAAGACCTGGGGTCATTATTCTGGAGACTTCCTTGTGTTGCTTAAATAGGCAAATGAGTGGAGATCCCAGTGTGATGTGCTTCCTGTTCCTGAACTGCTCTGCATCGACTGG
Source organism: Larus michahellis (assembly GCF_964199755.1). Classification (NCBI taxonomy): domain Eukaryota; kingdom Metazoa; phylum Chordata; class Aves; order Charadriiformes; family Laridae; genus Larus; species Larus michahellis. Next base: position 1,762,325 of record NW_027436399.1, on the reverse strand, counting down.
ATGGAGGTGGGTCAGACCCTGCCTCATTGCCCTCGTGGGATTCAGTTGCCGGCCAACAGAAACTGAATCTATGAGACATGGCATCTGGAGTGTGTGTCTCGCACCCACTCTGAAGGCGATGCCTTTCCCGTAGGTCCTGTGCAGTCCCTGCCGGCCACCTGCAGTTGTGCTGGAGAGCCCTGGCACCTCCTGTGGCACAACAGGCCTGTCCATGGCCATTGAGTAGCTGCCCTGAATTAGGTTAGGTGATGTGGGGATGTCCATGAGACATCTGCCGTTACAGTCAGTGGGGATCTAGTATACACGGCTGATGGAGAAGATGGATGAGGTCAATGGCAATGAGTACATCTGGTCCCCTGACTACCTCAGAAGGCTGCCCTGGACTGAAAGAGTAGGGAAAAGTTCAGTTGTCCGAAATGTGGGCACGTGTTGGTGGCCAAAGGAATTCCTCGTGACTCTCAAAGATGGTGGCAGCAGATACTGCCCTGTCTCTATGAACTGCTCCGTTAGATCTTGCAGTTACCGGCACGTATCTTGGACCACGTCTGAGACCTGAAATGTCAGTAGGTGTTTGAGTCTGAAGAGCTCACTGCTGGCCTCCATCTCCAGGAATGACGCTGGGAGCTGAGACCAGCAGCTCCCATGCAGCAGGTGCCTATTTTGTGCCCACCTGAAGAGAGGCAAGAGGAATCCCCCCTCCTGTGGGACTGTGGCAGCCCTAAGTGAGAGCTGAGTCCACTTCACACCCAGGACTACAAACCAAGGAGGAGATGCCTCAGTTGACGAAGCCGACTGCCTTCGCTCAGCGGGGGCAAAGGAGATCTGGCACTGTCCAGGTTTCCTGTCTCATACCAGAAGGAACAAGACCTTTCTCGTGCGCAGCTCTCTCTGATAGCAGAAATTACCCGGCTGGAAAGAAGCGTCTCTCCAGAGGTGCAAGAGAGACCACACAGTATTACTTCAGTCTCTTTCCCAGCAGGTTCCCCTGGAGGCACAGGGACACCTCCAGGGAGCCCCGAGGAGGCAGAGAAAGTGACGTCTCGGGCTGGTCCTCTGCGTCTGAGCTGGGCTGGGCTCCTGGCATGGAGGGAGCTCGTGGCAAGCGGGCAGCGCTGCAGAGAGACAGCTCTGCCCAGGAGCAGCTCCTCTGCAAAGGGCAGCAGGGCTGAGGGCACTGCCTGCAGGTAACGAGGGGAGACGTGTGAGGCCAGCGGATCTTAAAGGCAGCCTGGGGTGGGAGAGTGCTGAGAGCTCACTGGGAGAAATCCTCACAGCCTTTGCACAGTCTCTGGCTGCAGGGCATTGAATCTGCAGCTGCTGGAGGGATCTCCAGAAGCTGGAACAACCCCCAGCCTACGGGATCTGCAAGTACCAGTCTCACAGTTTCTCTAGTTTCGAGGAGAAGGACAACGTGTGGAGCAGGGCTTCCCTGCTGCACCGTCAGAGGGACAGGGCATGCTGTGTCTCTGCTGCAGTATAATGCAGAGAGGCTCCCTGGAGCAGTCTCCTAAAGCTGGCATAGCCCATGGCTAATGTGATCTGTCAGGAAGGCTCTCAAGGCTCCGTCGGTGTTGAGAAGGATGTGCTCGAGAGCAGGGCAGCCCTACCACATCACCAAAGGCACAGGGCACGTCGGCTGCCTTCTCCCCGGGACGGCTGCCGGGCTGTGAAGGTGGGTGTGCGTGCAGGGGTGCTCAGGGCTGTCCTTCAGAGCAGGGTCCCCGTGTCCCAGGGAACTGTGTGCTGGGCCAGGGACTCTGCTGCCTGCCAGGGTCAGCTCTCAGCCTGCCCGGGGAGCTCCCCATGGCGCTGCGGGGAGAAGCTGTGGGTGGAAGGAGTGACCCCAGTCGTGTCATGGCAGGGTCCTTCTGCAGTCGTGAGGGTGCTGCATGGGTCGTGTTTCCTCCCAGCTCCAGATCACCCCCAGGACATTTGCAGAGGGTCCTTTTGGAGAAGTACAGAGAGGCAGCATTTACCTGAAAGAAAGAGGGTCCCTGCTTGGAGTTTTCCACTCCTTCTTTGCTGGATGGGTTGTGAGAGAGAGGATTTTACTTCTCCGTCCTGGAGAAGGCAATGATACCCTGGTTCTAGCAGGAACTTTTCTAAGCTGCTTGTTAGCGCTTGCAGACACTTGCCCTGAGGGCAGAGCTGAGCACACAGCAGGTGTGGTGGGTTCTCTGAGCACTGAAAGGGAGGAGACCTGGGGACAATGACACAGCCCCAGGCAGAGACAGCTCCGGGTGGCAGAGACATGGGCAGAGAGTGAAAGGGAGCTACTACAGGAAAGGTCATGGGAGAGGGGATTCCAGGCCCTCCCTGCCATCCCCTGCCGTGCAGGTGCCTTCCCTGGAGACACTCCGTGGTCTCCTCTCCCCACACAGTAGAGTCCTCCACCCCTGACTATCCCGGGTATTAAGTCCTGAGTGTCCTTCCCAGCAGCCCAACCACCAAAGAGGAGAAATCCTTGAGTGTCTGACTGTGTCTCCCTGTCCTGACTCTCTTGGCAGGAGAACTGTCCTGACTCTCTTGGCAGGACCCACAAGGTTTCACTTGCAGCACAGCAGAAATGCCAGGGATTTCTGCCTTAAAAACACTCCTCAGGTGTGGTGGGGAAACTACAACAGAACAACACCAACAACAAGGTGCCCTGAGCTCTGCCCTGCAGTTGGGTGACAATGCTGAAAAGCCCTTTGATGCCAGGAGTGGATTTAATCTGAGATCACCCCGTGTTCCTTTTTACCCATGGCTGTAGGGCAGGACTGAATCCTGCAGAGATCTCAGCTCTCTGGTGGACTATCAGCCAGCACCAACCAGAGTGTACAAAAAGGACCTGCAAAAGGTCTTCCTGAAAGGCGAGAGCCGGTTTGGTGGGTTTCTAAGACCAATTGAATACTTTAGTTGGAGAGAAATCTTCCCCAACTTCTCACTGCTTTTCTTTCCATTCACAGGTCTCCAAGCCCAGGGGAAGAAAATGTCGAATGGCAGCTCCATCACCCAGTTCCTCCTCCTGGCATTCGCAGACACGCGGGAGCTGCGGCTCTTCCACTTCTGGACCTTCCTGGGCATCTACCTGGCTGCCCTCCTCAGCAATGGCCTCATCATCACCACCATCACGTGTGACCACCGCCTCCACACCCCCATGTACTTCTTCCTCCTCAACCTCTCCCTCCTCGACCTGGGCTCCATTTCCACCACTCTTCCCAAAGCCATGGCCAATTCCCTCTGGGACACCAGGGACATCTCCTATGCAGGATGTGCTGCACAGCTCTTGTTCTTCGTCTTCTTTCTTGCAGCAGAGTTCTGTCTTCTCACCATTATGGCCTATGACCGCTACGTTGCCATCTGCAAACCCCTGCACTACGGGACCCTCCTGGGCAGCAGAGCTTGTGTCCACATGGCAGCAGCTGCCTGGGGCAGTGGGTTTCTCTATGCTCTCCTGCACACGGCCAATACATTTTCCCTGCCCCTCTGCCAGGGCAATGCCCTGGACCAGTTCTTCTGTGAAATCCCCCAGATCCTCAAGCTCTCCTGCTCAGGCTCAGACTCCCTCAGGGAAGTTGGACTTGTTGTGGTTAGTGCCTGTTTAGCATGTGGTTGTTTTGTGTTCATCGTGCTGTCCTATGTGCAGATCTTCAGGGCCGTGCTGAGGATCCCCTCTGAGCAGGGACGGCACAAAGCCTTTTCCACGTGCCTCCCTCACCTGGCCGTGGTCTCCCTGTTTGTCAGCACTGCCGTGTTTGCCTACCTGAAGCCCCCCTCCATCTCCTCCCCAGTTCTCGACCTGGTGATGGCTGTGCTGTACTCAGTGGTGCCTCCAGCCGTGAACCCCCTCATCTACAGCATGAGGAACCAGGAGCTCAAGGAGGCCATTAGGTATCTGATTTCATGGATTTTTTTCAAGAGGGAGAAATGTTCCACCTCTCTCCACAAATGACTCCCGCACTATTTGATTCCATCTGCTTTTTTGTGTGTTTTGTTATTGGCTTTGTGTTTTTAATGATTATATTTCTCATCATTGCTGTTGATATTGTCATTTATGGTTTTTATGCTCCTACACAAAGGTTTCACTTGTGTCACTACACCTGAGACATTTACGTCTTAGTTTCACCTGGTTCCCTTCTAAAAATGTATTTCACAGTGGCTCAGAGCTGGCCTCTTTCACAGAGTCTCTGTTAACAAAGCAAGATCTCCCTGGTGCAGTGCTTTAATGCTGGGGTCTTTCTCCAAACATGCCTGAGGAAATTCACCCCTGAAGTTCTTCTTCCTCCATGTGTCCAGGAATAAAAAGCTGACTGTCCGTTTGTTACATTTTAGAGATATTGGACTGGATTTAGGAGTCACCAGTCGGTGCCTGGTGACAGGTAAGATCGTGGGTTTAACTGAGGGACGTACCCCAGCCCTTCACACAGATGACATAAAGGCCACCCATCCTGTGGGAGGGGAATCTGGAGCTGTCTGGAGAGGCTGGTGTTTCTCCAGGAACAGCACGTTCCTGGGGTTGTGCTGGGATGGCAGAGGTCAGAAGGATGGGGTCTGGGGCCTCAAGCAGAGGCCATGTGCAGACCTCCTCTGGGCACTCTCCCGTTCCTCCCCACCTGTCTACAGCAGGAATTCCCACAGAGGGACAGACACGTCCAGGTGTGGCCACACCACGGCTCACTGAAAGGGCATGAAAAGTCAAGCTGTCTGGGTAGCCCTCTCCTCCTAATCCATCCCTGTGTGCAGCTGGCCTTGTTCATGGTCAGCCTGCGCCACTGGCTCATGTGGTGTCCCTCATGATCCGGGGGCCCTTCTCCTCAGGGTCACTGCTCATCCTGTCACGTCCTACCTGGCACTGTAATACGGTGTTTTTCTTCCCCCTGATGCAGGACTGGCCACTTCTCTTTGTAAAACTTAAGCAGTTTCTTCTGGCTGACTCCCAGAATTTCCCGAGGTCCCCCTGGACTGAAGATCCATTTTGTTCGTTCCTCATGTTTGCGTGCAGGCAGCTCACCATGGTTGTGGTGATGCATCAGCACAAGATAACAGCACGAGGCGTTGCAGGGCACTACAGGGAATTAAAGACATTCCTAATTTTGTACTGTCCAACAGAGGAATTGTCAGGACAGCTATGTTAGAAACATCTTTGTGCCCCGTAGAGAGGGCACAAAGCAAGCAAATGTAGGGCCTGTGGGGAAAGAGAAGCTGGGCTGTTTGTAGAGGAATCTACGACAATGGTTAAAGAAAAGAACTTGGGAAGGGGAAAGAGGAAAAAGGAAAACCGAAAGTTCAACTCCAGCACAGAACCACGGAACCCTGGAGGCTGGAAGGCAGCCAGCTTCCACCTTCTCTGTGCTTCCTCTTCAGGCTTGATGTTACTCAGAGCTCTTTTCTCATGCATGCCAGCCTCCTGCCACCTTGGCATGACTTCCTGCATGTTGGCAGGGACCATTCTGGATGACGAAGAGGTGATCCTTGACCACCAAAAAGCTCTCTGCAGGACCCACCTGGCCACAGACATCCTCTGATCCAAGGTTATCAAAATCTACCTCCCTAACTCTTATGCCCATCAGTCTTTATCGTATGAAAATGAATTGACTTTCTTAAGATATATATCTAGCTAGCTCCCATTGTGTACTGATTTATCATGCTTGGGTAAGTGAGTTAAAGGAGGTGAGCTCATCACAAGGACCAGAAGAACAGCCCTGCCCTCAAAATAAGGACTTCTCAGAATCATTCAGCTGTCCATGAAGGATAAAAGATACCCCTGGAGAACCGAGATAATGCCAGTATCCTCGTCCCTCTTACACACCTTTGAAACTCTCCCAGTGTCCAGCATCACAGACAAGTAATTAGCAACAGACCAACTCCGGGGACATCTGGATCAATAGACAAGCCGCGAGAAGGCTGATGGCTGATGGAGCTACAGAGATATAGCTACTTTGTGCAGTTTTACTGTGATTAGTAATTGGTACTCCGTGTGTGTGTTAGTTAGTCATTAGTCAAATAATAAGGTACCTGAATGCCTGAATGGCATAAGAACCCTGTGTTTAACCGCATTTGAGGTACCCCAATGGAGCTCGGACACCTCATGCACATGACTAAATATTTACGCGTGCACCTCTGTGCTTTGTGTCCTAGCCTCTCTGCTCGGTCAGCACGGGCCACTTGCAAATTTTCATAACACAAGTGACTGATTGCCACTGCAGTGGGGCAAGGTCTCTCCCTTCTCCATGCAGTAGATGTGAGGCAGTTTAGAACACAAGACACATCACACCAGGGTCTCCACTCATGTGTTGCACTCTCAAACTGCTGTTTTTTCTCTTCCCCAACATTTACTCGCCCTCTTCATAATACAGTCAAGGAACAGGCAAAAAAATCTCATGGGGGACCTGTCAGCAGCACCTTGTCATTCATGGAGATCACCTTCACCTTTGTCAAAGGCCCTTGAGGGCTGCAGAGACACCACTGACAAAACCCTTCTTTCTTGCCAGGGCCGCCCTTCCCAGCCCTGTTTCTCTCTGTTCTTGCAGACAGCAGGCTTTGCTCACCGTCAACATCCAATTTCAGCTTTAAGCTTCCAGGTGCCGTCCACTTGACCGTGTCTCTGCCGTGAAGCAAAGCCTTTGCACACAGAAGGTCTTCAATGCTTGGTACCAGGTTTCCTTTAAGAGACGTCCGAGCTTGGCCTGGAGCTACACCTGAGGTGCCACAGCCCAGATGTGCACCAAAACTCTCAGCCAGGGGAAGAGACAAGTTGAGAGAGAGCCTGTGCTTTTTGACTTTGACAGAGGAACTGCCAAGGCGTGGTGGGACAAGGCACACAGCTTGGGGTGCTGCAATGGATGGCTACAGGCTTTTCAGGAGAGACAGGCTGGAAGGATCAGGAGTGGGGTTTCCTGAAAGTGAAGCCGTTAACTGGATGTATGGCGCAACTCCTTGGGGCAGGTGAAGAGTTTGGTAAGCCTTTGTGGGGGAGGGTGAGAGGAGAGGCCAGTAGCAGTGTCCTGTCATGGTGGGAGATAAGGAACCCACAGTCAGGATGAGGAAGAGGGTATAGTCTTTCTGAAGGATCCCAGGGAAGCATCTGGCTGTACGAGCCTGGGTCTCGCTGGGGACTGCCATGATACTGGCAGCTTCTGAAAGAGGAGCACAGCAGCACATACAGTCCAGGTGGTTTCTGGAGTGTCTTAGGACAACGTCTTAGCACAGCTGCCAGATGGGCCAACAAAAATAATGCCAACCTTGATGTGATACCTGCAATGCAGGAAGAGCTGGTCAGAGACGTGAAGATTGGCTGTCGTGACCCTGACGTAGTGGGGTCCCAGCACTCCAGGGGAGTGAGGAAGCAGAACAGAAGACTGCAGACGCTGGACCTCAGAGGTCCTTTTGCCTTTGGCCTACGCTGAGGAGTTTTCGTGGGGATCCAATGGTCAGGAGCACTGAAGGTGGCGCAAAGCTCTGTACAGCTGGTCTTCAAGGACAGCATCCTCCAAGAAGAACATTGGCCTGTATCAAAACTCAGTTTGAAACCTGAAAGTAAATTCAGGGGAATCATAACGAGATTTCCAACTTCAGGAATTCTTACAGAAGAAAACAAAGATATTAGTTGGACACTGCTGTATTGAGTTAGAGTAGGGAGAGAGAGTTCCGAGATACTCTATGTCTTTTTTGCCTCAGACTTCCCCAGCAAGGTCTCTCAGGCTTTGTGCCTCGAGGCAAGACTCTGGACAAGAACAGCCAATGGCGGATAGGAATGAAATCAGGATCTACTGGAGCAAAGTCAACCACTACCAGTACATGGGAATGGACGGGGTACATCCAGAGGTGCTGGAAAGTAAGAGAATGTCACAGTGAGGCCACTCTCCATCATCTTGGAAAGGTCCTGGAGACTGGCGGGACTCCCTGACATCTGGCAAAAAGTAAACGCTGCATGCATCTTTCAAAAGGGTCCAGAGAAGGAGGTGGGGAGCTAAAGGCTGCTTAGCTTCCCTTTAGATGAGGAACATGTCCCAAAGCATGTTCTCTCGCACTGCATTTCTGGGTGCCTGAAGGAGACGGTGCCTGGATGAACTCAGGGAACATGTACACCGGTTACGGTTTGGCACTTGGAGGGCCATGGTGTTATGCCATTGTACGCCCCATAAAGATTTGGCCACCTCAAAAAAAGGGACGGTAGGAGGGAAGTGCTAGCAGGTGGGACCATTGCTTGACTGCAAAGAGATAAAGGCAGGATCTATCCAACGTATCCAACCTTCATTGCGCCCAGCTTCTTTTAGATAGGAGATACAGTTGTGAAATATATTAAAATAAACATGTCCTGGGCTTGCCTCACCAGTGCCCAGTACAGAGGCACCATCACTGGGCTTGCAAAGCTCCAAGGATGGAGATGACACAAGCTCTCTGGGAAATCTCCTCCAGTGTTTGCCTGTCTTGGCAGGGAGAAAGTTTTGCTCATTTGTTTCAGCTGATGCCATTGGCCCTCATCCTCCCATCACGCACAATACTGAAGAGCCCGTCTGCATTTTCTTGATGCTAGCCAAGAAGGTGTGGGAAGGCTGATATTAGGTCTCCCCAAAGCCTTCTCTTCTCCAGGCTTTGCACCTCTGCAGCAAGGTGGCCAATGGCTTTCTGGGCTGCACTAGGAAGAGCACTGCCAGCAGGTCGGTGGAGGTGATCCTTCCTCTCTACTCAGCCCTGCTACAATTTGTCTTGCCCATCTCCCTCGGTGTTTGCTACCCTACTACCTTCACTTAGAGGTGGTGGTAGGGCTTCAGGTTAGTGGTTGTAAATAGGTAAAGGCCTCTCATGAATGTTTTCACAGTCAGTGTCACAGAAGTCTAAACATCCTCTGAACAGACCTTACCTCTTCAAACCTTCCAACCCCTACTGTTCTGCGATGCTGATTCTTTGATTCCATTGTCATTGCCCAGAGGGGCTACCACAGATGTAGACTGCTCCAGGGCAGGTATTTATATTTAGGCCGATCAATGATGTTGTTGCTTTAATGTTTTCTTGTTGTGGTATATGCTGCTGTTGTTAGGGAAATCACACACACACTTGAAGGACAACGGAAGGGCTACCACCTTAGTGGCCCTCCAGTGAGCTGGCTCCTGTTTGCCATTGTCTCACTGTCACTGGTCAGGGTGTGGTGTAAAAGGTGCTGAGCAGAGCAGGACAATCACTTCTCCTGGCTGTGCTCCTGCTCATACACCCTCAGATGCTGTTGGCCGCCTTTGCTGCTGGCTCTTGTTTGGCCTGATAAAACTCAAGGAGCCCCTGGGCCATTTCCACAGAGCTGCTGCCCAGCCACGCAAAGTGATCCAAAACGGATCAGAGCAGCCCTGCTCTGACATCAGCCTGGTCTCTCAGCTACCTTGAATTAATCCCATCTGGTCCAATGGACTACCAAAGGTTGACCTTACCCATGTAGCCCCTGACTTGATCTGCATCCACTGCTGGATTTCGCATGGGGTTCTGCCTCTTAGGCACACGGAACTGGGAGACCTTGCTGGTGAAGACGCAGGCCAAGAGTACCTCGTACCTATCTACACCTACTCTCTGCAAATTCAGCCGTGACCACACATTATCTTTGTTTATTCTTTAGCTGTTCCTGAAGGAGTAACTGCTCATTGTTGTGCCCTTCAAATCCCTTGCAAGTGTCAACTCTACGGGAGCTTTGGTTTTCCAAAACCAACCATATTCCTCAATTCCTCCTTTGTTTTCATCCTTGCAGCCACCTCTTCATGCTTCCTTTTTTCTATGGGGCTTCCCCATGAGTGTCTGGTTTCCCCCAGCTCTTCTTTTAACAGCTCTGCCTGTTGTCCTGACTATGGGTATGACCACACTCTCGTACTTGAAAGACACTGTCCTTGCAGACCACTGTACTGCAGACCCTCTGCTGCCCTTCTGTGCTGCTCACATGGGCTCCCCCCAAACAAGTCAGAAGACTAGGCCAAAGTCTGCTCCTCTGAGATCTGTCATCTGCATTCTTCTATTCTCCTCCTCCTTGGGAGGTGAGACCCCAGTATTTCATGGTCACAACACCCAAGGCTAGCACTGTTTTATTCATGAAAAAACAACATTTCCACTAGTTGAAAATATCCATTGTGTTGACATCCTTTGATTCAGGCAGACTGTGATAATTATTGGCATGCCCAAAACTGGGCAGAGAAGGTCCTCACAAAGTTCAGCAAAGGGAAAAGCAAGCCCTGGACCCAGGGAGAGGTAGTCCCCTGCACCAGTACAGGTTGGGGGCTGAGTGACTGAGAGCTTCTCAACACTTTGGCATAGAAGGACCTTTGTGTTCTGATAGACAAGCAGCTGACCGAGAGCCAGCAGTGTGCCCTTGCAGCAAAGCAGGCCGACAGCCTCCTGGGTGCGTTAGGGAGAGCGGTGCCAGCAGGTCGCGGGAAGCGATCCTTCCTCTCTACTCAACACTGGTGACGCACTTCTGTGGTGGTCAATAATTTTCATTTACTTCCTTAACTGTTCCTCAACTTCATTAACTGTTCTGTAACTCCCCATCCTTGTGCCCTTGAAGTCCAGGGGAGCTCTGGCTTTTCTAAAACCTCCCTTATTTCTCAATTCCTCCTTTCTTTTAATCCTTCCTCAGCCTCTCATATGCTTCCTTTTCCTATGGAGCTTCCCCATGGGGAGACCCCACTGTTTCCCACGTGAGACCCCACTATTTCATGGTCACGACAGCCAAGGTTGACACTGGTTTTCACATCCATGTCCAGCTCTTCCTTCTTTGAGAGTGCAAAATTCAGATGGGCATCAGCATTGTAGACCACCCTGGCAGCTGGGCCTTGACCAAGACCTTCCAGAAACATCCAGGACTGTTTGCATGCTGCTGTGGTCCCCCTCCACTGAAAGCCAGGACTATTAAAGTCTACAAGGGGACCTCAGTAGGTTCTTTGTCTCCCACCACAATGTCACCCTTATTAGTCTCTCCTCCGACACTCTCCCACCAGGGCTCACCCACCCAACATGTTCATCCCAGAGAAAAGCTCCACACACCTCAGCAGCTCCTTCACACAGAGGACACATCCCTCCTGATTCTTCTGGCCTCCTGATCATCCTGAAACCACCCATCACAGCAGCCCAGGTGTGTGAGCTGTCCCAACACCCCTCAGCTGTTCTTCCCTCCAAGTGGAAGGAAGAGGTTGCACACACAGCTCCAGCTCCTCCTCTCTGTGCCCCAGGCTGAGGGCATCAGGGGCATGTCTGGGCTGCAGCACCTCAGCTGTGGCACATTTGGGCTCACAGCAAAATTACCACAAAAAAACCAGCTTCCATTTGGGCATATCTGAATGGAGGCAAGAGGAATCCCACCTCCTGGTGATTTGGGGTATTTGTGGGATGGAGGTAACTACCTTTAAACCCCAAAGACTCCAAACTCATTGTCTGAGCTGAATCTCTTCCCTCTGAACAGGTAAAGGAGATTCCTCCCTAATATTGTCTGGGTGTCCTGTCAGTTAATAAAACAACAAAAGTTTTCTTAGACCTCCATCTCTCTGATTGAGAAATGACAGTGCTGGAAAGAAGTGTCTCTGCCCAGCTGAGGGAGGGAACATCAGTGGTGACTTCATCCTGTTTCCCAGCAGGTTCCCCTGGAGGCACAGGGACACCTCCAGGGAGCCCCGAGGAGGCAGAGAAAGTGACGTCTCGGGCTGGTCCTCTGCTGCTGAGCTGGGCTGGGCTCCTGGCATGGAGGGAGCTGATGGCAAGCGGGCAGCGCTGCAGAGAGACAGCTCTGCCCAGGAGCAGCTCCTCTGCCAAGCGCAGCAGGGCTGAGGGCACTGCCTGCAGGCACCCGAGAGGAGCCAGGCACAGAGAGGATAAAGGCAGCTGGGAGTGGGAGGAGAGTTCTGAGCTCGTTCTCTCCTGGCTTCTCTGGTGTGGAGAAGGAGGCCGTGCTTCCGAGCAGGGATGCCCTGCTGCACCATCGCAGCGACAGTGAAGGAGGGCTGCCTTCTGCGAGGGACTGTGGCAGGGTTTTGAAGACAGGTGGGTGTGCAGGCAGGGGTGCCCAGGGCTGTCCTTGAGAGCAGGGTCCCTGCAGCCCAGGGCTCTGTGTGCCGGGGCAGGGACTCTGCTGCTTGCCAGGGTCAGCTCTCAGCCTGCCCAAGGAGTTCCCCCCCGAGCGTCTGTGGGGAGAAGCTGTGGGGAAAAGGAGAGACTCCCCTCAGGGCAGGGTCCTTTGGCTCTTTTTCGAGTGTGTGCTGTGTGGGTCAGGGCTGCCCACAGCTGCAGATCTCCCCCAGAGCACTGGCAGAGGCAGCATTTCCAGAGGAAAGACAAGGCAGGGGCTGCCTGGAAGATGAAGACATTGCAGGGTCTGTGCTCTCAGCTGTCTCCTGAGGGAAAGGAGCTGTCACTGGTCCACTGAGGGATCAGCAGATCTGCCAGAAAGCTCACAAAGTGCCTTCAGCCCCTCCTCTCCCTACACACAGCACCAGCAGCACCTTTGCTTCCAGCATCAGGCTTTCTCTCCTCTCCTCCTGAGGAGCCACAAAGAGGGAGATGGCCCTGGGCAGTGCCCTGCTGCCAGGAGGGGTCTGCAGGGCAGAGCTGAGCCCCCAGCGGGTGGGATGGGCTGTGGGAGCAGGGACAGGGAGGAGACGTGGGCACAGAGCAGCAGCTCCTGGCAGGGGCAGCTCCAGGCAGCAGAGAGCCACTCCACCCGGCTGCATCCCTCTCTGCTCCGCTGCACAGGGACAGAGAAACCAGACGGGAGAAACCGACTTTGAAACTGGAGGTTTACGGTTGGACTCAGTGATCTTGAAGGTCCCTTCCAACCTAAATGATTCTATGAGTCTATGACTCTTTAAACCTTCCACGCTCACATAAGGCGAATTTCATCTTCAAGTACGTTGTCAGGGAGACCATTCTTACAGGGAGAGCAGTGCAAGCACAGGACAGCTGGGTGGTGCCCAGCAGGTCACTGGTGAGCAGAGCAGCTCTCCTGACTCTGCACTAGGGCACAGAGAGCCCTTTTGTCCCTCAGGGCTCAGCAGTGTTCAGGCTAAAGGCAATGGGAAAGAGAAGGATTTGTGCTCCTGCAAAGAAAGTGCCCTCAGCAGCACAAGCCTGATCTCACAAAAAGCAGCTGAATGAAATTATTCCAAAGGAAGAGAAGTCATTTTGCAGGGATTTTTTGGGAAAGAGAATAGGATTGGCGCAACGAAGCCTTCCTTATCTTGTCAACTGCTCTTTCTTGTCATGCTCAGAGTGAACAAATGTCCAACAGCAGCTCCATCACCCAGTTCCTCCTCCTGGCATTCACAGACACACGGGAGCTGCAGCTCTTGCACTTCGGGCTCTTCCTGGGCATCTACCTGGCTGCCCTCCTGGGCAACGGCCTCATCATCACAGCCATCGCCTGTGACCACCGCCTCCACACCCCCATGTACTTCTTCCTCCTCAACCTCTCCCTCCTCGACCTGGGCTCCATCTCCACCACTCTCCCCAAATCCATGGCCAATTCCCTCTGGGACACCAGGGACATCTCCTATGCAGGATGTGCTGCTCAGCTCTTCTTTTATATCTTCTTTGTCACAGCAGAGTTTTATCTTCTCACTGTCATGGCCTATGACCGCTACGTTGCCATCTGCAAACCCCTGCACTACGGGACCCTCCTGGGCAGCAGAGCTTGTGTCCACATGGCAGCAGCTGCCTGGGGCAGTGGGTTTCTCTATGCTCTCCTGCACACGGCCAATACATTTTCCCTGCCCCTCTGCCAGGGCAATGCCCTGGGCCAGTTCTTCTGTGAAATCCCCCAGATCCTCAAGCTCTCCTGCTCACACTCCTACCTCAGGGAAGTTGGACTTGTTGTGGTTAGTGTCTGTTTAGGCTTTGGTTGTTTTGTGTTCATCGTGCTGTCCTATGTGCAGATCTTCAGGGCCGTGCTGAGGATCCCCTCTGAGCAGGGACGGCACAAAGCCTTTTCCACGTGCCTCCCTCACCTGGCCGTGGTCTCCCTGTTTGTCAGCACTGCCGTGTTTGCCTACCTGAAGCCCCCCTCCATCTCCTCCCCCATTCTAGATCTAGTGCTGGCTGTGCTGTACTCAGTGGTGCCTCCAGCCGTGAACCCCCTCATCTACAGCATGAGGAACCAGGAGCTCAAGGATGCATTGCGGAAACTGATGACCAGATGATTTTCAGAAGCAATAAACTGTCATTTCTGCAAATCTCTCATCATGTAACTCATTGTAACGTTGGGTTTTGGTTTGGGGTTTGGGTTTTGGTTGTTTTGCTATGCTTTGTATATTTTTTTTGTTTGCTTTGTATAATGTTGTCTACAAAGAAATATTGTCATTTGTGCTGCTTCTAATTACGCATCTTTCCAAATTTCGTGAGTCCCACAGTCTCTGTAAATGAGGCCCCGCGCTCTCTGTGTATTTAAAAAAAGAAAGAAGGAACCTTCCAGCGACTTGTTTGCTCCAGATCCTCCGTTTGAAGGCCTCTCTGGAGCTGCAGGGCATGCCTGTGTGCAGAGGTGGAGGGGAAAGAACAGGACAGAGGAGAGGGAAGAAGAGGAGGGAGAACCAGCCTTGGTCTTCTCACAGCTGCTCTCTTCCCATTTCCACATTCTCCATTCTGATCCCTTGCGCTGTTGGAAGGCCTGATTGCTCTGGCAGCTCTCTCCTACTGCTGTGGTGTGGCAGCGCTGTGACCACAGGCAGGGGCAGGGACGGGTCAGTTCTCCGACAGAGCTGGCCTCCCTAACAGCACCTCCATCGCAGCAGGGAATGTCCTCAGGCAGTGCCTGAAGGCCTTCAGGCAAAAACACCTTTGGAAGGTCGTCTCCCAATGTTGCTGTCAAGAACATGCCCAGCAAAGTTCCCCACAAATGGCACCACCAGCGTAGAACTTAATTGTGTAAAGTGTGCAGGGGGGGACAAGCAGCAGCTCCCTCGCTCAGCCTGGCTGAGATTACAACCTGGCTTCTGTTGTCAAGGACAACAAAAAAAGTTTCTATAAATATATTAGCAATAAGAAGAGGACTAAGGATTATCTCTGTCCTCTAGTAGATGGGGCCGGCAACATAGTGACCAAGGATGAGGAAAAGGCTGAGGTACTTAATGAAGTCTTTGCCTCAGTCTTCAGCAGTAGGACCAGTTGTTCCCTGAGTACCCAGAGCCCTGAGCTAGAAGACAGGGATGGGGAGCAGAATGAAGCCCCCGTAATCCAAAGGGAAACGGTGAGGGACCTGCTTCAGCACCTGGAGGTGCACAAATCTATGGGGCCGGATGGGATCCACCCAAGGGTATTGAAAGAGCTGGCGGAGGTGCTCGCCAGGCCACTTTGCATCATTTATGAGCAGTCCTGGACAACCGGGGAGGTCCCAGCTGACTGGAGGTTGGCAAATGTGACACCCATCCACAAGAAGGGCCGGAAGGAGGATCCGGGGAACTACAGGACAGTCAGTCTGACCTCGGTGCCTGGGAAGGTCATGGAACAGATCCTCCTCAGTGCCATTACACGGCACATGCAGGAGAACAGGGTGATCAGGCCCAGTCAGCATGGGTTTGTGAAGGGCAGGTCATGCCTATCAAACCTAATATCCTTCTATGATAAGGTGACCCACTTAGTGGATGAGGGAAAAGCTGTGGATGTTATCTACTGGGATTTTTGCAAAGCTTTTGACACTGTTTCCCAGAGCATTCTCCTGGAGAAACTGGCTGCTCATGGCCTGGACAGGTGTACTCTGCGCTGGGTAAAAAACTGGCTGGATGGCCGTGCCCAGAGAGTGGTGGTAAATGGAGTTAAATCCAGTTGGTGTCCAGTCACAAGTGGTGTCCCCCAGGGCTCGGTGCTGGGGCCGGTTCTCTTTAATATCTTTATCAATGATCTGGATGAAGGGATCGAATGCACCCTCAGTAAGTTCGCAGATGACACTAAACTGGGCGGGCGTGTTGATCTGCTTGAGGGAAGGTTGGCTCTGCAGAGGGATCTGGACAGGCTGGATCGATGGGCTGAGACCAATGGTATGAGGTTCAACAAGGCCAAGTGCCGGGTCCTGCACTTGGGACACAACAACCCCATGCAGTGCTACAGGATTGGGGCAGAATGGCTTGAAAGCAGCTCAACAGAAAAGGATCTGGGGGTGTTGGTGGACAGCCGGCTGAATATGAGCCAGCAGTGTGCCCAGGTGGCCAAGAAGGCCAACAGCATCCTAGCCTGTATCAGGAATAGTGTGGTGAGCCGGACTAGGGAAGCGATCATCCCCCTGTACTCGGCACTGGTGAGGCCCCACCTCAAGTACTGCGTTCAGTTTTGGGCCCCTCGCCACAAGAGGGACATTGAGGTGTTGGAGCGTGTCCAGAGAAGGGCTACAAAGCTGGTGAGGGGTCTGGAGGACAAACCTTATGAAGAACGACTGAGGGAGCTGGGGTTGTTTAGCCTGGAGAAGAGGAGGCTGAGGGGAGACCTTCTCACCCTCTACAACTCCCTGAAAGGAGGTTGTAGAGAGATGGGGGCTGACCTCTTCTCCCTGGTGACAAGCGATAGGACGAGGGGAAACGGGTTCAAGTTACGTCAGGGGAGGTTTAGATTGGATATTAGGAAACCCTTTTTCACTGAAAGGGTTATTAAACATTGGAATAGGCTGCCCAGGGAGGTGGTGGATTCACCACCCCTGGAGGTGTTTAAAAAAAGGGTAGATGGGGCACTTAGGGACATGGTTTAGAAGTGGCTTTTGTCAGGGTAGGTTAAAGGTTGGACTCGATGATCTTAAAGGTCCCTTCCAACCTCAGCAATTCTATGATTCTATGATTCTATGATTCTATGATATTAGTTACTCTTGTCACACCTTCAACTGACTGGGTACCGAAATGGATCCTCACAATTCTACTATATCTCTCCTAAAGACCTTTTCAGTCATTCACGCGTTGAAAATCCTCCTTTTCACACTGCTGCTGGTGGCTGATCTGCTCACTGTCATGGGGAATGCAGTCACCATTGCCATCATTTGGCTCCACCACCAATAACACGCCCCCAGGTATCCCATCCTCAGCACCTTGTCCTTCTTGGATAGTTGGTTCACTTGCTCATCGCCCCTAACATGTTTGGCAGTCCCATGTTGGAGATTAAGGTGCCTCTGGGGCTGCTTACAAGTCCTAGACCTTCTGCTCTGACTTCCTGGGCACAGATGAGTTTAACCTTTGTATTGTGATGCGTTTCAATTGCTGCAGGGTCATTTGTAACCCCTCATACTGCTCTGTCCTTATGAACTCCTGGTTGTGCTCCATCGTCATCTTTAGCTGCTGGGGAATGATGACTCTACTTGTGCTCAGCCCCACCATCTCGTATGCCATTACATCCTCTGTGCCCAAAGTAGTGACTCCTTCTTCTGCGGCATCATCCTTTGCTGGGAGCAGCCTGCGTGGGCACCGGCTACTATGGAACAGGAGTGTTGCTCTCTCCTCCGCTGTGTTGTTGAGCTCATTCACCCTGACTACTGTGGTTTATGCCTACATTACATGCACCACCCTGAGGACAACCTGTGTGCTAAGCCACAATAAGGCCTTCTTCCCCTGGATACGCTTCACCTGCTTATCCTCTATTTCTTCACTCGCTATCGCATACGCTAGCTGCAGGTTTGATGATGCAGGGCCTGAGGAGAAGCTGCTTTGTTGTAAGCTCTATGCAAACTTGCAAGTTCCCCTAAGAAAGAGTTTTCAGAAGAACTAACTCTTTATACCTATCTGTTTGTACCTATTTCTCATAAGATTATCCCTCGTAGAAAAGCAACCTCACTAGACGCAGCTTGTACTTAGCATATGGCTGCAGAGGGTGTTTTAGTGTTTCTCAAACATGATTATTCTTTACTTTTCTTTGCTTGCAAAGGGGAAAAATCCTTCTGTGCCTGGGTGCAGCCAGGTCTCCAAGGAGATCGGGTAGGAGCTGGTGCAATGGAGCTGTAACATCCAGCTGCAGAGATCAGTGGAGAAGTCTGATGGAAGGAAACTGATGTAAATCCTGGTTGGCCAATGACAGAGATGGTGGGGTTGTGGGGGTGAGGAGCAAGGATGTCCATACAATGTCACCTCAAGGGACTGCTTTTCCTAAACATCCAGACCTCCTGAGGAGACCCTCTGGATCAATATCAATTGCAGAAGACTTCTATCACCTCTTCTCTAAATGGAAAAATAAATTAAAAAGCCCTTTAAAATAATAATAATAATAATAACAACAACAACAACAACAACAATAATAATAAAATTAGATTCTCTTTGAAATCTTCCTTCTTAACTACACTATGAAAGAACTCCAATTAGCTGTAGAAGTCTTGAAGACTTGAAGGAAATTGAAGGAAGAGAAATAGGTCTTTAGGGCTTTCTGTACTTCAATGAGCCCCATGGTGTATTTAGCTCTGAGTCCACGAACCTCAGATACTGCGAGAAGATTGAAAACACTGCTCAAGGAGTCAGAAGAAAAACTCAAAGTACCTGGAAGCATTAATGGGCCCCCCTGAGGGCCACTACTGACAAAGTCTCCCCATGGACTCGTTAGAGGAGATAGCTGGAGGCTGTGATTGCAGGAAGGCAAAGGCACAGTGCAGGTGGCTGTAAAGCTGTTGCTTTGTTTGATGAAGCAGAAGGGCCAAACCTGACCCTCAGGCCCTGGGAAGGCAGATCCTGCCCCTCAGGTGTGGCTCAGGGCTCTTCCTGGGGGCAGTGGGGTGTGAGGGTGAGCAAGGCCAAGGGTAGGGAGACTGTGCAACACCTCCCGGCTTCCCCATGCAACCGTGAAGCAGAAACCAAGCCCAGAGCCTCAAAATAAAGTTTCTTCTGGTAGGCCTTGGTGGCAGAGGCAACTGCCATAGCCAAGGGGACAAAGACCTTGGTGCTGTTGGGTTTTTTAGCCTGGCCAGACCCTAGGACACCTCTACTGCAGAGTGACCATCACTGTCCCATGCCTGTGCCTCTTTCCTTGTAGGCTGCAGGCACCCATTGTGCTTTCCCACATCGCTCTCGCCCCGGCATTTCCGTATCTTTTCTGATGTCTCTCCACTCTCACCGGCTGTTCCTTGAAACACAAAGCCATGGGCTGATCAAGACTCCCTCTGGGTGACCTCTTGCACCACAGTGCAACCCTTTGGGTGAGATTTCTTTTTCCTCACATGCAGTCCGAACCTTCCAAGCTGCAGATTCTTGAGGTTTCCTTCTCTTCCTACTACCAAGAAAAGCTCCACCGCCTCTGAAGCCACCCTTCAAGCAGGTGCAGGCTACTCCTAGAGAGCCCTGGGCCTCCACTTCAAAAGGTACAGAAGCCCAGCTCCCTCAGCTTCTCCACAAAGGCCTCAAACGCCATCCTGGCCAATGTCCTTTGGAGCTTCTCCACTTCCTCCTCCTTCCTTCAGAACAGAGAGCCCCACACACAGACACACTAGACCAGATGTGTCCACACCAGTGCTGGGTCAAGGGGGATGATAAGTGCCTTGTCTGGGTGGCCACGTGCCCCCTAATGCAGCCCTGTGTGCAGCTAGTCCAGTTCACGGTCCACATGTACCACTGGCTAAAGTTGCATCCCTCGTAATGCCCAGGCCCTTCTCCTCGGGGTCAGTCCTTGGCCAGTCAGGCCGCAGCATGCCCTCATCTCTGGGGTGATCCTGCCCCCAGGAAAGGTCTGACCACTTCTCCTTGTAAAACTGTGTGAGTTTTCCATTTGCTGAATCCCAGAGTTTATCAGGGTCCCCCAGGAATGAAGCTCCATTGGGCCAGTCGTTCATGTGTGCCTGCAGATGGCTCTCCCTGACATGTGCTGCCTCTGACAAGATAACAGCATGAGGAATGGCAGGACACTACAGATAATCAAAGGAGGCACTTGATCAATGCCATTGTTCACCAAGGTACGCATTCCCATGGTGAGAAGCTCGGAAACATGAAATGAAAGTACAAAGGAAGCCAAACTAGGACCATGGAGGAAAGGGTAAATAGAGGTGGGCTATTTGCATGGGAGGGTACAGGGATGGTCAAGGGGAAAAACTTTTGAGTGGGAAAAGAGGGAAAAAGAAACGGTGAAACAACGGAAAGGATCAGGGCTGTTTGGGGGGACCTGCCAAGCAGCCCTGCATCTGAGCAACCATGCCTGGAGTGCGACAAGAAAGTCCCTGATCGTCTGACCACACTTTCTGGTTGACTTCCACGGTCACCAGGAACCTGACTGATTTCCATCCCCTCATGAAGGAAAGATGGTGGATTGAAACGCAGAATCATTCATGCTGGAAGGAAGCTGAGGAGATCTCTAGACCACCCTCCTGCCCACAGCAGGGTCAGCTACGGGGTCAGACCAGGTTGCTCAGGGCTTCCTTCATTTTGGGCTTGAAAAGCTCCAAGGATGGAGATGACACAAGCCCTCTGGGAAATCTTCTCCAGTGTTTGACTGTCTTGACAGGGGTAAAGTTTTGCTCATTTGTTTCAGCTGATGCCATTGGCCCTCATCCTCCCATCACACACAACAGTGAAGAGCCTTTGTCATGGTGACAGCCAAGAAGGTGTGGGAAGGCTGATATTAGGTCTCCCCAAAGCCTTCTCTTCTCCAGGCTTTGCACCTCTGCAGCAAAGGTGGCCAATGGCTTTCTGGGCTGCACTAGGAAGAGCACTGCCAGCAGGTCGGTGGAGGTGATCCTTCCTCTCTACTCAGCCCTGCTACAATTTGTCTTGCCCATTTCCCTCGGTGTTTGCTACCCTACTACCTTCACTTAGAGGTGGTGGTAGGGCTTCAGGTTAGTGGTTGTAAATAGGGTAAAGGCCTCTCATGAATGTTTTCACAGCCAGTGTCACAGAAGTCTAAACATCCTCTGAACAGACCTTACCTCTTCAAACCTTCCAACCCCTACTGTTCTGCGATGCTGATTCTTTGGTTCCATTGTCATTGCCCAGAGGGGCTACCACAGATGTAGACTGCTCCAGGGCAGGTATTTATATTTAGGCCGATCAATGATGTTGTTGCTTTAATGTTTTCTTGTTGTGGTATATGCTGCTGTTGTTAGGGAAATCACACAAACACTTGAAGGACAACGGAAGGGCTACCACCTTAGTGGCCCTCCAGTGAGCTGGCTCCTGTTTGCCATTGTCTCACTGTCACTGGGCAGGGTGTGGTGTAAAAGGTGCTGAGCAGAGCAGGACAATCACTTCTCCTGGCTGTGCTCCTGCTCATACAGCCTCAGATGCTGTTGGCCGCCTTTGCTGCTGGCTCTTGTTTGGCCTGATAAAACTCAAGGAGCCCCTGGGCCATTTCCACAGAGCTGCTGCCCAGCCACGCAAAGTGATCCAAAATGGATCAGAGCAGCCCTGCTCTGACATCAGCCTGGTCTCTCAGCTACCTTGAATTAATCCCATCTGGTCCAATGGACTACCAAAGGTTGACCTTACCCATGTAGCCCCTGACTTGATCTGCATCCACTGCTGGATTTCGCATGGGGTTCTGCCTCTTAGGCACACGGAACTGGGAGACCTTGCTGGTGAAGACGCAGGCCAAGAGTACCTCGTACCTATCTACACCTACTCTCTGCAAATTCAGCCGTGACCACACATTATCTTTGTTTATTCTTTAGCTGTTCCTGAAGGAGTAACTGCTCATTGTTGTGCCCTTCAAATCCCTTGCAAGTGTCAACTCTACGGGAGCTTTGGCTTTTCTAAAACCAAACATATTCCTCAATTCCTCCTTTGTTTTCATCCTTGCATCCACCTCTTCATGCTTCCTTTTTTCTATGGAGCTTCCCCATGAGTGTCTGGTTTCCCCCAGCTCTTCTTTTAACAGCTCTGCTTGTTGTCCTGACTATGGGTATGACCGCACTCTCGTACTTGAAAGACGCTGTCCTTGCAGACCACTGTACTGCAGACCCTCTGCTGCCCTTCTGTGCTGCTCACATGGGCTCCCCCCCAAAAAGTCAGAAGACTAGGCCAAAGTCTGCTCCTCTGAGGTCTGTCATCTGCATTCTTCTATTCTCCTTCTCCTTGGGAGGTGAGACCCCACTATTTCACGGTCACGGCACCCAAAGCTAGCACTGTTTTTACGTGAAAAAACAACATTTCCACTAGTTGAAAATGTCCATGGTGTTGATATCTTGTGATTCAGGCAGACGATGAAAATTATTGGCATGCCCAAAACTGGACAGAGAAGAGCCTCATGAAGTTCAGCAAAGGGAAAAGCAAGCCCTGGACCCAGGGAGAGATAGTCCCCTGCACCAGTACAGGCTGGGGGCTGAGTGACTGAGAGCTTCTCAACACTTTGGCATAGAAGGACCTTTGTGTTCTGATAGACAAGCAGCTGACCGAGAGCCAGCAGTGTGCCCTTGCAGCAAAGCAGGCCAACAGCCTCCTGGGTGCGTTAGGGAGAGCGGTGCCAGCAGGTCGCGGGAAGCGATCCTTCCTCTCTACTCAACACTGGTGACGCTCTTCTGTGGTGGTCAATAATTTTCATTTACTTCCTTAACTGTTCCTCAACTTCATTAACTGTTCTGTAACTCCACATCCTTGTGCCCTTGAAGTCCAGGGGAGCTCTGGCTTTTCTAAAACCTCCCTTATTTCTCAATTCCTCCTTTAATTCTTCATCGACCTCTCATATGCTTCCTTTTCCTATGGAGCTTCCCCATGGGGAGACGCCACTATTTCCCAGGTGAGACCCCACGAGTTCATGGTCATGAAAAACAAGGCTGACACTGGTTTTCACATCCATGTGCAGCTCTTCCTTCTTTGAGAGGAACAGCTGCAGATGGGTGTCACCATTGTAGACCACACTGGCAGCTGTGCTATAAAGAGTTGTGTCCCAAGCTGTGCCTTGACCAAGACCTTCCAGAAACATCCAGGACTGTTTGCATGCTGCTGTGGTCCCCCTCCACTGAAAGCCAGGACAATTAAAGTCTACAAGGGGACTTCAATAGGTTCTTCGTCTCCCACCACAATGTCACCCTTATTAGTCTCTCCTCTGACACTCACCCACAGGGGCTCACCCAACTCATTCATTCCATTGAGGAGCTCCACACATCTCAGCAGATCCTTCACACTGAGGGCAAACCCCTCCTGACCTTCCTGGCCTCCTGATCTCCTGAGCCCACCCATCACAGCAGCCCAGGCATGTGAGCTGTCCCAACACCCCTCAGCTGTTCTTCCCTCGAAGTGGAAGGAAGAGGTTGCACACACAGCTCCAGCTCCTCCTCTCTGGGCCCCAGGCTGAGGGCATCAGGGGCATGTCTGGGCTGCAGCACCTCAGCTGTGGCACATTTGGGCTGAGAGCAAAATTGCAGTGGGAAAACCTTCTTCCAAGACCTCAAGACCTCAGTTGTGCAAAGGCTTTGCTTCAGAGCAGAGACATGCTGGAGTGGATGGGAGATAGTCGTGTGAAGAAGAAATGAGGTTCTCTCAAAGAGAACAAACCCTGCTTTCCGACGGGCCAGAGAGAAACAGAGCTCAGCAGTCAGTCTGAGCAGGAGAGGGCTTTGCTGTCTGTTGTGTCTCTGCAGCCCTGAGGGCCTGTGCTGGAGGGGAAGCTGATCTCAGGAAGGAAGAGATGATGTTGACAATGTCCTTGAGTGTGGAAATCCTGTGATTGAGGTCCACGGTGAAAATCATTGGCCTGATCCATGACTGTATCATCAAGGGGATGGTTAAACTCTGGAGGAGAGAAGAACCAGCAGAGTGTGAGAGTGAAGGAACACGTGTGGAGACCCTGGTGTGATGTGCTTGGTATTCATGCCCTGCCCGGCATCTACCGTAAAGAGAAGGGACAGCCCCTGCGTCACTGCAGTGGTGGGATTCAGTCAGTGGCCCAAAGGCAGCGTCTCTCTCTGAGATGCCCTGGGGGATGCCTGTCCCACAGCTAGTCTGGATGGGGATGGGGCTCCTGGACAGGACCTGTGCTGTCCATGTCAGCTGCGTGCGGTTGTGCTGGAGAGCCCTGGCACCTCCCACAGCACCACAGGCCTGAATGTGTCAATTAAGTAAGATTCAGCTGCCCTGAATAAAGTTAGGCACATAAGACAATTACCACAATGAGAGAGACTTGTCTTTCCCTGTGCCACATGACTCCATTTGGTCAGCTGAATCCCTCCATGGGCTGCCCTGGCCATAAGGAAGAGTTACAGGTTCACTTGTCCTATGTGTGGTCGTCTCCTCTCATCGAAGTTGGCCAAAATATTTTCTGACCAGCCTCCAAGAAGATGCCCCCAGATACTGCCCTGTCTCTATGAACTGCTGCATTAGAGCTTGCGGTGACCAGCATGCATCTTGGTCACCTCTGGCACCAAATGTGTCCCCAGGTGTCTGTGTCAGCACATCTGACTCCGGCCCTCCATCTCCATTCCTTAGCAAGGGAGCTGAGACAAGGAGCTCACATACAGGAGCCTATTTGGGGCACATCTGAAGTGAGACAAGAGGAATCCCACCTCCACCTGGGTTTGTGGCATGCTCCTCTTTTAGCCCAGAGGCCTCCAAGCCCAGGATGAGGACGCTCCATTGACTTGGCTGAATCGCTTTTCTCAGAACAGTTAAAGCAGATTCTTCCCCAGCACTGTCTGGGTGTCCTATTAGAGAATGAAACAGAAAAGGTATTCTTGGACTTATATCTGTCTAATTGAGAAATGCAACTGCAGGAAAGAAGTGTCTCTGCCCAGCTGAGGGAGGGAACATCAGTGGTGACTTCATCCTGTTTCCCAGCAGGTTCCCCTGGAGCCCCAGGGACACCTGGAGGGAGCCCCGAGGGGGCAGAGAAAGGGCTGCCTTGGGCTGGTCCTCTGCTGCTGAGCTGGGCTGGGCTCCTGGCATGGAGGGAGCTGATGGCAAGCGGGCAGCGCTGCAGAGAGACAGCTCTGCCCAGGAGCAGCTCCTCTGCCAAGCGCAGCAGGGCTGAGGGCACTGCCTGCAGGCACCCGAGAGGAGCCAGGCACAGAGAGGATAAAGGCAGCTGGGAGTGGGAGGAGAGTTCTGAGCTCGTTCTCTCCTGGCTTCTCTGGTGTGGAGAAGGAGGCCGTGCTTCCGAGCAGGGATGCCCTGCTGCACCATCGCAGCGACAGTGAAGGAGGGCTGCCTTCTGCGAGGGACTGTGGCAGGGTTTTGAAGACAGGTGGGTGTGCAGGCAGGGGTGCCCAGGGCTGTCCTTGAGAGCAGGGTCCCTGCAGCCCAGGGCTCTGTGTGCCGGGGCAGGGACTCTGCTGCTTGCCAGGGTCAGCTCTCAGCCTGCCCAAGGAGTTCCCCCCCGAGCGTCTGTGGGGAGAAGCTGTGGGGAAAAGGAGAGACTCCCCTCAGGGCAGGGTCCTTTGGCTCTTTTTCGAGTGTGTGCTGTGTGGGTCAGGGCTGCCCACAGCTGCAGATCTCCCCCAGAGCACTGGCAGAGGCAGCATTTACAGAGGAAAGACAAGGCAGGGGCTGCCTGGAAGATGAAGACATTGCAGGGTCTGTGCTCTCAGCTGTCTCCTGAGGGAAAGGAGCTGTCACTGTTCCACTGAGGGATCAGCAGATCTGCCAGAAAGCTCACAAAGTGCCTTCAGCCCCTCCTCTCCCTACACACAGCACCAGCAGCACCTTTGCTTCCAGCATCAGGCTTTCTCTCCTCTCCTCCTGAGGAGCCACAAAGAGGGAGATGGCCCTGGGCAGTGCCCTGCTGCCAGGAGGGGTCTGCAGGGCAGAGCTGAGCCCCCAGCGGGTGGGATGGGCTGTGGGAGCAGGGACAGGGAGGAGACGTGGGCACAGAGCAGCAGCTCCTGGCAGGGGCAGCTCCAGGCAGCAGAGACATGGGCAAGGGCTGGGGGAAACTGCCAACACGCACTGGGGAGGGGGCGTTCAGGCATCTCTCTGTTGGTCCTTCACTGGAGACGTCTTCTGGGCATTCTCTGCTGGGCAATGAGCTGACTCTCCCCTCAGAACACCTCGTCTCCGGGACCCCAGACTCTCTGCTTTGCCTGTCCTGCTGGGCTTGCCAGCTGCCCCCAGAAAGGCAGAGCTCTCCTGTGGGATCCTAGGGAGGGCTGAGCCTTTCCCTGGGGGTCGGCACTGTCCTCGCAGAGTCCTTTGATTGTCTCTGTGAGGGGTTGTGTCCTGCTCTCTCCATCACAGCTCTAACTCTGGTTTGGGAAAGAGAAGAATTTGTATATTTGTCCGTTCAAACAGTGCTCCGCTGTTCCCATATGAGTTCAGTTATTTGTTTGGGTTTGTTTTTTAAGAGGAATTTGTGTGTGAAGTCATCTTCAACGCAGCACAAGCAGAAGCGCAGGGCAGATGGAAAAAAGACTGATGGACACTGCAGCTCTCCTGGCTTTGCACTAAACCACAGAGAACAGAGCCCTGTGTCCTGTCCTGTCTTAAGACTCCACATTTTCCACATTTTCAGTCATAAAAATGAGGATTTCTTCCCCTAAAAAGAACAGTTACCAGACGTGATGGTAGAAAATCAAAAACACACAGAAAAGGAGACTGTCTTTGCTATAAGGCGTCTGTCCTAATTTTTTCCTGTTGTTTTTTTCCTTTGGACAAGGCCCCCATGCTAAGAAAGAGCAGATGTCCAACAGCAGCTCCATCACCCAGTTCCTCCTTCTGGCGTTCGCAGACACACGGGAGCTGCAGCTCTTGCACTTCGGGCTCTTCCTGGGCATCTACCTGGCTGCCCTCCTGGCCAACGGCCTCATCATCACGGCCATCGCCTGTGACCACCGCCTCCACACCCCCATGTACTTCTTCCTCCTCAACCTCTCTGTTCTGGACCTGGGCTCCATCTCCACCACTGTCCCCAAATCCATGGACAATTCACTCAGGAACACCAGGGCCATCTGCTATGCAGGATGTGCTGCCCAGGTCTTTCTGTTTTTCTTTTTCATTTCAGCAGAGTATTTTCTTCTCACTGTCATGTCCTATGACCGCTACGTGGCCATCTGCAAACCCCTGCACTACGGGACCCTCCTGGGCAGCAGAGCTTGTGTCCACATGGCAGCAGCTGCCTGGGGCAGTGGGTTTCTCCATGCTCTCCTGCACATGGCCAATACATTTTCCCTGCGCCTCTGCCAGGGCAATGCCCTGGACCAGTTCTTCTGTGAAATCCCCCAGATCCTCAAGCTCTCCTGCTCAGACTCCCTCAGGGAAGTTGGGCTTCTTGTGGTTAGTGTCTGTTTAGCGTGTGGTTGTTTTGTGTTCATCGTGCTGTCCTATGTGCAGATCTTCAGGGCCGTGCTGAGGATCCCCTCTGAGCAGGGACGGCACAAAGCCTTTTCCACGTGCCTCCCTCACCTGGCCGTGGTCTCCCTCTTTATCAGCACTGCCGTGTTTGCCTACCTGAAGCCCCCCTCCATCTCTTCCCATGTTCTAGACCTGGTGGTGGCAGTCCTGTACTCATTGGTGCCTCCAGCAGTGAACCCCCTCATCTACAGCATGAGGAACCAGGAGCTCAAGGATGCCCTGTGGAAACTGATGACCAGATGATTTTCAGAAGCAATAAACTTCTTCGGTCTTGTTTTGGAAACCACTCAGAATGTAACTTGTTACAGGGGAAGCCCATCTTCTGTAGCTTTTGTTAGTTTTGGTTTGAGTTTGTGATTTTGGCATTGGTTTTCTTTGTGTAATGCTGTCCACAAAGAAGTGTCATCATTTTTGCTGTTTGTAATTGTGCATCTACCTTAATTTGTGAATCCCACAGACATTGTAAAAGAGGACCAGTGCTCTCTGTCTCTTTAAACAAAAGAAAGAATCTTCTAGCGACTTGTTTGCCCAAGATCCTTCCTTTGGGACCTGCTCTGGAGCTGCAGGGCTGTGCCTGTGAGCAGAGGTGGAGGGGAAAGGGTCTCAGCACAGCAGCACTGTCAGGGAGCCCCAGCCGTGCTCTTTTCAGACTTATTCTCTTTCTGTTTCCACACTCTCCTGCTGAGCGCAGGTGTTGCTGTAAGGACCGAGTGCTCTGGCAGCTCATACTCCTGCTGTGTGCTGTCCTGTCCCCACAGGCAGGGACAGGCACTGGGCGCTTCTCCGGCAGAGCTGGCCTCCCCAACAGCTCCTCCGTCACACCGTGGCATTGCCGCAGGGCGGTGCCTGAAGGCTCAGGCCTTCTTCCAAAGTTGCTCTCAAGGAAATGCCCAGGAAAGCGCCCCGCAATCGAAAACACCTGTGTGCAGCTTAACTGTGTGAGTGTCCAGGGGGGGACAAGCAGCAGGTCCCTCGCCCAGCCAGGGCTCCTGGGAAAGACAGGAAGGGCCAGCAGAGCAGGTTCTTCTCTGTCCCTGGCTGTGATGGACACTAGGGGTAAGATGCCCTAGGGTCATGCTTACAACTTATCCAGTAACAACCACCACTGGCCTCTCGCCCCAGCTTGGGGAGGTTGGTTGGTCTTCTGAAGAAGTCCATGTTTGTATTGTAGGAACCAGATGCAAGCATGCACGTCGTGTGCGTGGGGTGAGATGAACCCGAGTAAGCCCAAACACCATCAGCTATTCCCAGGGCTTCAATGAAGGCCTGTGGGACAGACAGTGTCTGGAGGTCACTTCACTTGGAGAGTAACGTCCCCTGGGAAACCCCCTGAATGCAGCACTGGGATGGGCTTCCTTGACCCCAGGTCCCTGTGTCCATTCCTCACGCCGTGGGGCATCTCAGAGAGGTGCCGAGCAGGGAGACACAGCGCGGGGCTGAGGTGCTGCCGGCCTCTGGGAGTGGCAACAGGAGGCCATGGAGTCTGCTGCAGGGCCTCTGCCCGTGCCAGGGAAGGACTCGTGTCTCTGAGCAGCCCTGCCAGCGCCCTGACAGTGCTGGGTGTGATGCCAGGAACAGCCTGTGTGCTTCTCAGCAAGAGACCAGGACAAAATAAGGTGAAAAAACTAATGGGTCAAAATAAAAGTAAGTAGAAGGAGGGAAAAATCATCTAATAAAAAACATTAAAAAAAAAAGAAAAAGCTTAAAAGCAAAGGCCACATGCAGAAGAAAAGGCAAACCGAGGAAGACGTTTTTCTCTATTTCCCATCAGCAGACAATGTCAAGTCACCTCCTGGGAGGCAAGGATTCAGTACATGTAGCGGTTTTTATGGAAGACAAATGTGTTAATAGCGAATGTCCTCCCAATTCCTTTCTCTCAGCTTTTATGGCTGAGAATGTTGCCACATTGCATGGAATATCCCTTTGGTCAATTCAGTAAAGCTGTCCCATCTATGGCCCATCCCAACCACTTGCCCACCCCGAGTGTACTGCCTTTAGAGGAGGTTGGAGGGACAGCCTTCATGCAGTGCGAGCGCTGCTCAGCGATAGCCAAAACACTGGTGCGGGATCAGCACCATTCTAGGCACGAGTAGGAAGCACAGCAGGGTATGGCTGCTATGGGGAAAGTTAACTCCATCCCAGCCAGACCCGGTACAAGGGTGTTCAGGGGTCTCTTCCAACCTGAACCATTCTAGGGTTCAATGGATCTCTCCTTGGAGAGCTCTATGAAGACAGAATAGAGAGAGGAAGAAGAAGAAACAGAGCGGCAGAAGTAGAGATGCAAAATGCACCATTCTAAATATAGAAGTTCCTCTGAGGAACATTTCTCCCCTCAAAATATTGGTAGGAAATCTGTGAGATAAATTTGATGAAAGAAGCACCCTTTTTAACTGCTCAGGGACTGGGCGACAAGGAGGGTGATGGGTGGGTATGGACTCATAGAATCACAGACTCATGGAATGATAGAATGTATTGGGTTGGAAGGGACCTTGAAAGGTCATCTAGTCCAAGCCCCCTGCAGTCAGCAGGGACATCTTCAACTAGATCAGGTTGCTCAGGGCCTCATCCAGCCTGGCCTTGAATGTCTCCAGGGATGGGGCCTCCACCCCCTCTCTGGGCAACCTGGGCCAGCGTCTCACCACCCTCAGTGGAAAGAACTTCTTCCTAATGTCTAATCTAAACCTGCCCTGCTCTAGTTTAAAACCATTGCCCCTCTTCCTATTGCTACATGCCCTTGCAAATGTTGAGCCATTGACCACTACCCTCTGGATGCCATCATCCAACCAATTGCACATCCACTGAACAGTCCATCCATTCAATCCATATCTCTCCAATTTAGAGAGAAGGATGTTGTGGGGGACCGTTTCAAAGGCCCTACGAAGCCCCGATATACAACATCTGTAGCTCTTCCGCTGTCGACTGATGTGGTCACTCCATTGTAGAAGGCCACTAGATTGGTCAGGCAGGACTTGCCCTTGGTGACGCCATGCTGGCTGTCTCGAATCACCTTGCTGTCCTCCATGTGCCTTAGCATAGCCTCTAGGAGGATCTGTTCCATGATCTTGCCAGGCACAGAGGTGAGGCTGACAGGGCCGTAGTTCGCAGGGTCCTCCTTTCTACCCTTTTTAAAAATGGATCTCATGGTAACAGCATCAGAAAAAAAAAATCCAATCAAAACAAAAACAGAAATAAAAAACAACACAAATTTGAACATCGTGGGAGCACAACTGGGATGGCCAGACTAGCACACTGATATCACCCTCAGGGACTGAGCAGCTGCCTTCTGCTTCCTCATCATCTGGAGGCACTACTGTCTGTCACCCAAGTCAGACCCTTGGGTCACATGAACCATTTTTCAGTTCTCATAGACTATACTCATTATTTCTCCATCGACTCTGACAAGAGCCGAGTTACCCAGATATCCAGGCTGTGGACGGCATATTTCTCGTGCAGTGACCGCTTGGAGTAGCTCTACTGACCTCTCTCCATATTTGCCATTCTACAGCTTTGAGAGGAGGAAATCACCCTGCAGCGCCTGGCCCTGGCCATGGCTACTCCAAGCCATGGCACTGATTCCTCACAGCCTTTCTGACTTTGGTCTTTCGGTCCTGGTGGGAGATGATATTATTGTCTTAATCCTAATTTTGTTGGGAACCCAAAAGGAGAGACTGGACGCTGTTGGGTTATATGTAGGGCTTCAGAGAAATCAGGGAGTGCATTAACCTCACACAAGGGCAGGAGATACTTCCTGCTGGAAGGGGTTATTTGTGCTATTGGCCACACAGCCACCCAAGGCAGCTGGGGTAAGAATCACTCAACCAGGTTTTAGGCATTGGGGTGAAATGAATCTGCACAAATACAGAGATTTGCAGTGTAGTGACATGACCCCGTCCTTTTTTCCTTCTCATGCACGCAGCTCAAATACAAGCTTTGTCTCCAGGCCCCTTCTGGATGTGAACCATCATGCAGACAACAGAAACAGTGTGAGTTCAGCCTCTCGGGGCAAACTTTGTCTAACATGGGGATAACGTGGGGCACAGGCCCAGGTTTGAACGCAGAGAGGTGGAGGTGCGGAGAAGCCTTTTCTGTTGCTGCGCCGTTGAGGTAAACCCAGATTGAACAGGTTTCTTTTCTGCTTCCCTGGGTTTTTTGGGGTTTGTTTTTTATTCCCCTTCCATGAGTTTAGCAGTTTCCCTTTGAGCAGCTAAATCTCATTTTTCAGTTTCTCCACTTTTTAAAGACATAGCTGAGTCATGCCTGACATCTCATGATGGATGAGGGAAATGTCTCAGCCTGCAACTGGAAATAGGTGAAGTTGTGAGGAGATAAATGTGTTGCTTCAGACAACAACTGGTATGAATACAGCAAAAACAGAGAGTGAAGGTGAATGAGCAGGAAAAAAAGGAAATCTGCCCAGTCCATAGAGCTCTGCAGAAGGGGGCTGGAGCTGTACATAACATGAGGTGATACAAGTGGGATCACGACTTAGAGAAAATTTTTCAGCAAGGCTGTGTGAGAGAGGACCAGATAAACAAGAGACTCCACACTGTGCGGAAGTGATGGGAAGAAAGGTCTTGGGGTAAAAGCGTGAGAAACAACGGGAGAGATTTGGGTTGCAGAGATTTGAAGTAGTCCTGTCCAGGTCTGAGAGGCTGAGTTTCAGAGACAAGGGAAAACAGAGAAACTCTCAAGCATGTTTTGGAATTCGTGGTACTATCACTAACAACAGAGAGGACGTTGCTGCAAGGGAACTCTTATTCTTCATGATGATGCACTAAAGCTCTTTTATTTCCTTCCCAACACTTACTATTACTTGTCAAAGTAGCTGTAATTTTCAGTAATTAGCCTCTGCCACGAAGTTCTCAGGACAGTGTTTTTGCTCTCGCTGCTATCTCTTTGTCACCATTTAAAGATGACACCTCGTAGACAGAATTGCCCTGAATTCATGCCCGCTTTGTGTATTTTCTCCCTGGTTCCAGTAAGAGGTGGAGGGTGGGAATAGGGAAGTTGGTCCAGGCCAAGGTACAGATCCCAGATTTCTGGAAAGGCACAAAGGAAGGCAAATTTTTCATGTGGTGGTGTGACCGGCATCCACTGCTCCTGACCCCTGGAGTACCCTGACACAACACCGTGACCTGCATTTCCAGTCTGCTGAGTCTGAACTGTGCAGCAGAGATCCTAGAAGCTCTGAACTGCCTTCGTCTGCCCTGCGTTTCAGCACGTCAAATGAAAGTAACTGAGTCAAAGAGTTGGTTTTGAGCTTCTTCACAGCCTAAAGCACCGCATGGGTAAGGAGACTGGCCAGGAAATGTAAATAATCAAAGGTAGGAGGAGACACCTACAGAGCACAAGACAATGCCACCCTGAATTGTCCCAGGAGCTGAAGAAACCCTCACCTGTAGCTGACTCTCTTCTCCCAAGGAACACTGCAAGGCACAGGCTCATGGAAGGGTTTTTGGGAAAGGGGTTGATGGGGGATCCTCTGGTCCAGCCTCTCACCAAAAGGTAGGGTTGTCAATCCCCGGGTCAGGTCGGGTGACATTCTGGGGAGCTGAAAACCTCCAAAGATGGAGATAACAGAGAGTCGATGGGTGTCCTGCTGCAGGGCAACGTCCGCCTAGTCTGTGTTTCCTAATGCTCAGTATAAATCTCCATGGAGGATGCTTGCCGCTGTTGTCTCTGCCAAACGTCTGCCACAGCAGAAGAGTTTGCCTCCACCTTCCTCTCTCGAGGAAGATGTCACCTGCTCTTAGACTGCCCTGTGCCTCCCCTTCAGCAGACTGAAGAGGCCCAGTTGTCTCAGCCTCTCCACACAGCTCATGTGCTTCAGGCCCCTAACCCCATCCTCACAGACTTCCTCTGGACTTTCTCCAGTTTCTCCATCCTCCTTTCCCAATGGGATCCATATATGGCATCCACCATAACTCCCACACCCTTCTCCCCAGGACACTCCTCAGCCAGTCGTCTCACAGCCTGTCCCAGTGCACGGGCTTTGTTCTGCCCCCAGTGCACACCTTGCCCCCTTTGCCTTATGAAACTTCACTTCAGGAGGTTTCGTTTGGCCAAGTCCCCAAGTGCGTCAAGGGCCCTCTGGACTGAAAGGCCAAATCATCAACATTTCAGGTTTTTTGGACAGTGCCTCAAACCAGATAAGCATATGGGGAATTGCAGGATGCTACAGGTCATGAAAGAGAATGATTTGCTTAGTGGAGTTGGCACCCGAGTTTGAAAATCAGCCCACCAACCACCTCAGATATACCCCAAGGTTGTAAGAAAAAAGAAAAGCATGGCCAAAGGGGAATGGATGAACAAGGAAGCCGATCATTTTGGAGGGTATTTCGATAAAAAGAGAGAAGCAAATGTGGTTTCAAAGAATGAAAAGGATGTGGTCAGGGCTGTTTGGGGGCACCTCTGAAGCACCCTGGCACCTGATGTGAATTACTTCTGGGGTCAGAGACAACCTAAGAGCTTTCCCTAATTTGAAAAAATGAAGGGGAAGAAAGGACAGTCATATTTAGGCTAGAAGGGTCCTCGGGAGGTGTCTCGAGCAGCCTCCTGCAGGGCCAGACCAGTTACTGAGGGCTTTCTCCAAACACATCTTGGTCACTTTCTAGAAGAGATCCAGTGCACGCTCCCTGGGAAACAGCTTCCAGCACTTGACTATCCTTATGCGGGAAAAGTTTCTCCCTGTATCTACCCTGACCCTCTCTTTTGTCATCCCGTTGCCTCTTGTCTTTGTGTCTTGTACCATGGACGTGAGCCTGACTCAGACTTCAGAATGAACAAGCCCAGCTCTCTCAGCTTCTTCTCACAAAACATGTGCTCCAGCCCTGACCACCTTTGTGGGCCTCCAGGGAACTTTCTCCACTGTACCAATTTCTCCCTGTAATTGGTGTGTGTGTGTGTGTGTGTGTGTGATAAACCAAAGAAATAACCTGGATGTGGTGTAACAAGTCCTGAGCAGAAGGGGATCATCACTTCCACTGTCTGTGCTCCTGCTCCTACAGCCCGGAATGCTTTTGGCCTCCCTTGCCGATGGCTCATGGTTGTCCCAATGAAACCCAAGGACCACCAAAGTGTTTCCTGCAGAGCTGCTATCCAGCCATGCAGCCCCATGCCCTCTGCCATTGCACAGGATGAGTGCACCTCAAGGGGAGGACTTTGGCGTTGTCATTATTGGATACTGTGTGCTTCCTTTTGGCCCAGCCTTCCAGCCTGTCTTTGTCCTTTGGGTGGAAGCCTTGAGCTCCAGCATAGCGTTTGTTCTCCTCCATATGCTGTCATCTACAACTGTTATGGAAAAGCACTCTCTCGTCTCCTCTGGGTCGTTATAAACACATTAAACAGGGCAGGTTGCAGGATAGACCCCTGCAGAACCTTACAATCTACAGGCCTCCAGGCAGTGTAACACGCATTGACCATGTCCCTCCGAGCCCGCCTGTACAGATGGTTTTAGCTATCCATTAGCCATCCATGCAGGCATTAGCCATCCTAGCTTGGGCATAAGAGCGTTCTGTGGGACAATGCTGAAAACTTTGCTGGCTTCCAGGTCAAAGATAACTACGTCTCTCCTTGCACCTAACAGTCATGTCCTTTCTTCACATAAAGCAAGTAGGATGGCCAGGCACAGTCTCCCCTGGGTAAATCCTGTCACCTTCTCTTTCAGCCACGAAAGAATTGTGATCTGAGGGGACCTGCTCTGGAGCACAGCCTTTCACTCCCCTGCTCATCCATGGGGCATTTCTGAAAGGTGCATGCAATATTTGGCTGCCGCCAGTCATCAGGGAGTGCCCCCAGTTTCCAAGATGATGGAAGTGGCCTCTCCGTGACATCGGCCTGCTCTCTCAGCTCCCTGGGATGCCACCCATCCTGTCCTAGAGACTGGTGAGGATGGCGCTTGCTCAAGTGACTCCTGACTTGATGCCCATCCACCGCTGGTTGTTCTCCTCCAGGGTCCTGCCTCAAGTCACAGAGGCCTGGGAGACCTTGCAGGGAAAGATCGAGGCAAAGAGGACATAGACAATCTCAGATCTGTCTACACCTGCTCTCATGAAACTCAGCAGTGGCCACACACTATCTTTGTTTCCTCTTTAACTGTTCCTGATGTTTTAAGCATGCACCATGGTGCCCTTGAATTGCCTCTCAAGTTTAGCCTGAGTTTCCATCCTTGCTATGCCTGGAGGATGCTTTCCTTGGACGCCAGCTGTACTGAGCTGTGCCACCATGTCTGGGCAGTGTATCCCATCCCTGACAGAGGTCTGCCTCCATCAGCAATGGCTCCAGCTCATCCTGTCTGTGCCCCTGGCTGAGGGCATTGCTGCACATTTGGGCTGAAGCACCCCAGCTGTGGCACCAG
Source organism: Larus michahellis (assembly GCF_964199755.1). Lineage (NCBI taxonomy): Eukaryota > Metazoa > Chordata > Aves > Charadriiformes > Laridae > Larus > Larus michahellis. The sequence goes on along the minus strand of NW_027436399.1, from coordinate 1,726,814 downwards.
GCAAGCTCCTACTTGCCTTAAGGAAACCTGGTACCAAGTGTCCAAGACCCCGTGTGAGCAGAGACTTTCCTTCAGAGCAGAGATGTGGGACCGACATAAGACAAGTGAATGTCTTTCTAGCCCTGGGACTACAGACTCAGGGTGAAATGTCCTAATTCACTCAATGGAATCATCCCCCGAGCTTGGAAAAATGAGATCCTTCCCTTTCACCCTTCTGGTGTCTACTATTGGGACAAGAAGAGGTGATTCTCCTACCAACTCTTTTCTAATAAAAGCAATGCCACAGGACATAAGTCTCTCTCCAGCTGAGGGAGGGAACGTCAGCGATTACATCAGCAGGTTCCCCTGGAGCCCCAGGGACACCTGGAGGGAGCCCCGAGGGGGCAGAGAAAGGGCTGCCTTGGGCTGGTCCTCTGCTGCTGAGCTGGGCTGGGCTCCTGGCATGGAGGGAGCTGATGGCAAGCGGGCAGCGCTGCAGAGAGACAGCTCTGCCCAGGAGCAGCTCCTCTGCCAAGCGCAGCAGGGCTGAGGGCACTGCCTGCAGGCAGCGAGGGCAGAGGAGGGAGGCAGAGAGTGTAAAGGCAGTCTGGGGTGGGAGGAGAGAGGAGAGCTCACTTGGAGAAAGATCTTCACAGCCCTGAACAGGGTAAGTCTCTGGCTGCAGGGCAATGCAGCTGCGGTTCCTGGAATGATCTCCCAAAGCTGGCACATGCCACAGCCTCTGGGATCTATCAGGAGGTCTCTCACCGTTTCTCCAGCGTAGAGGAAAAGGACTTGCTTTGGAGCAGGGCTTCCCTGTGGCTCTGTCAAAGGGACAGGGCACATCAGCTGCCTTCACCCGGGGATGGCTGCAGTGTGAAGGTGGGTGTGCAGCCAGGGGTGCCCAGGGCTGTCCTTCAGAGCAGGGTCCCTTCACCCAAGGGTGCTTTGTGCCGTGGCAGGGACTTATCTCCTGTCAGGATCAGCTCTCCGTTTACCTGAGGAGCTCCCACCAGCAGTGTGGGGAGAAGCTGTGGGGGGAAGAGGCAACTCCTGGCAGGAGAGTGTCCTGCTGTCAAGGGGGTGCTGCGTGGGGCAGGGCTGCTCTCAGTTGCAGTTCACCCCCAGGACATTTCCCAAGGGATTGTTTGAGGGAAAGCTCAAGGCAGGAATTACGTTACAGATAAGGAGCTTTCCTGCGTTTGTGTTTTTATTTTCCTAGTGAGAGGGTGGGGAGGTAGAACAAGGGATACATGTATAGGGAGCTCTCAAGTGGGAAGAAGTCAGTGAGACTCCTGAGCTGTAGCTTTGAGTGATCAGCAGGTCTGCCAGGAACCTCCTGGAGTGCCTTCAGCCACTCCTCTGCCCATGGGCAGCACCAGCATCAGCTCTGCTGGACCCATCGGGGTTGTTCTGACCTGCCCTTTTCCACCTGCAAACAGGAACATGAACCCGGCCAGTGCCCGGCAAACAGGCAGGTTTCTGTGGGGCCAAGGGGAGCGCACAGGGGTTGGGATGGGGTCTATGAGAGCTGACAGGGAAAAGACATGGGACAGGGAAACACCTCCCAGGAGGAAAATCTCCCGGCAGCAGAGCTATGATCAGGGAATGAGAGGAAAGAGAAACCAGAAATGCTGTGGGAGGAAGGATTCAGAAAACTCTGTAGGATCCCCTCCAATGCAGACCCCTTCCCCTGAGCAAGTGTCTCCATGGGAATGAAGTGTCCAAGCTCTCCTCTAACCCGTGGGGCTGTGGGCAAAGTAGTCTATGCGGCTGGGGAATGAGCTGACTCTCCCCTTCTGAGATACCATCACTAGGACACTTGGGTGTCTCCTTGGGGTGTCCTTCCAAGCACTGCGCTGCCCTCCAGGATGCCAGTCTGTCCTGGAGCATCCTGGTGTTACCTGAATGCCCAGTGGAGAAGCGCAGAGACGCTACGACCAAGGAAAGGCTGCTGGGTTTGTGAAACGAGCCATGTGTGTCCTTGGCGAGAAGTGGGGTGCTGAGACCTTGAGAAAAGGCGAGACGCTGAGCTCTCGGCAGGGGGTTTCTCTGCTCTCAGCAGCGCCTGGTGTCTTTTCAGGTCTACATGTGAGTGCGATTCCCCTCTGTCTCAGAAAGGCACAAGCAGAGGGCAGCTGGGAACAAGACAGAGGGACAGACCAGCTCCCCTCGCTCTGCACTAACCCTCAGACAATCCCCTCGCCTGGCAGGACGCCCTTTGCTGTCCCTGAACACAGCAGAAATGGTGAGGGTTTCTGAAATCCAAGAGAATCTCCTGCTGAGATGGGAGAGAGCTGTATGAGAACCTCTCTCCAACACTCTTGCAACTGTGGTTTCATGGCAATGGGAGTGCAGAGACTGACAAGCCCTTTTTTCATGAGGAGAGGTTTATCTGAGAAATTGGGACACCAGGACTGGCCACCCCATTCCCACGAATCTGCTGCTGCAGAGCAGGGCTGACTCCTGGGCATCCGGCGGGCAGAGGTCCCGCTCCTCCTGGCACACCTGGACAGAACCAACCAGAGCTCCAGCCACAGAGCTGAATGAAGATCTGATAGAAATGGAAAAGCAGTGCAGAGTGTGAGGTATGAGAACTGGTGTTGATTTTTCTCAGAAAAGTCTCCCCTAACTTCTCACTGTGCTTTCCTCCTTGTTCAGTGCTCCACACCAAAAGGCACCAAATGTCCAACAGCAGCTCCATCACCCAGTTCCTCCTCCTGGCATTCGCAGACACACGGGAGCTGCAGCTCTTGCACTTCGGGCTCTTCCTGGGCATCTACCTGGCTGCCCTCCTGGGCAACGGCCTCATCATCACCGCCATCGCCTGTGACCACCGCCTCCACACCCCCATGTACTTCTTCCTCCTCAACCTCTCTGTTCTGGACCTGGGCTCCATCTCCACCATTGTCCCCAAATCCATGGCTAATTCCCTGTGGGGTACCAGGGACATCTCCTATAAAGGGTGTGTGGCCCAGCTCTTTTTCTTTTTCTTTTTCATCTCAGCTGAGTATTTTCTTCTCACTCTCATGTCCTATGACCGCTATGTGGCCATCTGCAAACCCCTGCACTACGGGACCCTCCTGGGCAGCAGAGCTTGTGTCCACATGGCAGCAGCTGCCTGGGGCAGTGGGTTTCTCTATGCTCTCCTGCACACGGCCAATACATTTTCCCTGCCCCTCTGCCAGGGCAATGCCCTGGACCAGTTCTTCTGTGAAATCCCCCAGATCCTCAAGCTCTGCTGCTCACACTCAGAGTCCCTCCGGGAAGTTGGACTTGTTGTGGTTAGTGTCTGTTTAGCATTTGGTTGTTTTGTGTTCATCGTGTTGTCCTATGTGCAGATCTTCAGGGCCGTGCTGAGGATCCCCTCTGAGCAGGGACGGCACAAAGCCTTTTCCACGTGCCTCCCTCACCTGGCCGTGGTCTCCCTGCTTGTCAGCACTGCCATGTTTGCCTACGTGAAGCCCCCCTCCATCTCCTCCCCATCGCTGGATGTGGTGGTGGCTGTGCTGTACTCGGTGGTTCCTCCAGCCGTGAACCCCCTCATCTACAGCATGAGGAACCAGGAGCTCAAGGATGCCCTCTGGAAATTAATGACCAGGTTATTTTCTGCAGCAATAAACTGTCTCCTGCAAATCACTCATAATGTAATTCATTATACGCCAAGCCCGTCTTCTGTAGGTTTGGTTAGGGGTTAGGTAACTGTGTGTTAGGTTTGGTTGAGGGTTTTGGCTTTTTCTTACTTTTTTTTTTTTTAAATTATATACTTTTGTCCACAAATAGATGTCATTATTTAAGATTTTTTTTTTTACTACCTATCTATCCAAATTTCTGAGACTCACAGAGTCATGCCCAAAATCCTTCTTCTCAGGCCTTTTCTGGAGCTGCAGGGGTAGAGCCTGAGCGCCGAGGAGGAGGGGAAAGAATCCCAGTACTTGCAGAGCACCAGCACTTGTTCTTTGCGGGGCTGCTCTATTTTCACTTCCACACTCGCCTTCTGAGCCCCTGTGTTGATCTAAGGCCTGAGTGCTCTGGCAGCTTGGTCATGGTGCTGCTGTGTAGCAGCTCTGTGATCACAGGCAAGGAGAAGCAATGGGCACCTCTGAGAAAAAGCTCGTCTGCATAACAGAGTTTCCACCATGAAAGGGGATCTGCTCAGGGCAGCGCAGGAAGGATCAGGTCTTCTTCCACAGTTGCTGTCAAGAGCGTTCCTTCAAACGTGCCCTGGTGAGGGATGCCCAGTAAAGAGGTAAAGAGTGTGCGTGTGCAGGGTGAGGGCACACACAACAGTGTCCTTGCACAGCCACACCTCCAGGGACAGAACTGAAGGACCAGCAGAGCGGGGTCTGGTCTGTGCCTTTGTTTGCTGGACACCCCGGGGAAGCTGTCCCAGGGCAATCGTCACAGAACAGACACCTGAAACCACCATTTGCAGAACTGGACGCCTACGCAAGCCCAGAGAGGATGTTTGTCTGCCTGTGGAGAGACACCGAATAACGAGGTCAGAAGTCCCTGTTTGCATGGTTCAGAGGAGATTTCGGCATGCACACCGTGTGCATGTGGGGACATGAACCCGAGAGAGCACAAACACCAGCAGCTGTTCTTAGAAATGCCCGAAAGTGCTGTGGGACAGGCCGTGTCCCTTCATTGGAGAGTAACGTCCCCTGGGAAACCCCCTGAATGCAGCACTGGGATGGGCTTCCTTGACCCCAGGTCCCTGTGTCCATTCCTCACGCCGTGGGGCATCTCAGAGAGGTGCCGAGCAGGGAGACACAGCGCGGGGCTGAGGTGCTGCCGGCCTCTGGGAGTGGCAACAGGAGGCCATGGAGTCTGCTGCAGGGCCCCTGCCCGTGCCAGGGAAGGACTCGTGTCTCTGAACACCCCTGCCAGCGCCCTGACAGTGCTGGGTGTGTCTCCAGGAACAGCCTGTGTGCTACCTCACCCTCCCCTCTCTTCATGGCCTGTCCCTTTGATTACACGGTGTGACAGAAGCACCTCTGTGGAGCATCTCCCCTGTGCAGTCCGAAAGGGTTCTGCAGGCGTGAGCGGCATTGCCCTCTAGAAGATGGCATTTCTCACCTCTCACAGAGCACAGAGCACGTCTAGGGAGTAGGAATGCAGTGAGAGGCACACACCCTCCATGTTTCTCCTCTCTGAATGTCCTTCACAATATTTTTAAGCACCTGACAGAGAAGCAAATGTCTTCAGAAATAGGTGGGCTGGGCTGTTTGCACCAATGCTGAAACTCTCCTGATGTGAAACCATTACATTCATCATGGACTTTGTTTTCATAACCTGCTTTTTAGACCCATTCTTCCCCTGCCTGCACTTGGGGGCAGCTCTCCTGCCCAGCATGGGCAGGCAGAAGGCCTTCTCCACCGGCTCCTCTGCCCTCCCTGGAGCCACTCCTTTCTGCGGCACCCCCACCACTGTCAGTGGGATGCCCAGAACAGCCCTCCTGAGAGAGTTTAACAACGCCCTGTTTCAACACGCACCTCACCCCTGCTCGATCCTCTCATCTACAGCCTGAGGAGAAGGAAGGATGGGGGTTGGGAGGAACTGACAGAAACAGCTTAGGAAAGCTGTCAGCTGCCGAGAGATCCCGTTGGAGTCATGGGCTTGTAGGAAGAAATCACTCTTCTGAAGTGGCCCTGAGGGCCTGGACAAGTTAAGTATTGTGTCCTGGGCACTCCTTGGAAAGTGACGCCTCTGGAAGTTTTCCACAGTGAGAAGGCTTTTGGTGTCAGGGAGATGGGGAAGGCTGGCCAGTGTCATTGTGACATCTCTCTCCAACACCTTGGAAAGGCCAGAGCTGTCAGAGAGGTTCCTGGGGCCTTGGAAAATGCGGACATGAACCCAGTGTTCCAAAAGGGCAGGAAGGAGGATTGGGACAATGACAGACTGGCCAGCCTCACCAGGGAAGGGGACATGACAAGTCCTCCTGCAGCCATCTGCAGGCGTTTGAAGGACAAGAAAGGGATGTCAGAAGACATGTGGGAGGGAAAAGAAGGGGATGTTGTGTACCCGGACTTTAGCAAGGCCTTTCACTACAGGTCTCCTGTAGTCTCCGTATAGCCAGGTTGTTGACAGCCGGGCTGAAGAAGTGGACGATGTGGTTTGTGGAAAGCTGTCTGAGTAATGACGGAGGGACATCATCTGTGGTACAAAGTCCTTCTGGAACCCACTTACTAGTGGCATCCATCAAAGACCAGCCCTTGACAACTACTATGGAACATTATTATCTCTCCGTATGATGGCAGACAATGCACTTTCACCTCCTTTGTAGATGATGCCAAGCTGGGGGAGCCCTTGAGGAATCCCACCCTGTTAGCACTCTTGGTGGCAGGAGAGTTGGGAAGGATGACTGTGGTGGGTTAAACATGGCAGGGCACGGAGGGTCGGAAGGGAGAAGCGCAGAGGGATGGCACCTTTGGGGAGGAGCGGACAGGAGAGGTGACCCAAAGCTGACTAACAGAGTACTCCATCCCACCGGCATCTTGCTCAGTATAAAAGCTGAGGGATCACAGGGCTCAGGCTCTTTTTCCAATGTCAGATGCCAGCTGGAGGAGCGGTGCTAGAGGAGGCTGGGAAGCAAAAGCGTGGTTGTGATGTGACAATTCAGGGCAGCACTTGACCAGGGGCTGGTCCCAGGGAAATGGCGCTGGAGCCCCGGTGGTCTCACTGTGGCCAGGACAATAATGGCCCCTCCGAGTGGGGTGGGGGCCTGGGCTGGGGCACAACGAGATGCCCTGAGCAGGACAGGGACAAAACTGAATGCCCCAAGTGGGGCAGGAGGCAAACTCCCTGCCCTGAGCTGAGCAGGAGGAACTCAGTGCCCCGAGCAAGAGTGGGGAAAACTAGAGGACGCAGGCGGTGCAGGGGCCCAACTGGCGAGCTCAAGGGGGGCAGGAATAGCAACCAGCTGCCTCGTTGGGGCAGAAGCAACACTCACTGCCCTCCAGGCAGGTCGTGGGGTAAAACGAGATGCTAAAAAGCCACCCACAAATGGCTATTGGAGCTGCAGGGTGGGAGAGCTGCTGGGTGGGGGCCTTTGCAGCCACCCGAGGTGCACCCAGTGCAGTTGCTCAAGGTGGTTCTTTGGTAGCACTAGTTCAGAGTCAGCCTGTGGCTGTATCTTGGGGATAAATAAAATTCATTGGAAACGAACTTGTGCTTTGCTGCAGGAGTCTCACAGACGCAGTCCTGTACCTGGGAAGAGTGGAAAAGAAGTCCTCAGCCCCCCGACTGTGCCAGCCAAAGCTGTGAAGGGGCTCGCTGACAGCCCTGGGCAGGTTTTTATTCCTGGGGCTGGTGCGGCTCCAGGCAGAGGCGGGAGCTCTGTGGGCAGATGAGCAGCCCTTGGCCAGCAGTGCCTGGGGCAGCCCAACAGCTGCCGGCTGGTGGCTGCAGGAAGTGCCCCAGCTGTGGTGCCTGAGGGGCCAGTGTGTGTCCCCGTGCGTGTGGGGGTGGCCCCTGTCACAAAGGGGCAGTGATGTGACACCCACCCACTGCTTGTGAGCTCACCTGGCCAGGGTTTGGCATCCTCAAGAGCGGGCCAGCCAAAGCTCCTTGGGCTGAGCTGGCCCTGGGAACACTCGGCTCCTGCCTTTGCCACTTCCTTGGCTGCTTTTTCCCAACCATTCGTAGTTTACTGCCCACTTCTCCTCAACTTCCATCCTTTTCTAAATGTAACGATGATTTGGCCTTCAGGACAGATCATACAGGAGGTAGTTGTGGGATCAAAGTATCGTCTGGTCTATGCCTTCGGAGCTTTAGGATGAGCTGTTACACCTTTATAGGCTGGCCAGATACGCACTATGGGTAGAGTTCCTATTTGCTAATTGTTATTTCTTTACCATATCCTAGGGTGGGTAAGTAGGGGGTGGGAGTGTACTCTGAGGCTTTGAGCTCCGTCTGGAATGAGAAGAAGCCCATCCTGACGGATGCGGTAGGAAGAGAGACAGAAAAGGAGCACAGCCAAGGCAGCTGTTAAAGCAGCAGCTGAAAGCCGGTCCCTCCTGTGTCCAAGGGGGCAAAGTGTGGGGTGGAGAACCAGAGGGCTCTGCTGCTAATGGCAGCCAGAGGGAAGCAGCAGGTCCTCTTCAGAGAAGGTGACACCCAGTGCAGTCTTCCCAAAGGGCCTTGGTAACTGCTGTCAGTTGGATTCCTGCGACAGGGACAGCAGGGCCGTCAGCTGCAGCTCTGCAGCGGTTGGAACTACCACTGAAACGGTGCTGGTGGCGGATGCTGTTCTCTGGGTTTAGTTTGGGATTTTTTGTAATTTATTTTGTTGAGGTGCAACTATTTCTTTGCACTCAGGTGTCAGGATTAGCACTGATCTTCTCTTTCTGGAGCATGTCCTGGCATCCTTCATCATCCAGAGCTTTCCCTGCTGTTCCTGAAGAGGAACGATGGCCTCAATGGGGCCACCCATCGCTCCTGTGAGTGACGACTTCACCATCAGGCTTGGACTTTGTGAATCCCCAAAGGCAAGGGACGTGGCTGGTGCTCCGTCCCTGAATGTTGATGTACCGGCAATCGAGAGGGAATTCTGGGGTGAGTCAGTCATGACTTATGAGCCAGTTTTGACATCTCATGTCATGACTTCTCATCATGATGAGACATGAGGGATGCCCCCATCCATCCCCCAAGTCCATTCAGCACCCAAGCACAACATCAAGGCCTTTCAGCCTTCAGTTCCCTGAGTGTGTTCTGCACTCCAGTTTGGGAAGAAAAGGCCTATTTTCACCCATGACAATCAGGAAACTCCCTTTTATTACAGATATACCAAAAGGCAGGCCAGCATTACCATGGTGACAGACTAATTGAGAGAAGGTCTCTAGGTCAGACAGACTGGCTTCACCCTCTGAAGAAGTGGGAGAAAGCAAATATTTGTGTTGAGACAGCTGTATGACTGATACAATAAGCACAAGATAAATATGAGGTCACATGTAAACAGAGAGGGGAAACTCAATGCTGCTGAAGCACACTGGTAGAATCAGTTTCCACAGGGCATCCTTGAGCTCCTGGTTCCTCATGCTGTAGATGAGGGGGTTCTCTGCTGGAGGCACCACTGAGTACAGCACAGCCATCACGAGGTCTAGAACATGGGAAGAGATGGAGGGGGGCTTCAGGTAGGCAAACACGGCAGTGCTGACAAGCAGGGAGACCACGGCCAGGTGAGGGAGACACGTGGAGAAGGCTTTGTGCCGTCCCTGCTCAGAGGGGATCCTCAGTACAGCCCTGAAGATCTTCATGTAGGAAAGCAGGATGAACACAAAACACACAAAAGCTAAAAAACACCCTAATACAAGAAGCCCAACTTCCCTGAGGTAGGAGTGTGAGCAGGAGAGCTTGAGGATCTGGGGGATTTCACAGAAGAACTGGTCCAGGGCATTGCCCTGGCAGAGGGGCAGGGAAAATGTATTGGCCGTGTGCAGGAGAGCATGGAGAAACCCACTGCCCCAGGCAGCTGCTGCCATGTGGACACAAGCTCTGCTGCCCAGGAGGGTCCCGTAGTGCAGGGGTTTGCAGATGGCAACGTAGCGGTCATAGGACATGACAGTGAGAAGATAAAACTCTGCTGCAGCACAGAAAAAGAAAAAAAAGACCTGTGTAAAACATCCTTTGTAGGAAATGGCCCTGGTGTCCCACAGGGAATTGGCCATGGATTTGGGAAGAGTAGCAGAGATGGAGCCCAGGTCAAGGAGGGCGAGGTTGAGGAGGAAGAAGTACATGGGGGTGTGGAGGCGGCTGTCACAGGCGATGGCCGTGATGATGAGGCCGTTGGCCAGGAGGGCAGCCAGGTAGATGCCCAGGAAGAGCCCGAAGTGCAAGAGCTGCAGCTCCCGTGTGTCTGCGAACGCCAGGAGGAGGAACTGGGTGATGGAGCTGCTGTTGGACATTTGGTGCCTCTGGGTGTGGAGCACTGAAGAAGGAGGAAAGCACAGTGACAACTTAGGGGAGACTTTTCTGAGAAAAATCCACACCAGTTCTCATACCTCACACTCTGCACTGCTGTGGGATGTGCCAGCTTTGGGAGATCATTCCAGGAACCGCAGCTGCATTGCCCTGCAGCCAGAGACTTACCCTGTTAAGGGGATGTGGGAGAAGCACTCCCTGCATCTACTGGATTGAGATGGGACAGCACTTGCCTCACTGCAGTTGCTTGAAGGAAAGCACTGAACGCCTCAGAAGGTCTCCTGGGGTCTCTTACACGGCTGCTCTGAATGGGGATGATGTTCGCGCAAGTCCTGTGCTGTCCCTGCCGGCTGCACGCAGTTGTGCTGGAGAGCCCTGGCACCTCAGGCAGCTCCACAGGATGGAGTTAACCTTGAAATTGGGCAGCTGCCCTGAATTAGGTTGGGCATTGTAGGGGTGCCAGTGAGAACCCAGCCCTAACTGCCAATGGAGATCTGGTAAAGACAGCTGGTGGAGAAGAGAGAGAGACGTAGCTCTTCAGATGGCAATGACTCCATTTGCTCAGAGGAATAGCTCTATAGGCTGCCCTGTACATAGTGAGCAGGAACAGGCTTCATTGTCCTAAACGTGGCCATCTGCTGTCACTTCAGCTGCCCAAAGCAATGCCCCAAGAGCCTCCAAAATGATGGCCCCAGACGCTGCCCTGTCCCTCTGAACTGCTCCATCAAAGTTTAGAGATACCTGCACATGTCTTGGGCCACCTCTGGCACTTCAAATGTGCACTGTGGTTTGCAGGGGTACAGGAGATTCCTCCCTTTCATTGTCTGGGTGTCCTGTCTCATAGGTGGAAAAGAAGAGGTCGTTCTGGGACCTAACTCTGCCTCTGATAGGGGAAATGATACTGCCGGAAAGGAATGTCCCCCCCAACAGCTGAGGGAGGAAACATCAGTCATGACTTCAGCTTGTTTCACAGCAGGTTCCCCTGGAGCCTCAGGGACATCTTTGATGGAGCCACAGCGAGCCGAGAAAGTGCCACCTCATTAGGTCAGAAGTCCTTGTTTGCATTGCATGGAGGAGACTCAAGCATGCACATCATGTGCATGTGGGGAGAGGAACCCGAGTTGAGCACAAGTGCCACCAGCTATTCCCAGAGCGTCCACGAAGGCCTGTGGGACACACTCTGTCTTCGGGTAACTTGACTTTGAGAGGAACGTCCTCTGGGAAACCACCTGGATGCCGCACTGGGATGTGCTTCCGTGAACCAGGGTCCCTATGTCCATACCTCATGCCATGAGGCATCTCAGATGGGCACCACACCACAGGGCTGAGGTGCCTCCCAGCATCTGGGAGTGGCAGCAGGAGGCCAGAGAGTCCCTACACCTCTGCACGTGGAAGGGAAGGGCTCGCGGCTTTGAACACCCCTGTCAGAGCCCTGACAATTCTGCGTGTGACTTCAGGAACAACCCCACCTGCTCAATGAGATTTCTCTCACCTGCCTTTTCCGGTTCATCGCCAGTGCCTCTGTGTGCTGCCTCACCCTCCCCTGTCCTTATGGCCCATCCCTTGTTTCACACAGTCTGAAAGCAGCACATCCACAGAGCATTTCGCCCGCGCAGTCCGAAAGGGTTCTGCAAGCAGGAGTGTCGCTGCCCTCCAGAAGATGGCTTTTCTCACCCTTCACACAGAACAGAGCACGTCTAGGGACTATGATGCGCTCAGAAGCACAGACACCTCCGTGTTTCACCTCTCTGAACTTCCTTCCCAATGTCCTTAGGCACCTAACAGAGAAACAAATGTTGTCACTCGAAGGCGTACCCACAAGGAGAGAGGGGACAGGAAGACCTAAAATTTTCCATGGAAAAAGTGGATTAGGACAATTTGTCATCATCAATGGCGTTTCCCCTAATGGGAATGGGCAACGTCCCCAACCTTCAGAAAAATCTCTTCCTCCTCCCTCCCATGACCTGCCCCATAATTGCACTTGGGAACAGCCTCAGCATGGGGCTGCTGGTGGAAAACCTGGAAACCTGCTACAGCTCCGCCACCCGGACTGTCCTCCCACTGGGCACAGCACCATCTCTGCTCACAGCGCTCTTAGGGCTATTTCCTGCACCTTTGGCAGGTACAGAGTGGCTCCTGCTGGTGGCCACATGCTATGAACAGTACTTGGCTCTGTGCCACCCCCTGCTCTCTGCAAGACTCCTGAACTGGAAGGGTTGTCGCTAGAAGACAGCTGCACCTTGGCTGGGGGGATTTCTGTCATCTGCAGTAATCATTTCCTTCTTGTCCCAGACACATTGGCTGGCCCTGATGTACTAGACCACTTTTGTGATTTTGCCCCAAGGCTGGAGCTCTCCTGCAGTGACACCATGACGCTCATGCTCTCAGCTTTGGAAACGTGCTGTTTAGATCCAGTCTTCCCCTTCCTGGTCACACCGGCATCTTGTGTGTGCATCAGAGCTTCCATGGCCACCGAATTAATTCGCATCAGGTGCAGGGATGCTTTACATGTGCCCTTATACAGCCCTGACCATATCAAGAATCCTTCAATACTCCTTCAGGAGTTTGTTTGATTTCCCAAGGAGTATCAGTACCTATTAAAAAAAATATAAACATACATATGTCCAATGCAGCAGTCTGCATCTCTGTTAGAAGCCTTGAAGCAGTGTCCGGGGGAGCAGGGCTTGAGGTGTGGGCATCCCGTGAGTTGACGGATCCCCTTTCCCAGCAGATGGGGTCAGGGCTTGGCTGTCCTGCTTGGTGACACACATCAAGGGCTTTCACAACCACATGCCACGTTTGATTTTCCACCTCGAAGCAGCACCTCTGACTTCCTGCTTCACCAGCCTCCAAGGACTCTGGGAAGCTCTTGGAGGTTTGCTGCTGACTTTTACTTGTCTTGAGGCTTGTTCAGTCTTTCAGGATCTGCAGTTCAGGCACTTGGCACCAGAGGGCTCATTAACATGCAAAACACCCTAACAAGTCAAGTCTCTCTGGGCATATTTTTCCTTAAAGTCTTCAATTCTCATGTGCTTAATTAGAGAAGTTTCAGGAATGTAATCAAAGTGAAATAATATGATTACTAAACAACAAGAAGAAAGGATTTCTTTTTTCTTTTTCCTACTTTATTTTTCTGCTTATACATGAATGGAAATCAGCAGTCTCTACATGATACTGATCCTGAGCGTCTGCTAATGCAGCCTGAACAGATATGAAAATCAAGACCCTTTGTGTTCCACAACCTATGGCCAGTCTTCATCCTGCCCCCAACCCAGCATTTCTCTCATCAGCCCCCTGGGACTTACAGCAGCCCTGTTCAAATCTGAGCTTCCTCCACTGAAGCTGCGCGGTTCAGCCCATTGGCACCGGTTCCCACCTGGGTTACTTGGAGAACGAGCAGCACACGGACACAGAAGGGTCTTTGTCACTTGCCAACAAATGGAAACAAAGGAATGCATAGTTCAGTAAAAAAATGAGACATTCCTCAGCAATGTGTAAAGTCCACATTACCCCCACCGAAATCTGCTTCCTACAGTGGCTAACCTTAGACCAACAGAAAACATAATTTTTGTTAAATCACAGATCCCAAGACTTCCCAAAAGATTCCCTGTCCTGGACTTTCTTTCTTTGTCCATAATTGTTCTTTGCAGGCAGTGAGGCACACACTCACGTCACGAGCTCCCTCGATTCGCAGAGAGAAGCAAAGAGACAAAGTAAATCAAATGGTCTTTTGAATACACAAATCTGCCTAAAGGGGGCCCTGAGCAGCAACAAGCTTTTGGACAAATCATGGAATAACAGAATGATGGAATGTGTGGGGTTGGAAGGGACCTTGAAAGGTCATCTAGTCCAACCCCCCTGCAGTAAGCAGGGACACCGACAACTAGATCAGGTTGCTCAGAGGCTCATCAAACCTGGCCTTGAATGTCTCCAGAGATGGGGCCTCCACCCCGTCTCTGGGCAACCTGTGCCACTGTCTCACCACCCTCAGTGGAAAGAACTTCTTCCTAAACTCTAATCTAACCCTGCCCTGCTCTAGTTTAAAACCATTGCCCCTCGTCCTAAGGCTACATGCCCTTGCAAACAGCCTTGCAACAGCTTTCTGACAGGGCCCCTTCAGGTACTGGAAGGCCGCTATAAGGTCTCCCCGGAGCCTTCTCTTCTCCAGGCTGAACAACCCCAACCTCTCTCAGCCTGTCTTCACAGGAGAGGTGCTCCAGCCCTCTGATCATCTTCGCGGCCCTCCTCTGGACCCGCTCCAGCACGTCCATGTCCTTCTTGTGCTGAGGGCTCCAGAGCTGGACACAGTACTCCAGGTGGGGTCTCACGAGAGCAGAGTAGAGGGGGAGAATCCCCTCTCTGGGTCTGCTGGCCATGCTTCTTTTGATGCAGCCCAGGACACGATTGGCCTTCTGGGCTGCAAGCACACATTGTTGGCTCATGTCCAGCTTTTCATCCACCAGGACCCCCAAGTCCTTTCCCACAGGGCTGCTCTCTATCAAGTCATCCCCCAGCCTGTATTGGTAACGAGGGTTGTCCTGACCCAAGTGTAGGACCTTGCACTTGGCCTACCTTGATTGCCGTGTCCAGTTTTGCACCCCCCACCACAAAAAAGACACTGAGGGGCTGGAGCAGGTCCAGAGAAGAGCAATGAAGCTGGTGAGGAGTCTGGAGAACAAGTCTGATGAGGAGCAGCTGAGGGAGCTGGGGCTGTTTAGCCTGGAGAAAAGGAGGCTGAGGGGAGACCTTCTTGCTCTCTGCAACTCCCTGAAAGGAGGGTGTACAGAGGTGGGGGTTGGTCTCTTCTCCCAAGAAACAAGCATCAGGAGAAGAGGAAATGGCCGCCAGTTGCACCAGCAGAGGTTTAGACTGGATATTAGGAAAATCTTTCCCCTGAAAGGTTTTTCAGGCATTGGAACAGGCTGCACAGGGAAGTGGCTGAGGCACCATCCCTGGAGGTAATTAAAAGACGGGTAGACAGAGCGATGGCACCTCTCGCTCCAGAGGCACCCAGCTGCGGCCACCACAGCCAGTCTCCCAGCAAGCGGCTCTAGAGAGCAGACGCACATTGTTGCATTGTCACGTTGCCGCGACACCGCACTGCACATCGTCATGTTGCCACGCCGCTGCCCGGCTGCTGCCCAGCCACCCCGGGGCCCACCTGGAGGTCTGTCTGGACACGCGTGTGGGCCACTCGCTCTCGCTTTGGACAGTCAAGATGTGGCTTGGACTCTAAAAATGACTGGCTGAATCCTAAAAATGCTTGTTTAGAGCTTGACAATGGGTCTTTGAATCTTAAAATGGGCTTTGGAACTTGTAAATGAGGGTTTGTACCTAAAAATGAGGCTTTGGGTTCAAAAGCATGATGATTTGGTCCCTAAAAGAGGGGTTTTGACCATAAAAATTAGGGTTTTGACATCCAAGATGCATCTTGGACCCTAAAACTGACTGGCTTAATCTTAAAATTGCCTTTTTGGAGCCTGAAATAGAAGCTTTGGAAACAAAAAATGTGTTTTTGTACACTTGAAAGGAGACTTTACAAAACACAGCTGCGCCTGGGGGCCCCTGGGGACAGTGGTGTGGCCAGGACACCTGTGGGGACAGCGATGGGGACAGGGCACCTACAGGGATGACACTGGGGTCAGGGATAGGGTCAGCTGCAGGTTGTACACCTGCCTCTCCTCTGCGCTCCCACACGGGGAAGTCAGGGGGCTGAATCTGGCACGTGTGTCCCCCTCCCCGCAGTGTCCCCACACCCCAAGGTGCTCTCCCCATCTCCTCAGTGTCCTCCCCAAACCTGTGAGCAGCAGAAGGGTCCACGTCACCTCCGTGCTGGTGACGACCGCCTGTCTGACGCGGAGGGAGGAGGGGAAGCTGATGCAGAAGATGTGCTGGACGTCGGCTGGGTCGAACACCTCCAGGGTGTCGCTCTGCTTCTGCTCCGTCAGCATGCAGGCGTGGGGGGGCTCCCCACGGGGATCCACTGTCACTGTGGGGAGGAGGGGACGGTCACCCAGCATGGCGGTGGCAGGGGGGGAAGGGGGAGTGAGGGGTCGGCATACATCCCTGACGCCGTGGGAGAGGGCCTGGCAGGAGCAGGCGTGACGGCCAGAGTCACGGAGCAAGAGGTGGGTCCTGCTGTAACCCAGGAGGAAGAGGTGCTGCTGGGCAAGCGCCAGCTTGTGGTAGCCATGAGAGGGGGGAGACAGGATGGAGGCCATCAGTGCTCGCTGCCAGCTGCGGCCCAGGCTCTGCAGGTACAGCCCCTTGGCGTCTGGAGGTTCTGTAGGGGGAAACGCTGGGACATTGTCACTGGTTGTGGGACAAAGTGCCACCACCCCCACGCCCCCGTGGCAACGGCCGACTCCCAGTTGAGGATGGCGGCCCTCTTGCAGGGCCAGGCGCTGGCAGGGGAGAGGGGTGCGGAGGGGAGGCAGTGGCACGTCGGGTCCAGGCTCAGCAGGTCGGGCAGCGTCAGGAAGGAGATGATGTGCAGCAGCTGTGGGGAGAGGGGGGCGGAGAGCATCAACCCTGCTCACCCCCGGCTTTGAGGGGGAGGCCCCAGCACCGCCATCTCCCCCTGCTCAACGCACCGTCTCGGGGACGTGTCCTCCCCCTCCTCACAAGCCTTCAGGCTGCTGCGGCGTCCCTTGGGCTGGCGGGAGGGGAGTGGGTGAGGTGATGGTGGGCGGCCCTGCAGCCAGCATCCCCCTCCTCCTCCTGGGTGCTCAGGCTGCACAGCAGCAGCACCCGCCCTTCCCCTGAGGTGATGCTGCCTCCGATTGGTCCCCTCGGCTGTCATTCTGCCCTGGGTTGGGGCCTGCCCTGCCTGGAGGCGGCTGCTGATTGGCTCCCAGGTGGTCAGGCTGCCCAGGCGCAGGTCACCTGAGTTGATGCCCTCTCTGATTGGCTGCCTGGGCTGTCACTCTGCCCAGGATGTTTCCTCTCATTGGCTGCCTGGCATTTCTCCCTTGCTCCGCCCATCAACTGATGGGTCAGACGCTTATCAATCATCTGTGTGCTGCTCGAACTCCAGCTGTGATTGGTGGAGCCTGCATGCCCCGCCCCCACAGGGTGCTGAGATTTTTTTTGACTTCCGCCACCTTCCCTGCAGGCCTTGAAGCTTGATTGGTTGGTTACACATCAATTGTGTGCCTTGCCCCCGCCTCCTCAAAGCCGATTGGCTGTTCAGGGCCCATAGGCGGGACACAGAGGGGAGGGCGGACGTTGCCAGGCGACAAGCTGCACCTTTGGGTTCAGACCCTCAGGTTGGAACTGTGGGCCCTGAAGAAATGTTCTGGGTCGGAAAAGATGGCTTTGAGTCCCAAAACTGAGGATTTCAGCCTTAAAAGTGGGGCGTTGGAAATGAAATGGAAGCTTTGAACCCTAAAATCAGGTTTTGTGCCCTCAAATGACACATTGGTACCAAAACCTGAGGCTTTACACCCTAAAAATGGGGCTTGGGAGGCTCAAAATGAGGTTTTCGGCCTTCCAAATTGTGGACTGAATCCTAAAAAGGGAGATTTCCTCCCTGAAAATGAGGTATTGGAAGCTAAAAATGAGGATTTGGTCCTGGAAATGAAATTTGGATTCTGAAAATGAGGCTTTGGCCCTCCAAAATCAGACTTTGAGCCTTTAAAAATGGTGCTCTGGGCCCTTCAGATGAGTCATTGGACCTAAAAGTGGGGCTTGGAAAGTATAAATGAGGTCTTGGACCCTAAAAGGGAGGGTTTGGACCCAAAAAAGGAGCCTTTCAGCCCTAGAATGAAGGTGTTGGACTCTAAAAATGACGCTTTAGGGGCTAAAAAATGTGGCTTTGATCTTTAAAGAAGGGTTTTGGCCCATAAAGATGAGGGTTTAGACACTTACAGTGCAACTTGGACCCTAAAAACGACTGGCTGGATCATCAAGACCATGCTTTGGAGCCTGAAAATGAGGCTTTGGGCACTTAAGATGCAGCTTTGGACTCTGAAAAGGAGCTTTTGCAAACTGAAACGGAGCCTTTGGACCATGAAAATGGTGCTTTAGAGCCTACCATGAGGCTTTGGAAGCCCAAACTAAGACTTTGGAAAACAAAAATGAGGCTTTGGAAAACAAAAATGAGGCTTTGGACACTGTAAGTGTAGCTTTGGAGCCTAAACCCTCTCCCCTGCTCCTTGTGCTCTGGCAGGGCTCCAGCCAGGCTGGAGGGGACAAGAGGATAAAAGGAGTTCCCCGGGCACAGAGAAAGGCAGCGGGAGGGCTCTGGGTGGCACCCAAGGGCACACGGAGGGCCGTGGTGGGTACCCAGAGGCACGCCAAGGGCTCGGGGTGGGCATCGAGAGGCAGCCAGAGGGCTCTGGGCTGCGGCAAAGGGCACATCTAGAGCCCAGGGCCGCACCAAGGGGCAAGCAGAGGGCCTTAGGAAGCACGCAAAGAGAAATGGAGGTCCTTGGGAGGCAGCCAAAGGCCATTTGGTGGCCCCTCAGCTGCCCCAAAAGGCCCACACACTGGTCCCGGGGGGACAGGGGAAGGCAAACAGGCCTTGAGAAGACAAGAGGAGGGGTCCCGTGGCAAAGACAACAAGCTGAAGCCCATCCATTGGCAGGACACCAAAAGGCCCAGCGAGGGCCCTGGGTGGGAACCCAAAGGCCCATCAGGGCTCTTGAGGGGACCAGAGGATAAAGGCACAGAAGGCGGCGCAGCCTTCAGCAGCACCTGCAG
Organism: Larus michahellis; assembly: GCF_964199755.1. NCBI lineage: Eukaryota > Metazoa > Chordata > Aves > Charadriiformes > Laridae > Larus > Larus michahellis. The sequence goes on along the minus strand of NW_027436399.1, from coordinate 1,708,211 downwards.
ATGGGACTCGCCCGCGGCATGAGTAGAGCTTTGCAGGGCTGGACCAGCCCCTCAGAGAGCCCAGCCGCAAAGCTTCCTACACAAGGCTAAAACCTTGGCTGCTTTTCTCTTCCCTACTTCACATTCCCTGTAAAACTGGGTCTTAGCCTGACCAGGGCTGTAGGAGGGAGGAAGACGAGGGAAAACATTGCAGGGAAAATGCCCAGACACGGTGTGGCCTGGCGTGACTCCTGTAGGTACAAGCAAGCCCTGGGAGCGTCCTGGTTTGAGGTGAAGCAGAACCAATTTTGTGTTCAGTAATTTTACTCTGCAGCCAAGCCTCTTCTAACCAACTGAACTCTCTGACATTAACAGCGTATTGTCCAGACGCTGTTCGCTCCCAGAGTGATAAGACCTGGTTGTTTCTAGTTTATGCCAAGGAACGGTGTGCAGAGAGGCTCCTGCTCATCCTTATTGCTGTCACAGCCAAGCTCAGCTCACTGTGTTATTTGCCCCGTTGGAGGGGGGGAAGCGGAGAAGCGTAGAGGGGCGGCACCTGCGGGGAGGAGGGGACAGGACGGGGGATCCCAAACTGACCCACGGGGTATTCCATCCCACCTGCCCCACGCTCAGTATAAAAGCTGAGGGATCACATGGGGCAGTCTCTTCTTTCGACGGCCGACGTCCCAGGAGGACTCTGTCAGTTCACCTGACTTTAATCCTGAACCGTGCATTCCCAAACCCAGATCGGGAATCCAGTTCCCGTCCATCGCTGAGTCCAGTCTGGGACTTTCCCAGTGCCTGCCGGTGACGTGATCGTCATCCTGGGAGTCTGATACAGTTTTGTGCATATTGTATAGATTTCAATACTTTCTTTTTATTTTATTATTCATATTTTATTAAAGTAGTTAGTTGCTTCTGTGACTCCAGAGGTGTAATGCCGGGACTGCTGAAGGCCTTCTGTTGGCCGGCGAGCATCTCGCTCAGCGCCTCAGGGGAGGGGTGGGAGGAGAGTCTGTGAGCTCTCCTCTTTGATTTCTCCTGCTTCCTCTGAAGGTGGGGCTATTGGAGGGAGGCTGAGAGGTGGCAAGACCTTCCTTGGTTGAAGCTTCTCCGAATTCTGCTCTGACATCCTTTCTTCCTCTGACTTCTTCTTCAAGGTTTCCACAACTTCAGGGTCAATGGTTTTGGCATACCCGACCCATTCTGCACACAGCTGCTGAATTCTGGAGATGGCTTTTTGCGTGCTCTCCTTGGCAGTCTGGCGACTCACTCAGGAGATATCAACAGCCTTTTGCAGCGGCTGCAAGATGAGCAGCTTTGCCCAAGAAGAAGAAGTGTCCAAAGGATCTGCCCCTCTGGCACTGGCAACCGAGCTTCCGCTGACCTCATCGGGAGCCCTCCTTAAGACGTGGACGGACTGGTCCAGCGCCTTCACCTGCTCCAGCACTTCCTCGACCATGGTCTCGGCCTTCTCTTTAACCTCCTGGTCTTCGGCCAGCGTAGCCTGCAGCAGCGTAGGCTGGATGCTTTTAGGCGCTTCTTCTTTGGCACACTTTGGAGACTAGAATGAGGAGCAGATGATGAGGGACTGTGTTCCTTCACCTCGGTTTGCCTTCCTCTTCCTCCTCACAAGACCCCTGCCCAGAGGAGTCCCTAGCAGTCCAGCTTGAAATCCTCTGGTTTCTCTGTAGGCTAGCGGGCACAGGGAGGTTTCTGGCTTCCTGTGGCCACGAGCCAAGTGTTGTGGGCACTTCTTGGCATCCAGCAGGTGCCATGTTGCTTAGAGCAAAGGGCACTGTACCTGCCCTGGACCTCAGCACGGTGAACCAGGTGCCACGGGCCGGCCCTCCACTGCAAGCTAGTGGCTGCCTGAGTACCGCAGATCGTGTCTGGAGGACAGGCCCCAGGGCACAGCGAGCCCCCGCACGGGCTGGTACTTCCAGTGGGCTCATTGGCTCCAGCCGCGGGAGGCGCTGGGCAGCGTTGCAGAGCGGAGGGAAAGTGGTGGAAGGTACTGGACCAGGCTCCTTGCTCCAGTCTCTTCTGCCACAGGTCCCAGCCGCTCACGGGGCACTGCTGCCCTGTATCAGGGGACCAGTTTGCCCCTTTTCAAGGCCCAATGCCAAGAAGAGTTTTTTTGAGAGCAGAAAAGGCAACAATCCCTTTTCTTTTGGCACCTGGCTGTTGTCTGACAGCCCAAGGAAATGTCCTTGGGACAGGAGGCAGTCTGAAAGTCCAGCCTCGGGCAAAGTGGGGAAGAACTCGCAAGCCAAGAACAGAGACAGGCAGCAGCCTGAAACCGTCCTCTCCCGTCATTTGCTCTTTGGCAGCTTGACAGCCTGACTGCCATGGCCGAGGGAGCATTACCCTTCACCCGGGCATAGATACCACCCCACACTATCCGGAAACACTTCCCGAGAGGTTGTTGCAGGGGACGGAAGGCCAGCAGCATTTAATGGGCCCCCTGCTAATGAGAACTGGGCTAATCAAACACCGCCTTGAAGAGAAAACCAACCACGAATGGCCAAGCACCGGCACTGTCAGGTTCAGGGACGCTGCATCTTTGGATGCAGAAGTCTTTGTATGAAAACCAGAGGTTTTCAACCAGACGCGAAACCAGCACCATGAACCGTGCGGCCATTTAGTGCAGCTCACAGGTTCGTGCTAAATGTGCGAGTCCACGCGCAGAAGTGGCCACTGAGAGTGCCCAGGCACACTTTTGTGTCAGAAGGGGCTAGTGCCTCCTGTCCGAGATACACGGGAAGGAAAGCGCCCACTTCTTGGTCTCTGACAGCCACCTTCAAACGACATCAGGACACACACCAGCCAGGCAGCACTTCCTCAGCAACCAAGCACGGCTCACAAGCCCCGAGGAGCTGCCTCTGTGTGTGTGGCAGCACCCTCTCCCAAGGCCCGGGTACCAAGGCACTAGCGCACAGCGGAGGCGGCCCCCAGCACCCACGCGGCTCCTACTCACCAGCTTCCCTTTGAGAGCGGACTTTTTGGAGCTGCTCTGGGTGCCTGGCTGTCTCCTCTTTGCAAGCTGCTGCTGCTGCTGCTGTTGGCTCTCGGCCTGCTGGAGGAGGTCTTGCTCTTTTTGAAGAGCCTCCAGTCTTTCAATCCGCTGCTTGATCACCGTGAGATGCCTGTCAAGAGAAAGGAAGGCAGCTGAGAAGGAGCCGCTCTGTCCGTCTGGGCCAGGCTGTTTTCCGCTCAGCCGCTCCCGTCATCCTGCTCCCAGCTGCTTTGCTCCAGGAGCCCCGGCAGCAGCTTCCAGCTGCCTGCCCAAGGCTCCAAAGACAGACTGTGCCAACGTGTTTGCATCCGGCACCGGCTCCTTCCACCGCCGGGCTTTGTCTGTTCACTGGGCATGAGGCTCCAGGACTTCTCTTGGGGACCACGGGCCCCCTTCAAGAGCAAGCGTTACTTGGCCTTTTCTCACCTCTGCTTCCTCTTCCTCTCTCCACATGGCAAACTCTTTCTTTCCTCCTGCAGCAGCCACTCTCGCAGGCAAGAAACGTCAGTCCTTCCCGGCAGTTCAGGGGCATCATCTAATTTGGCCAGGTCTTGCCGGAGCTTTTTCTGAAAGGTAACACCGGTTTGGGGTTCACTGTTGCCTGGACAAGCGCTCACGCCCCTGCATGCTGAGGCGTCCCGCAGGCCCAGCCTAGCGACGAGGGCAGGAGAGAAATGCTTCCCTCGGGACCCCGCGTGCTTGCAGGTGACCTTTCTGCCCATGCCCACCCCGCTCTCTGCGCTAGCTCTGCTGGCGGCCCAGTCGTCCTTTCCCTGCCACACCACGTGTCCCAGCAGCACAGCCCTCACTTCTGCATTGGGTGCCTCCCCTCCCCGAGATGCCGCAAGGGAAGCCCCAGCCCTCGGCACCGTGCCGCTGACCGGTGCCCACCAACACCCCGCTGTGTCTGCCTCCTCTCGCATGAACCATCATTAAACCAAAGGTCTCTCAGCACTCTGTCTACCCATCTTTTAATTACCTCCAGGGATGGTGCCTCAGCCACTTCCCTGTGCAGCCTGTTCCAATGCCTGAAAAACCTTTCAGGGGAAAGATTTTCCTAATATCCAGTCTAAACCTCTGCTGGGGCAACTGGCGGCCGATTCCCCTTCTCCTGTTGCTTGTTTCTTGGGAGAAGAGACCGACCCCCACCTCTGTACACCCTCCTTTCAGGGAGTTGCAGAGAGCGAGAAGGTCTCCCCTCAGCCTCCTTTTCTCCAGGCTAAACAGCCCCAGCTCCCTCAGCTGCTCCTCATCAGACTTGTTCTCCAGACTCCTCACCAGCTTCATTGCTCTTCTCTGGACCTGCTCCAGCCCCTCAGTGTCTTTTTTGTGGTGAGGGGCGCAAAACTGGACACAGCACTCGAGCTGGGGCCTCACCAGTGCCCAGTACAGGGGGACGGTCACTTCTCTAGTCCTGCTGGCCACACTGTTCCTGATACAGGTCAGAACGCTGTTAGTCCAACCTGGCCTTGTGCCCCGGGATTCTGGGTTTGTTGGGTTGGAGTTTGGGGTGGATTTTGGGTTTTTGGATTTGGCTTTTGGATTGGATGTTGAGTTTCCTGGACTGGATTCTTTTTGTTGGATCTTTCCTGTTGGATTTTTGGGGTTGTTTTTTTCATTTATTTAAGTTGTGTTTTGGGGTTCACGTTTTGGGGTTGGATTTTGGGTTTGATTATGGGTTGGTTGGTTGGAATTTTGGGTTGGATTGGATTTTTACCCCTTGGTGGGCGTGTCAGGCAGCCATTGTGACATGAGGGCGGCAGGGCCAGCGCTGAGTGTCTGGCGGTGGTGGCATGGCAACCGCTGATGTGCTGCCCGCAGTGGTGGGGCTGCCATCGGCAGGGACACCTTCAAGCAGGTCAGGTTCCTCCAACCCTGTCCAAGCTGGCCTTGACCCCTGGGATTTTGGGTTAGTTGGGTTGGATGTTGGGGTGGATTTTGTTTTGTTGGGTTTGGATTTTGGATTGGATTTTGGATTTTTTTGGGTTGGATGTTTGGGGTTGGATTTTTTTGGGTGGATTTGTTTTTTTTTTAAGTTAGATTTTGGGTTGGATTTTGGTTTTTTGGGTTGGATTTTTGGGGTTGGACTTTTTGGATTGGAATTTTGTGGTTGGTTGGGTTGAATTTTGGGTTCTTTTTTGGGGGTATTGGGTTGTTTGGAGTTGGGTTTTGGACTTTTTTGGGTTCAATTTTTTTGGGTTGGGTTTTGGGGTTGGGTTTTTTGCGTTTGATTTTTACCCCTGCATGGGCGTGTCAGGCAGCCATAGTGACATGAGGGCGGCAGGGCCAGCGCTGATTGTCTGGCGGTGGTGGCATGGCAACCGCTGATGTGCTGCCCGCAGTGGTGGGTCTGCCACTGGAAGGGACGTGTTCAAGCAGGTCAGGTTCCTCCAATGCCATCCAACTGGGCCTTGACCCCTGGGATTTTGGGGCGGTTGGGTTGGATTTGGGTTGTTTTGAGTTGTTTTTTTAGGGTTGGATTTTTTGGGTTGTATTTTTTGCCTGTATTGTTGTTTTTCGAGTTGGATTTTGGATTTTTGGCATTGGTTTTTTGGAGTTGGTTGGGTTGAATTTTGGGTTGGGTTTTTTGGTGTTGTGGTTTTTTCATGTTGCTTTTTTTGCTTTTGGGTGTTTTGATTTTGGGTTTGTTCAGGTTGGGTTTTCGATTATTTTGGGTTTGATTTTTTTGGGTTGCATTTTAGGTTTTTTTTTTTTATTTAGTTTTTGGCCTTGATTTTTCCCTTTTTGCGGGCGTGTCAGGCAGCCATTGTGACATTGCGGCGGCAGGGCCAGCGCTGATTGTCTGGCGGTGGTGGCATGGCAACCGGTGATGTGCTGCCCGCAGTGGTGGGGCCGCCATCGGCAGGGACATCTTCAAGTAGGTCAGGTTTCTCCAACCCCAACAGACCTGGCCTTGAGCCCTGGGATTTTGGGTCGGTTGGGTTGGAAGTTGGGGTGGGGTTTTTTTAATGGTTGGATTTTGGCTTGGATTTTGGAATTTTTGGGCTTTGCGTTTTTTGGCTTGGATTTTTTGAGGTGGATTTTATGTTTTTTGAGTGATATTTTGGGTTGGATTTTGGGTTTTTCAGGTTTGATTTTTGGGGTTTGGTTTTTGGGGTTGGATTTTTTGGATTGGATTTTTTGGGTTGTTTGGGTTGAATTTTGGGTTGGGTTTTTTTGTTTGGGTTTTTTGGGATTGGGTTTTTGGGGGTTCGGTTTATGTTTTTTTGATTACATTTTGGTTTTGGGGACTGGATTTTTGGGGTTGGGCTTTTTGAACCCTGGGATTTCTAGTTGTTTGGAGTTGATTTTGGGGTGTTTTGGGTTGTTTTTTTTTGGGTTGGGGGTTTTTGTTGTTGGGTTTTTCTTTTTGGGCTAGATTTGTTGGGGTTGGATTTTTGGACTGGGCTGTCCCCAGGGCCCTGCATCCCCCATGCGTTTAAACTTGGCTGTCTGATACCAACCAAATCCCTTTGATTTGGCTGAAAATAAAAGTATTCCAGTGCTTGACAAACCTTTCAGTGAAGAAATATTTTTCCTACTATCCAATCTAAATCTTCCCTGGCACAACTCCTGGCCATTTCCTCTTGTCATGTAACTCGTTACTTGGGAGAAGACACCAACAGCCACCTCGCCACTTCCAAGCCTGTAGTGCTGCATTGGGTTTTCATGACCCAAGTGTAGGACCCGGCACTTGGCTGTGTCGAACCTCAGGCCACTGGCCTCTGCCCATCGATCCAGCCTGTCCAGATCCCTCTGCAAAGCCTTTCTACCCTCAAGCAGGTCGACACTGCCAACCAACTTGGTGTCGTCTGCAAACTTATTGAGGGTGCACTCGATCGCCTCATCCAGATCATTGATAAAGACATTAAAAGGAACTGGTCCCAGTTGTAGGCCCTGGGGAAAACCACTTGTGACCAGCTGCCACCTGCATTAAACTTTGTTCACCACCACTTTGGCCACTCTTTGGCTCAGCCATCCAGCCAGGTTTTCACCTGGCATAGAGTACTCCCGTCCAAGCCACGGGCAGCCAGTTTCTCAGGGAGAATGCTTTGGGAAATGCTGTCAAAGGCGTTTCTAAAGTCCAGGTAAAGAACATCCACAGCCTTTCCCTCATCCACTGAGTGGGTCACCTTCTCATAGAAGGAGATCAGGTTTGTCAAGCAGGACCTGACTTTCATGAACCCATGCTGACTGAGCCTGATCACCTGGTTGTCCTCATGTGCCACATGATGGCACTCAGGATGATCTGTTCCATGATCTTCCCCACACCGAGGTCAGACTGACAGGGCGGTAGTTCCCAGGATCCTCCTTCTGGCCGTTTATGTTGATGGGCGTCACCTTTACTAACCTCCACTTAACTGGCACCTCCCCGCTTTGCCAGGACTGCTGATAAATGATGGAAAGCGGCTTGGTGAGCATCTCCGACAGCTCCCTCAGTACCTGTGGGTGGAACCCATCTGGCCCCATAGATTTGTGTATGTCTAAGTGCTGTAGCAGGTCCCTCACTATTCCCTTTGGATTATGGGGGCTTCATGCTGCTCCCCATCCCTGTCTTCCCGCTCAGGGGCTGAGTACCCAGAGAACTGCTGGTCTTACTAATAAAGACGGAGGCAAAGAAGGTATTAAGTACCTCAGCCTTTTCCTCATCCTTTGTCACTATGTTTTCCGCCATATCCAATAAAGGATGGGGATTCTCCTTAGCTCTCTTTGTGTTTCTAATGTAATCATAGAAACATGTTTTAGTGTCTGTTATGACATTAGCCAGACAAAGACCTAGTTGGGCATTGGCCTTTCTAATTTTTTCCCTGCATAACCTCACAACATCCTTGTAGTTCTCCTGAGTTGCCTCCCCCTTCTTCAAAATGTCATAATCTCCTTTTTTCCCCTGAGTTTGAGACAAAGCTCTCTGTTCGGCCAGGCCAGTCTTCTTCCCCACGAGCTTGTGTTTAGGCACATGGGGATGGCCTGATCCTGCGCCTTTAAAAGTTCCTTCTTGAAAAACGTCCTGCCTTCCTGGACTTCTTTTGCCCTTCAGGACTGCCTCCCAGGGGACTCTGTCAACCAGGCCTCTCAAAAGGGCAAACTAAGATAACCAGGTCCGAAGCCCAGAGAGTTATTGCCATTAGGCACCTCCTGATGGTGGAGGGAGGGTGCAAACCAGGGATGAGAACAGCTGTTTCCAGCTTGTGTGCATGCCTCAGCCTGGCAAATGGGGAATGCCCACGGCTTGGGGTAGCCGTGCCCAAGGAGCTGACCTTGCTTGCCCAGGGAGAGAGCAGTGTAGGGGCAGCAGTGAGGGACTTAAAGGCAGAAAGAAGGAAGGAAATATCAGGGGGTGTCATGCAACAGTGAGCTAAGTTGAGTTTTGATCCTGAGGCAGAAGAAGAAGGGGGATGTGCTGTTTGGTGCTGGGATGTGGAGCTACATACGGGATTCCAGGAACTCTGGGGCTTGGAAATCTTGCGTAATAAGTGAGCATTAGCAAGGCTTTGGAAGAAACGGGATGGGTTGTGGGGAGCTCACAGGCACTGGCAAATCCTCAGAAACCCACAGCTTGGTGTTGGAAGCAAGGGAGCAGACCCAGGCACAGGAGAGTGTAGCTGTGTTTTGGGGATGGCCAAGGGCCTTGGTGGGGCTTTGACACCCCAAGAGAACGGAGACCCTTGTCTGCTCAGCTGTGGCTTCTGTCTCTTCCACTGAGCTCAATGAGAGGACACCAAGTCCTTACAGCTCCAGCGCCTTGTTGCCTCCTCACCCACCCTCCCCAGAGCCTGGGAGGTTCCTACTGCTGACCTGCGCCTGGCACCTCATCACTGCCACATCACCCAAACAGAGCCCTGAGCATCTCAAGAGGCAACGGACATCCCTCCCCAGGGGATGGGAGTCCAGGCTTGGCCATCCTGTTTGGTGAAGCACATCGAGGCCTTTCACAGTGATTTCCACATTTAAATTTCTTCCCGGCCCATGTGTCTCCGACTTCCTGCTTCACCACACCACAGGGACAGGAACTTTGTCTGCTCCTTCCCTCCATGGTCTCTGCAGTGAGGGACTTCAGCAGGGTCTGATAACACCCTCAGAAACCTGGAGGTTAGCTGCTTTTACTTCTCGAGAGGACTAGTCAATCTTTCAGGATCTGCACTTCAGGAACTCGGCACCAGAGCGCTCCTTACCACAAAAAACACACAAAGGCGCCAAGTCTGGGCATAAGTTTCCTTTAGTCTTCAGCTCTTCTCTGGCTCATTAGAGAGATTTCAGGAGTGCAGTCAAAATGAAAAGATGTCCAAGCAAAGAGGCCAAGTCAATTTAACACTTGATTTTGAAGAGCCAGTTCTGCATTAATCCCAACACATTTGGGTAACAGAAATGTCTTCGGGAAGAGTCTGCCCCATCTAGACCCATGTGGATGGACTGGCACAGCCACCCCCAGCAGGGGGAATCCCCATCTCCTAGGCTGAGGCACGCAGTCAACATGCAAACCTCTGCAGTGCCCACTTGTTACAGGCCTCCAGGCAGAGTGTGACTCATTCCACATGACCCTCTGAGCCTCTGTCAGCTCATTGTGCTTCCTCTCCGCATCCCTGCAACTCTCAAGCCTCTGGGAGCTTTGGCTTTGGCATCCTCCCGACATCCTGGGGCCAGGTTTCTAAATGTCTCCTCTGCAGCTTCCCCGCCTTCCACCTCCTGTGTACTGCCTTTTTGCCCTGCAGCCCAGTCCGTTTATACCAGCAGCCTCCTGAGACGAGTGTTTCTCTTCATGGTATTCCAAGACATCATTCCTGTGCTTGGAGGAGGCCGTCCTGTGATGCCTATACGATTTCCCGAGCTCCTTCACCCTTCAAAACTCCTTGCCATGACACCAGTTGTATCAGTCCCCCGAGAACATCAAAGTCTTCTCCTCTGGAGCCACCCACGTGTGTTCCTCTGCTGGCCTTCCTCACTCCTCTTTGGCCTCTGGGACCCCGCTATTTCCTGGTCACTCCAGCAAGGCTGACACTAATTGTCACATCCCTGACCAGCTCTTCCTTGTTGGCCAGGACCAGGTCTAGGTGAGCATCGCCCTTCCTGGCCCACCAGGCAGCTCTGCTAAGAAGTCGTCTCATGATGCTCCAGGCTGCTGGCACCTTGTTTCTCTGCCTGGCCAGTGAATGCCTGGGCAATTACTGTTCCCCATAGGAATCTCCTCATTTACCTGGAGACTTCTTCGTGTTCCTGTTTAAGACTTGTTCTACCAAGGCCTGGGAGACCTCACTGGTGGTAACTGAGGCAAAGAGGACATTGAATATCTCGGATCTACCTACACCTACTCCTACTAAATTCAGCACTGGTCCTACATTATTCCCTTTTCTTCGTTTAACTGTTCCCGAATTACCAAAGATCCTCTTGGTGCCCTGGAATTCCTATTTGAGATTCAGTTGAGTTTTGATATGGACCACTGCTGGATCTGGAGGATGCTGCCCTGGAGGACAAGATGTATCCAGGCACACTGTGAAATCTATTGGTCTTTTCATTGATTGTATCATCAGGGCAGTGAGTGAAGATCCCCGTGTGACGTGCTCCATGTCCATGCAATGCCTGCAGCTGTTGTGTGGAGAAGGGACAGACCTCGCCTCTCTGATGACTGATGACTCAATGCATCAGTCAACGGCACAAAAGCACCAAATAGAACGCTCTAGCATGCCATGTGGGGCATCTGTGATGCATCCGCACTGAAAGGGAATTGATTTCCTGTAGGTCCTGTGTGGTCCATGCCAGCCCTGGCACCTCATGTAGCTCTGTGGGCCTGGATTTGAACATTATATTGAGTTGCTGCCCTGAATTCTGTTAGGCAAAGTGGGGCTGAACATGGCACAAATGCCATTAGAGTCACTGGAGATCTGGAAAATTGAGCTGATGGAAAAGAGAGAGACCAAGCTCTCCCTGTGTCCCAGGACTGCGGTCGTTCATATGAATAGCCCTAAAGACTGCCATGAACATACAAGTAGGAGAAGATTCTTTTGGCCTTTATTTGGGCCTCAGCTGTCATTTCACTCGGCCAAAGGAATTTCCCACAAGGCTCATTCAGGGTCCCTGAGACATTGCCCTGTCTCTATGAACAGCTCCAGTAGAGCTTGCAGTTATCAGCACACACCTTTGACCATCCCTGACACCTTCAATGTCACCAGGCATTGTGTCCTGCTCTCCATCTCCTTTGATGAGCACAGGAGCTGAGACAAGGAGTTCACGTGCATGTGCGTATTTTATGCACACCTGAACACCTACGGCAAGAGGAATCCCACCTCCTGTGGGTTGTGGCAGGCATGGAAGGCAGTTGTGTCTCCTTCAAATGCCAGGAATTGAAACGCAGGATGAGATGAAGCACAGATTCAGCTGAATCCCTTCCCTCAGCACGGGTAAGGGAGATGACTGCCTGTCACTGTCTGGGAACACTTTCTAATAATAAGAGCAAAAAAGGTGATATTTTGATGTAACTTTGAGAGGAGAAGTAAAAGTTCTGGAAAGAAGTGTCTCTGCCCAGCTGAGGGAGGGAACATCAGTGGTGACTTCATCCTGTTTCCCAGCAGGTTCCCCTGGAGCCCCAGGGACAGCTGGAGGGAGCCCCGAGGGGGCAGAGAAAGGGCTGCCTTGGGCTGGTCCTCTGCTGCTGAGCTGGGCTGGGCTCCTGGCATGGAGGGAGCTGATGGCAAGCGGGCAGCGCTGCAGAGAGACAGCTCTGCCCAGGAGCAGCTCCTCTGCCAAGCGCAGCAGGGCTGAGGGCACTGCCTGCAGGCACCCGAGAGGAGCCAGGCACAGAGAGGATAAAGGCAGATGGGAGTGGGAGGAGAGTTCTGAGCTCGTTCTCTCCTGGCTTCTCTGGTGTGGAGAAGGAGGCCGTGCTTCCGAGCAGGGATGCCCTGCTGCACCATCGCAGCGACAAGGAAGGAGGGCTGCCTTCTGCGAGGGACTGTGGCAGGGTTTTGAAGACAGGTGGGTGTGCAGGCAGGGGTGCCCAGGGCTGTCCTTGAGAGCAGGGTCCCTGCAGCCCAGGGCTCTGTGTGCCGGGGCAGGGACTCTGCTGCTTGCCAGGGTCAGCTCTCAGCCTGCCCAAGGAGTTCCCCCCCGAGCGTCTGTGGGGAGAAGCTGTGGGGAAAAGGAGAGACTCCCCTCAGGGCAGGGTCCTTTGGCTCTTTTTCGAGTGTGTGCTGTGTGGGTCAGGGCTGCCCACAGCTGCAGATCTCCCCCAGAGCACTGGCAGAGGCAGCATTTACAGAGGAAAGACAAGGCAGGGGCTGCCTGGAAGATGAAGACATTGCAGGGTCTGTGCTCTCAGCTGTCTCCTGAGGGAAAGGAGCTGTCACTGGTCCACTGAGGGATCAGCAGATCTGCCAGAAAGCTCACAAAGTGCCTTCAGCCCCTCCTCTCCCTACACACAGCACCAGCAGCACCTTTGCTTCCAGCATCAGGCTTTCTCTCCTCTCCTCCTGAGGAGCCACAAAGAGGGAGATGGCCCTGGGCAGTGCCCTGCTGCCAGGAGGGGTCTGCAGGGCAGAGCTGAGCCCCCAGCGGGTGGGATGGGCTGTGGGAGCAGGGACAGGGAGGAGACGTGGGCACAGAGCAGCAGCTCCTGGCAGGGGCAGCTCCAGGCAGCAGAGACATGGGCAAGGGCTGGGGGAAACTGCCAACACGCACTGGGGAGGGGGCGTTCAGGCATCTCTCTGTTGGTCCTTCACTGGAGACGTCTTCTGGGTGTTCTTTGGTGGGCAATGAGCTGACTCTCCCCTCAGAACATCTCATTTCTTGGACCCCAGACTCTCTGCTTTGCCTGTCCTGCTGGGCTTGCCAGCTGCCCCCAGAAAGGCAGAGCTCTCCTGTGGGATCCTAGGGAGGGCTGAGCCTTTCCCTGGGGGTCGGGCACTGTCCTCGCAGAGTCCTTTGATTGTCTCTGTGAGGGGTTGTGTCCTGCTCTCTCCATCACAGCTCTAACTCTGGTTTGGGAAAGAGAAGAATTTGTATCTTTGTTCAAACAGTGCTCCGCTGTTCCCATATGAGTTCAGTTATTTGTTTGGGTTTATTTTTTAAGAGGAATTTCTGTGTGAAGTCATCTTCAAGGCAGCACAAGCAGAAGCGCAGGGCAGATGGAAAAAAGACTGATGGACACTGCAGCTCTCCTGGCTTTGCACTAAACCACAGAGATCAGAGCCTTGTGTCCTGTCCTGTCTTAAGACTCCACATTTTCCACATTTTCAGTCATAAAAATGAGGATTTCTTCCCCTAAAAAGAACAGTTACCAGACGTGATGGTAGAAAATCAAAAACACATAGAAAAGGAGACTGTCTTTGCTATAAGGCGTCTGTCCTAATTTTTTTTCTGTTTTTTTCCTCCTTTGGACAAGGCCCCCATGCTAAGAAAGAGCAAATGTCCAACAGCAGCTCCATCACCCAGTTCCTCCTCCTGGCATTCGCAGACACACGGGAGCTGCAGCTCTTGCACTTCGGGCTCTTCCTGGGCATCTACCTGGCTGCCCTCCTGGCCAACGGCCTCATCATCACCACCATCGCCTGTGACCACCACCTCCACACCCCCATGTACTTCTTCCTCCTCAACCTCTCTGTTCTTGACCTGGGCTCCATCTCCACTACTGTTCCCAAATCCATGGACAATTCCCTCTGGGACACCAGGGCCATCTCCTACTGGGGATGTGCTGCACAGGTTTTTTCTTTCTTATTCAGTGCTGCAGCAGAGTTTTCCATTCTCACTGTCATGGCCTACGACCGCTACGTTGCCATCTGCAAACCCCTGCACTATGGGACCCTCCTGGGCAGCAGAGCTTGTGTCCACATGGCAGCAGCTGCCTGGGGCAGTGGGTTTCTCCATGCTCTCCTGCACACGGCCAATACATTTTCCCTGCCCCTCTGCCAGGGCAATGCCCTGGACCAGTTCTTCTGTGAAATCCCCCAGATCCTCAAGCTCTCCTGCTCAGGCTCAGACTCCCTCAGGGAAGTTGGACTTGTTGTGGTTAGTGTCTGTTTAGCATGTGGTTGTTTTGTTTTCATCGTGCTGTCCTATGTGCAGATCTTCAGGGCCGTGCTGAGGTTCCCCTCTGAGCAGGTACGGCACAAAGCCTTCTCCACGTGCCTCCCTCACCTGGCCGTGGTCTCCCTGCTTGTCAGCACTGCCGTGTTTGCCTACCTGAAGCCCCCCTCCATCTCTTCCCATGTTCTAGACCTGGTGATGGCTGTGCTGTACTCAGTGGTGCCTCCAGCAGTGAACCCCCTCATCTACAGCATGAGGAACCAGGAGCTCAAGGATGCCCTGTGGAAACTGATGACCAGATGATTTTCAGAAGCAATAAACTTCTTCGGTCTTGCTTCTTCTGCTACCACACCTTGCCACCTTGCTCTCACCTCAGCATCTTCCTTTCTTTACTGATGTCTCTCCGTCCTCCCTGGCTGTTCCTTGAAACACAAAGCCATGGGCTGATCCCGTCTCCCTCTGGGTGACTTGTTACACCACAGCACTGCCCTTGGAGTGACATTTCTTCTTCCTCATGTGCAGTCTGGACCTCCCCAGCTGCACATTGCATCGCTATTTCTTTCTCATGCTGTACCTTACGAGAAAGGAAAGGCCCATCATCTCTGAAAGCAGCCTTCAAGCACTCTCAGGCTACTGCAATACTGCCTGGAGCCCCCACAGTGCTGGGCCAAGGAACTGCACATCCCTCAGCCACCCCACGCAGGTCACGTGCACGAGGTCCCGAACCCCACCTTGGCAGACCTCCACTCAGCACTCTCTAGTTCATCACTACTTCTCAGAAATGGGGAGCAACACACTGGGACACAGCCATGTGTGTGGGGCCACACTGGTGCTGAGTTGAGGGGGATGAGAACTCAGATTCTCTGGGTGGCCCACGCTCCTCCTAATGCAGCCCCATATGCAGCTGGCCTTGTTCATAGTGTCCATACTCTACGGGCTCGTAGGGCATCCCTCGTGGTGCCCAGGCCCTTCTCCTCAGAGTCTCTGCTCAGCCCGTCAGGTCCCAGCCTGTGCTGATGTATGGGCTTATTCTCCCCCTTCCCCCCCAGCACTCACCAAGGCAGGACTGACCACTTCTCCTTGTAAAACTTCAAGGGACTTCCACTGCCCGAATCCCAGAGTTTCTCAAGGAATCCATGGACTGAAGCACCATTTACTCAGCTTTTAATGTTTGCACGCAGCTGGCTCATCTTGACTGGGGTGTCTCTCACAAGAGAACAGCATGAGGAGTTGCAGGGCACTACAAATACTCCTTCCTAGAGAAACTGTGGGTCTGGTACTGGTCAAGCCATAGGTCTGGACCCAGAGGGGAAGTTGCCCTTTCTGGGAGGGAGCAGCAGGAACACATGGGGCTCTGCCTGGGGGTGGAAGATGAGTCAACTGAGAGCTGAAGGGCCAGCACGAGAGGGCAGGACACGGGCACCGCTGTGGTGGGTGGATGTCTTCTATGGATCCCCTGACCAGGAAGAGGAAGCAGATGAGGCCTTCTTCAGACACCTGGAAGAAACCTCATGTTTGCAGGCCCTGGTCCTCATGGCCGACCTAAACTATCCCAGCATTTGCTGAAGGGGCAAGAGAGTGAGGTGCAAACCACCCAGGAGGGGTTTGGAGCTCATTGGGGATGTCTTCCTTACAAGGGTGACTGTGATGCCATGAGGTGAAGTGCCCTGTGGGACTTCCTCCTGACAAACAGGGAAGAGCTGGTCGGGGCTGTAACAGTCAGGGACGGGAAGGTAAAGGTGAGGCTCCTGAAAGAAGCAAGCCCATAGCTTTTTCCTTTGGGTTCTTCCCCTCTTTTGTGTTGCTTTTTAAATCTTCTTTTGTTTTTCCCCCTCACAGCCAGAATGTTTTACCAAAACTGGTTTTCAGCGAGAAAGTGGTCAGTGACTGAGGACATTTCCCTCCTCCCTGTCTTGCTTACCTTTACTTCCCACGTCTCCTCATTTGTCACCCTCTCCATGCCACTTTCTCCACTTTCTGAGGTGTTTTCTCTTCCAATAGAATTCCTTTTAGCGTATCCTAAATGATGTATTTAAATAAGACTAGAGGAAGAACTAGAGGAAAAAGACTAGCTTGAGAAACACCAATTGTGGTCTCCATTTACTGTAAAGGGACTCTTGGGTAAAGAGCGCATGTGCAATAACTTACCTACTGTTTCTAGTGAAGTTCTACTCTAACTCCCCTAATAACTTTGTTCTTTGTACATCAAAGGATGTCTTCTTGCTCTCAGATGATTCTCCTCTCCATTCTGTTTTCCTTCCAGCCTGTGCCCGAATGTCCCCATGAACCTCTTTTCTCGTCCTTCTACACTCTTTCACTCTGTCTCATCTTCTTTTAACCTCCTGAAGCATTGTTTCCTCCACTGACCATCTGACATTACTCACTGCAGCTTGGATGCAAACTATTGAACCATACCAGTGTCACGGAGTTCCTTCTTTTGGGCTTCCCCTCCCTCCACCATCAGGAGGTGCCTAATGGCAATAACTCTCTGGGCTTTGGACCTGCTTATCTTAGTTTGCCCTTTTGAGAGGCCTGGTTGACAGAGTCCCCTGGGAGGCAGTCCTGAAGGGCAAAAGAAGTCCAGGAAGGCAGGACGTTTTTCAAGAAGGAACTTTTAAAGGCGCAGGATCAGGCCATCCCCATGTGCCTAAACACAAGCTGGTGGGGAAGAAGACTGGCCTGGCCAAACAGAGAGCTTTGTCTCAAACTCAGGGGAAAAAAGGAGATTATGACATTTTGAAGAAGGGGGAGGCAACTCAGGAGAACTACAAGGATGTTGTGAGGTTATGCAGGGAAAAAATTAGAAAGGCCAATGCCCAACTAGGTCTTTACCTGGCTAATGTCATAACAGACACTAAAACATGTTTCTATGATTACATTAGAAACACAAAGAGAGCTAAGGAGAATCCCCATCCTTTATTGGATATGGCGGAAAACATAGTGAAAATGGATGAGGAAAAGGCTGAGGTACTTAATACCTTCTTTGCCTCCGTCTTTACTAGTAAGACCAGCAGTTCTCTGGGTACTCAGCCCCTGAGCGGGAAGACAGGGATGGGGAGCAGCATGAAGCCCCCATAATCCAAAGGGAATAGTGAGGGACCTGCTACAGCACTTAGACATACACAAATCTATGGGGCCAGATGGGTTCCACCCACAGGTACTGAGGGAGCTGTCGGAGATGCTCACCAAGCCGCTTTCCATCATTTATCAGCAGTCCTGGCAAAGCGGGGAGGTGCCAGTTAAGTGGAGGTTAGTAAAGGTGACGCCCATCAACATAAACGGCCAGAAGGAGGATGCTGGGAACTACCGCCCTGTCAGTCTGACCTCGGTGCTGGGGAAGATCATGGAACAGATCATCCTGAGTGCCATCATGTGGCACATGGGGACAACCAGGTGATCAGGCCCCGTCAGCATGGGTTCATGAAAGTCAGGTCCTGCTTGACAAACCTGATCTCCTTCTATGAGAAGGTGACCCCCTTAGTGGATGAGGGAAAGGCTGTGGATGTTCTTTACCTGGACTTTAGAAACGCCTTTGACAGCATTTCCCAAAGCATTCTCCCTGAGAAACTGGCTGCCCGTGGCTTGGACGGGAGTACTCTATGCCAGGTGAAAACCTGGCTGGATGGCTGAGCCAAAGAGTGGCCAAAGTGGTGGTGACCAAAGTTTAATGCAGGTGGCAGCTGGTCACAAGTGGTTTTCCCCAGGGCCTACAACTAGGGCCAGTTCCTTTTAATGTCTTTATCAATGATCTGGATGAGGGGATCGAGTGCACCCTCAATAAGGTTGCAGACGACACCAGGTTGGTTGGCAGTGTCGACCTGCTTGAGGGTAGAAAGGCTTTGCAGAGGGATCTGGACAGGCTGGATCGATGGGCAGAGGCCAGTGGTCTGAGGTTCAACACAGCCAAGTGCCGGGTCCTACCCTTGGGTCACAAAAATCCAATGCAGCACTACAGGCTTGGAAGTGGCGAGGTGGATGTTGGTGTCTTCTCCCAAGTAACGAGTTACATGACAAGAGGAAATGGCCAGGAGTTGTGCCAGGGAAGATTTAGATTGGATAGTAGGAAAAACATTTCTTCACTGAAAGGTTTGTCAAGCACTGGAATACTTTTATTTTCAGCCAAATCAAAGGGATTTGGTTGGTATCAGACAGCCAAGTTTAAACGCATGGGGGATGCAGGGCCCTGGGGACAGCCCAGTCCAAAAAGCCAACCCCAACAAATCTAGCCCAAAATGAAAAACCCAACAACAAAAACCCCCAACACAAAAAAAACCAACCCAAAACACCCCAAAATCCACTCCAAACAACTAGAAATCCCAGGGTTCAAAAAGCCCAACCCCAAAAATCCAGTCCCCAAAACCCAAAATCTAATCAAAAAACCATAAACCGAACCCCAAAAAACCCCAATCCCAAAAAAAACAAACAAAAAAACCCAACCCAAAATTCAACCCAACCAACCCAAAAAATCCAATCCAAAATATCCAACCCCCAAAAACCAAACCCCAAAAATCCAACCGGAAAAACCCAAAATCCAACCCAAAATATCACTCAAAAAACATAAAATCCACCTCAAAAAATCCAAGCCAAAAAAAGCAAAGCCCAAAAATTCCAAAATCCAAGCCAGAATCCAACCATTAAAAAAACCCCACCCCAACTTCCAACCCAACCGACCCAAAATCCCAGGGCTCAAGGCCAGGTCTGTCGGGGTTGGAGAAACCTGACCTACTTGAAGATGTCCCTGCCGATGGCGGCCCCATCACTGCGGGCAGCACATCAGCGGTTGCCATGCCACCACCGCCAGACACTCAGCGCTGGCCCTGCCGCCCTCATATCACAATGGCTGCCTGACACGCCCGCGAAAAGGGAAAAATCAAGGCCAAAAACTAAACCAAAAAAAAAACCCTAAAATGCAACCCAAAAAAATCAAGCCCAAAGTAATCCAAAACCCAAAACCAAACCACCCAAAAGCAAAAAAAGGAACATGAAAAAACCACAACACCAAAAAACCCAACCCAAAATTCAACCCAACCAACTCCAAAAAACCAATGCCAAAAATCCAAAATCCAACTCGAAAAACAACAATACAGGCAAAAAATACAACCCAAAAAATCCAACCCTAAAAAAACAACTCAAAACAACCCAAATCCAACCCAACCGACCCAAAATCCCAGGGGTCAAGGCCCAGTTGGACGGCATTGGAGGAACCTGACCTGCGTGAACATGTCCCTTCTCATGGCAGCCCCACCACTGCGGGCAGCA
Source organism: Larus michahellis (assembly GCF_964199755.1). Taxonomy (NCBI): domain Eukaryota; kingdom Metazoa; phylum Chordata; class Aves; order Charadriiformes; family Laridae; genus Larus; species Larus michahellis. The sequence goes on along the minus strand of NW_027436399.1, from coordinate 1,688,941 downwards.
CATCAGCGGTTGCCATGCCACCACCGCCAGACAATCAGCGCTGGCCCTGCCGCCATGTCACAATGGCTGCCTGACACGCCCATGCAGGGGTAAAAATCAAACCCAAAAAAAACCCAACCCCAAAACCCAACCCAAAAAATTGAACCCAAAAAAGTCCAAAACCCAACTCCAAACAACCCAATCCCCCCAAAAAAGAACCCAAAATTCAACCCAACCAACCACAAAATTCCAATCCAAAAAGTCCAACCCCAAAAATCCAACCCAAAAAACCCAAAATGCAACCCAAAATCTAACTGAAAAAAAAACAAATCCACCCAAAAAAATCCAACCCCAAACATCCAACCCAAAAAAATCCAAAATCCAATCCAAAATCCAAACCCAACAAAACAAAATCCACCCCAACATCCAACCCAACCAACCCAAAATCCCAGGGCTCAAGGCCAGCTTGGACGGCGTTGGAGGAACCTGACCTGCTTGAAGGTGTCCCTGCCGATGGCAGCCCCACCACTGCGGGCAGCACATCAGCGGTTGCCATGCCACCACCGCCAGACACTCAGCGCTGGCCCTGCCGCCCTCATGTCACAATGGCTGCCTGACACGCCCACCAAGGGGTAAAAATCCAATCGAACCCAAAATTCCAACCAACCAACCCATAATCAAACCCCAAATCCAACCCCAAAACGTGAACCCCAAAAAACAACTTAAATAAATGAAAAAAACAACCCCAAAAATCCAACACGAAAAATCCAACAAAAAGAATCCAGTCCAGGAAACTCAACATCCAATCCAAAAGCCAAATCAAAAAACCCAAAATCCACCCCAAACTCCAACCCAACAAACCCAGAATCCCGGGGCACAAGGCCAGGTTGGACTAACAGCGTTCTGACCTGTATCAGGAACAGTGTGGCCAGCAGGACTAGAGAAGTGACCGTCCCCCTGTACTGGGCACTGGTGAGGCCCCAGCTCGAGTGCTGTGTCCAGTTTTGCACCCCTCACCACAAAAAAGACACTGAGGGGCTGGAGCAGGTCCAGAGAAGAGCAATGAAGCTGGTGAGGAGTCTGGAGAACAAGTCTGATGAGGAGCAGCTGAGGGAGCTGGGGCTGTTTAGCCTGGAGAAAAGGAGGCTGAGGGGAGACCTTCTCGCTCTCTGCAACTCCCTGAAAGGAGGGTGTACAGAGGTGGGGGTCGGTCTCTTCTCCCAAGAAACAAGCAATAGGAGAAGAGGAAACGGCCGCAAGTTGCCCCAGCAGAGGTTTAGACTGGATATTAGGAACAATCTTTCCCCTGAAAGGTTTTTCAGGCATTGGAACAGGCTGCACAGGGAAGTGGCTGAGGCACCATCCCTGGAGGTAATTAAAAGACGGGTAGACAGAGCGATGGCACCTCTCGCTCCAGAGGCACCCAGCTGCGGCCACCACAGCCAGTCTCCCAGCAAGCGGCTCTAGAGAGCAGACGCACATTGTTGCATCGTCACGTTGCCGCGACACCGCACTGCACATTGTCATGTTGCCACGCCGCTGCCCGGCTGCTGCCCAGCCACCCCGGGGCCCACCTGGAGGCCCGTCTGGACACGCGTGTGGGCCACGCGCTCTCGCTTGGGACAGTCAAGATGTGGCTTGGACTCTAAAAATAACTGGCTGGATCCTAAAAATGCTGTTTGAGAGCTTGACAATGGGTCTTTGAATCTTAAAAAGGGCTTTGGAACTTGTAAATGAGGGTTTGTACCTAAAAATGAGGCTTTGGGTTCAAAAGCATGATAATTTGGTCCCTAAAAGAGGGGTTTGGACCATAAAAATTAAGGTTTTGACATTCAAGATGCATCTTGGACCCTAAAACTGACTGGCTTAATCTTAAAAATGCCTTTTTGGAGCCTGAAATAGAAGCTTTGGAAACAAAAAATGTGTTTTGGTACTCTTGAAAGGAGACTTTACAAAACACAACTGAGCCTGGGGGCCCCTCTCCAGCCCCCAGTGGGGTCACTAGTGTCCCCTGGTCTCACTGTGACACGGAGGTGGACAAAACTGATGCTGCCATGGAACCAGCCCAGCAGGCGGCCGCTGTCCCCACAGCCCTGGGCATAGGGCACCTGTGGGGACAGGGAGGGGGACAAGAGACCTGGAGGGACAGAGACAGGGCTGGGGACAGTGGTGTGGCCAGGACAGCTGTGGGGACAGCGATGGGGACATGGCACCTACAGGGATGACACTGGGGTCAGGGATAGGGTCAGCTGCAGGTTGTACACCTGCCCCTCCTCTGCGCTCCCACACGGGGAAGTCAGAGGGCTGAATGTGGCACGTGTGTCCCCCTCCCCGCAGTGTCCCCACACCCCAAGGTGCTCTCCCCATCTACTCAGTGTCCCCACCAAACCTGTGAGCAGCAGAAGGCTCCACGTCACCTCCGTGCTGGTGACGACCGCCTGTCTGACGCGGAGGGAGGAGGGGAAGCTGATGCAGAAGATGTGCTGGACGTCGGCTGGGTCGAACACCTCCAGGGTGTCGCTCTGCTTCAGCTCCGTCAGCATGCAGGCGTGGGGGGGCTCCCCACGGGGATCCACTGTCACTGTGGGGAGGAGGGGACGGTCAGCCAGCATGGCGGTGGCAGGGGGGGAAGGGGGAGTGAGGGGTCGGCATACATCCCTGACGCCGTGGGAGAGGGCCTGGCAGGAGCAGGCGTGACGGCCAGAGTCACGGAGCAAGAGGTGGGTCCTGCTGTAACCCAGGAGGAAGAGGTGCTGCTGGGCAAGCGCCAGCTTGTGGTAGCCATGAGAGGGGGGAGACAGGATGGAGGCCATCAGTGCTCGCTGCCAGCCACGGCCCAGGTTCTGCAGGTACAGCCCCTTGGCGTCTGGAGGTTCTGTAGGGGGAAACGCTGGGACATTGTCACTGGTTGTGGGACAAAGTGCCACCACCCCCACGCCCCCGTGGCAACGGCCGACTCCCAGTTGAGGATGGCGGCCCTCTTGCAGGGCCAGGCACTGGCGGGGGAGAGGGGTGCGGAGGGGAGGCAGTGGCACGTCGGGTCCAGGCTCAGCAGGTCGGGCAGCGTCAGGAAGGAGATGATGTGCAGCAGCTGTGGGGAGAGGGGGGCGGAGAGCATCAACCCTGGGCACCCCTGGCTTTGAGGGGGAGCCCCCAGCACCCGCCATCTCCCCCTGCTCAAGGCACCGTCTCGGGGACGCGTCTTCCCCCTCCTCACAAGCCTTCAGGCTGCTGCGGCGTCACTTGGGCTGGCGGGAGGGGAGTGGGTGAGGTGATGGTGGGCGGCCCCACAGCCAGCATCCCCCTCCTCCTCCTGGGTGCTCAGGCTGCACAGCAGCAGCACCCGCCCTTCCCCTGAGGTGATGCTGCCTCCGATTGGTCCCCTCGGCTGTCACTCTGCCCTGGGTTGGGGCCTGCCCTGCCTGGAGGCGGCTGCTGATTGGCTCCCAGGTGGTCAGGCTGCCCAGGCACAGGTCACCTGAGATGATGCCCTCTCTGATTGGCTGCCTGGGCTGTCACTCTGCCCAAGATGTTTCCTCTTATTGGCTGCCTGGCATTTCGCCCTTGCTCCGCCCATCAACTGATGGGTCAGACGCTTATTAATCATCTGTGTGCTGCTCGAACTCCAGCTGTGATTGGTGGAGCCTGCATGCCCCGCCCCCACAGGGTGCTGAGATTTTTTTTGACTTCTCCCACCTTCCCTGCAGGCCTTGAAGCTTGATTGGTTGGTTACACATCAATCGTGTGCCTTGCCCCCGCCTCCTCAAAGCCGATTGGCTGTTCAGGGCCCATAGGCGGGACAGAGAGGGGAGGGCGGACATTGCCAGGCGACAAGCTGCGCCTTTGGGTTCAGACCCTCAGGTTGGAACTGTGGGCCCTGAAGAAATGTTCTGTGTCGGACAAGATGGGTTTTAGTCCCAAAACTGAGGATTTCAGCCTTAAACATGGGGCGTTGGAAATGAAGTGGAAGCTTTGAACCATGAAATCGGGTTTTGTGCCCTCAAATGACACATTGGTACCAAAACCTGGGGCTTTACACCCTAAAAATGGGGCTTGGGAGGCTCAAAATGAGGTTTTCGGCCTTCCAAATTCTGGACTGAATCCTAAAAAGGGGGCTGTCCTCCCTGAAAATGAGATATTGGACGCTAAAAATGAGGATTTGGTCCTGGAAATGAAATTTGGATTCTGAAAATGAGGCTTTGGCCCTCCAAAATCAGACTTTGAGCCTTAAAAATGGTGCTCTCGGCCCTTCAGATGAGTCATTGGACCTAAAAGTGGGGCTTGAAAAGTATAAATGAGGTCTTGGACCCTAAAAGGGAGGGTTTGGACCCAAAAAAGGAGCCTTTCAGCCCTAGAATGAAGGTGTTGGACTCTAAAAATGACACTTTAGGGGCTAAAAAATGTGGCTTTGATCTTTAAAGGCAGGCTTTGGCCCATAAAGATGAGGGTTTAGACACTTACAGTGCAACTTGGACCCTAAAAACGACTGGCTGGATCGTCAAGACCATGCTTTGGGGCCTGAAAATGAGGCTTTGGACACTTAAGATGCAGCTTTGGACTCTGAAAAGGAGCTTTTGCAAACTGAAACGGAGCCTTTGGACCATGAAAATGGTGCTTTAGAGCCTACCATGAGGCTTTGGAAGCCCAAAGTAAGACTTTGGAAAACAAAAATGAGGCTTTGGACACTGTAAGTGTAGCTTTGGAGCCTAAACCCTCTCCCCTGCTCCTTTTGCTCTGGCAGGGCTCCAGCCAGGCTGGAGGGGACAAGAGGATAAAAGGAGTTCCCCGGGCATAGAGAAAGGCAGCGGGAGGGCTCTGGGTGGCACCCAAGGGCACACGGAGGGCCGTGGTGGGTACCCAGAGGCACGCCAAGGGCTCGGGGTGGGCATCGAGAGGCAGCCAGAGGGCTCTGGGCTGCGGCAAAGGGCACATCTAGAGCCCAGGGCCGCACCAAGGGGCAAGCAGAGGGCCTTAGGAAGCACGCAAAGAGAAATGGAGGTCCTTGGGAGGCAGCCAAAGGCCATTTGGTGGCCCCTCAGCTGCCCCGAAAGGCCCACACACTGGTCCCGGGGGGACAGGGGAAGGCAAACAGGCCTTGAGAAGACAAGAGGAGGGGTCCCGTGGCAAAGACAACAAGCTGAAGCCCATCCATTGGCAGGACACCAAAAGGCCCAGCGAGGGCCCTGGGTGGGAACCCAAAGGCCCATCAGGGCTCTTGAGGGGACCAGAGGATAAAGGCACAGAAGAAGGCGCAGCCTTCAGCAGCACCTGCAGATGGGACTCGCCTGCGGCATGAGTAGAGCTTTGCAGGGCTGGACCAGCCCCTCAGAGAGCCCAGCCGCAAAGCTTCCTACACAAGGCTAAAACCTTGGCTGCTTTTCTCTTCCCTACTTCACATTCCCTGTAAAACTGGGTCTTAGCCTGACCAGGGCTGTAGGAGGGAGGAAGACGAGGGAAAACATTGCAGGGAAAATGCCCAGACACGGTGTGGCCTGGCGTGACTCCTGTAGGTACAAGCAAGCCCTTGGGAGCGTCCTGGTTTGAGGTGAAGCAGAACCAATTTTGTGTTCAGTAATTTTACTCTGCAGCCAAGCCTCTTCTAACCAACTGAACTCTCTGACATTAACAGCGTATTGTCCAGACGCTGTTCGCTCCCAGAGTGATAAGACCTGGTTGTTTCTAGTTTATGCCAAGGAACGGTGTGCAGAGAGGCTCCTGCTCATCCTTATTGCTGTCACAGCCAAGCTCAGCTCACTGTGTTACTTGCCCCGTTGGAGGGGGGGAAGCGGAGAAGCGTAGAGGGGCGGCACCTGCGGGGAGGAGGGGACAGGACGGGGGATCCCAAACTGACCCACGGGGTATTCCATCCCACCTGCCCCACGCTCAGTATAAAAGCTGAGGGATCACATGGGGCAGTCTCTTCTTTCGACGGCCGACGTCCCAGGAGGACTCTGTCAGTTCATCTGACTTTAATCCTGATCCGTGCATTGCCAAACCCAGATCGGGAATCCAGCTCCCGTCCATCGCTGAGTCCAGTCTGGGACTTTCCCAGTGCCTGCCGGTGACGTGATCATCATCCTGGGAGTCTGATACAGTTTTGTGCATATCGTATAGATTTCAATACTTTCTTTTTATTTTATTATTCATATTTTATTAAAGTAGTTAGTTGCTTCTGTGACGCCAGAGGTGTAATGCCGGGACTGCTGAAGGTCTTCTGTTGGCCGGCGAGCATCTCGCTCAGCGCCTCAGGGGAGGGGTGGGAGGAGAGTCCGTGAGCTCTCCTCTTTGATTTCTCCTGCTTCCTCTGAAGGTGGGACTGTTGCAGGGAGGCTGAGAGGTGGCAAGACCTTCCTTGGTTGAAGCTTCTCCGAATTCTGCTCTGACATCCTTTCTTCCTCTGACTTCTTCTTCAAGGTTTCCACAACTTCAGGGTCAATGGTTTTGGCATACCCGACTGATTCTGCACGCAGCTGCTGAATTCTGGAGATGGCTTTTTGCGTGCTCTCCTTGGCAGTCTCACGGCTCACTCGAGAGACATCAGCAGCCTTTTGCAGTGGCTGCAAGATGAGCAGCTTTGCCCAAGAAGAAGAAGCGTCCAAAGGATCTGCCCCTCTGGCACTGGCAACCGAGCTTCCGCTGACCTCATCGGGAGCCCTCCTTAAGACGTGGACGGACTGGTCCAGCGCCTTCACCTGCTCCAGCACTTCCTCGACCATGGTCTCGGCCTTCTCTTTAACCTCCTGGTCTTCGGCCAGCGTAGCCTGCAGCAGCGTAGGCTGGATGCTTTTAGGTGCTTCTTCTTCTTTGGCACACTTTGGAGACTAGAATGAGGAGCAGATGATGAGGGACTGTGTTCCTTCACCTCGGTTTGCCTTCCTCTTCCTCCTCACAAGACCCCTGCCCAGAGGAGTCCCTAGCAGTCCAGCTTGAAATCCTCTGGTTTCTCTGTAGGCTAGCGGGCACAGGGAGGTTTCTGGCTTCCTGTGGCCACGAGCCAAGTGTTGTGGGCACTTCTTGGCATCCAGCAGGTGCCATGTTGCTTAGAGCAAAGGGCACTGTACCTGCCCTGGACCTCAGCACGGTGAACCAGGTGCCACGGGCCGGCCCTCCACTGCAAGCTAGTGGCTGCCTGAGTACCGCAGATCGTGTCTGGAGGACAGGCCCCAGGGCACAGCGAGCCCCCGCACGGGCTGGTACTTCCAGCGGGCTCATTGGCTCCAGCCGCGGGAGGCTCCTTGCTCCAGTCTCTTCTGCCACAGGTCCCAGCCGCTCACGGGGCACTGCTGCCCTGTATCAGGGGACCAGTTTGCCCCTTTTCAAGGCCCAATGCCAAGAAGAGTTTTTTTGAGAGCAGAAAAGGAAACAATCCCTTTTCTTTTGGCACCTGGCTGTTGTCTGACAGCCCAAGGAAATGTCCTTGGGACAGGAGGCAGTCTGAAAGTCCAGCCTCGGGCAAAGTGGGGAAGAACTCGCAAGCCAAGAACAGAGACAGGCAGCAGCCTGAAACCGTCCTCTCCCGTCATTTGCTCTTTGGCAGCTTGACAGCCTGACTGCCATGGCCGAGGGAGCATTACCCTTCACCCGGGCATAGATACCACCCCACACTATCCGGAAACACTTCCCGAGAGGTTGTTGCAGGGGACAGAAGGCCGGCAGCATTTAATGGGCCCCCTGCTAATGACAACTGGGCTAATCAAAGACCCCCTTGAAGAGAAAACCAACCCACGAATGGCCAAGCACCGGCACTGTCAGGTTCAGGGACGCTGCATCTTTGGATGCAGAAGTCTTTGGATGAAAACCAGAGGTTTTCAACCAGACGCGAAACCAGCACCATGAACCGTGCGGCCATTTAGTGCAGCTCACAGGTTCGTGCTAAATGTGCGAGTCCACGCGCAGAAGTGGCCACTGAGAGTGCCCAGGCACACTTTTGTGTCAGAAGGGGCTAGTGCCTCCTGTCCGAGATACACGGGAAGGAAAGCGCCCACTTCTTGGTCTCTGACAGCCACCTTCAAACGACATCAGGACACACACCAGCCAGGCAGCACTTCCTCAGCAACCAAGCACGGCTCACAAGCCCCGAGGAGCTGCATCTGTGTGTGTGGCAGCACCCTCTCCCAAGGCCCGGGTACCAAGGCACGAGCGCACAGCGGAGGCGGCCCCCAGCACCCACGCGGCTCCTACTCACCAGCTTCCCTGCGAGAGCGGACTTTTTGGAGCTGCTCTGGGTGCCTGGCTGTCTCCTCTTTGCAAGCTGCTGCTGCTGCTGCTGTTGGCTCTCGGCCTGCTGGAGGAGGTCTTGCTCTTTTTGAAGAGCCTTCAGTCTTTCAATCCGCTGCTTGATCACCGTGAGGTGCCTGTCAAGAGGAAGGAAGGCAGCTGAGAAGGAGCCGCTCTGTCCATCTGGGCCGGGATGTTTTCCGCTCAGCCGCTCCCGTCATCCTGCTCCCAGCTGCTTTGCTCCAGGAGCCCCGGCAGCAGCTTCCAGCTGCCTGCCCAAGGCTCCAAAGACAGACTGTGCCAACGTGTTTGCATCCGGCACCGGCTCCTTCCACCGCCGGGCTTTGTCTGTTCACTGGGCATGAGGCTCCAGGACTTCTCTTGGGGACCACGGGCCCCCTTCAAGAGCAAGCGTTACTTGGCCTTTTCTCACCTCTGCTTCCTCCTCCTCTCTCCACCTGGCAAACTCTTTCTCTCCTCCTGCAGCAGCCACTCTCGCAGGCAAGAAACGTCAATCCTTCCCGGCAGTTCAGGGGCATCGTCTAATTTGGCCGGGTCTTGCCGGAGCTTTTTCTGAAAGGTAACACCGGTTTGGGGTTCACTGTTGCCTGGACAAGCGCTCACGCCCCTGCATGCTGAGGCGTCCCGCAGGCCCAGCCTAGCGACGAGGGCAGGAGAGAAATGCTTCCCTCGGGACCCCGCGTGCTTGCAGGTGACTTTTCTGCCCATGCCCACCCCGCTCTCTGCGCTAGCTCTGCTGGCGGCCCAGTCGTCCTTTCCCTGCCACACCACGCGTCCCAGCAGCACAGCCCTCACTTCTGCATTGGGTGCCTCCCCTTCCCGAGATGCCGCAAGGGAAGCCCCAGCCCTCGGCACCGTGCCGCTGACCGGTGCCCACCAACACCCCGCTGTGTCTGCCTCCTCTCGCATGAACCATCATTAAACCAAAGGTCTCTCAGCACTCTGTCTACCCGTCTTTTAATTACCTCCAGGGATGGTGCCTCAGCCACTTCCCTGTGCAGCCTGTTCCAATGCCTGAAAAACCTTTCAGGGGAAAGATTGTTCCTAATATCCAGTCTAAACCTCTGCTGGGGCATCTTGCGGCCGTTTCCTCTTCTCCTATTGCTTGTTTCTTGGGAGAAGAGACCGACCCCCACCTCTGTACACCCTCCTTTCAGGGAGTTGCAGCGAGCGAGAAGGTCTCCCCTCAGCCTCCTTTTCTCCAGGCTAAACAGCCCCAGCTCCCTCAGCTGCTCCTCATCACACTTGTTCTCCAGACTCCTCACCAGCTTCATTGCTCTTCTCTGGACCTGCTCCAGCCCCTCAATGTCTTTTTTGTGGTGAGGGGCGCAAAACTGGACACAGCACTCGAGGTGGGGCCTCACCAGTGCCCAGTACAGGGGGACGGTCACTTCTCTAGTCCTGCTGGCCACACTGTTCCTGATACAGGTCAGAACGCTGTTAGTCCAACCTGGCCTTGTGCCCCGGGATTTTGGGTTTGTTGGGTTGGAGTTTGGGGTGGATTTTGGGTTTTTGGATTTGGCTTTTGGATTGGATGTTGAGTTTCCTGGACTGGATTCTTTTTGTTGGATCTTTCCTGTTGGATTTTTGGGGTTGTTTTTTCATTTATTTAAGTTGTTTTTTGGGGTTCAGGTTTTGGGGTTGGATTTTGGGTTTAATTATGGGTTGGTTGGTTGGAATTTTGGGGTTTGATTTTTACCCCTGTGCGGGCGTGTCAGGCAGCCATTGTGACATGAGGGCGGCAGGGCCAGCGCTGAGTGTCTGGCGGTGGTGGCATGGCAACCGCTGATGTGCTGCCCGCAGTGGTGGGGCTGCCATCGGCAGGGACATGTTCAAGCAGGTCAGGTTCCTCCAACGCCGTCCAAGCTGGCCTTGAGCCCTGGGATTTTGGGTCGGTTGGGTTGGATTTGGGTTGGTTTTAGTTGCTTTTTTAGGGTTGGATTTTTTGGGTTTGGATTTTTTGTTTGAGTTTTTCGGTTGTGTTTTTGGATTTTTTGGGGTTGTATTTCTGGGATTGGATTGTTTGGATTGGATTTTTTGTGGGTGTTTTTTTTTGGTTTTGGTTGGATTTTGGGTCGGATTTTGGGTTTTTCGCATTGGATTTGTAAAGTTAGATTTTTTGTGTTGATTGGGTTGAATTTTGGGTTACATTTTGGGTTGGGTTTTTAATTTTTTTGGGTTGGATTTTTCGGGTTAGACATATTGCGTTGGATTTTTTGGGATTGGAGTTTTTGGGATGGATTGTTTGGTTTTTTTCAGTTAGATTTTGGGTTGTATTTTTTTTTTTCGGTTGGATTTTTTGGGTTAGAGATTTTGAGTTGGTTGGGTTCAATTTTGGGTTGGGTTTTTTTGAGGTTGGGTTTTTTGGAGTTGGGTGTTTCGGTTTGGTTGGGTTGAATTTTGGGTCGGATATTTTGGGATTGGGTTTCTTGGAGTTGGCTTTTGGATTTTTTTGGGTTCAGTTTTTGGGGTTGGATTTTGGGGTGGTTTTTTTGGATTTAGTTTTTGGCCTTGATTTTTGCCTTTGCGTGGGCGTGTCAGTCAGCCATTGTGACATGAGGGCGGCAGGGCCAGCGCTGAGTGTCTGGCGGTGGTGGCATGGCAACCGCTGATGTGCTGCCCGCAGTGGTGGGGCTGCCATCGGCAGGGACATGTTCAAGCAGATCAGGTTCCTCCAACGCCGTCCAAGCTGGCCTTGAGCCCTGGGATTTTGGGTTAGTTGGGTTGGATGTTGGGGTGGATTTTGTTTTGTTGGGTTTGGATTTTGGATTGGATTTTGGATTTTTTTGGGTTGGATGTTTGGGGTTGGATTTTTTTGGGTGGATTTGTTTTTTTTTCAGTTAGATTTTGGGTTGGATTTTGGTTTTTTGGGTTGGATTTTTGGGGTTGGACTTTTTGGATTGGAATTTTGTGGTTGGTTGGGTTGAATTTTGGGTTCTTTTTTGGGGGTATTGGGTTGTTTGGAGTTGGGTTTTGGACTTTTTTGAGTTCAATTTTTTGGGTTGGGTTTTGGGGTTGGGTTTTTTGGGGTTGATTTTTACCCCTGCATGGGCGTGTCAGGCAGCCATTGTGACATGGCGGCAGGGCCAGCGCTGAGTGTCTGGCGGTGGTGGCATGGCAACCGCCGATGTGCTGCCCGCAGTGGTGGGGCTGCCATGAGAAGGGACGTGTTCAAGCAGGTCAGGTTCCTCCAATGCCGTCCAACTGGGCCTTGACCCCTGGGATTTTGGGTCGGTTGGGTTGGATTTGGGTTGTTTTGAGTTGTTTTTTTAGGGTTGGATTTTTTGGGTTGTATTTTTTGCCTGTATTGTTGTTTTTCGAGTTGGATTTTGGATTTTTGGCATTGGTTTTTTGGAGTTGGTTGGGTTGAATTTTGGGTTGGGTTTTTTGGTGTTGTGGTTTTTTCATGTTGCTTTTTTTGCTTTTGGGTGTTTTGATTTTGGGTTTGTTCAGGTTGGGTTTTGGATTATTTTGGGCTTGATTTTTTTGGGTTGCATTTTAGGGTTTTTTTTTTGGTTTAGTTTTTGGCCTTGATTTTTCCCTTTTCGCGGGCGTGTCAGGCAGCCATTGTGACATTGCGGCGGCAGGGCCAGCGCTGATTGTCTGGCGGTGGTGGCATGGCAACCGCTGATGTGCTGCCCGCAGTGGTGGGGCCGCCATCGGCAGGGACATCTTCAAGTAGGTCAGGGCTGCTGGTGGAAAACCTGGAAACCTGCTACAGCTCCGCCACCCTGACTGTCCTCCCACTGGGCACAGCACCATCTCTGCTCACAGCGCTCTTAGGGCTATTTCCTGCACCTTTGGCAGGTACAGAGTGGCTCCTGCTGGTGGCCACATGCTATGACCAGTACTTGGCTCTGTGCCACCCCCTGCTCTCTGCAAGACTCCTGAACTGGAAGGGTTGTCGCTAGAAGACAGCTGCACCTTGGCTGGGGGGATTTCTGTCATCTGCAGTAATCATTTCCTTCTTGTCCCAGACACATTGGCTGGCCCTGATGTACTAGACCACTTTTGTGATTTTGCCCCAAGGCTGGAGCTCTCCTGCAGTGACACCATGACGCTCATGCTCTCAGCTTTGGAAACGTGCTGTTTAGATCCAGTCTTCCCCTTCCTGGTCACACTGGCATCTTGTGTGTGCATCAGAGCTTCCATGGCCACCGAATTAATTCGCATCAGGTGCAGGGATGCTTTACATGTGCCCTTATACAGCCCTGACCATATCAAGAATCCTTCAATACTCCTTCAGGAGTTTGTTTGATTTCCCAAGGAGTATCAGTACCTATTAAAAAAAATATAAACATACATATGTCCAATGCAGCAGTCTGCATCTCTGTTAGAAGCCTTGAAGCAGTGTCCGGGGGAGCAGGGCTTGAGGTGTGAGCATCCCGTGAGTTGACGGATCCCCTTTCCCAGCAGATGGGGTCAGGGCTTGGCTGTCCTGCTTGGTGACACACATCAAGGGCTTTCACAACCACATGCCACGTTTGATTTTCCACCTCGAAGCAGCACCTCTGACTTCCTGCTTCACCAGCCTCCAAGGACTCTGGGAAACTCTTGGAGGTTTGCTGCTGACTTTTACTTGTCTTGAGGCTTGTTCAGTCTTTCAGGATCTGCAGTTCAGGCACTTGGCACCAGAGGGCTCATTAACATGCAAAACGCCCTAACAAGTCAAGTCTCTCTGGGCATATTTTTCCTTAAAGTCTTCAATTCTCATGTGCTTAATTAGAGAAGTTTCAGGAATGTAATCAAAGTGAAATAATATGACTACTAAACAACAAGAAGAAAGGATTTCTTTTTTCTTTTTCCTACTTTATTTTTCTGCTTATACATGAATGGAAATCAGCAGTCTCTACATGATACTGATCCTGAGCGTCTGCTAATGCAGCCTGAACAGATATGAAAATCAAGACCCTTTGTGTTCCACAACCTATGGCCAGTCTTCATCCTGCCCCCAACCCAGCATTTCTCTCATCAGCCCCCTGGGACTTACAGCAGCCCTGTTCAAATCTGAGCTTCCTCCACTGAAGCTGCGCGGTTCAGCGCATTGGCACCGGTTCCCACCTGGGTTACTTGGAGAACGAGCAGCACACGGACACAGAAGGGTGTTTGTCACTTGCCAACAAATGGAAACAAAGGAATGCATAGCTCAGTAAAAAAATGAGACATTCCTCAGCTATGTGTAAAGTCCACATTACCCCCACCAAAATCTGCTTCCTACAGTGGCTACCCTTAGACCAACAGAAAACATAATTTTTGTTAAATCACAGATCCCAAGACTTCCCAAAAGATTCCCTGTCCTGGACTTTCTTTCTTTGTCCATAATTGTTCTTTTAGACGCAGTGAGGCTTACACTCACGTCACGAGCTCCCTCGATTCGGAGAGAGAAGCAAAGAGACAAAGTAAATCAAATGGTCTTTTGAATACACAAATCTGCCTAAAGGGGGCCCTGAGCAGCAACAAGCTTTTGGACAAATCATGGAATAAGAGAATGATGGAATGTGTGGGGTTGGAAGGGACCTTGAAAGGTCATCTAGTCCAACCCCCTGCAGTAAGCAGGGACACCGACAACTAGATCAGGTTGCTCAGAGGCTCATCAAACCTGGCCTTGAATGTCTCCAGGGATGGGGCCTCCAGCCCGTCTCTGGGCAACCTGTGCCACTGTCTCACCACCCTCAGTGGAAAGAACTTCTTCCTAAACTCTAATCTAAACCTGCCCTGCTCTAGTTTAAAACCATTGTCCCTCGTCCTAAGGCTACATGCCCTTGCAAACAGCCTTGCAACAGCTTTCTGACAGGGCCCCTTCAGGTACTGGAAGGCCGCTATAAGGTCTCCCTGGAGCCTTATATGAGCACATTGTTAGCTCACGTCCAGCTTTTCATCCACCAGGACCCCCAAGTCCTTTTCCACAGGGCTGCTCTCTATCACGTCATCCCCCAGCCTGTATTGGTAACGAGGGTTGTCCTGACCCAAGTGTAGGACCTTGCACTTGGCCCACCTTGATTGCCGTGTCCAGTTTTGCGCCCCTCACCACAAAAAAGACACTGAGGGGCTAGAGTAGGTCCAGAGAAGAGCAATGAAGCTGGTGAGGAGTCTGGAGAACAAGTGTGATGAGGAGCAGCTGAGGGAGCTGGGGCTGTTTAGCCTGGAGAAAAGGAGGCTGAGGGGAGACCTTCTCGCTCTCTACAACTCCCTGAAAGGAGGGTGTACAGAGGTGGGGGTCGGTCTCTTCTCCCAAGAAACAAGCAACAGGAGAAGGGGAATCGGCCGCCAGTTGCCCCAGCAGAGGTTTAGACTGGATATTAGGAACAATCTTTCCCCTGAAAGGTTTTTCAGTCATTGGAACAGGCTGCACAGGGAAGTGGCTGAGGCACCATCCCTGGAGGTAATTAAAAGACGGGTAGACAGAGCGATGGCACCTCTCGCTCCAGAGGCACCCAGCTGCGGCCACCACAGCCAGTCTCCCAGCAAGCGGCTCTAGAGAGCAGACGCACATTGTTGCATCGTCACGTTGCCGCGACACCGCACTGCACATCGTCATGTTGCCACGCCGCTGCCCGGCTGCTGCCCAGCCACCCTGGGGCCCACCTGGACGGCCGTCTGGACACGCGTGTGGGCCACTCGCTCTCGCTTTGGACAGTCAAGATGTGGCTTGGTCTCTAAAAATGACTGGCTGGATCCTAAAAATGCTTGTTTAGAGCTTGACAATGGGTCTTTGAATCTTAAAATGGGCGTTGGAACTTGTAAATGAGGGTTTGTACCTAAAAATGAGGCTTTGGGTTCAAAAGCATGATAATTTGGTCCCTAAAAGAGGGGTTTGGACCATCAAAATTAGGGTTTTGATATTCAAGATGCATCTTGGACCCTAAAACTGACTGGCTTAATCTTAAAAATGCCTTTTTGGAGCCTGAAATAGAAGCTTTGGAAACAAAAAATGCATTTTTGTACTCTTGAAAGGAGACTTTACAAAACACAACTGAGCCTGGGGGCCCCTCTCCAGCCCCCAGTGGGGTCGACAGTGTCCCCTGGTCTCACTGTGACACGGAGGTGGACAAAACTGATGCTGCCATGGAACCAGCCCAGCAGGCGGCCGCTGTCCCCACAGCCCTGGGCTAATTACTGAAAATTACAGCTACTTTGACAAGTAACAGTAAGTGTTGGGAAGGAAATAAAAGAGCTTTAGTGCATCATCATGAAGAATAAGAGTTGCCTTGCAGCAACGTCCTCTCTGTTGTTAGTGATAGTACCACGAATTCCAAAACATGCTTGAGAGTTTCTCTATTTTCCCTTGTCTCTGAAACTCAGCCTCTCAGACCTGGACAGGACTACTTCAAATCTCTGCAACCCAAATCTCTCCCGTTGTTTCTCACGCTTTTACCCCAAGACCTTTCTTCCCATCACTTCCGCACACTGTGGAGTCTCTTGTTTATCTGGTCCTCTCTCACACAGCCTTGCTGAAAAATTTTCTCTAAGTCGTGATCCCACTTGTATCACCTCATGTTATGTACAGCTCCAGCCCCCTTCTGCAGAGCTCTATGGACTGGGCAGATTTCCTTTTTTTCCTGCTCATTCACCTTCACTCTCTGTTTTTGCTGTATTCATACCAGTTGTTGTCTGAAGCAACACATTTATCTCCTCACAACTTCACCTATTTCCAGTTGCAGGCTGAGACATTTCCCTCAGCCATCATGAGATGTCAGGCATGACTCAGCTATGTCTTTAAAAAGTGGAGAAACTGAAAAATGAGATTTAGCTGCTCAAAGGGAAACTGCTAAACTCATGGAAGGGGAATAAAAAACAAACCCCAAAAAACCCAGGGAAGCAGAAAAGAAGCCAATTCAATCTGGGTTTACCTCAACGGCACAGCAACAGAAAAGGCTTCTCCGCACCTCCACCTCTCTGCGTTCAAACCTGGGCCTGTGCCCCACGTTATCCCCATGTTAGACAAAGTTTGCCCCGAGAGGCTGAACTCACACTGTTTCTGTTGTCTGCATGATGGTTCACATCCAGAAGGGGCCTGGAGACAAAGCTTGTATTTGAGCTGCGTGCATGAGAAGGAAAAAAGGACGGGGTCACGTCACTACACTGCAAATCTCTGTATTTGTGCAGATTCATTTCACCCCAATGCCTAAAACCTGGTTGAGTGATTCTTACCCCAGCTGCCTTGGGTGGCTGTGTGGCCAATAGCACAAATAACCCCTTCCAGCGGGAAGTATCTCCTGCCCTTGTGTGAGGTTAATGCACTCCCTGATTTCTCTGAAGCCCTACATATAACCCAACAGCTTCCAGTCTCTCCTTTTGGGTTACCCAACAAAATTAGGATTAAGACAACAATATCATCTCCCACCAGGACCGAAAGACCAAAGTCAGAAAGGCTGTGAGGAATCAGTGCTATGGCTTGGAGTAGCCATGGCCAGGGCCAGGCGCTGCAGGGTGATTTCCTCCTCTCAAAGCTGTAGAATGGCAAATATGGAGAGAGGTCAGTAGAGCTACTCCAAGCGGTCACTGCATGAGAAATATGCCATCCACAGCCTGTATATCTGGGTAACTCGGCTCTTGTCAGAGTCGATGGAGAAATAATGAGTATAGTCTATGAGAACTGAAAAATGGTTCATGTGACCCAAGGGTCTGACTTGGGTGACACACAGTAGTGCCTCCAGATGATGAGGAAGCAGAAGGCAGCTGCTCAGTCCCTGAGGGTGATATCAGTGTGCTAGTCTGTCCATCCCAGTTGTGCTCCCACGATGTTCAAATTTGTGTTGGTTTTTTTTTTCTGTTTTTGTTTTTTTCGGATTTTTTTTTTCTGATGCTGTTACCATGAGATCCATTTTTAAAAAGGGTAGAAAGGAGGACCCTGCGAACTACGGCCCTGTCAGCCTCACCTCTGTGCCTGGCAAGATCATGGAACAGATCCTCCTAGAGGCTGTGCTAAGGCACATGGAGGACAGCAAGGTGATTCGAGACAGCCAGCATGGCGTCACCAAGGGCAAGTCCTGCCTGACCAATCTAGTGGCCTTCTACAATGGAGTGACCACATCAGTCGACAGCGGAAGAGCTACAGATGTTGTATATCGGGGCTTCGTAGGGCCTTTGAAACGGTCCCCCACAACATCCTTCTCTCTAAATTGGAGAGATATGGATTGAATGGATGGACTGTTCAGTGGATGTGGAATTGGTTGGATGATGGCATCCAGAGGGTAGTGGTCAATGGCTCGACATTTGCAAGGGTATGTAGCAATAGGAAGAGGGGCAATGGTTTTAAACTAAAGCAGGGCAGGTTTAGATTAGACATTAGGAAGAAGTTCTTTCCACTGAGGGTGGTGAGACAGTGGCCCAGGTTGCCCAGAGAGAGGGTGGAGGCCCCATCCCTGGAGACATTCAAGGCCAGGCTGGATGAGGCTCTGAGCAACCTGATCTAGTTGAAGATGTCCCTGCTCACTGCAGGGGGCTTGGACTAGATGACCTTTCAAGGTCCCTTCCAACCCAATACATTCTATCATTCTATGAGTCTGTGATTCTATGAGTCCATACCCACCCATCACCCTCCTTGTGGCCCAGTCCCTGAGCAGTTAAAAAGGGAGCTTCTTTCATCAAATTTCTCTCACAGATTTCCTACCAATATTTTGAGGGGAGAAATGTTCCTCAGAGGAACTTCTATATTTAGAATGGTGCATTTTGCATCTCTACTTCTGCCGCTCTCTTTCTTCTTCTTCCTCTGTCTATTCTGTCTTCAAAGAGCTCTCCAAGGAAAAGATCCATTGAACCCTAGAATGGTTCAGGTTGGAAGAGACCCCTGAACACCCTTGTACCGGGTCTGGCTGGGATGGAGTTAACTTTCCCCATAGCAGCCATACCCTGCTGTGCTTCCTACTCGTGCCTAGAATGGTGCTGATCCCGCACCAGTGTTTTGGCTATCGCTGAGCAGCGCTCGCACTGCATGAAGGCTGTCCCTCCAACCTCCTCTAAAGGCAGTACACTCGGGGTGGGCAAGTGGTTGGGATGGGCCATAGATGGGACAGCTTTACTGAATTGACCAAAGGGATATTCCATGCAATGTGGCAACATTCTCAGCCATAAAAGCTGAGAGAAAGGAATTGGGAGGACATTCGCTATTAACACATTTGTCTTCCATAAAAACCGCTACATGTACTGAATCCTTGCCTCCCAGGAGGTGACTTGACATTGTCTGCTGATGGGAAATAGAGAAAAACGTCTTCCTCGGTTTGCCTTTTCTTCTGCATGTGGCCTTTGCTTTTAAGCTTTTTCTTTTTTTTTTTTAATGTCTTTTATTAGATGATTTTTCCCTCCTTCTACTTACTTTTATTTTGACCCATTAGTTTTTTCACCTTATTTTGTCTTCGTCTCTTGCTGAGAAGCACACAGGTTGTTCCTGGCATCACACCCAGCACTGTCAGGGCGCTGGCAGGGCTGCTCAGAGACACGAGTCCTTCCCTGGCACGGGCAGAGGCCCTGCAGCAGACTCCATGGCCTCCTGTTGCCACTCCCAGAGGCCGGCAGCACCTCAGCCCCGCGCTGTGTCTCCCTGCTCGGCACCTCTCTGAGATGCCCCACGGCGTGAGGAATGGACACAGGGACCTGGGCTCAAGGAAGCCCATCCCAGTGCTGCATTCAGGGGCTTTCCCAGGGGACGTTACTCTCCAAGTGAAGTGACCTCCAGACACTGTCTGCCCCACAGGCCTTCATTGAAGCCCCGGGAATAGCTGATGGTGTTTGGGCTTACTCGGGTTCATCTCACCCCACGCACACGACGTGCATGCTTGCATCTGGTTCCTACAATACAAACATGGACTTCTTCAGAAGACCAACCAACCTCCCCAAGCTGGGGCGAGAGGCCAGTGGTGGTTGTTACTGGATAAGTTGTAAGCATGACCCTAGGGCATCTTACCCCTAGTGTCCATCACAGCCAGGGACAGAGAAGAACCTGCTCTGCTGGTCCTTCCTGTCTTTCCCAGGAGCCCTGGCTGGGCGAGGGACCTGCTGCTTGTCCCCCCCTGCACACTCACACAGTTAAGCTGCACACAGGTGTTTTCGATTGCGGGGCGCTTTCCTGGGCATTTCCTTGAGAGCAACTTTGGAAGAAGGCCTGAGCCTTCAGGCACCGCCCTGCGGCAATGCCACGGTGTGACGGAGGAGCTGTTGGGGAGGCCAGCTCTGCCGGAGAAGCGCCCAGGGCCTGTCCCTGCCTGTGGGGACAGGACAGCACACAGCAGGAGTATGAGCTGCCAGAGCACTCGGTCCTTACAGCAACACCTGCGCTCAGCAGGAGAGTGTGGAAACAGAAAGAGAATAAGTCTGAAAAGAGCACGGCTGGTGCTCCCTGACAGTGCTGCTGTGCTGAGACCCTTTCCCCTCCACCTCTGCTCACAGGCACAGCCCTGCAGCTCCAGAGCAGGGCCCAAAGGAAGGATCTTGGGCAAACAAGTCGCTAGAAGATTCTTTCTTTTGTTTAAAGAGACAGAGAGCACTGGTCCTCTTTTACAATGTCTGTGGGATTCACAAATTAAGGTAGATGCATAGTTAACAACAGCAAAAATGATGACACTTCTTTGTGGACAGCATTATACAAAGAAAACCAATGCCAAAATCACAAACTCAAACCAAAACTAACAAAACCTACAGAAGATGGGCTTGCCCTGTAACAAGTTACATTCTGAGTGGTTTCCAAAACAAGACCGAAGAAGTTTATTGCTTCTGAAAATCATCTGGTCATCAGTTTCCACAGGGCATCCTTGAGCTCCTGGTTCCTCATGCTGTAGATGAGGGGGTTCACGGCTGGAGGCACCACTGAGTACAGCACAGCCACCACCAGGTCGAGAACTGGGGAGGAGATGGAGGGGGGCTTGAGGTAGGCAAACACGGCAGTGCTGACAAGCAGGGAGACCACGGCCAGGTGAGGGAGGCACGTGGAAAAGGCTTTGTGCCGTCCCTGCTCAGAGGGGATCCTCAGCACAGCCCTGAAGATCTGCACATAGGACAGCACGATGAAAACAAAACAACCAAATGCTAAACAGACACTAACAACAATAAGTCCAACTTCCCTGAGGGAGTCTGACTGTGAGCAGGAGAGCTTGAGGATCTGGGGGATTTCACAGAAGAACTGGTCCAGGGCATTGCCCTGGCAGAGGGGCAGGGAAAATGTATTGGCCGTGTGCAGGAGAGCATAGAGAAACCCACTGCCCCAGGCAGCTGCTGCCATGTGGACACAAGCTCTGCTGCCCAGGAGGGTCCCGTAGTGCAGGGGTTTGCAGATGGCAACGTAGCGGTCATAGGCCATGACAGTGAGAAGGGAAAACTCTGCTGCAGCACAGAAAAAGAAAAAAAAGACTTGTGCAACACATCCTGTGTAGGAAATGGCCCTGGTGTCCCACAGGGAACTGGCCATGGATTTGGGGACAGTGGTGGAGATGGAGCCCAGGTCAAGAACAGAGAGGTTGAGGAGGAAGAAGTACATGGGGGTGTGGAGGCGGTGGTCACAGGCGATGGCGGTGATGATGAGGCCGTTGGCCAGGAGGGCAGCCAGGTAGATGCCCAGGAAGAGCCCGAAGTGCAAGAGCTGCAGGTCCCGTGTGTCTGTGAATGCCAGGAGGAGGAACTGGGTGATGGAGCTGCTGTTGGACATCTGCTCTTTCTTGGCATGGGGGCCTTGTCCAAAGGAGGAAAAAAACAGAAAAAAAATTAGGACAGACGCCTTATAGCAAAGACAGTCTCCTTTTCTGTGTGTTTTTGATTTTCTATCATCACGTCTGGTAACTGTTCTTTTTAGGGGAAGAAATCCTCATTTTTATGACTGAAAATGTGGAAAATGTGGAGTCTTAAGACAGGACAGGACACAAGGCTCTGATCTCTGTGGTTTAGTGCAAAGCCAGGAGAGCTGCCGTGTCCATCAGTCTTTTTTCTGTCTGCCCTGTGCTTCTGCTTGTGCTGCCTTGAAGATGACTTCACTCACAAATCCCTCTTAAAAAAACCCACAAAGAACTGAACTCATGAGGGAACAGCGGAGCACTGTTTGAACGGACAAATATACAAATTCTTCTCTTCCCAAACCAGAGTTAGAGCTGTGATGGAGAGAGCAGGACACAACCCCTCACAGAGACAATCAAAGGACTCTGCGAGGACAGTGCCCGACCCCCAGGGAAAGGCTCAGCCCTCCCTAGGATCCCACAGGAGAGCTCTGCCTTTCTGGGGGCAGCTGGCAAGCCCAGCAGGACAGGCAAAGCAGAGAGTCTGGGGTCCCGGAGACGAGGTGTTCTGAGGGGAGAGTCAGCTCATTGCCCACCAAAGAACACCCAGAAGACGTCTCCAGTGAAGGACCAACAGAGAGATGCCTGAACGCCCCCTCCCCAGTGCGTGTTGGCAGTTTCCCCCAGCCCTTGCCCATGTCTCTGCTGCCTGGAGCTGCCCCTGCCAGGAGCTGCTGCTCTGTGCCCACGTCTCCTCCCTGTCCCTGCTCCCACAGCCCATCCCACCCGCTGGGGGCTCAGCTCTGCCCTGCAGACCCCTCCTGGCAGCAGGGCACTGCCCAGGGCCATCTCCCTCTTTGTGGCTCCTCAGGAGGAGAGGAGAGAAAGCCTGATGCTGGAAGCAAAGGTGCTGCTGGTGCTGTGTGTAGGGAGAGGAGGGGCTGAAGGCACTTTGTGAGCTTTCTGGCAGATCTGCTGATCCCTCAGTGGAACAGTGACAGCTCCTTTCCCTCAGGAGACAGCTGAGAGCACAGACCCTGCAATGTCTTCATCTTCCAGGCAGCCCCTGCCTTGTCTTTCCTCTGTAAATGCTGCCTCTGCCAGTGCTCTGGGGGAGATCTGCAGCTGTGGGCAGCCCTGACCCACACAGCACACACTCGAAAAAGAGCCAAAGGACCCTGCCCTGAGGGGAGTCTCTCCTTTTCCCCACAGCTTCTCCCCACAGACGCTCGGGGGGGAACTCCTTGGGCAGGCTGAGAGCTGACCCTGGCAAGCAGCAGAGTCCCTGCCCCGGCACACAGAGCCCTGGGCTGCAGGGACCCTGCTCTCAAGGACAGCCCTGGGCACCCCTGCCTGCACACCCACCTGTCTTCAAAACCCTGCCACAGTCCCTCGCAGAAGGCAGCCCTCCTTCCTTGTCGCTGCGATGGTGCAGCAGGGCATCCCTGCTCGGAAGCACGGCCTCCTTCTCCACAGCAGAGAAGCCAGGAGAGAACGAGCTCAGAACTCTCCTCCCACTCCCAGCTGCCTTTATCCTCTCTGTGCCTGGCTCCTCTCGGGTGCCTGCAGGCAGTGCCCTCAGCCCTGCTGCGCTTGGCAGAGGAGCTGCTCCTGGGCAGAGCTGTCTCTCTGCAGCGCTGCCCGCTTGCCATCAGCTCCCTCCATGCCAGGAGCCCAGCCCAGCTCAGCAGCAGAGGACCAGCCCAAGGCAGCCCTTTCTCTGCCCCCTCGGGGCTCCCTCCAGGTGTCCCTGGGGCTCCAGGGGAACCTGCTGGGAAACAGGATGAAGTCACCACTGATGTTCCCTCCCTCAGCTGGGCAGAGACACTTCTTTCCTGCAGTTGCATTTCTCAATTAGACAGATATAAGTCCAAGAATATCTTTTTTGTTTCATTTTTTAGTAGGACACCCAGACAATGCTGGGGAAGAATCTGCTTTAACTGTTCTGAGAAAAGCGATTCAGCCAAGTCAATGGAGGGTCCTCATCCTGGGCTTGGAGGCCTCTGGGCTAAAAGAGGAGCATGCCACAAACCCAGGTGGAGGTGGGATTCCTCTTGTCTCACTTCAGATGTGCCCCAAATAGGCTCCTGTATGTGAGCTCCTTGTCTCAGCTCCCTTGCTAAGGAATGAAGATGGAGGGCAGGAATCAGATGTGCTGACACAGACACCTGGGGACACATTTGGTGCCAGAGGTGACCAAGATGCATGCTGGTCACCGCAAGCTCTAATGCAGCAGTTCATAGAGACAGGGCAGTATCTGGGGGCATCTTCTTGGAGGCTGGTCAGAAAATATTTTGGCCAGCTTCGATGAGAGGAGACGACCACACATAGGACAAGTGAACCTGTAACTCTTCCTTATGTCCAGGGCAGCCCATGGAGGGATTCAGCTGACCAAATGGAGTCATGTGGCACAGGGAAAGACAAGTCTCTCTCATTGTGGTAATTGTCTTATGTGCCTAACTTTATTCAGGGCAGCTGAATCTTACTTTAATTGACACATTCAGGCCTGTGGTGCTGTGGGAGGTGCCAGGGCTCTCCAGCACAACTGCACGCAGCTGACATGGACAGCACAGGTCCTGTACAGGAGCCCCGTCCCCATCCAGACTAGCTGTGGGACAGGCATCCCCCAGGGCATCTCAGAGAGAGACGCTGCCTTTGGGCCACTGACTGAATCCCACCACTGCAGTGACGCAGGGGCTGTCCCTTCTCTTTACGGTAGATGCCGGGCAGGGCATGAATACCAAGCACATCACACCAGGGTCTCCACACGTGTTCCTTCACTCTCACACTCTGCTGGTTCTTCTCTCCTCCAGAGTTTAACCATCCCCTTGATGATACAGTCATGGATCAGGCCAATGATTTTCACCGTGGACCTCAATCACAGGATTTCCACACTCAAGGACATTGTCAACATCATCTCTTCCTTCCTGAGATCAGCTTCCCCTCCAGCACAGGCCCTCAGGGCTGCAGAGACACAACAGAGAGCAAAGCCCTCTCCTGCTCAGACTGACTGCTGAGCTCTGTTTCTCTCTGGCCTGTCAGAAAGCAGGGTTTGTTCTCTTTGAGAGAACCTCATTTCTTCTTCACACGACTATCTCCCATCCACTCCAGCATGTCTCTGCTCTGAAGCAAAGCCTTTGCACAACTGAGGTCTTGAGGTCTTGGAAGAAGGTTTTCCCACTGCAATTTTGCTCTCAGCCCAAACGTGTCACAGCTGAGGTGCTGCAGCCCAGACATGCCCCTGATGCCCTCAGCCTGGGGCCCAGAGAGGAGGAGCTGGAGCTGTGTGTGCAACCTCTTCCTTCCACTTGGAGGAAGAACAGCTGAGGGGTGTTGGGACAGCTCACATGCCTGGGCTGCTGTGATGGGTGGGCTCAGGAGATCAGGAGGCCAGGAAGGTCAGGAGGGGTTTGCCCTCAGTGTGAGGTGCTCACACTGTTGAGATGTGTGGAGCTCCTCTATGGAATGAATGAGTTGGGTGAGCCCCTGTGGGTGAGTGTCAGAGGAGAGACTAATAAGGGTGACATTGTGGTGGGAGACGAAGAACCTATTGAAGTCCCCTTGTAGACTTTAATTGTCCTGGCTTTCAGTGGAGGGGGACCACAGCAGCATGCAAACAGTCCTGGATGTTTCTGGAAGGTCTTGGTCAAGGCACAGCTTGGGACACAACTCTTTATAGCACAGCTGCCAGTGTGGTCTACAATGGTGACACCCATCTGCAGCTGTTCCTCTGAAAGAAGGAAGAGCTGGACATGGATGTGAAAACCAGTGTCAGCCTTGTTTTTCATGACCATGAACTCGTGGGGTCTCACCTGGGAAATAGTGGCGTCTCCCCATGGGGAAGCTCCATAGGAAAAGGAAGCATATGAGAGGTCGATGAAGAATTAAAGGAGGAATTGAGAAATAAGGGAGGTTTTAGAAAAGCCAGAGCTCCCCTGGACTTCAAGGGCACAAGGATGTGGAGTTACAGAACAGTTAATGAAGTTGAGGAACAGTTAAGGAAGTAAATGAAAATTATTGACCACCACAGAAGTGCGTCACCAGTGTTGAGTAGAGAGGAAGGATCGCTTCCCGCGACCTGCTGGCACTGCTGGTCCCAACGCACCCAGGAGGCTGTCGGCCTGCTTTGCTGCAAGGGCACACTGCTGGCTCTCGGTCAGCTGCTTGTCTCTCAGAACACAAAGGTCCTTCCATGCCAAAGTGTTGAGAAGCTCTCAGTCACTCAGCCCCCAACCTGTACTGGTGCAGGGGACTATCTCTCCCTGGGTCCAGGGCTTGCTTTTCCCTTTGCTGAACTTCATGAGGACCTTCTCTGCCCAGTTTTGGGCATGCCAATGATTTTCACAGTCTGCTGAATCAAAGGATGTCAACACCATGGACATTTTCAACTAGTGGAAATGTTGTTTTTTCATGAAAAAAACAGTGCTAGCCTTGGGTGTTGTGACCATGAAATAGTGGGGTCTCACCTCCCAAGGAGAAGGAGAATAGAAGAATGCAGATGACAGACCTCAAAGGAGCAGACTTTGGCCTAGTCTTCTGACTTTTTTGGGGGGAGCCCATGTGAGCAGCACAGAAGGGCAGCAGAGGGTCTGCAGTACAGTGGTCTGCAAGGACAGTGTCTTTCAAGTGCGAGAGTGTGGTCATACCCATAGTCAGGACAACAAGCAGAGCTGTTATAAGAAGAGCTGGGGGAAACCAGACACTCATGGGGAAGCCCCATAGAAAAAAGGAAGCATGAAGAGGTGGCTGCAAGGATGAAAACAAAGGAGGAATTGAGGAATATGGTTGGTTTTAGAAAAGCCAAAGCTCCCGTAGAGTTGACACTTGCAAGGGATTTGAAGGGCACAACAATGAGCAGTTACTCCTTCAGGAACAGCTAAAGAATAAACAAAGATAATGTGTGGTCACGGCTGAATTTGCAGAGAGTAGGTGTAGACAGGTACGAGGTACTCTTGGCCTGCGTCTTCACCAGCAAGGTCTCCCGGTTCCACATGCCTAAGAGGCAGAACCCCATGCGAAATCCAGCAGTGGAGGCAGATCAGGTCAGGGGCTCCATAGGTAAGGTCAACGTTTGGTCGTCCATTGGACCAGACAGGATGAATCCAAGGATGTTGAGAGACCAGGCTGATGTGAGAGCAGGGCTGCTCTGATCCAGTTTGGATCATTTTGCGTGGCTGGGCAGCAGCTCTGTGGAAATGGCCCAGGGGCTCCTTGAGTTTTATCAGGCCAAACAAGAGCCAGCAGCAAAGGCGGCCAACAGCATCTGAGGCTGTATGAGCAGGAGCACAGCCAGGAGAAGTGATTGTCCTGCTCTGCTCAGCACCTTTTACACCACACCCTGACCAGTGACAGTGAGACAATGGCAAACAGGAGCCAGCTCACTGGAGGGCCACTAAGGTGGTAGCCCTTCCGTTGTCCTTCAAGTGTTTGTGTGATTTCCCTAACAACAGCAGCATATACCACAACAAAAAAACATTAAAGCAACAACATCATTGATCGGCCTAAATATAAATACCTGCCCTGGAGCAGTCTACATCTGTGGTAGCCCCTCTGGGCAATGGCAATGGAATCAAAGAATCAGCATCGCAGAACAGTAGGGCTTGGAAGGTTTGAAGAGGTAAGGTCTGTTCAGAGGATGTTTAGACTTCTGTGACACTGACTGTGAAAACATTCATGAGAGGCCTTTACCCTATTTACAGCCACTAACCTGAAGCCCTACCACCACCTCTAGGTGAAGGTAGTAGGGTAGCAAACACCGAGGGAAATGGGCAAGACAAATTGTAGCAGGGCTGAGTAGAGAGGAAGGATCACCTCCACCGACCTGCTGGCAGTGCTCTTCCTAGTGCAGCCCAGAAAGCCATTGGCCACCTTGCTGCAGAGGTGCAAAGCCTGGAGAAGAGAAGGCTTTGGGGAGACCTAATATCAGCCTTTCCACACCTTCTTGGCTAGCATCAAGAAAATGCAGACGGGCTCTTCAGTATTGTGCGTGATGGGAGGATGAGGGCCAATGGCATCAGCTGAAACAAATGAGCAAAACTTTCTCCCTGCCAAGACAGGCAAACACTGGAGGAGAGTTCCCAGAGACCTTGTGTCATCTCCATCCTTGGAGCTTTGCAAGCCCAGAGCTTTTCAAGCCCAAAATGAAGGAAGCCCTGAGCAACCTGGTCTGACCCCATAGCTGACCCTGCTGTGGGCAGGAGGGTGGCCTAGAGATCTCCTCAGCTTCCTTCCAGCATGAACGATTCTGCATTTCACTCCACCATGGATCTTTCCTTCATGAGGGGAGGGAAATCAGTCAGGTTCCTGGTGACCTCGGAAGTCAACCAGAAACTCTGGTCAGACTTTCTTCTCCCACTCTGGGCATAGTTGCTCAGATGCAGGGCTGCTTGGCAGGTCCCCACAAACAGCCCTGATCCTTTCCATTGCTTCACCATTTCTTTTTCCCTCTTTTCCCACTCCCAGGTTCCTCCCTTTGACCATCCTTGTACCCTCCCATGCAAATAGCCCACCTCTATTTCCTCTTTCCTCCATGGTCCTAGTTTGGCTTCCTTTGTACTTTCATTTCATGTTTCCGAGCTTCTGACCATGGGAATGTGTACCTTGGTGAACAATAGCATTGATCAAGTGCCTCCTTTGATTATCTGTAGTGTCCTGCGATTCCTCATGCTGTTATCTTGTCAGAGGCAGCACATGTCAGGGAGAGCCATCTGCAGGCACACATGAACGACTGGCCCAATGGAGCTTCATTCCTGGGGGACCCTGATAAACTCTGGGATTCAGCAAATGGAAAACTCACACAGTTTTACAAGGAGAAGTGGTCAGACCTTTCCTGGGGGCAGGATCACCCCAGAGATGAGGGCATGCTGTGGCCTGACTGGCCAAGGACTGACCCCGAGGAGAAGGGCCTGGGCATTACGAGGGATGCAACTTTAGCCAGTGGTACATGCGGACCGTGAACTGGACTAGCTGCACACAGGGCTGCATTAGGGGGCACACGGCCACCCAGACAAGGCATTTATCTTGTCTGAGGGCAATAAAGAAAGATTTCAGGGCCTTGGGATGGCTTGTCAAGGGTTCAGGAGTACAAATTGCGTTCTCCTCTGCCCTTCCAGTTTTGGGGACTGATGAATGTGTAAACAAGAAAATCAGACAGATCAACACCTGGCTCCAAAACTGGTGCGACGAGTAAGGTTTTGGGTTCAGTGATCATAGTTTAATCTACAGGACACCGGGCCTGCTTGCTAAGAATGGGAAAACCCTATCCCAAAAGGGGCAAAGGGGACTAGGCCAAGAGTTAGCAAGGCTCATGGACAGGGCTTTAAACTCGTATCGAAGGGGGAAGGGGATAATACCAGGCCCACTAGTAATGAGCCTAGGGATAAAGGGCCAAGGATGGGGGTGAAATTGGTAGTCCAGCGGAAGTGCATCTACACGAATGCACGCAGCATGGGCAACAAACGGGATGAGCTAAGCCATTGTGCAGCAGGACAGCTCTGATGTAGTCGCCATCACGGAAATGTGGTGGGATGACTGTCACGACTGGAATGCTGCAATGAATGGCTATAAGCTCTTCAGAAGGGATTGGCAAGGAAGGAGAGGCGGGGTGTGGCTCTGTACACCAGGGAATGTTTTGATTGTATAGAGCTAGATTCCAGTGATGGTAAAGTCGAGTGTTTATGGGTAAGGATGAAGGGGAAGGCAAATAAGGGAGATCTTGTGCTGGGAGTATGCTATAGACCACCCAACCAGGATGAGGAGACGGATGAGGTATTCTATAAGCGGCTGGCTGATGTCATGCAATCGCCAGCTCTTGTTCTGGTCGGGGACTTCAACCTGCCAGGTATCTGCTGGAAATATAACACAGCAGAGAGCAGGCAGGCTAGGAGGTTCCTCGAGTGCGTGGAAGAGAACTTCCTGACACAACTGGTAGGTGAGCCTACCAGGGGAGGTGCCTTGCTAGACCTACTGCTCGCAAAGAGAGAAGGACTAGTCGGAGATGTGGTGGTCGGAGGTTGTCTTGGGTTTGGTGATCATGAAATGGGCAAGTTTTCAATTTGTAGTGATGTAAGGAGGGGGGTTAGTGAAACCTCCACCTTGGACTTCTGGAGGGCGGACTTTGACTTGTTCAGGACACTGGTTGAGAGAGTCCCTTGGGAGACAGTCCTGAAGGGCAACGCGGTCCAGGAAGGCTGGACGCTCTTCAAGAAGGAAATCTTACAGGCCCAGGAGCAGGCTGTCCCCAAGTGTCGCAAGTCTAAAGGGCAGGGAAAATGGCCAGTCTGGATGAATAAGGAACTTCGCATGGGACTTAGGAATAAAAGGAGGGTTTACCCCTTTTGGAAGAAGAGACAGGCAACTCAGGAGGAGTACAGAGATCTCCTTAGGTTATACAGAGAGAAAATTAGGAAGGCAAAAGCCCAGCTGGAGCTCAACTTGGCCACTAATATTAAGGACAACAAAAAACACCCCATGGTGTTCAGCCTCCTGAGCTGGAAGATAAGGGTGGAGAGCAGAACAACCCACCCATAATCCAGGAGGAAGTAGTCAATGGTCTGCTTCTGCACCTAGACGCACATAAGTCTATGGGGCCGGATGGGATTCACCCAAGAGTACTCAGGGAGCTGGCGGGAGAGCTCACCAAGCCTCTCTCCATCATTTATCAACATTCCTGGTCAACAGAGGAGGTGCCAGATGACTGGAGGGGGGCTAATGTGTTGCCCATCTGCAAGAAGGGTCGGAAGGAGGATCCGGGGAACTACAGGCCTGTCAGCCTGACCTCGGTACCAGGAAAGATCATGGAGAGGATCATCATGAGTGAGCTCTCACGGCAAGTGCAGGGCAGCCAAGGGATCGGGGCCAGCCAGCATGGATTTAGGAAGGGGAGGTCCTGCTTAACCAACCTGATCTCTTTCTATGACCACGTCACCCGCCTTCTGGATGCGGGGAAGGCTGTGGACGTTGTCTATCTGGGCTTTGGTAAGGCCTTTGACACCGTGCCCCACAGCATTCTCCTGGAGAAGCTGGCGAATCCTGGCATAGACAAGTGTACTCTTTGCTGGGTTAAAAACTGGCTGGATGGCCGTGCCCAGAGAGTTGGGATTAATGGGGTGAAATCCTCTTGGCGGCCGGTCACCAGTGGTGTCCCTCAGGGCTCAGTTTTGGGGCCAGTTTTGTTTAATATCTTTATCGATGATGTGGATGAAGGGATTGAGTGCACCCTCAGTAAGTTTGCAGACGACACCAAACTGGGTGGGAGTGTTGATCTGCTTGAGGGTAGGAAGGCTCTCCAGAGGGACCTGGACAGGCTGGATCGATGGGCCAAGGCCAACTGTATGAGGTTTAATAAGGCCAAGTGCTGGGTCCTGCATTTTGGTCACAACAACCCCAAGCAACGCTACAGGCTTGGGGCAGAGTGGCTGGAAAGCTGCCCGGCAGAAAAGGACCTGCGGGTGCTGGTGGACGGCCAGCTTCACATGAGCCAGCAGTGTGCCCAGGTGGCCAAGAAGGCCAACAGCATTCTGGCTTGTATAAGGAATAGCGTGGCCAGCAGGAGCAGGGAAGTGATGGTGCCTGTGTACTGGGCACTGGTGAGGCCTCACCTCGAGTGCTGTGCTCAGTTCTGGGCCCCTCTGTACAAGAGGGACATTGAGGTGCTGGAGCGTGTCCAGAGGAGAGCGACCAGGCTGGTGAGGGCTCTGGAGACCAGGGCATCTGAGGAGAGGCTGAGGGAGCTGGGCATGTTTAGCTTGGAGAAGAGGAGGCTGAGGGGAGACCTCATTGCCCTCTACAACTCCCTGAAAGGAGGGTGTGGAGAGGTGGGTGTTGGCCTCTTCTCCCAGGGGAATAATGACAGGAGCAGAGGAAATGGTCTGAAGTTGCAGCAGGGGAGGTTTAGGTTAGATATTAGGAAGAATGACTTTACTGAAAGAGTGGTCAGGCACTGGAACAGCCTGCCCAGGGAGGGGGTCGAGTCACCATCCCTAGAGCTATTTAAGAAACATCTAGATGTGTCACTTCAGGGCATGCGCTAGTGGCAGAGACTGTAGTTTGTTTGGTTGGACTCGATGATCTTAAGGGTCCTTTGCAACCATGAAGATTCTGTGATTCTGTGGTTTCAGCTGATCAGACCTGCTGATCTGTTAGTCTCAGTCTCTTGTCCAAACTTAACATCTGCTTTTCCATTTCTCTCCCCTCCCCAACACTCACCTGCAGTAGGAAACTCAAAGCACAAACTCAGGAAAGATCTTTGCCTTTATAGGAATTTCTGCATTAACAACAGTCACGAAAACTCCCCTCAGAAATGTCCTGGGCGTGATGTGGAATTGTGAATAGCCATGACCCATGCAGCACCCTCAACAGCAGAAGGACTCTGCCCTGCTTGGGGTCACTCCTTCCACCCACACCTTCTCGCTGCAGCGCTGTGAGGAGCTCCTTGGGCAGGCTGAGAGCTGACCCTGGCAAGCAGCAGAGTCCCTGTCCCGGCACACAGAGCCCTGGGCTGCAGGGACCCTGCTCTGAAGGACAGCCCTGGGCACCCCTGCCTGCACACCCACCTTCACAGTCCTGCAGCCGTCCCTTGAATAAGGTGTCTGTGATGCCGTGTCCCTCTGAGGGTGTAGCGGGGCAGCCCTGCTCTGCAGTACATCCTTCCTCTCACTAAGGAAACTCTTCGAGTCATCCTGCCAGATTCTAGATTCTTTCTGCCTCAGGGTGGGATGTGCCACCTCCAGGAGACTCTTTCAGGATACTCATCTGCATTGCCCAGCTGCCAGGTACTTGCTGTGTCGGGGCGTGAAGATCTCTCCCTCAGTGAACTCCCAGTGTCCTCCCACTACTCTCAATCCCTTCATCCCCCAGCCTGTATTGAGACCAGGGCTTGCCACCACCCAGGTGCTGGACCTTGCACTTGGCCTTTTTGAAGCTCATAAGGTTCACATGGGCCCACTTCTTGAGCTTATCCGGGTCCCTCTGGATGGCATCCAATCCCTCAGATGTGTCAACTGCACCCCTCAACTTGGTGTTGCCTGCAAACTTGCTGAGGGTACACTCGATCCTTCTCTCTGTGTCGTTGATGAAGATACTAGAATCAAAGAATCATAGAATTGCCTGGGTTGGAAGGGACCTTTCAGATCACCAAGTCCATCCACCAGCCTAACGCTGACAAAACCCATCACTAAACCATATCTCTAAGCACTACGTCTGCCCATCTTTTAAATACCTCCAGGGATGGTGCCTCAGCCACTTCCCTGGGCAGCCTGTTCCAATGCTTGATAACCCTTTCAGTGTAAAAAAGTTTCCTAATATCCAGTCTAACCCCCTGGCGCAACTTGAGGCTGTTTCCTCTTGTCCTGTCTCCTGTTACGTGGGAGAAGAGATCCAATGGCTCTTCAATGGCTCCCTTTCTTCAATGACTGATGGCTGAGGAGGACCCTGTCTGTTATCCGGAATCCTGTTCCCATCCATTGCTGAGTCCAAACTGAAACTTCCCCAGAGCCTGCTGGTGACATCTTCCTGGGAACTTGATACATTTTTTTATCTGTTGTATCAATATCATTATTTCCTTTTTATTTTTTTATTATATTTTATTGAAGTAGGGGAGTTCTTTCTAAACTCATAAATCTCTTTATCTGTCTCCTTCCTCTCCTTGGAATGAGAGGTGGGGGAGAGCATCTGTCATCTTGTCATTGGCCAATCTGGCATAAACCAAGACACATGGGCACTGCTGGTTTCCCTCTCTGGAGAGTGCCAGAGGCTGGATCCCCTTCTCAGGACAGTCTCCTTGCAGGAAGCCACAGGCACCGGGGCAGCTCACCGGGTTCTTACTGGCACTTCACTGGCATCTGTTTTGATATAGTTGGTGCTTTTCTGTGACTGCTTTTTCTGCACAGGTGATCATAAAAAGACAACTATTCCCAAAGAGATGGTCAACAATGCCCCGTTATGGCCAGGAAAGAGCTCTGGAGGAAGGAAGGAAGGAAGATTATAAAAAGCACCTGGACGATGTAAAATGCTCAAGGCATCTTCAGCAGAGTAAGCGGTCCTGAGCAGCAGTAATTGTCTGTGTGTAGGTCTGGGACAGAGGGTCTGGGGATGTCAGTGATAAACAAGGGGATGGCTGATGGCTTTCATGAATCCTGAAAACCATGTCTGCAACCAGCAATGGAAAACAGTTAATGTCTGTGGGCGGAAGCTGAGGAAGAGGATCATCCTGAGAAGATGTCAGGAAGGAAGGTCCCCTCCTGTGCAAACCAGGGATGACAGGGACATTTCCACCTCATGTGCAGGCCTCAGCCTAGGAGATGGGGAATGCCCACGGCTTGGTGTAGCTGTGCTCAGTCGTGCCCTATGAGCTGACCTTGCCCTTTTCTTCCTCCACTCCCTACACATGGATGGACCTCAGGAAACAGCCATGAGCCTGGAGGATGCACAAACCTCCTGGGCCAAGGTCCCATCACTGCAGGGGGAAAGAAGCGGCTTTCAAGACACATAAGCGTGCAGGAAGAGAGTGTCGTGTGTGTGACAGCGTGTGTGACAAAGACAGGAAGAGGGTATGAAATAGCAGGGAGTGGGAGAGTGTCATGCTGAAGTGAAATAGGTGAAGTTTTCATTTTGAGGCAGCAGAAAAAGGAGTACGTTGTGTTCAGTGCTGGGATATGGATCTAAATAGAGGATTCAAGCAAGTTTATGGGCTGTGACATCTTTGGTGATTGAGGAGCAGTAGCAGGGCTTTGGAAGAAGCTGCAGAGGTTATGAGGAACTCTCAGATATTGGCAAATCCTCAAAAAATGCCAGCTTTGTGTTTCAACTAACAGAGAGTGAGGATGGGAGTCATCAGTAAAGACTGTGACATCCTGGGGTCAGAGCGAGGTGGGGAAGCAGGGGTGGTGGTAGTTAAAACCTGCAGAGAAAGTCACTGGCATAGGACAGTGTAGGACAGCCTGTGGTGGGGGTGGCCCCTTCTTGGGGGCTGGGATTGCCCAAATCCATGTCTATTCAACCATGGCTAACGTATCTTCGATTGAGGTCCCCAAGAGGACACCGGGTCACTACAGCTCCAGGGCTTTCCTGCCTCTTCACCCACCCACTCACTGCCTAGAGCCTAGGAGGACTCCTACCGCTGTCCTGCACTCGGCATCACACACCCCCATGTCTCCCTGCCCCCAGGAGCAGCCCTGAGCATCCCATGAGGGAAAGGATCCCCATTGCTGGGGGATGGCCGTCAGCGCTTGAACATCCTGCTTGATGGAACACATCAGGGGCTTTCACAAGAACCTCCAGATTTGATTTTCAACCTATAACCAGTGCCTCTGACTTCCTGCGTCACCAGCCACAGGGGATGTTCCCTTTCCTGGTCATTCCCTCCATGGTCTCTCTCCACTGATTAGCCTCACTGGGGCCCAGTAGCACCCTCAGAAACTTGGAGATTTGCTGCTGACTTCTACTTCTCCAGAGGCTTGGCCAGTCCTTCAGGATCTGCAGTTCAGGAACTTGGCACCAGAGGACTCATTAACATGTAAAACTCACTAACAAACCAAATCTGTCGGTATGTTTTTATTAATTCCTTAGTTCATATCTGGTTCATTAGAGAGACTTCAGAAGTGAAAATATTTCAGTAATAGAAAACAATTCATTCTCTTCATTGCTCTCCAGTTTCCCATCCCCTTACTCCTCGCTCAGTCACATCCCTCTAAACTCCCCAGGTGCTGCTTTGAGCTTCAGGCAGTTGGAAGAATGCCCTGGTCTTTCAGCAGGCTGATAATCTCTTCAGCCAAATCCTTCCATGTGTTTATATCTGTCATATCCCATCCATCTCTCTCCCATACTTGGAGTGAGGTTATCCCTTTGGATGGTGACCCTCGCTGGAGGAGGTTCACCAGGTTGAAGAAGCCCATGTCACTCACCATCCCCACACAAGGCACATGCGTTAGGCCCCAATCCTCAAAACTAAGAAATTCCAACTGAACTCAAGAAAACAGGTTTTGGCATCAAGAACACACAACCCTGGCACGGGCTGCCCTGAGAGGCTGTGGAGTGTCCTGTCGTGGAGATACTAAAACCCAGCCTGGACATCTTCTTAAGTGACCTGCTCTGGCTGACTCCCTCTAGGGCAGCAGGAATG
Source organism: Larus michahellis (assembly GCF_964199755.1). Classification (NCBI taxonomy): domain Eukaryota; kingdom Metazoa; phylum Chordata; class Aves; order Charadriiformes; family Laridae; genus Larus; species Larus michahellis. Next base: position 1,653,907 of record NW_027436399.1, on the reverse strand, counting down.
AACTAGACGATCTCCAAAGATCCCTTTCAATCTACATGATTCTGTGAGGACATGGCAGTCCAGCAACATCTAGGGTAGATGCTTGTGAGGTCCCTTCTGCCTGAGAACCCAACAGGCCAGCAGCAGGCCAAGGCCTGGCGTGTTGATTGTGAGGTCACTGCTGCTATAACGGCAGGAACCTGGTGGCAGGCCAACCCCAGGCTCAAGGCTGGGTTCGGTGCCTACGAGGTCATTTCTCCATGAGTAGCTGACAGGCCAGCAGCAGGCACGTGGTGTGGATGTTGGTTATGAGGTCAGTGCTGCCACAGTCTCTGATAGGCCAGAAGCAGGCAGATATTGATTTGGAGGTCACTTCTGCCTGAGTCCTTGATAGCCCCGCAGCAGGCAAATGGCCTGAATGCCAGTTGTGAGGCTGCTGCTGCCTGAGGACCTGAGGGACCATGAGCAAGCTCGTGGGTGTTTGAAGCCCTGTGTTCCAGAGCACCCCTTAGGCCAGCAGGTTGAAGACCAGGCTTGGTTCTTGTGAGGCCCCAAGTATGGGACATGCCAGCAGCATGCGTATGAATGCAACACACAGTATGGGACACGCCAGCACGTATGGAACACACCAGCGGCTAGAGGTCGCTTGTGGGATCACTGCTGCTTGGGCACATGATTGTCCAGCAGCAGGCTCATGACTGGGGTCTGTGTTTGTGAAGTCATTTCCTTCTGAATACCTTTGTAGGCCAAAATGAGGCTTGTGGCTGTGTTTGGAGCCTGTGTGGTCTCTTCATCTTGGAAACTTTCTGGACTCTAACATAGGTGGTGGGACATCCACACTAATGGTCCCAAGGCTTCTTCCAGCTTTTACTTTCTGAGCAGTGAAATGTCTTGGGATTTCTCTTCCATGGGTTGAGGCTTCTGGGCTCACTGGTAGGGCGTCCAACAAAGCTAAGATGCCTGGGCATGAAGAGTGAAATATTTATTAATATACAAACAGTGGTTTAACAAAATTAGTAGTGAACGCGACAGTGTTTTATGGGATGTGATGAGAAGGTACACTTGATTCTTTATTGCATAGAGGACAGGGTCGGACAAGCTGTCAGGGAGACCCTCCCGTTGAGTCATGAGGCTCAACTTGCTTTCTAAACTCCTCCTCGGAGAGGAGTCTGCCTGTGGCTGGATCCAATGCTAGTCCCAGCCTTGGTTAACGGTTTATGTCTAAAGGATTATATATGTGCAATCAATCCTTTCTATCACTTAGCTAAGATTTCACAGTTTAACGTTCTATTAATCACGTACCGAGAATCTGTTGTGGCAAGGAATCTCTCGACGTCTAGGAGGAGAACCTTAAGCGAGCATCCCTGCTCAAGGGGAGATCCTGGCGTGCAGCCCACCGCCGTGCAGGAGAGCTCCAAGCACTCTTGGGCTGTCCACTATTTATAGAGTAAGAGAATTGACCTACAGTCATATTCGCGTGGGAACAAAATATCTAGGCCCCCACTCCAGACAGTGTGTTGGCTGTGTTGCCAGCCATCCCCCAAAGTCCAGGTGACACTCATCACACCTCCCACTGATGGTTATGGCTTGAGCAGGAGCTGGGGAGGGGCAGAAGCGGGAGAGCGCAGCGCCACAAGATGCGGCACACAGGGATGTGGTTTAGTGGTGGACCTGGCAGGGCTGGGTTTACAGTTGGACACAATGATGTTAAAGATCCTTTCCAACATAGATGATTCCATGAGTCTGTGATTGTTTTGAGCCTCAGGACTCTGTTTCCTCCTCGCCCCTTCTCTGGGAGGCCAGGAGGTGTCCCAGAATTTTCCTACACTTGGCATTGCTCCCCCTCACATCCCTCTGCCCCAGGAAGAGCCCTGGGCCACAAGCGAGGGACAGGATCTGCCTTGCCAGGGCCTGGGGCTGAGGGCTTGGCCTTTCTGCTGCATCAAACCAACCAAGGGTTTCTTCAGCATTACAGCCACCTGCACTCTGCCTTTGCCCACCTGCAATCACAGCCTGCAATTATCTGCTCTAACGAGTCCCTGGGGAGGCTTTGTCAGGAATGGCCCTCAGTGGGGCTCATTAATGCTTCCAGGTACTTGGAGTTTGACTTCTGATTTCTTGAGCACTCTGTTCAACCTTCTCTCAGTATCTGAGGTCTGTGGACTCAGCAGCAAATACCCCATGGGGCTCATTAAAAGACAGAAAGCCTTAACAAGCTTCTCTTTTTGTCATTTTCTTCAAGACTTGTACAGCTAATTGGAGAGGTTTCATAGTGTAATGAAGTAGGAAGATTTCAAAATGCATCTGAGAAAAATGATCTTTTCTGTTAAAGGATATATTTTATTACTTTTCACTTTACAGAAGAGGCGATAGAAGCATTCTCTGATTGATATTGGTGCAGAGGGTTTCCTCAGGAAGTCTGGACACCTAGGGAAAGCAGTCCCTTGATGTCCATCGCTGGATGGACAGCCTTGCTCCTCACCTCCCCAACCTCACCATTTCTGACATTGCCCACCTGGGACTTGCATCACTGCTCCTTGCATCAGACTTCTCCACTGGTCTCTGCAGCTGCAGGTTACAGCTCCATTGCACCATCTCCCACCTGAGCCCCTTAGAGACCTGGCTGCACCCAGGCACAGGAGAATTTTCCCCATTCTTCAGAAAAGAAAAGTAAAGCACAATCAGTTTTCATAAACAATAAATGGTATTCTGTAATCATATGCTAAGTACAAGCTACCACTAATGAAGTTGATTTCTACAAGGGATAAACTTAGGTAGTTAGATAAAAAACAATAGATATAAACATAATTAAAGAGCTGGCTAAGGAGGCAATTAGACTGTTGAGAGACAGTCAGGCCGTTCAGTCCCTGAAGGTGAAAGCAGCAGCGTGGGCAAGAGGTACCTGAATGAACAAAGAGTAAATGGAGAAGAAAACTGAAGAATTATGGAAAGGGCCTTTGCCTAGACAGTCTGGATCTGACAAGGTGACTTTAGAAATGGTCACTGTATCAGGAGAAGTAGACAAAAAATTAGAGAAACTAACTGCACTGTGTAACAGGGAGAATAGTTGTAATGGCGTCACAGGGAAGATCAATATTTCTTTGGAATATCCTTTCTGAGAGGTCATGGGATTGGCAGAGGTCTCTTGTGAGAGAGGACAAGCAAGTGGTGCACCCGTCTTTGGAAGAATCCAATAGTGCACCCCAGGGAACCAGAGGCTGCAGAAGCTCATGTCGGTGAGGAGCGGGCCATCAGTTGGAGTCCTCTTGGGTGACATTTGTGGGCACCAACAGCAGAACGTGTCCAAAACCCATCAGCATGGACTTACCAAGGGTCAATCATGCCTCGCCAACCTGACTGCCTTCACCATGAAGTAGCTGCATTTGTGCATGAGGGCAACTCTCGCCATGTTTGTCAATAGCAATAAACTCGGAGGATCATTTGTTTACCAATTAATTGACCAATTACTCCCATGGGCAAAACAGACCCAACTTGGGAAAATTCATTAAATGTATTTCCAATTGATTGTAACAGAATAGGACAGTGAGAAAGAAAACACAATTCAAAACACCTTCCCCCCTCCCTCCCTCCCTTCTTCCCAGGCTCAACTTCATTCCTAACTCTTCTACCTTTGCCCCGAGTGGCACAGGGGGGTTGTGGAATGGGGGTTGCCGTCAGTTCATAACACTTCGTTTCTGACCTTGCCCAACTGTGGGTCCTTCCCACTGACTGCAGTTCTCCACAAACTGCTCCAGCGTGGATCCTTTCCACAGGGTACAGTCCTTCAGGCGTGGACTGCTGCAGTGTGGGTCCCCCACAGGCCACAGGTCCTGCTGCAAAACCTGCTCCAGCATGGGCTCCTCTCCTTGGGCAGCAGGTCCTGCCAGGAGCCTGCTCCACCGGGGTCCTCCATGGGCTGCTGGTCTAACGCTCCTAAAGGAAAAAGGCCAGCCCAGCACGGCTTCTCTTCTGGACCAGACCACAAGAAGTCCCGGAGGATGGCTGTTTCCTATGCCCGTGGGACTTGAGAAAACTCAGAAGACTCCAGTGTTTTGGGAATTGCTGAACAGAGTTTGCATGGTGTCAAGGCCTTCTCTGTTTCTTCGTTCTGCTCCCTCCAGTGAGTAGGTGGGAGGTGAGAAAGAAGTTGAGAGGGGACCCAGCCAGGACCGCTGATCCAAACTGACCAGAGGCATATTCCGTACCATATGACCTCATGCTCAGGAATAAAAGCTTGAGGCACAGGAGGAAGATGGTGGGGTTTTTATTGTTTAAGGAGTCTGCTGCTTGGAGACTGGCTGGGCATTAGTCTGCTTGTGGGAGGTGTTGAGTGATGGTCTCCGTTTCACTTGTTGAGGTTTTTTTTAATCTCTTCTCTTCACCAGTTAAATTGTTATGTTGACCCAAAACTTTTCACACTTTATTTCTTCCTTGTCCCACTTGTGAAGGGGGAAGAAAGTGTGAGCGACTGTGTGGCTGCTGGGCTATTGGCTATTGGCCATGGTCAACACATCACAGCAAGGAAGATTGTGATAGCTGGGAGCGAGTTCAGCGGTTGGCCACCAAGATGCTTAGGGGCTGAAGGGGAAGGGCCTTCTTTAGCCTGGAGAAGGGAAGGTCTTGGGAAGCTCATAGCAGCCTGTGTGTCCCTATGGGGACATTTTCAGGGCCATGGAGCCAGGCTTGTGACAGTGGTGCTTGGCAGGAGGTTAATAGACAATGGTCAGATGTTGAAATAAGGAAGGTTCAGGACAAAGAAAATGAAAATCTTTTTCTCTGTGAGGGCATCCAAGCATTGCAGGAGGTTTCCCAGTGACATTGTGCCATCTCTGTCCTTGGATGTTTTCCATCTCCTACGGGATAAAGCCTTGAGCAACATTTGACCAGCATTGGTCATGCCTTGAGGCATTTGACCAGCTTCCTGAACAAAGCTATCAGTATGCCATGCCTCCTGAGATTCCTGGGAGCAGCCACTTTCTTGTCTTTCTTATTCTTCTACAAACTTCTCCACATCTCCAGACCAAGTGGTGATTTAGGCTGTAAAGAGAATGGAAACAAAGCCTCTGGCTTGGTTACTATCAACTTAATTGCTAAAAGAGAGTGAGATGGAGGGATCTCAGAGCTTCCAGATTCCTGTGGAAGGTTGAAGGCCTCCAAGAAAGGAGTTGAAAATAAGAGTGTTGAACTAGCCTAGCCTTTACATCACTTCACATGGGATGCTTCTGCTTCCCACTTTCAGTCATTGGCACCCAGAAACCTCACATGCTTTTCTTCCTCTCCTCCCCAAACCTGACCAAGTGACATGAAGAAAGAAAGCAGAAAGGCCCTAGGCCCCTGTGAATCAGCTGGGGTCTGGCACTTGGAGGGCCGCTCAGTGAATGGCAGTTCTTTCGTGGTCCACCCGATAAAGAATCAAGCTGGGAAGTCAGCCTGCAAGAGCAAACCAACAAGGTCCATGGACAGGCAAGGCTGTGTCTGGAGAACCTTTACACCTACAGCATAGATCAAGCTGGGGCTGAACCTCAGGCCTGGGCTTAAAGGGGATCCTGAGCTGATGGACAGAGGGGTGGGAGGAGGCCCCAGGTGAAGCTGCTCAGGGCCATGAAGGCCTGTGGATGTTTTCAGGGCCCTGACATGCTTTCCATGGGAGCCCACCTGCCAGTGCCCTCAGTAGGCCTCCTTCCCTACTGTCCAGGGTTTATGCTCTGCTCCTCTCCTTCCCTGTTCCCCTGGAGATCTGGGAGACCACCATTTGATGGTCACTACAGCCAAGGCTGAGACTGGTCTTCACATCTCTGACCAGCTCTGCCTCTTGGCAGTACCAGCTCCACTTGTGCATCAGTGTGGCCCATTTGGCAGCTGTGCTAAGAACCATCAGCATGGACTTACCATGGGTAAATCAAAGAAAAAGGAAACCTACAGAAGGTGGAAGCAAGGACAGGTACCTGGGAGGAATACAGAGAAATTGTCCAAGCAGCCATGGATCATGTTAGGAGAGCTAAAGCCCAGAGAGAGTCAAATCTGGCCAGAGGCATCAAGGGCAACAAGAAAGCCGAATAAAGAACACGGACTTCACGGTATCCAAGTGCTGTTGTGTAGAGTTCTTTGTTTCAACACCAAGCTGTGTGAAGCAGTTGACAAGCTGGAGGGATGGGATGCGATCCAGAAGGACCTGGACAGGCTTGAGAGATGGGCCTGTGTGGACCTCATGAAGTTCAACCAGGCCAGGTGCAAGGTCCTGCACGTGGGTCGGGGCAATCCCAGGCACAAATACAGGCTGGGTGGAGAATGGCTTGAGAGCAGCCCTGAGGAGAGGGACTTGGGTGTGCTGGTGGATGAGAAGCTCAACATGAGCCAGCGATGTGCACTCGCAGCCTGCTCCGGTGTGGGTCCCCCACAGGCCACACTGCCTGCCAGAAACCCTGCAGAGGCATGCTGGAGTGGATGGCAGGTGGACACAAAACGATGGATGAGATTCCCACAACGAGAGTAAAAGCTGCAGTCCCCAGGGCCAGAGAGAAACAGGCCTTGGCTGCGCAGCCCTGGCAGGAGAGGGGTTTGCTGTCCCAGGTTACTCTGAAGCACTGTGGGACCTATGGCAGAGGTGGAGCTGATCTGCAAGAAGGACAAGCTGCTGCTGAGAAAGTCCCTGGGGGAGGACAGCTTGTGATCTAGCCACGCTGTGGGCATCATGCTGGGGGCTGACTGGCTAGATAGTGGCTCTGCAGAGAAGGACCTTGGGGTCCTGGAGGACAAACAGCTGAGCATGAGCCAGCAATGCACCACCATGACAAAGGCCAACAGCCTCCTGGGCTGCAGCAGGAAAAGCATTGCTGGCAGATGGAGGGAGGTGACCTTCCCCTCTCCTTGGCACTGGTGAGGCCACACCTGGAGTGCCCACACCCTGCACACTCACACAACTTAGCTCTACACTGACATTTGCCTCTCCCAGGCTTTTACCAGCCCATCCCAGCTGTTCCTCATCTCTCTCCAGAGCCCTTGCCCCCTCCTCTGCCCAGCCAAGCACAGCTGCCCAGTCTGGGCTGGTCCCACAGCAGTGCCCACCACAGTTGCTGCAGAGCTCTCGGCACTCACTCCACAGCCCCAGCTCCTCTGAAGGGCACACAGCCCCTGGGGGGCAGACAAGGAGCTCAGCCTCCCCATCAGCCCCAGGCTAGTGCTGGCCTCAAGGCAATGAGGAAAACAGGCTAGTCACTCTCTGCCTCTCCTGATAGCCTTTTGAGGTGACCCCCAGCCCTGACTGAATTTGCCCCCTCCTCTGCTCACATCAGCCCCGCTCCCCAGGACAGCACGACATTCCTTGGCCCTGAGGGTCCTCCGGCAGCTCCCACACCTCTCCAGCCTCCCTCTCCCACGCCTACCGGATCCACACTGACTTTCTGGGCATTGCAGAGTCCTTGTTTGTGCATACCTCAGTTTAGTGTTTTGCTTGTGGGGGACTTCACCTCTGTGGATGTTTCATCTCCTGTGTCTTCATTCACTCCCAGCTCAGGGCACGTGGTGAGTCCCCATCCTCTCCTCACACGTCCCGATTCATTTCCATAGAGTCTGCTGTATGACATAAGTCCTGACACATGTGAAGCAGCCTGAGGAGGTAATCGGGAGCTCATGCACCATCTCCACTACCACTGGAGACAAGAAGAGAGCCTTTCAAACCAGAACATTTGGTCCACGGAACCCAATAGTACAGTGAGCTTAACCCCAAACACAGGGAGAACAGACTCTTTGAAAGACCAGTTCGTTGGACATTTTATTGGCAGCACCTTTGGAGGAAGCACCTAGCATCCAGGCACTGCACCTGGGAGATGCCTTTTTCTTGAAGAGCTGCTATTAGACAGGTCACCTTTGACACAGTGTTGTGCAAGGCTCAGACACAACTGGAACAAACCTCAAGACAAGTGGTACAAGCCCAGAAAATTATACAGAAGCAGGATGACTGCAAGAGAAAAAAGCAGGCTTATTGCCTAAGAGAAAGTCTAGAAAACATGCGGAGAAGGGGAGACAATTTATTAATGGTGAAACAACGTCCATTGAGCCAGTTTCCATAGGGCATCCTTGAGCTCCTGGTTCCTCATGCTGTAGATGAGGGGGTTCACGGCTGGAGGCACCACTGAGTACAGGACTGCCACCACCAGGTCTAGAGCTGGGGAGGAGATGGAGGGGGGCTTGAGGTAGGCAAACACGGCAGTGCTGAGAAACAGGGAGACCACGGCCAGGTGAGGGAGGCACGTGGAAAAGGCTTTGTGCCGTCCCTGCTCAGAGGGGATCCTCAGCACAGCCCTGAAGATCTGCACATAGGACAGCACGATGAACACAAAACAACCAAAGCCTAAACAGACACTAACCACAAGAAGCCCAACTTCCCTGAAGTAGTAGTCTGTGCAGGAGAGCTTGAGGATCTGGGGGATTTCACAGAAGAACTGGTCCAGGGCATTGCCCTGGCAGAGGGGCAGGGAAAATGTATTGGCCGTGTGCAGGAGAGCATGGAGAAACCCACTGCCCCAGGCAGCTGCTGCCATGTGGACACAAGCTCTGCTGCCCAGGAGGGTCCCGTAGTGCAGGGGTTTGCAGATGGCAACGTAGCGGTCATAGGCCATGATAGTGAGAAGATAAAACTCTGCTGAAATGAAAAAGACAAACAGAAAGACCTGGGCAACACATCCTGCATAGGAGATAGCTGTGGTGTCCCAGAGGGAATTGTCCATGGCTTTGGGAAGAGTGGTGGAGATGGAGCCCAGGTCAAGGAGGGAGAGGTTGAGGAGGAAGAAGTACATGGGGGTGTGGAGGCGGTGGTCACAGGCGATGGCGGTGATGATGAGGCCGTTGGCCAGGAGGGCAGCCAGGTAGATGCCCAGGAAGAGCCCGAAGTGCAAGAGCTGCAGCTCCCGTGTGTCTGCGAATGCCAGGAGGAGGAACTGGGTGATGGAGCTGCTGTTGGACATTTTTGTCCTCTGGACATGGGGACCTGTTCAAAGAAGAGACCAAAGTCTATTCAGTTTCTCAGAAAAACTTCTGAAAGTTCCTCTCCCCTTTCAAGCAGACCTTTGGCAGGTCCCTTTCATGAGCTGTGGTTGGTGCTGGCTGAGGGTGCCACTGGGAGCAGGGGGCTCTGCAGGATTCAGTCCTGCCTACAGCAATTGGTCGATAGGAAGACGGGGTGATCTTAGCCTATATCCACTTTTGATATCAAAGAGCTTTCCAGCATTGGCACTCCTAATTCACCCGACGGCAGAGCAAAGTTGAGGGGAATTTGCTTTGTGGACTTTGTTCCAGTTGTCACACAAGAGCTGAGGAGTTTTGGAGCATTCCTGCTGCACTCCAAGTGAAATCCTGTGGGTGCTGGCAGGCAAAGGGACTGTCCCTCAGTGAAGAGTGTGGAGAGCTGACCTGTCCCTCAGCCCTGCTCCCAGCTGCCCTGGGCAGGCACCTTTTTGAGCTGGAGGACAGTAACACCCAGGTGTTCCCCCCAAAAGACCAGGACACTGCTGAGAGCAGAGGAATCTCATCTCTCCCCTCCCAGCCAGGGACACAGAGGCCTCATTGCAGCTGCCGACCTACAGCCGTCCCGTGGCATCTCCTTGGCCTTAGCGCTGTGGTGTCTTCTCTGTCGGGTACTTAGAAAACACAGAGATGCCATGGGAGAGTTGTGACCTTCTGGAGGGCAGCCTGCAGCTCAGCAGGGCCCCCTCAGGGAAAGAGCCCAATGTCTTTAAGATGGGGTGTCCTAAAAGGTCTTTTCCAGTCAGGCACGCTCTGGTGCCTGGCTCCAAAGTCCGCGAGGGGATTTGGCTGCTTTTCCTCCATGGAAACATCTGCATGGCAGGACCCAAGTGCTTGTGTCTCAGCTGAAGCTGAATCCCCATCTCCCTCTGTGTTGGTTGAGCTGTTGGGAAGGAAAGTGATGGCCGAGTGTTTGTGACGCTGAGAGTGGGGGGCTGCACTGTGTGGGAGAGGAGACCTGGGAGCTGCTGCAGGAAAGGTGCTTGCACTGCAGCGGATGGCAGGAGGGTGCCCGAATCCCCCCTCCCCTCACGTTTCTGGGATCTCCTCCCTCTCCCTCTCTGACAAGGTTTCTGCTGCCTGGAGCTGTCTCTGCTGGGAACCACTTCTCTGTGCCCAGGTCTCCTCCTTTGCAGTGCTCACAGAAAGAGAACTCCATCCCACCTGCGATGTGCTCAGCTCTGCCCTGCAAACACCTCCTGGCAGCAGGGAACTGCTCCAGGGCATCTCTGCCTGCACAGGGGCAAAGGGGCGGCTCAGAGAACTCAAAGGGAGTGGGCGACCCCGTGCCTTCGCAAGAGTGGAAAAATAAAGTCCCATCTCCCACTGTCCACCCAGCCAAACAAGGTGACTCATCTCAAAGCACAGACTCCTTCCCTTTCAGGTAATCCCCACTTTGACCAGCCTCTTGAAAAGTTTCCTTGGAAATGCCCTGGCAGTGATCCCCCAGGGTGCAGGGACCGTCTGCGGAAGGACAGCCCTGGGCTCCTCTGGCTGCACACCCAGGTTGGTACCCCTGCAGTCATCCCAAAGACAAGGAAACCACCGTGCCCCGACCTGCTGAAGTGCAGCAGGGAAGCCCTGCTCCAGAGCACGTCCTCCTCCTCTACTTGGGAATCTCTGAGAATCCTCCTGCCAGGTCCTGCAGGCTGCAGGATGAACCAGGTCTAGGATGTCCTCCAAAGAACACCAAACTCAGTACCCTGCAGCCAGAGACTTACCATATAGAGGGCTGTGAAGATTCCTCCCGCAGTGAGAGCTCAGCTATCCCCCCGCTCCTAGAGTGCCTTTAACATCTCTGCCTTGCTCCTCTCCCCTTGGCACCTGCAGGCAGTGCCCTCAGCCCTGCTGCGCTTTGGGCAGAGCTGTCTCTGCAGTGCTGTGGAAGGAGTGCTGCCCGCTTGCCATGAGCTCCCTCTGTCCCAGGAGCCCAGCCCAGCTCAGCAGCAGAGGACCAGCCCAAGGCAGCCCTTTCTCTGCCCACTTTGGCCTCCCTTCAGGTGTCCCTGGGGCTTCGGGAGAACCTGCTGGGAAACAGGCTGAAGTCAGCACTGAGGTTCCCTTCCTCAGCTGGGCAGAGACACTTCTTTCCAGCTGTGTCATTTCTATTACCAGAGACAGAGTTAGGCATGAGAATAGCCTTTCCTTGTCTCACCATTAGACAGGACACCCAGACAGCTCTTTACCCCTGGCGGGTGCAGTGATGCAGCTGAATCATTTGAGGCATCTCATCCTGGGTTTGAAGTCCTGGGCTAGAGGAGGACTCCCTCTTGTTCCTTCCACAAACCCACAGGAGGTGGGATTCTTCTTGCCTCAGTTCAGGTGTGCACAAATACAGGCAGCTGTATGGGAGCTCCTTGTCTCAGCTCTCAGGCTACTTCATGGAGATTGAGGGTGTTGTTCAGGTGGAAACACCTGGTGACATTGGAGGTGACACCAGAGCTTGTCCAAGACATTTGCAGGTGACTGCAAGCTCTAATGCAGCAATGCTGAGAGACAAGGCAGCATCAGGAGGCACCATCCTGGAGCCTTGTGAGGAATTCCTTTGGCAGATGGAAATGACAGCAGGTGTTTACGTTTAAGACAACTAAAACCTTTCCTTTTCCTTATAGCTACAGCAGCCTACAGAGGTCATCAGCTGAGCAAATGGACCTAAGTCCCTCTCTTTCTCTTCTCCATCAGCTGTAGTTCCTAGCTCTCCACTGACTGTAATGGCAGCTGTTTCAGGGACATCCCTACATGGCTTAACCCAATTCAGGAAGCTTCTCAATGGCCAAACACAGGCCTGTGGTGCTAAGTGAGATGCCAGCGCTCTCCAGCACAGGCTGGCAGGGACCGCACAGGACCTATGGGAAAGCCATTGGTGTTCAGAGCAGATGCGTGAGGGACACCTCAGAGGGCACTGCAGGCCGATTTGGTTCCTTTGTGCAAGCCTATGTGGCATCTCAGGCACGTTCAGTTTCCGTGGATCAGCGACTGAAACCCACCACTGCAGTGAGGCACGGTCTCACCCATCTCCATTCCGCTGATGCAGAGAAGGTCATGAACAGGAAGCCTATCACACTGGGGTCTCAAATGATTTGGCTGCTCCCAGACTCTCCCAGTTCTTCTTTCAACAATCCTTTCCTGAGGCCCTTGATGAGGGACATTTTGAGCAGCACCTTGTCATCCTGGAGATCAGCTTCACCTCCAGCACAGGTCTTCAGCAACACTACAGACAACAAAGCCTGCTTCTTCCAGGGCTACAGAGCCCAGCCTGGCTTTTCTGGTGTTGTAGGGAGCAGCGTTTTCTCGTTTAGTGCCTTCACATTGCCGCCTGCCGTCGCATCCAGTATGTCTCTGGTCTCGAGCACAGCATTAGCAGGTGTGGGGTCTTGGGCACTTGGTACTGGGTTTGCCTGGGACAAGTCCAAGCTTGGCCCCAGTGCTCCAGCTCAGGTGCTGCAGACCAAATGTGCACCAGTGCCCTCAGCCTGGGGCACAGACCGGAGGAGCTGGAGTCCCGTGTGCCATCCTAGAGTTTGTACGTTGGTGGAATAAGTGGCAAGGGGTGGTGGGACAGCTCACAGTGGTGCTGCCATGGTGCATAGGGGCTTTTCAGGAGAGACGGGCCAGGAAGATGAGGAGGGAGATGCCCTCCATGTGCAGGAGCTTGTTGCCTGTATGGAGCTCCTCTACGGGATGCGCAGCAGGTTGCGTGAGCCCTTGTGAGTGAGGGTCAGAGGAGAGGCCTGTTAGTGTGACACCCTCGTGGGAGACAAAGCACCTGCAATCAGGGTAAGGAAGTGGAGAAAGGTTTGCTTAAGCAAGCCGTGGAAGTCCTCAGATCCATGACCCCAAGTGCTATTGGAGACTTTAATGACACTCACTGGCAGGTGAGCATGGCAGGATGCATACTGTCCAGCTGGTGTTGGGGTCTCTTTGGACAACTTCTTTGCACAGGCACAGACCAACAAAGGTGATGCTCACTCCAATCCAGTCCTTGCAAAAGAGGAAGTGCTGATCAGGGATGCAAAAACCAGTATCAGCTTTGGCTGTAGGGACCATGAAATACCGGGAGAAGATTTTAGCCTCTTCAGGGGACTTTCAGTGGTAGGCCCATGGGCAGCAGTATTCAAAGGCAGCAGAGCTCGGTACAGTTGGTCTTTCAGAGAAGCATCTTCCAAGCATAAGAACTGTCGACATCCATAAGCTGGAAAACAACCAGACATTTCAGGAGAGCAGCTTGGCTAAGGAAGGAATGTGGATGCAAGGACTGATGCAGGAATTTAGAAATAGGGATGGCTTTAGAGGAGCCAAAGCTTCCCTAGTGTTGGCCCGTGCAAGAGCTTCGAGGACATCAAGAGGATCTCTTAGTACTTCCAGACCAATGCAAGAAAAAAACCAAAGATTATGTGTGACCACTGCAGAATTTAGTAAGAACAGGTGTAGAGAAATATGAGATACTGTATCCCCCTTGCCTTAGTCTTCCCCAGCAAGGTCTCTCAGCCCTTTGCTCCTCAAGGCAGGAGTCTGGAAGAAAATAACCAGCAGTGAGTGTGGATCAATTCAGGTGTCACTTGAGCAAACATAGTCCTTACCAGCCTATGGGGCTGGAGGGGCAGGCTCCCAAGGACCTGAGCGAGCAGGACGGTGTCACTGTGAGTGCCTTCTCCATCATCTTTGAAAGGTCACGGAGTCTGAGGGAACTCCCTGATTACTGTAAGAACCCAAACATTGCATGCACCTTGCAAAAAGGCCCAAAGGATGAGCAGGGTAACAGAAGGCTGTGCCCCCCTGTGACACCCCTTTCTGGGTGTCTGAAAGAGAAGGTGATTTACCCTGGATTTACGCAAGGTAGCTTCTTCCTGGCCATCCTTTTTACGTTTTCTGAAGAAAGGAGAGGATTTCTGGGCAAGGAAGAGCAATGATTGTCTTCTACCTGGAAGTCAGCAAGGCTTTCAGCATCATCCCCCACAATGTTCAATGTCAGCACACTATGGTCTGCATGGATGGATAAATAGATGGGTAAAAACCAGCTGGACAGGAGGGCTGTCGTGGTTTGGGGCAGATTGGCCAATGGTGAGATGACAGATGCTCTCCCCCACCTCTCACTCCAAGGAGACACAGAAAAGAGATAAAAGATTTATGTGTTTAGAAAAAAATGGTTACTGTAATAAAAATAATAGTTCATTAAAGTAGTTATATTAATGAAATATTAATAATTAAATATAAAGGAAATAATGAAATAGATACAATGCACACAAAACCGTTTCAAGCTCCCAGCGAGATGTCAATGGCAGGCACTGGGGAAGTCAAGGACTGGACTCAGCACCAGATAGGAACTGGATATCGGATATAGATTCAGGAACGCACAGATCAGGATCAAAGGCAGACAAACAGGGTCCTCCTCAGGGATCAGTCACTGAACAAAGAGAGCCATTGAAGAAAAGAGCTGACCTTTTGATCCCTCAGCTTTTACACTGAGCATGGGAGATGGGATGGAATACTCAGGAGATGGGATGGAACCATGGTAATGCTGGCCTCCTTTGTGGTATCTCTGCAATAAAAGGGAGTTTCCTCAGTGCCATGGGTGAAAATAGGCCTTTTCTTCCCAAACTGGAGTGCAGAACACACTCAGGGAACTGAAGGCTGAAAGGCCTTGATGATGTGCTTGGGTGCCGAATGGACTTGGGGGATGGATGGGGGCATCCCTCATGTCTCATCATGATGAGAAGTCATGACATGAGATGTCAAAACTGGCTCATAAGTCATGACTGACTCACCCCAGAATTCCCTCTCGATTGCCGGTACATCACCATTCAGGGACGGAGCACCAGCCACGTCCCTTGCCTTTGGGGATTCACAAAGTCCAAGCCTGATGGTGAAGTCGTCACTCACAGGAGCGATGGGTGGCCCCATTGAGGCCATCGCTGCCATTCAGGAACAGCAGGGAAAGCTCTGGATGATGAAGGATGGCAGGACATGCTCCAGAAAGAGAAGATCAGTGCTAATCCTGACACCTGAGTGCAAAGAAATAGCTGCACCTCAACAAAATAAATTACAAAAAATCCCAAACTAAACCCAGAGAACAGCATCCGCCACCAGCACCGTTTCAGTGGTAGTTCCAAGCGCTGCAGAGCTGCAGCTGACAGCCCTGCTGTCCCTGTCGCAGGAATCCAACTGACAGCAGTTACCAAGGCCCTTTGGGAAGACTGCACTGGGTGTCACCTTCTCTGAAGAGGACCTGCTGCTTCCCTCTGGCTGCCATTAGCAGCAGAGCCCTCTGGTTCTCCAGCCCACACTTTGCCCCCTTGGACACAGGAGGGACCGGCTTTCAGCCGCTGCCTTAACAGCTGCCTTCGCTGTGCTCCTTTTCTGTCTCTCTTCCTACCGCATCCATCAGGATGGGCTTCTTCTCATTCCAGACGGAGCCCAAAGCCTCAGAGTACACTGCCACCCCCTACTTACCCACCCTAGGATATGGTAAAGAAATAACAATTAGCAAATAGGAACTCTACCCATAGTGCGTATCTGGCCAGCCTATAAAGCTGTAACAGCTCATCCTAAAGCTCCGAAGGTATAGACCAGCCATCACTTTGATCCCACATCTACCTCCTGTATGATCTGTCCTGAAGGTCAAATCATCGTTACCTTTGGAAGAGGATGGAAGGTGAGGAGAAGTGGGCAGTAAACGAT
Source organism: Larus michahellis (assembly GCF_964199755.1). NCBI lineage: Eukaryota > Metazoa > Chordata > Aves > Charadriiformes > Laridae > Larus > Larus michahellis. The sequence continues at coordinate 1,638,229 of NW_027436399.1, read as the reverse complement.
GAATGGTTGGGAAAAAGCAGCCAAGGAAGTGGCAAAGGAAGCAGCCAAGTTGTCCCAAGGCCAGCTCAGCCCAAGGAGCTTTGGCTGGTGTGCTCTTGAGGATGACAAGCCCTGGCCAGGTGAGCTCACAAGCAGTGGGTGGGTGCCACATCACTGCCCCTTTGTGACAGGGGCCACCCCCAGACGCACGGGGACACACTGTGGCCCCTCAGCCACCACAGCCGGGGCACCTCCTGCAGCCACCAGCTGGCAGCTGTTGGGCTGCCCCAGGCACTGCTGGCCAAGGGCTGCTCATCTGCCCACAGAGCTCCCGCCTCTGCCTGGAGCCGCACCAGCCCCAGGAATAGAAACCTGCCCAGGGCTGTCAGCGAGCCCCTTCACAGCTTTGGCTGGCACAGTCGGGGGGCTGAGGGCTTTATTTTCCACTCTTCCCAGATACAGGACTGCGTCTGTGAGACTCCTGCAGCAAAGCACCTGGTGCCTGACAGGTTCAGAACTTCTTGACTTCAAGGGTGGCAGAGCACGGCGACAGGCTGCCCAGAGAGGTGCTGTAGCCTCTGTATCTGGAGATATTCAAACCCCACCTGGACGCATTCCTGTGCAACCTGCTCTAGCTCAACATGCTCTGGCAGGGGAGGTGGACTAGATGATTTCCAGAGGTCCCTTACAACCCCTATCATTCCCCGATTCTGTGATTTTATCTACCCCACAGGATCCAGCCACAGGCTGACTGAAGGAGTGCTACAAAAGCACCACCTTGAGCAACTGCACTGGGTGCACCTTGGGTGGCTGCCAGGCCCCCACCCAGCTGCTCTCCCACCCTCCAGATCCAATAGCCATTTGTGGGTGGCTTTTTAGCATCTGGTTTAACCCCACGACCTGCCTGGAGGGCAATGAGTGTTGCCTCTGCCCCAAGAAGGCAGCTGGTTGCTATCCCTGCCCTCCTTGAGCTCGCCAGTTGGGCCCCTGCACCGCCTGCGTCCTCCAGTTTTCCCCACTCTTGCTCGGGGCAGTGAGTTCCTCCTGCTCAGCTCAGGACAGGGAGTTTTCCTCCTGCTCCACTTGGGGAGGCTTTCTTCTTTATATCCTTCCCTTGGGGCATCCAGTGTGGCCTCAGCCTTGCTTGGGTGGCTTCTTTTCATCGTGTCCCCCTCAGGACAGCTGGTTTTCCCCCTCTCTTGCCTGGGGAGGCTCCATTTGCCCCTGCCCTACACCAGGTGCTGGATTTACTCCTGCCCTGCTCAAGGTGGCTCTTTGTGCCTCTGCTGAAATCGGGGTGACTTGCATTCCTCCTGCCCCATTTGGAGCATTTAGTTTTTTCCCTCTCCAGCTCAGGGCATCTCCTTCTGCCCCTGCCCCCGCCCCACTCGCAGGGGCCATTAATGTCCCAGCCACAGCAGGACCACTGGGGCTCCAGCGCCATTTGCCTGGGACCAGCCCCTGGTCAAGTGCTGCCCTGAACTGTCACATCACAACCACGCTTTTGCTTCCCAGCCTCCTCTAGCACCGCTCCTCCAGCTGGCATCTGACATTGAAAAAAGAGCCTGAGCCCTGTGATCCCTCAGCTTTTATACTGAGCAAGATGCCGGTGGGATGGAGTACTCTGTTAGTCAGCTTTGGGTCACCTCTCCTGTCCACTCCTCCCCAAAGGTGCCATCCCTCTGCGCTTCTCCCTTCCGACCCTCCGTGCCCTGCCATGTTTAACCCACCACAGTCATCCTTCCCAACTCTCCTGCTACCAACAGTGCTAACAGGGTGGGATTCCTCAAGGGCTCCCCCAGCTTGGCATCATCTACAAAGGAGGTGAAAGTGCATTGTCTGCCATCATACGGAGAGATAATAATGTTCCATAGTAGTTGTCAAGGGCTGGTCTTTGATGGATGCCACTAGTAAATGGGTTCCAGAAGGACTTTGTACCACAGATGATGTCCCTCTGTCATTACTCAGACAGCTTTCCACCAACCACATCGTCCACTTCTTCAGCCCGGCTGTCAACAACCTGGCTATAAGGAGACTAGAGAAGACCATGTCAAAGGCCTTGCTAAAGTCCGGGTACACAACATCCCCTTCTTTTCCCTCCCACATGTCTTCTGCCATCCTTTTCTTGTCCTTCAAACGCCTGCAGATGGCTGCAGGAGGACTTGTCATATCCCCTGCCCTGGTGAGGCTGGCCAGTCTGTCATTGTCCCAATCCTCCTTCCTGCTTTTTTGAAAACTGGTTTCATTTCTGCTTTTTCCAAGGCTCTCAGATGGCTCTGGCCTTTCCAAGGTGTTGGAGAGAGGTCTCACAATGGCATTGACCAGCCTTCTCCATCTCCATGACACCAAAAGCCTTCTCACTATGACACGCTGCCAGAGGAGTGCCCAGGACACAATACTCGCTGTCCAGATCCTTGGGGGCCACTTCAGAAGAAAACCAGAAGTGATTTCTTCCTACAAGCCCACGACTCCAATGGGATCTCTCTGCAGCCGACAGCTTTCCTAAGCTGTTTCTGTCAGTTCCTCCCAACCCCCATCCTTCCTTCTCCTCAGGCTGTAGATGAGAGGATCGAGCAGGGGTGAGGTGCGTGTTGAAACAGGGCGTTGTTAAACTCTCTCAGGAGGGCTGTTCTGGGCATCCCACTGACAGTGGTGGGGGTGCCGCAGAAAGGAGTGGCTCCAGGGAGGGGAGAGGAGCCGGTGGAGAAGGCCTTCTGCCTGCCCATGCTGGGCAGGAGAGCTGCCCCCAAGTGCAGGCAGGGGAAGAATGGGTCTAAAAAGCAGGTTATGAAAACAAAGTCCATGATGAATGTAATGGTTTCACGTCAGGAAGGTTTCAGCATTGGTGTAAACCCACAGAATCACAGAATCATAAACAGGGTTGGGTTTTAAGGGACCTTTAAAGGTCATCTAGTCCAACCCCCTGCAGGGAGCAGGGACATCTCCAATGAGACAGGTTGCTCAGGGCCCTGTCCAACCTAACTTTGAATGTCTCCAGAGACTGGGTACATGCAACCTCTCTGGGTGACCTGTTCCAGTATTTCACCCCCACAAAGAAGTGTTCCAGGACATCTGGACCAGATCTGGTCCAGACGTCTGTCCAGGACAACTGGGACAAGAAGGAAATGATTGCTGTAGATGACAGAAATCCCCCCAGCCAAGGTGCAGCCTTCTTCTGGAGACAACCCTTCCAGTTCCCAAGCCTTGCAGAGAGCAGGGGGTGGCATACAGCCCAGTCGTCATCGTAGGATGGGGCCACCAGCAGGAAACACTCCGTACATGCCAAAGGTGCAGGAAAGAGCAGTAACCATTGCTGTGAGCAGAGATTGTGCTGTCCACATTCAGGGGACAGTCAGAGTGGTGGAGCTGGAGCAGGTTTCACCGTTTTCCAGAGGCAGCCCCATGATGAGGAGGGTGTTCCCAACCACAGTCATGGGGCAGGTCAAGAGGAAGAGAGGAGGAAAAGATATTTTCTGAAGGTTGAGGAAATCTCGTACTGAGGGCATTTCCTTCTCTGTCAGGTGCTTAAAAAAATTGTGAAGGACGTTCAGAGAGGTGAAACATGGAGAGTGTGTGCCTCTCACTGCATTCCTACTCCCTAGACGTGCTCTGTGCTCTGTGAGAGGTGAGAAATGCCATCTTCTAGAGGGCAATGCCGCTCACGCCTGCAGAACCCTTTCGGACTGCACAGGGGAGATGCTCCACAGAGGTGCTTCTGTCACACTGTGTAATCAAAGGGACAGGCCATGAAGAGAGGGGAGGGTGAGGTAGCACACAGGCTGTTCCTGGAGACACCCAGCACTGTCAGGGCGCTGGCAGGGCTGCTCAGAGACACGAGTCCTTCCCTGGCACGGGCAGAGGCCCTGCAGCAGACTCCATGGCCTCCTGTTGCCACTCCCAGAGGCCGGCAGCACCTCAGCCCCGCGCTGTGTCTCCCTGCTCGGCACCTCTCTGAGATGCCCCACGGCGTGAGGAATGGACACAGGGACCTGGGGTCAAGGAAGCCCATCCCAGTGCTGCATTCAGGGGGTTTCCCAGGGGACGTTACTCTCCGATGAAGGGACACTGCCTGTCCCACAGCACTTTCGGGCATTTCTAAGAACAGCTGCTGGTGTTTGTGCTCTCTCGGGTTCATGTCCCCACATGCACACGGTGTGCATGCCGAAATCTCCTCTGAACCATGCAAACAGGGACTTCTGACCTCGTTATTCGGTGTCTCTCCACAGGCAGACAAACATCCTCTCTGGGTTTGCGTAGGCGTCCAGTTCTGCAAATGGTGGTTTCAGGTGTCTGTTCTGTGACGATTGCCCTGGGACAGCTTCCCCGGGGTGTCCAGCAAACAAAGGCACAGACCAGACCCCGCTCTGCTGGTCCTTCAGTTCTGTCCCTGGAGGTGTGGCTGTGCAAGGACACTGTTGTGTGTGCCCTCACCCTGCACACGCACACTCTTTACCTCTTTACTGGGCATCCCTCACCAGGGCACGTTTGAAGGAACGCTCTTGACAGCAACTGTGGAAGAAGACCTGATCCTTCCTGCGCTGCCCTGAGCAGATCCCCTTTCATGGTGGAAACTCTGTTATGCAGACGAGCTTTTTCTCAGAGGTGCCCATTGCTTCTCCCTGCCTGTGATCACAGAGCTGCTACACAGCAGCACCATGACCAAGCTGCCAGAGCACTCAGGCCTTAGATCAACACAGGGGCTCAGAAGGCGAGTGTGGAAGTGAAAATAGAGCAGCCCCGGAAAGAACAAGTGCTGGTGCTCTGCAAGTACTGGGATTCTTTCCCCTCCTCCTCGGCGCTCAGGCTCTACCCCTGCAGCTCCAGAAAAGGCCTGAGAAGAAGGATTTTGGGCATGACTCTGTGAGTCTCAGAAATTTGGATAGATAGGTAGTAAAAAAAAAATCTCAAATAATGACATTTATTTGAGGACAAAAGTATATAATTTAAAAAAAAAAAAAAGTAAGAAAAAGCCAAAAACCCTCAACCAAACCTAACACACAGTTACCTAACCCCTAACCAAAGCTACAGAAGACGGGCTTGGCGTATAATGAGTTACATTATGAGTGATTTGCAGGAGACAGTTTATTGCTGCAGAAAATAACCTGGTCATTAATTTCCAGAGGGCATCCTTGAGCTCCTGGTTCCTCATGCTGTAGATGAGGGGGTTCACGGCTGGAGGCACCACGGAGTACAGCACAGCCACCACCACATCCAGGGATGGGGAGGAGATGGAGGGGGGCTTCAGGTAGGCAAACACGGCAGTGCTGACAAACAGGGAGGCCACGGCCAGGTGAGGGAGGCACGTGGAAAAGGCTTTGTGCCGTCCCTGCTCAGAGGGGATCCTCAGCACGGCCCTGAAGATCTGCACATAGGACAGCACGATGAACACAAAACACAGAAAAGCTAAAAAACACGCTAATACAAGAAGCCAAACTTCCCTGAGGTAGGAGTGTGAGCAGGAGAGCTTGAGGATCTGGGGGATTTCACAGAAGAACTGGTCCAGGGCATTGCCTTGGCAGAGGGGCAGGGAAAATGTATTGGCCGTTTGCAGGAGAGCATGGAGAAACCCACTGCCCCAGGCAGCTGCTGCCATGTGGACACAAGCTCTGCTGCCCAGGAGGGTCCCGTAGTGCAGGGGTTTGCAGATGGCAACGTAGCGGTCATAGGACATGACAGTGAGAAGATAAAACTCTGCTGCAGCACAGAAAAAGAAAAAAAATACCTGTGTAACACATCCTTTGTAGGAAATGGCCCTGGTGTCCCACAGGGAATTGTCCATGGATTTGGGGACAGTGGTGGAGATGGAGCCCAGGTCAAGGAGGGCGAGGTTGAGGAGGAAGAAGTACATGGGGGTGTGGAGGCGGTGGTCACAGGCGATGGTGGTGATGATGAGGCCGTTGCCCAGGAGGGCAGCCAGGTAGATGCCCAGGAAGAGCCCGAAGTGCAAGAGCTGCAGCTCCCGTGTGTCTGCGAACGCCAGGAGGAGGAACTGGGTGATGGAGCTGCTGTTGGACATTTGGTGCCTTTTGGTGTGGAGCACTGAACAAGGAGGAAAGGCCAGTGAGAAGTTAGGGGAGACTTTTCTGAGAAAAATCAACACCAGTTCTCATACCTCACACTCTGCACTGCTTTTCCATTTCTATCAGATCTTCATTCAGCTCTGTGGCTGGAGCTCTGGTTGGTTCTGTCCAGGTGTGCCAGGAGGAGCGGGACCTCTGCCCGCCGGATGCCCAGGAGTCAGCCCTGCTCTGCAGCAGCAGATGCGTGGGAATGGGGTGGGCAGTCCTGGTGTCCCAATTTCTCAGATAAACCTCTCCTCATGAAAAAAGGGCTTGTCAGTCTCTGCACTCCCATTGCCATGAAACCACAGTTGCAAGAGTGTTGGAGAGAGGTTCTTATACAGCTCTCTCCCATCTCAGCAGGAGATTCTCTTGGATTTCAGAAACCCTCACCATTTCTGCTGCGTTCAGGGACAGCAAAGGGAGTCCTGCCAGGCGAGGGGATTGTCTGAGGGTTAGTGCAGAGCGAGGGGAGCTGGTCTGTCCCTCTGTCTTGTTCCCAGCTGCCCTCTGCTTGTGCCTTTCTGAGACAGAGGGGAATCACACTCACATGTAGACCTGAAAAGACACCAGGCGCTGCTGAGAGCAGAGAAACCCACTGCCGAGAGCTCAGCGTCTCACCTTTTCTCAAGGTCTCAGCACCCCACTTCTCGCCAAGGACACACATGGCTCGTTTCACAAACCCAGCAGCCTTTCCTTGGTCGTAGCGTCTCTGCGCTTCTCCACTGGGCATTCAGGTAACACCAGGACGCTCCAGGACAGACTGGCATCCTGGAGGGCAGCGCAGTGCTTGGAAGGACACCCCAAGGAGACACCCAAGTGTCCTAGTGATGGTATCTCAGAAGGGGAGAGTCAGCTCATTCCCCAGCCACATAGACTACTTTGCCCACAGCCCCACGGGTTAGAGGAGAGCTTGGACACTTCATTCCCATGGAGACACTTGCTCAGGGGAAGGGGTCTGCATTGGAGGGGATCCTACAGAGTTTTCTGAATCCTTCCTCCCACAGCATTTCTGGTTTCTCTTTCCTCTCATTCCCTGATCATAGCTCTGCTGCCGGGAGATTTTCCTCCTGGGAGGTGTTTCCCTGTCCCATGTCTTTTCCCCGTCAGCTCTCACAGACCCCATCCCAACCCCTGTGCGCTCCCCTTGGCCCCACAGAAACCTGCCTGTTTGCCAGGCACTGGCCGGGTTCATGTTCCTGTTTGCAGGTGGAAAAGGGCAGGTCAGAACAACCCCGATGGGTCCAGCAGAGCTGATGCTGGTGCTGCCCATGGGCAGAGGAGTGGCTGAAGGCACTCCAGGAGGTTCCTGGCAGACCTGCTGATCACTCAAAGCTACAGCTCAGGAGTCTCACTGACTTCTTCCAACTTGAGAGCTCCCTATACATGTATCCCTTGTTCTACCTCCCCACCCTCTCACTAGGAAAATAAAAACACAAACGCAGGAAAGCTCCTTATCTGTAACGTAATTCCTGCCTTGAGCTTTCCCTCAAACAATCCCTTGGGAAATGTCCTGGGGGTGAACTGCAGCTGAGAGCAGCCCTGCCCCACGCAGCACCGCCTTGACAGCAGGACACTCTCCTGCCAGGAGTTGCCTCTTCCCCCCACAGCTTCTCCCCACACTGCTGGTGGGAGCTCCTCAGGTAAACGGAGAGCTGATCCTGACAGGAGATAAGTCCCTGCCACGGCACAAAGCACCCTTGGGTGAAGGGACCCTGCTCTGAAGGACAGCCCTGGGCACCCCTGGCTGCACACCCACCTTCACACTGCAGCCATCCCCGGGTGAAGGCAGCTGATGTGCCCTGTCCCTTTGACAGAGCCACAGGGAAGCCCTGCTCCAAAGCAAGTCCTTTTCCTCTACGCTGGAGAAACTGTGAGAGACCTCCTGATAGATCCCAGAGGCTGTGGGATGTGCCAGCTTTGGGAGATCATTCCAGGAACCGCAGCTGCATTGCCCTGCAGCCAGAGACTTACCCTGTTCAGGGCTGTGAAGATCTTTCTCCAAGTGAGCTCTCCTCTCTCCTCCCACCCCAGACTGCCTTTACACTCTCTGCCTCCCTCCTCTGCCCTCGCTGCCCGCAGGCAGTGCCCTCAGCCCTGCTGCGCTTGGCAGAGGAGCTGCTCCTGGGCAGAGCTGTCTCTCTGCAGCGCTGCCCGCTTGCCATCAGCTCCCTCCATGCCAGGAGCCCAGCCCAGCTCAGCAGCAGAGGACCAGCCCAAGGCAGCCCTTTCTCTGCCCCCTCGGGGCTCCCTCCAGGTGTCCCTGGGGCTCCAGGGGAACCTGCTGGGAAACAGGATGAAGTCACCACTGATGTTCCCTCCCTCAGCTGGGCAGAGACACTTCTTTCCAGAACTTTTAATTCTCCTCTCAAAGTTACATCAAAATATCACCTTTTTTGGTCTTATTATTAGATAACCGCAAGCTCTGCTGGAGCCGTTCATAGAGACAGGGCATCGTCTCAGGGATCCTGAATGAGCCTGGTGGGAAAGCCCTTTGGCCAAGTGAAATGACAGCTGATGCCTAAACAAGGGCCATAAGAATCTTCTCCTCTTTGTGTTCATGGCAGTTTTTAGACGAATTCCTATGTACAACTGCCGTCCTGGGCCATAGGGAGAGCTTGGTCTCTCTCTTTTCCATCAGCTCAATTTACCAGATCTCCAGTGCCTCTAATGGCATCGCAGAGAGTGCAGCTGGGTGTCTGTTCCCTTCACTGGTGCCTTCAGTCAGAGGCATCAGTCATCGGGTGTCATCAGAGAGGCGAGGGCTGTCCCTTCTCCACACAACAGCTGCAGGCATTGCATGGACATGGAGCACGTCACACGGGGATCTTTACTCACTGCCCTGATGATACAATCAACGCAAACACCAATAATTTTCACAGTGTCCCTGGATACATCTTGTCCTCAAGGGCAGCATCCTCCAGATGCAGCAGTGGTCCATATCAAAACTCAACTGAATCTCAAATAGGAATTCCAGGGCACCGAGATGAGCTTTAGGTAATTCAGGAACAGTTAAACAAAGAAAAGGGAATAATGTAGGACCACTGTCAAATTTAGTAGGAGTAGGACTAGATCTGAGATATTCAATGTCCTCTTTGCCTCCGTTACCAGCAGCGAGGTCTCCCAGGCCTTGGTGCTTTGAGGCAGGACTCTGGAGGAGAACAACCAGCAGTGGGTGGGGATCAAGCCAAGGGTTACTGGAGCAAACTACACCCTTATCAGTCCTTGGGTCCAGAGGTTTGCATCCAGGGGTGCTGAGAGAGTGATTTTTCACTAGGAAGTGTTGGTCTGTTATGACCCCAGTAAGAAAGGCACTCCCACTTCATAATGTATGTTTTGAAACGCTGTTCATGTGGTCTAGCACTGTACGGAGAGTATCCCAGGGGCAATCCTATGACATTTTAGATGGTGGGAACTCCAGGATGTGTGCATTAAATGGGCCTTTGAACTGAACACAGCACACCATGCAGACCCCATCCACAGAAGACAGTCTCCTGTTTTTCTCTTTCAAGCTACTGTAGGATTTTCTTACAGGGAACAACACTATTCACCATCTCTACACTCAAACAGAAAGGAAGTTTCCATGAGAACCTCCTGCTGCAGGGTTGGATACAGGCAAGGCCTCGCAGGAGGCGTAATGTCCGGCAGAGAGTGGGACCTGTCTGCAGGCTCCTGTGTGACAACATGCTGCTGAGGTTGTCCTGCAGCCAAGGGACCTGTGCAGCACAGCCGGGGTGTGAAGGCCACGCTGTACGTGCAGCACAGCCCAGCCCAGCACAAACTGCTCGATGGACAATGGTTGTTCTGGTCAGGATCGGTGCTCAGGTTTCCCTGTGAGGAGTCTGCGCTCCACCCTGGTGCCACAGCTGAGCTGCTGCCGCCCAATTGTGCCCTTCCAGGAGGATCCCCGTGTCTTGTCCCAGCCCTGTGATGATTTTGGATTCAGTGAGATGTGGTGGCACAGCTTGCTGAGCTGTGGTGCTGCAATGGAAGGACACGGGCTCTGCTGGAAGGAGAGGCAGGGAGGATGAGGATGGGGGGATGCCGCCTGTGTGAAGGAGCAGCTCAGATCTATGGAGCTCCTCTATGAGATGGGCAATAGGGTGAGTAGCTTGTGTGAGTGAGGATGGGAGGAGAAGCCAGTAAGGGTGACACTGTCTTGGCAGTTATAAACTACGTGATCAGGCACAGTAGGCAGAACAAGTCTTAAATAGGAACGCAAAGAAGTCTCCAGGTAAATGAGGAGATTCCTGTGGGGAACAGTAATTGCCCAGGCATTCACTGGCCAGGCAGAGAAACAAGGTGCCAGCAGCCTGGAGCATCTTGAGACGACTTCTTAGCAGAGCTGCCTGCTGGGCCAGGAAGGGCGATGCTCACCTAGACCTGGTCCTGGCCAACAAGGAAGCACTGGTCAGGGATGTGATAATTAGTGTCAGCCTTGCTGGAGTGACCAGGAAATAGCGGGGTCCCAGAGGCCAAAGAGGAGTGAGGAAGGCCAGCAGAGGAACACACGTGGGTGGCTCCAGAGGAGAAGACTTTGATGTACTCGGGGGACTGATACAAGCGCTGCCATGGCAAGCAGCTTTGAAGGGTGAAGGAGCTCGGGAAATCGTATAGGCATTACAGCACAGCCTCCTCCAAGCACAGGAATGATGTCTTGGAATACCATGAAGAGAAACATCTCAGGAGGCTGCTGGTATAAACGGACTGGGCTGCAGGGCACAAAGGCAGCACACAGGAGGTGGAAGGCGGGGAAGCTGCAGAGGAGGCATTTAGAAACCTGGCCCCAGGATGTCGGGAGGATGCCAAAGCCAAAGCTCCCAGAGGCTTGAGAGTTGCAGGGATGCGGAGAGGAAGCACAATGAGCTGACAGAGGCTCAGAGGGTCATGTGGAATGAGTCACACTCTGCCTGGAGGCCTGTAACAAGTGGGCACTGCAGAGGTTTGCATGTTGACTGCGTGCCTCAGCCTAGGAGATGGGGATTCCCCCTGCTGGGGGTGGCTGTGCCAGTCCATCCACATGGGTCTAGATGGGGCAGACTCTTCCCGAAGACATTTCTGTTACCCAAATGTGTTGGGATTAATGCAGAAACGACTCTTCAAAACCAAGCATTTAAATAACTTGTTCTCTTTGCTTGGACATCCTTTCACTTTGACTGCACTCCTGAAATGTCTCTAATGAGCCAAAGAATTGAAGACTAAACAAAATTTGTGCCCAGACGTGGCTCCTTCTTGTATTTTGTGTGATAATGAGCCCTCTGGTGCCGAGTTCCTGAAGTGCAGATCCTGAAAGACTCAGCAAGCCTCTCGAGAAGTAAAAGCAGATAACCTCCAGGTTTCTGAGGGTGTTATCAGACCCTGCTGAAGTCCCTCACTGCAGAGACCATGGAGGGAAGGAGCAGACAAAGTTCCTGTCCCTGTGGTGTGGTGAAGCAGGAAGTCAGAGACACATGGGCCGGGAAGAAATTTAAATGTGGAAATCACTGTGAAGGGCCTTGATGTGCTTCACCAAACAGGATGGCCAAGCCTGGACTCCCATCCCCTGGGGAGGGATGTCCATTGCCTCTTGAGATGCTCTGGGCTCTGTTTGGGTGATGTGGCAGTGATGAGGTGCCAGGTGCAGGTCAGCAGTAGGAACCTCCCAGGCTCTGGGGAGGGTGGGTGAGGAGGCAACAAGGCGCTGGAGCTGTAAGGACTTGGTGTCCTCTTCTGGGCCTCAGTGGAAGAGACAGAAGCCACAGCTGAGCAGACAAGGATCTCCGTTCTCTTGGGGTGTCAAAGCCCCACCAAGGCCCTTGGCCATCCCCAAAACACAGCTACACTCTCCTGTGCCTGGGTCTGCTCCCTTGCTTCCAACACCAAGCTGTGGGTTTCTGAGGATTCGCCAGTGCCTGTGAGCTCCCCACAACCCATCCCGTTTCTTCCAAAGCCTTGCTAATGCTCACTTATTATGCAAGATTTCCAAGCCCCAGAGTTCCTGGAATCCCGTATGTAGCTCCACATCCCAGCACCAAACAGCACATCCCCCTTCTTCTTCTGCCTCAGGATCAAAACTCAACTTAGCTCACTGTTGCATGACACCCCCTGATATTTCCTTTCTTCTTTCTGCCTTTAAGTCCCTCACTGCTGCCCCTACACTGCTCTCTCCCTGGGCAAGCAAGGTCAGCTCCTTGGGCACGGCTACCCCAAGCCGTGGGCATTCCCCATTTGCCAGGCTGAGGCATGCACACAAGCTGGAAACAGCTGTTCTCATCCCTGGTTTGCACAGGAGGGGCCTTCCTCCCTGCCATCACTTTTGGTTCTTCCCCTCTTTTGTGTTGCTTTTGAAATCTTCTTTTGTTTTTCCCCCTCACAGCCAGAATGATTTACCAAAACTGGTTTTCAGCCAGAAAGTGGTCAGTGACTGAGGAGGAGTCTGTTTACAAAGCTTTCTGTTCTACCTGGCAAAGTTCAAGCATGGATGGAAAGACAGTCCTGAAAAGAGAATAGTTTTAACACAGGCTTTTCCTCTTTGCCCTCTTTGGCTCTGGTTTTCCCTGAAAACCAAACCTTCCCCTTTTCTCTGGCTGTCCTGCTTACCTTTACTTCCCACATCTCTCCTCATTTGTCACCATCTCCACGCTGCTTTCTCTGTTTCTCTCCTAAGGTTAGGAGACAAAGGTTAAAGCTACTTTGCTGAGGTGTTTTATCTTTCAGTAGAATTCCTTTTAGCACATCCTAAAAGATATATTTAAATAGACTAGAGTAAGAACGACTGAGAAACACCAATTTTTTTCTCCATCGACTGTAAAGAGGCTCTTGGGTAAAGAGCTCGAATGCAATAACTGGCATACATTTTATAGTGCAGTCCTACTCTGACTCACTTAGCAAGTTTGTTCTCTGTACATCAAAGGATGTCTTCTTGCTCTCAGATGATTCTCCTCTCCTATCTTCTGTTTTCCTTCCAGCCTGTGCCCGAATGTCCCCATGAACCTCTTTTCTCGTCCTTCTACGTTCTTTCGCTCTGTCTCATCTTCTTTTAACCTCCTGAAGCATTGTTTCCTCCACTGACCATCTGCCCTTGAACACTGCAGCTTGGATGCAAACTATTGAACCATACCAGTGTCACGGAGTTCCTTCTTTTGGGCTTCCCCTCCCTCCACCATCAGGAGGTGCCTAATGGCAATAACTCTCTGGGCTTTGGACCTGGTTATCTTAGTTTGCCCTTTTGAGAGGCCTGGATGACAGAGTCCCCTGGGAGGCAGTCCTGAAGGGCAAAAGAAGTCCAGGAAGGCAGGACATTTTTCAAGAAGGAACTTTTAAAGGCGCAGGATCAGGCCATCCCCATGTGCCTAAACACAAGCTGGTGGGGAAGAAGACTGGCCTGGACGAACAGAGAGCTTTGTCTCAAACTCAGGGGAAAAAAGGAGATTATGACATTTTGAAGAAGGGGGAGGCAACTCAGGAGGAGTACAAGGATGTTGTGAGGTTATGCAGGGAAAAAATTAGAAAGGCCAATGCCCAACTAGGTCTTTACCTGGCTAATGTCATAACAGACACTAAAACATGTTTCTGTGATTACATTAGAAACACAAAGAGAGCTAAGGAGAATCCCCATCCTTTATTGGATATGGCGGAAAACATAGTGACAAAGGATGAGGAAAAGGCTGAGGTACTTAATACCTTCTTTGCCTCCGTCTTTACTAGTAAGACCAGCAGTTCTCTGGGTACTCAGCCCCTGAGCGGGAAGACAGGGATGGGGAGCAGCATGAAGACCCCATAATCCAAGGGGAATAGCGAGGGACCTGCTACAGCACTTAGACATACACAAATCTATGGGGCCAGATGGGTTCCACCCACAGGTACTGAGGGAGCTGTCGGAGATGCTCACCAAGCCGCTTTCCATCATTTATCAGCAGTCCTGGCAAAGCGGGGAGGTGCCAGTTAAGTGGAGGTTAGTAAAGGTGACGCCCATCAACATAAACGGCCAGAAGGAGGATCCTGGGAAGTACAGGCCTGTCAGTCTGACCTCGGTGTGGGGAAGATCATGGAACAGATCATCCTGAGTGCCATCATGTGGCACAAGAGGACAACCAGGTGATCAGGCCCCGTCAGCATGGGTTCATGAAAGTCAGGTCCTGCTTGACAAACCCGATCTCCTTCTATGAGAAGGTGACCCACTCAGTGGATGAGGGAAAGGCTGTGGATGTTCTTTACCTGGACTTTAGAAACGCCTTTGACAGCATTTCCCAAAGCATTCTCCCTGAGAAACTGGCTGCCCGTGGCTTGGACGGGAGTACTCTATGCCAGGTGAAAACCTGGCTGGATGGCTGAGCCAAAGAGTGGCCAAAGTGGTGGTGAACAAAGTTTAATGCAGGTGGCAGCTGGTCACAAGTGGTTTTCCCCAGGGCCTACAACTGGGGCCAGTTCCTTTTAAGGTCTTTATCAATGATCTGGATGAGGGGATCGAGTGCACCCTCAATAAGTTTGCAGACGACACCAAGTTGGTTGGCAGTGTCGACCTGCTTGAGGGTAGAAAGGCTTTGCAGAGGGATCTGGACAGGCTGGATTGATGGGCAGAGGCCAGTGGTCTGAGGTTCAACACAGCCAAGTGCCGGGTCCTACACTTGGGTCACAAAAACCCAATGCAGCACTACAGGCTTGGAAGTGGCGAGGTGGCTGCTGGTGTCTTCTCCCAGGTAACGAGTTACGTGACAAGAGGAAATGGCCAGGAGTTGTGCCAGGGAAGGTTTAGATTGGATAGTAGGAAAAACATTTCTTCACTGAAAGGTTTGTCAAGCACTGGAATACTTTTATTTTCAGCCAATCAAAGGGATTTGGTTGGTATCAGACAGACAAGTTTAAACGCATGGGGGATGGAGGGCCCTGGGGACAGCCCAGTCCAAAAATCCAACCCCAACAAATCTGGCCCAAAAAGAAAAACCCAACCCAAACACCCCCAACCCAAAAAAACCCAACCAAAACCACCCCAAAATCCACTCCAAACAACTAAAAATCCCAGGGTTCAAAAAGCCCAACCCCAAAAATTGAGTCCTCAAAACCCAAAATCTAATCAAAAAGCCATAAACCGAACCCCCAAAAACCCAATCCCAAAAAACCCAAACAAAAAAACCCAACCCAAAATTCAACCCAAACACCCCGAAAAATCCAACCCGAAAATTCCAATGCGAAAAATCCAACCCGAAAAATCAAACCACAAAAATCCAACCTGAAAAACCCAAAATCCAACCCAAAATATCACTCAAAAAACATAAAATCCACCCCAAAAAATCCAAGCCCAAAAAATCCAAACCAAAAAAAGTAAAGCCCAAAAATTCCAAAATCCAAACCAAAAAAAGTAAAGCCCAAAAATTCCAAAATCCAAGCCAAAATCCAACCATTAAAAAAAAACCCACTCCAACTTCAAACCCAACCCACTCAAAATCCCAGGGCTCAAGGCCAGCTTGGACGGCGTTGGAGGAACCTGACCTGCTTGAACATGTCCCTGCCGATGGCAGCCCCACCACTGCGGGCAGCACATCAGCGGTTGCCATGCCACCACCGCCAGACACTCAGCGCTGGCCCTGTCACTGTCATGTCACAATGCCTGCCTGACACGCCCATGCAGGGGTAAAAATCAAACCCAAAAAACCCAACCCCAAAATCCAACCCAAAAAATCAAACCCAAAAAAGTCCAAAACCCAACTCCAAACAACCAAATCCCCAAAACACCCAACCCAAAATTCAACCCAAACAACTGCAAAAATCTAACCCCAAAAATCCAACCTAAAATCTAACTGAAAAAAAACCCAAATCCACCCCAAAAAATCCAAGCCCAAAAAACCCAAGCCCAAACATCCAACCCAAAAAAATCCAAAATCCAATCCAAAATCCAACCCGACAAAACAAAATCCACCCCAACATCCACCCCAACCGACCCAAAATCCTAGGGCTCAAGGCCAGCTTGGACGGCGTTGGAGGAACCTGACCTGCTTGAACATGTCCCTGCCGATGGCAGCCCCACCACTGCGGGCAGCACATCAGCGGTTGCCATGCCACCACCGCCAGACACTCAGCGCTGGCCCTGCCGCCCTCATGTCACAATGGCTGCCTGACACGCCCACGCAAAGGCAAAAATCAAGGCCAAAAACTAACTAAAAAAAAAAAACCCTAAAATGCAACCCAAAAAAATAGGGGTTTTTGGACTTTCTGGACTTTCAGACTGCCTCCTGTCACAAGGACATTTCCTTGGGCTGTCAGACAACAACCAGGTGCCAAAAGAAAAGGGATTGTTTCCTTTTCTGCTCTCAAAAAACCTCTTCTTGACATTGGGCCTTGAAAAGGGGCAAACTAGTCCCCTGATACAGGGCAGCAGTGCCCCGTGAGCGGCTGGGACCTGTGGCAGAAGAGACTGGAGCAAGGAGCCTGGTCCAGTACCTTCCACCACTTTCCCTCCGCTCTGCAACGCTGCCCAGCGCCTCCCGCGGCTGGAGCCAATGAGCCCGCTGGAAGTACCAGCCCGTGCGGGGGCTCGCTGTGCCCTGGGGCCTGTCCTCCAGACACGATCTGCGGTACTCAGGCAGCCACTAGCTTGCAGTGGAGGGCCGGCCCGTGGCACCTGGTTCACCGTGCTGAGGTCCAGGGCAGGTACAGTGCCCTTTGCTCTAAGCAACGTGGCACCTGCTGGATGCCAAGAAGTGCCCACAACACTTGGCTCGTGGCCACAGGAAACCAGAAACCTCCCTGTGCCCGCTAGCCTACAGAGAAACCAGAGGTTTTCAAGCTGGACTGCTAGGGACTCCTCTGGGCAGGGGTCTTGTGAGGAGGAAGAGGAAGGCAAACCGAGGTGAAGGAACACAGTCCCTCATCATCTGCTCCTCATTCTAGTCTCCAAAGTGTGCCAAAGAAGAAGAAGCGCCTAAAAGCATCCAGCCTATGCTGCTGCAGGCTACGCTGGCCGAAGACCAGGAGGCTAAAGAGAAGGCCGAGACCGTGGCCGAGGAAGTGCTGGAGCAGGTGAAGGCGCTGGACCAGTCCTTCCACGTCTTAAGGAGGGCTCCCGATGAGGTCAGCGGAAGCTCGGTTGCCAGTGCCAGAGGGGCAGATCCTTTGGACACTTCTACAGATTGCCGAGGTGAAATTAGACTGGTGGCTCGAGAGATTGTGGCCAGTGTTGGAGAGCTTTGGGGAGCAGTCGGTATCCAGCACGTCTGGTGCAGCTGAGCCAGGGCCGGCAGCCAGGCAGAAGCTGTCAGAGCTCGTTGCCGGCAGAGCCACCCAAGCAGGAAGATCTGGAGAAGAGAGATGGAGGGAGGCGCAACAAGCAGCTTCCAACAGAGCTTCTTCGCACTCTTCTATTGACAAAGCGACCAAAGAGGCTGTTGGAAGCGTTAGCTCCACCTTGTCATCCTTTGTAGCTTCTCAGTTTCAGCAGGACTTTGTCTGGCAGTTTCCTGAGACCCTGAAGCTTCGGGGAGTGGTGGAAGGACCAGGATCACCCAGAGCATCGGAATGGCAGATCCCAGAAGCAAGCAAGAGGGCAAAGCTGCTCATCTTGCAGCCACTGCAAAAGGCTGCTGATGTCTCTCGAGTGAGTCGCCAGACCGCCAAGGAGAGCACGCAAAAAGCCATCTCCAGAATTCAGCAGCTGCGTGCAGAATGGGTCGGGTATGCCAAAACCATTGACCCTGAAGTTGTGGAAACCTTGAAGAAGAAGTCAGAGGAAGAAAGGATGTCAGAGCAGAAATGAGAGAAGCTTCAACCAAGGAAGGTCTTGCCACCTCTCAGCCTCCCTGCAACAGTCCCACCTTCAGAGGAAGCAGGAGAAATCAAAGAGGAGAGCTCACAGACTCTCCTCCCACCCCTCCCCTGAGGCGCTGAGCGAGATGCTCGCCGGCCAACAGAAGGCCTTCAGCAGTCCCGGCATTACACCTCTGGAGTCACAGAAGCAACTAACTACTTTAATAAAATATGAATAATAAAATAAAAAGAAAGTATTGAAATCTATACGATATGCACAAAACTGTATCAGACTCCCAGGATGACGATCACGTCACCGGCAGGCACTGGGAAAGTCCGAGACTGGACTCAGCGATGGACGGGAGCTGGATTCCCGATCTGGGTTTGGGAATGCACGGATCAGGATTAAAGTCAGATGAACTGACAGAGTCCTCCTGGGACGTCGGCCGTCGAAAGAAGAGACTGCCCCATGTGATCCCTCAGCTTTTATACTGAGCGTGGGGCAGGTGGGATGGAATACCCCGTGGGTCAGTTTGGGATCCCCCGTCCTGTCCCCTCCTCCCCGCAGGTGCCGCCCCTCTACGCTTCTCCGCTTCCCCCCCTCCAACGGGGCAAATAACACAGTGAGCTGAGCTTGGCTGTGACAGCAATAAGGATGAGCAGGAGCCTCTCTGCACACCGTTCCTTGGCATAAACTAGAAACAACCAGGTCTTATCACTCTGGGAGCGAACAGCGTCTGGACAATACGCTGTTAATGTCAGAGAGTTCAGTTGGTTAGAAGAGGCTTGGCTGCAGAGTAAAATTACTGAACACAAAATTGGTTCTGCTTTACCTCAAACCAGGACGCTCCCAAGGGCTTGCTTGTACCTACAGGAGTCACGCCAGGCCACACCGTGTCTGGGCATTTTCCCTGCAATGTTTTCCCTCGTCTTCCTCCCTCCTACAGCCCTGGTCAGGCTAAGACCCAGTTTTACAGGGAATGTGAAGTAGGGAAGAGAAAAGCAGCCAAGGTTTTAGCCTTGTGTAGGAAGCTTTGCGGCTGGGCTCTCTGAGGGGCTGGTCCAGCCCTGCAAAGCTCTACTCATGCCGCAGGCGAGTCCCATCTGCAGGTGCTGCTGAAGGCTGCGCCTTCTTCTGTGCCTTTATCCTCTGGTCCCCTCAAGAGCCCTGATGGGCCTTTGGGTTCCCACCCAGGGCCCTCGCTGGGCCTTTTGGTGTCCTGCCAATGGATGGGCTTCAGCTTGTTGTCTTTGCCACGGGACCCCTCCTCTTGTCTTCTCAAGGCCTGTTTGCCTTCCCCTGTCCCCCCGGGACCAGTGTGTGGGCCTTTCGGGGCAGCTGAGGGGCCACCAAATGGCCTTTGGCTGCCTCCCAAGGACCTCCATTTCTCTTTGCGTGCTTCCTAAGGCCCTCTGCTTGCCCCTTGGTGCGGCCCTGGGCTCTAGATGTGCCCTTTGCCGCAGCCCAGAGCCCTCTGGCTGCCTCTCGATGCCCACCCCGAGCCCTTGGCGTGCCTCTGGGTACCCACCACGGCCCTCCGTGTGCCCTTGGGTGCCACCCAGAGCCCTCCCGCTGCCTTTCTCTATGCCCGGGGAACTCCTTTTATCCTCTTGTCCCCTCCAGCCTGGCTGGAGCCCTGCCGGAGCCCTGCCAGAGCCCCATTTTTAAGGCTGAAATCCTCATTTTTGGGACTCAAAGCCATCTTTTCCGACCCAGAACATTTCTTCAGGGCCCACAGTTCCAACCTGAGGGTCTGAACCCAAAGGTGCAGCTTGTCGCCTGGCAACGTCCGCCCTCCCCTCTGTGTCCCGCCTCTGGGCCCTGAACAGCCAATGGGCTTTGAGGAGGCGGGGGCAAGGCACACGATTGATGTGTAACCAACCAATCAAGCTTCGAGGCCTGCAGGGAAGGTGGCAGGAGTCAAAAACAACGCTTAGCCCCATGTGGGGGCAGGGCATGTGGGCTCCACCAATCACAGCTGGAGTTCGAGCAGCACACAGATGATTGATAAGCGTCTGACCCATCAGTTGATGGGAGGAGCAAGGGAGAAGTAGAGCCAATGAAAGAAAAGATTCTGGGCAGAGTGACAGCCCAGGCAGCCAATCAGAGATGGCATCACCTCAGGTGACCTGCCTTTGGGCAGCCTGACCACCTGGGAGCCAATCAGCAGCCGCCTCCAGGCAGGGCAGGCCCCAACCCAGGGCAGAGTGACAGCCGAGGGGACCAATCGGAGGCAGCATCACCTCAGGGGAAGGGCGGGTGCTGCTGCTGTGCAGCCTGAGCACCCAGGAGGAGGAGGGGCATGCTGGCTGCGGGGCCGCCCACCATCACCTCACCCACTCCCCTCCCGCCAGCCCAAGCGACGCCTCAGTAGCCTGAAGGCTTGTGAGGAGGGGGAGGACACGTCCCCCAGACGGTGCGTTGAGCAGGGGGAGATGGCGGTGCTGGGGCCTCCCCCTCAAAGCCGGGGGTGCCCAGGGTTGATGCTCTCCGCCCCCCTCTCCCCACAGCTGCTGCTCATCATCTCCTTCCTGACGCTGCCCGACCTGCTGAGCCTGGACCCGACGTGCCGCTGCCTCCCCTCCGCACCCCTCTCCCCCGCCAGCGCCTGGCCCTGCAAGAGGGCCGCCATCCTCAACTGGGAGTCGGCCGTTGCCACGGGGGCGTGGGGGTGGTGGCACTTTGTCCCACAACCAGTGACAATGTCACGGCGTCCCCCTCTCCAGACGCCAAGGGGCCGTACCTGCAGAGCCTGGGCCGCGGCTGGCAGCGAGCACTGATGGCCTCCATCCTGTCTCCCCCCTCTCATGGCTACCACAAGCTGGCGCTTGCCCAGCAGCACCTCTTCCTCCTGGGTTACAGCAGGACCCACCTCTTGCTCCGTGACTCTGGCCGTCACGCCTGCTCCTGCCAGGCCCTCTCCCACGGCGTCAGGGATGTATGCCGACCCCTCACTCCCCCTTCCCCCCCTGCCACCGCCATGCTGGCTGACCGTCCCCTCCTCCCCACAGTGACAGTGGATCCCCGTGGGGAGCCCCCCCACGCCTGCATGCTGACGGAGCAGAAGCAGAGCGACACCCTGGAGGTGTTCGACCCAGCCGACGTCCAGCACATCTTCTGCATCAGCTTCCCCTCCTCCATCTGCGTCAGACAGGCGGTCGTCACCAGCACGGAGGTGACGTGGACCCTTCTGCTGCTCACAGGTTTGGGGGGGACACTGAGGAGATGGGGAGAGCACCTTGGGGTGTGGGGACACTGCGGGGAGGGGGACACACGTGCCACATTCAGCCCCCTGACTTCCCCGTGTGGGAGCGGAGAGGAGGGGCAGGTGTACAACCTGCAGCTGACCCTATCCCTGACCCCAGTGTCATCCCTGTAGGTGCCATGTCCCCATCACTGTCCCCACAGGTGTCCTGGCCACACCACTGTCCCCAGCCCTGTCTCTGTCCCTCCAGGTCTCTTGTCCCCCTCCCTGTCCCCACAGGTGCCCTATGCCCAGGGCTGTGGGGACAGCGGCCGCCTGCCGGGCTGGTTCCATGGCAGCATCAGTTTTGTCCACCTCCGTGTCACAGTGAGACCAGGGGACACTGTCGACCCCACTGGGGGCTGGGGAGGGGCCCCCAGGCTCAGTTGTGTTTTGTAAAGTCTCCTTTCAAGAGCACAAAAACACATTTTTTCTTTCCAAAGCTTCTATTTCAGGCTCCAAAAAGGCATTTTTAAGATTAAGCCAGTCAGTTTTAGGGTCCAAGATGCATCTTGGATGTCAAAACCCTCATTTTTATGGTCCAAACCCCTCTTTTAGGGACCAAATTATCATGCTTTTGAACCCAAAGCCTCATTTTTAGGTACAAACCCTCATTTACAAGTTCCAACGCCCATTTTAAGATTCAAAGACCCATTGTCAAGCTCTAAACAAGCATTTTTAGGATCCAGCCAGTCATTTTTAGAGTCCAAGCCACATCTTGACTGTCCAAAACGAGAGCGAGTGTCCCACACGCGTGTCCAGACGGGCCTCCAGGTGGGCCCCGGGGTGGCTGGGCAGCAGCCGGGCAGCGGCGTGGCAACATGAGGATGTGCAGTGCGGTGTCGCGGCAACGTGACAATGCAACAATGTGCGTCTGCTCTCTTGAGCCGCTAGCTGGGAGACTGGCTGTGGTGGCCACAGCTGGGTGCCTCTGGAGCGAGAGGTGGCAGCGCAGGGTCACAGCTCCAGGAGAGCTCTTGCAAGGAGCCATGGAGCACCATCTCACTGCTGGCATCCCAAAGGTGGACACAGTGCTGAGCGCAGTGGGGAGGAGGGGAGAGGCGAGCAACAGGCCGATGGAGAAGGTTCAGCCCGGGAGCCGGGGACACGTGGGGCTGCTCTGGGGCCTCGGGATGTGCGTGGGGAGCTGCGAGGGATGCAAAGGTGGTGGGGCTGGGCAGAGTTTGCGGGGAGTCATGCCTCTCTGCCCAGCATGGCTCACGGCTAAGCAGGTGGCAGGGGTTGCTGCGACAGGAGGCGGATGTGGGTTGAGGAAGGGATGGGAGTTGTGGGGTCGGGGGCAAGGAAGCAGAGAGCAGCTTTTGACGGGGCTTGCTCTTGGCGCTGCCCCTGGTGGGAGTCTTGCGAGAGCCTTTCTAGCAAGTGCCGTGCAGGAGGCTTATGGAGACAGTGCCTGAGCGCCCCTGAGTGTGTGTCTCTTTCTAGCTCGGGAGCAGGAGTCAGCCACTGGCAGAAGGACCTACGGCGTTGCTGGACCTCCTGCTCGGGGTCAAGGTCCCCGTGCTGCCTGGCTCCAAGCCTGTCTTCTGCAGGACAAAGCTGGGGAAAAAGGTAAAAGAAGTGGAAAGGGGTAGAAAAGCTCTCCTCTTTGACAGAGTCCCCCTGTCCTTCAAAGAAGTCCTTGTGGCCACCTGCTCTACAGTGGGCGCTGCAGCCCTTTAATGTGGCAGCGCAGGGGAGTAGAGGGGAGCTCCTGGCTCCCTGGCACAGAGACAAAAAGGAGGACTTGTCAGCTTTCTGGACTGGTTTCTGGCACCGTGCGAACGCGCAGCCGGGGCCCTGCCTGCAGCAGGCGTCCGTGTGTCCGGGTGCTGGGGCAATGTGCCCTTCTGGCTCATCCAGCAGCATTGAGCCGGGCCCCGGGGCATGCTTGAGGGAGAATCATAGAATCATAGAATTGCCTAGCTTGGAAGGGACCTTTCAGATCGTCTAGTCCAACCATCAGCCTCACTCTGACAAAAAACATCATTAAACCAAAGGTCTCTCAGCACTCTGTCTACCCGTCTTTTAATTACCTCCAGGGACGGTGCCTCAGCCACTTCCCTGTGCAGCCTGTTCCAATGCCTGAAAAACCTTTCAGGGGAAAGATTGTTCCTAATATCCAGTCTAAACCTCTGCTGGGGCATCTTGCGGCCGTTTCCTCTTCTCCTGTTGCTTGTTTCTTGGGAGAAGAGACCGACCCCCACCTCTGTACACCCTCCTTTCAGGGAGTTGCAGAGAGCGAGAAGGTCTCCCCTCAGCCTCCTTTTCTCCAGGCTAAACAGCCCCAGCTCCCTCAGCTGCTCCTCATCAGACTTGTTCTCCAGACTCCTCACCAGCTTCATTGCTCTTCTCTGGACCTGCTCCAGCCCCTCAATGTCTTTTTTGTGGTGAGGGGCGCAAAACTGGACACAGCCCCTTCTGGGTCCGTTGGGTTGGATTCTGGGTTGGATTTGGGGTTTTTTGATTTGGATTTTGGATGGATTTTGAGTTTCTTGGACTGGATTTTTGGGGTTGGATTTTTGGACCTGGAGTTTTGTGGTTGGTTTTTGGGGGTTGGGTTTTTGTGGTTGGGTTTTTTTGGGGATGGATTTTGGGTTTAATGAGTTGGATTTTGGGCTTGATTGTGGGTTGGTCAGGTTGATTTTTTAGGGTTGGATTCTTTGCATTGGATTTTCACCCCTGTGCAGGCGTGTCAGGCAGCCATTGTGACATGAGGGCGGCAGAGCCAGCACTGAGTGTCTGGCGGTGGTGGCATGGCAGCCGCTGATGTGCTGCCCGCAGTGGTGGGGCTGCCATCGGCAGGGACATGTTCAAGCAGATCAGGTTCCCCCAACGCCGTCCAAGCTGGCCTTGAGCCCTAGGATTTTGGGTGGGTTGGGTTGGATATTGGGGTGGATTTTGTTTTGTTGGGTTGGACTTTGGACTGGATTTTGGATTTATTTGGGTTGGATGTTTGGGGTTGGATTTTTTGGGCTTGGATTTTTTGGGGTGGATTTGGTTTTTTTTTTCAGTTAGATTTTGGGTTGGATTTGGGTTTTTTTGGGTTGGATTTCTTGGGTTAGAAATTTCGAGTTGGTTGGGTTGAATCCTGCCCAGCCCCATCCTTGGCTATTGAGCCATGAAGGAAGATGCAAAAGGGCTCAGCAAGCGTGAACATCGTACGGCTGGGGCTGCTCGGCACTATGACCAGCCCGGCCAGTGCAGGGTCACGCCATGGCCACAGGGCACCGCAGCCCCCTCCCTCTACAGAGCAGCACCGCCAGCTTGGGGCCCTGCAGGGCGCATGAGGAGGCAACCGTGAACGGCCAGCCAGGCCAGCAGAGACACACTCACCTGGGGAAAGGCTCTCTGGGGAGAAGGGGTGTCTCTGGAGAAGAGCAAGGGAGCATTTGTTTGCCTGCAGGGAGGAATCCGTGAGAAAGAGAAACTCTTTCTGCAGGCACACGCCTGGGGCAGGCTGCTCTGTCGCTGGGCCAGGGTGCTTGATCTGGCCTGGGGAGAGGGGCTGGAACCGGGGGAGCTCAGGCAGTCTGTGGTGGGGATCTCCTGGACTTGAGACCAGGGATCACGAAGTTTCCCTAACCTCCTTTTCCTCCTGCTGTGTTCAGCCTCCAGCCCAGGGGCTCATGGGGAAGCAGAGACCCCCCTCTGCCCCCCAGCAGCTGCTGAGCCCTGTAGAGGGGCTGTGGGGTGAGTTCCCCAAGTGTTGCTTCACCCTGTGGTGGGCTCTGCCATGGGGCCAGCCCAGAATGGGCTGCTCTGCTGGTCTGGGTTCAGCTGGGTGAGGGCGAGGGAGGTGAGGAGAGCTGGCCTGGACTGCAAAGTGACCGGGAGATTAAAAAACCAAAGAGCATTAGCTGGGCGGTGTGACCATGCAGGGTGAGGACACGCTCCCGTGGGTGTGCAGTGCAGAGCCAGGTGTCCATGAAGGGAGCGGAGACACGTAGGTGCAGGAGAAAGGAGGCTGCTGTGTGCCCTTGGTGGCATGAACAGACCAGGAAGGTGTCCGGGACATTCATCACCCCAGCATGTCCCATAGGCCATTGCCAGCACCTGCCACTCGCCCCAGGTAATGGGTGAGGTTTGCTGGTCTCTGCGCCTTTGTCGGGGGAACACCCCACCGTGCCCAGTCTCTCTACTTGCCCACACCTTGGTTGACCCCACAGCAGGACTGTCTGCGACCCTCCGTGTGGGACACGGCTGGGGCTGGGAAGCGGTCAGGCACTGAGGGTGCTGTCAGTGCAGGAGGGCAGACATGGACTGAGCACTGAGGGCTCTCAGGGCATTTTGCCCTGGTGATCTCTCCCCACCCCTGAACCGATGCATCCCACGGGGCTCCTGCACAGTGGGACCGAGCGTGGGGCTGGGGCTGTGTATGGAGAGGGCACTGGTGTGGGCCACAAAGCAGGTGTTCAGGAGGTGAAAGTAAGGACGGGTTACAGAAAAGTACTTGGCATTTATTGTCTGTGTTGCACAAGAATGTTTTTAGGAAAGGCAAAGCTCACCTGGAGCTGACGGTTGCAAGGCAGTCTTGATGCCCTCCCCTCTGCCCTTAATTTTGCTCTGGTCACCCCCAGAGTAGAGAGTACTGGCCAGACTTCTTGTTCAGCAGTCTCTAGGGCCAGTTGGATGGCTTTCACTTCTGCAAACTGCCTTGACACCCTTTCTCCTTCCGTGGCTTCAGCAACTTTTCATGTGGGACTCCACACCACAGCTTCCGATGGTTTCCTACAACACAACAGGATCTTCAGTGAACAGAGCATAACACCTTTCATCAGTAGATGACAACTCATTGTATGAGGGTGCCACCTGGGCATGAGAAACCTACTCATGAGATGCTCCAAAATCTATGCCCTCTGGACAGTCCATAATCTCTTCAAGGATTCCTGGAGGCTTGGTTTCCCTGGTCGAGCTCACTGTGTGATCAGCACTACCCGCTTAGTCCATGTAGCGTCAGTCGTGTGATGTGTGGAGGGGATATCCAGTGTAGCACAGGCAACTGCTGTGCCAGGAGGAGCCGTGCTTGCCTATCAACAACTTCTGAAGTGGTTCAAACCCCCTCATACGCTGTCAGGATCTCTTTTTCGGTTGGGGTGTTGAGGGCTTCCGATCCTCAATACCCTTATCTCCAAAGCCTAGAGGTTGACCTCAGGTTTCTCCCGATGATTTCTGCCAGAGGCTCCAGGTGAGACCACGTGCCCCAGCTGCACTGTAGAGACCATTACGCACGGCTGGTCCTGTCTGGACAGACCCAAGAGCTACCACACGAGCTATCTCCACACGCACTCAGAATAGATCTTCTTTCAGGTTACTCCATAGAGAGGGCTCACAAGCTGATTACAACCTGGAATATGCATTCTCCAGCATCCCACAAGGCCTAAGAAAGCTTGTGCTTCCTTCTTCTTAGCTGGTGGAGACATAGTTGCAATCTTGTTGACCGCATCCATAGGGACATGATGGCATCCATCCTGCCATTTCATTCCCAAGAACTGAATCTTCTCTGCAAGTCCCTTGACCTTGCTTCTTTTATGGCAAAACCATCTTTCAGAAGAATCTCAATTGCTCTTTTTCCCTTCTCAAACACTTCTGCCTTGTTGCCCCACATGATGAGATCATGGATGTATTGTAGATGTTCAAGAGTATCACGCTGTTCCAGTGCAGTTTGGATTAGTCCATGGCAAACCGTAGGATAGTCGATTACAGAATCACAGAATGGTAGGGGTTGGAAGGGACCTCTGGAGATCACGTAGTTCAACCCCCCTGCCAGAGCAGGTTCATCTAGAGCACATTGCACAGGAATGCGTCCAGGCGGGTTTTGAATGTCTCCAGAGAAGGAGAGTCCACCACGTCTCTGGGCAGCCTGTTCCAGTGCTCTGCCACCCTCAAAGTCAAGAAGTTCCTCCTCATGTTTAGATGGAACTTCTTATGTTCAAGTACCTCTTGTCCTGTCCCTGGGGGCATTCCAGGTGCATTGGACACCACGTGAAAGCAAACTGTGGCCTGCACCCTGCTGCCAAAGGGATTGAAAAAGAAGAATGCATTGGCAATGTCAGATGTAGCACACCACTTGGCTGCCTTTGGCACCAGTTCATATTGGAACTTCCAGCAGAAGGTTCAAGCAAGTCGGGGGGCTAAGGCATCTTCTGTGCGAGGGGAACATTATCAGGGCTTTGGAAGAAGGTGGCTGAACTGTTGGAATCTCACAGGCTCTGGCAAATCCCCAAGGGACAGGGGACAGGGCGTGGCTGTCCCCATTGATGAAATGCATCAAAGGTTTTCAGAGCCACCTCCACATTTGATTTTCCACCTATAACCAGTGCGTCTGACTTTCTGCTTCACCGGTCCCCGGGGACAGGAATCTTGTCCGGTCGTTCCCTCCATGGTGTCTCCAGTGATGGGCACCAGCGGGGCCTGGTAACACCCTCACCATCTTGGGGTTTTGCTGCTGAGTTTTACTTCTCTAGAGGCTTGCCCAGTGTTTGAGGGTCTACAGGATCTTGGCCGGAGAGGACTCATTTCCATACGAAATGCCATAACCAGCCAAGTCTCTGTGCATAGACTTCCTGGATTCCTCAGTTCTTCTGTGCTTAATTAGAGAGTTCTCAGATGAATACATTTCAATACTAAACAACCATAAGAAAGGATTGCTTCCTTCTTATTTTTTTCTTTATTTTTTCTTCTTACTCAATAAATGATGCCAGCAATCTCCAGTTCATATTGATCCTGAATTTCTGCTAATGGAGCCTCAAGACCCTTTAAGGCAAGACCCTTTATTGCAAACACTCCGTGGACAGGCTTTGTCCCAATCTCACCATGTCTCTCATCTGGCAACCAGGACTTACAGCAGCCTGTTCAAACCTGAGCTTTCTCCACTCCAGTCCGTAGCTGCGTGTTTCCACTCCTTGGCACCGGTTCCCACCCGCTTTACCTTGAAAACGAGCTGACACAGAACGGTGTTTCCTAATGGCCAACAAAGGAAATCAAAGGCAGGCAGAGTTCAATACAGAGAAGACATGCCTCAGCTGTATGTCACGTCCCCATTCCCTGCCCTGAAGTTCACTTTCCATTCTCGATGGCCTTAGACCAATAGAAAACACATTTTCCTGTCAAGCACAGATCCCAGACTGTGTTCCGAGGACATGTTTATTTTAATATATTTCACATCTATATCTCCTATCTAAAAGAGGCTGGGCGCAATGAAGGTTGGATACGTTGGATAGATCCTGCCTTTATCTCTTTGCAGTCAAGCAATGGTCCCACCTGCTAGCACTTCCCTCCTATTGTCCCTTTTTTTGAGGTGGCCAAATCTTTATGGGGCGTACAATGGCATAACACCATGGCCCTCCAAGTGCCAAACCGTAACCGGTGTACATGTTCCCTGAGTTCATCCAGGCACCGTCTCCTTCAGGCACCCAGAAATGCAGTGCGAGAGAACATGCTTTGGGACATGTTCCTCATCTAAAGGGAAGCTAAGCAGCCTTTAGCTCCCCACCTCCTTCTCTGGACCCTTTTGAAAGATGCATGCAGC
This sequence comes from Larus michahellis, assembly GCF_964199755.1. Classification (NCBI taxonomy): domain Eukaryota; kingdom Metazoa; phylum Chordata; class Aves; order Charadriiformes; family Laridae; genus Larus; species Larus michahellis. Next base: position 1,609,697 of record NW_027436399.1, on the reverse strand, counting down.
ATTTACTTTTTGCCAGATGTCAGGGAGTCCCGCCAGTCTCCAGGACCTTTCCAAGATGATGGAGAGTGGCCTCACTGTGACATTCTCTTACTTTCCAGCACCTCTGGATGTACCCCGTCCATTCCCATGTACTGGTAGTGGTTGAGTTTGCTCAAGTAGATCCTGATTTCATTCCTGTCCACCATTGGCTGTTCTTGTCCAGAGTCTTGCCTCGAGGCACAAAGCCCTGAGAGACCTTGCTGGGGAAGTCTGAGGCAAAAAAGACAGAGAGTATCTCGGAACTCTCTCTCCCTACTCGAACTCAATACAGCAGTGTCCAACTAATATCTTTGTTTTCTTCTGGAAAAATTCCTGAAGTTGGAAATCTCGTTATGATTCCCCTGAATTTACTTTCAGGTTTCAAACTGAGTTTTGATACAGGCCAATGTTCTCCTTGGAGGATGCTGTCCTTGAAGACCAGCTGTACAGAGCTTTGTGCCACCTTCAGTGCTCCTGACCATTGGATCCCCACGAAAACTCCTCAGCGTAGGCCAAAGGCAAAAGGACCTCTGAGGTCCAGCGTCTGCAGTCTTCTGTTCTGCTTCCTCACTCCCCTGGAGTGCTGGGACCCCACTACGTCAGGGTCACGACAGCCAATCTTCACGTCTCTGACCAGCTCTTCCTGCATTGCAGGTATCACATCAAGGTTGGCATTATTTTTGTTGGCCCATCTGGCAGCTGTGCTAAGACGTTGTCCTAAGACACCCCAGAAACCACCTGGACTGTACATGCGGCTGTGCTCCTCTTTCAGAAGCTGCCAGTATCATGGCAGTCCCCAGCGAGACCCAGGCTCATACAGCCAGATGCTTCCCTGGAATCCTTCAGAAAGACTATACCCTCTTCCTCATCCTGACTGTGGGTTCCTTATCTCCCACCATGACAGGACACTTCTACTGGCCTCTCCTCTCACCCTCCCCCACAAAGGCTCACCAAACTCTTCACCTGCCCCAAGGAGTTGCGCCATACATCCAGTTAACGGCTTCACTTTCAGGAAACCCCACTCCTGATCCTTCCAGCCTGTCTCTCCTGAAAAGCCTGTAGCCATCCATTGCAGCACCCCAAGCTGTGTGCCTTGTCCCACCACGCCTTGGCAGTTCCTCTGTCAAAGTCAAAAAGCACAGGCTCTCTCTCAACTTGTCTCTTCCCCTGGCTGAGAGTTTTGGTGCACATCTGGGCTGTGGCACCTCAGGTGTAGCTCCAGGCCAAGCTCGGACGTCTCTTAAAGGAAACCTGGTACCAAGCAGTGAAGACCTTCTGGCCAGGCTCTTTTCAGTGGTGCCTGGGGACAGGACAAGAGGCAATGGGCACAAACTTGAACATAGGAAGTTCCACCTAAACATGAGGAGGAACTTCTTTACCCTGAGGGTGGCAGAGCACTGGAACAGGCTGCCCAGAGAGGTGGTGGAGTCTCCAACTCTGGAGACATTCAAAACCCACCTGGACGTGTTCCTGTGTAACCTGCTCTAGGTGACCCTGCTCTGGCAGGGGGGTTGGACTAGATGATCTCCAGAGGTCCCTTCCAACCCTATGATTCTATGATTCTATGATTCTATGATTCTATGATTCTATGTGCAAAGGCTTTGCTTCACAGCAGAGACACGGTCAAGTGGACGGCACCTGGAAGCTTAAAGCTGAAATTGGATGTTGATGGTGAGCAAAGCCTGCTGTCTGCAAGAACAGAGAGAAACAGGGCTGGGAAGGGCGGCCCTGGCAAGAAAGAGGGTTTTTGTCAGTGGTGTCTCTGCAGCCCTCAAGGGCCTTTGACAAAGGTGAAGGTGATCTCCATGAATGACAAGGTGCTGCTGACAGGTCCCCCATGAGATTTTTTGGCCTGTTCCTTGACTGTATTATGAAGAGGGCGAGTAAATGTTGGGCAAGAGAAAAAACAGCAGTTTGAGAGTGCAACACATGAGCGGAGACCCTGGTGTGGTGTGTCTTGTGTTCTAAACTGCCTCACATCTACTGCATGGAGAAGGGAGAGACCTTGCCCCACTGCAGTGGCAATCAGTCACTTGTGTTATGAAAATTTGCAAGTGGCCCGTGCTGACCGAGCAGAGAGGCTAGGACACAAAGCACAGAGGTGCACGCGTAAATATTTAGTCATGTGCATGAGGTGTCCGAGCTCAATTGGGGTACCTCAAATGCGGTTAAACACAGGGTTCTTATGCCATTCAAGCATTCAGGTACCTTATTATTTGACTAATGACTAACTAACACACACACGGAGTCCCAATAACTAATCACAGTAAAACTGCACAAAGTAGCTATATCTCTGCAGCTCCATCAGCCATCAGCCTTCTCGCGGCTTGTCTATTGATCCAGACGTCCCCGGAGTTGGTCTATCGCTAATTACTTGTCTGTGATGCTGGACACTGGGAGAGTTTCAAAGGTGTGTAAGAGGGACGAGGATACTGGCATTATCTCGGTTCTCCAGGGGTATCTTTTATCCTTCATGGACAGCTGAATGATTCTGAGAAGTCCTTATTTTGAGGGCAGGGCTGTTCTTCTGGTCCTTGTGATGAGCTCACCTCCTTTAACTCACTTACCCAAGCATGATAAATCTGTACACAATGGGAGCTAGCTAGATATATATCTTAAGAAAGTCAATTCATTTTCATACGATAAAGACTGATGGGCATAAGAGTTAGGGAGGTAGATTTTGATAACCTTGGATCGGAGGATGTCTGTGGCCAGGTGGGTCCTGCAGAGAGCTTTTTGATGCTCAAGGATCACCTCTTCATCATCCAGAATGGTCCATGCCAACATGCAGGAAGTCATGCCAAGGTGGCAGGAGGCTGGCATGCATGAGAAAAGAGCTCTGAGTAACATCAAGCCTGAAGAGGAAGCACAGAGAAGGTGGAAGCTGGCTGCCTTCCAGCCTCCAGGGTTCCGTGGTTCTGTGCTGGAGAGGGCCATTTGTTTGTGTGTGTGTGTGCTTGTCTGTGCATGGGGGAACTGGAGGGATGAGGGAATCCCGAGGCCAGCTTCTAGAGAGATGGAGGGTCTGAGACCAGCTCCGGGCGGGATCCGTGCGGTCTGTGTATCTATAGAGGTACACATCTAACACTAACGCTAACTAGCATGCAAACAGCCCCATCCTCATTGCCCTTTCTCCACAGACTGTGGATTGTCTTGGTCTGGAGTCTTCCCAAGGCCCCTTCCAGGATGAGAGACTGTGCATTTCTTTCCGCCATGGGTCTTCCCTTCATGATGAGGGGGAGAGCGCTCACGTTGCCCATGACCACAGAAGTAAGCAGACATAACTTTGGTCCACTCCGCTGTGGGTTTTTTGTCCCACTCAAGGCATTGACTCAATGCTGCTCATCGGGTATCTCCAAACCGCTTTCATCATATCCTGAGTTGAACTTTTGGTTTTCCTTTTTCCTCTTTCCCCTTCCCAAGTTCTTTTCTTTAACCATTGTCGTAGATTCCTCTACAAGCCGCCCAGCTTCTCTTTCCCCACAGGCCCTACATTTGCTTGCTTTGTGCCCTCTCTATGGGGCACAAAGATGTTTCTAACATAGCTGTCGTGACAATTCCTCTGCTGGACAGTACAAAATTAGGAATGTCTTTAATTCCCTGTAGTGCCCTGCAACTCCTCGTGCTGTTATCTTGTGCTGATGCATCACCACAACCATGGTGAGCTGCCTGCACGCAAACATGAAGAACGAACAAAATGGATCTTCAGTCCAGGGGGACCTCGGGAAATTCTGGGAGTCAGCCAGAAGAAACTGCTTAAGTTTTACAAAGAGAAGTGGCCAGTCCTGCATCAGGGGGAAGAAAAACACCGTATTACAGTGCCAGGTGGGACGTGACAGGATGAGCAGTGACCCTGAGGAGACGGGCCCACGCATTATGAGGGACACCACATGAGCCAGTGGCGCAGGCTGACCATGAACAAGGCCAGCTGCACACAGGGATGGATTAGGAGGAGAGGGCTACCCAGACAGCTTGACTTTTCATGCCCTTTCAGTGAGCCGTGGTGTGGCCACACCTGGACGTGTCTGTCCCTCTGTGGGAATTCCTGCTGTAGACGGGTGGGGAGGAACGGGAGAGTGCCCAGAGGAGGTCTGCACATGGCCTCTGCTTGAGGCCCCACACCCCATCCTTCTGACCTCTGCCATCCCAGCACAACCCCAGGAACATGCTGTCCCTGGAGAAACACCAGCCTCTCCAGACAGCTCCAGATTCCCCTCCCACAGGATGGGTGGCCTTTATGTCATCTGTGTGAAGGGCTGGGGTACGTCCCTCAGTTAAACCCACGATCTTACCTGTCACCAGGCACCGACTGGTGACTCCTAAATCCAGTCCAATATCTCTAAAATGTTACAAACGGACAGTCAGCTTTTTATTCCCGGACACATGGAGGAGGAAGAAGAACTTCAGGGGTGAATTTCCTCAGGCATGTTTGGAGAAAGACCCCAGCATTAAAGCACTGCACCAGGGAGATCTTGCTTTGTTAACAGAGACTCTGTGAAAGAGGCCAGCTCTGAGCCACTGTGAAATACATTTTTAGAAGGGAACCAGGTGAAACTAAGACGTAAATGTCTCAGGTGTAGTGACACAAGTGAAACCTTTGTGTAGGAGCATAGAAACCATAAATGACAATATCAACAGCAATGATGAGAAATATAATCATTAAAAACACAAAGCCAATAACAAAACACACAAAAAAGCAGATGGAATCAAATAGTGCGGGAGTCATTTGTGGAGAGAGGTGGAACATTTCTCCCTCTTGAAAAAAATCCATGAAATCAGATACCTAATGGCCTCCTTCAGCTCCTGGTTCCTCATGCTGTAGATGAGGGGGTTCAGTGCTGGAGGCACCACTGAGTACAGCACAGCCATCACCAGGTCGAGAACTGGGGAGGAGATGGAGGGGGGCTTCAGGTAGGCAAACACGGCAGTGCTGACAAACAGGGAGACCACGGCCAGGTGAGGGAGGCACGTGGAAAAGGCTTTGTGCCGTCCCTGCTCAGAGGGGATCCTCAGCACGGCCCTGAAGATCTGCACATAGGACAGCACGATGAACACAAAACAACCACATGCTAAACAGACACTGACCACAACAAGTCCAACTTCCCTGAGGGAGTCTGAGCCTGAGCAGGAGAGCTTGAGGATCTGGGGGATTTCACAGAAGAACTGGTCCAGGGCATTGCCCTGGCAGAGGGGCAGGGAAAATGTATTGGCCGTGTGCAGGAGAGCATAGAGAAACCCACTGCCCCAGGCAGCTGCTGCCATGTGGACACAAGCTCTGCTGCCCAGGAGGGTCCCGTAGTGCAGGGGTTTGCAGATGGCAACGTAGCGGTCATAGGCCATAATGGTGAGAAGACAGAACTCTGCTGCAAGAAAGAAGACGAAGAACAAGAGCTGTGCAGCACATCCTGCATAGGAGATGTCCCTGGTGTCCCAGAGGGAATTGGCCATGGCTTTGGGAAGAGTGGTGGAGATGGAGCCCAGGTCGAGGAGGGAGAGGTTGAGGAGGAAGAAGTACATGGGGGTGTGGAGACGGTGGTCACACGTGATGGTGGTGATGATGAGGCCATTGCTGAGGAGGGCAGCCAGGTAGATGCCCAGGAAGGTCCAGAAGTGGAAGAGTCGCAGCTCCCGCGTGTCTGCGAATGCCAGGAGGAGGAACTGGGTGATGGAGCTGCCATTCGACATTTTCTTCCCCTGGGCTTGGAGACCTGTGAATGGAAAGAAAAGCAGTGAGAAGTTGGGGAAGATTTCTCTCCAACTAAAGTATTCAATTGGTCTTAGAAACCCACCAAACTGGCTCTCGCCTTTCAGGAAGACCTTTTGCAGGTCCTTTTTGTACACTCTGGTTGGTGCTGGCTGATCGTCCACCAGAGAGCTGAGATCTCTGCAGGATTCAGTCCTGCCCTACAGCCATGGGTAAAAAGGAACACGGGGTGATCTCAGATTAAATCCACTCCTGGCATCAAAGGGCTTTTCAGCATTGTCACCCAACTGCAGGGCAGAGCTCAGGGCACCTTGTTGTTGGTGTTGTTCTGTTGTAGTTTCCCCAGCACACCTGAGGAGTGTTTTTAAGGCAGAAATCCCTGGCATTTCTGCTGTGGTGCAAGTGAAACCTTGTGGGTCCTGCAAGAGAGTCAGGACAGTTCTCCTGCCAAGAGAGTCAGGACAGGGAGACACAGTCAGACACTCAAGGATTTCTCCTCTTTGGTGGTTGGGCTGCTGGGAAGGACACTCAGGACTTAATACCCGGGATAGTCAGGGGTGGAGGACTCTACTGTGTGGGGAGAGGAGACCACGGAATGTCGCCAGGGAAGGCACCTGCACTGCAGGGGATGGCAGGGAGGGCCAGGAATCCCCTCTCCCATGACCTTTCCTGTAGTAGCTCCCTTTCACTCTCTGCCCATGTCTCTGCCACCCGGAGCTGTCTCTGCCTGGGGCTGTGTCATTGTCCCCAGGTCTCCTCCCTTTCAGTGCTCAGAGAACCCACCACACCTGCTGTGTGCTCAGCTCTGCCCTCAGGGCAAGTGCCTGCAAGCGCTAACAAGCAGCTTAGAAAAGTTCCTGCTAGAACCAGGGTATCATTGCCTTCTCCAGGACGGAGAAGTAAAATCCTCTCTCTCACAACCCATCCAGCAAAGAAGGAGTGGAAAACTCCAAGCAGGGACCCTGTTTCTTTCAGGTAAATGCTGCCTCTCTGTACTTCTCCAAAAGGATCCTCTGCAAATGTCCTGGGGGTGATCTGGAGCTGGGAGGAAACACGACCCATGCAGCACCCTCACGACTGCAGAAGGACCCTGCCGTGACACGACTGGGGTCACTCCTTCCACCCACAGCTTCTCCCCGCAGCGCCATGGGGAGCTCCCCGGGCAGGCTGAGAGCTGACCCTGGCAGGCAGCAGAGTCCCTGGCCCAGCACACAGTTCCCTGGGACACAGGGACCCTGCTCTGAAGGACAGCCCTGAGCACCCCTGCACGCACACCCACCTTCACAGCCCGGCAGCCGTCCCGGGGAGAAGGCAGCCGACATGCCCTGTGCCTTTGGTGATGTGGTAGGGGTGCCCTGCTCTCGAGCACATCCTTCTCAACACCGACGGAGCCTTGAGAGCCTTCCTGACAGATCACATTAGCCATGGGCTATGCCAGCTTTAGGAGACTGCTCCAGGGAGCCTCTCTGCATTATACTGCAGCAGAGACACAGCATGCCCTGTCCCTCTGACGGTGCAGCAGGGAAGCCCTGCTCCACACGTTGTCCTTCTCCTCGAAACTAGAGAAACCGTGAGAGTGGTACTTGCAGATCCCGTAGGCTGGGGGTTGTTCCAGCTTCTGGAGATCCCTCCAGCAGCTGCAGATTCAATGCCCTGCAGCCAGAGACTGTGCAAAGGCTGTGAGGATTTCTCCCAGTGAGCTCTCAGCACTCTCCCACCCCAGGCTGCCTTTAAGATCCGCTGGCCTCACACGTCTCCCCTCGTTACCTGCAGGCAGTGCCCTCAGCCCTGCTGCCCTTTGCAGAGGAGCTGCTCCTGGGCAGAGCTGTCTCTCTGCAGCGCTGCCCGCTTGCCACGAGCTCCCTCCATGCCAGGAGCCCAGCCCAGCTCAGACGCAGAGGACCAGCCCGAGACGTCACTTTCTCTGCCTCCTCGGGGCTCCCTGGAGGTGTCCCTGTGCCTCCAGGGGAACCTGCTGGGAAAGAGACTGAAGTAATACTGTGTGGTCTCTCTCGCACCTCTGGAGAGACGCTTCTTTCCAGCCGGGTAATTTCTGCTATCAGAGAGAGCTGCGCATGAGAAAGGTCTTGTTCCTTCTGGTATGAGACAGGAAACCTGGACAGTGCCAGATCTCCTTTGCCCCCGCTGAGCGAAGGCAGTCGGCTTCGTCAACTGAGGCATCTCCTCCTTGGTTTGTAGTCCTGGGTGTGAAGTGGACTCAGCTCTCACTTAGGGCTGCCACAGTCCCACAGGAGGGGGGATTCCTCTTGCCTCTCTTCAGGTGGGCACAAAATAGGCACCTGCTGCATGGGAGCTGCTGGTCTCAGCTCCCAGCGTCATTCCTGGAGATGGAGGCCAGCAGTGAGCTCTTCAGACTCAAACACCTACTGACATTTCAGGTCTCAGACGTGGTCCAAGATACGTGCCGGTAACTGCAAGATCTAACGGAGCAGTTCATAGAGACAGGGCAGCATCTGGTGCCACCATCTTTGAGATTCACGAGGAATTCCTTTGGCCACCAGCACGTGCCCACATTTCGGACAACTGAACTTTTCCCTACTCTTTCAACCCAGGGCAGCCTTCTGAGGTAGTCAGGGGACCAGATGTACTCATTGCCATTGACCTCATCCATCTTCTCCATCAGCCGTGTATACTAGATCCCCACTGACTGTAACGGCAGATGTCTCATGGACATCCCCACATCACCTAACCTAATTCAGGGCAGCTACTCAATGGCCATGGACAGGCCTGTTGTGCTACAGGAGGTGCCAGGGCTCTCCAGCACAACTGCAGGTGGCCGGCAGGGACTGCACAGGACCTACGGGAAAGGCATCGCCTTCAGAGTGGGTGCGAGACACACACTCCAGATGCCATGTCTCATAGATTCAGTTTCTGTTGGCCGGCAACTGAATCCCACGAGGGCAATGAGGCAGGGTCTGACCCACCTCCATCCAGTCGATGCAGAGCAGTTCAGGAACAGGAAGCACATCACACTGGGATCTCCACTCATTTGCCTATTTAAGCAACACAAGGAAGTCTCCAGAATAATGACCCCAGGTCTTATTGGAGACATTAATGGCCCTGACACCACTGGAAGGGGAACACAGCAGCATGCATACTGTCCAGCAGGTTTCTGGGTCTCAGCTGCCAAGGGGAGTGAGAAAAGACTGAAGCCAGACTACAGATGCTGGGTCTCTAGAGGAGAAATGGGGATGGCTTTAGGTAAGCTAGAGCTTCCCAAGTGTAGAGCCTTGCAAGGCAAGGGTTCGAGGGCACCAAGAGGAGAGGCCGCGGCTTCAGGAACAGTTAAAGAAGAAACAAAGAGAATGAGTGGCCACTGCTGGAATTTAGTAACAGCAGGTGTAGATGAATCTGAGATTCTCTGTGTCCTTCTTGCCTTGGTCTCCTCCAGCAAGCTCTCCCAGGCCTTTGTGCCTTGAGGCAGGACTCTGGAGGGAAAAAAAAACCGTGGTGAATTTGGAGAGAGTCAGGAGTTACTTGAGCAAACACAATCCTTACCAGTCTATGGGACTGGAGGGGTGGCATCCGAGGGAGCTGAGAGGGCAGGACGATGCCACAGTAAAGCCACTCTCCATCATCATTGAAAGCATCTGGAGTTTGCGGGAACTCCCTAACAACTGGCAGCACCCAAATGCTGCAGGCACTTTCTGCTGTGACCCTGCTTTGCATAGAATGTTGGTCTATAGAAATCTTGCAAGGTCACTTCCAGCCTGAACGGAAAGTTCCCAGAACAGGCCAATGTCTGCCACCCTGAGACCTGGAATCTGCACTCTGCTCTTCGTCCTCACTCCCTCGGGAGCTGAGACTCCACTCTTTCTTTGCTACTAGAGCCAAGGCTGACAAGGATGACACAGGTTTTCTGATCCAGGTGAGCATCGCCTTGCTTGGCCCATCTGGCAGCTGTGCTAAAAAGCTGAGGCAAAGAGCCTCCAGACACCTAAAGGAGCATTTGCACCGTGCTCTCCTGGGAATGTCAGGGGGTGCTGGGCTGACTTTTGGCTGCCAGGTGCCCACCCAGCTTCACTCCCGCTCCCCCTCCTTCTCCACTCGCCTTGCTGTCTGCAGGGCTGTTTCTCTCCATGTGTCTCACTCCTCTCTCTTACGGTGACTGCACGCTGCTGTTTAGCCTTGCTTCAATATGCTATCACAGAGGTGCCACGAGAATTGCTTACTGGCTCAGCTTTGGGCAGTGGCATGTCCCTTTTGGAGCCAGCTGAAAGTGGCTCTCTCTCACATGGAGTCACCTCTTGATCCCTTTTCTCCTAAGCCACCTCTGCAGCCCCCTCACCCCTACCAAAACCTAGCCATGTCAACGCAATACACAGGGTCATTGATGTCCCCGGTAAGACGTTAAGTCGTTGGTGAGCCCAAGACTTCCACAGGTTGGTTAAATAAGGGTTGGTCCCCTTCCTCTCCTTCATTATAGGTTCTTTGTGTCAGAGCAGAGATGTGCTGGACCTCAGTCGTGGCACCAGGGCCAAGCTCAGGCGTGCAACAAAGCCAGCTGTTACCAAGTGCCCAAGTACCGTGCAGGCAAAAGGTTTGCGTCAGAGCATGCTGGGGGGGATGGCAGATGGCAATGTAAAGGGGAAAGGAGGAGATCAATCCCTGCTCTCCTCAGGACGAGAGAGAAGCAGGGCTGGACTCTGCAGCCCCAGCAGGAGAGGGCTTTGCTGTCTGCGGGGTCTCTGCAGCCCCAGAGGGCCTGTGGTGCAGGTGAAGCTGATCTCCAGGCAGGACAAGGGGCTTTTGCAAGTGTCCTTGGCTATGGGTATCCTGAGATCCAGGAACACTGTGAAAATCATTGCTCTGTTCCTTGACTGCATCATCAAAGGGATGACTGAGGGATGTGGGAGAAGCACTCCCTGCATCTCCTGGATTGAGATGGGACAGCACTTGCCTCACTGCAGTTGCTTGAAGGAAAGCACTGAACGCCTCAGAAGGTCTCTTGGGGTCTCTTACACGGCTGCTCTGAATGGGGATGATGTTCGCGCAAGTCCTGTGCTGTCCCTGCCGGCTGCACGCAGTTGTGCTGGAGAGCCCTGGCACCTCAGGCAGCTCCACAGGATGGAGTTAACCTTGAAATTGGGCAGCTGCCCTGAATTAGGTTGGGCATTGTAGGGGTGCCAGTGAGAACCCAGCCCTAACTGCCAATGGAGATCTGGTAAAGACAGCTGGTGGAGAAGAGAGAGAGACGTAGCTCTTCAGATGGCAATGACTGCATTTGCTCAGAGGAATAGCTCTATAGGCTGCCCTGTACATAGTGAGCAGGAACAGGCTTCATTGTCCTAAGCGTGGCCATCTGCTGTCACTTCAGCTGCCCAAAGCAATGCCCCAAGAGCCTCCAAAATGATGGCCCCAGACGCTGCCCTGTCCCTCTGAACTGCTCCATCAAAGTTTAGAGATACCTGCACATGTCTCGGGCCACCTCTGGCACTTCGAATGTGCACTGTGGTTTGCAGGGGTACAGGAGATTCCTCCCTTTCATTGTCTGGGTGTCCTGTCTCATAGGTGGAAAAGAAGAGGTCGTTCTGGGACCTAACTCTGCCTCTGATAGGGGAAATGATACTGCCGGAAAGGAATGTCCCCCCCAACAGCTGAGGGAGGAAACATCAGTCATGACTTCAGCTTGTTTCACAGCAGGTTCCCCTGGAGCCTCAGGGACATCTTTGATGGAGCCACAGCGAGCCGAGAAAGTGCCACCTGATTAGGTCAGAAGTCCTTGAGTGCATTGCATGGAGGAGACTCAAGCATGCACATCATGTGCATGTGGGGAGAGGAACCCGAGTTGAGCACAAGTGCCACCAGCTATTCCCAGAGCGTCCACGAAGGCCTGTGGGACACACTCTGTCTTCGGGTAACTTGACTTTGAGAGGAACGTCCTCTGGGAAACCACCTGGATGCCGCACTGGGATGTGCTTCCGTGAACCAGGGTCCCTATGTCCATACCTCATGCCATGAGGCATCTCAGATGGGCACCACACCACAGGGCTGAGGTGCCTCCCAGCATCTGGGAGTGGCAGCAGAAGGCCAGAGAGTCCCTACACCTCTGCACGTGGAAGGGAAGGGCTCGCGGCTTTGAACACCCCTGTCAGAGCCCTGACAATTCTGCGTGTGACTTCAGGAACAACCCCACCGGCCCAATGAGATTTCTCTCACCTGCCTTTTCCGGTCCATCGCAAGTGCCTCTGTGTGCTGCCTCACCCTCCCCTGTCCTTATGGCCCATCCCTTGTTTCACACAGTCTGAAAGCAGCACGTCCACAGAGCACTTCGCCCGCGCAGTCCGAAAGGGTTCTGCAAGCAGGAGTGTCGCTGCCCTCCAGCAGATGGCTTTTCTCACCCTTCACACAGAACAGAGCACGTCTAGGGACTATGATGCACTCAGAAGCACAGACACCTCCGTGTTTCACCTCTCTGAACTTCCTTCCCAATGTCCTTAGGCACCTAACAGAGAAACAAATGTTGTCACTCGAAGGCGTACCCACAAGGAGAGAGGGGACAGGAAGACCTAAAATTTTCCATGGCAGAAGGGGATTAGGACAATTTGTCATCATCAGTGGCGTTTCCCCTAATGGGAATGGGCAACGTCCCCAACCTTCAGAAAAATCTCTTCCTCCTCCCTCCCATGACCTGCCCCATAATTGCAGTTGGGAACAGCCTCAGCATGGGGCTGCTGGTGGAAAACCTGGAAACCTGCTACAGCTCCGCCACCCTGACTGTCCTCCCACTGGGCACAGCACCATCTCTGCTCACAGCGCTCTTAGGGCTATTTCCTGCACCTTTGGCAGGTACAGAGTGGCTCCTGCTGGTGGCCACATGCTATGACCAGTACTTGGCTCTGTGCCACCCCCTGCTCTCTGCAAGACTCCTGAACTGGAAGGGTTGTCGCTAGAAGACAGCTGCACCTTGGCTGGGGGGATTTCTGTCATCTGCAGTAATCATTTCCTTCTTGTCCCACATACATTGGCTGGCCCTGATGTACTAGACCACTTTTGTGATTTAGCCCCAAGGCTGGAGCTCTCCTGCAGTGACACCATGACGCTCATGCTCTCAGCTTTGGAAACGTGCTGTTTAGATCCAGTCTTCCCCTTCCTGGTCACACCGGCATCTTGTGTGTGCATCAGAGCTTCCATGGCCACCGAATTAATTCGCATCAGGTGCAGGGATGCTTTACATGTGCCCTTATACAGCCCTGACCATATCAAGAATCCTTCAGTACTCCTTCAGGAGTTTGTTTGATTTCCCAAGGAGTATCAGTACCTATTAAAAAAAATATAAACATACATATGTCCAATGCAGCAGTCTGCATCTCTGTTAGAAGCCTTGAAGCAGTGTCCGGGGGAGCAGGGCTTGAGGTGTGAGCATCCCGTGAGTTGACGGATCCCCTTTCCCAGCAGATGGGGTCAGGGCTTGGCTGTCCTGCTTGGTGACACACATCAAGGGCTTTCACAACCACATGCCACGTTTGATTTTCCACCTCGAAGCAGCACCTCTGACTTCCTGCTTCACCAGCCTCCAAGGACTCTGGGAAGCTCTTGGAGGTTTGCTGCTGACTTTTACTTGTCTTGAGGCTTGTTCAGTCTTTCAGGATCTGCAGTTCAGGCACTTGGCACCAGAAGGCTCATTAACATGCAAAACGCCCTAACAAGTCAAGTCTCTCTGGGCATAGTTTTCCTTAAAGTCTTCAATTCTCATGTGCTTAATTAGAGAAGTTTCAGGAATGTAATCAAAGTGAAATAATATGATTACTAAACAACAAGAAGAAAGGGTTTCTTTTTTCTTTTTCCTACTTTATTTTTCTGCTTATACATGAATGGAAATCAGCAGTCTCTACATGATACTGATCCTGAGCGTCTGCTAATGCAGTCTGAACAGATATGAAAATCAAGACCCTTTGTGTTCCACAACCTATGGCCAGTCTTCATCCTGCCCCCAACCCAGCATTTCTCTCATCAGCCCCCTGGGACTTACAGCAGCCCTGTTCAAATCTGAGCTTCCTCCACTGAAGCTGCGCGGTTCAGCCCATTGGCACCGGTTCCCACCTGGGTTACTTGGAGAACGAGCAGCACACGGACACAGAAGGGTGTTTATCACTTGCCAACAAATGGAAACAAAGGAATGCATAGTTCAATAAAAAAATGAGACATTCCTCAGCTATGTGTAAAGTCCACATTACCCCCACCGAAATCTGCTTCCTACAGTGGCTACCCTTAGACCAACGGAAAACATAATTTTTGTTAAATCACAGATCCCAAGACTTCCCAAAAGATTCCCTGTCCTGGACTTTCTTTCTTTGTCCATAATTGTTCTTTGCAGGCAGTGAGGCTTACACTCACGTCACGAGCTCCCTCGATTCGCAGAGAGAAGCAAAGAGACAAAGTAAATCAAATGGTCTTTTGAATACACAAATCTGCCTAAAGGGGGCCCTGAGCAGCAACAAGCTTTTGGACAAATCATGGAATAACAGAATGATGGAATGTGTGGGGTTGGAAGGGACCTTGAAAGGTCATCTAGTCCAACCCCCCTGCAGTAAGCAGGGACACCGACAACTAGATCAGGTTGCTCAGAGGCTCATCAAACCTGGCCTTGAATGTCTCCAGGGATGGGGCCTCCAGCCCGTCTCTGGGCAACCTGTGTCACTGTCTCACCACCCTCAGTGGAAAGAACTTCTTCCTAAACTCTAATCTAAACCTGCCCTGCTCTAGTTTAAAACCATTGTCCCTCGTCCTAAGGCTACATGCCCTTGCAAACAGCCTTGCAACAGCTTTCTGACAGGGCCCCTTCAGGTACTGGAAGGCCGCTATAAGGTCTCCCCGGAGCCTTCTCTTCTCCAGGCTGAACAACCCCAACCTCTCTCAGCCTGTCTTCACAGGAGAGGTGCTCCAGCCCTTTGATCATCTTCGTGGCCCTCCTCTGCACCCGCTCCAGCAGGTCCATGTCCTTCTTGTGCTGAGGGCTCCAGAGCTGGACACAGTACTCCAGGTGGGGTCTCACGAGAGCAGAGTAGAGGGGGAGAATCCCCTCTCTGGGTCTGCTGGCCATGCTTCTTTTGATGCAGCCCAGGACACGATTGGCCTTCTGGGCTGCAGGCGCACATTGTTAGCTCACGTCCAGCTTTTCATCCACCAGGACCCCCAAGTCCTTTTCCACAGGGCTGCTCTCTATCAAGTCATCCCCCAGCCTGTATTGGTAACGAGGGTTGTCCTGACCCAAGTGTAGGACATTGCACTTGGCCCACCTTGATTGCCGTGTCCAGTTTTGCACCCCTCACCACAAAAAATACACTGAGGGGCTGGAGCAGGTCCAGAGAAGAGCAATGAAGCTGGTGAGGAGTCTGGAGAACAAGTCTGATGAGGAGCAGCTGAGGGAGCTGGGGCTGTTTAGCCTGGAGAAAAGGAGGCTGAGGGGAGACCTTCTCGCTCTCTGCAACTCCCTGAAAGGAGGGTGTACAGAGGTGGGGGTCGGTCTCTTCTCCCAAGAAACAAGCAACAGGAGAAGAGGAAACAGCCGCAAGTTGCCCCAGCAGAGGTTTAGACTGGATATTAGGAAAATCTTTCCCCTGAAAGGTTTTTCAGGCATTACAACAGGCTGCACAGGGAAGTGGCTGAGGCACCATCCCTGGAGGTAATTAAAAGACGGGTAGACAGAGTGATGGCACCTCTCGCTCCAGAGGCACCCAGCTGCGGCCACCACAGCCAGTCTCCCAGCAAGTGGCTCTTGAGAGCAGACGCACATTGTTGCATCGTCACGTTGCCGCGACACCGCACTGCACATCATGTTGCCACGCCGCTGCCCGGCTGCTGCCCAGCCACCCCGGGGCCCACCTGGAGGCCCGTCTGGACACGCGTGTGGGCCACTCGCTCTCGCTTTGGACAGTCAAGATGTGGCTTGGACTCTAAAAATGACTGGCTGGATCCTAAAAATGCTGTTTGAGAGCTTGACAATGGATCTTTGAATCTTAAAATGGGCTTTGGAACTTGTAAATGAGGGTTTATACCTAAAAATGAGGCTTTGGGTTCAAAAGCATGATAATTTGGTCCCTAAAAGAGGTGTTTGGACCATAACAATTAGGGTTTTGACATCCAAGATGCATCTTGGACCCTAAAACTGACTGGCTTAATCTTAAAAATGCCTTTTTGGAGCCTGAAATAGAAGCTTTGGAAACAAAAAATGCGTTTTTGTACTCTTGAAAGGAGACTTTACAAAACACAACTGAGCCTGGGGGCCCCTCTCCAGCCCCCAGTGGGGTCGACAGTGTCCCCTGGTCTCACTGTGACACGGAGGTGGACAAAACTGACGCTGCCATGGAACCAGCCCAGCAGGCGGCCGCTGTCCCCACAGCCCTGGGCATAGGGCACCTGTGGGGACAGGGAGGGGGACGAGAGACCTGGAGGGACAGAGACAGGGCTGGGGACAGTGGTGTGGCCAGGACACCTGTGGGGACAACAATGGGGACATGGCACCTACAGGGATGACACTGGGGTCAGGGATAGGGTCAGCTGCAGGTTGTAAACCTGCCCCTCCTCTGCGCTCCCACACGGGGAAGTCAGGGGGCTGAATGTGGCACGTGTGTCCCCCTCCCCGCAGTGTCCCCACACCCCAAGGTGCTCTCCCCATCTCCTCAGTGTCCCCCCAAACCTGTGAGCAGCAGAAGGGTCCACGTCACCTCCGTGCTGGTGACGACCGCCTGTCTGACGCCGAGGGAGGAGGGGAAGCTGATGCAGAAGATGTGCTGGACGTCGGCTGGGTCGAACACCTCCAGGGTGTCGCTCTGCTTCTGCTCCGTCAGCATGCAGGCGTGGGGGGGCTCCCCACGGGGATCCACTGTCACTGTGGGGAGGAGGGGACGGTCACCCAGCATGGTGGTGGCAGGGGGGGAAGGGGGAGTGAGGGGTCGGCATACATCCCTGACGCCGTGGGAGAGGGCCTGGCAGGAGCAGGCGTGACGGCCAGAGTCACGGAGCAAGAGGTGGGTCCTGCTGTAACCCAGGAGGAAGAGGTGCTGCTGGGCAAGCGCCAGCTTGTGGTAGCCATGAGAGGGGGGAGACAGGATGGAGGCCGTCAGTGCTCGCTGCCAGCCGCGGCCCAGGCTCTGCAGGTACGGTCCCTTGGCGTCTGGAGGGGGGGACGCCGGGACATTGTCACTGGCTGTGGGACAAAGTGCCACCACCCCCACGCCCCCGTGGCAACGGCCGACTCCCAGTTGAGGATGGCGGCCCTCTTGCAGGGCCAGGCGCTGGCGGGGGAGAGGGGTGCGGAGGGGAGGCAGCGGCACGTTGGGTCCAGGCTCAGCAGGTCGGGCAGCGTCAGGAAGGAGATGATGAGCAGCAGCTGTGGGGAGAGGGGGGCGGAGAGCATCAACCCTGGGCACCCCCGGCTTCGAGGGGGAGGCCCCAGCACCCCCATATCCCCCTGCTCAACGCACCGTCTCAGGAGCGCGTCCTCCCCCTCCTCACAAGCCTTCAGGCTGCTGCGGCGTCGCTTGGGCTGGCGGGAGGGGAGTGGGTGAGGTGATGGTGGGCGGCCCCGCAGCCAGCATCCCCCTCCTCCTCCTGGGTGCTCAGGCTGCACAGCAGCAGCACCCGCCCTTCCCCTGAGGTGATGCTGCCTCCGATTGGTCCCCTCGGCTGTCACTCTGCCCTGGGTTGGGGCCTGCCCTGCCTGGAGGCGGCTCCTGATTGGCTCCCAGGTGGTCAGGCTGCCCAAAGGCAGGTCACCTGAGGTGATGCCATCTCTGACTGGCTGCCTGGGCTGTCACTCTGCCCAGGATCTTTTCTTTCATTGGCTCTACTTCTGCCTTGCTCCTCCCATCAACTGATGGGTCAGACGCTTATCAATCATCTGTGTGCTGCTCGAACTCCAGCTGTGATTGGTGGAGCCCACATGCCCCGCCCCCACATGGTGCCAAGGGTTGTTTTTGACTCCTGCCACCTTCCCTGCAGGCCTCGAAGCTTGATTGGTTGGTTACACATCAATCGTGTGCCTTGCTCCCCCCTCCTCAAAGCCGATTGGCTGTTCAGGGCCCATAGGCGGGACACAGAGGGGAGGGCGGACGTTGCCAGGCGACAAGCTGCGCCTTTGGGTTCAGACCCTCAGGTTGGAACTGTGGGCCCTGAAGAAATGTTCTGGGTCGGAAAAGATGGTTTTGAGTCCCAAAACTGAGGATTTCAGCCTTAAAAATGGGGCGTTGGAAATGAAATGGAAGCTTTGAACCCTGAAATCAGGTTTTGTGCCCTCAAATGACACATTGGTACCAAAACCTGAGGCTTTACACCCTAAAAATGGGGCTTGGGAGGCTCAAAATGAGGCTTTGGGCCCTCCAAATTGTGGACTGAATCCGAAAAAGGGGGCTTTAGTCCCTGAAAATGAAGTTTTGGAAGCTAAAAATGAGGATTTGTTCCCGGAAATGAAACTTTGGACTTTGAAAATGAGGCTTTGGCCCTCCAAAACCAGACTTTGAGCCTTAAAAATGGTGCTCTGGGTCCTTCAGATGAGTCATTGGACAAAAAAGTGGGGCTTGGAACATAGAAATGAGGTCTTGAACCTTAAAAGTGAGGGTTTGGACCCAAAAAAGGAGCCTTTCAGCCCTAGAATGAAGGTGTTGGACTCTAAAAATGAGGCTTTGGAGCCTAAAAAATGTGGCTTTGATCTTTAAAGAAGAGTTTTGGCCCATAAAGATGAGGGTTTAGACACTTACAGTGCAACTTGGACCCTAAAAACGACTGGCTGGATCGTCAAGACCATGCTTTGGAGCCTGAAAATGAGGTTTTGGACACTTAAGATGCAGCTTTGGACTCTGAAAAGGAGCTTTTGCAAACTGAAACGGAGCCTTTGGACCATGAAAATGGTGCTTTAGAGCCTACCATGAGGCTTTGGAAGCCCAAACAAAGGCTTTGGAAGCCCAAACTAAGACTTTGGAAAACAAAAATGAGGCTTTGGACACTGTAAGTGTAGCTTTGGAGCCTAAACCCTCTCCCCTGCTCCTTTTGCTCTGGCAGGGCTCCAGCCAGGCTGGAGGGGACAAGAGGATAAAAGGAGTTCCCCGGGCATAGAGAAAGGCAGCGGGAGGGCTCTGGGTGGCACCCAAGGGCACACGGAGGGCCGTGGTGGGTACCCAGAGGCACGCCAAGGGCTCGGGGTGGGCATCGAGAGGCAGCCAGAGGGCTCTGGGCTGCGGCAAAGGGCACATCTAGAGCCCAGGGCCGCACCAAGGGGCAAGCAGAGGGCCTTAGGAAGCACGCAAAGAGAAATGGAGGTCCTTGGGAGGCAGCCAAAGGCCATTTGGTGGCCCCTCAGCTGCCCCGAAAGGCCCACACACTGGTCCCGGGGGGACAGGGGAAGGCAAACAGGCCTTGAGAAGACAAGAGGAGGGGTCCCGTGGCAAAGACAACAAGCTGAAGCCCATCCATTGGCAGGACACCAAAAGGCCCAGCGAGGGCCCTGGGTGGGAACCCAAAGGCCCATCAGGGCTCTTGAGGGGACCAGAGGATAAAGGCACAGAAGAAGGCGCAGCCTTCAGCAGCACCTGCAGATGGGACTCGCCTGCGGCATGAGTAGAGCTTTGCAGGGCTGGACCAGCCCCTCAGAGAGCCCAGCCGCAAAGCTTCCTACACAAGGCTAAAACCTTGGCTGCTTTTCTCTTCCCTACTTCACATTCCCTGTAAAACTGGGTCTTAGCCTGACCAGGGCTGTAGGAGGGAGGAAGACGAGGGAAAACATTGCAGGGAAAATGCCCAGACACGGTGTGGCCTGGCGTGACTCCTGTAGGTACAAGCAAGCCCTTGGGAGCGTCCTGGTTTGAGGTAAAGCAGAACCAATTTTGTGTTCAGTAATTTTACTCTGCAGCCAAGCCTCTTCTAACCAACTGAACTCTCTGACATTAACAGCGTATTGTCCAGATGCTGTTCGCTCCCAGAGTGATAAGACCTGGTTGTTTCTAGTTTATGCCAAGGAACGGTGTGCAGAGAGGCTCCTGCTCATCCTTATTGCTGTCACAGCCAAGCTCAGCTCACTGTGTTACTTGCCCCGTTGGAGGGGGGGAAGCGGAGAAGCGTAGAGGGGCGGCACCTGCGGGGAGGAGGGGACAGGACGGGGGATCCCAAACTGACCCACGGGGTATTCCATCCCACCTGCCCCACCCTCAGTATAAAAGCTAGGGATCACATGGGGCAGTCTCTTCTTTCGACGGCCGACGTCCCAGGAGGACTCTGTCAGTTCACCTGACTTTAATCCTGAACCGTGCATTCCCAAACCCAGATCGGGAATCCAGTTCCCGTCCATCGCTGAGTCCAGTCTGGGACTTTCCCAGTGCCTGCCGGTGACGTGATCGTCATCCTGGGAGTCTGATACAGTTTTGTGCATATCGTATAGATTTCAATACTTTCTTTTTATTTTATTATTCATATTTTATTAAAGTAGTTAGTTGCTTCTGTGACTCGAGAGGTGTAATGCTGGGACTGCTGAAGGCCTTCTGTTGGCCGGCGAGCATCTCGCTCAGCGCCTCAGGGGAGGGCTGGGAGGAGAGTCCGTGAGCTCTCCTCTTTGATTTCTCCTGCTTCCTCTGAAGGTGGGACTGTTGCAGGGAGGCTGAGAGGTGGCAAGACCTTCCTTGGTTGAAGCTTCTCTGAATTCTGCTCTGACATCCTTTCTTCCTCTGACTTCTTCTTCAAGGTTTCCACAACTTCAGGGTCAATGGTTTTGGCATACCCGACTGATTCTGCACGCAGCTGCTGAATTCTGGAGATGGCTTTTTGCGTGCTCTCCTTGGCAGTCTCACGGCTCACTCGAGAGACATCAGCAGCCTTTTGCAGTGGCTGCAAGATGAGCAGCTTTGCCCAAGAAGAAGTGTCCAAAGGATCTGCCCCTCTGGCACTGGCAACCGAGCTTCCGCTGACCTCATCGGGAGCCCTCCTTAAGACGTGGACGGACTGGTCCAGCGCCTTCACCTCCTCCAGCACTTCCTCGACCATGGTCTCGGCCTTCTCTTTAATCTCCTGGTCTTCGGCCAGCGTAGCCTGCAGCAGTGTAGGCTGGATGCTTTTAGGTGCTTCTTCTTCTTTGGCACACTTTGGAGACTAGAATGAGGAGCAGATGATGAGGGACTGTGTTCCTTCACCTCGGTTTGCCTTCCTCTTCCTCCTCACAAGACCCCTGCCCAGAGGAGTCCCTAGCAGTCCAGCTTGAAAACCTCTGGTTTCTCTGTAGGCTAGCGGGCACAGGGAGGTTTCTGGCTTCCTGTGGCCACGAGCCAAGTGTTGTGGGCACTTCTTGGCATCCAGCAGGTGCCATGTTGCTTAGAGCAAAGGGCACTGTACCTGCCCTGGACCTCAGCACGGTGAACCAGGTGCCACGGGCCGGCCCTCCACTGCAAGCTAGTGGCTGCCTGAGTACCGCAGATCATGTCTGGAGGACAGGCCCCAGGGCACAGCGAGCCCCCGCACGGGCTGGTACTTCCAGCGGGCTCATTGGCTCCAGCCGCGGGAGGCTCCTTGCTCCAGTCTCTTCTGCCACAGGTCCCAGCCGCTCACGGGGCACTGCTGCCCTGTATCAGGGGACCAGTTTGCCCCTTTTCAAGGCCCAATGCCAAGAAGAGTTTTTTTGAGAGCAGAAAAGGAAACAATCCCTTTTCTTTTGGCACCTGGCTGTTGTCTGACAGCCCTAGGAAATGTCCTTGGGACAGGAGGCAGTCTGAAAGTCCAGCCTCGGGCAAAGTGGGGAAGAACTCGCAAGCCAAGAACAGAGACAGGCAGCAGCCTGAAACCGTCCTCTCCCGTCATTTGCTCTTTGGCAGCTTGACAGCCTGACTGCCATGGCCGAGGGAGCTTTACCCTTCACCCGGGCATAGATACCACCCCACACTATCCGGAAACACTTCCCGAGAGGTTGCTGCAGGGGATGGAAGGCCAGCAGCATTTAATGGGCCCCCTGCTAATGAGAACTGGGCTAATCAAAGACCCCCTTGAAGAGAAAACCAACCCACGAATGGCCAAGCACCGGCACTGTCAGGTTCAGGGACGCTGCATCTTTGGATGCAGAAGTCTTTGGATGAAAACCAGAGGTTTTCAACCAGACGCGAAACCAGCACCATGAACCGTGCGGCCATTTAGTGCAGCTCACAGGTTCGTGCTAAATGTGCGAGTCCAGGCGCAGAAGTGGCCACTGAGAGTGCCCAGGCACACTTTTGTGTCAGAAGGGGCTAGTGCCTCCTGTCCGAGATACATGGGAAGGAAAGCGCCCACTTCTTGGTCTCTGACAGCCACCTTCAAACGACATCAGGACACACACCAGTCAGGCAGCACTTCCTCAGCAACCAAGCACGGCTCACAAGCCCCGAGGAGCTGCATCTGTGTGTGTGGCAGCACCCTCTCCCAAGGCCCGGGTACCAAGGCACTAGCGCACAGCGGAGGCGGCCCCCAGCACCCACGCGGCTCCTACTCACCAGCTTCCCTTCGAGAGCGGACTTTTTGGAGCTGCTCTGGGTGCCTGGCTGTCTCCTCTTTGCAAGCTGCTGCTGCTGCTGCTGTTGGCTCTCGGCCTGCTGGAGGAGGTCTTGCTCTTTTTGAAGAGCCTCCAGTCTTTCAATCCGCTGCTTGATCACCGTGAGGTGCCTGTCAAGAGGAAGGAAGGCAGCTGAGAAGGAGCCGCTCTGTCCATCTGGGCCAGGCTGTTTTCCGCTCAGCCGCTCCCGTCATCCTGCTCCCAGCTGCTTTGCTCCAGGAGCCCCGGCAGCAGCTTCCAGCTGCCTGCCCAAGGCTCCAAAGACAGACTGTGCCAACGTGTTTGCATCCGGCACCGGCTCCTTCCACCGCCGGGCTTTGTCTGTTCACTGGGCCATGAGGCTCCAGGACTTCTCTTGGGGACCACGGGCCCCCTTCAAGAGCAAGCGTTACTTGGCCTTTTCTCACCTCTGCTTCCTCCTCCTCTCTCCACCTGGCAAACTCTTTCTCTTCTGCAGCAGCCACTCTCACAGGCAAGAAACGTCAGTCCTTCCCGGCAGTTCAGGGGCACTGTCTAATTTGGCCGGGTCTTGCCGGAGCTTTTTCTGAAAGGTAACACCGGTTTGGGGTTCACTGTTGCCTGGACAAGCGCTCACGCCCCTGCATGCTGAGGCGTCCCGCAGGCCCAGCCTAGCGACGAGGGCAGGAGAGAAATGCTTCCCTCGGGACCCCGCGTGCTTGCAGGTGACCTTTCTGCCCATGCCCACCCCGCTCTCTGCGCTAGCTCTGCTGGCGGCCCAGTCGTCCTTTCCCTGCCACACCACGCGTCCCAGCAGCACAGCCCTCACTTCTGCATTGGGTGCCTCCCCTCCCCGAGATGCCGCAAGGGAAGCCCCAGCCCTCGGCACCGTGCCGCTGACCGGTGCCCACCAACACCCGCTGTGTCTGCCTCCTCTCGCATGAACCATCTATAAACCAAAGGTCTCTCAGCACTCTGTCTACCCGTCTTTTAATTACCTCCAGGGACGGTGCCTCAGCCACTTCCCTGTGCAGCCTGTTCCAATGCCTGAAAAACCTTTCAGGGGAAAGATTGTTCCTAATATCCAGTCTAAACCTCTGCTGGGGCAACTGGCGGCCGATTCCTCTTCTCCTGTTGCTTGTTTCTTGGGAGAAGAGACCGACCCCCACCTCTGTACACCCTCCTTTCAGGGAGTTGCAGAGAGCGAGAAGGTCTCCCCTCAGCCTCCTTTTCTCCAGGCTAAACAGCCCCAGCTCCCTCAGCTGCTCCTCATCAGACTTGTTCTCCAGACTCCTCACCAGCTTCATTGCTCTTCTCTGGACGTGCTCCAGCCCCTCAATGTCTTTTTTGTGGTGAGGGGCGCAAAACTGGACACAGCACTCAAGCTGGGGCCTCACCAGTGCCCAGTACAGGGGGACGGTCACTTCTCTAGTCCTGCTGGCCACACTGTTCCTGATACAGGTCAGAACGCTGTTAGTCCAACCTGGCCTTGTGCCCCGGGATTCTGGGTTTGTTGGGTTGGAGTCTGGGGTTGATTTTGGGTTTTTTGATTTGGCTTTTGGATTGGATGTTGAGTTTCCTGGACTGGATTCTTTGGGTTGGATCTTTCCTGTTGGATTTTTGGGGTTGTTTTTTTCATTTTTTTAAGTTGTTTTTTGGGGTTCAGGTTTTGGGGTTGGATTTTGAGTTTAATTATGGGTTGGTTGGTTGGAATTTTGGGGTTTTATTTTTACCCCTGTGCGGGCGTGTCAGGCAGCCATTGTGACATGAGGGCGGCAGGGCCAGCGCTGAGTGTCTGGCGGTGGTGGCATGGCAACCGCTGATGTGCTGCCCGCAGTGGTGGGGCTGCCATCAGAAGGGACATGTTCAAGCAGGTCAGGTTCCTCCAACGCCGTCCAAGCTGGCCTTGACCCCTGGTATTTTGGGTCGGTTGGGTTGGATTTGGGTTGGTTTTAGTTGCTTTTTTAGGGTTGGATTTTTTGGGTTTGGATTTTTTGGTTGAGTTTTTCGGTTGTGTTTTTGGATTTTTTGGGGTTGTATTTCTGGGATTGGATTGTTTGGATTGGATTTTTTGTGGGTGTTTTTTTTGGTTTTGGTTGGATTTTGGGTCGGATTTTGGGTTTTTCGCATTGGATTTGTAAAGTTAGATTTTTTGTGTTGATTGGGTTGAATTTTGGGTTACATTTTGGGTTGGGTTTTTAATTTTTTTGGGTTGGATTTTTCGGGTTAGACATATTGTGTTGGATTTTTTGGGATTGGAGTTTTTGGGATGGATTGTTTGGTTTTTTTCAGTTAGATTTTGGGTTGTATTTTTTTTTTTCGGTTGGACTTTTTGGGTTAGAAATTTTGAGTTGGTTGGGTTCAATTTTGCGTTGGGTTTTTTTGAGGTTGGGTTTTTTGGAGTTGGGTGTTTCGGTTTGGTTGGGTTGAATTTTGGGTCAGATTTTTTGGGATTGGGTTTTTTGGAGTTGGCTTTTGGATTTTTTTGGGTTCAGTTTTTGGGGTTGGATTTTGGGGTGGTTTTTTTGGATTTAGCTTTTGGCCTTGATTTTTGCCTTTGCGTGGGCGTGTCAGTCAGCCATTGTGACATGAGGGCGGCAGGGCCAGCGCTGAGTGTCTGGCGGTGGTGGCATGGCAACCGCTGATGTGCTGCCCGCAGTGGTGGGGCTGCCATCGGCAGGGACATGTTCAAGCAGATCAGGTTCCTCCAACGCCGTCCAAGCTGGCCTTGACCCCTGGGATTTTGGGTTAGTTGGGTTGGATGTTGGGGTGGATTTTGTTTTGTTGGGTTTGGATTTTGGATTGGATTTTGGATTTTTTTGGGTTGGATGTTTGGGGTTGGATTTTTTTGGGTGGATTTGTTTTTTTTTCAGTTAGATTTTGGGTTGGATTTTGGTTTTTTGGGTTGGATTTTTGGGGTTGGACTTTTTGGATTGGAATTTTGTGGTTGGTTGGGTTGAATTTTGGGTTCTTTTTTGGGGGTATTGGGTTGTTTGGAGTTGGGTTTTGGACTTTTTTGAGTTCAATTTTTTGGGTTGGGTTTTGGGGTTGGGTTTTTTGGGGTTGATTTTTACCCCTGCATGGGCGTGTCAGGCAGCCATTGTGACATGGCGGCAGGGCCAGCGCTGAGTGTCTGGCGGTGGTGGCATGGCAACCGCTGATGTGCTGCCCGCAGTGGTGGGGCTGCCATCGGCAGGGACATGTTCAAGCAGGTCAGGTTCCTCCAACGCCGTCCAAGCTGGCCTTGACCCCTGGGATTTTGGGTCGGTTGGGTTGGATTTGGGTTGGTTTTAGTTGCTTTTTTAGGGTTGGATTTTTTGGGTTTGGATTTTTTGTTTGAGTTTTTCGGTTCTGTTTTTGGATTTTTTGGGGTTGTATTTCTGGGATTGGATTGTTTGGATTGGATTTTTTGTGGGTGTTTTTTTTTGGTTTTGGTTGGATTTTGGGTCGGATTTTGGGTTTTTCGCATTGGATTTGTAAAGTTAGATTTTTTGTGTTGATTGGGTTGAATTTTGGGTTACATTTTGGGTTGGGTTTTTAATTTTTTTGGGTTGGATTTTTCGGGTTAGACATATTGCGTTGGATTTTTTGGGATTGGAGTTTTTGGGATGGATTGTTTGGTTTTTTTCAGTTAGATTTTGGGTTGTATTTTTTTTTTTTCGGTTGGATTTTTTGGGTTAGAAATTTTGAGTTGGTTGGGTTGAATTTTGGGTTGGGTTTTTTTGAGGTTGGGTTTTTTGGAGTTGGGTGTTTCGGTTTGGTTGGGTTGAATTTTGGGTCGGATTTTTTGGGATTGGGTTTTTTGGAGTTGGCTTTTAGATTTTTTTGGGTTCATTTTTTGGGGTTGGATTTTGGGGTGGTTTTTTTGGATTTAGTTTTTGGCCTTGATTTTTGCCTTTGCGTGGGCGTGTCAGTCAGCCATTGTGACATGAGGGCGGCAGGGCCAGCGCTGAGTGTCTGGCGGTGGTGGCATGGCAACCGCTGATGTGCTGCCCGCAGTGGTGGGGCTGCCATCGGCAGGGACATGTTCAAGCAGATCAGGTTCCTCCAACGCCGTCCAAGCTGGCCTTGACCCCTGGGATTTTGGGTTAGTTGGGTTGGATGTTGGGGTGGATTTTGTTTTGTTGGGTTTGGATTTTGGATTGGATTTTGGATTTTTTTGGGTTGGATGTTTGGGGTTGGATTTTTTTGGGTGGATTTGTTTTTTTTTCAGTTAGATTTTGGGTTGGATTTTGGTTTTTTGGGTTGGATTTTTGGGGTTGGACTTTTTGGATTGGAATTTTGTGGTTGGTTGGGTTGAATTTTGGGTTCTTTTTTGGGGGTATTGGGTTGTTTGGAGTTGGGTTTTGGACTTTTTTGAGTTCAATTTTCTGGGTTGGGTTTTGGGGTTGGGTTTTTTGGGGTTGATTTTTACCCCTGCATGGGCGTGTCAGGCAACCATTGTGACATGGCGGCAGGGCCAGCGCTGAGTGTCTGGCGGTGGTGGCATGGCAACCGCTGATGTGCTGCGTGCAGTGGTGGGGCTGCCATGAGAAGGGACGTGTTCAAGCAGGTCAGGTTCCTCCAATGCCGTCCAACTGGGCCTTGACCCCTGGGATTTTGTGTCGGTTGGGTTGGATTTGGGTTGTTTTGAGTTGTTTTTTTAGGGTTGGATTTTTTGGGTTGTATTTTTTGCCTGTATTGTTGTTTTTCGAGTTGGATTTTGGATTTTTGGCATTGGTTTTTTGGAGTTGGTTGGGTTGAATTTTGGGTTGGGTTTTTTGGTGTTGTGGTTTTTTCATGTTGCTCTTTTTGCTTTTGGGTGTTTTGATTTTGGGTTTGTTCAGGTTGGGTTTTGGATTATTTTGGGTTTGATTTTTTTGGGTTGCATTTTAGGGTTTTTTTTTTGGTTTAGTTTTTCGCCTTGATTTTTCCCTTTTCGCGGGCGTGTCAGGCAGCCATTGTGACATTGCGGCGGCAGGGCCAGCGCTGATTGTCTGGCGGTGGTGGCATGGCAACCGCTGATGTGCTGCCCGCAGTGGTGGGGCCGCCATCGGCAGGGACATCTTCAAGTAGGTCAGGGCTGCTGGTGGAAAACCTGGAAACCTGCTACAGCTCCGCCACCCGGACTGTCCTCCCACTGGGCACAGCACCATCTCTGCTCACAGCGCTCTTAGGGCTATTTCCTGCACCTTTGGCAGGTACAGAGTGGCTCCTGCTGGTGGCCACATGCTATGAACAGTACTTGGCTCTGTGCCACCCCCTGCTCTCTGCAAGACTCCTGAACTGGAAGGGTTGTCGCTAGAAGACAGCTGCACCTTGGCTGGGGGGATTTCTGTCATCTGCAGTAATCATTTCCTTCTTGTCCCAGACACATTGGCTGGCCCTGATGTACTAGACCACTTTTGTGATTTTGCCCCAAGGCTGGAGCTCTCCTGCAGTGACACCATGACGCTCATGCTCTCAGCTTTGGAAACGTGCTGTTTAGATCCAGTCTTCCCCTTCCTGGTCACACCGGCATCTTGTGTGTGCATCAGAGCTTCCATGGCCACCGAATTAATTCGCATCAGGTGCAGGGATGCTTTACATGTGCCCTTATACAGCCCTGACCATATCAAGAATCCTTCAATACTCCTTCAGGAGTTTGTTTGATTTCCCAAGGAGTATCAGTACCTATTAAAAAAATATAAACATACATATGTCCAATGCAGCAGTCTGCATCTCTGTTAGAAGCCTTGAAGCAGTGTCCGGGGGAGCAGGGCTTGAGGTGTGAGCATCCCGTGAGTTGACGGATCCCCTTTCCCAGCAGGTGGGGTCAGGGCTTGGCTGTCCTGCTTGGTGACACACATCGAGGGCTTTCACAACCACATGCCACGTTTGATTTTCCACCTCGAAGCAGCACCTCTGACTTCCTGCTTCACCAGCCTCCAAGGACTCTGGGAAACTCTTGGAGGTTTGCTGCTGACTTTTACTTGTCTTGAGGCTTGTTCAGTCTTTCAGGATCTGCAGTTCAGGCACTTGGCACCAGAGGGCTCATTAACATGCAAAACGCCCTAATAAGTCAAGTCTCTCTGTGCATATTTTTCCTTAAAGTCTTCAATTCTCATGTGCTTAATTAGAGAAGTTTCAGGAATGTAATCAAAGTGAAATAATATGATTACTAAACAACAAGAAGAAAGGGTTTCTTTTTTCTTTTTCCTACTTTATTTTTCTGCTTATACCTGAATGGAAATCAGCAGTCTCTACATGATACTGATCCTGAGCGTCTGCTAATGCAGTCTGAACAGATATGAAAATCAAGACCCTTTGTGTTCCACAACCTATGGCCAGTCTTCATCCTGCCCCCAACCCAGCATTTCTCTCATCAGCCCCCTGGGACTTACAGCAGCCCTGTTCAAATCTGAGCTTCCTCCACTGAAGCTGCGCGGTTCAGCCCATTGGCACCGGTTCCCACCTGGGTTACTTGGAGAACGAGCAGCACACGGACACAGAAGGGTCTTTGTCACTTGCCAACAAATGGAAACAAAGGAATGCATAGTTCAATAAAAAAATGAGACATTCCTCAGCAATGTGTAAAGTCCACATTACCCGCACCGAAATCTGCTTCCTACAGTGGCTAACCTTAGACCAACAGAAAACATAATTTTTGTTAAATCACAGATCCCAAGACTTCCCAAAAGATTCCCTGTCCTGGACTTTCTTTCTTTGTCCATAATTGTTCTTTGCAGGCAGTGAGGCACACACTCACGTCACGAGCTCCCTCGATTCGCAGAGAGAAGCAAAGAGACAAAGTAAATCAAATGGTCTTTTGAAACACAAATCTGCCTAAAGGGGGCCCTGAGCAGCAACAAGCTTTTGGACAAATCATGGAATAAGAGAATGATGGAATGTGTGGGGTTGGAAGGGACCTTGAAAGGTCATCTAGTCCAACCCCCCTGCAGTAAGCAGGGACACCGACAACTAGATCAGGTTGCTCAGAGGCTCATCAAACCTGGCCTTGAATGTCTCCAGGGATGGGGCCTCCAGCCCGTCTCTGGGCAACCTGTGCCACTGTCTCACCACCCTCAGTGGAAAGAACTTCTTCCTAAACTCTAATCTAAACCTGCCCTGCTCTAGTTTAAAACCATTGTCCCTCGTCCTAAGGCTACATGCCCTTGCAAACAGCCTTGCAACAGCTTTCTGACAGGGCCCCTTCAGGTACTGGAAGGCCGCTATAAGGTCTCCCCGGAGCCTTCTCTTCTCCAGGCTGAACAACCCCAACCTCTCTCAGCCTGTCTTCACAGGAGAGGTGCTCCAGCCCTTTGATCATCTTCGTGGCCCTCCTCTGCACCCGCTCCAGCAGGTCCATGTCCTTCTTGTGCTGAGGGCTCCAGAGCTGGACACAGTACTCCAGGTGGGGTCTCACGAGAGCAGAGTAGAGGGGGAGAATCCCCTCTCTGGGTCTGCTGGCCATGCTTCTTTTGATGCAGCCCAGGACACGATTGGCCTTCTGGGCTGCAAGCGCACATTGTTAGCTCATGTCCAGCTTTTCATCCACCAGGACCCCCAAGTCCTTTTCCACAGGGCTGCTCTCTATCAAGTCATCCCCCAGCCTGTATTGGTAACGAGGGTTGTCCTGACCCAAGTGTAGGACCTTGCACTTGGCCTACCTTGATTGCCGGGTCCAGTTTTGCACCCCCCACCACAAAGAAGACATTGAGGGGCTGGAGCAGGTCCAGAGAAGAGCAATGAAGCTGGTGAGGAGTCTGGAGAACAAGTCTGATGAGGAGCAGCTGAGGGAGCTGGGGCTGTTTAGCCTGGAGAAAAGGAGGCTGAGGGGAGACCTTCTCGCTCTCTGCAACTCCCTGAAAGGAGGGTGTACAGAGGTGGGGGTCGGTCTCTTCTCCCAAGAAACAAGCATCAGGAGAAGAGGAAATGGCCGCCAGTTGCCCCAGCAGAGGTTTAGACTCGATATTTGCAAAAATCTTTCCCCTGAAAGGTTTTTCAAGCATTGGAACAGGCTGCACAGGGAAGTGGCTGAGGCACCATCCCTGGAGGTAATTAAAAGACGGGTAGACAGAGTGATGGCACCTCTCGCTCCAGAGGCACCCAGCTGCGGCCACCACAGCCAGTCTCCCAGCAAGTGGCTCTCGAGAGCAGACGCACATTGTTGCATCGTCACGTTGCCGCGACACCGCACTGCACATCATGTTGCCACGCCGCTGCCCGGCTGCTGCCCAGCCACCCCGGGGCCCACCTGGAGGCCCATCTGGACACGCGTGTGGGCCACTCGCTCCTGCTTTGGACAGTCAAGATGTGGCTTGGACTCTAAAAATGACTGGCTGGATCCTAAAAATGCTTGTTTAGAGCTTGACAATGGGTCTTTGAATCTTAAAATGGGCGTTGGAACTTGTAAATGAGGGTTTGTACCTAAAAATGAGGCTTTGGGTTCAAATGCATGATAATTTGGTCCCTAAAAGAGGTGTTTGGACCATAAAAATTAGGGTTTTGATATTCAAGATGCATCTTGGACCCTAAAACTGACTGGCTTAATCTTAAAAATGCCTTTTTGGAGCCTGAAATAGAAGCTTTGGAAACAAAAAATGCGTTTTTGTACTCTTGAAAGGAGACTTTACAAAACACAACTGAGCCTGGGGGCCCCTCTCCAGCCCCCAGTGGGGTCGACAGTGTCCCCTGGTCTCACTGTGACACAGAGGTGGACAAAACTGACGCTGCCATGGAACCAGCCCAGCAGGCGGCCGCTGTCCCCACAGCCCTGGGCATAGGGCACCTGTGGGGACAGGGAGGGGGACGAGAGACCTGGAGGGACAGAGACAGGGCTGGGGACAGTGGTGTGGCCAGGACACCTGTGGGGACAACAATGGGGACATGGCACCTACAGGGATGACACTGGGGTCAGGGATAGGGTCAGCTGCAGGTTGTAAACCTGCCCCTCCTCTGCGCTCCCACACGGGGAAGTCAGGGGGCTGAATGTGGCATACGGGATTCTGGGAACTCTGGGGCTTGGAAATCTTGCGCAATAAGTGAGCATTAACAAGGCTTTGGAAGAAACCGAATGGGTCGTGGGGAGCTCACAGGCACTGGCGAATCCTCAGAAACCCACAGCTTGGTGTTGGAAGCAAGGGAGCAGACCCAGGCACAGGAGAGTGTAGCTGTGTTTTGGGGATGGCCAAGGGCCTTGGTGGGGCTTTGACACCCCAAGAGAACGGAGACCCTTGTCTGCTCAGCTGTGGCTTCTGTCTCTTCCACTGAGCTCAATGAGAGGACACCAAGTCCTTACAGCTCCAGCGCCTTGTTGCCTCCTCACCCACCCTCCCCAGAGCCTGGGAGGTTCCTACTGCTGACCTGCACCTGGCACCTCATCACTGCCACATCACCCAAACAGAGCCCAGAGCATCTCAAGAGGCAACGGACATCCCTCCCCAGGGGATGGGCGTCCAGGCTTGGCCATCCTGTTTGGTGAGGCACATCGAGGCCTTTCACAGTGATTTCCACATTTAAATTTCTTCCCGGCCCATGTGTCTCCGACTTCCTGCTTCACCACACCACAGGGACAGGAACTTTGTCTGCTCCTTCCCTCCATGGTCTCTGCAGTGAGGGACTTCCGCAGGGTCTGATAACACCCTCAGAAACCTGGAGGTTTGCTGCTTTTACTTCTCGAGAGGCTTGCTGAGTCTTTCAGGATCTGCAGTTCAGGAACTCGGCACCAGAGGGCTCATTATCACACAAAATACAAGAAGGAGCCACGTCTGGGCACAAATTTTGTTTAGTCTTCAATTCTTTGGCTCATTAGAGACATTTCAGGAGTGCAGTCAAAATGAAAGGATGTCCAAGCAAAGAGAACAAATTATTTAAATGCTTGGTTTTGAAGAGTCGTTTCTGCATTAATCCCAACACATTTGGCTTACAGAAATGTCTTCGGGAAGAGTCTGCCCCATCTAGACCCATGTGGATGGACTGGCACAGCCACCCCCAGCAGGGGGAATCCCCATCTCCTAGGCTGAGGCACGCAGTCAACATGCAAACCTCTGCAGTGCCCACTTGTTACAGGCCTCCAGGCAGAGTGTGACTCATTCCACATGACCCTCTGAGCCTCTGTCAGCTCATTGTGCTTCCTCTACCCATCCCTGCAACTCTCAAGCCTCTGGGAGCTTTGGCTTTGGCATCCTCCCGACATCCTGGGGCCAGGTTTCTAAATGCCTCCTCTGCAGCTTCCCCGCCTTCCACCTCCTGTGTGCTGCCTTTTTGCCCTGCAGCCCAGTCCGTTTATACCAGCAGCCTCCTGAGATGTTTCTCTTCATGGTATTCCAAGACATCATTCCTGTGCTTGGAGGAGGCCGTCCTTTAATGCCTATATGATTTCCCGAGCTCCTTCCCCCTTCAAAACTCCTTGCCATGGCAGCGCTTGTATCAGTCCCCCGAGTACATCAAAGTCTTCTCCTCTGGAGCCACCCACGTGTGTTCCTCTGCTGGCCTTCCTCACTCCTCTTTGGCCTCTGGGACCCCGCTATTTCCTGGTCACTCCAGCAAGGCTGACACTAATTGTCACATCCCTGACCAGCTTTTCCTTGTTGGCCAGGACCAGGTCTAGGTGAGCATCGCCCTTCCTGGCCCAGCAGGCAGCTCTGCTAAGAAGTCGTCTCATGATGCTCCAGGCTGCTGGCACCTTGTTTCTCTGCCTGGCCAGTGAATGCCTGGGCAATTACTGTTCCCCACAGGAATCTCCTCATTTACCTGGAGACTTCTTTGCGTTCCTATTTAAGACTTGTTCTGCCTACTGTGCCTGATCACGTAGTTTATAACTGCCAAGACAGGGTCACCCTTACTGGCTTCTCCTCCCATCCTCACTCACACAAGCTACTCACCCTATTGCCCATCTCATAGAGGAGCTCCATAGATCTGAGCTGCTCCTTCACACAGGCGGCATCCCCCCATCCTCATCCTCCCTGCCTCTCCTTCCAGCAGAGCCCGTGTCCTTCCATTGCAGCACCACAGCTCAGCAAGCTGTGCCACCACATCTCACTGAATCCAAAATCATCACAGGGCTGGGACAAGACACGGGGATCCTCCTGGAAGGGCACAATTGGGCGGCAGCAGCTCAGCTGTGGCACCAGGGTGGAGCGCAGACTCCTCACAGGGAAACCTGAGCACCGATCCTGACCAGAACAACCATTGTCCATCGAGCAGTTTGTGCTGGGCTGGGCTGTGCTGCACGTACAGCGTGGCCTTCACACCCGTGCTGTGCTGCACAGGTCCCTTGGCTGCAGGACAACCTCAGCAGCATGTTGTCACACAGGAGCCCGCAGACAGGTCCCACTCTCTGCCGGACATTACGCCTCCTGCGAGGCCTTGCCTGTATGCGACCCTGCAGCAGGAGGTTGTCATGGAAACTTCCTTTCTGTTTGAGTGTAGAGATGGTGAATAGTGTTGTTCCCTGTAAGAAAATCCTACAGTAGCTTGAAAGAGAAAAACAGGAGACTGTCTTCTGTGGATGGGGTCTGCATGGTGTGCTGTGTTCAGTTCAAAGGCCCATTTAATGCACACATCCTGGAGTTCCCACCAGCTAAAATGTCATAGGATTGCCCCTGGGATACTCTCCGTACAGTGCTAGACCACATGAACAGCGTTTCAAAACATACATTATGAAGTGGGAGTGCCTTTCTTACTGGGATCATAACAGACCAACACTTCCTAGTGAAAAATCACTCTCTCAGCACCCCTGGATGCAAACCTCTGGACCCGTGGACTGGTAAGGGTGTAGTTTGCTCCAGTAACCCTTGACTTGATCCCCATCCACTGCTGGTTGTTCTCCTCCAGAGTCCTGCCTCAAAGCACCAAGGCCTGGGAGACCTCGCTGCTGGTAACGGAGGCAAAGAGGACATTGAATATCTCAGATCTAGTCCTACTCCTACTAAATTCGACAGTGCTCCTACATTATTCCCTTTTCTTCGTTTAACTGTTCCTGAATTACCTAAAGCTCATCTCGGTGCCCTGGAATTCCTATTTGAGATTCAGTTGAGTTTTGATATGGACCACTGCTGCATCTGGAGGATGCTGCCCTTGAGGACAAGATGTATCCAGGCACACTGTGAAATCTATTGGTGTTTGCGTTGATTGTATCATCAGGGCAGTGAGTGAAGATCCCCGTGTGACGTGCTCCATGTCCATGCAATGCCTGCAGCTGTTGTGTGGAGAAGGGACAGCCCTCGCCTCTCTGATGACTGATGCCTCTGACTGAAGGCACCAGTGAAGGGAACAGACACCCAGCTGCACTCTCTGCGATGCCATTAGAGGCACTGGAGATCTGGTAAATTGAGCTGATGGAAAAGAGAGAGACCAAGCTCTCCCTATGGCCCAGGACGGCAGTTGTACATAGGAATTCCTCTAAAAACTGCCATGAACACAAAGAGGAGAAGATTCTTATGGCCCTTGTTTAGGCATCAGCTGTCATTTCACTTGGCCAAAGGGCTTTCCCACCAGGCTCATTCAGGATCCCTGAGACGATGCCCTGTCTCTATGAACGGCTCCAGCAGAGCTTGCGGTTATCTAATAATAAAACCAAAAAAGGTGATATTTTGATGTAACTTTGAGAGGAGAATTAAAAGTTCTGGAAAGAAGTGTCTCTGCCCAGCTGAGGGAGGGAACATCAGTGGTGACTTCATCCTGTTTCCCAGCAGGTTCCCCTGGAGCCCCAGGGACACCTGGAGGGAGCCCCGAGGGGGCAGAGAAAGGGCTGCCTTGGGCTGGTCCTCTGCTGCTGAGCTGGGCTGGGCTCCTGGCATGGAGGGAGCTGATGGCAAGCGGGCAGCGCTGCAGAGAGACAGCTCTGCCCAGGAGCAGCTCCTCTGCCAAGCGCAGCAGGGCTGAGGGCACTGCCTGCAGGCACCCGAGAGGAGCCAGGCACAGAGAGGATAAAGGCAGCTGGGAGTGGGAGGAGAGTTCTGAGCTCGTTCTCTCCTGGCTTCTCTGGTGTGGAGAAGGAGGCCGTGCTTCCGAGCAGGGATGCCCTGCTGCACCATGGCAGCGACAAGGAAGGAGGGCTGCCTTCTGCGAGGGACTGTGGCAGGGTTTTGAAGACAGGTGGGTGTGCAGGCAGGGGTGCCCAGGGCTGTCCTTGAGAGCAGGGTCCCTGCAGCCCAGGGCTCTGTGTGCCGGGGCAGGGACTCTGCTGCTTGCCAGGGTCAGCTCTCAGCCTGCCCAAGGAGTTCCCCCCCGAGCGTCTGTGGGGAGAAGCTGTGGGGAAAAGGAGAGACTCCCCTCAGGGCAGGGTCCTTTGGCTCTTTTTCGAGTGTGTGCTGTGTGGGTCAGGGCTGCCCACAGCTGCAGATCTCCCCCAGAGCACTGGCAGAGGCAGCATTTCCAGAGGAAAGACAAGGCAGGGGCTGCCTGGAAGATGAAGACATTGCAGGGTCTGTGCTCTCAGCTGTCTCCTGAGGGAAAGGAGCTGTCACTGTTCCACTGAGGGATCAGCAGATCTGCCAGAAAGCTCACAAAGTGCCTTCAGCCCCTCCTCTCCCTACACACAGCACCAGCAGCACCTTTGCTTCCAGCATCAGGCTTTCTCTCCTCTCCTCCTGAGGAGCCACAAAGAGGGAGATGGCCCTGGGCAGTGCCCTGCTGCCAGGAGGGGTCTGCAGGGCAGAGCTGAGCCCCCAGCGGGTGGGATGGGCTGTGGGAGCAGGGACAGGGAGGAGACGTGGGCACAGAGCAGCAGCTCCTGGCAGGGGCAGCTCCAGGCAGCAGAGACATGGGCAAGGGCTGGGGGAAACTGCCAGCACGCACTGGGGAGGGGGCGTTCAGGCATCTCTCTGTTGGTCCTTCACTGGAGACGTCTTCTGGCCATTCTCTGCTGGGCAATGAGCTGACTCTCCCCTCAGAACATCTCATTTCTTGGACCCCAGACTCTCTGCTTTGCCTGTCCTGCTGGGCTTGCCAGCTGCCCCCAGAAAGGCAGAGCTCTCCTGTGGGATCCTAGGGAGGGCTGAGCCTTTCCCTGGGGGTCGGGCACTGTCCTCGCAGAGTCCTTTGATTGTCTCTGTGAGGGGTTGTGTCCTGCTCTCTCCATCACAGCTCTAACTCTGGTTTGGGAAAGAGAAGAATTTGTATATTTGTCCGTTCAAACAGTGCTCCGCTGTTCCCATATGAGTTCAGTTATTTGTTTGGGTTTATTTTTTAAGAGGAATTTGTGTGTGAAGTCATCTTCAAGGCAGCACAAGCAGAAGCGCAGGGCAGATGGAAAAAAGACTGATGGACACTGCAGCTCTCCTGGCTTTGCACTAAACCACAGAGATCAGAGCCTTGTGTCCTGTCCTGTCTTAAGACTCCACATTTTCCACATTTTCAGTCATAAAAATGAGGATTTCTTCCCCTAAAAAGAACAGTTACCAGACGTGATGGTAGAAAATCAAAAACACACAGAAAAGGAGACTGTCTTTGCTATAAGGCGTCTGTCCTAATTTTTTCCTGTTTTTTTCCTCCTTTGGACAAGGCCCCCATGCTAAGAAAGAGCAAATGTCCAACAGCAGCTCCATCACCCAGTTCCTCCTCCTGGCATTCGCAGACACACGGGAGCTGCAGCTCTTGCACTTCGGGCTCTTCCTGAGCATCTACCTGGCTGCCCTCCTGGCCAACGGCCTCATCATCACCGCCATCGCCTGTGACCACCGCCTCCACACCCCCATGTACTTCTTCCTCCTCAACCTCTCTGTTCTTGACCTGGGCTCCATCTCCACCACTGTCCCCAAATCCATGGACAATTCACTCAGGAACACCAGGGCCATCTCCTATGCAGGATGTGCTGCCTAGGTCTTTCTGTTTTTCTTTTTCATTTCAGCAGAGTATTTTCTTCTCACTGTCATGGCCTATGACCGCTACGTTGCCATCTGCAAACCCCTGCACTACGGGACCCTCCTGGGCAGCAGAGCTTGTGTCCACATGGCAGCAGCTGCCTGGGGCAGTGGGTTTCTCTATGCTCTCCTGCACACGGCCAATACATTTTCCCTACCCCTCTGCCAGGGCAATGCCCTGGACCAGTTCTTCTGTGAAATCCCCCAGATCCTCAAGCTCTCCTGCTCACACTCCTACCTCAGGGAAGTTGGGCTTCTTGTTTTAGCGTGTTTTTTAGCTTTTCTGTGTTTTGTGTTCATCGTGCTGTCCTATGTGCAGATCTTCAGGGCCGTGCTGAGGATCCCCTCTGAGCAGGGACGGCACAAAGCCTTCTCCACGTGCCTCCCTCACCTGGCCGTGGTCTCCCTCTTTATCAGCACTGCCGTGTTTGCCTATCTGAAGCCCCCCTCCATCTCTTCCCATGTTCTAGACCTGGTGATGGCTGTGCTGTACTCAGTGGTGCCTCCAGCAGAGAACCCCCTCATCTACAGCATGAGGAACCAGGAGCTCAAGGATGCCCTGTGGAAACTGATTCTACCAGTGTGCTTCAGCAGCATTGAGTTTCCCCTCTCTGTTTACGTGTGACCTCATATTTATCTTGTGCTTATTGTATCAGTCATACAGCTGTCTCAACACAAATATTTGCTTTCTCCCACTTCTTCAGAGGGTGAACCCAGTCTGTCTGACCCAGAGACCTTCTGTCAATTAGTCTGTCACCATGGTAATGCTGGCCTGCCTTTTGGTATCTCTGTAATAAAAGGGAGTTTCCTCAGTGCCATGGGTGAAAATAGGCCTTTTCTTCCCAAACTGGAGTGCAGAACACACTCAGGGAACTGAAGGCTGAAAGGCCTTGATGATGTGCTTGGGTGCTGAATGGACTTGGGGGATGGATGGGGGCATCCCTCATGTCTCATCATGATGAGAAGTCATGACATGAGATGTCAAAACTGGCTCATAAGTCATGACTGACTCACCCCAGAATTCCCTCTCGATTGCCGGTACATCAACATTCAGGGATGGAGCACCAGCCACATCCCTTGCCTTTGGGGATTCACAAAGTCCAAGCCTGATGGTGAAGTCGTCACTCACAGGAGTGATGGGTGGCCCCATTGAGGCCATCGCTGCCATTCAGGAACAGCAGGGAAAGCTCTGGATGACGAAGGATGCCAGGACATGCCCCAGAAAGAGAAGATCAGTGCTAATCCTGACACCTGAGTGCAAAGAAATAGTTGCACCTCAACAAAATTACAAAAAATCCCAAACTAAACCCAGAGAACAGCATCCGCCACCAGCACCGTTTCAGTGGTAGTTCCAAGCGCTGCAGAGCTGCAGCTGACGGCCCTGCTGTCCCTGTCGCAGGAATCCAACTGACAGCAGTTACCAAGGCCCTTTGGGAAGACTGCGCTGGGTGTCACCTTCTCTGAAGAGGACCTGCTGCTTCCCTCTGGCTGCCATTAGCAGCAGAGCCCTCTGGTTCCCCACCCCACACTTTGCCCCCTTGGACACAGGAGGGACCGGCTTTCAGCCGGAGTTCCTCCTGCCGGAGTTCCTCCTGCTCAGCTCATGACAGGGAGTTTGCCTCCTGCCCCACTTGGGGCATTCAGTTTTGTCCCTGTCCTGCTCAGGGCATCTCGTTGTGCCCCAGCCCAGGCCCCCACCCCACTCGGAGGGGCCATTATTGTCCTGGCCACAGTGAGACCACCGGGGCTCCAGCGCCATTCCCCTGGGACCAGCCCCTGGTCAAGTGCTGCCCTGAATTGTCACATCACAACCACGCTTTTGCTTCCCAGCCTCCTCTAGCACCGCTCCTCCAGCTGGCATCTGACATTGGAAAAAGAGCCTGAGCCCTGTGATCCCTCAGCTTTTATACTGAGCAAGATGCCGGTGGGATGGAGTACTCTGTTAGTCAGCTTTGGGTCACCTCTCCTGTCCACTCCTCCCCAAAGGTGCCATCCCTCTGCGCTTCTCCCTTCCGACCCTCCGTGCCCTGCCATGAGTAACCCACCACAGTCATCCTTCCCAACTCTCCTGCTACCAACAGTGCTAACAGGGTGGGATTCCTCAAGGGCTCCCCCAGCTTGGCATCATCTACAAAGGAGGTGAAAGTGCATTGTCTGCCATCATACGGAGAGATAATAATGTTCCATAGTAGTTGTCAAGGGCTGGTCTTTGATGGATGCCACTAGTAAGTGGGTTCCAGAAGGACTTTGTACCACAGATGATGTCCCTCCGTCATTACTCAGACAGCTTTCCACCAACCACATCGTCCACTTCTTCAGCCCGGCTGTCAACAACC
Organism: Larus michahellis; assembly: GCF_964199755.1. Taxonomy (NCBI): domain Eukaryota; kingdom Metazoa; phylum Chordata; class Aves; order Charadriiformes; family Laridae; genus Larus; species Larus michahellis. Next base: position 1,570,337 of record NW_027436399.1, on the reverse strand, counting down.
TGGCCATAAGGAGACTACAGGAGACCATGTCAAAGGCCTTGCTAAAGTCCAGGTACACAACATCCCCTTCTTTTCCCTCCCACATGTCTTCTGCCATCCCTTTCTTGTCCTTCAAACGCCTGCAGATGGCTGCAGGAGGACTTGTCATATCCCCTTCCCTGGTGAGGCTGGCCAGTCTGTCATTGTCCCAATCCTCCTTCCTGCCCTTTTGGAACACTGGGTTCATGTCCGCATTTTCCAAGGCCCCAGGAACCTCTCAGATGGCTCTGGCCTTTCCAAGGTGTTGGAGAGAGATGTCACAATGACACTGGCCAGCCTTCCCCATGTCCCTGACACCAAAAGTCTTCTCACTGTGGAAAACTTCCAGAGGCGTCACTTTCCAAGGAGTGCCCAGGACACAATACTTAACTTGTCCAGGCCCTCAGGGCCACTTCAGAAGAGTGATTTCTTCCTACAAGCCCACGACTCCAACGGGATCTCTCTGCAGCCGACAGCTTTCCTAAGCTGTTTCTGTCAGTTCCTCCCAACCCCCATCCTTCCTTCTCCTCAGGCTGTAGATGAGAGGATCGAGCAGGGGTGAGGTGCGTGTTGAAACAGGGCTTTGTTAAACTCTCTCAGGAGGGCTGTTCTGGGCATCCCACTGACAGTGGTGGGGGTGCCGCAGAAAGGAGTGGCTCCAGGGAGGGCAGAGGAGCCGGTGGAGAAGGCCTTCTGCCTGCCCATGCTGGGCAGGAGAGCTGTGCCCAAGTGCAGGCAGGGGAAGAATGGGTCTAAAAAGCAGGTTATGAAAACAAAGTCCATGATGAATGTAATGGTTTCACGTCAGGAGAGTTTCAGCATTGGTGCAAACAGCCCAGCCCACCTATTTCTGAAGACATTTGCTTCTCTGTCAGGTGCTTAAAAAGTTGTGAAGGACGTTCAGAGAGGTGAAACATGGAGAGTGTGTGCCTCTCACTGCATTCCTACTCCCTAGACGTGCTCTGTGCTCTGTGAGAGGTGAGAAATGCCATCTCGTAGAGGGCAATGCCGCTCATGCCTGCAGAACCCTTTCGGACTGCACAGGGGAGATGCTCCACAGAGGTGCTTCTGTCACACCGTGTAATCAAAGGGACAGGCCATGAAGAGAGGGGAGGGTGAGGTAGCACACAGGTGTTCCTGGAGACCCACCCGGCACTGTCAGGGCGCTGGCAGGGCTGCTCAGAGACACGAGTCCTTCCCTGGCACGGGCAGAGGCCCTGCAGCAGACTCCATGGCCTCCTGTTGCCACTCCCAGAGGCCGGCAGCACCTCAGCCCCGCGCTGTGTCTCCCTGCTCGGCACCTCTCTGAGATGCCCCACGGCGTGAGGAATGGACACAGGGACCTGGGGTCAAGGAAGCCCATCCCAGTGCTGCATTCAGGGGGTTTCCCAGGGGACGTTACTCTCCAATGAAGGGACACTGCCTGTCCCACAGCACTTTCGGGCATTTCTAAGAACAGCTGCTGGTGTTTGTGCTCTCTCGGGTTCATGTCCCCACATGCACACGGTGTGCATGCCGAAATCTCCTCTGAACCATGCAAACAGGGACTTCTGACCTCGTTATTCGGTGTCTCTCCACAGGCAGACAAACATCCTCTCTGGGTTTGCGTAGGCGTCCAGTTCTGCAAATGGTGGTTTCAGGTGTCTGTTCTGTGACGATTGCCCTGGGACAGCTTCCCCGGGGTGTCCAGCAAACAAAGGCACAGACCAGACCCTGCTCTGCTGGTCCTTCAGTTCTGTCCCTGGAGGTGTGGCTGTGCAAGGACACTGTTGTGTGTGCCCTCACCCTGCACACGCACACTCTTTACCTCTTTACTGGGCATCCCTCACCAGGGCACGTTTGAAGGAACGCTCTTGACAGCAACTGTGGAAGAAGACCTGATCCTTCCTGCGCTGCCCTGAGCAGATCCCCTTTCATGGTGGAAACTCTGTTATGCAGACGAGCTTTTTCTCAGAGGTGCCCATTGCTTCTCCTTGCCTGTGATCACAGAGCTGCTACACAGCAGCACCATGACCAAGCTGCCAGAGCACTCAGGCCTTAGATCAACACAGGGGCTCAGAAGGCGAGTGTGGAAGTGAAAATAGAGCAGCCCCGGAAAGAACAAGTGCTGGTGCTCTGCAAGTACTGGGATTCTTTCTCCTCCTCCTCGGCGCTCAGGCTCTACCCCTGCAGCTCCAGAAAAGGCCTGAGAAGAAGGATTTTGGGCATGACTCTGTGAGTCTCAGAAATTTGGATAGATAGGTAGTAAAAAAAAAAAATCTTAAATAATGACATCTATTTGTGGACAAAAGTATATAATTTAAAAAAAAAAAAAAGGCAAGAAAAAGCCAAAACCCTCAACCAAACCTAACACACAGTTACCTAACCCCTAACCAAACCTACAGAAGACGGGCTTGGCGTATAATGAATTACATTATGAGTGATTTGCAGGAGACAGTTTATTGCTGCAGAAAATAACCTGGTCATTAATTTCCAGAGGGCATCCTTGAGCTCCTGGTTCCTCATGCTGTAGATGAGGGGGTTCAGTGCTGGAGGCACCACGGAGTACAGCACAGCCACCACCACATCCAGCGATGGGGAGGAGATGGAGGGGGGCTTCAGGTAGGCAAACACGGCAGTGCTGATAAAGAGGGAGACCACGGCCAGGTGAGGGAGGCACGTGGAGAAGGCTTTGTGCCGTCCCTGCTCAGAGGGGATCCTCAGCACGGCCCTGAAGATCTGCACATAGGACAGCAGGATGAAAACAAAACAACCGAAGCCTAAACAGGCACTGACCACAAGAAGCCCAACTTCCCTGAGGTAGGAGTCTGAGCAGGAGAGCTTGAGGATCTGGGGGATTTCACAGAAGAACTGGTCCAGGGCATTGCCTTGGCAGAGGGGCAGGGAAAATGTATTGGCCGTTTGCAGGAGAGCATTGAGAAACCCACTGCCCCAGGCAGCTGCTGCCATGTGGACACAAGCTCTGCTGCCCAGGAGGGTCCCGTAGTGCAGGGGTTTGCAGATGGCAACGTAGCGGTCATAGGCCATAATGGTGAGAAGATAAAACTCTGCTGCAGCACAGAAAAAGAAAAAAAACACCTGTGTAACACATCCTTTGTAGGAAATGGCCCTGGTGTCCCACAGGGAACTGGCCATGGATTTGGGGACAGTGGTGGAGATGGAGCCCAGGTCAAGAACAGAGAGGCTGAGGAGGAAGAAGTACATGGGGGTGTGGAGGCGGTGGTCACAGGCGATGGCGGTGATGATGAGGCCGTTGGCCAGGAGGGCAGCCAGGTAGATGCCCAGGAAGAGCCCGAAGTGCAAGAGCTGCAGCTCCCGTGTGTCTGCGAATGCCAGGAGGAGGAACTGGGTGATGGAGCTGCTGTTGGACATTTGGTGCCTTTTGGTGTGGAGCACTGAACAAGGAGGAAAGGCCAGTGAGAAGTTAGGGGAGACTTTTCTGAGAAAAATCAACACCAGTTCTCATACCTCACACTCTGCACTGCTTTTCCATTTCTATCAGATCTTCATTCAGCTCTGTGGCTGGAGCTCTGGTTGGTTCTGTCCAGGTGTGCCAGGAGGAGCGGGACCTCTGCCCGCCGGATGCCCAGGAGTCAGCCCTGCTCTGCAGCAGCAGATGCGTGGGAATGGGGTGGGCAGTCCTGGTGTCCCAATTTCTCAGATAAACCTCTCCTCATGAAAAAAGGGCTCGTCAGTCTCTGCACTCCCATTGCCATGAAACCACAGTTGCAAGAGTGTTGGAGAGAGGTTCTCATACAGCTCTCTCCCATCTCAGCAGGAGATTCTCTTGGATTTCAGAAACCCTCACCATTTCTGCTGCATTCAGGGACAGCAAAGGGAGTCCTGCCAGGCGAGGGGATTGTCTGAGGGTTAGTGCAGAGCGAGGGGAGCTGGTCTGTCCCTCTGTCTTGTTCCCAGCTGCCCTCTGCTTGTGCCTTTCTGAGACAGAGGGGAATCGCACTCACATGTAGACCTGAAAAGACACCAGGCGCTGCTGAGAGCAGAGAAACCCCCTGCCGAGAGCTCAGCGTCTCACCCTCTCTCAAGGTCTCAGCACCCCACTTCTCGCCAAGGACACACATGGCTCGTTTCACAAACCCAGCAGCCTTTCCTTGGTCGTAGCATCTCTGCGCTTCTCCACTGGGCATTCAGGTAACACCAGGATGCTCCAGGACAGACTGGCATCCTGGAGGGCAGCGCAGTGCTTGGAAGGACACCCCAAGGAGACACCCAAGTGTCCTAGTGATGGTATCTCAGAAGGGGAGAGTCAGCTCATTCCCCAGCCACATAGACTACTTTGCCCACAGCCCCACGGGTTAGAGGAGAGCTTGGACACTTCATTCCCATGGAGACACTTGCTCAGGGGAAGGGGTCTGCATTGGAGGGGATCCTACAGAGTTTTCTGAATCCTTCCTCCCACAGCATTTCTGGTTTCTCTTTCCTCTCATTCCCTGATCATAGCTCTGCTGCCGGGAGATTTTCCTCCTGGGAGGTGTTTCCCTGTCCCATGTCTTTTCCCTGTCAGCTCTCACAGACCCCATCCCAACCCCTGTGCGCTCCCCTTGGCCCCACAGAAACCTGCCTGTTTGCCGGGCACTGGCCGGGTTCATGTTCCTGTTTGCAGGTGGAAAAGGGCAGGTCAGAACAACCCCGATGGGTCCAGCAGAGCTGATGCTGGTGCTGCCCATGGGCAGAGGAGTGGCTGAAGGCACTCCAGGAGGTTCCTGGCAGACCTGCTGATCACTCAAAGCTACAGCTCAGGAGTCTCACTGACTTCTTCCAACTTGAGAGCTCCCTATACATGTATCCCTTGTTCTACCTCCCCACCCTCTCACTAGGAAAATAAAAACACAAACGCAGGAAAGCTCCTTATCTGTAACGTAATTCCTGCCTTGAGCTTTCCCTCAAACAATCCCTTGGGAAATGTCCTGGGGGTGAACTGCAGCTGAGAGCAGCCCTGCCCCACGCAGCACCCCCTTGACAGCAGGACACTCTCCTGCCAGGAGTTGCCTCTTCCCCCCACAGCTTCTCCCCACACTGCTGGTGGGAGCTCCTCAGGTAAACGGAGAGCTGATCCTGACAGGAGATAAGTCCCTGCCACGGCACAAAGCACCCTTGGGTGAAGGGACCCTGCTCTGAAGGACAGCCCTGGGCACCCCTGGCTGCACACCCACCTTCACACTGCAGCCATCCCCGGGTGAAGGCAGCTGATGTGCCCTGTCCCTTTGACAGAGCCACAGGGAAGCCCTGCTCCAAAGCAAGTCCTTTTCCTCTACGCTGGAGAAACGGTGAGAGACCTCCTGACAGATCCCAGAGGCTGTGGGATGTGCCAGCTTTGGGAGATCATTCCAGGAACCGCAGCTGCATTGCCCTGCAGCCAGAGACTTACCCTGTTCAGGGCTGTGAAGATCTTTCTCCAAGTGAGCTCTCCTCTCTCCTCCCACCCCAGACTGCCTTTACACTCTCTGCCTCCCTCCTCTGCCCTCGCTGCCTGCAGGCAGTGCCCTCAGCCCTGCTGCGCTTGGCAGAGGAGCTGCTCCTGGGCAGAGCTGTCTCTCTGCAGCGCTGCCCGCTTGCCATCAGCTCCCTCCATGCCAGGAGCCCAGCCCAGCTCAGCAGCAGAGGACCAGCCCAAGGCAGCCCTTTCTCTGCCCCCTCGGGGCTCCCTCCAGGTCTCCCTGGGGCTCCAGGGGAACCTGCTGATGTAATCGCTGACATTCCCTCCCTCAGCTGGAGAGAGACTTATGTCCTGTGGCATTGCTTTTATTAGAAAAGAGTTGGTAGGAGAATCACCTCTTCTTGTCCCAATAGTAGACACCAGAAGGGTGAAAGGGAAGGGTCTCCTTTTTCCAAGCTCGGGGGATGATTCCATTGAGTGAATTAGGACATTTCACCCTGAGTCTGTAGTCCCAGGGCTAGAAAGACATTCACTTGTCTTATGTCGGTCCCACATCTCTGCTCTGAAGCAAAGTCTCTGCCCACACGGGGTCTTGGACACTTGGTACCAGGTTTCCTTAAGGCAAGTAGGAGCTTGCCTGGTGCCACAGCTGGGGTGCTTCAGCCCAAATGTGCAGCAATGCCCTCAGCCAGGGGCACAGACAGGATGAGCTGGAGCCATTGCTGATGGAGGCAGACCTCTGTCAGGGATGGGATACACTGCCCAGACATGGTGGCACAGCTCAGTACAGCTGGTGTCCAAGGACAGCATCCTCCAGGCATAGCAAGGATGGAAACTCAGGCTAAACTTGAGAGGCAATTCAAGGGCACCATGGTGCATGCTTAAAACATCAGGAACAGTTAAAGAGGAAACAAAGATAGTGTGTGGCCACTGCTGAGTTTCATGAGAGCAGGTGTAGGCAGATCTGAGATTGTCTATGTCCTCTTTGCCTCGATCTTTCCCTGCAAGGTCTCCCAGGCCTCTGTGACTTGAGGCAGGACCCTGGAGGAGAACAACCAGCGGTGGATGGGCATCAAGTCAGGAGTCACTTGAGCAAGCGCCATCCTCACCAGTCTCTAGGACAGGATGGGTGGCATCCCAGGGAGCTGAGAGAGCAGGCTGATGTCACGGAGAGGCCACTTCCATCATCTTGGAAACTGGGGGCACTCCCTGATGACTGGCGGCAGCCAAATATTGCATGCACCTTTCAGAAATGCCCCATGGGTGAGCAGGGGAGTGAAAGGCTGTGCTCCAGAGCAGGTCCCCTCAGGTCACAATTCTTTCATGGCTGAAAGAGAAGGTGACAGGATTTACCCAGGGGAGACTGTGCCTGGCCATCCTACTTGCTTTATGTGAAGAAAGGACATGACTGTTAGGTGCAAGGAGAGACGTAGTTATCTTTGACCTGGAAGCCAGCAAAGTTTTCAGCATTGTCCCACAGAACGCTCTTATGCCCAAGCTAGGATGGCTAATGCCTGCATGGATGGCTACTGGATAGCTAAAACCATCTGTACAGGCGGGCTCGGAGGGACATGGTCAATGCGTGTTACACTGCCTGGAGGCCTGTAGATTGTAAGGTTCTGCAGGGGTCTATCCTGCAACCTGCCCTGTTTAATGTGTTTATAACGACCCAGAGGAGACGAGAGAGTGCTTTTCCATAACAGTTGTAGATGACAGCATATGGAGGAGAACAAACGCTATGCTGGAGCTCAAGGCTTCCACCCAAAGGACAAAGACAGGCTGGAAGGCTGGGCCAAAAGGAAGCACACAGTATCCAATAATGACAACGCCAAAGTCCTCCCCTTGAGGTGCACTCATCCTGTGCAATGGCAGAGGGCATGGGGCTGCATGGCTGGATAGCAGCTCTGCAGGAAAGACTGTGGTGGTCCTTGGGTTTCATTGGGACAACCATGAGCCATCGGCAAGGGAGGCCAAAAGCATTCGGGGCTGTAGGAGCAGGAGCACAGACAGTGGAAGTGATGATCCCCTTCTGCTCAGGACTTGTTACACCACATCCAGGTTATTTCTTTGGTTTATCACACACACACACACACACCCCCCCCAATTACAGAGAGAAATTGGTACAGTGGAGAAAGTTCCCTGGAGGCCCACAAAGGTGGTCAGGGCTGGAGCACATGTTTTGTGAGAAGAAGCTGAGAGAGCTGGGCTTGTTCATTCTGAAGTCTGAGTCAGGCTCACGTCCATGGTACAAGACACAAAGACAAGAGGCAACGGGATGACAAAAGAGAGGGTCAGGGTAGATACAGGGAGAAACTTTTCCCGCATAAGGATAGTCAAGTGCTGGAAGCTGTTTCCCAGGGAGCGTGCACTGGATCTCTTCTAGAAAGTGACCAAGATGTGTTTGGAGAAAGCCCTCAGTAACTGGTCTGGCCCTGCAGGAGGCTGCTCGAGACACCTCCCGAGGACCCTTCTAGCCTAAATATGACTGTCCTTTCTTCCCCTTCATTTTTTCAAATTAGGGAAAGCTCTTAGGTTGTCTCTGACCACAGAAGTAATTCACATCAGGTGCCAGGGTGCTTCAGAGGTGCCCCAAAACAGCCCTGACCACATCCTTTTCATTCTTTGAAACCACATTTGCTTCTCTCTTTTTATCGAAATACCCTCCAAAATGATCGGCTTCCTTGTTCATCCATTCCCCTTTGGCCATGCTTTTCTTTTTTCTTACAACCTTGGGGTATATCTGAGGTGGTTGGTGGGCTGATTTTCAAACTCGGGTGCCAACTCCACTAAGCAAATCATTCTCTTTCATGACCTGTAGCATCCTGCAATTCCTGATATTCTTATCTGGTTTGAGGCACTGTCCAAAAAACCTGAAATGTTGATGATTTGGCCTTTCAGTCCAGAGGGACCTTGACGCACTTGGGGACTTGGCCAAACGAAACCTCCTGAAGTTTCATAAGGCAAAGGGGGCAAGGTGTGCACTGGGGGCAGAACAAAGCCCGTGCACTGGGACAGGCTGTGACCCGACGGGCTGAGGAGTGTCCTGGGGAGAAGGGTGTGGGAGTTATGGTGGATGCCATATATGGATCCCATTGGGAAAGGAGGATGGAGAAACTGGAGAAAGTCCAGAGGAAGTCTGTGAGGATGGGGTTAGGGGCCTGAAGCACATGAGCTGTGTGGAGAGGCTGAGACAACTGGGCCTCTTCAGTCTGCTGAAGGGGAGGCACAGGGCAGTCTAAGAGCAGGTGACATCTTCCTCGAGAGAGGAAGGTGGAGGCAAACTCTTCTGCTGTGGCAGACGTTTGGCAGAGGCAACAGCGGCAAGCATCCTCCATGGAGATTTATACTGAGCATTAGGAAACATGGACTAGGCGGACGTTGCCCTGCAGCAGGACACCCATCGACTCTCTGTTATCTCCATCTTTGGAGGTTTTCAGCTCCCCAGAATGTCACCCGACCTGACCCGGGGATTGACAACCCTACCTTTTGGTGAGAGGCTGGACCAGAGGATCCCCCATCAACCCCTTTCCCAAAAACCCTTCCATGAGCCTGTGCCTTGCAGTGTGCCCCAGGAGAAGAGAGTCAGCTACAGGCGAGGTTTTCTTCAGCTCCTGGGACAATTCAGGGTGGCATTGTCTTGTGCTCTGTAGGTGTCTCATCCTACCTTTGATTATTTACATTTCCTGGCCAGTCTCCTTACCCACGTGGTGCTTTAGGCTGTGAAGAAGCTCAAAACCAACTCTTTGACTCGGTTACTTTCATTTGACGTGCTGAAACGCAGGGCAGACGAAGGCAGTTCAGAGCTTCTAGGATCTCTGCTGCACAGTTCGGACTCAGCAGACTGGAAATGCAGGTCACGGTGTTGTGTCAGGGTACTCCAGGGTTCAGGAGCAGTGGATGCCGGTCACACCACCACATGAAAAATTTGCCTGCCTTTGTGCCTTTCCAGAAATCTGGGATCTGTACCTTGGCCTGGACCAACTTCCCTATTCCCACCCTCCACCTCTTACTGGAACCAGGGAGAAAATACATGAAGCGGGCATGAATTCAGGGCAATTCTGTCTACGAGGCGTAATCTTTAAATGGTGACAAAGAGATAGCAGCGAGAGCAAAACCACTGTCCTGAGAACTTCGTGCCAGAGGCTAATTACTGAAAATTACAGCTACTTTGACAAGTAACAGTAAGTGTTGGGAAGGAAATAAAAGAGCTTTAGTGCATCATCATGAAGAATAAGAGTTGCCTTGCAGCAACGTCCTCTCTGTTGTTAGTGATAGTACCACGAATTCCAAAACATGCTTGAGAGTTTCTCTATTTTCCCTTGTCTCTGAAACTCAGCCTCTCAGACCTGGACAGGACTACTTCAAATCTCTGCAACCCAAATCTCTCCCGTTGTTTCTCACGCTTTTACCCCAAGACCTTTCTTCCCATCACTTCCGCACACTGTGGAGTCTCTTGTTTATCTGGTCCTCTCTCACACAGCCTTGCTGAAAAATTTTCTCTAAGTCGTGATCCCACTTGTATCACCTCATGTTATGTACAGCTCCAGCCCCCTTCTGCAGAGCTCTATGGACTGGGCAGGTTTCCTTTTTTTCCTGCTCATTCACCTTCACTCTCTGTTTTTGCTGTATTCATACCAGTTGTTGTCTGAAGCAACACATTTATCTCCTCACAACTTCACCTCTTTCCAGTTGCAGGCTGAGACATTTCCCTCATCCATCATGAGATGTCAGTCATGACTCAGCTATGTCTTTAAAAAGTGGAGAAACTCAAAAATGAGATTTAGCTGCTCAAAGGGAAACTGCTAAACTCATGGAAGGGGAATAAAAAACAAACCCCCAAAAACCCAGGGAAGCAGAAAAGATACCGATTCAATCTGGGTTTACCTCAACGGTGCAGCAACAGAAAAGGCTTCTCTGCACCTCCACCTCTCTGCGTTCAAACCTGGGCCTGTGCCCCACGTTATCCCCATGTTAGACAAAGTTTGCCCCGAGAGGCTGAACTCACACTGTTTCTGTTGTCTGCATGATGGTTCACATCCAGAAGGGGCCTGGAGACAAAGCTTGTATTTGAGCTGCGTGCATGAGAAGGAAAAAAGGACGGGGTCACGTCACTACACTGCAAATCTCTGTATTTGTGCAGATTCATTTCACCCCAATGCCTAAAACCTGGTTGAGTGATTCTTACCCCAGCTGCCTTGGGTGGCTGTGTGGCCAATAGCACAAATAACCCCTTCCAGCGGGAAGTATCTCCTGCCCTTGCGTGAGGTTAATGCACTCCCTGATTTCTCTGAAGCCCTACATATAACCCAACAGCCTCCAGTCTCTCCTTTTGGGTTCCCAACAAAATCAGGATTAAGACAATAATATCATCTCCCACCAGGACCGAAAGACCAAAGTCAGAAAGGCTGTGAGGAATCAGTGCTATGGCTTGGAGTAGCCATGGACAGGGCCAGGCGCTGCAGGGTGATTTCCTCCTCTCAAAGCTGTAGAATGGCAAATATGGAGAGAGGTCAGTAGAGCTACTCCAAGCGGTCACTGCATGAGAAATATGCCATCCACAGCCTGGATATCTGGGTAACTCGGCTCTTGTCAGAGTCGATGGAGAAATAATGAGTATAGTCTATCAGAACTGAAAAATGGTTCATGTGACCCAAGGGTCTGACTTGGGTGACACACAGTAGTGCCTCCAGATGATGAGGAAGCAGAAGGCAGCTGCTCAGTCCCTGAGGGTGATATCAGTGTGCTAGTCTGTCCATCCCAGTTGTGCTCCCACGATGTTCAAATTTGTGTTGTTGGTTTTTTTCTGTTTTGTTTTGTTTGGATTTTTTTTTTCTGATGCTGTTACCATGAGATCCATTTTTAAAAAGGGTAGAAAGGAGGACCGTGTGAACTACGGCCCTGTCAGCCTCACCTCTGTGCCTGGCAAGGTCATGGAACAGATCCTCCTAGAGGCTGTGCTAAGGCACATGGAGGACAGCAAGGTGATTCGAGACAGCCAGCATGGCGTCACCAAGGGCAAGTCCTGCCTGACCAATCTAGTGGCCTTCTACAATGGAGTGACCACATCAGTCGACAGCGGAAGAGCTACAGATGTTGTATATCGGGGCTTCGTAGGGCCTTTGAAACGGTCCCCCACAACATCCTTCTCTCTAAATTGGGGAGATATGGATTGAATGGATGGACTGTTCAGTGGATGTGGAATTGGTTGGATGATGGCATCCAGAGGGTAGTGGTCAATGGCTCGACATTTGCAAGGGCATGTAGCAATAGGAAGAGGGGCAATGGTTTTAAACTAGTGCAGGGCAGGTTTAGATTAGACACTAGGAAGAAGTTCTTTCCACTGAGGGTGGTGAGACACTGGCCCAGGTTGCCCAGAGAGGGGGTGGAGGCCCCATCCCTGGAGACATTCAAGGCCAGGCTGGATGAGGCTCTGAGCAACCTGATCTAGTTGAAGATGTCCCTGCTTACTGCAGGGGGCTGGACTAGATAACCTTTCAAGGTCCCTTCCAACACAATACATTCTATCATGGGTCCCTCCAACCTCCTCTAAAGGTAGTACACTCGGGGTGAGCAAGTGGTTGGGATGGGCCATAGATGGGACAGCTTTACTGAATTGACCAAAGGGATATTCCATGCAATGTGGCAACATTCTCAGCCATAAAAGCTGAGAGAAAGGAATTGGGAGGACATTCGCTATTAACCCATTTGTCTTCCATAAAAACCGCTACATGTACTGAATCCTTGCCTCCCAGGAGGTGACTTGACATTGTCTGATGATGGGAAATAGAGAAAAAAATCTTCCTCGGTTTGCCTTTTCTTCTGCATGTGGCCTTTGCTTTTAAGCTTTTTCTTTTTTTTTAAATGTTTTTTATTTTTTTATTTTTCTTCTTTCTACTTACTTTTATTTTGACCCATTAGTTTTTTCACCTTATTTTGTCCTGGTCTCTTGCTGAGAATCACACAGGCTGTTCCTGGAGTCACACCCAGCACTGTCAGGGTGCTGGCAGGGCTGTTCAGAGACACGAGTCCTTCCCTGGCACGGGCAGAGGCCCTGCAGCAGACTCCATGGCCTCCTGTTGCCACTCCCAGAGGCCGGCAGCACCTCAGCCCCGCGCTGTGTCTCCCTGCTCGGCACCTCTCTGAGATGCCCCACGGCGTGAGGAATGGACACAGGGACCTGGGGTCAAGGAAGCCCATCCCAGTGCTGCATTCAGGGGGTTTCCCAGGGGACGTTACTCTCCAAGTGAAGTGACCTCCAGACACTGTCTGCCCCACAGCCCTTCATTGAACCCCTGGGAATAGCTGACGGTGTTTGGGCTTACTCGGGTTCATCTCACCCCACGCACACGATGTGCATGCTTGCATCTGGTTCCTACAATACAAACATGGACTTCTTCAGAAGACCAACCAACCTCCCCAAGCTGGGGCGAGAGGCCAGTGGTGGTTGTTACTGGATAAGTTGTAAGCATGACCCTAGGGCATCTTACCCCTAGTGTCCATCACAGCCAGGGACAGAGAAGAACCTGCTCTGCTGGTCCTTCCTGTCTTTCCCAGGAGCCCTGGCTGGGCGAGGGACCTGCTGCTTGTCCCCCCCTGCACACTCACACAGTTAAGCTGCACACAGGTGTTTTCGATTGCGGGGCGCTTTCCTGGGCATTTCCTTGAGAGCAACTTTGGAAGAAGGCCTGAGCCTTCAGGCACCGCCCTGCGGCAATGCCACGGTGTGACGGAGGAGCTGTTGGGGAGGCCAGCTCTGCCGGAGAAGCGCCCAGTGCCTGTCCCTGCCTGTGGGGACAGGACAGCACACAGCAGGAGTATGAGCTGCCAGAGCACTCGGTCCTTACAGCAACACCTGCGCTCAGCAGGAGAGTGTGGAAACAGAAAGAGAATAAGTCTGAAAAGAGCAAGGCTGGTGCTCCCTGACAGTGCTGCTGTGCTGAGACCCTTTCCCCTCCACCTCTGCTCACAGGCACAGCCCTGCAGCTCCAGAGCAGGTCCCAAAGGAAGGATCTTGGGCAAACAAGTCGCTAGAAGATTCTTTCTTTTGTTTAAAGACACAGAGAGCACTGGTCCTCTTTTACAATGTCTGTGGGATTCACAAGTTAAGGTAGATGCATAGTTAAAAACAGCAAAAATGATGACACTTATTTGTGGACAGCATTATACAAAGAAAACCAATGCCAAAATCACAAACTCAAACCAAAACTAACAAAAGCTACAGAAGATGGGCTTGCCCTGTAACAAGCTACATTCTGAGTGGTTTCCAAAACAAGACCGAAGAAGTTTATTGCTTCTGAAAATCATCTGGTCATCAGTTTCCACAGGGCATCCTTGAGCTCCTGGTTCCTCATGCTGTAGATGAGGGGGTTCAGTGCTGGAGGCACCACGGAGTACAGCACAGCCACCACCAGATCAAGAACTGGGGAGGAGATGGAGGGGGGCTTCAGGTAGGCAAACACGGCAGTGCTGACAAACAGGGAGACCACGGCCAGGTGAGGGAGGCACGTGGAAAAGGCTTTGTGCCGTCCCTGCTCAGAGGGGATCCTCAGCACGGCCCTGAAGATCTGCACATAGGACAGCACGATGAAAACAAAACAACCGAAGCCTAAACAGGCACTGACCACAATAAGCCCAACTTCCCTGAGGGAGTCTGAGTGTGAGCAGGAGAGCTTGAGGATCTGGGGGATTTCACAGAAGAACTGGTCCAGGGCATTGCCCTGGCAGAGGGGCAGGGAAAATGTATTGGCCGTGTGCAGGAGAGCATAGAGAAACCCACTGCCCCAGGCAGCTGCTGCCATGTGGACACAAGCTCTGCTGCCCAGGAGGGTCCCGTAGTGCAGGGGTTTGCAGATGGCAACGTAGCGGTCATAGGCCATGACAGTGAGAAGACAATACTCTGCTGCAAGAAAGAAGACAAAGAACAAGAGCTGTGCAGCACATCCTGCATAGGAGATGTCCCTGGTGTCCCAGAGGGAATTGGCCATGGCTTTGGGGAGAGTGGTGGAGATGGAGCCCAGGTCGAGGAGGGAGAGGTTGAGGAGGAAGAAGTACATGGGAGTGTGGAGACAGTGGTCACAGGCGATGGTGGTGATGATGAGGCCGTTGCTGAGGAGGGCAGCCAGGTAGATGCCCAGGAAGGTCCAGAAGTGCAAGAGCTGCAGCTCCCGCGTGTCTGCAAATGCCAGGAGGAGGAACTGGGTGATGGAGCTGCCATTCGACATTTTCTTCCCCTGGGCTTGGAGACCTGTTAATGGAAAGAAAAGCAGTGAGAAGTTGGGGAAGATTTCTCTCCAACTAAAGTATTCAATTGGTCTTAGAAACCCACCAAACTGGCTCTCGCCTTTCAGGAAGACCTTTTGCAGGTCCTTTTTGTACACTCTGGTTGGTGCTGGCTGACAGTCCACCAGAGAGCTGAGATCTCTGCAGGATTCAGTCCTGCCCTACAGCCATGGGTAAAAAGGAACACGGGGTGATCTCAGATTAAATCCACTCCTGGCATCAAAGGGCTTTTCAGCATTGTCACCCGACTGCAGGGCAGAGCTCAGGGCACCTTGTTGTTGGTGTTGTTCTGTTGTAGTTTCCCCACCACACCTGAGGAATGTTTTTAAGGCAGAAATCCCTGGCATTTCTGCTGTGCTGCAAGTGAAACCTTGTGGGTCCTGCCAAGAGAGTCAGGACAATTCTCCTGCCAAGAGAGTCAGGACAGGGAGACACAGTCAGACACTCAAGGATTTCTCCTCTTTGGTGGTTGGGCTGCTGGGAAGGACACTCAGGACTTAATACCCGGGATATTCAGGGGTGGAGGACTCTACTGTGTGGGGAGAGGAGACCACGGAATGTCTCCAGGGAAGGCACCTGCACTGCAGGGGATGGCAGGGAGGGCCTGGAATCCCCTCTCCCATGACCTTTCCTGCAGTAGCTCCCTTTCACTCTCTGCCCATGTCTCTGCCCCCCGGAGCTGTCTCTGCCTGGGGCTGTGTCATTGTCCCCAGGTCTCCTCCCTTTCAGTGCTCAGAGAACCCACAACACCTGCTGTGTGCTCAGCTCTGCCCTCAGGGCAAGTGCCTGCAAGCGCTAACAAGCAGCTTAGAAAAGTTCCTGCTAGAACCAGGGTATCATTGCCTTCTCCAGGACGGAGAAGTAAAATCCTCTCTCTCACAACCCATCCAGCAAAGAAGGAGTGGAAAACTCCAAGCAGGGACCCTGTTTCTTTCAGGTAAATGCTGCCTCTCTGTACTTCTCCAAAAGGACCCTCTGCAAATGTCCTGGGGGTGATCTGGAGCTGGGAGGAAACACGACCCATGCAGCACCCTCACGACTGCAGAAGGACCCTGCCGTGACACGACTGGGGTCACTCCTTCCACCCACAGCTTCTCCCCGCAGCGCCATGGGGAGCTCCCCGGGCAGGCTGAGAGCTGACCCTGGCAGGCAGCAGAGTCCCTGGCCCAGCACACAGTTCCCTGGGACACGGGGACCCTGCTCTGAAGGACAGCCCTGAGCACCCCTGCACGCACACCCACCTTCACAGCCCGGCAGCCGTCCCGGGGAGAAGGCAGCCGACATGCCCTGTGCCTTTGGTGATGTGGTAGGGGTGCCCTGCTCTCGAGCACGTCCTTCTCAACACCGACGGAGCCTTGAGAGCCTTCCTGACAGATCACATTAGCCATGGGCTATGCCAGCTTTAGGAGACTGCTCCAGGGAGCCTCTCTGCATTATACTGCAGCAGAGACACAGCATGCCCTGTCCCTCTGACGGTGCAGCAGGGAAGCCCTGCTCCACACGTTGTCCTTCTCCTCGAAACTAGAGAAACCGTGAGAGTGGTACTTGCAGATCCCGTAGGCTGGGGGTTGTTCCAGCTTCTGGAGATCCCTCCAGCAGCTGCAGATTCAATGCCCTGCAGCCAGAGACTGTGCAAAGCTGTGAGGATTTCTCCCAGTGAGCTCTCAGCATCCTCCCACCCCAGGCTGCCTTTAAGCTCCGCTGGCCTCACACGTCTCCCCTCGTTACCTGCAGGCAGTGCCCTCAGCCCTGCTGCCCTTTGCAGAGGAGCTGCTCCTGGGCAGAGCTGTCTCTCTGCAGCGCTGCCCGCTTGCCACGAGCTCCCTCCATGCCAGGAGCCCAGCCCAGCTCAGACGCAGAGGACCAGCCCGAGACGTCACTTTGCCTCCTCGGGGCTCCCTGGAGGTGTCCCTGTGCCTCCAGGGGAACCTGCTGGGAAAGAGACTGAAGTAATACTGTGTGGTCTCTCTTGCACCTCTGGAGAGACGCTTCTTTCCAGCCGGGTAATTTCTGCTATCAGAGAGAGCTGCGCACGAGAAAGGTCTTGTTCCTTCTGGTATGAGACAGGAAACCTGGACAGTGCCAGATCTCCTTTGCCCCCGCTGAGCGAAGGCAGTCGGCTTCGTCAACTGAGGCATCTCCTCCTTGGTTTGTAGCCCTGGGTGTGAAGTGGACTCAGCTCTCACTTAGGGCTGCCACAATCCCACAGGAGGGGGGATTCCTCTTGCCTCTCTTCAGGTGGGCACAAAATAGGCACCTGCTGCATGGGAGCTGCTGGTCTCAGCTCCCAGCGTCATTCCTGGAGATGGAGGCCAGCAGTGAGCTCTTCAGACTCAAACACCTACTGACATTTCAGGTCTCAGACGTGGTCCAAGATACGTGCCGGTAACTGCAAGATCTAACGGAGCAGTTCATAGAGACAGGGCAGCATCTGGTGCCACCATCTTTGAGATTCACGAGGAATTCCTTTGGCCACCAGCACATGCCCACATTTCGGACAACTGAACTTTTCCCTACTCTTTCAACCCAGGGCAGCCTTCTGAGGTAGTCAGGGGACCAGACATACTCATTGCCATTGACCTCATCCATCTTCTCCATCAGCCGTGTATACTAGATCCCCACTGACTGTAACGGCAGATGTCTCACGGACATCCCCACATCACCTAACCTAATTCAGGGCAGCTACTCAATGGCCATGGGCAGGCCTGTTGTGCTACAGGAGGTGCCAGGGCTCTCCAGCACAACTGCAGGTGGCCGGCAGGGACTGCACAGGACCTACGGGAAAGGCATCGCCTTCAGAGTGTGTGCGAGACACACACTCCAGATGCCATGTCTCATAGATTCAGTTTCTGTTGGCCGGCAACTGAATCCCACGAGGGCAATGAGGCAGGGTCTGACCCACCTCCATCCAGTCGATGCAGAGCCGTTCAGGAACAGGAAGCACATCACACTGGGATCTCCACTCAGTTGCCTATTTAAGCAACACAAGGAACTCTCCAGAATAATGACCCCAGGTCTTATTGGAGACATTAATGACCCTGACACCACTGGAAGGGGAACACAGCAGCATGCATACTGTCCAGCAGGTTTCTGGGTCTCTTGGGACAACATCTTTGCACAGGCGCAAGGTAGGCCAACAAAGGTGTTGCTGAGTCCAGTCAATTCAGAGGGAATTCTGATCAGGGGTGTGAAAATGTCAGCCTGGGCTGTAGCGACCATGAAATAGTGGGGTCTCAGCTCCCAAGGGGAGTGAGAAAAGACTGAAGCCAGACTACAGATGCTGGCTCTCTAGAGGAGAAATGGGGATGGCTTTAGGTAAGCTAGAGCTTCCCAAGTGTAGACCCTTGCAAGGCAAGGGTTCGAGGGCACCAAGAGGAGAGGCTGCTGCTTCAGGAACAGTTAAAGAAGAAACAAAGAGAATGAGTGGCCACTGCTGGAATTTACTAACAGCAGGAGTAGATGAATCTGAGATTCTCTGTGTCCTTCTTGCCTTGGTCTCCTCCAGCAAGCTCTCCCAGGCCTTTGTGCCTTGAGGCAGGACTCTGGAGGGAAAAAAAAACCGTGGTGAATTTGGATAGAGTCAGGAGTTACTTGAGCAAACACAATCCCTACCAGTCTATGGGACTGGAGGGGTGGCATCCGAGGGAGCTGAGAGGGCAGGACGATGCCACAGTAAAGCCACTCTCCATCATCATTGAAAGCATCTGGAGTTTGCGGGAACTCCCTAACAACTGGCAGCACCCAAATGCTGCAGGCACTTTCTGCTGTGACCCTGCTTTGCGTAGAATGTTGGTCTATAGAAATCTTGCAAGGTCACTTCCAGCCTGAACGGAAAGTTCCCAGAACAGGCCAATGTCTGCCACCCTGAGACCCGGAATCTGCACTCTGCTCTTCGTCCTCACTCCCTCGGGAGCTGAGACTCCACTCACTCTTTGCTACTAGAGCCAAGGCTGACAAGGATGACACAGGTTTTCTGATCCAGGTGAGCATCGCCTTGCTTGGCCCATCTGGCAGCTGTGCTAAAAAGCTGAGGCAAAGAGCCTCCAGACACCTAAAGGAGCATTTGCACCGTGCTCTCCTGGGAATGTCAGGGGGTGCTGGGCTGACTTTTGGCTGCCAGGTGCCCACCCAGCTTCACTCCCGCTCCCCCTCCTTCTCCACTCGCCTTGCTGTCTGCAGGGCTGTTTCTCTCCATGTGTCTCACTCCTCTCTCTTACAGTGACTGCACGCTGCTGTTTAGCCTTGCTTCAATATGCTATCACAGAGGTGCCACGAGAATTGCTTACTGGCTCAGCTTTGGGCAGTGGCATGTCCCTTCTGGAGCCAGCTGAAAGTGGCTCTCTCTCACATGGAGTCACCTCTTGATCCCTTTTCTCCTAAGCCACCTCTGCAGCCCCCTCACCCCTACCAAAACCTAGCCATGTCAACGCAATACACAGGGTCATTGATGTCCCCGGTAACAAGTTAAGTCACTGATGAGCCCAAGACTTCCTCAGGTTGGTTAAATAAGAGTTGGTCCCCTTCCTCTCCTTCATTATAGGTTCTTTGTGTCAGAGCAGAGATGTGCTGGACCTCAGTCGTGGCACCAGGGCCAAGCTCAGGCGTGCAACAAAGCCAGCTGTTACCAAGTGCCCAAGTACCGTGCAGGCAAAAGGTTTGCGTCAGAGCATGCTGGGGGGGATGGCAGATGGCAATGTAAAGGGGAAAGGAGGAGATCAATCCCTGCTCTCCTCAGGACGAGAGAGAAGCAGGGCTGGACTCTGCAGCCCCAGCAGGAGAGGGCTTTGCTGTCTGCGGGGTCTCTGCAGCCCCAGAGGGCCTGTGGTGCAGGTGAAGCTGATCTCCAGGCAGGACAAGGGGCTTTTGCAAGTGTCCTTGGCTATGGGTATCCTGAGATCCAGGAACACTGTGAAAATCATTGCTCTGTTCCTTGACTGCATCATCAAAGGGATGACTGAGGGATGTGGGAGAAGCACTCCCTGCATCTACTGGATTGAGATGGGACAGCACTTGCCTCACTGCAGTTGCTTGAAGGGAAGCACTGAACGCCTCAGAAGGTCTCTTGGGGTCTCTTACACGGCTGCTCTGGATGGGGATGATGTTCGCGCAAGTCCTGTGCTGTCCCTGCCGGCTGCACGCAGTTGTGCTGGAGAGCCCTGGCACCTCAGGCAGCTCCACAGGATGGAGTTAACCTTGAAATTGGGCAGCTGCCCTGAATTAGGTTGGGCATTGTAGGGGTGCCAGTGAGAACCCAGCCCTAACTGCCAATGGAGATCTGGTAAAGACAGCTGGTGGAGAAGAGAGAGAGACGTAGCTCTTCAGATGGCAATGACTGCATTTGCTCAGAGGAATAGCTCTATAGGCTGCCCTGTACATAGTGAGCAGGAACAGGCTTCATTGTCCTAAAGGTGGCCATCTGCTGTCACTTCAGCTGCCCAAAGCAATGCCCCAAGAGCCTCCAAAATGATGGCCCCAGACGCTGCCCTGTCCCTCTGAACTGCTCCATCAAAGTTTAGAGATACCTGCACATGTCTCGGGCCACCTCTGGCACTTCGAATGTGCACTGTGGTTTGCAGGGGTACAGGAGATTCCTCCCTTTCATTGTCTGGGTGTCCTGTCTCATAGGTGGAAAAGAAGAGGTCGTTCTGGGACCTAACTCTGCCTCTGATAGGGGAAATGATACTGCCGGAAAGGAATGTCCCCCCCAACAGCTGAGGCAGGAAACATCAGTCATGACTTCAGCTTGTTTCACAGCAGGTTCCCCTGGAGCCTCAGGGACATCTTTGATGGAGCCACAGCGAGCCGAGAAAGCGCCACCTGATTAGGTCAGAAGTCCTTGAGTGCATTGCATGGAGGAGACTCAAGCATGCACATCATGTGCATGTGGGGAGAGGAACCCGAGTTGAGCACAAGTGCCACCAGCTATTCCCAGAGCGTCCACGAAGGCCTGTGGGACACACTCTGTCTTCGGGTAACTTGACTTTGAGAGGAACGTCCTCTGGGAAACCACCTGGATGCCGCACTGGGATGTGCTTCCGTGAACCAGGGTGCCTATGTCCATACCTCATGCCATGCGGCATCTCAGATGGGCACCACACCACAGGGCTGAGGTGCCTCCCAGCATCTGGGAGTGGCAGCAGGAGGCCAAAGAGTCCCTACGCCTCTGCACGTGGAAGGGAAGGGCTCGCGGCTTTGAACACCCCTGTCAGAGCCCTGACAATTCTGCGTGTGACTTCAGGAACAACCCCACCGGCCCAATGAGATTTCTCTCACCTGCCTTTTCCGGTTCATCGCAAGTGCCTCTGTGTGCTGCCTCACCCTCCCCTGTCCTTATGGCCCATCCCTTGTTTCACACAGTCTGAAAGCAGCACGTCCACAGAGCATTTCGCCCGCGCAGTCCGAAAGGGTTCTGCAAGCAGGAGTGTCGCTGCCCTCCAGAAGATGGCTTTTCTCACCCTTCACACAGAACAGAGCACGTCTAGGGACTATGATGCACTCAGAAGCACAGACACCTCCGTGTTTCACCTCTCTGAACTTCCTTCCCAATTTCCTTAGGCACCTAACAGAGAAACAAATGTTGTCACTCGAAGGCGTACCCACAAGGAGAGAGGGGACAGGAAGACCTAAAATTTTCGATGGAAAAAGGGGATTAGGACAATTTGTCATCATCAGTGGAGTTTCCCCTAATGGGAATGGGCAACGTCCCCAACCTTCAGAAAAATCTCTTCCTCCTCCCTCCCATGACCTGCCCCATAATTGCAGTTGGGAACAGCCTCAGCATGGGGCTGCTGGTGGAAAACCTGGAAACCTGCTACAGCTCCGCCACCCTGACTGTCCTCCCACTGGGCACAGCACCATCTCTGCTCACAGCGCTCTTAGGGCTATTTCCTGCACCTTTGGCAGGTACAGAGTGGCTCCTGCTGGTGGCCACATGCTATGACCAGTACTTGGCTCTGTGCCACCCCCTGCTCTCTGCAAGACTCCTGAACTGGAAGGGTTGTCGCTAGAAGACAGCTGCACCTTGGCTGGGGGGATTTCTGTCATCTGCAGTAATCATTTCCTTCTTGTCCCAGACACATTGGCTGGCCCTGATGTACTAGACCACTTTTGTGATTTAGCCCCAAGGCTGGAGCTCTCCTGCAGTGACACCATGACGCTCATGCTCTCAGCTTTGGAAACGTGCTGTTTAGATCCAGTCTTCCCCTTCCTGGTCACACCGGCATCTTGTGTGTGCATCAGAGCTTCCATGGCCACCGAATTAATTCGCATCAGGTGCAGGGATGCTTTACATGTGCCCTTATACAGCCCTGACCATATCAAGAATCCTTCAGTACTCCTTCAGGAGTTTGTTTGATTTCCCAAGGAGTATCAGTACCTATTAAAAAAAATATAAACATACATATGTCCAATGCAGCAGTCTGCATCTCTGTTAGAAGCCTTGAAGCAGTGTCCGGGGGAGCAGGGCTTGAGGTGTGAGCATCCCGTGAGTTGACGGATCCCCTTTCCCAGCAGATGGGGTCAGGGCTTGGCTGTCCTGCTTGGTGACACACATCGAGGGCTTTCACAACCACATGCCACGTTTGATTTTCCACCTCGAAGCAGCACCTCTGACTTCCTGCTTCACCAGCCTCCAAGGACTCTGGGAAACTCTTGGAGGTTTGCTGCTGACTTTTACTTGTCTTGAGGCTTGTTCAGTCTTTCAGGATCTGCAGTTCAGGCACTTGGCACCAGAGGGCTCATTAACATGCAAAACGCCCTAACAAGTCAAGTCTCTGGGCATATTTTTCCTTAAAGTCTTCAATTCTCATGTGCTTAATTAGAGAAGTTTCAGGAATGTAATCAAAGTGAAATAATATGATTACTAAACAACCAGAAGAAAGGGTTTCTTTTTTCTTTTTCCTACTTTATTTTTCTGCTTATACATGAATGGAAATCAGCAGTCTCTACGTGATACTGATCCTGAGCGTCTGCTAATGCAGTCTGAACAGATATGAAAATCAAGACCCTTTGTGTTCCACAACCTATGGCCAGTCTTCATCCTGCCCCCAACCCAGCATTTCTCTCATCAGCCCCCTGGGACTTACAGCAGCCCTGTTCAAATCTGAGCTTCCTCCACTGAAGCTGCGCGGTTCAGCCCATTGGCACCGGTTCCCACCTGGGTTACTTGGAGAACGAGCAGCACACGGACACAGAAGGGTCTTTGTCACTTGCCAACAAATGGAAACAAAGGAATGCATAGTTCAGTAAAAAAATGAGACATTCCTCAGCAATGTGTAAAGTCCACATTACCCCCACCGAAATCTGCTTCCTACAGTGGCTAACCTTAGACCAACAGAAAACATAATTTTTGTTAAATCACAGATCCCAAGACTTCCCAAAAGATTCCCTGTCCTGGACTTTCTTTCTTTGTCCATAATTGTTCTTTGCACGCAGTGAGGCTTACACTCACGTCACGAGCTCCCTCGATTCGCAGAGAGAAGCAAAGAGACAAAGTAAATCAAATGGTCTTTTGAACACACAAATCTGCCTAAAGGGGGTCCTGAGCAGCAACAAGCTTTTGGACAAATCATGGAATAAGAGAATGATGGAATGTGTGGGGTTGGAAGGGACCTTGAAAGGTCATCTAGTCCAACCCCCTGCAGTAAGCAGGGACACCGACAACTAGATCAGGTTGCTCAGAGGCTCATCAAACCTGGCCTTGAATGTCTCCAGGGATGGGGCCTCCAGCCCGTCTCTGGGCAACCTGTGCCACTGTCTCACCACCCTCAGTGGAAAGAACTTCTTCCTAAACTCTAATCTAAACCTGCCCTGCTCTAGTTTAAAACCATTGTCCCTCGTCCTAAGGCTTCATGCCCTTGCAAACAGCCTTGCAACAGCTTTCTGACAGGGCCCCTTCAGGTACTGGAAGGCCGCTATAAGGTCTCCCCGGAGCCTTCTCTTCTCCAGGCTGAACAACCCCAACCTCTCTCAGCCTGTCTTCACAGGAGAGGTGCTCCAGCCCTCTGATCATCTTCATGGCCCTCCTCTGCACCCGCTCCAGCAGGTCCATGTCCTTCTTGTGCTGAGGGCTCCAGAGCTGGACACAGTACTCCAGGTGGGGTCTCACGAGAGCAGAGTAGAGGGGGAGAATCCCCTCTCTGGGTCTGCTGGCCATGCTTCTTTTGATGCAGCCCAGGACACAATTGCCTTCTGGGCTGCAAGCACACATTGTTAGCTCATGTCCAGCTTTTCATCCACCAGGACCCCCAAGTCCTTTTCCACAGGGCTGCTCTCTATCAAGTCATCCCCCAGCCTGTATTGGTAACGAGGGTTGTCCTGACCCAAGTGTAGGACCTTGCACTTGGCCCACCTTGATTGCCGTGTCCAGTTTTGCACCCCCCACCACAATAAAGACATTGAGGGGCTGGAGCAGGTCCAGAGAAGAGCAATGAAGCTGGTGAGGAGTCTGGAGAACAAGTCTGATGAGGAGCAGCTGAGGGAGCTGGGGCTGTTTAGCCTGGAGAAAAGGAGGCTGAGGGGAGACCTTCTCGCTCTCTACAACTCCCTGAAAGGAGGGTGTACAGAGGTGGGGGTCGGTCTCTTCTCCCAAGAAACAAGAAATAGGAGAAGAGGAAACGGCCGCAAGATGCCCCAGCAGAGGTTTAGACTGGATATTAGGAACAATCTTTCCCCTCCTCCATCCGCGTCAGACAGGCGGTCGTCACCAGCATGGAGGTGACATGGACCCTTCTGCTGCTCACAGGTTTGGGGGGGACACTGAGGAGATGGGGAGAGCACCTTGGGGTGTGGGGACGCTGCGGGGAGGGGGACACACGTGCCAGATTCAGCCCCCTGACTTCCCCGTGTGGGAGCGCAGAGGAGAGGCAGGTGTACAACCTGCAGCTGACCCTATCCCTGACCCCAGTGTCATCCCTGTAGGTGCCATGTCCCCATCGCTGTCCCCACAGGTGTCCTGGCCACACCACTGTCCCCAGCCCTGTCTCTGTCCCTCCAGGTCTCTTGTCCCCCTCCCTGTCCCCACAGGTGCCCTATGCCCAGGGCTGTGGGGACAGCGGCCGCCTGCTGGGCTGGTTCCATGGCAGCGTCAGTTTTGTCCACCTCCGTGTCACAGTGAGACCAGGGGACACTGTCGACCCCACTGGGGGCTGGAGAGGGGCCCCCAGGCTCAGTTGTGTTTTGTAAAGTCTCCTTTCAAGAGCACAAAAACGCATTTTTTGTTTCCAAAGCTTCTATTTCAGGCTCCAAAAAGGCATTTTTAAGATTAAGCCAGTCAGTTTTAGGGTCCAAGATGCATCTTGGATGTCAAAACCCTCATTTTTATGGTCGAAACTCCTCTTTTAGGGACCAAATCATCATGCATTTGAACCCAAAGCTTCATTTTTAGGTACAAACCCTCATTTACAAGTTCCAACGCCCATTTTAAGATTCAAAGACCCATTGTCAAGCTCTAAACAAGCATTTTTAGGATCCAGCCAGTCATTTTTAGAGTCCAAGCCACATCTTGACTGTCCAAAGCGAGAGCGCATGGCCCACACGCGTGTCCAGATGGGCCTCCAGGTGGGCCCCGGGGTGGCTGGGCAGCAGCCGGGCAGCGGCGTGGCAACATGACGATGTGCAGTGCGGTGTCGCGGCAACGTGACGATGCAACAATGTGCGTCTGCTCTCTAGAGCCGCTTGCTGGGAGACTGGCTGTGGTGGCCGCAGCTGGGTGCCTCTGGAGCGAGAGGTGCCATCGCTCTGTCTACCCGTCTTTTAATTACCTCCAGGGATGGTGCCTCAGCCACTTCCCTGTGCAGCCTGTTCCAATGCCTGAAAAACCTTTCAGGGGAAAGATTGTTCCTAATATCCAGTCTAAACCTCTGCTGGGGCAACTGGCGGCCATTTCCTCTTCTCCTGTTGCTTGTTTCTTGGGAGAAGAGACCGACCCCCACCTCTGTACACCCTCCTTTCAGGGAGTTGTAGAGAGTGAGAAGGTCTCCCCTCAGCCTCCTTTTCTCCAGGCTGAACAGCCCCAGCTCCCTCAGCTGCTCCTCATCAGACTTGTTCTCCAGACTCCTCACCAGCTTCATTGCTCTTCTCTGGACCTGCTCCAGCCCCTCAATGTCTTTTTTGTGGTGAGGGGCGCAAAACTGGACACAGCACTCGAGGTGGGGCCTCACCAGTGCCCAGTACAGGGGGACGGTCACTTCTCTAGTCCTGCTGGCCACACTGTTCCTGATACAGGTCAGAACGCTGTTAGTCCAACCTGGCCTTGTGCCCCGGGATTCTGGGTTTGTTGGGTTGGAGTTTGGGGTGGATTTTGGGTTTTTTGATTTGGCTTTTGGATTGGATGTTGAGTTTCCTGGACTGGATTCTTTTTGTTGGATCTTTCCTGTTGGATTTTTGGGGTTGTTTTTTTCATTTATTTAAGTTGTTTTTTGGGGTTCAGGTTTTGGGGTTGGATTTTGGGTTTAATTATGGGTTGGTCGGTTGGAATTTTGGGGTTTGATTTTTACCCCTTGGTGGGCGTGTCAGGCAGCCATTGTGACATGAGGGCGGCAGGGCCAGCGCTGAGTGTCTGGCGGTGGTGGCATGGCAACCGCTGATGTGCTGCCCGCAGTGGTGGGGCTGCCATCGGCAGGGACATGTTCAAGCAGGTCAGGTTCCTCCAACGCCGTCCAAGCTGGCCTTGAGCCCTGGGATTTTGGGTGGGTTGGGTTGGATATTGGGGTGGATTTTGTTTTGTTGGGTTTGGATTTTGGATTGGATTTTGGATTTTTTTGGGTTGGATGTTTGGGCTTGGGTTTTTTGGGCTTGGATTTTTTGGGGTGGATTTGGGGTTTTTTTCAGTTAGATTTTGGGTCGGATTTTGGTTTTTTGGGTTGGATTTTTGGGGTTGGACTTTTTGGATTGGATTTTTGCAGTTGGTTGGGTTGAATTTTGGGTTGGGTTTTTTGGGGATTGGGTTGTTTGGAGTTGGGTTTTGGACTTTTTTGGGGTTTGATTTTTTGGGTTGGATTTTGGGGTTCGGTTTTTTGGGTTTGATTTTTGCCCCTGCATGGGTGTGTCAGGCAGCCATTGTGACATGAGGGCGGCAGGGCCAGCACTGAGTGTCTGGCGGTGGTGGCATGGCAACCGCTGATGTGCTGCCCGCGGTGGTGGGGCTGCCATCAGAAGGGACATGTTCAAGCAGGTCAGGTTCCTCCAATGCTGTCCAAGCTGGCCTTGAGCACTGGGATTTTGGGTCGGTTGGGTTTGAAGTTGGAGTGGGGTTTTTTTTAGTGGTTGGATTTTGGCTTGGATTTTGGAATTTTTGGGCTTTACCTTTTTTGGCTTGGATTTTTTGGGCTTGGATTTTTTGGGGTGGATTTTATGGTTTTTGAGTGATATTTTGGGTTGCATTTTGGGTTTTTCAGGTTGGATTTTTGGGGTTTGGTTTTTGGGGTTGGATTTTTCGGGTTGGATTTTTCGGGTTGGTTGGGTTGAATTTTGGGTTGGGTTTTTTTGTTTGGGTTTTTTGGGATTGGGGTTTTTTGGGGTTCGGTTTATGGTTTTTTGATTAGATTTTGGGTTTTGGGGACTGGATTTTTGGGGTTGGGCTTTTTGAACCCTGGGATTTTTAGTTGTTTGGAGTGGATTTTGGGGTGGTTTTGGTTGGGTTTTTTTGGGTTGGGGGTATTTGGGTTGGGTTTTTCTTTTTGGGCTAGATTTGTTGGGGTTGGATTTTTGGACTGGGCTGTCCCCAGGGCCCTGCATCCCCCATGCGTTTAAACTTGGCTGTCTGATACCAACCAAATCCCTTTGATTTGGCTGAAAATAAAAGTATGCCAGTGCTTGACAAACCTTTCAGTGAAGAAATGTTTTTCCTACTATCCAATCTAAATCTTCCCTGGCACAACTCCTGGCCATTTCCTCTTGTCACGTAACTCGTTACTTGGGAGAAGACACCAACAGCCACCTCGCCACTTCCAAGCCTGTAGTGCTGCATTGGGTTTTCATGACCCAAGGGTAGGACCCGGCACTTGGCTTTGTTGAACCTCAGACCACTGGCCTCTGCCCATCGATCCAGCCTGTCCAGATCCCTCTGCAAAGCCTTTCTACCCTCAAGCAGGTCGACACTGCCAACCAACTTGGTGTCGTCTGCAAACTTATTGAGGGTGCACTCGATCCCCTCATCCAGATCATTGATAAAGACATTAAAAGGAACTGGCCCCAGTTGTAGGCCCTGGGGAAAACCACTTGTGACCAGCTGCCACCTGCATTAAACTTTGGTCACCACCACTTTGGCCACTCTTTGGCTCAGCCATCCAGCCAGGTTTTCACCTGGCATAGAGTACTCCCGTCCAAGCCACGGGCAGCCAGTTTCTCAGGGAGAATGCTTTGGGAAATGCTGTCAAAGGCGCTTCTAAAGTCCAGGTAAAGAACATCCACAGCCTTTCCCTCATCCACTGAGTGGGTCACCTTCTCATAGAAGGAGATCAGGTTTGTCAAGCAGGACCTGACTTTCATGAACCCATGCTGACGGGGCCTGATCACCTGGTTGTCCTCATGTGCCACATGATGGCACTCAGGATGATCTGTTCCGTGATCTTCCCCACACCGAGGTCAGACTGACAGGGCGGTAGTTCCCAGGATCCTCCTTCTGGCCGTTTACGTTGATGGGCGTCACCTTTACTAACCTCCACTTAACTGGCACCTCCCCGCTTTGCCAGGACTGCTGATAAATGATGGAAAGCGGCTTGGTGAGCATCTCCAACAGCTCCCTCAGTACCTGTGGGTGGAACCCATCTGGCCCCATAGATTTGTGTGTGTCTAAGTGCTGTAGCAGGTCCCTCACTATTCCCTTTGGATTATGGGGGCTTCATGCTGCTCCCCATCCCTGTCTTCCCGCTCAGGGGCTGAGTACCCAGAGAACTGCTGGTCTTACTAGTAAAGACGGAGGCAAAGAAGGTATTAAGTACCTCAGCCTTTTCCTCATCCTTTGTCACTATGTTTTCCGCCATATCCAATAAAGGATGGGGATTCTCCTTAGCTCTCTTTGTGTTTCTAATGTAATCACAGAAACATGTTTTAGTGTCTGTTATGACATTAGCCAGGTAAAGACCTAGTTGGGCATTGGCCTTTCTAATTTTTTCCCTGCATAACCTCACAACATCCTTGTAGTTCTCCTGAGTTGCCTCCCCCTTCTTCAAAATGTCATAATCTCCTTTTTTCCCCTGAGTTTGAGACAAAGCTCTCTGTTTGACCAGGCCAGTCTTCTTTGTCAGCTTGGTTTTAGGCACATGGGGATGGCCTGATCCTGCGCCTTTTAAAATTCCTTCTTGAAAAACGTCCTGCCTTCCTGGACTTCTTTTGCCCTTCAGGACTGCCTCCCAGGGGACTCTGTCATCCAGGCCTCTCAAAAGGGCAAACTAAGATAAGCAGGTCCAAAGCCCAGAGAGTTATTGCCATTAGGCACCTCCTGATGGTGGAGGGAGGGTGCAAACCAGGGATGAGAACAGCTGTTTCCAGCTTGTGTGCATGCCTCAGCCTGGCAAATGGGGAATGCCCACGGCTTGGGGTAGCCGTGCCCAAGGAGCTGACCTTGCTTGCCCAGGGAGAGAGCAGTGTAGGGGCAGCAGTGAGGGACTTAAAGGCAGAAAGAAGGAAGGAAATATCAGGGGGTGTCATGCAACAGTGAGCTAAGTTGAGTTTTGATCCTGAGGCAGATGAAGAAGGGGGATGTGCTGTTTGGTGCTGGGATGTGGAGCTACATACAGGATTCTGGGAACTCTGGGGCTTGGAAATCTTGCGCAATAAGTGAGCATTAGCAAGGCTTTGGAAGAAATGGGATGGGTTGTGGGGAGCTCACAGGCACTGGCAAATCCTCAGAAACCCACAGCTTGGTGTTGGAAGCAAGGGAGCAGACCCAGGCACAGGAGAGTGTAGCTGTGTTTTGGGGATGGCCAAGGGCCTTGGTGGGGCTTTGACACCCCAAGAGAACGGAGACCCTTGTCTGCTCAGCTGTGGCTTCTGTCTCTTCCACTGAGCTCAATGAGAGGACACCAAGTCCTTACAGCTCCAGCGCCTTGTTGCCTCCTCACCCACCCTCCACAGAGCCTGGGAGGTTCCTACTGCTGACCTGCACCTGGCACCTCATCACTGCCACATCACCCAACCAGAGCCCAGAGCATCTCAAGAGGCAATGGACATCCCTCCCCAGGGGATGGGAGTCCAGGCTTGGCCATCCTGTTTGGTGAAGCACATCGAGGCCTTTCACAGTGATTTCCACATTTAAATTTCTTCCCGGCCCATGTGTCTCTGACTTCCTGCTTCACCACACCACAGGGACAGGAACTTTGTCTGCTCCTTCCCTCCATGGTCTCTGCAGTGAGGGACTTCAGCAGGGTCTGATAACACCCTCAGAAACCTGGAGGTTTGCTGCTTTTACTTCTCAAGAGGACTAGTCAATCTTTCAGGATCTGCACTTCAGGAACTCGGCACCAGAGCGCTCCTTACCACAAAAAACACATGAAGGCGCCAAGTCTGGGCATAAGTTTCCTTTAGTCTTCAGCTCTTCTCTGGCTCATTAGAGAGATTTCAAGAGTGCAGTCAAAATGAAAAGATGTCCAAGCAAAGAGGCCAAGTCAATTTAACGCTTGATTTTGAAGAGCCAGTTCTGCATTAATCCCAACACATTTGGGTAACAGAAATGTCTTCGGGAAGAGTCTGCCCCATCTAGACCCATGTGGATGGACTGGCACAGCCACCCCCAGCAGGGGGAATCCCCATCTCCTAGGCTGAGGCACGCAGTCAACATGCAAACCTCTGCAGTGCCCACTTGTTACAGGCCTCCAGGCAGAGTGTGACTCATTCCACATGACCCTCTGAGCCTCTGTCAGCTCATTGTGCTTCATCCACCCATCCCTGCAACTCTCAAGCCTCTGGGAGCTTTGGCTTTGGCATCCTCCCGACATCCTGGGGCCAGGTTTCTAAATGCCTCCTCTGCAGCTTCCCCACCTTCCACCTCCTGTGTGCTGCCTTTTTGCCCTGCAGCCCAGTCCGTTTATACCAGCAGCCTCCTGAGATGTTTCTCTTCATGGTATTCCAAGACATCATTCCTGTGCTTGGAGGAGGCCGTCCTGTGATGCCTATACGATTTCCCGAGCTCCTTCACCCTTCAAAACTCCTTGCCATGACACCACTTGCATCAGTCCCCCGAGTACATCAAAGTCTTCTCCTCTGGAGCCACCCACGTGTGTTCCTCTGCTGGCCTTCCTCACTCCTCTTTGGCCTCTGGGACCCCGCTATTTCCTGGTCACTCCAGCAAGGCTGACACTAATTGTCACATCCCTGACCAGCTCTTCCTTGTTGGCCAGGACCAGGTCTAGGTGAGCATCGCCCTTCCTGGCCCAGCAGGCAGCTCTGCTAAGAAGTCGTCTCATGATGCTCCAGGCTGCTGGCACCTTGTTTCTCTGCCTGGCCAGTGAATGCCTGGGCAATTACTGTTCCCCACAGGAATCTCCTCATTTACCTGGAGACTTCTTTGCGTTCCTATTTAAGACTTGTTCTGCCTACTGTGCCTGATCACGTAGTTTATAACTGCCAAGACAGGGTCACCCTTACTGGCTTCTCCTCCCATCCTCACTCACACAAGCTACTCACCCTATTGCCCATCTCATAGAGGAGCTCCATAGATCTGAGCTGCTCCTTCACACAGGCGGCATCCCCCCATCCTCATCCTCCCTGCCTCTCCTTCCAGCAGAGCCCGTGTCCTTCCATTGCAGCACCACAGCTCAGCAAGCTGTGCCACCACATCTCACTGAATCCAAAATCATCACAGGGCTGGGACAAGACACGGGGATCCTCCTGGAAGGGCACAATTGGGCGGCAGCAGCTCAGCTGTGGCACGAGGGTGGAGCGCAGACTCCTCACAGGGAAACCTGAGCACCGATCCTGACCAGAACAACCATTGTCCATCAAGCAGTTTGTGCTGGGCTGGGCTGTGCTGCACGTACAGCGTGGCCTTCACACCCGTGCTGTGCTGCACAGGTCCCTTGGCTGCAGGACAACCTCAGCAGCATGTTGTCACACAAGAGCCCGCAGACAGGTCCCACTCTCTGCCGGACATTACGCCTCCTGCGAGGCCTTGCCTGTATGCGACCCTGCAGCAGGAGGTTCTCATGGAAACTTCCTTTCTGTTTGAGTGTAGAGATGGTGAATAGTGTTGTTCCCTGTAAGAAAATCCTACAGTAGCTTGAAAAACAGGAGACTGTCTTCTATGGATGGGGTCTGCATGGTGTGCTGTGTTCAGTTCAAAGGCCCATTTAATGCACACATCCTGGAGTTCCCACCATCTAAAATGTCATAGGATTGCCCCTGGGATACTCTCCGTACAGTGCTAGACCACATGAACAGCGTTTCAAAACATACATTATGAAGTGGGAGTGCCTTTCTTACTGGGGTCATAACAGACCAACACTTCCTAGTGAAAAATCACTCTCTCAGCACCCCTGGATGCAAACCTCTGGACCCAAGGACTGATAAGGGTGTAGTTTGCTCCAGTAACCCTTGGCTTGATCCCCATCAGAGTCCTGCCTCAAAGCACCAAGGCCTGGGAGACCTTGCTGCTGGTAACTGAGGCAAAGAGGACATTGAATATCTCAGGTCTAGTCCTACTCCTACTAAATTCGACAGTGCTCCTACATTATTCCCTTTTCTTCGTTTAACTGTTCCTGAATTACCTAAAGCTCATCTCGGTGCCCTGGAATTCCTATTTGAGTTTCAGTTGAGTTTTGATATGCACCACTGCTGGATCTGGAGGATGCTGCCCTTGAGGACAAGATGTATCCAGGGACACTGTGAAAATTATTGGTGTTTGCGTTGATTGTATCATCAGGGCAGTGAGTAAAGATCCCCGTGTGACGTGCTCCATGTCCATGCAATGCCTGCAGCTGTTGTGTGGAGAAGGGACAGCCCTCGCCTCTCTGATGACACCGGATGACTGATGCCTCTGACTGAAGGCACCAGTGAAGGGAACAGACACCCAGCTGCACTCTCTGCGATGCCATTAGAGGCACTGGAGATCTGGTAAATTGAGCTGATGGAAAAGAGAGAGACCAAGCTCTCCCTATGGCGCAGGACGGCAGTTGTACATAAGAATTCCTCTAAAAACTGCCATGAACACAAAGAGGAGAAGATTCTTGTGGCCCCTGTTTAGGCATCAGCTGTCATTTCACTTGGCCAAAGGGCTTTCCCACCAGGCTCATTCAGGATCCCTGAGACGATGCCCTGTCTCAATGAACAGCTCCAGCAGAGCTTGCAGTTATCTAATAATAAGACCAAAAAAGGTGGTATTTTGATGTAACTTTGAGAGGAGAAGTAAAAGTTCTGGAAAGAAGTGTCTCTGCCCAGCTGAGGGAGGGAACATCAGTGGTGACTTCATCCTGTTTCCCAGCAGGTTCCCCTGGAGCCCCAGGGACACCTGGAGGGAGCCCCGAGGGGGCAGAGAAAGGGCTGCCTTGGGCTGGTCCTCTGCTGCTGAGCTGGGCTGGGCTCCTGGCATGGAGGGAGCTGATGGCAAGCGGGCAGCGCTGCAGAGAGACAGCTCTGCCCAGGAGCAGCTCCTCTGCCAAGCGCAGCAGGGCTGAGGGCACTGCCTGCAGGCAGCGAGGGCAGAGGAGGGAGGCAGAGAGTGTAAAGCCAGTCTGGGGTGGGAGGAGAGAGGAGAGCTCACTTGGAGAAAGATCTTCACAGCCCTGAACAGGGTAAGTCTCTGGCTGCAGGGCAATGCAGCTGCGGTTCCTGGAATGATCTCCCAAAGCTGGCACATCCCACAGCCTCTGGGATCTACCAGGAGGTCTCTCACCGTTTCTCCAGCGTAGAGGAAAAGGACTTGCTTTGGAGCAGGGCTTCCCTGTGGCTCTGTCAAAGGGACAGGGCACATCAGCTGCCTTCACCCGGGGATGGCTGCAGTGTGAAGGTGGGTGTGCAGCCAGGGGTGCCCAGGGCTGTCCTTCAGAGCAGGGTCCCTTCACCCAAGGGTGCTTTGTGCCGTGGCAGGGACTTATCTCCTGTCAGGATCAGCTCTCCGTTTACCTGAGGAGCTCCCACCAGCAGTGTGGGGAGAAGCTGTGGGGGGAAGAGGCAACTCCTGGCAGGAGAGTGTCCTGCTGTCAAGGGGGTGCTGCGTGGGGCAGGGCTGCTCTCAGCTGCAGTTCACCCCCAGGACATTTCCCAAGGGATTGTTTGAGGGAAAGCTCAAGGCAGGAATTACGTTACAGATAAGGAGCTTTCCTGCGTTTGTGTTTTTATTTTCCTAGTGAGAGGGTGGGGAGGTAGAACAAGGGATACATGTATAGGGAGCTCTCAAGTTGGAAGAAGTCAGTGAGACTCCTGAGCTGTAGCTTTGAGTGATCAGCAGGTCTGCCAGGAACCTCCTGGAGTGCCTTCAGCCACTCCTCTGCCCATGGGCAGCACCAGCATCAGCTCTGCTGGACCCATCGGGGTTGTTCTGACCTGCCCTTTTCCACCTGCAAACAGGAACATGAACCCGGCCAGTGCCTGGCAAACAGGCAGGTTTCTGTGGGGCCAAGGGGAGCGCACAGGGGTTGGGATGGGGTCTGTGAGAGCTGACGGGGAAAAGACATGGGACAGGGAAACACCTCCCAGGAGGAAAATCTCCCGGCAGCAGAGCTATGATCAGGGAATGAGAGGAAAGAGAAACCAGAAATGCTGTGGGAGGAAGGATTCAGAAAACTCTGTAGGATCCCCTCCAATGCAGACCCCTTCCCCTGAGCAAGTGTCTCCATGGGAATGAAGTGTCCAAGCTCTCCTCTAACCCGTGGGGCTGTGGGCAAAGTAGTCTATGTGGCTGGGGAATGAGCTGACTCTCCCCTTCTGAGATACCATCACTAGGACACTTGGGTGTCTCCTTGGGGTGTCCTTCCAAGCACTGCGCTGCCCTCCAGGATGCCAGTCTGTCCTGGAGCGTCCTGGTGTTACCTGAATGCCCAGTGGAGAAGCGCAGAGACGCTACGACCAAGGAAAGGCTGCTGGGTTTGTGAAACGAGCCATGTGTGTCCTTGGCGAGAAGTGGGGTGCTGAGACCTTGAGAAAAGGTGAGACGCTGAGCTCTCGGCAGTGGGTTTCTCTGCTCTCAGCAGCGCCTGGTGTCTTTTCAGGTCTACATGTGAGTGTGATTCCCCTCTGTCTCAGAAAGGCACAAGCAGAGGGCAGCTGGGAACAAGACAGAGGGACAGACCAGCTCCCCTCGCTCTGCACTAACCCTCAGACAATCCCCTCGCCTGGCAGGACTCCCTTTGCTGTCCCTGAACGCAGCAGAAATGGTGAGGGTTTCTGAAATCCAAGAGAATCTCCTGCTGAGATGGGAGAGAGCTGTATAAGAACCTCTCTCCAACACTCTTGCAACTGTGGTTTCATGGCAATGGGAGTGCAGAGACTGACAAGCCCTTTTTTCATGAGGAGAGGTTTATCTGAGAAATTGGGACACCAGGACTGCCCACCCCATTCCCACGCATCTGCTGCTGCAGAGCAGGGCTGACTCCTGGGCATCCGGCGGGCAGAGGTCCCGCTCCTCCTGGCACACCTGGACAGAACCAACCAGAGCTCCAGCCACAGAGCTGAATGAAGATCTGATAGAAATGGAAAAGCAGTACAGAGTGTGAGGTATGAGAACTGGTGTTGATTTTTCTCAGAAAAGTCTCCCCTAACTTCTCACTGGCCTTTCCTCCTTGTTCAGTGCTGCACACCCAGAGGCACCAAATGTCCAACAGCAGCTCCATCACCCAGTTCCTCCTCCTGGCATTCGCAGACACACGGGAGCTGCAGCTCTTGCACTTTGGGCTCTTCCTGGGCATCTACCTGGCTGCCCTCCTGGGCAACGGCCTCATCATCACCGCCATCGCCTGTGACCACCGCCTCCACACCCCCATGTACTTCTTCCTCCTCAACCTCTCCCTCCTCGACCTGGGCTCCATCTCCACCACTGTTCCCAAATCCATGGCCAATTCCCTCTTGGGTACCAGGGTCATCTCCTATGCAGGATGTGTTACACAGGTGTTTTTTTTCTTTTTTAGTGCTGCAGCAGAGTTTTATCTTCTCACCGTCATGGCCTATGACCGCTACGTTGCCATCTGCCAACCCCTGCACTACGGGACCCTCCTGGGCAGCAGAGCTTGTGTCCACATGGCAGCAGCTGCCTGGGGCAGTGGGTTTCTCCATGCTCTCCTGCACACGGCCAATACATTTTCCCTGCCCCTCTGCCAGGGCAATGCCCTGGACCAGTTCTTCTGTGAAATCCCCCAGATCCTCAAGCTCTCCTGCACAGACTACTACTTCAGGGAAGCTGGGCTTCTTGTGGTTAGTGTCTCTTTTGCATTTGGTTGTTTTGTTTTCATCGTGCTGTCCTATGTGCAGATCTTCAGGGCCGTGCTGAGGATCCCCTCTGAGCAGGGACGGCACAAAGCCTTTTCCACGTGCCTCCCTCATCTGTCTGTGGTCTCCCTGTTTCTCAGCACTGCCGTGTTTGCTTACCTCAAGCCCCCCTCCATCTCCTCCCCAGCTCTAGACCTGGTGGTGGCAGTCCTGTACTCATTGGTGCCTCCAGTAGTGAACCCCCTCATCTACAGCATGAGGAACCAGGAGCTCAAGGATGCCCTATGGAAACTGGCTCAATGGACGTTGTTTCACCATTAATAAATTGTCTCCCCTTCTCCGCATGTTTTCTAGACTTTCTCTTAGGCAATAAGCCTGCTTTTTTCTCTTGCAGTCATCCTGCTTCTGTATAATTTTCTGGGCTTGTACCACTTGTCTTGAGGTTTGTTCCAGTTGTGTCTGACCCTTGCACAACACTGTGTCAAAGGTGACCTGTCTAATAGCAGCTCTTCAAGAAAAAGGCATCTCCCAGGTGCAGTGCCTGGATGCTAGGTGCTTCCTCCAAAGGTGCTGCCAATAAAATGTCCAACGAACTGGTCTTTCAAAGAGTCTCTTCTCCCTGTGTTCTCCCTGTGTTTGGGGTTAAGCTCACTGTACTATTGGGTTCCGTGGACCAAATGTTCTGGTTTGAAAGGCTCTCTTCTTGTCTCCAGTGGTAGTGGAGATGGTGCATGAGCTCCCGATTACCTCCTCAGGCTGCTTCACATGTGTCAGGACTTATGGCACACAGCAGACTCTTTGGAAATGAATCGGGACGTGTGAGGAGAGGATGGGGACTCACCACGTGCCCTGAGCTGGGAGTGAATGAAGACACAGGAGATGAAACATCCACAGAGGTGAAGTCCCCCACAAGCAAAACACTAAACTGAGGTATGCACAAACAAGGACTCTGCAATGCCCAGAAAGTCAGTGTGGATCCCGTAGGCGTGGGAGAGGGAGGCTGGAGAGGTGTGGGAGCTGCCGGAGGACCCTCAGGGCCAAGGAATGTCGTGCTGTCCTGGGGAGCGGGGCTGATGTGAGCAGAGGAGGGGGCAAATTCACTCAGGGTTGGGGGTCACCTCAAAAGGCTATCAGGAGAGGCAGAGAGTGACTAGCCTGTTTTCCTCATTGCCTTGAGGCCAGCACTAGCCTGGGGCTGATGGGGAGGCTGAGCTCCTTGTCTGCCCCCCAGGGGCTGTGTGCCCTTCAGAGGAGCTGGGGCTGTGGAGTGAGTGCCGAGAGCTCTGCAGCGACTGTGGTGGGCACTGCTGTGGGACCAGCCCAGACTGGGCAGCTGTGCTTGGCTGGGCAGAGGAGAGGGCAAGGGCTCTGGAGAGAGATGAGGAACAGCTGGGATGGGCTGGTAAAAGCCTGGGAGAGGAAAATGTCAGTGTAGAGCTAAGTTGTGTGAGTGTGCAGGGTGTGGGCACTCCAGGTGTGGCCTCACCAGTGCCAAGGAGAGGGGAAGGTCACCTCCCTCCATCTGCCAGCAATGCTTTTCCTGATGCAGCCCAGGAGGCTGTTGGCCTTTGTCATGGTGGTGCATTGCTGGCTCATGCTCAGCTGTTTGTCCTCCAGGACCCCAAGGTCCTTCTCTGCAGAGCCACTATCTAGCCAGTCAGCCCCCAGCGTGATGCCCACAGTGTGGCTAGATCACAAGCTGTCCTCCCCCAGGGACTTTCTCAGCAGCAGCTTGTCCTTCTTGCAGATCAGCTCCACCGCTGCCATAGGTCCCACAGTGCTTCAGAGTAACCTGGGACAGCAAACCCCTCTCCTGCCAGGGCTGCGCAGCCAAGGCCTGTTTCTCTCTGGCCCTGGGGACTGCAGCTTTTACTCTCGTTATGGGAATCTCATCCATCATTTTGTGTCCACCTGCCATCCACTCCAGCATGCCTCTGCAGGGTTTCTGGCAGGCAGTGTGGCCTGTGGGGGACCCACACCGGAGCAGGCTGCGAGTGCACATTGCTGGCTCATGTTGAGCTTCTCATCCACCAGCACACCCAAGTCCCTCTCCTCAGGGCTGCTCTCAAGCCATTCTCCACCCAGCCTGTATTTGTGCCTGGGATTGCCCCGACCCACGTGCAGGACCTTGCACCTGCCCTGGTTGAACTTCATGAGGTCCACACAGGCCCATCTCTCAAGCCTGTCCAGGTCCTTCTGGATCGCATCCCATCCCTCCAGCTTGTCAACTGCTTCACACAGCTTGGTGTTGAAACAAACTCTACACGACAGCACTTGGATACTGTGAAGTCCGTGTTCTTTACTCAGCTTTCTTGTTGCCCTTGACGCCTCTGGCCAGATTTGACTCTCTCTGGGCTTTAGCTCTCCTAACATGATCCATGGCTGCTTGGACAATTTCTCTGTATTCCTCCCAGGCTACCTGTCCTTGCTTCCACCTTCTGTAGGCTTCCTTTTTCTTTGATTTACCCATGGTAAGTCCATGCTGATGGTTCTTAGCACAGCTGCCAAATGGGCCACACTGATGCACAAGTGGAGCTGGTACTGCCAAGAGGCAGAGCTGGTCAGAGATGTGAAGACCAGTCTCAGCCTTGGCTGTAGTGACCATCAAATGGTGGTCTCCCAGATCTCCAGGGGAACAGGGAAGGAGAGGAGCAGAGCATAAACCCTGGACAGTAGGGAAGGAGGCCTACTGAGGGCACTGGCAGGTGGGCTCCCATGGAAAGCATGTCAGGGCCCTGAAAATATCCACAGACCTTCATGGCCCTGAGCAGCTTCACCTGGGGCCTCCTCCCACCCCTCTGTCCATCAGCTCAGGATCCCCTTTAAGCCCAGGCCTGAGGTTCAGCCCCAGCTTGATCTACGCTGTAGGTGTAAAGGTTCTCCAGACACAGCCTTGCCTGTCCATGGACCTTGTTGGTTTGCTCTTGCAGGCTGACTTCCCAGCTTGATTCTTTATCGGGTGGACCACGAAAGAACTGCCATTCACTGAACGCCCCTCCAAGTGCCAGACCCCAGCTGATTCACCGGGGCTTAGGGCCTTTCTGCGTTCTTTCTTCATGTCACTTGGTCAGGTTTGGGGAGGAGAGGAAGAAAAGCATGTGAGGTTTCTGGGTGCCAATGACTGAAAGTGGGAAGCAGAAGCATCCCATGTGAAGTGATGTAAAGGCTAGGCTAGTTCAACACTCTTATTTTCAACTCCTTTCTTGGAGGCCTTCAACCTTCCACAGGAATCTGGAAGCTCTGAGATCCCTCCATCTCACTCTCTTTTAGCAATTAAGTTGATAGTAACCAAGCCAGAGGCTTTGTTTCCATTCTCTTTACAGCCTAAATCACCACTTGGTCTGGAGATGTGGAGAAGTTTGTAGAAGAACAAGAAAGACAAGAAAGTGGCTGCTCCCAGGAATCTCAGGAGGCATGGCATACTGATAGCTTTGTTCAGGAAGCTGGTCAAATGCCTCAAGGCATGACCAATGCTGGTCAAATGTTGCTCAAGGCTTTATCCCGTAGGAGATGGAAAACATCCAAGGACAGAGATGGCACAATGTCACTGGGAAACCTCCTGCAATGCTTGGATGCCCTCACAGAGAAAAAGATTTTCATTTTCTTTGTCCTGAACCTTCCTTATTTCAACATCTGACCATTGTCTGTTAACCTCCTGCCAAGCACCACTGTCACGAGCCTGGCTCCATGGCCCTGAAAATGTCCCCATAGGGACACACAGGCTGCTATGAGCTTCCCAAGACCTTCCCTTCTCCAGGCTAAAGAAGGCCCTTCCCCTTCAGCCCCTAAGCATCTTGGTGGCCAACCGCTGAACTTGCTCCCAGCTATCAGAAACTTCCTTGCTGTGATGTGTTGACCATGGCCAATAGCCAATAGCCCAGCAGCCACACAGTCGCTCACACTTTCTTCCCCCTTCACAAGTGGGACAGGGAAGAAATAAAATGTGAAAAGTTTTGGGTCAACATAACAATTTAACTGGTGAAGAGAAGACATTAAAAAAAACCTCAACAAGTGAAACGGAGACCATCACTCAACACCTCCCACAAGCAGACTAATGCCCAGCCAGTCTTCAAGCAGCAGACTCCTTAAACAATAAAAAACCCCACCATCTTCCTCCTGTGCCTCAAGCTTTCATTCCTGAGCATGAGGTCATATGGTATGGAATATGCCTCTGGTCAGTTTGGATCAGCGGTCCTGGCTGGGTCCCCTCTCAACTTCTTTCTCACCTCCCACCTACTCACTGGAGGGAGCAGAACGAAGAAACAGAGAAGGCCTTGACACCATGCAAACTCTGTTCAGCAATTCCCAAAACACTGGAGTCTTCTGAGTTTTCTCAAGTCCCACGGGCATAGGAAACAGCCATCCTCCGGGACTTCTTGTGGTCTGGTCCAGAAGAGAAGCCGTGCTGGGCTGGCCTTTTTCCTTTAGGAGCGTTAGACCAGCAGCCCATGGAGGACCCCGGTGGAGCAGGCTCCTGGCAGGACCTGCTGCCCAAGGAGAGGAGCCCATGCTGGAGCAGGTTTTGCAGCAGGACCTGTGGCCTGTGGGGGACCCACACTGCAGCAGTCCACGCCTGAAGGACTGTACCCTGTGGAAAGGATCCACGCTGGAGCAGTTTGTGGAGAACTGCAGTCAGTGGGAAGGACCCACATTTGGGCAAGGTCAGAAACACAGTGTTATGAACTGACGGCAACTCCCATTCCACAACCCCCCTGTGCCACTCGGGGCAAAGGTAGAAGAGTTAGGAATGAAGTTGAGCCTGGGAAGAAGGGAGGGAGGGAGCGGGGAAGGTGTTTTGAATTGTGTTTTCTTTCTCACTGTCCTATTCTGTTACAATCAATTGGAAATACATTTAATGAATTTTCCCAA
Organism: Larus michahellis; assembly: GCF_964199755.1. Taxonomy (NCBI): domain Eukaryota; kingdom Metazoa; phylum Chordata; class Aves; order Charadriiformes; family Laridae; genus Larus; species Larus michahellis. Next base: position 1,529,419 of record NW_027436399.1, on the reverse strand, counting down.
GTTGGGTCTGTTTTGCCCATGGGAGTAATTGGTCAATTAATTGGTAAACAAATGATCCTCCGAGTTTATTGCTATTGACAAACATGGCGAGAGTTGCCCTCATGCACAAATGCAGTTACTCATGGTGAAGGCAGTCAGGTTGGCCAGGCATGATTGACCCTTGGTAAGTCCATGCTGATGGGTTTTGGACACGTTCTGCTGTTGGTGCCCACAAATGTCACCCAAGAGGACTCCAACTGATGGCCCGCTCCTCACCGACATGAGCTTCTGCAGCCTCTGGTTCCCTGGGGTGCACTGTTGGATTCTTCCAAAGACGGGTGCACCACTTGCTTGTCCTCTCTCACAAGAGACCTCTGCCAATCCCATGACCTCTCAGAAAGGATATTCCAAAGAAATATTGATCTTCCCTGTGACACCATTACAACTATTCTCCCTGTTACACAGTGCAGTTAGTTTCTCTAATTTTTTGTCTACTTGTCCTGATACAGTGACCATTTCTAAAGTCACCTTGTCAGATCCAGACTGTCTCGGCAAAGGCCCTTTCCATAATTCTTCAGTTTTCTTCTCCATTTACTCTTTGTTCATCCAGGTACCTCTTGCCCACGCTGCTGCTTTCACCTTCAGGGACTGAACAGCCTGACTGTCTCTCAACAGTCTAATTGCCTCCTTAGCCAGCTCTTTAATTATGTTTATATCTATTGTTTTTTATCTAACTACCTAAGTTTATCCCTTGTAGAAATCAACTTCATTAGTGGTAGCTTGTACTTAGCATATGATTGCAGAATATCATTTATTGTTTATGAAAACTGATTGTGCTTTACTTTTCTTTTCTGAAGAATAGGGAAAATTCTCCTGTGCCTGGGTGCAGCCAGGTCTCTAAGGGGCTCAGGTGGGAGATGGTGCAATGGAGCTGTAACCTGCAGCTGCAGAGACCAGTGGAGAAGTCTGATGCAAGGAGCAGTGATGCAAGTCCCAGGTGGGCAATGTCAGAAATGGTGAGGTTGGGGAGGTGAGGAGCAAGGCTGTCCATCCAGCGATGGACATCAAGGGACTGCTTTCCCTAGGTGTCCAGACTTCCTGAGGAAACCCTCTGCACCAATATCAATCAGAGAATGCTTCTATCACCTCTTCTGTAAAGTGAAAAGTAATAAAATATATCCTTTAACAGAAAAGATCATTTTTATCAGATGCATTTTGAAATCTTCCTACTTCATTACACTATGAAACCTCTCCAATTAGCTGTACAAGTCTTGAAGAAAATTACAAAAAGAGAAGCTTGTTAAGGCTTTCTGTCTTTTAATGAGCCCCATGGGGTATTTGCTGCTGAGTCCACAGACCTCAGATACTGAGAGAAGGTTGAACAGAGTGCTCAAGAAATCAGAAGTCAAACTCCAAGTACCTGGAAGCATTAATGAGCCCCACTGAGGGCCATTCCTGACAAAGCCTCCCCAGGGACTCGTTAGAGCAGATAATTGCAGGCTGTGATTGCAGGTGGGCAAAGGCAGAGTGCAGGTGGCTGTAATGCTGAAGAAACCCTTGCTTTGTTTGATGCAGCAGAAAGGCCAAGCCCTCAGCCCCAGGCCCTGGCAAGGCAGATCCTGTCCCTCGCTTGTGGCCCAGGGCTCTTCCTGGGGCAGAGGGATGTGAGGGGGAGCAATGCCAAGTGTAGGAAAATTCTGGGACACCTCCTGGCCTCCCAGAGAAGGGGCAAGGAGGAAACAGAGTCCTGAGGCTCAAAACAATCACAGACTCATGGAATCATCTATGTTGGAAAGGATCTTTAACATCATTGTGTCCAACTGTAAACCCAGCCCTGCCAGGTCCACCACTAAACCACATCCCTGTGTGCCGCATCTTGTGGCGCTGCGCTCTCCCGCTTCTGCCCCTCCCCAGCTCCTGCTCAAGCCATAACCATCAGTGGGAGGTGTGATGAGTGTCACCTGGACTTTGGGGGATGGCTGGCAACACAGCCAACACACTGTCTGGAGTGGGGGCCTAGATATTTTGTTCCCACGCGAATATGACTGTAGGTCAATTCTCTTACTCTATAAATAGTGGACAGCCCAAGAGTGCTTGGAGCTCTCCTGCACGGCGGTGGGCTGCACGCCAGGATCTCCCCTTGAGCAGGGATGCTCGCTTAAGGTTCTACTCCTAGACGTCGAGAGATTCCTTGCCACAACAGGTTCTCGGTAGGTGATTAATAGAACGTTAAACTGTGAAATCTTAGCTAAGTGATAGAAAGGATTGATTGCACATATATAATCCTTTAGACATAAACCGTTAACCAAGGCTGGGACTAGCATTGGATCCAGCCACAGGCAGACTCCTCTCCGAGGAGGAGTTTAGAAAGCAAGTTGAGCCTCATGACTCAACGGGAGGGTCTCCCTGACAGCTTGTCCGACCCTGTCCTCTATGCAATAAAGAATCAAGTGTACCTTGTCATCACATCCCATAAAACACTGTCGCGTTCACTACTAATTTTGTTAAACCACTGTTTGTATATTAATAAATATTTCACTCTTCATGCCCAGGCATCTTAGCTTTGTTGGACGCCCTACCAGTGAGCCCAGAAGCCTCAACCCATGGAAGAGAAATCCCAAGACATTTCACTGCTCAGAAAGTAAAAGCTGGAAGAAGCCTTGGGACCATTAGTGTGGATGTCCCACCACCTATGTTAGAGTCCAGAAAGTTTCCAAGATGAAGAGACCACACAGGCTCCAAACACAGCCACAAGCCTCATTTTGGCCTACAAAGGTATTCAGAAGGAAATGACTTCACAAACACAGACCCCAGTCATGAGCCTGCTGCTGGACAATCATGTGCCCAAGCAGCAGTGATCCCACAAGCGACCTCTAGCCGCTGGTGTGTTCCATACGTGCTGGCGTGTCCCATACTGTGTGTTGCATTCATACGCATGCTGCTGGCATGTCCCATACTTGGGGCCTCACAAGAACCAAGCCTGGTCTTCAACCTGCTGGCCTAAGGGGTGCTCTGGAACACAGGGCTTCAAACACCCACGAGCTTGCTCATGGTCCCTCAGGTCCTCAGGCAGCAGCACCCTCACAACTGGCATTCAGGCCATTTGCCTGCTGCGGGGCTATCAAGGACTCAGGCAGAAGTGACCTCCAAATCAATATCTGCCTGCTTCTGGCCTATCAGAGACTGTGGCAGCACTGACCTCATAACCAACATCCACACCACGTGCCTGCTGCTGGCCTGTCACGTACTCATGGAGAAATGACCTCGTAGGCACCGAACCCAGCCTTGAGCCTGGGGTTGGCCTGCCACCAGGTTCCTGCCGTTATAGCAGCAGTGACCTCACAATCAACACGCCAGGCCTTGGCCTGCTGCTGGCCTGTTGGGTTCTCAGGCAGAAGGGACCTCACAAGCATCTACCCTAGATGTTGCTGGACTGCCATGTCCTCACAGAATCATGTAGATTGAAAGGGATCTTTGGAGATCGTCAAGTTCAATCCCCCTGCCCTAGAGGGAGTCAGCCAGAGCAGGTCACTTAAGAAGATGTCCAGGCTGGTTTTTAGTATCTCCACGACAGGACACTCCACAGCCTCTCAGGGCAGCCCGTGCCAGCGTTGTGTGTTCTTGATGCCAAAACCTGTTTTCTTGAGTTCAGTTGGAATTTCTTAGTTTTGAGGATTGGGGCTTAGCGCATAAGCCCTGTCTGGGGACGATGAGGGACATGGGCTTCTTCAACCTGGTGAACCTCCTCCAGCGAGGGTCACCATCCAAAGGGATAACCTCACTCCAAGTATGGGAGAGAGATGGATGGGATATGACAGATATAAACACATGGAAGGATTTGGCTGAAGAGATTATCAGCCTGCTGAAAGACCAGGGCATTCTTCCAACTGCCTGAAGCTCAAAGCAGCACCTGGGGAGTTTAGAGGGATGTGACTGAGCGAGGAGTAAGGGGATGGGAAACTGGAGAGCAATGAAGAGAATGAATTGTTTTCTATTACTGAAATATTTTCACTTCTGAAGTCTCTCTAATGAACCAGATATGAACTAAGGAATTAATAAAAACATACCGACAGATTTGGTTTGTTAGTGAGTTTTACATGTTAATGAGCCCTCTGGTGCCAAGTTCCTGAACTGCAGATCCTGAAGGACTGGCCAAGCCTCTGGAGAAGTAGAAGTCAGCAGCAAATCTCCAAGTTTCTGAGGGTGCTACTGGGCCCCAGTGAGGCTAATCAGTGGAGAGAGACCATGGAGGGAATGACCAGGAAAGGGAACGTCCCCTGTGGCTGGTGACGCAGGAAGTCAGAGGCACTGGTTATAGGTTGAAAATCAAATCTGGAGGTTCTTGTGAAAGCCCCTGATGTGTTCCATCAAGCAGGATGTTCAAGCGCTGACGGCCATCCCCCAGCAATGGGGATCCTTTCCCTCATGGGATGCTCAGGGCTGCTCCTGGGGGCAGGGAGACATGGGGGTGTGCGATGCCGAGTGCAGGACAGCGGTAGGAGTCCTCCTAGGCTCTAGGCAGTGAGTGGGTGGGTGAAGAGGCAGGAAAGCCCTGGAGCTGTAGTGACCCGGTGTCCTCTTGGGGACCTCAATCGAAGATACGTTAGCCATGGTTGAATCGACATGGATTTGGGCAATCCCAGCCCCCAAGAAGGGGCCACCCCCACCACAGGCTGTCCTACACTGTCCTATGCCAGTGACTTTCTCTGCAGGTTTTAACTACCACCACCCCTGCTTCCCCACCTCGCTCTGACCCCAGGATGTCACAGTCTTTACTGATGACTCCCACCCTCACTCTCTGTTAGTTGAAACACAAAGCTGGCATTTTCTGAGGATTTGCCAATATCTGAGAGTTCCTCATAACCTCTGCAGCTTCTTCCAAAGCCCTGCTACTGCTCCTCAATCACCAAAGATGTCACAGCCCATAAACTTGCTTGAATCCTCTATTTAGATCCATATCCCAGCACTGAACACAACGTACTCCTTTTTCTGCTGCCTCAAAATGAAAACTTCACCTATTTCACTTCAGCATGACACTCTCCCACTCCCTGCTATTTCATACCCTCTTCCTGTCTTTGTCACACACGCTGTCACACACACGACACTCTCTTCCTGCACGCTTATGTGTCTTGAAAGCCGCTTCTTTCCCCCTGCAGTGATGGGACCTTGGCCCAGGAGGTTTGTGCATCCTCCAGGCTCATGGATGTTTCCTGAGGTCCATCCATGTGTAGGGAGTGGAGGAAGAAAAGGGCAAGGTCAGCTCATAGGGCACGACTGAGCACAGCTACACCAAGCCGTGGGCATTCCCCATCTCCTAGGCTGAGGCCTGCACACGAGGTGGAAATGTCCCTCTCATCCCTGGTTTGCACAGGAGGGGACCTTCCTTCCTGACATCTTCTCAGGATGATCCTCTTCCTCAGCTTCCGCCCACAGACATTAACTGTTTTCCATTGCTGGTTGCAGACATGGTTTTCAGGATTCATGAAAGCCATCAGCCATCCCCTTGTTTATCACTGACATCCCCAGACCCTCTGTCCCAGACCTACACACAGACAATTACTGCTGCTCAGGACCGCTTACTCTGCTGAAGATGCCGTGAGCATTTTACATCGTCCAGGTGCTTTTTATAATCTTCCTTCCTTCCTTCCTCCAGAGCTCTTTCCTGGCCATAACGGGGCATTGTTGACCATCTCTTTGGGAATAGTTGTCTTTTTATGATCACCTGTGCAGAAAAAGCAGTCACAGAAAAGCACCAACTATATCAAAACAGATGCCAGTGAAGTGCCAGTAAGAACCCGGTGAGCTGCCCCGGTGCCTGTGGCTTCCTGCAAGGAGACTGTCCTGAGAAGGGGATCCAGCCTCTGGCACTCTCCAGAGAGGGAAACCAGCAGTGCCCATGTGTCTTGGTTTATGCCAGATTGGCCAATGACAAGATGACAGATGCTCTCCCCCACCTCTCATTCCAAGGAGAGGAAGGAGACAGATAAAGAGATTTATGAGTTTAGAAAGAACTCCCCTACTTCAATAAAATATAATAATAAAATAAAAAGGAAATAATGATATTGATAGAACAGATAAAAAAATGTATCAAGTTCCCAGGAAGATGTCACCAGCAGGCTCTGGGGAAGTTTCAGTTTGGACTCAGCAATGGATGGGAACAGGATTCCGGATAACAGACAGGGTCCTCCTCAGCCATCAGTCATTGAAGAAAGGGAGCCATTGAAGAGCCATTGGATCTCTTCTCCCACGTAACAGGAGACAGGACAAGAGGAAACAGCCTCAAGTTGCGCCAGGGGGTTAGACTGGATATTAGGAAACTTTTTTACACTGAAAGGGTTATCAAGCATTGGAACAGGCTGCCCAGGGAAGTGGTTGAGGCACCATCCCTGGAGGTATTTAAAAGATGGGCAGACGTAGTGCTTAGAGATATGGTTTAGTGATGGGTTTTGTCAGCGTTAGGCTGGTGGATGGACTTGGTGATCTGAAAGGTCCCTTCCAACCCAGGCAATTCTATGATTCTTTGATTCTAGTATCTTCATCAACGACACAGAGAGAAGGATCGAGTGCACCCTCAGCAAGTTTGCAGGCAACACCAAGTTGAGGGGTGCAGTTGACACATCTGAGGGATTGGATGCCATCCAGAGGGACCTGGATAAGCTCAAGAAGTGGGCCCATGTGAACCTTATGAGCTTCAAAAAGGCCAAGTGCAAGGTCCAGCACCTGGGTGGTGGCAAGCCCTGGTCTCAATACAGGCTGGGGGAGGAAGGGATTGAGAGTAGTGGGAGGACACTGGGAGTTCACTGAGGGAGAGATCTTCACGCCCTGACACAGCAAGTACCTGGCAGCTGGGCAATGCAGATGAGTATCCTGAAAGAGTCTCCTGGAGGTGGCACATCCCACCCTGAGGCAGAAAGAATCTAGAATCTGGCAGGATGACTCGAAGAGTTTCCTTAGTGAGAGGAAGGATGTACTGCAGAGCAGGGCTGCCCTGCTACACCCTCAGAGGGACACGGCATCACAGACACCTTATTCAAGGGACGGCTGCAGGACTGTGAAGGTGGGTGTGCAGGCAGGGGTGCCCAGGGCTGTCCTTGAGAGCAGGGTCCCTGCAGCCCAGGGCTCTGTGTGCCGGGGCAGGGACTCTGCTGCTTGCCAGGGTCAGCTCTCAGCCTGCCCAAGGAGCTCCTCACAGCGCTGCAGCGAGAAGGTGTGGGTGGAAGGAGTGACCCCGAGCAGGGCAGAGTCCTTCTGCTGTTGAGGGTGCTGCATGGGTCATGGCTATTCACAATTCCACATCACGCCCAGGACATTTCTGAGGGGAGTTTTCGTGACTGTTGTTAATGCAGAAATTCCTATAAAGGCAAAGATCTTTCCTGAGTTTGTGCTTTGAGTTTCCTACTGCTGGTGAGTGTTGGGGAGGGGAGAGAAATGGAAAAGCAGATGTTAAGTTTGGACAAGAGACTGAGACTAACAGATCAGCAGGTCTGATCAGCTGAAACCACAGAATCACAGAATCTTCATGGTTGCAAAGGACCCTTAAGATCATCGAGTCCAACCAAACAACCTACAGTCTCTGCCACTAGCGCATGCGCTGAAGTGACACATCTAGATGTTTCTTAAATACCTCCAGGGATGGTGAGTCAGCCACCTCCCTGGGCAGGCTGTTCCAGTGCCTGACCACTCTTTCAGTAAAGTCATTCTTCCTAATATCTAACCTAAACCTCCCCTGCCGCAGCTTCATACCATTTCCTCTGCTCCTGTCATTATTCCCCTGGGAGAAGAGGCCAACACCCACCTCTCCACACCCTCCTTTCAGGGAGTTGTAGAGGGCAATGAGGTCTCCCCTCAGCCTCCTCTTCTCCAAGCTAAACATGCCCAGCTCCCTCAGCCTCTCCTCAGATGCCCTGGTCTCCAGACCCCTCACCAGCCTGGTCGCTCTCCTCTGGACACGCTCCAGCACCTCAATGTCCCTCTTGTACAGAGGGGCCCAGAACTGAGCACAGCACTCGAGGTGAGGCCTCACCAGTGCCCAGTACACAGGCACCATCACTTCCCTGCTCCTGCTGGCCACGCTATTCCTGATACAAGCCAGAATGCTGTTGGCCCTCTTGGCCACCTGGGCACACTGCTGGCTCATGTGAAGCTGGCCGTCCACCAGCACCCGCAGGTCCTTTTCTGCCGGGCAGCTTTCCAGCCACTCTGCCCCAAGCCTGTAGCGTTGCTTGGGGTTGTTGTGACCAAAATGCAGGACCCGGCACTTGGCCTTATTAAACCTCACACAGTTGGCCTTGGCCCATCGATTCAGCCTGTCCAGGTCCCTCTGGAGAGCCTTCCTACCCTCAAGCAGATCAACACTCCCACCCAGTTTGATGTCGTCTGCAAACTTACTGAGGGTGCACTCAATCCCCTCATCCACATCATCGATAAAGATATTAAACAAAACTGGCCCCAAAACTGAGCCCTGAGGGACACCACTGGTGACCGGCCGCCAAGAGGATTTCACCCCATTAATCCCAACTCTCTGGGCACGGACATCCAGCCAGTTTTTAACCCAGCAAAGAGTACACTTGTCTATGCCAGGATTCGCCAGCTTCTCCAGGAGAATGCTGTGGGGGACGGTGTCAAAGGCCTTACCAAAGCCCAGATAGACAACGTCCACAGCCTTCCCCGCATCCAGAAGGCGGGTGACATGGTCATAGAAAGAGATCAGGTTGGTTAAGCAGGACCTCCCCTTCCTAAACCCCTGCTGGCTGGCCCCGATCCCTTGGCTGCCCTGCACTTGCCGTGAGAGCTCACTCATGATGATCCTCTCCATGATCTTTCCTGGTACCGAGGTCAGGCTGACAGGCCTGTAGTTCCCCGGATCCTCCTTCCGACCCTTCTTGCAGATGGGCATAACATTAGCCACCCTCCAGTCATCTGGCACCTCCTCTGTTGACCAGGATTGTTGATAAATGATGGAGAGTGGCTTGGTGAGCTCTCCCGCCAGCTCCCTGAGTACTCTTGGGTGAATCCCATCTGGCCCCATAGACTTATGTGCGTCTAGGTGCAGAAGCAGACCATTGACTACTTCCTCCTGGATTATGGGTGGGTTGTTCTGCTCTCCACCCTTATCTTCCAGCTCAGGAGGCTGAACACCATGGGGTGTTTTTTGTTGTCCTTAATATTAGTGGCCAAGTTGAGCTCCAGCTGGGCTTTTGCCTTCCTAATTTTCTCTCTGTATAACCTAAGGAGATCTCTGTACTCCTCCTGAGTTGCCTGTCTCTTCTTCCAAAAGGGGTAAACCCTCCTTTTATTCCTAAGTCCCATGCGAAGTTCCTTATTCATCCAGACTGGCCATTTTCCCTGCCCTTTAGACTTGCGACACTTGGGGACAGCCTGCTCCTGGGCCTGTAAGATTTCCTTCTTGAAGAGCGTCCAGCCTTCCTGGACCGCGTTGCCCTTCAGGACTGTCTCCCAAGGGACTCTCTCAACCAGTGTCCTGAACAAGTCAAAGTCCGCCCTCCAGAAGTCCAAGGTGGAGGTTTCACTAACCCCCCTCCTTACATTGCTACGTATTGAAAACTTGACCATTTCATGATCACTAAACCCAAGACAACCTCTGACCACCACATCTCCCACTAGTCCTTCTCTGTTTGCGAGCAGTAGGTCTAGCAAGGCACCTCCCCTGGTAGGCTCACCTACCAGTTGTGTCAGGAAGTTCTCTTCCACGCACTCGAGGAACCTCCTAGCCTGCCTGCTCTCTGCTGTGTTATATTTCCAGCAGATACCTGGCAGGTTGAAGTCCCCGACCAGAACAAGAGCTGGCGATTGCAGGACATCAGCCAGCCGCTTATAGAATACCTCATCCGTCTCCTCATCCTGGTTGGGTGGTCTATAGCATACTCCCAGCACAAGATCTCCCTTATTTGCCTTCCCCTTCATCCTTACCCATAAACACTCGACTTTATCATCACTGGAATCTAGCTCTATACAATCAAAACATTCCCTGGTGTACAGAGCCACACCCCCGCCTCTCCTTCCTTGCCAATCCCTTCTGAAGAGCTTATAGCCATTCATTGCAGCATTCCAGTCGTGACAGTCATCCCACCACGTTTCCGTGATGGCGACTACATCAGAGCTGTCCTGCTGCACAATGGCTTAGCTCATCCCGTTTGTTGCCCATGCTGCGTGCATTCGTGTAGATGCACTTCCGTTGGACTACCAGTTTCACCCCCATCCTTGGCCCTTTATCCCTAGGCTCATTACTAGTGGGCCTGGTATTATCCCCTTCCCCCTTCGATACGAGTTTAAAGCCCTGTCCATGAGCCTTGCTAACTCTTGGCCTAGTCCCCTTTGCCCCTTTTGGGACAGGGTTTTCCCATTCTTAGCAAGCAGGCCCGGTGTCCTGTAGATTAAACTATGATCACTGAACCCAAAACCTTACTCGTAGCACCAGTTTTGGAGCCAGGTGTTGATCTGTCTGATTTTCTTGTTTACACATTCATCAGTCCCCAAAACTGGAAGGGCAGAGGAGAACGCAATTTGTACTCCTGAACCCTTGACAAGCCATCCCAAGGCCCTGAAATCTTTCTTTATTGCCCTCAGACAAGATAAATGCCTTGTCTTGGTGGCCACGTGCCCCCTAATGCAGCCCTGTGTGCAGCTAGTCCAGTTCACCGTCCGCATGTACCACTGGCTAAAGTTGCATCCCTCGTAATGCCCAGGCCCTTCTCCTCGGGGTCAGTCCTTGGCCAGTCAGGTAACAGCGTGCCCTCATCTGTGGGGTGATCCTGCCCCCAGGAAAGGTCTGACCACTTCTCCTTCTAAAACTGTGTGAGTTTTCCATTTGCTGAATCCCAGAGTTTATCAGGGTCCCCCAGGAATGAAGCTCCATTGGGCCAGTCGTTCATGTGTGCCTGCAGATGGCTCTCCCTGACATGTGCTGCCTCTGACAAGATAACAGCATGAGGAATCGCAGGACACTACAGATAATCAAAGGAGGCACTTGATCAATGCCATTGTTCACCAAGGTACGCATTCCCATGGTGAGAAGCTCGGAAACATGAAATGAAAGTACAAAGGAAGCCAAACTAGGACCATGGAGGAAAGAGGAAATAGAGATGGTCTATTTGCCCATGGGAGGGTACAAGGATGGTCAAAGGGAGGAACCTGTGAGTGGGAAAAGAGGGAAAAAGAAATGGTGAAGCAATGGAAAAGATCAGGGCTGTTTGTGGGGACCTGCCAAGCAGCCCTGCATCTGAGCAACCATGCCCAGAGTGGGAAAAGAAAGTCTGACCAGACTTTCTGATTGACTTCCGAGGTCACCAGGAACCTGACTGATTTCCCTCCCCTCATGAAGGAAAGCTCCATGGTGGAGTGAAATGCATAATCGTTCACGCTGGAAGGAAGCTGAGGAGATCTCTAGGCCACCCTCCTGCTCACAGCAGGGTCAGCTATGGGGTCAGACCAGGTTGCTCAGGGCTTCCTTCATTTTGGGCTTGCAAAGCTCCAAGGATGCAGATGACACAAGCCCTCTGGGAAATCTTCTCCAGTGTTTGACTGTCTTGACAGGGAGAAAGTTTTGCTCATTTGTTTCAGCTGATGCCATTGGCCCTCATCCTCCCATCACGCACAATAGTGAAGAGCCTGGATGCATTTTCATGGTGACAGCCAAGAAGATGTGGGAAGGCTGATATTAGGTCTCCCCAAAGCCTTCTCTTCTCCAGGCTTTGCACCTCTGCAGCAAAGGTGGCCAATGGCTTTCTGGGCTGCACTAGGAAGAGCACTGCCAGCAGGTCGGTGGAGGTGATCCTTCCTCTCTACTCAGCCCTGCTACAATTTGTCTTGCCCATTTCCCTCGGTGTTTGCTACTCTACTACCTTCACTTAGAGGTGGTGGTAGGGCTTCAGGTTAGTGGTTGTAAATAGGGTAAAGGCCTCTCATGAATGTTTTCACAGTCAGTGTCACAGAAGTCTAAACTTTAGCTGAACAGATCTTACCTCTTCAAAATCTTTCATCTCTGCTGGCCAAGCCCTTCTTCCCTCCCTCCATTCTCCAATTTTTCTTACAGAATCATAGACTCATAGAATGGTTTAGGTTGGAAGGCACCATCTAGTTCAACCCCCCTGCCATGGAGCAGAGGGGCAGAACACTTCCCTTGACCTGGTGGCCACGTTTCTTTTGATGCAGCCCAGGATACAGTTGGTTTTCTGGTCTGGGAGCACAGACTGCCGGGTTGTGCTGTGCTTCTCATCCACCAGCACCCCCAAGTCCCTCTCCTCAGGGCTGCTCTCAAGCCATTCTCTGCCCAGCCTGTATTTGTGCCTGGGATTGCCCTGACCCACATGCAGGACCTTTCACTTGGCCTTGTTGAACTTCATGAGGTCCACACAGACCCACCTCTCCGGCCTGTCCAGGTCCCTCTGGATGGCACGCCTTCCCTCCAGCGTGTTGACTGTGCCACACAGCTTGGTGCCATCAGCAAACTTGCTGAGGGTGCACTCAATGCCACTGTCCACTTCACCTACACAGAGGTTAAACAGCACTGGTTCCAGTACCGACCGCTGAGGGATGCCAGTCATTACTGGTTTCCTCTCAGACATCAAGCTGCTGACTGCAACCCTTCCAGTGCAGCCATCCAGCCACTTCCTCATCCATCAAGTGGTCCATCCATCAAATCCATGCCTTTCCAATTTAGAGACCGGGATGTCACGTGGGACAGTGTCAAATGCTTTGCATAAGTCCAGGTAAATGTTGTCCCTTGCTCTCCCCTTATTCACCAATGTTGTAACACCGTCATAGAAGGCCACCAAATTTTTTAGGCATAACTTGCCCTTAGTGAAGCCATGCTGGCTATCACCATTCATCTCCTTATTTTCCATGTGCCTTAGCAGAGATTCCAGGAGCATCTGCTCCGTGATCTTGCTGGCACAGAGGTGAGACTGACCAGGCTGTAATTTCCCAGTTCTACCTTTTTTCCCCTTTTGAAAATGGGGGTTATGTTTCCCCTTTTCCAGTCCAGTGGGAACTTCACTGGGCTCCCACAACTTTTCAAATGTAATGGAAACAGGCTTAGCAACTTCATTCACCAGTTTCCTCATGACCCACAGATGGATTTCATCAGGTCCCATGGGCTTGTGTACCTTCAGGTTCCTTAGATGATCTCGTGCTCCTGTAGTGGGCTGTTCCTCATTCTCACAGCCCCTGTTTTTGCCTTCTGTGACTTGGGCGGTGTGTTTAGAGCCCTTGCTGGTGAAGACCGAGGCGAAAAAGTCATTGAGTACTTCAGCCTTCTCCATATCCTGGCTGAGCAGGTCTCTCTTTCCTTCCAGAGAGAGCCCACATTTTTCCTAGTCTTGCCTTTATCCCTGATGTATTTATAGATGTTTTTCCTGTTGTCCTCGATGTCCCTAGATAGATTTAATTCTATCTGGGCTTTAGCTTGCCTAATCTGGTTCCTGGCCACTTGGACAGTTTCTCTGTATTCCACCCAGTCAACCCATCCTTGCTTCCACCCTCTGTAGGCCTCCTTTTTGCTTTTGAACTTGTCCAGGAACCCCTTGTTCATCCATGCAGGCCTCCTGACTTTTTTGCCTGACTCCTTCATTCTTGGGCTGCACTTCTCCTGAGCTTGGAGGAGGTGATCCTTGAATATTATCTATTTCTCTTGGGCCCCTCTTCCTTCCACTATTTTTTCACATGTTACCCTGCCAAGCAGGTCCCTCAAGAGGCCAAATTACCCCTATATGTCATCACTACTACAGTTGCTGTATGCTATATCGATGGTATTACCGTGAGAGTCACCTAAATTAATGAGGAATGAACTTGGATGCAACTGAACAAAGTGCAGAAGTGATGGAACCAGAGCTGACGTCAATAACTGGTGCCCAGCAATCTTCTTGAAACCGACATCTTCCACCCGTAGACCATGGGCATGAGCATGGGCTGTGCAGATACACCAGCTGCGAGCTCCAGGTGCAGCATATAACAATTCTACACCACACACTATCTCTCCTGCCTTGAAAGATAATTAAGACAGATGGAGCCCAAAGTCATGGACTAAATGAACTCAACGGACATTTCAGTGGGATGGTCCACAGACTAATATCTCTGTGTCTGTATATATATATATAGAAGCTGAGAGGGAGCACAGGCAGGCCAAGCTGGCCAAAGGAATATTCCATACCATAGCCATCATGCGCAGCGTATAAACGGGGGTTGGCCGGGGGGCAGTGATCCATGATCGCTGCTTGGGACAGGCTGGGCAATCATTCATTGGGTGGTGAGAGCAATTTGTGTGGCATCAATTATTTTGTGTATTCTTTTGCCTGTTATTATTATATTCCTCTTATGTTATTTGTTTGTTAATCTGTCTTTACTTCAAGCCACAAGATTTGTTTTATCCTTTTTCTCCCTCAATTCCTTATGCTACTTGTTGTTGCGGAGAGGGCGGAAAGTGAGTAAATGGCTGTGTTTTCCTAGTTGTTGTCCAGGGTTGAACCACAAAAACCTGGGAGATACTGTTTTATTGAAGAGCAGTTATCTGACAGGCCACATCTGACACAGTGTCGTGCAAGAGTCAGACACAATAGGATCAAGCCTAAGACAAGTACTATAAACACAGAAATATATCAATAAGTAGGACTATCACAAGAGAAAAAAACAGACTCTGGCCTAAGATAAACTCTGTGAAATGTGCGGAGAAGCAGAGGCAGGTTATTGTCGGGGAAACAGCATCCCATGGGCCAGTTTCCACAGGGCATCCTTGAGCTCCTGGTTCCTCATGCTGTAGACGAGGGGGTTCACTGCTGGAGGCACCACCGAGTACAGCACTGAAAACGCTAGGTCCAGAACTGGGGAGGAGATGGAGGGGGGCTTTAGGTAGGCAAACATGGCAGTGCTGACAAACAGGGAGACCACAGACAGGTGAGGGAGGCACGTGGAAAAGGCTTTGTGCCGTCCCTGCTCAGAGGGGATCCTCAGCACGGCCCTGAAGATCTGCACATAGGACAGCACGATGAAAACAAAACATCCAAAGACTAAACAGAAACTAACCACCAGAAGCCCGACTTCCCTGAGGTTGGAGTGTGAGCAGGAGAGCTTGAGGATCTGGGGGATTTCACAGAAGAACTGGTCCAGGGCATTGCTCTGGCAGAGGGGTAGGGAAAATGTATTGGCCGTGTGCAGGAGAGCATTGAGAAACCCACTGCCCCAGGCAGCTGCTGCCATGTGGACACAAGCTCTGCTGCCCAGGAGGGTCCCGTAGTGCAGGGGTTTGCAGATGGCAACGTAGCGGTCATAGGACATGACTGTGAGGAGAGAAAACTCTGCTCCAACCAAGAAGGCAAACAGAAAGACTTGGGCAATGCATACTGCATAGGAAATGGCCCTGGTGTCCCAAAGGGAATTGGCCATGGATTTGGGGACAGTGGTGGAGATGGAGCCCAGGTCCAGTATCGAGAGGTTGAGGAGGAAGAAGTACATGGGGGTGTGGAGGCGGTGGTCACAGGCGATGGCGGTGATGATGAGGCCATTGCCCAGGAGGGCAGCCAGGTAGATGCCCAGGAAGAGCCCGAAGTGCAAGAGCTGCAGCTCCCGTGTGTCTGCAAATGCCAGGAGGAGGAACTGGGTGATGGAGCTGCTGTTGGACATTTGCTGCCTCTGGGCAATCTGCTCAAGCAAGAAAACACAGTAGGTTAGTGGAGAGGTTAGTTCTCTAAGCAAAATCAAATCCGTTTCCCATGGACTCTGCCCCTGCTGCACACACCCCTGTTCATTTTCCAGGAGACCTTCCTCAGCTCCATGGCTGGAGCTCTGGTCGGTGCTGGCTGAATGTGCTGGGAGGAGCAGGGCCTCTGCCTGCCGGCTGCCGAGGACTCCGCGCTGCTCTGCAGCGGTGGGTTCATGGGACGGTGGCGTCAGGGACCAACCCTGGTGTTCTACTTTGTCTGATGAAAGCACTTCTAATGCAGAAGGGCCTGTCAGCATCAGCACTCTCTCTGCTAAGGAACTAAGATTCCAGAAGGCAGTTTGAGAAGTCTGAGGTTCTTTACAGCTCCCCAGATCTCACCTGGGGAGTTTTCTTGCGTGTCAAAAATGCTCGGCATTTCTGCCACACTCAAGGAGAAAAGAGCGAGTCCTGTAAAGCAGGATGATTGCCTGTGGCTTAGAGCAGAGTCGGGGACCTGGTTTGTCCATCCGTCTTGTTCCCAGCTGACAAGTCCTTGCAGCCTCATGAGAGGGAGGGTCATCACACTCATTTGTTGCAACCAGACATTGCTGAGAGCAGAGGGATCCACCTCAGACCATGAAACGTCTCACCCTTTCTGAAGGTCTCAGCACCCACTTCTAGCCAAGGACACACAGGGCTCATTTCACCAACCCAACCGCATTTCCTCAGCCACAGAGTCTCTGTGTTTCTCCGTGGGGCTTTCAGATAACACAGTGGTGCTACGGGACAGCTTTCAATCCTGGAGGGCAGCTCACAGCTTGGATGGACGCCCAAAGGAGAAGCCCGTTGTCCTAATATTTGCATCTCAGTAAGAGAAAATTGACTCATTCCCCAGCCCCACAGGCTGCATTGCCCACAGCCCCACAGCTTAGAGGAAAGCTGGGACACTTGTTCCCATGGACAAACTACAGGAATGGATGAGCAAGATCAGTGTGGGACTCTGCAGCTGAAATTCCCCTCCCCGGGGAGTCTGACAGCAATAAAAAGATAACTTCAAACAGACGTGTGGATAAAGCAGGAAAAATACTGTGAGGGTCTGGCTGAGAGAGGCCAGGGCAGAGGCAGCCAAGCCCTCAGGACAGCGTTACCCTCACCCAGCTGTGCACGCCACCTCCCGGACAGTGAGAAGGCAGGACAGTTGCCCTCGTCCCGATTGCTGATCACCAGAAATGGGCACGTGGCAGAAGGGATGCCCTTCGCCTCTTCTGCTGCTCTGCTGGACAGAAAGGTGACTCCCACCTGAGAACCCACGGCCGTGAGGTCCAAGGGCTGGGCTGGGCTGCTCAAGGAAGGTGTCTGCACTGCGGGGGTGGCTGGGAGGTGCCGATATCTCCCCTACAACAGGGTTTCCTTGAGCAGTTCCCTCCTCCCCTGCCCATCTCTGCTGCCTGGAGCTCTCCCTGCCAGGAGCTGTTTCCCTGGCCCCTCGTCTCTTCCCTCCAGTGCTCCCAGACCCCAGCCCAGCCCCTCTGCACCCAGCTCTGCCCTGCAGCCTCTCCGTGTGTGCAGGGGCTAAAGAACAGGTCCCACAAACCCTGAGGAGACTGGAAAGGGGATGCTGGTTCTGTCTGTATCCCCCAAAAAACCTGAAAAACTGGAAACTAAACACAGACCCAGAAAAGCTCCCAATCTATACAGTGATCTCTCATTTGAGTTTGCAATTGAAAAGTCGCCTTGAAAATGTGCCACTGCCCACCCAGCCAACGAGATGAGAGATCTCAAAAGAGAGACACTTCCCTTCCAGGGAACTCTGTCTTGAAAAGTCCTCTCCGGAATGCCTGGAGGTGATCTTGAGCTGTGAGCAGCCCTGACACATGCAGCGTACTCTCAACAGCAGGTGCCTCCCCTACCTGTGGTTGCTCCTTCCACCCACAGCTTCTCCCCACAGTTGCTGTGGGAAGCTCCCCAGGCAGGCTGAGAGCTGACCCTGGCAGGAGATATGTCCCTGCCCCAGCACACAGCCCATGGGGTGCAGGGACCTGCTCTGACAGACAGACCTGGGCACCCCTGGCTGCACACCCACCTTCACAGCCCTTGGGCTGTTCATGGAAGAAGGCAGCCGTCATGCCCTGTGCCTTTGATGGTGCCACAGGAAAGCCCTGCTCGCCAGCATGTCCTCCTAAAACACAACAGAGGAGTTGTGAGAGTCCTCCTGACAGATCCCATGGGCTGTGGGATGTGCCAGCTTTGGAGACCTCTGCAGGAACCACAGCCGCTTTGCTTTATGAAGATTTCTCCCCCTATTAACTCTCAGCATCCTCCCTCTCCAGGCTGCCTTTAACTTAATGCTGCCTCCCTCCTCTCCTCTTGCTGCCTGCAGGCAGAGCCCTCAGCCCTGCTGCGCTTGGCAGAGGAGCTGCTCCTGGGCAGAGCTGTCTCTCCGCAGTGCTGCCCGCTTGCCGTGAGCTCCCTCCATCCCAGGAGCCCAGCCCAGCTCAGCAGAAGACCAGGCATAACTCTCTCTGCCTCCTCCCCATCCTCCCTGACTCCCATGAGGTGGCCCTGGGCCTCCAGGGCTGACAGCTCCTGAAAGGCAGCAGGGTCTCTCCTGGGGAACAGGATTCGAAGCAAACCAAAGTAATCACCAACGGTCCCTCTCTAAACACTGGCCAGACTGATTCCTGCAGTGGGAATTGCTCTACCAGGATGTGTGGATCTACAGGAGGTGCCAATGTTCCCATCTCAAAACCCCCACTCCTCTCCCATTGTCAGGCAGGGCACGTAGGCAGTAACAGGCAGGGGATCATTTCCACCTGTGCAGGACGGGGGTTGAGCCAAGCCAATGTAGGCACCTCAGCTCTCAGCAGCATTCCCCAGGCTGGAGGGGCACTCAGCTTCTCCAGTGCATCCCACAGACCCACAGGAGGTGGGGTTCCTCTTGCCTCAGCTCAGCTGCACAAAATCGGTGTGAGCTCTTTATCTGAGCTGCCATGTTAAAAATGGAGATAGAGGCCAGGGGGGACCTTTTCTGATGCAAACACAGGGTGACATTTGAGGTGGCTCAGGACAGGTGTGGGGCACTGCAAGCTCTAATGGAGCAGTTGTGAGAGACAGGGCAGCATCTGGGGGCATCGTCCTGGATGATGGTGGGGAATCCCTTTGGCCAACTGAAATGGCAAAAGATGATCATGTTTAGGACAACTCCACCTGTCCCACCTCAGTATGCTTAGTGCAGCCGATGGAGGTATTCATCTGCCCAGATGGAGTCACGTGCCACAGGGGGAGCTCAGCCTGTGTTTCTCTTCTCCTTCGCTTGTATTTCCTACATCTCCACCAAGTGGAACCAATGTTTTCCTATTTGCCTACGTTGCCTAACCTAGCCCAGGGCAGTTGCTCAACTTAGTGGTCAAAGGCAGGCCTGTGGCGCTACCTCAGATGCCAAAGCTGCCCAGCACAAATACAAGGCACATCACAGCAGGGTCTCCACTCCTGTGCCAACATTTCCAAATGCTGCTGATTCTTCTTGCCTTCATCTTTCATTCCCCTCTTTGATAACACAATCAAGGAACAGGGGAACAATTTTCACAGTGTATCTGGTCAATGTCCATAACCAAGGACGTTCTCAGCAGCACCTTGTCCTTCCTGGAGATCCACTTGACCTCCATCACACCACAGACAGAAAAGCCCTCTCTTGTCAGGGCTGCAAAGGCAAGCCCTGTTTCTCTCTTGCCTCGGGAAGAGCACAGTTTTCTAACTTTGTGGGCCCCTACTTTCACCCTTACATTGCCACCTGCCATCCAGACCGGCACGTCTCTGCTCTGAAGGAAAGTCTGTCGTGGTTTTAGCCAAATTGGCCAATGGCTGGCGACTGATGACCCCCCCAAGCCTCTCGTGCATGGGGAGGAGAGGGAGAGATAAAGAGTGATTTACGAGTTTAGAACAAACTAAACTAATGAAATATTAATAATAAAATAAAGAAGAAAATAATGAAATAGATACAGTATATACAAAACCGTATTAAGCTCCCAGGATGATGTCACCGGCACACACTGTGAAAGTCCCAGGCTGGACCGAGCAACGGGTGGGAACCAGGTCCCAGAGTCGGGGTCAGGAACGCATGGTTCGGGATCAAAGGCAGATCAACAGACAGGGTCCTCCTCGGACGTCAGCCGTTGGAGGAAGAGAGTTGACCCTTTGATCCCTCAGCTTTTATAGTGAGCATGGGGCAGATGGGATCACGGAATCACAGAATCACGGATTTTTCCAGATTTGGAAGGGACCTCTAGAGATCATCTAGTCCCACTCCCCTGCTAAAGCAGGACTGCCCAGAGCACATGACTCAGGGCTGCATCCAGGCGGGTCTTGAAAGTCTCGAGAGAAGGGGACTCCACACCCTCCCTGGGCAGCCTGTTCCAGGACTCTGTCACCCTCGCCGTAAAGAAGTTTTTTCTCATATTTGATTGGAACTTCCTATGTTCCAGCTTGTGCCCGTTACCCCTCGTCCTGTCACTGGGAACCACTGAAAAGAGTCTGGCTCCATCCTCCTTCAACCCACCCTTTAGATACTTGTCAACATTAATAAGGTCTCCCCTCGGCCTTCTCTTCCCCCGGCTCAAGAGTCCCAGCTCTCTCAGCTGGGAATACGCCTGTTGGTCAATTTTGGGTCACCTGTCCTGTCCGCTCCTCCCCACAGGTGGGACCCCTCTACACTTTTCCACTTCTGACCCTCTAACGGGGCAAATAATGAGAATTAGCTGACCTTGGTTGTTACAGCAATAAGTATAAGCAAGAGCCTCGCTGTGTAGCGTTCCTTGGCCCAAACTGTCTTATCACTCTGAACGAACCCTTTCAGACACAACATGCTGTTAATGTCAGAGAGTTAGAAGAGGCCTAGCTCAGAAGTAAAATTACTGAACAGAAAGTTGGTTCTGTTTTACCTCAGACCAGGACAAAGTCTTTGCTTGCCCAGGATCTACGGCACAAGACCTGTGACAATTTAGAGCTGGGCGCTGGTGCCACAGCTGAGGTGCTGCAGGCCAAATGTGCGACAAAGCCCAGAGCCTGGGGCTCAGACAGGAGGAGCTGGAGCCCTGTGTGCTCTCACAGAGCTGTGACATTGACTTAATAACTGCTGAGGTGTGTGGGACAAGTCAGAAAGCTTGAGGTGCTGCAGTGGATGGATAGAGAGTCTTCAGAAGAGACAGCTGCGGAGAGCTCACTCAGCTCTTGAGTGAGCTCTCATGGCAAGTGCAGGGCAGCCAAGGGATTGGGGCCAGCCAGCATGGGTTTAGGAAGGGGAGGTCCTGCTTAACCAACATGAATTCTTTCTATGACCATGTGACCCGCCTTCTGGACGCGGGGAAGGCTGTGGACGTTGTCTATCTGGACTTTGGTAAGGCCTTTGACACCGTCCCCCACAGCATTCTCCTGGAGAACCTGGTGAATCCTGGCATAGACAAGTGTACTCTTCACTGTGTTAAAAACTGGCTGGATGTCCGTGCCCAGAGAGTTGTGATTAATGGGGTGAAATCCTCTTGAAATCCACTTGGTCACCAGTGGTGTCCCTCAGGACACAGTTTTGGGGCCAGTTTTGTTTCATATCTTTATCGATGATGTGGATGAGGGGATTGAGTGCACCCTCAGTACGTTTGCAGATGACACCAAACTAGGTGGGAGTGTTGATCTGCCTGAGGGTAGGAAGGCTCTCCAGAGGGACCTGGACAGGCTGGATCGATGGGCCAAGGCCAACTGTATGAGGTTTAATAAGGCCAAGTGCCGGGTCCTGCATTTCGGTCACAACAACCCCAAGCAACGCTACAGGCTTGGGGCAGAGTGGCTGGAAAGCTGCCCGGCAGAAAAGGACCTGCGGGTGCTGGTGGACGGCCAGCTTCACATGAGCCAGCAGTGTGCCCAGGTGGCCAAGAGGGCCAACAGCATTCTGGCTTGTATAAGGAATAGCGTGGCCAGCAGGAGCAGGGAAGTGATGGTGCCTGTGTACTGGGCACTGGTGAGGCCTCACCTCGAGTGCTGTGTCCAGTTCTGGGCCCCTCTGTACAAGAGGGACATTGAGGTGCTGGAGCGTGTCCAGAGGAGAGCGACCAGGCTGGTGAGGGGTCTGGAGACCAGGGCATCTGAGGAGAGGCTGAGGGAGCTGGGCATGTTTAGCTTGGAGAAGAGGAGGCTGAGGGGAGACCTCATTGCCCTCTACAACTCCCTGAAAGGAGGGTGGAGAGAGGTGGGTGTTGGCCTCTTCTCCCAGGGGAATAATGACAGGAGCAGAGGAAATGGTCTGAAGCTGCGGCAGGGGAGGTTTAGATTAGATATTAGGAAGAATGACTTTACTGAAAGAGTGGTCAGGCACTGGAACAGCCTGCCCAGGGAGGTGGCTGACTCACCATCCCTGGAGGTATTTAAGAAACATCTAGATGTGTCACTTCAGGGCATGCGTTAGTGGCAGAGACTGTAGGTTGTTTGGTTGGACTCGATGATCTCAAAGGTTCTTTTCAACCATGAAGATTCTGTGATTCTAAGATCAGGAGGGGGATCCTTCAGTGTAGGAGCTTCCTGGGGGAATGGAGATCCTCTAGGGGTCGGGCAGCAGATTTGGTGAGCCCTTTTGGGTGAGGGGACCCTGCAGGGTTCAAACAGACCCAGAAGTTTCTGTGAGTTCCTGGGGCCAGCTTCTGAGCACAGCTGCCAGATGTGCCAACAGAGGTGATGCTCACCTGGGTCTCCTACATGCAATCAGGGAAAAAGGGATCAGGGCTGTGATAATGGAGTGGCAGCCTTGGCTGCAGTGTCCATCAAGCAGCGGGTTCTCAGCTCCCCAGGGGAGCAAGCAAGGAGAGACACAGAGTGCAGACAGCAGGTCTCAGAGGGGAAAACTTCGAAGAACAACCGAAAGGCCGCAAGAAGGTCTCCCCGGAGCCTTCTCTTCTCCAGACGGAACAGCCCCAACTCTCTCAGCCTGTGCTCACAGCAGAGGGGTTCCATCCCTCTGATCATTTCTGTGGCATTCCTCTGGCCCGTTCTGTGAGGCAGCAGCAGGAATGCAGGGAGCTCTGCCTGGGGACAGACAGACTCGGCTGGGAGCTGAGGCGTCAACAGGAGAGGACAGAACAACCTGGGAAACTGGCAGCTTTGTGGCGGGTGAATGTCTGCTCCAGACTTCATACCAACAAACAAGCAACAGCTAGTCAGGGATGTAAAAGCCGGGGCTAAGAAGGTAGAGTTGAGGCTCCTGAGAGAAAGGAAAAAGCCCGAGAGCAGGAGACGTCAGGAGAGCAGGCTTTGGCCTGCTGGGGGACTGGCTTGGAAGAATCCTGTGGGATACGGCCCTGCGGAGAAGCAGGGTGCAGAGGGCTGTTTGAGGATCTCCTCTTCACGCTCCAGAACGGCCCGCCTTGACATTCAGAGAGGAAGGCGTGGATGAGAAAGAAGCTGCTGACAAAACCCAAGCCTGAAGAGGAAGCACAGAGGAGGGGGAAGCTGGCTGCCTGCCAGCCTCAGGGGTTTTGTGTTTCCATACAGGAGACAGGCAGTTGTGTGTGCGTGTGCTTGTTTGTGTGTGGGGGAACTGAAGCAATGAGGAGATCCTGGGGCCGGCTTCTAGATAGAGCATCTACAACCAGCTCCTGGAGGGATCCATTTTCTCTGTGTGTCTACACAGGTCTATATTTTCCACTGACGTAGTCTGCCATACAGGCAGCGCACCGTACCAATACCCTCACTGGTATTTTGGTGATGGTTGTCACGGTACTTCCTACTTGAGGTGGCAGTTCTATTGAACTAGTACCTCCTTTAATTGTCTATTGTGGCCTGCAACTCCTCAGGTTATCTTGTGAGAGACAGCACCACCAGGGTGAGCCATCAGCATAGAAACATTAACAGCTGAGCAAATGGATCTTCATTCCAGGGCCATGGAGCTTCGCTTCAGGGGAACCGTGAGAAACTCTGGGATATGGCCAAGAGAAACCTCCAGAGGTTTACAAGGAGAAGTGTCCGGTCCTGCACTGAGGGGGAGGAAGGAATAACCAGGTGCATCAGAGCCCGCTGGGACCTAACGTGCTGAGCAGTGGTCCTGAGGAGAAGGTGCTGGGAACTGGAGTGGCCCCCCAAAGAAAAGTGTCCCCCTGTGTGCAGCTCCCCATTTTGGAGGAGTGGGGAGGAACTGGAGAGTGCCCAGAGGAGGTCTGCCCAGGTGTGGTTCAGCGTATAGTGCACATGCGCTGCGTGGGGAGGCTGAGGAATGTGGGCTTCTGTGCCGCTTTGGCCCCATGGTGGAGAGGCTCTGGGCAGGACAGGCGTTGCTCGAAGGACAGTTTCAGAGATGATGGGGCTTTTCTTCTTCGTGGGTGACCACATGAGAAAGAAATAATGCCAGAACTTGTAGCTTGGGAGGTTTAAACAGGAAATGGGAGAAAGAAACGTCACTCCAAGGGCAGTGCTGTGGAAAAGCAGGCCATGAAGAAAGAATGTGGATCAGCCCGTGGCTTTGTGTTTAAAGAAATATCCCGGAAGGATGGCGAGACTTCAGAAAGCTTAGTGAGTTGCTCAGGCGAGAGCAAGGTGGAGAAGCAGGGGAGATGTCTGCAGCCTGCAGGGAACATGCCCAGGTGTGGAACACAATGGGACAGCCTGCGGTGGTTTCAACAGTGTGGGGCTGTTGAAATGTGAAAAGCCCCCAAGAGATCCAAGGTCTTAATCTCCATGTCTGTGACTGTTATCTCTGCCACTGATGCCTATAAGGAGTACAAGAGCCTGGTGGCCTCCTTGTCCCCACCTGGGAGCCTGGGAGGTGTCCTACTATCATTCTGCACATGTCATTGCACCTCCCTTCCCTCATCATCCACATGGAAGAGCAACTTGGAAGACAAGTGATGGGTGACAAGTGATGGCTGGTGGCAAGCGATATGGAGAAGGCCGAGGTTCTCAACAACTTCTTTTCCTCAGTCTTCACTGGCAAGGGCTCCAAGCCACACTCCCAGAGTCACAGAAAACAATGGCAGGGGTTGGACAGAACTGCCCATCGTAAGTGAAGATCAGGTTCTTGACCATCTGATGAACCTGAAAGTGAACAAGTCCATGGGACCCGATGGGATGCACCCATGGGTACCGAAGGAACTGGTGGATGAGGTTGCTAAACCGCTCTCCATTATATTCCAAAAGCCATGGCAGAGTGGTGAAGTCCCCACTGACTGGAAAAGGGGAAACATAATCCTCATTTTCAAAAAGGGAAAGAAGGAGGAACCTCCTTTTCCTTTCTTTTCAAAAAGGGAAAGAAGGAGGAAGGGGAATTATAGGCCAGTCAGTCTCACCTCCATGCCTGGTAAGATTATGGAGCAGATCCTCCTGGAGGCACTGCTGAGGCAGAAGAATAACCAAGAGGTGATTGGGTACAATCAACACGGCTTCACCAAGGGCAAATCATGCCTGACAAACCTGGTGGCCTTCTATGAGAAAGTCACAACAACAATAGACAAGGGGAGAGCAACTGACGTCATTTACCTGGACCTGAGCAAAGCCTTTGACACTGTCCCGCGTGACATCCTGGTCTCCAAGCTGATAAAATATAGGTTTGATGGACTGACAATTCAGTGGATAAAGAACTGGCTTGACGGCTGCACCCAAAGAGTGGCTGTCAATGGGTCCATGTCCAAGTGGAGGCCAGTGACAAGTGGAGGCCCTCAAGGATCAGTACAGGGACTGGTCTTGTTTAACATCTTCGCCAGCGACATGGACAGTGGCATTGAGTGCACCCTCAGCAAGTTTGCCAATGACACCAAGCTGCGTGGGGCGGCTGACACACTGGAGGGAAGGGATGTTATCCATAGGGGCCATGAACAGGCTGGAGAGGTGGGCCCATGCCAACCTCATGAAGTCCAACAAGGCCAAGTGCAAGGCCCTCCATCTGGGTCGGGGCAATCCCAAGCACCGATATAGGCTGGGCAATGACTGGCTTGAGAGCAGCCCTGAAGAAAAGGACTTGGCGGTGCTGGTGGACGAGAGGCTCCACATGAGCCGTCAGTGTGCACTAGCAGCCCAGAAAGCCAATCATATCCTGGGCTGCATCAAGAGAAGCGTGGCCAGCAGGTTGAGGGAGGTGATTCTCCCCCTCTACTCCATTCTCGTGAGACCCTACCTGGAGTACTGTGTCCAGTTCTGGAGCCCCGACTACACGAAAGATATGGACATGCTGGAACATGTCCAGAGAAGGGCCACGAGGATGATCAGAGGGCTGGAGCACCTCTCCTATGAGGACAGACTGAGAGAGCTGGGGTTGTTCAGTCTGGAGAAAAGAAGGCTCCGAGGAGACCTTATAGTGGCCTACCAGTATCTTAAGGGGGCCTACAAGAAGCTGGTGAGGGACTTTTTAGGATGTCGGGGAATGGTAAGACTAGAGGGAATGGGTTAAAACTAGAGATGGGTCGATTCAGACTGGATGTTGGGAAGAAGTTCTTCACCATGAGGGTGGTGAGACACTGGCCCAGGTTGCCCAGAGAGGTGGTGGAAGACCCATCCCTGGAAGTTTTTAAGGCCAGGCTGGACGGGGCTCTGAGCAACCTGATCTAGTGGGAGATGTCCCTGCCCATGGCAGGGGGTTGGAACTAGATGATCTTTAAAGTCCCTTCCAACCCTAACAATTCTATGGTTCTGTGATTCTAAATGGTTTTTGATTGTCCTTCCTGGTACTGTCCCACTTGTGGTGGGGCTGATGGCCAATGCTATCCTGGAGAGGAACTTGGAGTTGCCAGGAGAGCTCAGGGGATCTCCTAGAAAAGTGTGTGAGTCTGGATGAGCAGTGAGTGGTACCTCATAAAAAGACTGACCATCCAAGGTGGAGAGTCCTTGAAGGAAAGGTGAACCTGAAGAAACCATGGGCTAACAAGGCCCCTGTGATGCCAGGAGCCAGCAGGCCAAAGGGACAGAAGACTAGACTTCAGTCAGGAGACTTCTAGTCAGAAGACTAGACTTCAATTCAGCCCATTGTCCTGGAAACCCTGTGGGACCGATCTAGGGCAGCCCTTCCCTGCCCTTTGTGCCCACTGGAGACACCCCATTGTCCTGCCAAGCCCCGTCCTTGTCTACTGAGCAATCAGGGAAGATGGAAGGGGGCTCAGCACCAGTGATCCCTTTGGCTTGGATCTGCTCTACACCCCAACCATTATGGCCAGTGCAGGGTCACCCCATGGCCCTGCAGCCCCCACCTTCTGCAGAGCAGCACCGCCAGCTCAGGATCCTGCAGGGACAATGGGGTGGGAACCAGGAAGGTCCAGCCAGGCCAGCCTGGACACACTCACCTGGGGAAAGGCTCTCCCAGGAGAAGGGGTGTCCCTGGAGAAGAGCAAGGGAGCATTTCTGTGCCTGCAGGGAGGAATCCATGAGAAGGAGAAACCTCTTTCTGCAGGCCCCCACTCTGGGCAGGCTGCTCTGTGCCTGGAGCAGGACTCTTGTGCTGGCCTGAGGAGAGGGGCTGGCACTGAGGGGACACAGACAACCTCTGGCCCAGGCACTGCGGGAGGCCACCAAAACAGGAGGGCTGAGGGGGACAGAGCCCTGAGGGCTGCCAGGGTACTTTGCCAAGGGATGTCTCCCCACCCTTGAGCACACCTGTCCCATGCGGTTCCAGCACGGTGGGGCCATTGGACCGTTAATGGGGCAGCAGGGCCCGCCTTCCCATTGCTCTCCAGTTTCCCATCCCCTTACTTCTCGCTCAGTCACATCCCTCTAAAGTACCCAGGTGCTGCTTTGAGCTTCAGGCAGTTGGAAGAATGCCCTGGTCTTTCAGCAGGCTGATAATCTCTTCAGCCAAATCCTTCCATGTGTTTATATCTGTCATATCCCATCCATCTCTCTCCCATACTTGGAGTGAGGTTATCCCTTTGGATGGTGACCCTCACTGGAGGAGGTTCACCAGGTTGAAGAAGCCCATGTCTCTCACCGTCCCCACACAGGGCACATGGTTTAGGCCCCAATCCTCAAAACTAAGAAATTCCAACTGAACTCAAGAAAACAGGTTTCGGCATCAAGGGCACATGACCCTGGCACAGGGAAAAAGCCTGAGAGGCTGTGGAGTGTCCTGTTGTGGAGACACTAAAAACCAGCCTGGACATCTTCTTAAGTGACCTGCTCTGGCTGACTCCCTCTAGGGCAGCAGGAATGAACTAGACGATCTCCAAAGATCCCTTTCAATCTACATGATTCTGTGAGAACATGGCAGTCCAGCAAAAGGCTTTATGTTTAGAGTAGATGCTTGTGAGGTCCCTTCTGCCTGAGAACCCTATAGGCCAGCAGCAGGCCAAGGTCTGGCATGTCTGGCTGCTATAACAGCGGGCATCTGCTTTGGATGCTCATTTTGGGGTCACCCCTGTCTCTGCAGGTGGCAGGTGTGGAATAATTACTAAACTGGCCAAGAATACAAAAATATAGCATTGTTCACACATTAAGGAAAGTCATAAAATCAAGAGGCTTCTGAGGTAGAATGCAGCCGCAGCTGGCACACGAAGAATGCAACATCTGCGATTCCCTGTACAAGGTTGTTTGTGAAACTACACGAGGGATGGAACGGAACGCGCTTGTTCCGTGGCCTTCCCTTGTGACGAATAGCAGATATGGGGACGAGATGGTACTACGGAACTGATAAGCGGCCTACATGCTACCCGAGCCAACATTTCGTCAAATGTTGATGAAATGCTGTCCTTTGTGCGAACTTTGCTCACTACAATGTACCAAAACACACCTCCATCCTGGAGGCTATCTGCCCCCAAGGTGCGACCACTCCTCCTTGAGTACACCAACCATAATAAAAGTATTAGTGACTAAAGTCACTCAAACTCCACTTTGAAGAAAAAAAAATAGTATAAAAATAGCCTGAGAGAGGGGGGATATGGGGGAAGACACCATCGTGAACAAGTGAGGAGAACTCCATCACTGACTTCCGGGACCAGTCGACGGGCTGAGCCTTTCTTCCCCCCCATAGGGACGCCTGTGGGTAAGACTTAGATTAAACCGAGTGTTTCCTCGGGGAACTTAGAAATTTCCCTAGAGAATCTCTTTCCTACATTTATAGCCAGGCTGTATCGTTTATAACTTTTGTTTTGTATACTTAACAATGTCTTTATTTGCACGTGCTTTACAGACAGTGTATTTATCACCAGCAATCCTAAGAACCTGTATATCTGTTGTTTAAATAAACTGCACTGTTTCAGTAGCTGGTCGTTTCGGTGTCTCACTGAACGCGACCAAAGACTCGAGAGTGGCCGTGCTAGTTCGTGAGCACGACGAGACTGAAGGTGCAGTCCATTATTAGTGTATCCAAATTGTAATAGTTTAATACATATTAAACGCGATTGGACTGATAGTGGTGAATTGGGCATCACTCAGAATTTAATCCCAGCCGCACCTAGCCTCCCGCCTCGGTGAGGAGTGTTAGAACGCAAGGGGGTTTATCTTCTGCCAAAACCGCTTGGCCCCTTTTCACGCAACAGACTCATTTTTAGCTTCCAAAGTCTCCTTTTCAAGGCACTAAAGCCCCCTTTTTTAGATTCAGTCCACAATTTGGAGGGCCCAAAGCTTCATTTTAAGCTTCCCAAGCCCCATTTTTAGGGTGTAAAGCCTCAGGTTTTGGTACCAAAGCGTCATTTGAGGGCACAAAACCTGATTTCATGGTTCAAAGCTTCCATTTCATTTCCAACGCCCCATGTTTAAGGCTGAAATCCTCAGTTTTGGGACTCAAAACCATCTTTTCCGACCCAGAACATTTCTTCAGGGCCCACAGTTCCAACCTGAGGGTCTGAACCCAAAGGAGCAGCTTGTCGCCTGGCAACGTCCGCCCTCCCCTCTGTGTCCCGCCTATGGGCCCTGAACAGCCAATCGGCTTTGAGGAGGCGGGGGCAAGGCACATGATTGATGTGTAACCAACCAATCAAGCTTCGAGGCCTGCAGGGAAGGTGGCAGAAGTCAAAAAAAATCTCGGCACCCTGTGGGGGCGGGGCATGTGGGCTCCACCAATCACAGCTGGAGTTCGAGCAGCACACAGATGATTGATAAGCGTCTGACCCATCAGTTGATGGGAGGAGCAAGGGGGAAATGCCAGGCAGCCAATGAGAGGAAACATCCTGGGCAGAGTGACAGCCCAGGCAGCCAATCAGAGAGGGCATCACCGCAGGTGACCTGTGCCTGGGCAGCCTGACCACCTGGGAGCCAATCAGCAGCCGCCTCCAGGCAGGGCAGGCCCCAACCCAGGGCAGAGTGACAGCCGAGGGGACCAATCGGAGGCAGCATCACCTCAGGGGAAGGGCGGGTGCTGCTGCTGTGCAGCCTGAGCACCCAGGAGGAGGAGGGGGATGGTGGCTGCGGGGCCGCCCATCATCACCTCACCCACTCCCATCCTGCCAGCCCAAGCGACGCTGCAGCAGCCTGAAGGCTTGTGAGGAGGGGGAGGACACGTCCCCGAGACGGTGCGTTGAGCAGGGGGAGATGGCGGTGCTGGGGCCTCCTCCTCAAAGCTGGGGGTGCCCAGGGTTGATGCTCTGCGCCCCCCTCTCCCCACAGCTGCTGCACATCATCTCCTTCCTGACGCTGCCCGACCTGCTGAGCCTGGACCCGACGTGCCGCTGCCTCCCCTCCGCACCCCTCTCCCCCGCCAGCGCCTAGCCTTGCAAGAGGGCCGCCATCCTCAACTGGGAGTCGGCCGTTGCCACGGGGGCATGGGGGTGGTGGCACTTTGTCCCACAGCCAGTGACAACATCCCAGCGTTTCCCCCTCCAGAACCTCCAGACGCCAAGGAACTGTACCTGCAGAGCCTGGGCCGCGGCTGGCAGCGAGCACTGATGGCCTCCATCCTGTCTCCCCCTCTCATGGCTACCACAAGCTGGCGCTTGCCCAGCAGCACCTCTTCCTCCTGGGTTACAGCAGGACCCACCTCTTGCTCCGTGACTCTGGCCGTCACGCCTGCTCCTGCCAGGCCCTCTCCCACGGCGTCACGGATGTATGCCGACCCCTCACTCCCCCTTCCCCCCCTGCCACCGCCATGCCGGGTGACCATCCCCTCCTCCCCACAGTGACAGTGGATCCCCGTGGGGAGCCCCCCCACGCCTGCATGCTGACGGAGCAGAAGCAGAGCGACACCCTGGAGGTGTTCGACCCAGCCGACGTCCAGCACATCTTCTGCATCAGCTTCCCCTCCTCCCTCCACGTCAGGCAGGCAGTCGTCACCAGCACGGAGGTGACGTGAAGCCTTCTGCTGCTCACAGGTTTGGGGGGGACACTGAGGAGATGGGGAGAGCACCTTGGGGTGTGGGGACACTGCAGGGAGGGGGACACACGTGCCAGATTCAGCCCCCTGACTTCCCCGTGTGGGAGCGCAGAGGAGGGGCAGGTGTACAACCTGCAGCTGACCCTATGCCTGACCCCAGTGTCATCCCTGTAGGTGCCATGTCCCCATCGCTGTCCCCACAGGTGTCCTGGCCACACCACTGTCCCCAGCCCTGTCTCTGTCCCTCCAGGTCTCTTGTCCCCCTCCCTGTCCCCACAGGTGCCCTATGCCCAGGGCTGTGGGGACAGCGGCCGCCTGCTGGGCTGGTTCCATGGCAGCGTCAGTTTTGTCCACCTCCGTGTCACAGTGAGACCAGGGGACACTGTCGACCCCACTGGGGGCTGGAGAGGGGCCCCCAGGCTCAGTTGTGGTGTGTAAAGTCTCCTTTCAAGAGTACAAAAACACATTTTTTGTTTCCAAAGCTTCTATTTCAGGCTCCAAAAAGGCATTTTTAAGATTAAGCTAGTCAGTTTTAGGGTCCAAGGTGCATCTTGAATGTCAAACCCCTAATTTTTATGGTCCAAACCCCTCTTTTAGGGACCAAATTATCATGCTTTTGAACCCAAAGCCTTATTTTGAGGTACAAACCCTCATTTACAAGTTCCAAAGCCCATTTTAAGATTCAAAGACCCATTGTCAAGCTCTAAACAAGCATTTTTAGGATCCAGCCAGTCATTTTTAGAGTCCAAGCCACATCTTGACTGTCCAAAGCGAGAGCAAGTGGCCCACACGCGTGTCCAGACGGGCCTCCAGGTGGGCCCCGGGGTGGCTGGGCAGCAGCCGGGCAGCGGCGTGGCAACATGACGATGTGCAGTGCGGTGTCGCGGCAACGTGACAATGCAACAATGTGCGTCTGCTCTCTAGAGCCGCTTGCTGGGAGACTGGCTGTGGTGGCCGCAGCTGGGTGCCTCTGGAGCGAGAGGTGCCATCACTCTGTCTACCCGTCTTTTAATTACCTCCAGGGATGGTGCCTCAGCCACTTCCCTGTGCAGCCTGTTCCAATGCCTGAAAAGCCTTTCAGGGGAAAGATTGTTCCTAATATCCAGTCTAAACCTCTGCTGGGGCATCTTGCGGCTGTTTCCTCTTCTCCTATTTCTTGTTTCTTGGGAGAAGAGACCGACCCCCACCTCTGTACACCCTCCTTTCAGGGAGTTGTAGAGAGCGAGAAGGTCTCCCCTCAGCCTCCTTTTCTCCAGGCTAAACAGCCCCAGCTCCCTCAGCTGCTCCTCATCAGACGTTCTCCAGACTCCTCACCAGCTTCATTGCTCTTCTCTGGACCTGCTCCAGCCCCTCAATGTCTTTTTTGTGGTGAGGGGTGCAAAACTGGACCCGGCATCAAGGTGGGCCAAGTGCAAGGTCCTACACTTGGGTCAGGACAACCCTCGTTACCAATACAGGCTGGGGGATGACTTGATAGAGAGCAGCCCTGTGGAAAAGGACTTGGGGGTCCTGGTGGATGAAAAGCTGGACATGAGCTAACAATGTGTGCTTGCAGCCCAGAAGGCCAATCGTGTCCTGGGCTGCATCAAAAGAAGCATGGCCAGCAGACCCAGAGAGGGGATTCTCCCCCTCTACTCTGCTCTCGTGAGACCCCACCTGGAGTACTGTGTCCAGCTCTGGAGCCCTCAGCACAAGGAGGACATGGACCTGCTGGAGCGGGTGCAGAGGAGGGCCACGAAGATGATCAGAGGGCTGGAGCACCTCTCCTATGAAGACAGGCTGAGAGAGGTTGGGGTTGTTCAGCCTGGAGAAGAGAAGGCTCCGGGGAGACCTTATAGCGGCCTTCCAGTACCTGAAGGGGCCCTGTCAGAAAGCTGTTGCAAGGCTGTTTGCAAGGGCATGTAGCCTTAGGACGAGGGACAATGGTTTTAAACTAGAGCAGGGCAGGTTTAGATTAGAGTTTAGGAAGAAGTTCTTTCCACTGAGGGTGGTGAGACAGTGGCACAGGTTGCCCAGAGACGGGCTGGAGGCCCCATCCCTGGAGACATTCAAGGCCAGGTTTGATGAGCCTCTGAGCAACCTGATCTAGTTGTCGGTGTCCCTGCTTACTGCAGGGGGTTGGACTAGATGACCTTTCAAGGTCCCTTCCAACCCCACACATTCCATCATTCTCTTATTCCATGATTTGTCCAAAAGCTTGTTGCTGCTCAGGGCCCCCTTTAGGCAGATTTGTGTATTCAAAAGACCATTTGATTTACTTTGTCTCTTTGCTTCTCTCTGCGAATCGAGGGAGCTCGTGACGTGAGTGTAAGCCTCACTGCGTGCAAAGAACAATTATGGACAAAGAAAGAAAGTCCAGGACAGGGAATCTTTTGGGAAGTCTTGGGATCTGTGATTTAACAAAAATTATGTTTTCTGTTGGTCTAAGGGTAGCCACTGTAGGAAGCAGATTTCGGTGGGGGTAATGTGGATTTACACATTGCTGAGGAATGTCTCATTTTTTTACTGAGCTATGCATTCCTTTGTTTCCATTTGTTGGCAAGTGACAAACACCCTTCTGTGTCCGTGTGCTGCTCGTTCTCCAAGTAACCCAGGTGGGAACCGGTGCCAATGGGCTGAACCGCGCAGCTTCAGTGGAGGAAGCTCAGATTTGAACAGGGCTGCTGTAAGTCCCAGGGGGCTGATGAGAGAAATGCTGGGTTGGGGGCAGGATGAAGACTGGCCATAGGTTGTGGAACACAAAGGGTCTTGATTTTCATATCTGTTCAGGCTGCATTAGCAGACGCTCAGGATCAGTATCATGTAGAGACTGCTGATCTCCATTCATGTATAAGCAGAAAAATAAAGTAGGAAAAAGAAAAAAGAAACCCTTTCTTCTTGTTGTTTAGTAATCATATTATTTCACTTTGATTACATTCCTGAAACTTCTCTAATTAAGCACATGAGAATTGAAGACTTTAAGGAAAAATATGCCCAGAGACTTGACTTGTTAGGGCGTTTTGCATGTTAATGAGCCCTCTGGTGCCAAGTGCCTGAACTGCAGATCCTGAAAGACTGAACAAGCCTCAAGACAAGTAAAAGTCAGCAGCAAACCTCCAAGAGTTTCCCAGAGTCCTTGGAGGCTGGTGAAGCAGGAAGTCAGAGGTGCTGCTTCGAGGTGGAAAATCAAACGTGGCATGTGGTTGTGAAAGCCCTCGATGTGTGTCACCAAGCAGGACAGGCAAGCCCTGACCCCATCTGCTGGGAAAGGGGATCCGTCAACTCACGGGATGCTCACACCTCAAGCCCTGCTCCCCCGGACACTGCTTCAAGGCTTCTAACAGAGATGCAGACTGCTGCATTGGACATATGTATGTTTATGTTTTTTTAATAGGTACTGATACTCCTTGGGAAATCAAACAAACTCCTGAAGGAGTACTGAAGGATTCTTGATATGGTCAGGGCTGTATAAGGGCACATGTAAAGCATCCCTGCACCTGATGTGAATTAATTCGGTGGCCATGGAAGCTCTGATGCACACACAAGATGCCGGTGTGACCAGGAAGGGGAAGACTGGATCTAAACAGCACGTTTCCAAAGCTGAGAGCATGAGCGTCATGGTGTCACTGCAGGAGAGCTCCAGCCTTGGGGCAAAATCACAAAAGTGGTCTAGTACATCAGGGCCAGCCAATGTATGTGGGACAAGAAGGAAATGATTACTGCAGATGACAGAAATCCCCCCAGCCAAGGTGCAGCTGTCTTCTAGCGACAACCCTTCCAGTTCCGGAGTCTTGCAGAGAGCAGGGGGTGGCACAGAGCCAAGTACTGTTCATAGCATGTGGCCACCAGCAGGAGCCACTCTGTACCTGCCAAAGGTGCAGGAAATAGCCCTAAGAGCGCTGTGAGCAGAGATGGTGCTGTGCCCAGTGGGAGGACAGTCAGGGTGTCGGAGCTGTAGCAGGTTTCCAGGTTTTCCACCAGCAGCCCCATGCTGAGGCTGTTCCCAACTGCAATTATGGGGCAGGTCATGGGAGGGAGGAGGAAGAGATTTTTCTGAAGGTTGGGGACGTTCCCTATTCCCATTAGGGGAAACTCCACTGATGATGACAAATTGTCCTAATCCCCTTTTTCCATGGAAAATTTTAGGTCTTCCTGTCCCCTCTCTCCTTGTGGGTACGCCTTCGAGTGACAACATTTGTTTCTCTGTTAGGTGCCTAAGGACATTGGGAAGGAAGTTCAGAGAGGTGAAACACGGAGGTGTCTGTGCTTCTGAGTGCATCATAGTCCCTAGACGTGCTCTGTTCTGTGTGAAGGGTGAGAAAAGCCATCTTCTGGAGGGCAGTGACACTCCTGCTTGCAGAACCCTTTCGGACTGCGCGGGCGAAGTGCTCTGTGGACGTGCTGCTTTCAGACTGTGTGAAACAAGGGATGGGCCATAAGGACAGGGGAGGGTGAGGCAGCACACAGAGGCACTTGCGATGAACCGGAAAAGGCAGGTGAGAGAAATCTCATTGGGCCGGTGGGGTTGTTCCTGAAGTCACACGCAGAATTGTCAGGGCTCTGACAGGGGTGTTCAAAGCCACGAGCCCTTCCCTTCCACGTGCAGAGGCGTAGGGACTCTCTGGCCTCCTGCTGCCGCTCCCAGATGCTGGGAGGCACCTCAGCCCTGTGGTGTGGTGCCCATCTGAGATGCCTCATGGCATGAGGTATGGACATAGGCACCCTGGTTCACGGAAGCACATCCCAGTGCGGCATCCAGGTGGTTTCCCAGAGGACGTTCCTCTCAAAGTCAAGTTACCCGAAGACAGAGTGTGTCCCACAGGCCTTCGTGGACGCTCTGGGAATAGCTGGTGGCACTTGTGCTCAACTCGGGTTCCTCTCCCCACATGCACATGATGTGCATGCTTGAGTCTCCTCCATGCAATGCACTCAAGGACTTCTGACCTAATGAGGTGGCACTTTCTCGGCTCGCTGTGGCTCCACCAAAGATGTCCCTGAGGCTCCAGGGGAACCTGCTGTGAAACAAGCTGAAGTCATGACTGATGTTTCCTCCCTCAGCTGTTGGGGGGGACATTCCTTTCCGGCAGTATCATTTCCCCTATCAGAGGCAGAGTTAGGTCCCAGAACGACCTCTTCTTTTCCACCTATGAGACAGGACACCCAGACAATGAAAGGGAGGAATCTCCTGTAGCCCTGCAAACCACAGTGCACATTTGAAGTGCCAGAGGTGGCCCGAGACATGTGCAGGTATCTCTAAACTTTGATGGAGCAGTTCAGAGGGACAGGGCAGCGTCTGGGGCCATCATTTTGGAGGCTCTTGGGGCATTGCTTTGGGCAGCTGAAGTGACAGCAGATGGCCACCTTTAGGACAATGAAGCCTGTTCCTGCTCACTATGTACAGGGCAGCCTATAGAGCTATTCCTCTGAGCAAATGGAGTCATTGCCATCTGAAGAGCTACGTCTCTCTCTCTTCTCCACCAGCTGTCTTTACCAGATCTCCATTGGCAGTTAGGGCTGGGTTCTCACTGGCACCCCTACAATGCCCAACCTAATTCAGGGCAGCTGCCCAATTTCAAGGTTAACTCCATCCTGTGGAGCTGCCTGAGGTGCCAGGGCTCTCCAGCACAACTGCGTGCAGCCGGCAGGGACCGCACAGGACTTGCGCGAACATCATCCCCATTCAGAGCAGCCGTGTAAGAGACCCCAAGAGACCTTCTGAGGCGTTCAGTGCTTTCCTTCAAGCAACTGCAGTGAGGCAAGTGCTGTCCCATCTCAATCCAGTAGATGCAGGGAGTGCTTCTCCCACATCCCCTTAACAGGGTAAGTCTCTGGCTGCAGGGCAATGCAGCTGCGGTTCCTGGAATGATCTCCCAAAGCTGGCACATCCCACAGCAGTGCAGAGTGTGAGGTATGAGAACTGGTGTGGATTTTTCTCAGAAAAGTCTCCCCTAAATTGTCACTGTGCTTTCCTCCTTGTTCAGTGCTCCACACCAAAAGGCACCAAATGTCCAACAGCAGCTCCATCACACAGTTCCTCCTCCTGGCATTCGCAGACACACGGGAGCTGCAGCTCTTGCACTTCGGGCTCTTCCTGGGCATCTGCCTGGCTGCCCTCCTGGCCAACGGCCTCATCATCACCGCCATCGCCTGTGACCACCGCCTCCACACCCCCATGTACTTCTTCCTCCTCAACCTCTCCCTCCTTGACCTGGGCTCCATCTCCACCACTCTCCCCAAATCCATGGCCAATTCCCTGTGGGACACCAGGGCCATTTCCTACACAGGATGTGTTACACAGGTCTTTTTTTTCTTTTTCTGTGCTGCAGCAGAGTTTTATCTTCTCACTGTCATGTCCTATGACCGCTACGTTGCCATCTGCAAACCCCTGCACTACGGGACCCTCCTGGGCAGCAGAGCTTGTGTCCACATGGCAGCAGCTGCCTGGGGCAGTGGGTTTCTCCATGCTCTCCTGCAAACGGCCAATACATTTTCCCTGCCCCTCTGCCAGGGCAATGCCCTGGACCAGTTCTTCTGTGAAATCCCCCAGATCCTCAAGCTCTCCTGCTCACACTCCTACCTCAGGGAAGTTGGGCTTCTTGTATTAGGGTGTTTTTTAGCTTTTCTGTGTTTTGTGTTCATCCTGCTGTCCTACATGCAGATCTTCAGGGCCGTGCTGAGGATCCCCTCTGAGCAGGGACGGCACAAAGCCTTTTCCACGTGCCTCCCTCACCTGGCCGTGGTCTCCCTGTTTGTCAGCACTGCTGTGTTTGCCTACCTGAAGCCCCCCTCCATCTCTTCCCCAGTTCTCGATCTGGTGGTGGCTGTGCTGTACTCAGTGGTGCCTCCAGCAGTGAACCCCTTCATCTACAGCATGAGGAACCAGGAGCTCAAGGATGCCCTGTGGAAACTGATTTTACCAGTGTGCTTCAGCAGCATTGAGTCTCCCCTCTCTGTTTACATGTGACCTCATATTTATCTTGTGCTTATTGTATCAGTCATACAGCTGTCTCAACACCAATAGTTGCTTTCTCCCACTTCTTCAGAGGGTGAACCCAGTCTGTCTGACCCAGAGACCTTCTGTCAATTAGTCTGTCACCATGGTAATGCTGGCCTGCCTTTTGGTATCTCTGTAATAAAAGGGAGTTTCCTGATTGCCATGGGTGAAAATAGGCCTTTTCTTCCCAAACTGGAGTGCAGAACACACTCAGGGAACTGAAGGCTGAAAGGCCTTGATGATGTGCTTGGGTGCTGAATGGACTTGGGGGATGGATGAGGGCACCCCTCATGTCTCATCATGATGAGAAGTCATGACATGAGATGTCAAAACTGGCTCATAAGTCATGACTGACTCACCCCAGAATTCCCTCTTGATTGCCGGTACATCAACATTCAGGGACGGAGCACCAGCCACGTCCCTTGCCTTTGGGGATTCACAAAGTCCAAGCCTGATGGTGAAGTCGTCACTCACAGGAGCGATGGGTGGCCCCATTGAGGCCATCGCTGCCATTCAGGAACAGCAGGGAAAGCTCTGGATGACGAAGGATGCCAGGACATGCCCCAGAAAGAGAAGATCAGCGCTAATCCTGACACCTGAGTGCAAAGAAATAGCTGCACCTCAACAAAATAAATTACAAAAAATCCCAAACTAAACCCAGAGAACAGCATCCGCCACCAGCACCGTTTCAGTGGTAGTTCCAAGCGCTGCAGAGCTGCAGCTGACGGCCCTGCTGTCCCTGTCGCAGGAATCCAACTGACAGCAGTTACCAAGGCCCTTTGGGAAGACTGCACTGGGTGTCACCTTCTCTGAAGAGGACCTGCTGCTTCCCTCTGGCTGCCATTAGCAGCAGAGCCCTCTGGTTCCCCACCCCACACTTTGCCCCCTTGGACACAGGAGGGACCGTTTTTCAGCTGCTGCCTTAACAGCTGCCTTTGCTGTGCTCCTTTTCTGTCTCTCTTCCTACCGCATCCGTCAGGATGGGCTTCTTCTCATTCCAGACGGAGCCCAAAGCCTCAGAGTACACTGCCACCCCTACTTACCCACCCTGGGATGTGTTGAAGAAATAACAATTAGCAAATAGGAACTCTACGCACAGTGCGTATCTGGCCAGCCTATAAAGCTGTAACAGCTCATCCTAAAGCTCCGAAGGTATAGACCAGCCATCACTTTGATCCCACATCTACCTCCTGTATGATCTGTCCTGAAGGCCAAATCATCATTACCTTTAGAAAAGGATGGAAGGTGAGGAGAAGTGGGCAGTAAACTACGAATGGTTGGGAAAAAGCAGCCAAGCAAGTGGCAAAGGAAGGAGCCGAGTTGTCCCAAGGCCAGCTCAGCCCAAGGAGCCCTGGCTGGGCGAGGGAGCTGCTGCTTGTCCCCCCCTGCACACTTTACACAATTAAGTTCTACGCTGGTGGTGCCATTTGTGGGGAACTTTCCTGGGCATGTTCTTGACAGCAACATTGGGAGATGACCTTCCAAAGGTGTTTTTGCCTGAAGACCTTCAGGCACTGCCTGAGGACATTCCCTGCTGTGATGGAGGTGCTGTTAGGGAGGCCAGCTCTGTCAGAGAACTGACCCGTCCCTGCCCCTGCCTGTGCTCACAGCGCTGCCACACCACAGCAGTAGGAGAGAGCTGCCAGAGCAATCAGGCCTTCCAACAGCGCAAGGGATCAGAATGGAGAATGTGGAAATGGGAAGAGAGCAGCTCTGAGAAGACCAAGGCTGGTTCTCCCTCCTCTTCTTCCCTCTCCTCTGTCCTGTTCTTTCCCCTCCACCTCTGCACACAGGCATGCCCTGCAGCTCCAGAGAGGGCTTCAAACGGAGGATCTGGAGCAAACAAGTCGCTGGAAGGTTTGTTCTTTCTTTTTTTAAATACACAGAGAGTGCGGGGCCTCATTTACAGAGACTGTGGGACTCACAAAATTTGGAAAGATGCATAATTAGAAGCAGCACAAATGAGAATATTTCTTTGTAGGCAACATTATACAAAGCAAACAAAAAAAAAAAAACAAAGCATAGCAAAACAACCAAAACCCAAACCCCAAACCAAAATGGAGTCTCTCTCTTTCTGATCTCCATCAGCTGTATTTTCTACATGTCTCACATACCCTTCATGGCCTAACTAACTACATGGCCATCTAACTCAGGGCAGCTGAATCTTACTTTAATTGACACATTCAGGCCTGTGGTGCTGTGGGAGGTGCCAGGGCTCTCCAGCACAACTGCACGCAGCTGACATGGACAGCACAGGTCCTGTACAGGAGCCCCGTCCCCATCCAGACCAGCTGTGGGACAGGCATCCCCCAGGGCATCTCAGAGAGAGGCGCTGCCTTTGGGCCACTGACTGAATCCCACCACTGCAGTGACGCAAGGGCTGTCCCTTCTCTTTACGGTAGATGCCGGGCAGGGCATGAATACCAAGCACATCACACCAGGGTCTCCACACGTGTTCCTTCACTCTCACACTCTGCTGGTTCTTCTCTCCTCCAGAGTTTAACCATCCCCTTGATGATACAGTCATGGATCAGGCCAATGATTTTCACCGTGGACCTCAATCACAGGATTTCCACACTCAAGGACATTGTCAACATCATCTCTTCCTTCCTGAGATCAGCTTCCCCTCCAGCACAGGCCCTCAGGGCTGCAGAGACACAACAGACAGCAAAGCCCTCTCCTGCTCAGACTGACTGCTGAGCTCTGTTTCTCTCTGGCCCGTCGGAAAGCAGGGTTTGTTCTCTTTGAGAGAACCTCATTTCTTCTTCACACGACTATCTCCCATCCACTCCAGCATGTCTCTGCTCTGAAGCAAAGCCTTTGAACAACTGAGGTCTTGAGGTCTTGGAAGAAGGTTTTCCCACTGCAATTATGCTCTCAGCCCAAATGTGCCACAGCTGAGGTGCTGCAGCCCAGACATGCCCCTGATGCCCTCAGCCTGGGCAACAGAGAGGAGGAGCTGGAGCTGTGTGTGCAACCTCTTCCTTCCACTTGGAGGGAAGAACAGCTGAGGGGTGTTGGGACAGCTCACATGCCTGGGCTGCTGTGATGGGTGGGCTCAGGAGATCAGGAGGCCAGGAAGGTCAGGAGGGGTTTGCCCTCAGTGTGAAGGATCTGCTGAGATGTGTGGAGCTCCTCTATGGAATGAATGAGTTGGGTGAGCCCCTGTGGGTGAGTGTCAGAGGAGAGACTAATAAGGGTGACATTGTGGTGGGAGACGAAGAACCTATTGAAGTCCCCTTGTAGACTTTAATTGTCCTGGCTTTCAGTGGAGGGGGACCACAGCAGCATGCAAACAGTCCTGGATGTTTCTGGAAGGTCTTGGTCAAGGCACAGCTTGGGACACAACTCTTTATAGCACAGCTGCCAGTGTGGTCTACAATGGTGACACCCATCTGCAACTGTTCCTCTCAAAGAAGGAAGAGCTGGCCATGGATGTGAAAACCAGTGTCAGCCTTGTTTTTCATGACCATGAACTCGTGGGGTCTCACCTGGGAAATAGTGGCGTCTCCCCATGGGGAAGCTCCATAGGAAAAGGAAGCATATGAGAGGTAATGAAGAATTAGAGGAGGAATTGAGAAATAAGGGAGGTTTTAGAAAAGCCAGAGCTCCCCTGGACTTCAAGGGCACAAGGATGTGGAGTTACAGAACAGTTAATGAAGTTGAGGAACAGTTAAGGAAGTAAATGAAAATTATTGACCACCACAGAAGTGCGTCACCAGTGTTGAGTAGAGAGGAAGGATCGCTTCCCACGACCTGCTGGCACCGCTCTCCCTAACGCACCCAGGAGGCTGTCGGCCTGCTTTGCTGCAAGGGCACACTGCTGGCTCTCGGTCAGCTGCTTGTCTATCAGAACACAAAGGTCCTTCTATGCCAAAGTGTTGAGAAGCTCTCAGTCACTCAGCCCCCAACCTGTACTGGTGCAGGGGACTATCTCTCCCTGGGTCCAGGGCTTGCTTTTCCCTTTGCTGAACTTCGTGAGGACCTTCTCTGCCCAGTTTTGGGCATGCCAATGATTTTCGCAGTCTGCCTGAATCAAAGGATGTCAACACAATGGATATTTTCAACTAGTGGAAATGTTGTTTTTTCATGAAAAAAGCAGTGCTAGCCTTGGGTGTTGTGAGCATGAAATAGTGGGGTCTCACCTCCCAAGGAGAAGGAGAATAGAAGAATGCAGATGACAGACCTCAGAGGAGCAGACTTTGGCCTAGTCTTCTGACATTTTTGGGGGGAGCCCATGTGAGCAGCACAGAAGGGCAGCAGAGGGTCTGCAGTACAGTGGTCTGCAAGGACAGTGTCTTTCAAGTACGAGAGTGTGCTCATACCCATAGTCAGGACAACAAGCAGAGCTGTTATAAGAAGAGCTGGGGGAAACCAGACACTCATGGGGAAGCCCCAGAGAAAAAAGGAAGCATGAAGAGGTGGCTGCAAGGATGAAAACAAAGGAGGAATTGAGGAATATGGTTGGTTTTAGAAAAGCCAAAGCTCCCGTAGAGTTGACACTTGCAAGGGATTTGAGAGGCACAACAATGAACAGTTACTCCTTCAGGAACAGCTAAAGAATAAACAAAGATAATGTGTGGTCATGGCTGAATTTGCAGAGAGTAGGTGTAGATAGGTACGAGGTACTCTTGGCCTGCATCTTCACCAGCAAGGTCTCCCGGTTCCATGTGCCTAAGAGGCAGAACCCCATGCGAAATCCAGCAGTGGAGGCAGATCAAGTCAGGGGCTACATAGGTAAGGTCAACCTTTGGTCGTCCATTGGACCAGACAGGATGAATCCAAGGACGTTGAGAGACCAGGCTGATGTCAGAGCAGGGCTGCTCTGATCCGTTTTGGATCACTTTGCGTGGCTGGGCAGCAGCTCTGTGGAAATGGCCCTGCGGCTCCTTGAGTTTTATCACGACAAACAAGAGCCAGCAGCAAAGGCCGCCAACAGCATCTGAGGCTGTATGAGCAGGAGCACAGCCAGGAGAAGTGATTGTCCTGCTCTGCTCAGCACCTTTTACACCACACCCTGCCCAGTGACAGTGAGCCAATGGCCAACAGGAGCCAGCTCACTGGAGGGCCACTAAGGTGGTAGCCCTTCCATTGTCCTTCAAGTGTGTGTGTGATTTCCCTAACAACAGCAGCATATACCACAACAAAAA
The DNA here is from genome assembly GCF_964199755.1 of Larus michahellis. Taxonomy (NCBI): domain Eukaryota; kingdom Metazoa; phylum Chordata; class Aves; order Charadriiformes; family Laridae; genus Larus; species Larus michahellis. The sequence continues at coordinate 1,486,409 of NW_027436399.1, read as the reverse complement.
AACATTAAAGCAACTACATCATTGATCGGCCTAAATATAAATACCTGCCCTGGAGCAGTCTACATCTGTGGTAGCCCCTCTGGGCAATGGCAATGGAATCACAGAATCAGCATCGCAGAACAGTAGGGGTTGGAAGGTTTGAAGAGGTAAGGTCTGTTCAGAGGATGTTTAGACTTCTGTGACACTGACTGTGAAAACATTCATGAGAGGCCTTTACCCTATTTACAGCCACTAACCTGAAGCCCTACCACCACCTCTAAGTGAAGGTAGTAGGGTAGCAAACACCGAGGGAGATGGGCAAGACAAATTGTAGCAGGGCTGAGTAGAGAGGAAGGATCACCTCCACCGACCTGCTGGCAGTGCTCTTCCTAGTGCAGCCCAGAAAGCCTATGGCCACCTTTGCTGCAGAGGTGCAAAGCCTGGAGAAGAGAAGGCTTTGGGGAGACCTAATATCAGCCTTCCCACATCTTCTTGGCTGTCACCATGACAAAGGCTCTTCACTGTTGTGTTTGATGGGAGCATGAGGGCCAATGGCATCAGCTGAAACAAATGAGCAAAACTTTCTCCCTGTCAAGACAGTCAAACACTGGAGAAGATTTCCCAGAGAGCTTGTGTCATCTCCATTCTTGGAGCTTTTCAAGCCCAAAATGAAGGAAGCCCTGAGCAACCTGGTCTGACCCCGTAGCTGACCCTGCTGTGGGCAGGAGGGTGGCCTAGAGATCTCCTCAGCTTCCTTCCAGCATGAACGATTCTGCGTTTCAATCCACCATCTTTCCTTTATGAGGGGAGGGAAATCAGTCAGGTTCCTGGTGACCGTGGAAGTCAACCAGAAAGTGTGGTCAGACGATCAGGGACTTTCTTGTCGCACTCCAGGCATGGTTGCTCAGATGCAGGGCTGCTTGGCAGGTCCCCCCAAACAGCCCTGATCCTTTCCATTGTTTCACCATTTCTTTTTCCCTCTTTTCCCACTCACAGGTTCCTCCCCTTGACCATCCCTGTACCCTCCCATGCAAATAGCCCACCTCTATTTACCCTTTCCTGCATGGTCCTAGTTTGGCTTCCTTTGTACTTTCATTTCATGTTTCCGAGCTTCTCACCATGGGAATGTGTACCTTGGTGAACAATGGCATTGATCAAGTGCCTCCTTTGATTATCTGTAGTGTCCTGCGATTCCTCATGCTGTTATCTTGTCAGAGGCAGCACATGTCAGGGAGAGCCATCTGCAGGCACACATGAACGACTGGCCCAATGGAGCTTCATTCCTGGGGGACCCTGATAAACTCTGGGACTCAGCAAATGGAAAACTCACACAGTTTTACAAGGAGAAGTGGTCAGACCTTTCCTGGGGGCAGGATCACCCCACAGGTGAGGGCATGCTGTGACCTGACTGGCCGAGGACTGACCCCGAGGAGAAGGGCCTGGGCATTACGAGGGATGCAACTTTAGCCAGTGGTACATGCGGACCGTGAACTGGACTAGCTGCACACAGGGCTGCATTAGGGGGCACACGGCCACCCAGACAAGGCATTTATCATCCCCCTTGACCCAGCATTGTTGTGGCCACATCTGGTCTAGTGTGTCTGTGTGTGGGGCTCTCTGTTCTGAAGGAAGGAGGAGGAAGTGGAGAAGCTCCAAAGGACATTGGCCAGGATGGCGTTTGAGGCCTTTGTGGAGAAGCTGAGGGAGCTGGGCTTCTGTACCTTTTGAAGTGGACGCCCGGGGCTCTCTAGCAGTAGCCTGCACCTGCTTGAAGGGTGGCTTCAGAGGCGGTGGAGCTTTTCTTGGTAGTAGGAAGAGAAGGAAACCTCAAGAAACTGCAGCTTGGAAGGTTTGGACTGCATGTGAGGAAAAAGAAATCTCACCCAAAGGGTTGCACTGTGGTGCAAGAGGTCACCCAGAGGGAGTCTTGATCAGCCCATGGCTTTGTGTTTCAAGGAACAGCCGGTGAGAGTGGAGAGACATCAGAAAAGATATGGAAATGCCGGGGCGAGAGCGATGTGGGAAAGCACGACAGGTGCCTGCAGCCTACAAGGAAAGAGGCGCAGGCATGGGACAGTGATGGTCAGCCTGCAGCAGAGATGGTGTAGGGCTCTGGCCAGGCTAAAAAGCCCAACAGCACCAAGGTCTTTGTCCCCTTGGCTATGGCACTTGCCTCTGCCACCAAGGCCTACCAGAAGAAACTTTATTTTGAGGCTCTGGGCTTGGTTTCTGCTTCACGGTTGCATGGGGAAGCTGGGAGGTGTTGCACAGTCTCCCTACCCTTGGCCTTGCTCACCCTCACACCCCACTGCCCCCAGGAAGAGCCCTGAGCCACACCTGAGGGGCAGGATCTGCCTTCCCAGGGCCTGAGGGTCAGGTTTGGCCCTTCTGCTTCATCAAACAAAGCAACAGCTTTACAGCCACCTGCACTGTGCCTTTGCCTTCCTGCAATCACAGCCTCCAGCTATCTCCTCTAACGAGTCCATGGGGAGACTTTGTCAGTAGTGGCCCTCAGTGGGGCCCATTAATGCTTCCAGGTACTTTGAGTTTTGCCTCTGACTTCTTGAACAGTTTTTTCAATCATCTCTCAGTATCTGAGGTTCGTGGACACAGAGCTAAATACGCCACGGGGCTCATTAAAGTACAGAAAGCCCTAACAAGCTATTTCTCTTCCTTCAATTTCCTTCAAGTCTTCAAGACATCTACAGTGAATTGGAGTTTTTTCATAGTGTAGTTAAGAAGGAAGATTTCAAAGAGAACCTAATATTTCTTCTTCTTATTATTATTATTATTTTTAAGGGTTTTTTTTTAATTTACCTTTCAGTTTACAGAAGAGGTGATAGTAGTTTTCTGCAATTGATATTGATCCAGAGGGTCTCCTCAGGAGGTCTGGATGTTTAGGAAAAGCAGTCCCTTGAGGTGACATTGTATGGACATCCTTGCTCCTCACCCCCACAACCCCACCATCTCTGTCATTGGCCAACCGGGATTTACATCAGTTTCCTTCCATCAGACTTCTCCACTGATCTCTGCAGCTGGATGTTACAGCTCCATTGCACCAGCTCCTACCCGATCTCCCTAGAGACCTGGCTGCACCCAGGCACAGAAGGATTTTTCCCCTTTGCAAGCAAAGCAAAGTAAAGAATAATCATGTTTGAGAAACACTAAAACACCCTCTGCAGCCATATGCTAAGTACAAGCTGCCTCTAATGAGGTTGCTTTTCTACAAGGGATAATCTTATGAGAAATAGGTACAAACAGATAGGTATAAAGACTTAGTTCTTCTGAAAACTCTTTCTTAGGGGAACCTGCAAATTTGCATAGAGCTTACAACAAAGCAGCTTCTCTTCAGGCCCTGCATCATCAAACCTGCAGCTAGCGTATGCGATAGTGAGTGAAGAAATAGAGGATAAGCGGGTGAAGCGTATCCAGGGGAAGAAGGCCTTATTGTGGCTTGGCACACAGGTTGTCCTCAGGGTGGTGCGTGTAATGTAGGCATAAACCACAGTAGTCAGGGTGAATGAGCTCAACAACACAGCAGAGGAGAGAGCAACACTCCTGTTCCATAGTAGCCAGTGCCCACGCAGGCTGCTCTCAGCCAAGGATGATGCCGCAGGAGAAGGAGTCACTACTTTGGGCACAGAGGGTCTAATGGCATACGAGATGGTGGGGCTGAGCACAAGTAGAGTTATCATTCCCCAGCAGCTAAAGATGAGGATGGAGCACAACCAGGAGTTCATAAGGACAGCGCAGTATGAGGGGTTACAAATGACCCTGCAGCAATTGAAACGCATCACAATACAAAGGTTAAACTCATCTGTGCCCAGGAAGTCAGAGCAGAAGGTCTAGGACTTGTAAGCAGCCCCAGAAGCACCTTAACCTCCAACATGGGACTGCCAAACACGTTAGGGGTGATGACCAAAGTGAACCAACTATCCAAGAAGGACAAGGTGCTGAGGATGGGATACGTGGGGGCGTTATTGGTGGTGGAGCCAAATGATGGCAATGGTGACTGCATTCCCCATGACAGTGAGCAGATCAACCACCAGCAGCAGTGTGAAAAGGAGGATTTTCAACGCTTGAATGACTGAGATGGTCTTTAGGAGAGATATAGTAGAACTGTGAGGATCCATTTTGGTACCCGGTCCGTTGAAGGTGTGACAAGAGCAACTAATATCATGCTTGGGGAAATTCATCTTGTTACATTTGTCGACCTTCCTTCCCTTTTGTCAGGCTTCCTCTTCCTTCTTGAAATGGGAGACCAGAATTGTGCTCTGTAGGGATTCTGCTTTTCTCTGTGACTTCACCCAATGACATGAAAAGTACTGATCCAACCCACTTCTCTTCAGAAAAAGAAAATGCCTCTCCTGCCTGGCTGGTTTGCATGGGTATTCTGGACTGCCAGCTGGGAACTGATATTTCTGGCAAAAGCTGTGTGAATGATGTTCCATTTCTAACGGGATGTAGCTGGGCATCAAGCCCGTGCCGGTGTGCAACCAGAGCACTTAGGTCATTAATCCCCTGGCTGGTCCAGGCACTCTCCCATGCACATCCACGAGAGGAGAGACTGGTCTGAGGCAGTGGATTGACTTGAAACCAAGGGATTGAGCTCAGTCAACCCCCTTCAAAATTAACCACCTCCAAGATTAGCCAAAATGAGTCACCTTCAAAATTAACTGGTGGACTTGGCAGTGTTAGGTTAAGAGTTGGACTTGACGATCTTAAGGGCCTTTTCCAGCCTAAAGGATTCTATGATTTTATGATCATTTTGGAAGCATCTCTTCTACAGACGCACAGAGCCATTGCAATGGTCTCCTTCCAGTTTCCCTTTAAGCCTTCTCTTGACTAGGATGCCTACAGCACCATAATCTGTATGTTACTTGTAATACTGAAATTAAGGCACTCAGTTAAGTTCCTGAGTTTGTAGTCACGGAAAACTCCTCTTGAGTCTAAAGGAAAACAGAATCAGCAACAAAGCTGTTTGGCAACAAAACAGGAAAAGAGAGCAAAGGGGACAAAGGCACTGTGTAAGTGTAAACAGGTTTCCAGTCGGCAGGCTGCTCTGATGGAGCCCTGCACGAGCCTGTGCCCGGTTCTCATTAGAGCCTCTTCCCAACTGCCCTCTGTGCGGGTGCATTCTCCCATGGGAATGCAGTGAGCTTCAAGCTGGAACCATGGGTGAGTAGGTGGTCAGTGGCCAGCCCAGCCCACAGCACAACAGTAGGCTACGGGGTCTGTGTTCAGCAACGGGAGCAGGGCTGCAAACACCCTGCACTCCCATGCCTGGGTACCTGCCATGGGGAGACCATGAGGATCACGGCCCAGGCGCTGGAGAGAATTAGTGCCTAAGGCAGACCTGGGTCTCCTCCTAGAGAGACTGATGGGCTGGAGGAGGCTGACTGGCTCCCTCCCGCCCACTGGCAGCACAAGACTCACGGGGTCCTGCTGACCGTAGGCCTCGATGCTGCAAGAGCCGAGGAACTCATGGAGGAACAGTGTGGGGCAACTGGGCAAAACAGGCTCTAAGTCCTTGTCCGGCCTGGCTCTCCAGACTGTACCCGCACAGGCTGATCAGGATATACTTCTTCAGCTGCTGCCGCCATTGGGTGGGCACCAGTGAGAACCCACAGCTTCCTTCAGTCAGGGAAGCAGTCTCTGGAAGCAAGCGGTGCTGTAGAGGAAAAAGGTGGCTGAGGTTTCTGGGAGTCCCTCTCCGAACCCAAGTGTGAAAGGAAGAACGCTGTTGTTTTTGACAGAAGAGTTCACCTGGAGTCAAAGTGTGGCTCAGATCTTAAGTAGAGCCAAGGGTAAGTGTGAAATGGAAGAGGATGATTTTTAAGGACCATTCCAACCACAGCCATTCTGGGATTCTGGAATTCGAGGATTAAAATAAACCACTCCTCAACTGTGTGCCAAGTACAGTCTGCCACCAATGAGGTTCACCTTCCACAAGGCAGAACCATGCAAGAAATCTTTTACACAGAAAGCAAACTAAAAAGTAACCACAATTAAAGAGTTGGCTACAGCCAGAATTAGACACATTACTGGAATATAGACAAGCTTTTGACTCCCTGAAGCTCAAAGCATCTTCTGGAATATTTGAGATGTGTCTAAGTGATCAAAGAGGAAGGGCAGGGCAAATCTAGAGAGCAATCGCATGTGCTTCTGTTCAGATGTGCTGCTGGAAAGGTGACTCCAGACATGGTCTATTTATTAAAGAGGTGTGGAAATATGTGAAAGATGAGGGAGATTAAAGGCACAGCCTGATCGAGAGAGTACTGACGATGCAAACAGAGTGGAAGGTCAATAGCTCTCCTCTTCCTATTAATGCACACCCTGAAAACTCCATATTTTGATCTCATGGGAAAACACTGACATGATATTTAAATTATTTCAGTTATTTTGTGTTAGTTGATGAGTTGTGCTCATACACGTGCCAAAATGTCTCAGTTCTTTAGGCAGAGCTCTGCAGTCCGACCATCAGTGCCCAGCGGTATCTCCAGAGGACGCAGTGTCTCTGAAGCACATGCCGGGGACTGGCCGCTGTCACAGAGGACCTGCTGGAGAGCAGAGCCCCTCGGAAGCTGCAGCTGCAGCCTGGGCAGAGGGTCCCAGGGCACCCACATTGGCACCATGCGCCCGTGTCCCTCTAACTGCATCCCACCCCAATTTTATCATCTCTTGCCTTTGCAAACAAATGCATTACAAAAAAATCCCCCAGACATCAGTATATTAAAACAAGAGAAATCAAGCAAGGAGGATAACACCAACAAAATGTTTGAAGCTTCAAGTTGCAAGAGGACAAGCACAAACCAAGGCTGGGTGGAGAATGGATCGAGAGCAGCCCAGAAAAGAACACGTTGCCCAGAGGAGTTTTGGAGGCTCCATCCCTGGAGGTGTTCAAGACCAGGTTGGATGGGGCTTTGAGCAAATGAAGCATGACACCTACAAACGCCCATTTCTCATGGAGGGTGCTGCTGAGAGCACCACCGGTTATTATTTGGTCACTGTCCGGCCAGAACTGAGCCATCTCCTTCCCGCTAACGCTACCAGGGGTGAAGGCGGTCAAGAAGAGAAGAGAGAGAATCCCAAAGCTCAAAAAGCTGCTGTGAAAACGAGGAATTTTTTACTCCTGGTATCCCAGGGGTGACTGTGGAAGAAAAGTGTTATAGAAACTTTTGTCCTGTGTCTCTGGGTTCATCTCCATGTCTCCCCAGGGGTTCCACCCCAGAATCATAGAATCATAGGATTGGAAGGGACCTCTGGAGATCGTCTAGTCCAACTCCCCTGCCAGAGCAGGGTCACCCAGAGCAGGGTCATCCAGAGCAGGTTGCACAGGAACGCGTCCAGGCAGGTTTGGAAGATCTCCAGAAATGGAGACTCCACCACCTCTCTGGGCAGCGTGTCCCAGTGCTCTGCCACCCTCAAAGTCAAGAAGTTCCTCCTCGTGTTTAGGGGAACTTCCTATGCTCAATTTATGCCCATTACCTCTTGTCCTGCCGCTGGGCACCACTGAAAAGAGCCTGGCCCCATCCTCCTGACACCCACCAAGTATTTGTAAGTGTTGATAAGGTCCCCCATCAGCCATCTTTTTTCCAGACTGAAAAGACCAAAATCCCTCAGCCTTTCTTCATAAGAGAGGTGTTCCAGTCCCCTCAGCATCTTGGTAGCCCTTTGCTGTCCCCTCTCCAGCAGTTCCCTGTCCTTCTTGAACCGGGGAGCCCAGAACTGGACACAGTGCTCCAGGTGCAGCCTCACCAAGGCAGAGTAGAGGGGAAGGATGACCTCCCTCCACCTTCTGGCCACACTCCTCTTGATGCATCCCAGGGTGGCATTGGCCTTCTTGGCCACCAGGGCACATTGCTGGCTCATGGTCATCCTGTTGTCCACCAGGACTCCCAGGTCTCTTTCCACAGAGCTGCTCTCCAGCAGGTCAGCCCCCAACCTGTCCTGGTGCATGGGGTTATTCCTCCCCAGGTGCAGCACCCTACACTTGCCCTGGTTGAATTTCATAAGGTTCCTCTTTGCCCAGATCTCCAGCCTGTCCAGGTCTCTCTGGATGGCGGCACAGCCTTCCGGTGTGTCAGCCACCCCCACCAGCTTTGTGTCATCAGCAAACTTGCTGAGGGTGCACTCTATCCCCTCATCCAGGTCATTGATGAAGATATTGAAGAGGACTGGGCCCAGTACTGACCCCTGGGGAACACCACTCGTCACTGACCTCCAACTAGACCCTGTGCCCCTAATCACGACCCTCTGAGCTCTGTCTTTCAACCAGTTATCTATCCACCTTTCTGTCCATTCATCTAACCCACTCTTCTTAAGCTTCTCTATGAGGATGCTGTAGGAAACCATGTCGAATGCCTTGCAGAAGTCAAGGTAGACCACATCTGCCGCCCTCCCCTCATCTATCCATCCAGTCATGCCATCATAGTGGGCTATCAGATTAGTCAGATATGATCTCCCCTTGGTGAATCCATGTTGAGTACTTCTGATAGCTGTCCTGGAGGTTTGGCAGCTCCGCCTGAAAACGGCTGCCAATCTTGAGGCACCTGAAATTGTAAGGAAGAGGAGGTGAGGAAGGCAAGTTGGGAACAGATACAGCATGATCAGGAGACACCTAGGAAGAAGAGAAATGTGAGGAGCTGCACTAAATAAGTTACGTCTTTCCCAGCAAAGCATGACTAGCTCTCCTCTAACAACTTCCACAGTCCCTTCCCAGCACCACCAGCATCACCGTGCTGCCCCAAGAGTTCTTTTGTGCCCCATTGGGCAAGAAAGTTTGTCCTTCTCTCAAAACCTGACCAAACTGGCGAGGATCACTCCCAGAGCAGCAGCGAGCTGCAAGAGCTGCGCTACTAAGCAAAAAGTGCATCGGAACGTTGTGTAGAACATGGGAGGCCGGCAACGCTCTTTATGACATAAGCACAGACAGTGCTTCGTTGGGCATTTTGTTGCGTTTCTGGCCAAAACGGGGGTATCCTCTGGCCAAAAGAAACCCACTGTTGACCTCAGCAGAATTGGCCAAATGAGAGGGAGAAAGTCAATGCCAACTGCGAGGGGCCTGCACAGCCCAGTTGCTGCACCAGCCTCCCACTTACTCCCCATCTGTGGTTCCCTCATCCCCATTTTTCCCAGCATTTGCTCTTATTCTGACTGCTGGGCCGCAACTCATGGCTGAATGCAGATTTTAGTGCTATCCTTCATCAGACAAAACCCAAAGTCCCCGGCCGTTCTGCCTGAAATACAGAAAAAAAAATGCTCAAGATGAAAATCATTCTGCTGAGACTATCCTTTAGCCTTCCTTGCCATCCTCATTCTCGTACACTACTAACTATTCCCTTGGGATTTCCAGGCTCCCCAAAATCCCCTGGAGTTAAGAGAATTTCTTCACGCACGAGAAATTCCCCATCCCAAGGGCTACCGGTCCCCTGGGCCCGACGCACGAGGCAGTAGCAACCCCTCAGGACAGGGCCCGACCTGTGGGAAAGCACAACATCAATGAACCCCAAACTTGGGAGATATTTAGTCCCCAAAGCAGCTGCAGCACATTGCTCAGTGAGGCGAGCTGCCACGACTGCCCTCAATGAAAATCTTTTGGGTGTGAGCTCCAGAGACCCATCTCTAACAGCGAGAAGTTCATTTGGGTGGACTCTTGGTCTCCCTTCCCTCCCACTGGCAACGAGACACCAATTATTTCCACTTGAGCGAGTGGTTCCCATTCTGCAGTTTTGGATTATTGCTGACCTGTGCACGAGCCCTGATACCCATCATCGAATTTAAAGTTAACCACGGCTCAGTAGGTAATCAAGCTTTACGTACTGTCTCTGTCACTAAGGATGGTTGTGGATAGTTGCTCAGTAGCTGTTAAGGAGAGAATCAAGGGGAATTGTTCAAAGGAACATCTGCAGCCTCATTATTTGTTATACCTGGCACACTAACAACTTCAATGAACATCTAATCAAGATGTTTCTACAAACAATGCCAACTTGGCAGTGAAAAATAAAGTCCAGGTGTCCTTTGGGGATTCACAACCGCTGCAGAGCCGGAGGCGGATGGCCCTGCTGTCCCTGTCGCAGGAATCCAACTGACAGCAGTTACCAAGGCCCTTTGGGAAGACTGCACTGGGTGTCACCTTCTCTGAAGAGGACCTGCTGCTTCCCTCTGGCTGCCATTAGCAGCAGAGCCCTCTGGTTCTCCAGCCCACGCTTTGCCCCCTTGGACGCAGGAGGGACCGGCTTTCAGCTGCTGCCTTAACAGCTGCCTTTGCTGTGCTCCTTTTCTGTCTCTCTTCCTACCGCATCCATCAGGATGGGCTTCTTCTCATTCCAGACGGAGCCCAAAGCCTCAGAGTACACTGCCATCCCTACTTACCCACCCTAGAATAAGGTAAAGAAATAACAATTAGCAAATAGGAACTCTACACACAGTGCGTATCTGGCCAGCCTATAAAGGTGTAACAGCTCATCCTAAAGCTCTGAAGGTATAGACCAGCCGAAACATTGATCCCATATCTACCTCCTGTATGATCTGTCCTGAAGGTCAAATCATCATTAACTTCGGAAGAGGGTGGAAGGTGAGGAGAAGTGGGCAGTAAACGATGAATGGTTGGGAAAAAGCAGCCAAGCAAGTGGCAAAGGAAGGAGCAGAGTTGTCCCAAGGCCAGCTCAGCCCAAGGAGCTTTGGCTGGCCCGCTCTTGAGGATGACAAGCCCTGGCCAGGTGAGCTCACAAGCAGTGGGTGGGTGCCGCATCACTGCCCCTTTGTGACAGGGGCCACCCCCAGACACACGGGGACGCACTGTGGCCCCTCAGCCACCACAGCCGGGGCACCTCCTGCAGCCACCAGCCGGCAGCTGTTGGGCTGCCCCAGGCACTGCTGGCCAAGGGCTGCTCATCTGCCCACAGAGCTCCCGCCTCTGCCTGGAGCCGCACCAGCCCCAGGAATAAAAACCTGCCCAGGGCTGTCAGCGAGCCCCTTCACAGCTTTGGCTGGCACAGTCGGGGGGCTGAGGACTTCTTTTCCACTCTTCCCAGGTACAGGACTGCGTCTGTGAGACTCCTGCAGCAAAGCACCTGGTGTCTGACAGGTTCATTTCCAATGAATTTAATCTACCCCCAAGATACAGCCACAGGCTGACTCTGAACTAGTGCTACCAAAGAACCACGTTGAGCAACTGCACTGGGTGCACCTTGGGTGGCTGCCAGGCCCCCACCCAGCTGCTCTCCCACCCTGCAGCTCCAAAAAACATTTGTGGGCGGCTTTTTAGCATCTGGTTTAACCCCACAACCTGCCTGGAGGGCAATGAGTGTTGCCTCTGCCCCAAGAAGGCAGCTGGTTGCTATTCCTGCCCTCCTTGAGCTCACCAGTTGGGCCCCTGCACCTCCTGCGTCCTCCAGTTTTCCCCACTCTTGCTCGGGGCACTGAGTTCCTCCTGCTCAGCTCAGGGTAGGGAGTTTTCCTCCTGCTCCACTTGGGGAGGCTTTCTTCTTTATATCCTTCCCTTGGAGCATCCAGTGTGGCCTCAGCCTTGCTTGGGTGGCTTCTTTTCATCGTGTCCCCCTCAGGACAGCTGGTTTTTCCCCTCTCTTGCCTGGGGAGGCTCCTTTTGCCCCCGCCCTACACCAGGTGCCTGGATTTACTCCTGCCCTGCTCAAGGTGGCTCTTTGTGCCTCTGCTGAAATCGGGGTGACTCGCTTTGCTCCTGCCCCACTTGGGGCATTTAATTTTTTCCCTCTCCGGCTCAGGGCATCTCCTTCTGCCCCTGCCCCCGCCCCGCTCGCAGGGGCCATTAATGTCCCGGCCACAGCAGGACCACTGGGGCTCCAGCGCCATTTCATGAAGAAGCTCCAGCTTCATGATGAAGAGGGTGTTCCCAACCACAGTCATGGGGCAGGTCATGAGAGAGAAGAGGACGAGAATTTTTCTGAAGGTTGAGAACATCTCTTACTAAAGGCATTTGCTTCTCTGTTAGGTGCTTAAAAATATCGTGAAGGACGTTCAGAGAGGTGAAACATGGAGGGTGTGTGCCTCTCACTGCATTCCTACTCCCTAGACGTGCTCTGTGCTCTGTGAGAGGTGAGAAGTGCCATCTCGTAGAGGGCAATGCCGCTCACGCCTGCAGAACCCTTTCGGATTGCACAGGGGAGATGCTCCACAGAGGTGCTTCTGTCACACCGTGTAATCAAAGGGACAGGCCATGAAGAGAGGGGAGGGTGAGGTAGCACACAGGCTGTTCCTGGAGACACACCCAGCACTGTCAGGGCGCTGGCAGGGCTGTTCAGAGACACGAGTCCTTCCCTGGCACGGGCAGAGGCCCTGCAGCAGACTCCATGGCCTCCTGTTGCCACTCCCAGAGGCCGGCAGCACCTCAGCCCCGCGCTGTGTCTCCCTGCTCGGCACCTCTCTGAGATGCCCCACGGCGTGAGGAATGGACACAGGGACCTGGGGTCAAGGAAGCCCATCCCAGTGCTGCATTCAGGGGGTTTCCCAGGGGACGTTACTCTCCGATGAAGGGACATGGCCTGTCCCACAGCACTTTCGGGCATTTCTAAGAACAGCTGCTGGTGTTTGTGCTCTCTCGGGTTCATGTCCCCACATGCACACGGTGTGCATGCCGAAATCTCCTCTGAACCATGCAAACAGGGACTTCTGACCTCGTTATTCGGTGTCTCTCCACAGGCAGACAAACATCCTCTCTGGGTTTGCGTAGGCGTCCAGTTCTGCAAATGGTGGTTTCAGGTGTCTGTTCTGTGACGATTGCCCTGGGACAGCTTCCCCGGGGTGTCCAGCAAACAAAGGCACAGACCAGACCCCGCTCTGCTGGTCCTTCAGTTCTGTCCCTGGAGGTGTGGCTGTGCAAGGACACTGTTGTGTGTGCCCTCACCCTGCACACGCACACTCTTTACCTCTTTACTGGGCATCCCTCACCAGGGCACGTTTGAAGGAACGCTCTTGACAGCAACTGTGGAAGAAGACCTGATCCTTCCTGCGCTGCCCTGAGCAGATCCCCTTTCATGGTGGAAACTCTGTTATGCAGACGAGCTTTTTCTCAGAGGTGCCCATTGCTTCTCCCTGCCTGTGATCACAGAGCTGCTACACAGCAGCACCATGACCAAGCTGCCAGAGCACTCAGGCCTTAGATCAACACAGGGGCTCAGAAGGCGAGTGTGGAAGTGAAAATAGAGCAGCCCCGGAAAGAACAAGTGCTGGTGCTCTGCAAGTACTGGGATTCTTTCTCCTCCTCCTCGGCGCTCAGGCTCTACCCCTGCAGCTCCAGAAAAGGCCTGAGAAGAAGGATTTTGGGCATGACTCTGTGAGTCTCAGAAATTTGGATAGATAGGTAGTAAAAAAAAAAAATCTCAAATAATGACATTTATTTGAGGACAAAAGTATATAATTTAAAAAAAAAAAAAAGGCAAGAAAAAGCCAAAACCCTCAACCAAACCTAACACACAGTTACCTAACCCCTAACCAAACCTACAGAAGACAGGCTTGGCGTATAATGAATTACGTTATGAGTGATTTGCAGGAGACAGTTTATTGCTGCAGAAAATAACCTGGTCATTAATTTCCAGAGGGCATCCTTGAGCTCCTGGTTCCTCATGCTGTAGATGAGGGGGTTCACGGCTGGAGGCACCACGGAGTACAGCACAGCCACCACCAGATCCAGGGATGGGGAGGAGATGGAGGGGGGCTTCAGGTAGGCAAACATGGCAGTGCTGACAAACAGGGAGACCACGGCCAGGTGAGGGAGGCACGTGGAGAAGGCTTTGTGCCGTCCCTGCTCAGAGGGGATCCTCAGCACGGCCTTGAAGATCTGCACATAGGACAGCACGATGAAAACAAAACAACCGAAGCCTAAACAGACACTAACCACAAGAAGCCCAGCTTTCCTGAGGTAGGAGTGTGAGCAGGAGAGCTTGAGGATCTGGGGGATTTCACAGAAGAACTGGTCCAGGGCATTGCCCTGGCAGAGGGGCAGGGAAAATGTATTGGCCGTGTGCAGGAGAGCATAGAGAAACCCACTGCCCCAGGCAGCTGCTGCCATGTGGACACAAGCTCTGCTGCCCAGGAGGGTCCCGTAGTGCAGGGGTTTGCAGATGGCAACGTAGCGGTCATAGGCCATAATGGTGAGAAGATAAAACTCTGCTGCAGCACTGAATAAGAAAGAAAAAACCTGTGCAGCACATCCCCAGTAGGAAATGGCCCTGGTACCCAAGAGGGAATTGGCCATGGATTTGGGAAGAGTAGCAGAGATGGAGCCCAGGTCAAGAACAGAGAGGTTGAGGAGGAAGAAGTACATGGGGGTGTGGAGGCGGTGGTCACAGGCGATGGCGGTGATGATGAGGCCGTTGGCCAGGAGGGCAGCCAGGTAGATGCCCAGGAAGAGCCCGAAGTGCAAGAGCTGCAGCTCCCGTGTGTCTGCGAACGCCAGGAGGAGGAACTGGGTGATGGAGCTGCTGTTGGACATCTGCTCTTTCTTAGCATGGGGGCCTTGTCCAAAGGAGGAAAAAAACAGAAAAAAAATTAGGACAGATGCCTTATAGCAAAGACAGTCTCCTTTTCTGTGTGTTTTTGATTTTCTACCATCACGTCCGGTAACTGTTCTTTTTAGGGGAAGAAATCCTCATTTTTATGACTGAAAATGTGGAAAATGTGGAGTCTTAAGACAGGACAGGACACAGGGCTCTAATCTCTGTGGTTTAGTGCAAAGCCAGGAGAGCTGCAGTGTCCATCAGTCTTTTTTCCGTCTGCCCTGTGCTTCTGCTTGTGCTGCCTTGAAGATGACTTCACACACAAATTCCTCTTAAAAAATAAACCCAAACAAATAACTGAACTCATATGGGAACAGCGGAGCACTGTTTGAACGGACAAATATACAAATTCTTCTCTTTCCCAAACCAGAGTTAAAGCTGTGATGGAGAGAGCAGGACACAACCCCTCACAGAGACAATCAAAGGACTCTGCGAGGACAGTGCCGACCCCCAGGGAAAGGCTCAGCCCTCCCTAGGATCCCACAGGAGAGCTCTGCCTTTCTGGGGGCAGCTGGCAAGCCCAGCAGGACAGGCAAAGCAGAGAGTCTGGGGTCCAAGAAATGAGATGTTCTGAGGGGAGAGTCAGCTCATTGCCCAGCAGAGAATGGCCAGAAGACGTCTCCAGTGAAGGACCAACAGAGAGATGCCTGAACGCCCCCTCCCCAGTGCGTGCTGGCAGTTTCCCCCAGCCCTTGCCCATGTCTCTGCTGCCTGGAGCTGCCCCTGCCAGGAGCTGCTGCTCTGTGCCCACGTCTCCTCCCTGTCCCTGCTCCCACAGCCCATCCCACCCGCTGGGGGCTCAGCTCTGCCCTGCAGACCCCTCCTGGCAGCAGGGCACTGCCCAGGGCCATCTCCCTCTTTGTGGCTCCTCAGGAGGAGAGGAGAGAAAGCCTGATGCTGGAAGCAAAGGTGCTGCTGGTGCTGTGTGTAGGGAGAGGAGGGGCTGAAGGCACTTTGTGAGCTTTCTGGCAGATCTGCTGATCCCTCAGTGGAACAGTGACAGCTCCTTTCCCTCAGGAGACAGCTGAGAGCACAGACCCTGCAATGTCTTCATCTTCCAGGCAGCCCCTGCCTTGTCTTTCCTCTGTAAATGCTGCCTCTGCCAGTGCTCTGGGGGAGATCTGCAGCTGTGGGCAGCCCTGACCCACACAGCACACACTCGAAAAAGAGCCAAAGGACCCTGCCCTGAGGGGAGTCTCTCCTTTTCCCCACAGCTTCTCCCCACAGACGCTCGGGGGGGAACTCCTTGGGCAGGCTGAGAGCTGACCCTGGCAAGCAGCAGAGTCCCTGCCCCGGCACACAGAGCCCTGGGCTGCAGGGACCCTGCTCTCAAGGACAGCCCTGGGCACCCCTGCCTGCACACCCACCTGTCTTCAAAACCCTGCCACAGTCCCTCGCAGAAGGCAGCCCTCCTTCCTTGTCGCTGCCATGGTGCAGCAGGGCATCCCTGCTCGGAAGCACGGCCTCCTTCTCCACACCAGAGAAGCCAGGAGAGAACGAGCTCAGAACTCTCCTCCCACTCCCAGCTGCCTTTATCCTCTCTGTGCCTGGCTCCTCTCGGGTGCCTGCAGGCAGTGCCCTCAGCCCTGCTGCGCTTGGCAGAGGAGCTGCTCCTGGGCAGAGCTGTCTCTCTGCAGCGCTGCCCGCTTGCCATCAGCTCCCTCCATGCCAGGAGCCCAGCCCAGCTCAGCAGCAGAGGACCAGCCCAAGGCAGCCCTTTCTCTGCCCCCTCGGGGCTCCCTCCAGGTGTCCCTGGGGCTCCAGGGGAACCTGCTGGGAAACAGGATGAAGTCACCACTGATGTTCCCTCCCTCAGCTGGGCAGAGACACTTCTTTCCTGCAGTTGCATTTCTCAATTAGACAGATATAAGTCCAAGAATACCTTTTCTGTTTCATTCTTTAATAGGACACCCAGACAGTGCTGGGGAAGAATCTGCTTTAACTGTTCTGAGAAAAGCGATTCAGCCAAGTCATTGGAGGGTCCTCATCCTGGGCTTGTAGGCCTCTGGGCTAAAAGAGGAGCATGCCACAAACCCAGTGGAGGTGGGATTCCTCTTGTCTCACTTCAGATGTGCCCAGAATAGGCTCCTGTATGTGAGCTCCTTGTCTCAGCTCCCTTGCTAAGGAATGGGGATGGAGGGCAGGAGTCAGATGTGCTGACACAGGCACCTGGGGACACATTTGGTGCCAGAGGTGACCAAGATGCATGCTGGTCACCGCAAGCTCTAATGCAACAGTTCATAGAGACAGGGCAGTATCTGGGGGCATCTTCTTGGAGGCTGGTCAGAAAATATTTCGGCCAGCTTCGATGAGAGGAGACGACCACACATAGGACAAGTGAACCTGTAACTCTTCCTTATGTCCAGGGCAGCCCATGGAGGGACTCAGCTGACCAAACGGAGTCATGTGGCACAGGGAAAGACAAGTCTCTCTCATTGTGGTAATTGTCTTATGTGCCTAACTTTATTCAGGGCAGCTGAATCTTACTTAATTGACACATTCAGGCCTGTGGTGCTGTGGGAGGTGCCAGGGCTCTCCAGCACAACTGCACGCAGCTGACATGGACAGCACAGGTCCTGTACAGGAGCCCCGACCCCATCCAGACTAGCTGTGGGACAGGCATCCCCCAGGGCATCTCAGAGAGAGGCGCTGCCTTTGGGCCACTGACTGAATCCCACCACTGCAGTGACGCAAGGGCTGTCCCTTCTCTTTACGGTAGATGCCGGGCAGGGCATGAATACCAAGCACATCACACCAGGGTCTCCACACGTGTTCCTTCACTCTCACACTCTGCTGGTTCTTCTCTCCTCCAGAGTTTAACCATCCCCTTGATGATACAGTCATGGATCAGGCCAATGATTTTCACCGTGGACCTCAATCACAGGATTTCCACACTCAAGGACATTGTCAACATCATCTCTTTCTTCCTGAGATCAGCTTCCCCTCCAGCACAGGCCCTCAGGGCTGCAGAGACACAACAGACAGCAAAGCCCTCTCCTGCTCAGACTGACTGCTGAGCTCTGTTTCTCTCTGGCCCGTCGGAAAGCAGGGTTTGTTCTCTTTGAGAGAACCTCATTTCTTCTTCACACGACTATCTCCCATCCACTCCAGCATGTCTCTGCTCTGAAGCAAAGCCTTTGAACAACTGAGGTCTTGAGGTCTTGGAAGAAGGTTTTCCCACTGCAATTATGCTCTCAGCCCAAATGTGCCACAGCTGAGGTGCTGCAGCCCAGACATGCCCCTGATGCCCTCAGCCTGGGCAACAGAGAGGAGGAGCTGGAGCTGTGTGTGCAACCTCTTCCTTCCACTTGGAGGGAAGAACAGCTGAGGGGTGTTGGGACAGCTCACATGCCTGGGCTGCTGTGATGGGTGGGCTCAGGAGATCAGGAGGCCAGGAAGGTCAGGAGGGGTTTGCCCTCAGTGTGAAGGATCTGCTGAGATGTGTGGAGCTCCTCTATGGAATGAATGAGTTGGGTGAGCCCCTGTGGGTGAGTGTCAGAGGAGAGACTAATAAGGGTGACATTGTGGTGGGAGACGAAGAACCTATTGAAGTCCCCTTGTAGACTTTAATTGTCCTGGCTTTCAGTGGAGGGGGACCACAGCAGCATGCAAACAGTCCTGGATGTTTCTGGAAGGTCTTGGTCAAGGCACAGCTTGGGACACAACTCTTTATAGCACAGCTGCCAGTGTGGTCTACAATGGTGACACCCATCTGCAGCTGTTCCTCTCAAAGAAGGAAGAGCTGGCCATGGATGTGAAAACCAGTGTCAGCCTTGTTTTTCATGACCATGAACTCGTGGGGTCTCACCTGGGAAATAGTGGCGTCTCCCCATGGGGAAGCTCCATAGGAAAAGGAAGCATATGAGAGGTAATGAAGAATTAGAGGAGGAATTGAGAAATAAGGGAGGTTTTAGAAAAGCCAGAGCTCCCCTGGACTTCAAGGGCACAAGGATGGGGAGTTACAGAACAGTTAATGAAGTTGAGGAACAGTTAAGGAAGTAAATGAAAATTATTGACCACCACAGAAGTGCGTCACCAGTGTTGAGTAGAGAGGAAGGATCGCTTCCCACGACCTGCTGGCACCGCTCTCCCTAACGCACCCAGGAGGCTGTCGGCCTGCTTTGCTGCAAGGGCACACTGCTGGCTCTCGGTCAGCTGCTTGTCTATCAGAACACAAAGGTCCTTCTATGCCAAAGTGTTGAGAAGCTCTCAGTCACTCAGCCCCCAACCTGTACTGGTGCAGGGGACTATCTCTCCCTGGGTCCAGGGCTTGCTTTTCCCTTTGCTGAACTTCGTGAGGACCTTCTCTGCCCAGTTTTGGGCATGCCAATAATTATCACAGTCTGCCTGAATCAAAGGATGTCAACACAATGGATATTTTCAACTAGTGGAAATGTTGTTTTTTCATGAAAAAAGCAGTGCTAGCCTTGGCTGTTGTGACCATGAAATAGTGGGGTCTCACCTCCCAAGGAGAAGGAGAATAGAAGAATGCAGATGACAGACCTCAGAGGAGCAGACTTTGGCCTAGTCTTCTGACATTTTTGGGGGGAGCCCATGTGAGCAGCACAGAAGGGCAGCAGAGGGTCTGCAGTACAGTGGTCTGCAAGGACAGTGTCTTTCAAGTACGAGAGTGTGCTCATACCCATAGTCAGGACAACAAGCAGAGCTGTTATAAGAAGAGCTGGGGGAAACCAGACACTCATGGGGAAGCCCCAGAGAAAAAAGGAAGCATGAAGAGGTGGCTGCAAGGATGAAAACAAAGGAGGAATTGAGGAATATGGTTGGTTTTAGAAAAGCCAAAGCTCCCGTAGAGTTGACACTTGCAAGGGATTTGAGAGGCACAACAATGAACAGTTACTCCTTCAGGAACAGCTAAAGAATAAACAAAGATAATGTGTGGTCATGGCTGAATTTGCAGAGAGTAGGTGTAGATAGGTACGAGGTACTCTTGGCCTGCGTCTTCACCAGCAAGGTCTCCCGGTTCCATGTGCCTAAGAGGCAGAACCCCATGCGAAATCCAGCAGTGGAGGCAGATCAAGTCAGGGGCTACATAGGTAAGGTCAACCTTTGGTCGTCCATTGGACCAGACAGGATGAATCCAAGGATGTTGAGAGACCAGGCTGATGTCAGAGCAGGGCTGCTCTGATCCGTTTTGGATCACTTTGCGTGGCTGGGCAGCAGCTCTGTGGAAATGGCCCTGCGGCTCCTTGAGTTTTATCACGACAAACAAGAGCCAGCAGCAAAGGCCGCCAACAGCATCTGAGGCTGTATGAGCAGGAGCACAGCCAGGAGAAGTGATTGTCCTGCTCTGCTCAGCACCTTTTACACCACACCCTGCCCAGTGACAGTGAGCCAATGGCCAACAGGAGCCAGCTCACTGGAGGGCCACTAAGGTGGTAGCCCTTCCATTGTCCTTCAAGTGTGTGTGTGATTTCCCTAACAACAGCAGCATATACCACAACAAAAAAACATTAAAGCAACTACATCATTGATCGGCCTAAATATAAATACCTGCCCTGGAGCAGTCTACATCTGTGGTAGCCCCTCTGGGCAATGACAATGGAATCAAAGAATCAGCATCGCAGAACAGTAGGGGTTGGAAGGTTTGAAGAGGTAAGGTCTGTTCAGAGGATGTTTAGACTTCTGTGACACTGACTGTGAAAACATTCATGAGAGGCCTTTACCCTATTTACAGCCACTAACCTGAAGCCCTACCACCACCTCTAAGTGAAGGTAGTAGGGTAGCAAACACCGAGGGAGATGGGCAAGACAAATTGTAGCAGGGCTGAGTAGAGAGGAAGGATCACCTCCACCGACCTGCTGGCAGTGCTCTTCCTAGTGCAGCCCAGAAAGCCTATGGCCACCTTTGCTGCAGAGGTGCAAAGCCTGGAGAAGAGAAGGCTTTGGGGAGACCTAATATCAGCCTTTCCACATCTTCTTGGCTGTCACCATGACAAAGGCTCTTCACTGTTGTGTTTGATGGGAGCATGAGGGCCAATGGCATCAGCTGAAACAAATGAGCAAAACTTTCTCCCTGTCAAGACAGTCAAACACTGGAGAAGATTTCCCAGAGAGCTTGTGTCATCTCCATTCTTGGAGCTTTTCAAGCCCAAAATGAAGGAAGCCCTGAGCAACCTGGTCTGACCCCGTAGCTGACCCTGCTGTGGGCAGGAGGGTGGCCTAGAGATCTCCTCAGCTTCCTTCCAGCATGAACGATTCTGCGTTTCAATCCACCATCTTTCCTTCATGAGGGGAGGGAAATCAGTCAGGTTCCTGGTGACCGTGGAAGTCAACCAGAAAGTGTGGTCAGACGATCAGGGACTTTCTTGTCGCACTCCAGGCATGGTTGCTCAGATGCAGGGCTGCTTGGCAGGTCCCCCCAAACAGCCCTGATCCTTTCCATTGTTTCACCATTTCTTTTTCCCTCTTTTCCCACTCACAGGTTCCTCCCCTTGACCATCCCTGTACCCTCCCATGCAAATAGCCCACCTCTATTTACCCTTTCCTCCGTGGTCCTAGTTTGGCTTCCTTTGTACTTTCATTTCATGTTTCCGAGCTTCTCACCATGGGAATGTGTACCTTGGTGAACAATGGCATTGATCAAGTGCCTCCTTTGATTATCTGTAGTGTCCTGCCATTCCTCATGCTGTTATCTTGTCAGAGGCAGCACATGTCAGGGAGAGCCATCTGCAGGCACACATGAACGACTGGCCCAATGGAGCTTCATTCCTGGGGGACCCTGATAAACTCTGGGACTCAGCAAATGGAAAACTCACACAGTTTTACAAGGAGAAGTGGTCAGACCTTTCCTGGGGGCAGGATCACCCCACAGGTGAGGGCATGCTGTGACCTGACTGGCCGAGGACTGACCCCGAGGAGAAGGGCCTGGGCATTACGAGGGATGCAACTTTAGCCAGTGGTACATGCGGACGGTGAACTGGACTAGCTGCACACAGGGCTGCATTAGGGGGCACACGGCCACCCAGACAAGGCATTTATCATCCCCCTTGACCCAGCATTGTTGTGGCCACATCTGGTCTAGTGTGTCTGTGTGTGGGGCTCTCTGTTCTGAAGGAAGGAGGAGGAAGTGGAGAAGCTCCAAAGGACATTGGCCAGGATGGCGTTTGAGGCCTTTGTGGAGAAGCTGAGGGAGCTGGGCTTCTGTACCTTTTGAAGTGGACGCCCGGGGCTCTCTAGCAGTAGCCTGCACCTGCTTGAAGGGTGGCTTCAGAGGCGGTGGAGCTTTTCTTGGTAGTAGGAAGAGAAGGAGACCTCAAGAAACTGCAGCTTGGAAGGTTTGGACTGCATGTGAGGAAAAAGAAATCTCACCCAAAGGGTTGCACTGTGGTGCAAGAGGTCACCCAGAGGGAGTCTTGATCAGCCCATGGCTTTGTGTTTCAAGGAACAGCCGGTGAGAGTGGAGAGACATCAGAAAAGATATGGAAATGCCGGGGTGAGAGCGATGTGGGAAAGCACGACAGGTGCCTGCAGCCTACAAGGAAAGAGGCGCAGGCATGGGACAGTGATGGTCAGCCTGCAGCAGAGATGGTGTAGGGCTCTGGCCAGGCTAAAAAGCCCAACAGCACCAAGGTCTTTGTCCCCTTGGCTATGGCACTTGCCTCTGCCACCAAGGCCTACCAGAAGAAACTTTATTTTGAGGCTCTGGGCTTGGTTTCTGCTTCACGGTTGCATGGGGAAGCTGGGAGGTGTTGCACAGTCTCCCTACCCTTGGCCTTGCTCACCCTCACACCCCACTGCCCCCAGGAAGAGCCCTGAGCCACACCTGAGGGGCAGGATCTGCCTTCCCAGGGCCTGAGGGTCAGGTTTGGCCCTTCTGCTTCATCAAACAAAGCAACAGCTTTACAGCCACCTGCACTGTGCCTTTGCCTTCCTGCAATCACAGCCTCCAGCTATCTCCTCTAACGAGTCCATGGGGAGACTTTGTCAGTAGTGGCCCTCACTGGGGCCCATTAATGCTTCCAGGTACTTTGAGTTTTGCCTCTGACTTCTTGAACAGTTTTTTCAATCATCTCTCAGTATCTGAGGTTCGTGGACACAGAGCTAAATACGCCACGGGGCTCATTAAAGTACAGAAAGCCCTAACAAGCTATTTCTCTTCCTTCAATTTCCTTCAAGTCTTCAAGACATCTACAGTGAATTGGAGTTTTTTCATAGTGTAGTTAAGAAGGAAGATTTCAAAGAGAACCTAATATTTCTTCTTCTTCTTCTTATTATTATTTTTAAGGGTTTTTTTTTAATTTACCTTTCAGTTTACAGAAGAGGTGATAGTAGTTTTCTGCAATTGATATTGATCCAGAGGGTCTCCTCAGGAGGTCTGGATGTTTAGGAAAAGCAGTCCCTTGAGGTGACATTGTATGGACATCCTTGCTCCTCACCCCCACAACCCCACCATCTCTGTCATTGGCCAACCAGGATTTACATCAGTTTCCTTCCATCAGACTTCTCCACTGATCTCTGCAGCTGGATGTTACAGCTCCATTGCACCAGCTCCTACCCGATCTCCCTAGAGACCTGGCTGCACCCAGGCACAGAAGGATTTTTCCCCTTTGCAAGCAAAGCAAAGTAAAGAATAATCATGTTTGAGAAACACTAAAACACCCTCTGCAGCCATATGCTAAGTACAAGCTGCCTCTAATGAGGTTGCTTTTCTACAAGGGATAATCTTATGAGAAATAGGTACAAACAGATAGGTATAAAGACTTAGTTCTTCTGAAAACTCTTTCTTAGGGGAACCTGCAAATTTGCATAGAGCTTACAACAAAGCAGCTTCTCTTCAGGCCCTGCATCATCAAACCTGCAGCTAGCGTATGCGATAGTGAGTGAAGAAATAGAAGATAAGCGGGTGAAGCGTATCCAGGGGAAGAAGGCCTTATTGTGGCTTGGCACACAGGTTGTCCTCAGGGTGGTGCCTATAATGTAGGCATAAACCACAGTAGTCAGGGTGAATGAGCTCAACAACACAGCAGAGGAGAGAGCAACACTCCTGTTCCATAGTAGCCAGTGCCCACGCAGGCTGCTCTCAGCCAAGGATGATGCCGCAGGAGAAGGAGTCACTACTTTGGGCACAGAGGGTCTAATGGCATACGAGATGGTGGGGCTGAGCACAAGTAGAGTTATCATTCCCCAGCAGCTAAAGATGAGGATGGAGCACAACCAGGAGTTCATAAGGACAGCGCAGTATGAGGGGTTACAAATGACCCTGCAGCAATTGAAACGCATCACAATACAAAGGTTAAACTCATCTGTGCCCAGGAAGTCAGAGCAGAAGGTCTAGGACTTGTAAGCAGCCCCAGAAGCACCTTAACCTCCAACATGGGACTGCCAAACACGTTAGGGGTGATGACCAAAGTGAACCAACTATCCAAGAAGGACAAGGTGCTGAGGATGGGATACGTGGGGGCGTTATTGGTGGTGGAGCCAAATGATGGCAATGGTGACTGCATTCCCCATGACAGTGAGCAGATCAACCACCAGCAGCAGTGTAAAAGGAGGATTTTCAACGCTTGAATGACTGAGATGGTCTTTAGGAGAGATATAGTAGAACTGTGAGGATCCATTTTGGTACCCGGTCCGTTGAAGGTGTGACAAGAGCAACTAATATCATGCTTGGGGAAATTCATCTTGTTACATTTGTCGACCTTCCTTCCCTTTTGTCAGGCTTCCTCTTCCTTCTTGAAATGGGAGACCAGAATTGTGCTCTGTAGGGATTCTGCTTTTCTCTGTGACTTCACCCAATGACATGAAAAGTACTGATCCAACCCACTTCTCTTCAGAAAAAGAAAATGCCTCTCCTGCCTGGCTGGTTTGCATGGGTATTCTGGACTGCCAGCTGGGAACTGATATTTCTGGCAAAAGCTGTGTGAATGATGTTCCATTTCTAACGGGATGTAGCTGGGCATCAAGCCCGTGCCGGTGTGCAACCAGAGCACTTAGGTCATTAATCCCCTGGCTGGTCCAGGCACTCTCCCATGCACATCCACGAGAGGAGAGACTGGTCTGAGGCAGTGGATTGACTTGAAACCAAGGGATTGAGCTCAGTCAACCCCCTTCAAAATTAACCACCTCCAAGATTAGCCAAAATGAGTCACCTTCAAAATTAACTGGTGGACTTGGCAGTGTTAGGTTAAGAGTTGGACTTGACGATCTTAAGGGCCTTTTCCAGCCTAAAGGATTCTATGATTTTATGATCATTTTGGAAGCATCTCTTCTACAGACGCACAGAGCCATTGCAATGGTCTCCTTCCAGTTTCCCTTTAAGCCTTCTCTTGACTAGGATGCCTACAGCACCATAATCTGTATGTTACTTGTAATACTGAAATTAAGGCACTCAGTTAAGTTCCTGAGTTTGTAGTCACGGAAAACTCCTCTTGAGTCTAAAGGAAAACAGAATCAGCAACAAAGCTGTTTGGCAACAAAACAGGAAAAGAGAGCAAAGGGGACAAAGGCACTGTGTAAGTGTAAACAGGTTTCCAGTCGGCAGGCTGCTCTGATGGAGCCCTGCACGAGCCTGTGCCCGGTTCTCATTAGAGCCTCTTCCCAACTGCCCTCTGTGCGGGTGCATTCTCCCATGGGAATGCAGTGAGCTTCAAGCTGGAACCATGGGTGAGTAGGTGGTCAGTGGCCAGCCCAGCCCACAGCACAACAGTAGGCTACGGGGTCTGTGTTCAGCAACGGGAGCAGGGCTGCAAACACCCTGCACTCCCATGCCTGGGTACCTGCCATGGGGAGACCATGAGGATCACGGCCCAGGCGCTGGAGAGAATTAGTGCCTAAGGCAGACCTGGGTCTCCTCCTAGAGAGACTGATGGGCTGGAGGAGGCTGACTGGCTCCCTCCCGCCCACTGGCAGCACAAGACTCACGGGGTCCTGCTGACCGTAGGCCTCGATGCTGCAAGAGCCGAGGAACTCATGGAGGAACAGTGTGGGGCAACTGGGCAAAACAGGCTCTAAGTCCTTGTCCGGCCTGGCTCTCCAGACTGTACCCGCACAGGCTGATCAGGATATACTTCTTCAGCTGCTGCCGCCATTGGGTGGGCACCAGTGAGAACCCACAGCTTCCTTCAGTCAGGGAAGCAGTCTCTGGAAGCAAGCGGTGCTGTAGAGGAAAAAGGTGGCTGAGGTTTCTGGGAGTCCCTCTCCGAACCCAAGTGTGAAAGGAACGCTGTTGTTTTTGACAGAAGAGTTCACCTGGAGTCAAAGTGTGGCTCAGATCTTAAGTAGAGCCAAGGGTAAGTGTGAAATGGAAGAGGATGATTTTTAAGGACCATTCCAACCACAGCCATTCTGGGATTCTGGAATTCGAGGATTAAAATAAACCACTCCTCAACTGTGTGCCAAGTACAGTCTGCCACCAATGAGGTTCACCTTCCACAAGGCAGAACCATGCAAGAAATCTTTTACACAGAAAGCAAACTAAAAAGTAACCACAATTAAAGAGTTGGCTACAGCCAGAATTAGACACATTACTGGAATATAGACAAGCTTTTGACTCCCTGAAGCTCAAAGCATCTTCTGGAATATTTGAGATGTGTCTAAGTGATCAAAGAGGAAGGGCAGGGCAAATCTAGAGAGCAATCGCATGTGCTTCTGTTCAGATGTGCTGCTGGAAAGGTGACTCCAGACATGGTCTATTTATTAAAGAGGTGTGGAAATATGTGAAAGATGAGGGAGATTAAAGGCACAGCCTGATCGAGAGAGTACTGACGATGCAAACAGAGTGGAAGGTCAATAGCTCTCCTCTTCCTATTAATGCACACCCTGAAAACTCCATATTTTGATCTCATGGGAAAACACTGACATGATATTTAAATTATTTCAGTTATTTTGTGTTAGTTGATGAGTTGTGCTCATACACGTGCCAAAATGTCTCAGTTCTTTAGGCAGAGCTCTGCAGTCCGACCATCAGTGCCCAGCGGTATCTCCAGAGGACGCAGTGTCTCTGAAGCACATGCCGGGGACTGGCCGCTGTCACAGAGGACCTGCTGGAGAGCAGAGCCCCTCGGAAGCTGCAGCTGCAGCCTGGGCAGAGGGTCCCAGGGCACCCACATTGGCACCATGCGCCCGTGTCCCTCTAACTGCATCCCACCCCAATTTTATCATCTCTTGCCTTTGCAAACAAATGCATTACAAAAAAATCCCCCAGACATCAGTATATTAAAACAAGAGAAATCAAGCAAGGAGGATAACACCAACAAAATGTTTGAAGCTTCAAGTTGCAAGAGGACAAGCACAAACCAAGGCTGGGTGGAGAATGGATCGAGAGCAGCCCAGAAAAGAACACGTTGCCCAGAGGAGTTTTGGAGGCTCCATCCCTGGAGGTGTTCAAGACCAGGTTGGATGGGGCTTTGAGCAAATGAAGCATGACACCTACAAACGCCCATTTCTCATGGAGGGTGCTGCTGAGAGCACCACCGGTTATTATTTGGTCACTGTCCGGCCAGAACTGAGCCATCTCCTTCCCGCTAACGCTACCAGGGGTGAAGGCGGTCAAGAAGAGAAGAGAGAGAATCCCAAAGCTCAAAAAGCTGCTGTGAAAACGAGGAATTTTTTACTCCTGGTATCCCAGGGGTGACTGTGGAAGAAAAGTGTTATAGAAACTTTTGTCCTGTGTCTCTGGGTTCATCTCCATGTCTCCCCAGGGGTTCCACCCCAGAATCATAGAATCATAGGATTGGAAGGGACCTCTGGAGATCGTCTAGTCCAACTCCCCTGCCAGAGCAGGGTCACCCAGAGCAGGGTCATCCAGAGCAGGTTGCACAGGAACGCGTCCAGGCAGGTTTGGAAGATCTCCAGAAATGGAGACTCCACCACCTCTCTGGGCAGCGTGTCCCAGTGCTCTGCCACCCTCAAAGTCAAGAAGTTCCTCCTCGTGTTTAGGGGAACTTCCTATGCTCAATTTATGCCCATTACCTCTTGTCCTGCCGCTGGGCACCACTGAAAAGAGCCTGGCCCCATCCTCCTGACACCCACCAAGTATTTGTAAGTGTTGATAAGGTCCCCCATCAGCCATCTTTTTTCCAGACTGAAAAGACCAAAATCCCTCAGCCTTTCTTCATAAGAGAGGTGTTCCAGTCCCCTCAGCATCTTGGTAGCCCTTTGCTGTCCCCTCTCCAGCAGTTCCCTGTCCTTCTTGAACCGGGGAGCCCAGAACTGGACACAGTGCTCCAGGTGCAGCCTCACCAAGGCAGAGTAGAGGGGAAGGATGACCTCCCTCCACCTTCTGGCCACACTCCTCTTGATGCATCCCAGGGTGGCATTGGCCTTCTTGGCCACCAGGGCACATTGCTGGCTCATGGTCATCCTGTTGTCCACCAGGACTCCCAGGTCTCTTTCCACAGAGCTGCTCTCCAGCAGGTCAGCCCCCAACCTGTCCTGGTGCATGGGGTTATTCCTCCCCAGGTGCAGCACCCTACACTTGCCCTGGTTGAATTTCATAAGGTTCCTCTTTGCCCAGATCTCCAGCCTGTCCAGGTCTCTCTGGATGGCGGCACAGCCTTCCGGTGTGTCAGCCACCCCCACCAGCTTTGTGTCATCAGCAAACTTGCTGAGGGTGCACTCTATCCCCTCATCCAGGTCATTGATGAAGATATTGAAGAGGACTGGGCCCAGTACTGACCCCTGGGGAACACCACTCGTCACTGACCTCCAACTAGACCCTGTGCCCCTAATCACGACCCTCTGAGCTCTGTCTTTCAACCAGTTATCTATCCACCTTTCTGTCCATTCATCTAACCCACTCTTCTTAAGCTTCTCTATGAGGATGCTGTAGGAAACCATGTCGAATGCCTTGCAGAAGTCAAGGTAGACCACATCTGCCGCCCTCCCCTCATCTATCCATCCAGTCATGCCATCATAGTGGGCTATCAGATTAGTCAGATATGATCTCCCCTTGGTGAATCCATGTTGAGTACTTCTGATAGCTGTCCTGGAGGTTTGGCAGCTCCGCCTGAAAACGGCTGCCAATCTTGAGGCACCTGAAATTGTAAGGAAGAGGAGGTGAGGAAGGCAAGTTGGGAACAGATACAGCATGATCAGGAGACACCTAGGAAGAAGAGAAATGTGAGGAGCTGCACTAAATAAGTTACGTCTTTCCCAGCAAAGCATGACTAGCTCTCCTCTAACAACTTCCACAGTCCCTTCCCAGCACCACCAGCATCACCGTGCTGCCCCAAGAGTTCTTTTGTGCCCCATTGGGCAAGAAAGTTTGTCCTTCTCTCAAAACCTGACCAAACTGGCGAGGATCACTCCCAGAGCAGCAGCGAGCTGCAAGAGCTGCGCTACTAAGCAAAAAGTGCATCGGAACGTTGTGTAGAACATGGGAGGCCGGCAACGCTCTTTATGACATAAGCACAGACAGTGCTTCGTTGGGCATTTTGTTGCGTTTCTGGCCAAAACGGGGGTATCCTCTGGCCAAAAGAAACCCACTGTTGACCTCAGCAGAATTGGCCAAATGAGAGGGAGAAAGTCAATGCCAACTGCGAGGGGCCTGCACAGCCCAGTTGCTGCACCAGCCTCCCACTTACTCCCCATCTGTGGTTCCCTCATCCCCATTTTTCCCAGCATTTGCTCTTATTCTGACTGCTGGGCCGCAACTCATGGCTGAATGCAGATTTTAGTGCTATCCTTCATCAGACAAAACCCAAAGTCCCCGGCCGTTCTGCCTGAAATACAGAAAAAAAAATGCTCAAGATGAAAATCATTCTGCTGAGACTATCCTTTAGCCTTCCTTGCCATCCTCATTCTCGTACACTACTAACTATTCCCTTGGGATTTCCAGGCTCCCCAAAATCCCCTGGAGTTAAGAGAATTTCTTCACGCACGAGAAATTCCCCATCCCAAGGGCTACCGGTCCCCTGGGCCCGACGCACGAGGCAGTAGCAACCCCTCAGGACAGGGCCCGACCTGTGGGAAAGCACAACATCAATGAACCCCAAACTTGGGAGATATTTAGTCCCCAAAGCAGCTGCAGCACATTGCTCAGTGAGGCGAGCTGCCACGACTGCCCTCAATGAAAATCTTTTGGGTGTGAGCTCCAGAGACCCATCTCTAACAGCGAGAAGTTCATTTGGGTGGACTCTTGGTCTCCCTTCCCTCCCACTGGCAACGAGACACCAATTATTTCCACTTGAGCGAGTGGTTCCCATTCTGCAGTTTTGGATTATTGCTGACCTGTGCACAAGCCCTGATACCCATCATCGAATTTAAAGTTAACCATGGCTCAGTAGGTAATCAAGCTTTACGTACTGTCTCTGTCACTAAGGATGGTTGTGGATAGTTGCTCAGTAGCTGTTAAGGAGAGAATCAAGGGGAATTGTTCAAAGGAACATCTGCAGCCTCATTATTTGTTATACCTGGCACACTAACAACTTCAATGAACATCTAATCAAGATGTTTCTACAAACAATGCCAACTTGGCAGTGAAAAATAAAGTCCAGGTGTCCTTTGGGGATTCACAACCGCTGCAGAGCCGGAGGCGGATGGCCCTGCTGTCCCTGTCGCAGGAATCCAACTGACAGCAGTTACCAAGGCCCTTTGGGAAGACTGCACTGGGTGTCACCTTCTCTGAAGAGGACCTGCTGCTTCCCTCTGGCTGCCATTAGCAGCAGAGCCCTCTGGTTCTCCAGCCCACGCTTTGCCCCCTTGGACGCAGGAGGGACCGGCTTTCAGCTGCTGCCTTAACAGCTGCCTTTGCTGTGCTCCTTTTCTGTCTCTCTTCCTACCGCATCCATCAGGATGGGCTTCTTCTCATTCCAGACGGAGCCCAAAGCCTCAGAGTACACTGCCATCCCTACTTACCCACCCTAGAATAAGGTAAAGAAATAACAATTAGCAAATAGGAACTCTACACACAGTGCGTATCTGGCCAGCCTATAAAGGTGTAACAGCTCATCCTAAAGCTCTGAAGGTATAGACCAGCCGAAACATTGATCCCATATCTACCTCCTGTATGATCTGTCCTGAAGGTCAAATCATCATTAACTTCGGAAGAGGGTGGAAGGTGAGGAGAAGTGGGCAGTAAACGATGAATGGTTGGGAAAAAGCAGCCAAGCAAGTGGCAAAGGAAGGAGCAGAGTTGTCCCAAGGCCAGCTCAGCCCAAGGAGCTTTGGCTGGCCCGCTCTTGAGGATGACAAGCCCTGGCCAGGTGAGCTCACAAGCAGTGGGTGGGTGCCGCATCACTGCCCCTTTGTGACAGGGGCCACCCCCAGACACACGGGGACGCACTGTGGCCCCTCAGCCACCACAGCCGGGGCACCTCCTGCAGCCACCAGCCGGCAGCTGTTGGGCTGCCCCAGGCACTGCTGGCCAAGGGCTGCTCATCTGCCCACAGAGCTCCCGCCTCTGCCTGGAGCCGCACCAGCCCCAGGAATAAAAACCTGCCCAGGGCTGTCAGCGAGCCCCTTCACAGCTTTGGCTGGCACAGTCGGGGGGCTGAGGACTTCTTTTCCACTCTTCCCAGGTACAGGACTGCGTCTGTGAGACTCCTGCAGCAAAGCACCTGGTGTCTGACAGGTTCATTTCCAATGAATTTAATCTACCCCCAAGATACAGCCACAGGCTGACTCTGAACTAGTGCTACCAAAGAACCACGTTGAGCAACTGCACTGGGTGCACCTTGGGTGGCTGCCAGGCCCCCACCCAGCTGCTCTCCCACCCTGCAGCTCCAAAAAACATTTGTGGGTGGCTTTTTAGCATCTGGTTTAACCCCACAACCTGCCTGGAGGGCAATGAGTGTTGCCTCTGCCCCAAGAAGGCAGCTGGTTGCTATTCCTGCCCTCCTTGAGCTCACCAGTTGGGCCCCTGCACCTCCTGCGTCCTCCAGTTTTCCCCACTCTTGCTCGGGGCACTGAGTTCCTCCTGCTCAGCTCAGGGTAGGGAGTTTTCCTCCTGCTCCACTTGGGGAGGCTTTCTTCTTTATATCCTTCCCTTGGAGCATCCAGTGTGGCCTCAGCCTTGCTTGGGTGGCTTCTTTTCATCGTGTCCCCCTCAGGACAGCTGGTTTTTCCCCTCTCTTGCCTGGGGAGGCTCCTTTTGCCCCTGCCCTACACCAGGTGCCTGGATTTACTCCTGCCCCGCTCAAGGTGGCTCTTTGTGCCTCTGCTGAAATCGGGGTGACTCGCTTTGCTCCTGCCCCACTTGGGGCATTTAATTTTTTCCCTCTCCGGCTCAGGGCATCTCCTTCTGCCCCTGCCCCCGCCCCGCTCGCAGGGGCCATTAATGTCCCGGCCACAGCAGGACCACTGGGGCTCCAGCGCCATTTCATGAAGAAGCTCCAGCTTCATGATGAAGAGGGTGTTCCCAACCACAGTCATGGGGCAGGTCATGAGAGAGAAGAGGACGAGAATTTTTCTGAAGGTTGAGAACATCTCTTACTAAAGGCATTTGCTTCTCTGTTAGGTGCTTAAAAATATCGTGAAGGACGTTCAGAGAGGTGAAACATGGAGAGTGTGTGCCTCTCACTGCATTCCTACTCCCTAGACGTGCTCTGTGCTCTGTGAGAGGTGAGAAATGCCATCTCGTAGAGGGCAATGCCGCTCACGCCTGCAGAACCCTTTCGGACTGCACAGGGGAGATGCTCCACAGAGGTGCTTCTGTCACACCGTGTAATCAAAGGGACAGGCCATGAAGAGAGGGGAGGGTGAGGTAGCACACAGGCTGTTCCTGGAGACACACCCAGCACTGTCAGGGCTCTGGCAGGGCTGCTCAGAGACACGAGTCCTTCCCTGGCACGGGCAGAGGCCCTGCAGCAGACTCCATGGCCTCCTGTTGCCACTCCCAGAGGCCGGCAGCACCTCAGCCCCGCGCTGTGTCTCCCTGCTCGGCACCTCTCTGAGATGCCCCACGGCATGAGGAATGGACACAGGGACCTGGGGTCAAGGAAGCCCATCCCAGTGCTGCATTCAGGGGGTTTCCCAGGGGACGTTACTCTCCGATGAAGGGACATGGCCTGTCCCACAGCACTTTCGGGCATTTCTAAGAACAGCTGCTGGTGTTTGTGCTCTCTCGGGTTCATGTCCCCACATGCACACGGTGTGCATGCCGAAATCTCCTCTGAACCATGCAAACAGGGACTTCTGACCTCGTTATTCGGTGTCTCTCCACAGGCAGACAAACATCCTCTCTGGGTTTGCGTAGGCGTCCAGTTCTGCAAATGGTGGTTTCAGGTGTCTGTTCTGTGACGATTGCCCTGGGACAGCTTCCCCGGGGTGTCCAGCAAACAAAGGCACAGACCAGACCCCGCTCTGCTGGTCCTTCAGTTCTGTCCCTGGAGGTGTGGCTGTGCAAGGACACTGTTGTGTGTGCCCTCACCCTGCACACGCACACTCTTTACCTCTTTACTGGGCATCCCTCACCAGGGCACGTTTGAAGGAACGCTCTTGACAGCAACTGTGGAAGAAGACCTGATCCTTCCTGCGCTGCCCTGAGCAGATCCCCTTTCATGGTGGAAACTCTGTTATGCAGACGAGCTTTTTCTCAGAGGTGCCCATTGCTTCTCCTTGCCTGTGATCACAGAGCTGCTACACAGCAGCACCATGACCAAGCTGCCAGAGCACTCAGGCCTTAGATCAACACAGGGGCTCAGAAGGCGAGTGTGGAAGTGAAAATAGAGCAGCCCCGGAAAGAACAAGTGCTGGTGCTCTGCAAGTACTGGGATTCTTTCTCCTCCTCCTCGGCGCTCAGGCTCTACCCCTGCAGCTCCAGAAAAGGCCTGAGAAGAAGGATTTTGGGCATGACTCTGTGAGTCTCAGAAATTTGGATAGATAGGTAGTAAAAAAAAAAAATCTCAAATAATGACATTTATTTGAGGACAAAAGTATATAATTTAAAAAAAAAAAAAAGGCAAGAAAAAGCCAAAACCCTCAACCAAACCTAACACACAGTTACCTAACCCCTAACCAAACCTACAGAAGACAGGCTTGGCGTATAATGAATTACATTATGAGTGATTTGCAGGAGACAGTTTATTGCTGCAGAAAATAACCTGGTCATTAATTTCCAGAGGGCATCCTTGAGCTCCTGGTTCCTCATGCTGTAGATGAGGGGGTTCACGGCTGGAGGCACCACGGAGTACAGCACAGCCACCACCACATCCAGCGATGGGGAGGAGATGGAGGGGGGCTTCAGGTAGGCAAACACGGCAGTGCTGACAAACAGGGAGGCCACGGCCAGGTGAGGGAGGCACGTGGAAAAGGCTTTGTGCCGTCCCTGCTCAGAGGGGATCCTCAGCACGGCCTTGAAGATCTGCACATAGGACAGCACGATGAAAACAAAACAACCGAAGCCTAAACAGACACTAACCACAAGAAGCCCAGCTTTCCTGAGGTAGGAGTGTGAGCAGGAGAGCTTGAGGATCTGGGGGATTTCACAGAAGAACTGGTCCAGGGCATTGCCCTGGCAGAGGGGCAGGGAAAATGTATTGGCCGTGTGCAGGAGAGCATAGAGAAACCCACTGCCCCAGGCAGCTGCTGCCATGTGGACACAAGCTCTGCTGCCCAGGAGGGTCCCGTAGTGCAGGGGTTTGCAGATGGCAACGTAGCGGTCATAGGCCATAATGGTGAGAAGATAAAACTCTGCTGCAGCACTGAATAAGAAAGAAAAAACCTGTGCAGCACATCCCCAGTAGGAAATGGCCCTGGTACCCAAGAGGGAATTGGCCATGGATTTGGGAAGAGTAGCAGAGATGGAGCCCAGGTCAAGAACAGAGAGGTTGAGGAGGAAGAAGTACATGGGGGTGTGGAGGCGGTGGTCACAGGCGATGGCGGTGATGATGAGGCCGTTGGCCAGGAGGGCAGCCAGGTAGATGCCCAGGAAGAGCCCGAAGTGCAAGAGCTGCAGCTCCCGTGTGTCTGCGAACGCCAGGAGGAGGAACTGGGTGATGGAGCTGCTGTTGGACATCTGCTCTTTCTTAGCATGGGGGCCTTGTCCAAAGGAGGAAAAAAACAGAAAAAAAATTAGGACAGATGCCTTATAGCAAAGACAGTCTCCTTTTCTGTGTGTTTTTGATTTTCTACCATCACGTCCGGTAACTGTTCTTTTTAGGGGAAGAAATCCTCATTTTTATGACTGAAAATGTGGAAAATGTGGAGTCTTAAGACAGGACAGGACACAGGGCTCTAATCTCTGTGGTTTAGTGCAAAGCCAGGAGAGCTGCAGTGTCCATCAGTCTTTTTTCCATCTGCCCTGCGCTTCTGCTTGTGCTGCCTTGAAGATGACTTCACACACAAATTCCTCTTAAAAAATAAACCCAAACAAATAACTGAACTCATATGGGAACAGCGGAGCACTGTTTGAACGGACAAATATACAAATTCTTCTCTTTCCCAAACCAGAGTTAAAGCTGTGATGGAGAGAGCAGGACACAACCCCTCACAGAGACAATCAAAGGACTCTGCGAGGACAGTGCCGACCCCCAGGGAAAGGCTCAGCCCTCCCTAGGATCCCACAGGAGAGCTCTGCCTTTCTGGGGGCAGCTGGCAAGCCCAGCAGGACAGGCAAAGCAGAGAGTCTGGGGTCCAAGAAATGAGATGTTCTGAGGGGAGAGTCAGCTCATTGCCCAGCAGAGAATGGCCAGAAGACGTCTCCAGTGAAGGACCAACAGAGAGATGCCTGAACGCCCCCTCCCCAGTGCGTGTTGGCAGTTTCCCCCAGCCCTTGCCCATGTCTCTGCTGCCTGGAGCTGCCCCTGCCAGGAGCTGCTGCTCTGTGCCCACGTCTCCTCCCTGTCCCTGCTCCCACAGCCCATCCCACCCGCTGGGGGCTCAGCTCTGCCCTGCAGACCCCTCCTGGCAGCAGGGCACTGCCCAGGGCCATCTCCCTCTTTGTGGCTCCTCAGGAGGAGAGGAGAGAAAGCCTGATGCTGGAAGCAAAGGTGCTGCTGGTGCTGTGTGTAGGGAGAGGAGGGGCTGAAGGCACTTTGTGAGCTTTCTGGCAGATCTGCTGATCCCTCAGTGGACCAGTGACAGCTCCTTTCCCTCAGGAGACAGCTGAGAGCACAGACCCTGCAATGTCTTCATCTTCCAGGCAGCCCCTGCCTTGTCTTTCCTCTGTAAATGCTGCCTCTGCCAGTGCTCTGGGGGAGATCTGCAGCTGTGGGCAGCCCTGACCCACACAGCACACACTCGAAAAAGAGCCAAGGGACCCTGCCCTGAGGGGAGTCTCTCCTTTTCCCCACAGCTTCTCCCCACAGACGCTCGGGGGGGAACTCCTTGGGCAGGCTGAGAGCTGACCCTGGCAAGCAGCAGAGTCCCTGCCCCGGCACACAGAGCCCTGGGCTGCAGGGACCCTGCTCTCAAGGACAGCCCTGGGCACCCCTGCCTGCACACCCACCTGTCTTCAAAACCCTGCCACAGTCCCTCGCAGAAGGCAGCCCTCCTTCATTGTCGCTGCCATGGTGCAGCAGGGCATCCCTGCTCGGAAGCACGGCCTCCTTCTCCACACCAGAGAAGCCAGGAGAGAACGAGCTCAGAACTCTCCTCCCACTCCCAGCTGCCTTTATCCTCTCTGTGCCTGGCTCCTCTCGGGTGCCTGCAGGCAGTGCCCTCAGCCCTGCTGCGCTTGGCAGAGGAGCTGCTCCTGGGCAGAGCTGTCTCTCTGCAGCGCTGCCCGCTTGCCATCAGCTCCCTCCATGCCAGGAGCCCAGCCCAGCTCAGCAGCAGAGGACCAGCCCAAGGCAGCCCTTTCTCTGCCCCCTCGGGGCTCCCTCCAGGTGTCCCTGGGGCTCCAGGGGAACCTGCTGGGAAACAGGATGAAGTCACCACTGATGTTCCCTCCCTCAGCTGGGCAGAGACACTTCTTTCCTGCAGTTGCATTTCTCAATTAGACAGATATAAGTCCAAGAATACCTTTTCTGTTTCATTCTTTAATAGGACACCCAGACAGTGCTGGGGAAGAGTCTGCTTTAACTGTTCTCAGAAAAGCGATTCAGCCAAGTCAATGGAGGGTCCTCATCCTGGGCTTGGAGGCCTCTGGGCTAAAAGAGGAGCATGCCACAAACCCAGTGGAGGTGGGATTCCTCTTGTCTCACTTCAGATGTGCCCAGAATAGGCTCCTGTATGTGAGCTCCTTGTCTCAGCTCCCTTGCTAAGGAATGGAGATGGAGGGCAGGAGTCAGATGTGCTGACACAGACACCTGGGGACACATTTGGTGCCAGAGGTGACCAAGATGCATGCTGGTCACCGCAAGCTCTAATGCAGCAGTTCATAGAGACAGGGCAGTATCTGGGGGCATCTTCTTGGAGGCTGGTCAGAAAATATTTTGGCCAACTTCGATGAGAGGAGACGACCACACATAGGACAAGTGAACCTGTAACTCTTCCTTATGTCCAGGGCAGCCCATGGAGGGACTCAGCTGACCAAATGGAGTCATGTGGCACAGGGAAAGACAAGTCTCTCTCATTGTGGTAATTGTCTTATGTGCCTAACTTTATTCAGGGCAGCTGAATCTTACTTAATTGACACATTCAGGCCTGTGGTGCTGTGGGAGGTGCCAGGGCTCTCCAGCACAACTGCACGCAGCTGACATGGACAGCACAGGTCCTGTACAGGAGCCCCGACCCCATCCAGACTAGCTGTGGGACAGGCATCCCCCAGGGCACCTCAGAGAGAGGCGCTGCCTTTGGGCCACTGACTGAATCCCACCACTGCAGTGACGCAAGGGCTGTCCCTTCTCTTTACGGTAGATGCCGGGCAGGGCATGAATACCAAGCACATCACACCAGGGTCTCCACACGTGTTCCTTCACTCTCACACTCTGCTGGTTCTTCTCTCCTCCAGAGCCATCCCCTTGATGATACAGTCATGGATCAGGCCAATGATTTTCACCGTGGACCTCAATCACAGGATTTCCACACTCAAGGACATTGTCAACATCATCTCTTCGTTCCTGAGATCAGCTTCCCCTCCAGCACAGGCCCTCAGGGCTGCAGAGACACAACAGAGAGCAAAGCCCTCTCCTGCTCAGACTGACTGCTGAGCTCTGTTTCTCTCTGGCTCGTCGGAAAGCAGGGTTTGTTCTCTTTGAGAGAACCTCATTTCTTCTTCACACGACTATCTCCCATCCACTCCAGCATGTCTCTGCTCTGAAGCAAAGCCTTTGCACAACGGAGGTCTTGAGGTCTTGGAAGAAGGTTTTCCCACTGCAATTATGCTCTCAGCCCAAATGTGCCACAGCTGAGGTGCTGCAGCCCAGACATGCCCCTGATGCCCTCAGCCTGGGCAACAGAGAGGAGGAGCTGGAGCTGTGTGTGCAACCTCTTCCTTCCACTTGGAGGGAAGAACAGCTGAGGGGTGTTGGGACAGCTCACATGCCTGGGCTGCTGTGATGAGTGGGCTCAGGAGATCAGGAGGCCAGGAAGGTCAGGAGGGGTTTGCCCTCAGTGTGAAGGATCTGCTGAGATGTGTGGAGCTCCTCTATGGAATGAATGAGTTGGGTGAGCCCCTGTGGGTGAGTGTCAGAGGAGAGACTAATAAGGGTGACATTGTGGTGGGAGATAAAGAACCTATTGAAGTCCCCTTGTAGACTTTAATTGTCCTGGCTTTCAGTGGAGGGGGACCACAGCAGCATGCAAACAGTCCTGGATGTTTCTGGAAGGTCTTGGTCAAGGCACAGCTTGGGACACAACTCTTTATAGCACAGCTGCCAGTGTGGTCTACAATGGTGACACCCATCTGCAGCTGTTCCTCTCAAAGAAGGAAGAGCTGGCCATGGATGTGAAAACCAGTGTCAGCCTTGTTTTTCATGACCATGAACTCGTGGGGTCTCACCTGGGAAATAGTGGCGTCTCCCCATGGGGAAGCTCCATAGGAAAAGGAAGCATATGAGAGGGCGATGAAGAATTAAAGGAGGAATTGAGAAATAAGGGAGGTTTTAGAAAAGCCAGAGCTCCCCTGGACTTCAAGGGCACAAGGATGTGGAGTTACAGAACAGTTAATGAAGTTGAGGAACAGTTAAGGAAGTAAATGAAAATTATTGACCACCACAGAAGTGCGTCACCAGTGTTGAGTAGAGAGGAAGGATCGCTTCCCGCGACCTGCTGGCACCGCTCTCCCTAACGCACCCAGGAGGCTGTCGGCCTGCTTTGCTGCAAGGGCACACTGCTGGCTCTCGGTCAGCTGCTTGTCTATCAGAACACAAAGGTCCTTCTATGCCAAAGTGTTGAGAAGCTCTCAGTCACTCAGCCCCCAACCTGTACTGGTGCAGGGGACTATCTCTCCCTGGGTCCAGGGCTTGCTTTTCCCTTTGCTGAACTTCATGAGGCTCTTCTCTGCCCAGTTTTGGGCATGCCAATAATTATCACAGTCTGCCTAAATCAAAGGATGTCAACACCATGGACATTTTCAACTAGTGGAAATGTTGTTTTTTCATGAAAAAAACAGTGCTAGCCTTGGCTGTTGTGACCATAAAATACTGGGGTCTCACCTCCCAAGGAGAAGGAGAATAGCAGAATGCAGATGACAGACCTCAGAGGAGCAGAGTTTGGCTTAGTCTTCTGACTTGTTTGGGGGGAGCCCATGTGAGCAGCACAGAAGGGCTCCCGTAGAGTTGACACTTGCAAGGGATTTGAAGGGCACAACAATGAGCAGTTACTCCTTCAGGAACAGCTAAAGAATAAACAAAGATAATGTGTGGTCATGGCTGAATTTGCAGAGAGTAGGTGTAGATAGGTACGAGGTACTCTTGGCCTGCGTCTTCACCAGCAAGGTCTCCCGGTTCCACGTGCCTAAGAGGCAGAACCCCATGCGAAATCCAGCAGTGGATGCAGATCAAGTCAGGGGCTACATGGGTAAGGTCAACCTTTGGTAGTCCATTGGACCAGACAGGATGAATCCAAGGATGTTGAGAGACCAGGCTGATGTCAGAGCAGGGCTGCTCTGATCCGTTTTGGATCACTTTGCGTGGCTGGGCAGCAGCTCTGTGGAAATGGCCCTGCGGCTCCTTGAGTTTTATCAGGCCAAACAAGAGCCAGCAGCAAAGGCGGCCAACAGCGTCTGAGGCTGTATGAGCAGGAGCACAGCCAGGAGAAGTGATTGTCCTGCTCTGCTCAGCACCTTTTACACCACACCCTGCCCAGTGACAGTGAGCCAATGGCCAACAGGAGCCAGCTCACTGGAGGGCCACTAAGGTGGTAGCCCTTCCGTTGTCCTTCAAGTGTGTGTGTGATTTCCCTAACAACAGCAGCATATACCACAACAAAAAAACATTAAAGCAACAACATCATTGATCGGCCTAAATATAAATACCTGCCCTGGAGCAGTCTACATCTGTGGTAGCCCCTCTGGGCAATGACAATGGAATCAAAGAATAAGCATCGCAGAACAGTAGGGGTTGGAAGGTTTGAAGAGGTAAGGTCTGTTCAGAGGATGTTTAGACTTCTGTGACACTGACTGTGAAAACATTCATGAGAGGCCTTTACCCTATTTACAACCACTAACCTGAAGCCCTACCACCACCTCTAAGTGAAGGTAGTCGGGTAGCAAACACCGAGGGAAATGGGCAAGACAAATTGGAGCAGGGCTGAGTAGAGAGGAAGGATCACCTCCACCGACCTGCTGGCAGTGCTCTTCCTAGTGCAGCCCAGAAAGCCATTGGCCACCTTGCTGCAGAGGTGCAAAGCCTGGAGAAGAGAAGGCTTTGGGGAGACCTAATATCAGCCTTCCCACATCTTCTTGGCTAGCATCAAGAAAATGCAGATGGGCTCTTCAGTATTGTGCATGATGGGAGGATGATGGCCAATGGCATCAGCTGAAAAAAATGAGCAAAACATCCTCCCTGCCAAGACAGGCAAACACTGGAGGAGAGTTCCCAGAGGGCTTGTGTCATCTCCATCCTTGGAGCTTTGCAAGCCCAGAGCTTTTCAAGCCCAAAATGAAGGAAGCCCTGAGCAACCTGGTCTGACCCCATAGCTGACCCTGCTGTGGGCAGGAGGGTGGCCTAGAGATCTCCTCTGCTTCCTTCCAGCATGAACGATTCTGCATTTCACTCCACCATGGAGCTTTCCTTCATGAGGGGAGGGAAATCAGTCAGGTTCCTGGTGACCGTGGAAGTCAACCAGAAAGTCTGGTCAGACTTTCTTCTCCCACTCTGGGCATAGTTGCTCAGATGCAGGGCTGCTTGGCAGGTCCCCACAAACAGCCCTGATCTTTTCCATTGCTTCACCATTTCTTTTTCCCTCTTTTCCCACTCACAGGTTCCTCCCTTTGACCATCCTTGTACCCTCCCATGGGCAAATAGACCATCTCTATTTCCTCTTTCCTCCATGGTCCTAGTTTGGCTTCCTTTGTACTTTCATTTGGTGTTTCCGAGCTTCTCACCATGGGAATGTGTACCTTGGTGAACAATGGCATTGATCAAGTGCCTCCTTTGATTATCTGTAGTGTCCTGCGATTCCTCATGCTGTTATCTTGTCAGAGGCAGCACATGTCAGGGAGAGCCATCTGCAGGCACACATGAACGACTGGCCCAATGGAGCTTCATTCCTGGGGGACCCTGATAAACTCTGGGATTCAGCAAATGGAAAACTCACACAGTTTTACAAGGAGAAGTGGTCAGACCTTTCCTGGGGGCAGGATCACCCCACAGATGAGGGCACGCTGTTACCTGACTGGCCAAGGACTGACCCCGAGGAGAAGGGCCTGGGCATTACGAGGGATGCAACTTTAGCCAGTGGT
Organism: Larus michahellis; assembly: GCF_964199755.1. NCBI lineage: Eukaryota > Metazoa > Chordata > Aves > Charadriiformes > Laridae > Larus > Larus michahellis. The sequence continues at coordinate 1,445,207 of NW_027436399.1, read as the reverse complement.
ACATGCGGACGGTGAACTGGACTAGCTGCACACAGGGCTGCATTAGGGGGCACGTGGCCACCAAGACAAGGCATTTATCTTGTCTGAGGGCAATAAAGAAAGATTTCAGGGCCTTGGGATGGCTTGTCAAGGGTTCAGGAGTACAAATTGCGTTCTCCTCTGCCCTTCCAGTTTTGGGGACTGATGAATGTGTAAACAAGAAAATCAGACAGATCAACACCTGGCTCCAAAACTGGTGCTACGAGTAAGGTTTTGGGTTCAGTGATCATAGTTTAATCTACAGGACACCGGGCCTGCTTGCTAAGAATGGGAAAACCCTATCCCAAAAGGGGCAAAGGGGACTAGGCCAAGAGTTAGCAAGGCTCATGGACAGGGCTTTAAACTCGTATCGAAGGGGGAAGGGGATAATACCAGGCCCACTAGTAATGAGCCTAGGGATAAAGGGCCAAGGATGGGGGTGAAACTGGTAGTCCAGCGGAAGTGCATCTACACGAATGCACGCAGCATGGGCAACAAACGGGATGAGCTAAGCCATTGTGCAGCAGGACAGCTCTGATGTAGTCGCCATCACGGAAACGTGGTGGGATGACTGTCACGACTGGAATGCTGCAATGAATGGCTATAAGCTCTTCAGAAGGGATTGGCAAGGAAGGAGAGGCGGGGGTGTGGCTCTGTACACCCGGGAATGTTTTGATTGTATAGAGCTAGATTCCAGTGATGGTAAAGTCGAGTGTTTATGGGTAAGGATGAAGGGGAAGGCAAATAAGGGAGATCTTGTGCTGGGAGTATGCTATAGACCACCCAACCAGGATGAGGAGACGGATGAGGTATTCTATAAGCGGCTGGCTGATGTCCCGCAATCGCCAGCTCTTGTTCTGGTCGGGGACTTCAACCTGCCAGGTATCTGCTGGAAATATAACACAGCAGAGAGCAGGCAGGCTAGGAGGTTCCTCGAGTGCGTGGAAGAGAACTTCCTGACACAACTGGTAGGTGAGCCTACCAGGGGAGGTGCCTTGCTAGACCTACTGCTCGCAAACAGAGAAGGACTAGTGGGAGATGTGGTGGTCGGAGGTTGTCTTGGGTTTAGTGATCATGAAATGGTCAAGTTTTCAATACGTAGCAATGTAAGGAGGGGGGTTAGTGAAACCTCCACCTTGGACTTCTGGAGGGCGGACTTTGACTTGTTCAGGACACTGGTTGAGAGAGTCCCTTGGGAGACAGTCCTGAAGGGCAACGCGGTCCAGGAAGGCTGGACGCTCTTCAAGAAGGAAATCTTACAGGCCCAGGAGCAGGCTGTCCCCAAGTGTCGCAAGTCTAAAGGGCGGGGAAAATGGCCAGTCTGGATGAATAAGGAACTTCGCATGGGACTTAGGAATAAAAGGAGGGTTTACCCCTTTTGGAAGAAGAGACAGGCAACTCAGGAGGAGTACAGAGATCTCCTTAGGTTATACAGAGAGAAAATTAGGAAGGCAAAAGCCCAGCTGGAGCTCAACTTGGCCACTAATATTAAGGACAACAAAAAACACCCCATGGTGTTCAGCCTCCTGAGCTGGAAGATAAGGATGGAGAGCAGAACAACCCACCCATAATCCAGGAGGAAGTAGTCAATGGTCTGCTTCTGCACCTAGACGCACATAAGTCTATGGGGCCAGATGGGATTCACCCAAGAGTACTCAGGGAGCTGGCGGGAGAGCTCACCAAGCCTCTCTCCATCATTTATCAACAATCCTGGTCAACAGCGCAGGTACCAGATGACTGGAGGGGGGCTAATGTGTTGCCCATCTGCAAGAAGGGTCGGAAGGAGGATCCGGGGAACTACAGGCCTGTCAGCCTGACCTCGGTACCAGGAAAGATCATGGAGAGGATCATCATGAGTGAGCTCTCACGGCAAGTGCAGGGCAGCCAAGGGATCGGGGCCAGCCAGCAGGGGTTTAGGAAGGGGAGGTCCTGCTTAACCAACCTGATCTCTTTCTATGACCATGTCACCCGCCTTCTGGATGCGGGGAAGGCTGTGGACGTTGTCTATCTGGGCTTTGGTAAGGCCTTTGACACCGTCCCCCACAGCATTCTCCTGGAGAAGCTGGCGAATCCTGGCATAGACAAGTGTACTCTTTGCTGGGTTAAAAACTGGCTGGATGGCCGTGCCCAGAGAGTTGGGATTAATGGGGTGAAATCCTCTTGGCGGCCGGTCACCAGTGGTGTCCCTCAGGGCTCAGTTTTGGGGCCAGTTTTGTTTCATATCTTTATCGATGATGTGGATGAGGGGATTGAGTGCACCCTCAGTAAGTTTGCAGACGACACCAAACTAGGTGGGAGTGTTGATCTGCCTGAGGGTAGGAAGGCTCTCCAGAGGGACCTGGACAGGCTGGATCGATGGGCCAAGGCCAACTGTATGAGGTTTAATAAGGCCAAGTGCCGGGTCCTGCATTTTGGTCACAACAACCCCAAGCAACGCTACAGGCTTGGGGCAGAGTGGCTGGAAAGCTGCCCGGCAGAAAAGGACCTGCGGGTGCTGGTGGACGGCCAGCTTCACATGAGCCAGCAGTGTGCCCAGGTGGCCAAGAGGGCCAACAGCATTCTGGCTTGTATCAGGAATAGCGTGGCCAGCAGGAGCAGGGAAGTGATGGTGCCTGTGTACTGGGCACTGGTGAGGCCTCACCTCGAGTGCTGTGCTCAGTTCTGGGCCCCTCTGTACAAGAGGGACATTGAGGTGCTGGAGCGTGTCCAGAGGAGAGCGACCAGGCTGGTGAGGGCTCTGGAGACCAGGGCATATGAGGAGAGGCTGAGGGAGCTGGGCATGTTTAGCTTGGAGAAGAGGAGGCTGAGGGGAGACCTCATTGCCCTCTACAACTCCCTGAAAGGAGGGTGGAGAGAGGTGGGTGTTGGCCTCTTCTCCCAGGGGAATAATGACAGGAGCAGAGGAAATGGTCTGAAGCTGCGGCAGGGGAGGTTTAGGTTAGATATTAGGAAGAATGACTTTACTGAAAGAGTGGTCAGGCACTGGAACAGCCTGCCCAGGGAGGGGGTCAAGTCACCATCCCTGGAGGTATTTAAGAAACATCTAGATGTGGCACTTCAGGGCATGCGCTAGTGGCAGAGACTGTAGGTTGTTTGGTTGGACTCGATGATCTTAAAGGTCCTTTCCAACCATGACGATTCTGTGATACTGTGTTGAATTTCAGGCTGGGTTTTCTGGGGTTGGGTTTTTTTGGGTTCGGGTTTTAGACTTTTTTGGGTTCAAATTTTTGGGTTGGATTTTGGATTGGATTATTGGGTTTGGATTTTTACCTCTGTGTGTGCGTGTCAGGCAGCCATTGTGACATGAGGGCGGCAGGGCCAGCGCTGAGTGTCTGGCGGTGGTGGCATGGCAACCGCTGATGTGCTGCCCGCAGTGGTTGAAGCAGGTCAGGTTCCTCCAACCCCGTCCAAGCTGGCCTTGAGCCCTGGGATTTTGGGTGGGTTGGGTTGGATGTTGGGGTGGATTTTGTTTTGTTGTGTTGGATTTTGGACTGGATTTTGGATTTTTTTGGGTTGGATTTTTTGGGCTTGGATTTTTTGGGGTGGATTTGGTTTTTTTTTCAGTTAGATTTTGGGTTGGATTTGGGGTTTTTTGGGTTGGATTTTTTGGGTTAGAAATTTCGAGTTGGTTGGGTTGAATCCTGCCCAGCCCCATCCTTGGCTATTGAGCCATGAAGGAAGATGCAAAAGGGTCAGCAAGCGTGAACATCGTACGGCTGGGGCTGCTCGGCACTATGACCAGCCCGGCCAGTGCAGGGTCACGCCATGGCCACAGGGCACCGCAGCCCCCTCCCTCTACAGAGCAGCACCGCCAGCTCAGGGCCCTGCAGGGCGCATGAGGAGGCAACCATGAACGGCCAGCCAGGCCAGCAGAGACACACTCACCTGGGGAAAGGCTCTCTGGGGAGAAGGGGTGTCTCTGGAGAAGAGCAAGGGAGCATTTGTTTGCCTGCAGGGAGGAATCCGTGAGAAAGAGAAACTCTTTCTGCAGGCACACGCCTGGGGCAGGCTGCTCTGTCGCTGGGCCAGGGTGCTTGATCTGGCCTGGGGAGAGGGGCTGGAACTGGGGGAGCTCAGGCAGTCTGTGGTGGGGATCTCCTGGACTTGAGACCAGGGATCACGAAGTTTCCCTAACCTCCTTTTCCTCCTGCTGTGTTCAGCCTCCAGCCCAGGGGCTCATGGGGAAGCAGAGACCCCCCTCTGCCCCCCAGCAGCTGCTGAGCCCTGTAGAGGGGCTGTGGGGTGAGTTCCCCAAGTGTTGCTTCACCCTGTGGTGGGCTCTGCCATGGGGCCAGCCCAGAATGGGCTGCTCTGCTGGTCTGGGTTCAGCTGGGTGAGGGCGAGGGAGGTGAGGAGAGCTGGCCTGGACTGCAAAGTGACCGGGAGAGAAAAAAACCAAAGAGCATTAGCTGGGCGGTGTGACCATGCAGGGTGAGGACACGCTCCCGTGGGCGTGCAGTGCAGAGCCAGGTGTCCATGAAGGGAGCGGAGACACGTAGGTGCAGGAGAAAGGAGGCTGCTGTGTGCCCTTGGTGGCATGAACAGACCAGGAAGGTGTCCGGGACATTCATCACCCCAGCATGTCCCATAGGCCATTGCCAGCACCTGCCACTCGCCCCAGGTAATGGGTGAGGTTTGCTGGTCTCAGCGCCTTTGTCGGGGGAACACCCCACCGTGCCCAGTCTCTCTACTTGCCCACACCTTGGTTGACCCCACAGCAGGACTGTCTGAGACCCTCCGTGTGGGACACGGCTGGGGCTGGGAAGCGGTCAGGCACTGAGGGTGCTGTCAGTGCAGGAGGGCAGACATGGACTGAGCACTGAGGGCTCTCAGGGCATTTTGCCCTGGTGATCTCTCCCCACCCCTGAACCGATGCATCCCACGGGGCTCCTGCACAGTGGGACCGAGCGTGGGGCTGGGGCTGTGTATGGAGCGGGCACTGGTGTGGGCCACAAAGCAGGTGTCCAGGAGGTGAAAGTAAGGACGGGTTACAGAAAAGTACTTGGCATTTATTGTCTGTGTTGCACAAGAATGTTTTTAGGAAAGGCAAAGCTCACCTGGAGCTGACGGTTGCAAGGCAGTCTTGATGGCCTCCCCTCTGCCCCTAATTTTGCTCTGGTCACCCCCAGAGTAGAGAGTACTGGCCACTCTTCTTCTTCAGCAGTCTCTAGGGCCAGTTGGATGGCTTTCACTTCTGCAAACTGCCTTGACACCCTTTTTCCTTCCGTGGCTTCAGCAACTTTTCATGTGGGACTCCACACCACAGCTTCCGATGGTTTCCTACAACACGACAGGGTCTTCAGTGAACAGAGCATAACACCTTTCATCAGTAGATGACAACTCATTGTATGAGGGTGCCACCGGGGCATGAGCCACCTCCTCATGAGATGCTCCAAAATCTATGCCCTCTGGACAGTCCATAATCTCTTCAAGGATTCCTGGAGGCTTGGTTTCCCTGGTCGAGCTCACTGTGTGATCAGCACTACCCGCTTAGTCCATGTAGCGTCAGTCGTGTGATGTGTGGAGGGGATATCCAGTGTAGCACAGGCAACTGCTGTGCCAGGAGGAGCCGTGCTTGCCCATCAACAACTTCTGAAGTGGCTCAAACCCCCTCATACACTGTCAGGATCTCTTTTTCGGTTGGGGTGTTGAGGGCTTCAATCCTCAATACCCTCATCTCCAAAGCCTAGAGGTTGACCTCAGGTTTCTCCCGATGATTTCTGCCAGAGGCTCCAGGTGAGACCACGTGCCCCAGCTGCACTGTAGAGACCATTACGCACGGCTGGTCCTGTCTGGACAGACCCAAGAGCTACCACACGAGCTATCTCCTGTTTGATCTGCTCAAAGGGTTGTTGTTGCTCAAGGCCGCACTCAGAATAGATCTTCTTTCAGGTTACTCCATAGAGAGGGCTCACAAGCTGATTACAACCTGGAATATGCATTCTCCAGCATCCCACAAGGCCTAAGAAAGCTTGTGCTTCCTTCTTCTTAGCTGGTGGAGACATAGTTGCAATCTTGTTGACCGCATCCCTAGGGACATGATGGCATCCATCCTGCCATTTTATTCTCAAGAACTGAATCTTCTCTGCAAGTCCCTTGACCTTGCTTCTTTTATGGCAAAACCAGCTTTCAGAAGAATCTCAATTGCTCTTTTTCCCTTCTCAAACACTTCTGCCTTGTTGCCCCACATGATGAGATCATGGATGTATTGTAGATGTTCAAGAGTATCATGCTGTTCCAGTGCAGTTTGGATTAGTCCATGGCAAACTGTAGCACAGTCGATTACAGAATCACAGAATGGTAGGGGTTGGAAGGGACCTCTGGAGATCACGTAGTTCAACCCCCCTGCCAGAGCAGGTTCATCTAGAGCACGTTGCACAGGAATGCGTCCAGGCAGGTTTTGAATGTCTCCAGAGAAGGAGAGTCCACCACGTCTCCGGGCAGCCTGTTCCAGTGCTCTGCCACCCTCAAAGTCAAGAAGTTCCTCCTCACTTTTAGATGGAACTTCTTATGTTCAAGTACCTCTTGTCCTGTCCCTGGGGGCATTCCAGGTGCATTGGACACCACGTGAAAGCAAACTGTGGCCTGCACCCTGCTGCCAAAGGGACTGAAAAAGAAGAATGCATTGGCAATGTCAGATGTAGCACACCACTTGGCTGCCTTTGGCACCAGTTCATATTGGAACTTCCACCAGAAGGTTCAAGCAAGTCGGGGGGCTAAGGCATCTTCTGTGCGAGGGGAGCATTATCAGGGCTTTGGAAGAAGGCGGGTGAACTGTTGGAATCTCACAGGCTCTGGCAAATCCCCAAGGGACAGGGGACAGGGCGTGGCTGTCCCCATTGATGAAATGCATCAAAGGTTTTCAGAGCCACCTCCACATTTGATTTTCCACCTGTAACCAGTGCGTCTGACTTTCTGCTTCACCGGTCCCCGGGGACAGGAATCTTGTCCGGTCATTCCCTCCATGGTGTCTCCAGTGATGGGCACCAGCGGGGCCTGGTAACACCCTCACCATCTTGGGGTTTTGCTGCTGAGTTTTACTTCTCTAGAGGCTTGCCCAGTGTTTGAGGGTCTACAGGATCTTGGCCGGAGCGGACTCATTTCCATACCAAATGCCATAACCAGCCAAGTGTCTGTGCATAGACTTCCTGGATTCCTCAGCTCTTCTGTGCTTAATTAGAGAGTTCTCAGACGAATACATTTCAATACTAAACAGCCATAAGGAAGGATTGCTTCCTTCTTATTTTGTTCTTTATTTTTTCTTCTTACACATGAAATGATGCCAGCAATCTCCAGTTCGTATTGATCCTGAATTTCTGCTAATGGAGCCTCAAGACCCTTTAAGGCAAGACCCTTTATTGCAAACACTCCGTGGACAGGCTTTGTCTCAATCTCACCATGTCTCTCATCTGGCAACCAGGACTTACAGCAGCCTGTTCAAACCTGAGCTTTCTCCACTCCAGTCCGTAGCTGCGTGTTTCCACTCCTTGGCACCGGTTCCCACCTGCTTTACCTTGAAAACGAGCTGACACAGAACGGTGTTTCCTAATGGCCAACAAAGGAAATCAAAGGCAGGCAGAGTTCAATACAGAGAAGACATGCCTCAGCTGTATGTCACGTCCCCATTCCCTGCCCGGAAGTTCACTTTCCATTCTGGATGGCCTTAGACCAATAGAAAACACATTTTCCTGTCAAGCACAGATCCCAGACTGTGTTCCGAGGGCATGTTTATTTTAATACATTTCACATCTATATCTCCTATCTAAAAGAGGCTGGGCGCAATGAAGGTTGGATACGTTGGATAGATCCTGCCTTTATCTCTTTGCAGTCAAGCAATGGTCCCACCTGCTAGCACTTCCCTCCTATCGTCCCTTTTTTTGAGGTGGCCAAATCTTTATGGGGCGTACAATGGCATAACACCATGGCCCTCCAAGTGCCAAACCGTAACCGGTGTACATGTTCCCTGAGTTCATCCAGGCACCGTCTCCTTCAGGCACCCAGAAATGCAGTGCGAGAGAACATGCTTTGGGACATGTTCCTCGTCTAAAGGGAAGCTAAGCAGCCTTTAGCTCCCCACCTCCTTCTCTGGACCCTTTTGAAAGATGCATGCAGCATTTACTTTTTGCCAGATGTCAGGGAGTCCCGCCAGTCTCCAGGACCTTTCCAAGATGAGGGAGAGTGGCCTCACTGTGACATTCTCTTACTTTCCAGCACCTCTGGATGTACCCCGTCCATTCCCATGTACTGGTAGTGGTTGAGTTTGCTCAAGAAGATCCTGATTTCATTCGTGTCCACCATTGGCTGTTCTTGTCCAGAGTCTTGTCCCAAGGCACAAAGCCCTGAGAGACCTTGCTGGGGAAGTCTGAGGCAAAAAAGACATAGAGTATCTCGGAACTCTCTCTCCCTACTCGAACTCAATACAGCAGTGTCCAACTAATATCTTTGTTTTCTTCTGGAAGAATTCCTGAAGTTGGAAATCTCGTTATGATTCCCCTGAATTTACTTTCAGGTTTCAAACTGAGTTTTGATACAGGCCAATGTTCTCCTTGGAGGATGCTGTCCTTGAAGACCAGCTGTACAGAGCTTTGCACCACCTTCAGTGCTCCTGACCATTGGATCCCCACGAAAACTCCTCAGCATAGGCCAAAGGCAAAAGGACCTCTGAGGTCCAGCGTCTGCAGTCTTCTGTTCTGCTTCCTCACTCCCCTGGAGTGCTGGGACCCCACTACGTCAGGGTCACGACAGCCAATCTTCACGTCTCTGACCAGCTCTTCCTGCATTGCAGGTATCACATCAAGGTTGGCGTTATTTTTGTTGGCCCATCTGGCAGCTGTGCTAAGATGTTGTCCTAAGACACCCCAGAAACCACCTGGACTGTACATGCGGCTGTGCTCCTCTTTCAGAAGCTGCCAGTATCATGGCAGTCCCCAGCGAGACCCAGGCTCGTACAGCCAGACGCTTCCCTGGGATCCTTCAGAAAGACTATACCCTCTTCCTCATCCTGACTGTGGGTTCCTTATCTCCCACCATGACAGGACACTGCTACTGGCCTCTCCTCTCCCCCTCCCCCACAAAGGCTCACCAAACTCTTCACCTGCCCCAAGGAGTTGCGCCATACATCCAGTTAACGGCTTCACTTTCAGGAAACCCCACTCCTGATCCTTCCAGCCTGTCTCTCCTGAAAAGCCTGTAGCCATCCATTGCAGCACCCCAAGCTGTGTGCCTTGTCCCACCACGCCTTGGCAGTTCCTCTGTCAAAGTCAAAAAGCACAGGCTCTCTCTCAACTTGTCTCTTCCCCTGGCTGAGAGTTTTGGTGCACATCTGGGCTGTGGCACCTCAGGTGTAGCTCCAGGCCAAGCTCGGACGTCTCTTAAAGGAAACCTGGTACCAAGCATTGAAGACCTTCTGTGTGCAAAGGCTTTGCTTCACGGCAGAGACATGGTCAAGTGGACGGCACCTGGAAGCTTAAAGCTGAAATTGGATGTTGACGGTGAGCAAAGCCTGCTGTCTGCAAGAACAGAGAGAAACAGGGCTGGGAAGGGCGGCCCTGGCAAGAAAGAGGGTTTTTGTCAGTGGTGTCTCTGCAGCCCTCAAGGGCCTTTGACAAAGGTGAAGGTGATCTCCATGAATGACAAGGTGCTGCTGACAGGTCCCCCACGAGATTTTTTGGCCTGTTCCTTGACTGTATTATGAAGAGGGCGAGTAAATGTTGGGCAAGAGAAAAAACAGCAGTTTGAGAGTGCAACACATGAGTGGAGACCCTGGTGTGGTGTGTCTTGTGTTCTAAACTGCCTCACATCTACTGCATGGAGAAGGGAGAGACCTTGCCCCACTGCAGTGGCAATCAGTCACTTGTGTTATGAAAATTTGCAAGTGGCCCGTGCTGACCGAGCAGAGAGGCTAGGACACAAAGTACAGAGGTGCACGCGTAAATATTTAGTCATGTGCATGAGGTGTCCGAGCTCAATTGGGGTACCTCAAATGCGGTTAAACACAGGGTTCTTATGCCATTCAAGCATTCAGGTACCTTATTATTTGACTAATGATTAACTAACACACACACGGAGTCCCAATTACTAATCACAGTAAAACTGCACAAAGTAGCTGTATCTCTGCAGCTCCATCAGCCATCAGCCTTCTCGCGGCTTGTCTATTGATCCAGACGTCCCCGGAGTTGGTCTATTGCTCATTACTTGTCTGTGATGCTGGACACTGGGAGAGTTTCAAAGGTGTGTAAGAGGGACGAGGATACTGGCATTATCTCGGTTCTCCAGGGGTATCTTTTATCCTTCATGGACAGCTGAATGATTCTGAGAAGTCCTTATTTTGAGGGCAGGGCTGTTCTTCTGGTCCTTGTGATGCGCTGACCTCCTTTAACTCACTTACCCAAGCATGATAAATCAGTACACAATGGGAGCTAGCTAGATATATATCTTAAGAAAGTCAATTCATTTTCATACGATAAAGACTGATGGGCATAAGAGTTAGGGAGGTAGATTTTGATAACCTTGGATCAGAGGATGTCTGTGGCCAGGTGGGTCCTGCAGAGAGCTTTTTGGTGGTCAAGGATCACCTCTTCGTCATCCAGAATGGTCCATGCCAACATGCAGGAAGTCATGCCAAGGTGGCAGGAGGCTGGCATGCATGAGAAAGGAGCTCTGAGTAACATCAAGCCTGAAGAGGAAGCACAGAGAAGGTGGAAGCTGGCTGCCTTCCAGCCTCCAGGGTTCCGTGGTTCTGTGCTGGAGTTGAACTTTCGGTTTTCCTTTTTCCTCTTTCCCCTTCCCAAGTTCTTTTCTTTAACCATTGTCGTAGATTCCTCTACAAACAGCCCAGCTTCTCTTTCCCCACAGGCCCTACATTTGCTTGCTTTGTGCCCTCTCTACGGGGCACAAAGATGTTTCTAACATAGCTGTCGTGACAATTCCTCTGCTGGACAGTACAAAATTAGGAATGTCTTTAATTCCCTGTAGTGCCCTGCAACTCCTCGTGCTGTTATCTTGTGCTGATGCATCACCACAACCATGGTGAGCTGCCTGCACGCAAACATGAAGAACGAACAAAATGGATCTTCAGTCCAGGGGGACCTCGGGAAATTCTGGGAGTCAGCCAGAAGAAACTGCTTAAGTTTTACAAAGAGAAGTGGCCAGTCCTGCATCAGGGGGAAGAAAAACACCGTATTACAGTGCCAGGTGGGACGTGACAGGATGAGCAGTGACCCTGAGGAGACGGGCCCACGCATTATGAGGGACACCACATGAGCCAGTGGCGCAGGCTGACCATGAACAAGGCCAGCTGCACACAGGGATGGATTAGGAGGAGAGGGCTACCCAGACAGCTTGACTTTTCATGCCCTTTCAGTGAGCCGTGGTGTGGCCACACCTGGACGTGTCTGTCCCTCTGTGGGAATTCCTGCTGTAGACGGGTGGGGAGGAACGGGAGAGTGCCCAGAGGAGGTCTGCACATGGCCTCTGCTTGAGGCCCCACACCCCATCCTTCTGACCTCTGCCATCCCAGCACAACCCCAGGAACATGCTGTCCCTGGAGAAACACCAGCCTCTCCAGACAGCTCCAGATTCCCCTCCCACAGGATGGGTGGCCTTTATGTCATCTGTGTGAAGGGCTGGGGTACGTCCCTCAGTTAAACCCACGATCTTACCTGTCACCAGGCACCGACTGGTGACTCCTAAATCCAGTCCAATATCTCTAAAATGTTACAAACGGACAGTCAGCTTTTTATTCCTGGACACATGGAGGAGGAAGAAGAACTTCAGGGGTGAATTTCCTCAGGCATGTTTGGAGAAAGACCCCAGCATTAAAGCACTGCACCAGGGAGATCTTGCTTTGTTAACAGAGACTCTGTGAAAGAGGCCAGCTCTGAGCCACTGTGAAATACATTTTTAGAAGGGAACCAGGTGAAACTAAGACGTAAATGTCTCAGGTGTAGTGACACAAGTGAAACCTTTGTGTAGGAGCATAGAAACCATAAATGACAATATCAACAGCAATGATGAGAAATGTAATCATTAAAAACACAAAGCCAATAACAAAACACACAAAAAAGCAGATGGAATCAAATAGTGCGGGAGTCATTTGTGGAGAGAGGTGGAACATTTCTCCCTCTTGAAAAAAATCCATGAAATCAGATACCGAATGGCCTCCTTGAGCTCCTGGTTCCTCATGCTGTAGATGAGGGGGTTCAGTGCTGGAGGCACCACTGAGTACAGCACAGCCACCACCAGGTCGAGAACTGGGGAGGAGATGGAGGGGGGCTTCAGGTAGGCAAACACGGCAGTGCTGAGAAACAGGGAGACCACGGCCAGGTGAGGGAGGCACGTGGAAAAGGCTTTGTGCCGTCCCTGCTCAGAGGGGATCCTCAGCACGGCCCTGAAGATCTGCACATAGGACAGCACGATGAAAACAAAACAACCAAAGGCTAAACAGACACTGACCACAACAAGTCCAACTTCCCTGAGGGAGTCTGAGTGTGAGCAGGAGAGCTTGAGGATCTGGGGGATTTCACAGAAGAACTGGTCCAGGGCATTGCCCTGGCAGAGGGGCAGGGAAAATGTATTGGCCGTGTGCAGGAGAGCATAGAGAAACCCACTGCCCCAGGCAGCTGCTGCCATGTGGACACAAGCTCTGCTGCCCAGGAGGGTCCCGTAGTGCAGGGGTTTGCAGATGGCAACGTAGCGGTCATAGGCCATAATGGTGAGAAGACAATACTCTGCTGCAAGAAAGAAGACGAAGAACAAGAGCTGTGCAGCACATCCTGCATAGGTGATGGCCCTGGTGTCCCAGAGGGAATTGGCCATGGCTTTGGGAAGAGTGGTGGAGATGAAGCCCAGGTCAAGGAGGGAGAGGTTGAGGAGGAAGAAGTACATAGGGGTGTGGAGACGGTGGTCATAGGCGATGGTGGTGATGATGAGGCCGTTGGCCAGGAGGGCAGCCAGGTAGATGCCCAGGAAGGTCCAGAAGTGCAAGAGCCGCAGCTCCCGCGTGTCTGCAAATGCCAGGAGGAGGAACTGGGTGATGGAGCTGCCATTCGACATTTTCTTCCCCAGGGCTTGGAGACCTGTTAATGGAAAGAAATGCAGTGAGAAGTTAGGGAAGATTTCTCTCAAACTAAAGTATTCAATTGGCCTTAGAAACCCACCAAACTGGCTCTCACCTTTCAGGAAGACCTTTTGCAGGTCCTTTTTGTACACTCTGGTTGGTGCTGGCTGATAGTCCACCAGAGAGCTGAGATCTCTGCAGGATTCAGTCCTGCCCTACAGCCATGGGTAAAAAGGAACACGGGGTGATCTCAGATTAAATCCACTCCTGGCATCAAAGGGCTTTTCAGCATTGTCACCCGACTGCAGGGCAGAGCTCAGGGCACCTTGTTGTTGGGGTTGTTCTGTTGTAGTTTCCCCACCACACCTGAGGAGTGTTTTTAAGGCAGAAATCCCTGGCATTTCTGCTGTGCTGCAAGTGAAACCTTGTGGGTCCTACGAGCCAAGGGGACTGTCCCTCAGTGCAGAGCGAGGACAGCGAGTTTGTCCATCGGAATTGCTCTCAGCTGCCCTGTGTTGCTGCCTCTTTGAGCTGGAGGATGATCCCAAGCAGACATTCCCCTGAGAAGAACCTGGACACTGCTGAGAGCAGAGGAGTCCCATTTACAAGCGCAGCTCTCCCAGCCCCTCACCTGAGCTCATTGGACCCCAGGAGGATCTCAGCTCTCCCCTCCCAGCCAGGGACACAGGGGGCTCACTGCAGCTGCCTACATTCAGCCCTCCAGCTGGATTTACACGGCCTTGGCACTGACATGTCTACTCCGTGGGGCTGCTAGACGACACAGGGATGCCACGGGAGAGCTGAGCTCTTCTGGAGGGCAGCGTGCAGCCAAGCAGGACGCTCCTGGGAAAGAGCCAACTAGCCTAAAGATGGAGTATCCTGCCCACAGGGCCGGCTTGCTCTCAGCCCCACACACTGCAGTCCCCAGAGCCCAAAACATAAGTGGATTTGGATGCTTTTCCTCCCTGGATACACCGGCATGACCGGACATGCAGCATCAGTGTCTGAGCTGCACCCGAATCCTCACGTCCCACCACAGTGAAAAGAAGGGAAAGAACACGGGCAGAAGGGGCAAAAGGGGAACATGCCAAAGTTCTCCTGCCAAGAGAGTCAGGACAGGGAGACACAGTCAGACACTCAAGGATTTCTCCTCTTTGGTGGCTTGGCTGCTGGGAAGGACACTCAGGACTTAATACCCGGGATAGTCAGGGGTGGAGGACTCTACTGCGTGGGGAGAGGAGACCACGGAATGTCGCCAGGGAAGGCACCTGCACTGCAGGGGATGGCAGGGAGGGCCTGGAATCCCCTCTCCCATGACCTTTCCTGCAGTAGCTCCCTTTCACTCTCTGCCCATGTCTCTGCCCCCCGGAGCTGTCTCTGCCTGGGGCTGTGTCATTGTCCCCAGGTCTCCTCCCTTTCAGTGCTCAGAGAACCCACCACACCTGCTGTGTGCTCAGCTCTGCCCTCAGGGCAAGTGCCTGCAAGCGCTAACAAGCAGCTTAGAAAAGTTCCTGCTAGAACCAGGGTGTCATTGCCTTCTCCAGAACGGAGAAGTAAAATCCTCTCTCTCACAACCCATCCAGCAAAGCAGGAGTGGAAAACTCCAAGCAGGGACCCTGTTTCTTTCAGGTAAATGCTGCCTCTCTGTACTTCTGCAAAAGGACCCTCTGCAAATGTCCTGGGGGTGATCTGGAGCTGGGAGGAAACACGACCCATGCAGCACCCTCACGACTGCAGAAGGACCCTGCCGTGACACGACTGGCGTCACTCCTTCCACCCACAGCTTCTCCCCGCAGCGCCATGGGGAGCTCCCCGGGCAGGCTGAGAGCTGACCCTGGCAGGCAGCAGAGTCCCTGGCCCAGCACACAGTTCCCTGGGACACGGGGACCCTGCTCTGAAGGACAGCCCTGAGCACCCCTGCACGCACACCCACCTTCACAGCCCGGCAGCCGTCCCTGGGAGAAGGCAGCCGACATGCCCTGTGCCTTTGGTGATGTGGTAGGGGTGCCCTGCTCTCGAGCACATCCTTCTCAACACCGACGGAGCCTTGAGAGCCTTCCTGACAGATCACATTAGCCATGGGCTATGCCAGCTTTAGGAGACTGCTCCAGGGAGCCTCTCTGCATTATACTGCAGCAGAGACACAGCATGCCCTGATCCTCTGACGGTGCAGCAGGGAAGCCCTGCTCCACACGTTGTCCTTCTCCTCGAAACTAGAGAAACTGTGAGAGTGGTACTTGCAGATCCCGTAGGCTGGGGGTTGTTCCAGCTTCTGGAGATCCCTCCAGCAGCTGCAGATTCAATGCCCTGCAGCCAGAGACTGTGCAAAGGCTGTGAGGATTTCTCCCAGTGAGCTCTCAGCACTCTCCCACCCCAGGCTGCCTTTAAGATCCGCTGGCCTCACACGTCTCCCCTCGTTACCTGCAGGCAGTGCCCTCAGCCCTGCTGCGCTTGGCAGAGGAGCTGCTCCTGGGCAGAGCCGTCTCTCTGCAGCGCTGCCCGCTTGCCACGAGCTCCCTCCATGCCAGGAGCCCAGCCCAGCTCAGACGCAGAGGACCAGCCCGAGACGTCACTTTCTCTGCCTCCTCGGGGCTCCCTGGAGGTGTCCCTGTGCCTCCAGGGGAACCTGCTGGGAAAGAGACTGAAGTAATACTGTGTGGTCTCTCTTGCACCTCTGGAGAGACGCTTCTTTCCAGCCGGGTAATTTCTCCTGTCAGAGAGAGCTGCGCACGAGAAAGGTCTTGTTCCTTCTGGTATGAGACAGGAAACCTGGACAGTGCCAGATCTCCTTTGCCCCCGCTGAGCGAAGGCAGTCGGCTTCGTCAATTGAGGCATCTCCTCCTTGGTTTGTAGTCCTGGGTGTGAAGTGGACTCAGCTCTCACTTAGGGCTGCCACAATCCCACAGGAGGGGGGATTCCTCTTGCCTTTCTTCAGGTGGGCACAAAATAGGCACCTGCTGCATGGGAGCTGCTGGTCTCAGCTCCCAGCGTCATTCCTGGAGATGGAGGCCAGCAGTGAGCTCTTCAGACTCAAACACCTACTGACATTTCAGGTCTCAGACGTGGTCCAAGATACGTGCCGGTAACTGCAAGATCTAACGGAGCAGTTCATAGAGACAGGGCAGTATCTGCTGCCACCATCTTTGAGATTCACGAGGAATTCCTTTGGCCACCAGCACATGCCCACATTTCGGACAACTGAACTTTTCCCTACTCTTTCAACCCAGGGCAGCCTTCTGAGGTAGTCAGGGGACCAGATGTACTCATTGCCATTGACCTCATCCATCTTCTCCATCAGCCGTGTATACTAGATCCCCACTGACTGTAACGGCAGGTGTCTCATGGACATCCCCACATCACCTAACCTAATTCAGGGCAGCTACTCAATGGCCATGGACAGGCCTGTTGTGCCACAGGAGGTGCCAGGGCTCTCCAGCACAACTGCAGGTGGCCGGCAGGGACTGCACAGGACCTACGGGAAAGGCATCGCCTTCAGAGTGGGTGCGAGACACACACTCCAGATGCCATGTCTCATAGATTCAGTTTCTGTTGGCCGGCAACTGAATCCCACGAGGGCAATGAGGCAGGGTCTGACCCACCTCCATCCAGTCGATGCAGAGCCGTTCAGGAACAGGAAGCACATCACACTGGGATCTCCACTCATTTGCCTATTTAAGCAACACAAGGAAGTCTCCAGAATAATGACCCCAGGTCTTATTGGAGACATTAATGACCCTGACACCACTGGAAGGGGAACACAGCAGCATGCATACTGTCCAGCAGGTTTCTGGGTCTCTTGGGACAACATCTTTGCACAGGCGCAAGGTAGGCCAACAAAGGTGTTGCTGAGTCCAGTCAATTCAGAGGGAATTCTGATCAGGGGTGTGAAAATGTCAGCCTGGGCTGTAGCGACCATGAAATAGTGGGGTCTCAGCTCCCAAGGGGAGTGAGAAAAGACTGAAGCCAGACTACAGATGCTGGGTCTCTAGAGGAGAAATGGGGATGGCTTTAGGTAAGCTAGAGCTTCCCAAGTGTAGAGCCTTGCAAGGCAAGAGTTCGAGGGCACCAAGAGGAGAGGCTGCTGCTTCAGGAACAGTTAAAGAAGAAACAAAGAGAATGAGTGGCCACTGCTGGAATTTAGTAACAGCAGGTGTAGATGAATCTGAGATTCCCTGTGTCCTTCTTGCCTTGGTCTCCTCCAGCAAGCTCTCCCAGGCCTTTGTGCCTTGAGGCAGGACTCTGGAGGGAAAAAAAACCGTGGTGAATTTGGATAGAGTCAGGAGTTGAGCAAACACAATCCTTAGCAGTCTATGGGACTGGAGGGGTGGCATCCGAGGGAGCTGAGAGGGCAGGACGATGCCACAGTAAAGCCATTCTCCATCATCATTGAAAGCATCTGGAGTTTGCGGGAACTCCCTAACAACTGGCAGCACCCAAACGCTGCAGGCACTTTCTGCTGTGACCCTGCTTTGCGTAGAATGTTGGTCTATAGAAATCTTGCAAGGTCACTTCCAGCCTGAACGGAAAGTTCCCAGAACAGGCCAACGTCTGCCACCCTGAGACCTGGAATCTGCACTCTGCTCTTCGTCCTCACTCCCTCGGGAGCTGAGACTCCACTCTTTCTTTGCTACTAGAGCCAAGGCTGACAAGGATGACACAGGTTTTCTGATCCAGGTGAGCATCGCCTTGCTTGGCCCATCTGGCAGCTGTGCTAAAAAGCTGAGGCAAAGAGCCTCCAGACACCTAAAGGAGCATTTGCACCGTGCTCTCCTGGGAATGTCAGGGGGCGCTGGGCTGACTTTTGGCTGCCAGGTGCCCACCCAGCTTCACTCCCGCTCCCCCTCCTTCTCCACTCGCCTTGCTGTCTGCAGGGCTGTTTCTCTCCATGTGTCTCACTCCTCTCTCTTACCTGCTCTAGGTGACCCTGCTCTGGCAGGGGGGTTGGACTAGAAGATCTCCAGAGATCCCTTCCAACCCTATGATTCTATGATTCTATGATTCTATGACTGCACGCTGCTGTTTAGCCTTGCTTCAATATGCTATCACAGAGGTGCCACGAGAATTGCTTACTGGCTCAGCTTTGGGCAGTGGCATGTCCCCTTTGGAGCCAGCTGAAAGTGGCTCTCTCACATGGAGTCACCTCTTGATCCCTTTTCTCCTAAGCCACCTCTGCAGCCCCCTCACCCCTACCAAAACCTAGCCATGTCAACGCAATACACAGGGTCATTGATGTCCCCGGTAAGACGTTAAGTCGTTGGTGAGCCCAAGACTTCCTCAGGTTGGTTAAATAAGGGTTGGTCCCCTTCCTCTCCTTCATTATAGGTTCTTTGTGTCAGAGCAGAGATGTGCTGGACCTCAGTCGTGGCACCAGGGCCAAGCTCAGGCGTGCAACAAAGCCAGCTGTTACCAAGTGCCCAAGTACCGTGCAGGCAAAAGGTTTGCGTCAGAGCATGCTGGGGGGGATGGCAGATGGCAATGTAAAGGGGAAAGGAGGAGATCAATCCCTGCTCTCCTCAGGACGAGAGAGAAGCAGGGCTGGACTCTGCAGCCCCAGCAGGAGAGGGCTTTGCTGTCTGCGGGGTCTCTGCAGCCCCAGAGGGCCTGTGGTGCAGGTGAAGCTGATCTCCAGGCAGGACAAGGGGCTTTTGCAAGTGTCCTTGGCTATGGGTATCCTGAGATCCAGGAACACTGTGAAAATCATTGCTCTGTTCCTTGACTGCAGCATCAAAGGGATGACTGAGGGATGTGGGAGAAGCACTCCCTGCATCTACTGGATTGAGATGGGACAGCACTTGCCTCACTGCAGTTGCTTGAAGGAAAGCACTGAACGCCTCAGAAGGTCTCTTGGGGTCTCTTACACGGCTGCTCTGAATGGGGATGATGTTCGCGCAAGTCCTGTGCTGTCCCTGCCGGCTGCACGCAGTTGTGCTGGAGAGCCCTGGCACCTCAGGCAGCTCCACAGGATGGAGTTAACCTTGAAATTGGGCAGCTGCCCTGAATTAGGTTGGGCATTGTAGGGGTGCCAGTGAGAACCCAGCCCTAACTGCCAATGGAGATCTGGTAAAGACAGCTGGTGGAGAAGAGAGAGAGACGTAGCTCTTCAGATGGCAATGACTCCATTTGCTCAGAGGAATAGCTCTATAGGCTGCCCTGTACATAGTGAGCAGGAACAGGCTTCATTGTCCTAAGCGTGGCCATCTGCTGTCACTTCAGCTGCCCAAAGCAATGCCCCAAGAGCCTCCAAAATGATGGCCCCAGACGCTGCCCTGTCCCTCTGAACTGCTCCACCAAAGTTTAGGGATACCTGCACATGTCTCGGGCCACCTCTGGCACTTCAAATGTGCACTGTGGTTTGCAGGGCTACAGGAGATTCCTCCCTTTCATTGTCTGGGTGTCCTGTCTCATAGGTGGAAAAGAAGAGGTCGTTCTGGGACCTAACTCTGCCTCTGATAGGGGAAATGATACTGCCGGAAAGGAATGTCCCCCCCAACAGCTGAGGGAGGAAACATCAGTCATGACTTCAGCTTGTTTCACAGCAGGTTCCCCTGGAGCCTCAGGGACATCTTTGATGGAGCCACAGCGAGCCGAGAAAGTGCCACCTCATTAGGTCAGAAGTCCTTGATTGCATTGCATGGAGGAGACTCAAGCATGCACATCATGTGCATGTGGGGAGAGGAACCCGAGTTGAGCACAAGTGCCACCAGCTATTCCCAGAGCGTCCACGAAGGCCTGTGGGACACACTCTGTCTTCGGGTAACTTGACTTTGAGAGGAACGTCCTCTGGGAAACCACCTGGATGCCGCACTGGGATGTGCTTCCGTGAACCAGGGTCCCTATGTCCATACCTCATGCCATGAGGCATCTCAGATGGGCACCACACCACAGGGCTGAGGTGCCTCCCAGCATCTGGGAGTGGCAGCAGGAGGCCAGAGAGTCCCTACGCCTCTGCACGTGGAAGGGAAGGGCTCGCGGCTTTGAACACCCCTGTCAGAGCCCTGACAATTCTGCGTGTGACTTCAGGAACAACCCCACCGGCCCAATGAGATTTCTCTCACCTGCCTTTTCCGGTTCATCGCAAGTGCCTCTGTGTGCTGCCTCACCCTCCCCTGTCCTTATGGCCCATCCCTTGTTTCACACAGTCTGAAAGCAGCACGTCCACAGAGCATTTCGCCCGCGCAGTCCGAAAGGGTTCTGCAAGCAGGAGTGTCGCTGCCCTCCAGCAGATGGCTTTTCTCACCCTTCACACAGAACAGAGCACGTCTAGGGACTATGATGCACTCAGGAGCACAGACACCTCCGTGTTTCACCTCTCTGAACTTCCTTCCCAATGTCCTTAGGCACCTAACAGAGAAACAAATGTTGTCACTCGAAGGCGTACCCACAAGGAGAGAGGGGACAGGAAGACCTAAAATTTTCCATGGAAAAAGGGGATCAGGACAATTTGTCATCATCAATGGCGTTTCCCCTAATGGGAATGGGCAACGTCCCCAACCTTCAGAAAAATCTCTTCCTCCTCCCTCCCATGACCTGCCCCATAATTGCAGTTGGGAACAGCCTCAGCATGGGGCTGCTGGTGGAAAACCTGGAAACCTGCTACAGCTCCGACACCCTGACTGTCCTCCCACTGGGCACAGCACCATCTCTGCTCACAGCGCTCTTAGGGCTATTTCCTGCACCTTTGGCAGGTACAGAGTGGCTCCTGCTGGTGGCCACATGCTATGACCAGTACTTGGCTCTGTGCCACCCCCTGCTCTCTGCAAGACTCCGGAACTGGAAGGGTTGTCGCTAGAAGACAGCTGCACCTTGGCTGGGGGGATTTCTGTCATCTGCAGTAATCATTTCCTTCTTGTCCCAGACACATTGGCTGGCCCTGATGTACTAGACCACTTTTGTGATTTTGCCCCAAGGCTGGAGCTCTCCTGCAGTGACACCATGACGCTCATGCTCTCAGCTTTGGAAACGTGCTGTTTAGATCCAGTCTTCCCCTTCCTGGTCACACCGGCATCTTGTGTGTGCATCAGAGCTTCCATGGCCACCGAATTAATTCGCATCAGGTGCAGGGATGCTTTACATGTGCCCTTATACAGCCCTGACCATATCAAGAATCCTTCAATACTCCTTCAGGAGTTTGTTTGATTTCCCAAGGAGTATCAGTACCTATTAAAAAAAATATAAACATACATATGTCCAATGCAGCAGTCTGCATCTCTGTTAGAAGCCTTGAAGCAGTGTCCGGGGGAGCAGGGCTTGAGGTGTGAGCATCCCGTGAGTTGACGGATCCCCTTTCCCAGCAGGTGGGGTCAGGGCTTGGCTGTCCTGCTTGGTGACACACATCAAGGGCTTTCACAACCACATGCCACGTTTGATTTTCCACCTCGAAGCAGCACCTCTGACTTCCTGCTTCACCAGCCTCCGAGGACTCTCGGAAACTCTTGGAGATTTGCTGCTGACTTTTACTTGTCTTGAGGCTTGTTCAGTCTTTCAGGATCTGCAGTTCAGGCACTTGGCACCAGAGGGCTCATTAACATGCAAAACACCCTAACAAGTCAAGTCTCTGGGCATATTTTTCCTTAAAGTCTTCAATTCTCATGTGCTTAATTAGAGAAGTTTCAGGAATGTAATCAAAGTGAAATAATATGATTACTAAACAACAAGAAGAAAGGGTTTCTTTTTTCTTTTTCCTACTTTATTTTTCTGCTTATACATGAATGGAAATCAGCAGTCTCTACATGATACTGATCCTGAGCGTCTGCTAATGCAGCCTGAACAGATATGAAAATCAAGACCCTTTGTGTTCCACAACCTATGGCCAGTCTTCATCCTGCCCCCAACCCAGCATTTCTCTCATCAGCCCCCTAGGACTTACAGCAGCCCTGTTCCAATCTGAGCTTCCTCCACTGAAGCTGCGCGGTTCAGCCCATTGGCACCGGTTCCCACCTGGGTTACTTGGAGAACGACCAGCACACGGACACAGAAGGGTGTTTGTCACTTGCCAACAAATGGAAACAAAGGAATGCATAGCTCAGTAAAAAAATGAGACCTTCCTCAGCAATATGTAAAGTCCACATTACCCCCACCGAAATCTGCTTCCTACAGTGGCTACCCTTAGACCAACGGAAAACATAATTTTTGTTAAATCACAGATCCCAAGACTTCCCAAAAGATTCCCTGTCCTGGACTTTCTTTCTTTGTCCATAATTGTTCTTTGCACGCAGTGAGGCTTACACTCACGTCATGAGCTCCCTCGATTCGCAGAGAGAAGCAAAGAGACAAAGTAAATCAAATGGTCTTTTGAATACACAAATCTGCCTAAAGGGGGCCCTGAGCAGCAACAAGCTTTTGGACAAATCATGGAATAATAGAATGATGGAATGTGTGGGGTTGGAAGGGACCTTGAAAGGTCATCTAGTCCAACCCCCCTGCAGTAAGCAGGGACACCGACAACTAGATCAGGTTGCTCAGAGGCTCATCAAACCTGGCCTTGAATGTCTCCAGGGATGGGGCCTCCACCCCGTCTCTGGGCAACCTGTGCCACTGTCTCACCACCCTCAGTGGAAAGAACTTCTTCCTAAACTCTAATCTAAACCTGCCCTGCTCTAGTTTAAAACCATTGTCCCTCGTCCTAAGGCTACATGCCCTTGCAAACAGCCTTGCAACAGCTTTCTGACAGGGCCCCTTCAGGTACTGGAAGGCCGCTATAAGGTCTCCCCGGAGCCTTCTCTTCTCCAGGCTGAACAACCCCAACCTCTCTCAGCCTCTCTTCATAGGAGAGGTGCTCCAGCCCTCTGATCATCTTCGGGGCCCTCCTCTGGACCCGCTCCAGCAGGTCCATGTCCTTCTTGTGCTGAGGGCTCCAGAGCTGGACACAGTACTCCAGGTGGGGTCTCACGAGAGCAGAGTAGAGAGGGAGAATCCCCTCTCTGGGTCTGCTGGCCATGCTTCTTTTGATGCAGCCCAGGACACGATTGCCTTCTGGGCTGCAGGCGCACAATGTTAGCTCACGTCCAGCTTTTCATGCACCAGGACCCCCAAGTTCTTTTCCACAGGGCTGCTCTCTATCAAGTCATCCCCCAGCCTGTATTGGTAACGAGGGTTGTCCTGACCCAAGTGTAGGACCTTGCACTTGGCCCACCTTGATTGCCGTGTCCAGTTTTGCACCCCTCACCACAAAAAAGACACTGAGGGGCTGGAGCAGGTCCAGAGAAGAGCAATGAAGCTGGTGAGGAGTCTGGAGAACGTCTGATGAGGAGCAGCTGAGGGAGCTGGGGCTGTTTAGCCTGGAGAAAAGGAGGCTGAGGGGAGACCTTCTCGCTCTCTACAACTCCCTGAAAGGAGGGTGTACAGAGGCGGGGGTCGGTCTCTTCTCCCAAGAAACAAGAAATAGGAGAAGAGGAAATGGCCGCAAGTTGCCCCAGCAGAGGTTTAGACTGGATATTAGGAACAATCTTTCCCCTGAAAGGTTTTTCAAGCATTGGAACAGGCTGCACAGGGAAGTGGCTGAGGCACCATCCCTGGAGGTAATTAAAAGACGGGTAGACAGAGCGATGGCACCTCTCGCTCCAGAGGCACCCAGCTGCGGCCACCACAGCCAGTCTCCCAGCAAGCGGCTCGAGAGAGCAGACGCACATTGTTGCATCGTCACGTTGCCGCGACACCGCACTGCACATCGTCATGTTGCCACGCCGCTGCCCGGCTGCTGCCCAGCCACCCCGGGGCCCACCTGGAGGCCCATCTGGACACGCGTGTGGGCCACTCGCTCTCACTTTGGACAGTCAAAATGTGGCTTGGACTCTAAAAATGACTGGCTGGATCCTAAAAATGCTTGTTTAGAGCTTGACAATGGGTCTTTGAATCTTAAAATGGGCTTTGGAACTTCTAAATGAGGCTTTGTACCCTAAAAATGAAGCTTTGGGATCAAAACCATGATAATCTGGTCCCTAAAAGAGGGGGTTGGACCATAAAAATCAGGGTTTGGACATCCAAAATGCATCTTGGACCCTAAAACTGACTGGCTTAATCCTACAAATGCCTCTTTGGAGCCTGAAAAAGAGGCTTTGGAACCTAAAAATGCGTTTTTGTACTCTTGAAAGGTGACATTACACACCACAACTGAGCGTGGAGTTTCCTCCCCAGCCCACAGTGGGGTTGCCAATGTCCCCATGTCTCACTGTGACACGGAAGTGGACAAAACTGATGCTGTCATGGAACCAGCCCAGCAGGCGGCCGCTGTCCCCACAGCCCTGGGCATAGGGCACCTGTGGGGACAGGGAGGGGGACAAGAGACCTGGAGGGACAGAGACAGGGCTGGGGACAGTGGTGTGGCCAGGACACCTGTGGGGACAGCGATGGGGACATGGCACCTACAGGGATGACACTGGGGTCAGGCATAGGGTCAGCTGCAGGTTGTACACCTGCCCCTCCTCTGCGCTCCCACACGGGGAAGTCAGGGGGCTGAATGTGGCACGTGTGTCCCCCTCCCCGCAGTGTCCCCACACCCCAAGGTGCTCTCCCCATCTCCTCAGTGTCCCCCCCAAACCTGTGAGCAGGAGAAGGCTCCATGTCACCTCTGTGCTGGTGATGACCGCCTGTCTGACGCCGAGGGAGGAGGGGAAGCTGATGCAGAAGATGTGCTGGACGTCGGCTGGGTCGAACACCTCCAGGGTGTCGCTCTGCTTCTGCTCCGTCAGCATGCAGGCGTGGGGGGGCTCCCCACGGGGATCCACTGTCACTGTGGGGAGGAGGGGACGGTCAGCCAGCATGGCGGTGGCAGGGGGGGAAGGGGGAGTGAGGGGTCGGCATACATCCGTGACGCCGTGGGAGAGGGCCTGGCAGGAGCAGGCGTGACGGCCAGAGTCACGGAGGAAGAGGTGGGTCCTGCTGTAACCCAGGAGGAAGAGGTGCTGCTGGGCAAGCGCCAGCTTGTGGTAGCCATGAGAGGGGGGAGACAGGATGGAGGCCATCAGTGCTCGCTGCCAGCCGCGGCCCAGGTTCTGCAGGTACGGCCCCTTGGCGTCTGGAGGGGGGGACGCCGTGACATTGCCACTGGCTGTGGGACAAAGTGCCACCACCCCCACGCCCCCGTGGCAACGGCCGACTCCCAGTTGAGGATGGCGGCCCTCTTGCAGGGCCAGGCACTGGCAGGGGAGAGGGGTGCGGAGGGGAGGCAGCGGCACGTCGGGTCCAGGCTCAGCAGGTCGGGCAGCGTCAGGAAGGAGATGATGTGCAGCAGCTGTGGGGAGAGGGGGGCGGAGAGCATCAACCCTGGGCACCCCCGGCTTTGAGGGGCAGGCCCCAGCACCGCCATCTCCCCCTGCTCAACGCACCGTCTCGGGGGCGCGTCCTCCCCCTCCTCACAAGCCTTCAGGCTGCCACAGGGTCAGTTGGACTGGCGGGAGGGGACTGGGTGAGGTGATGGTGGGCGGCCCCACAGCCAGCATCCCCCGCCCCCATCCCGGCCCAGCCCTCCACCCTCCTCCTGGGTGCTCAGGCTGCACAGCAGCAGCACCCGCCCTTCCCCTGAGGTGATGCTGCCTCCGATTGGTCCCCTCGGCTGTCACTCTGCCCTGGGTTGGGGCCTGCCCTGCCTGGAGGTGGCTGCTGATTGGCTCCCAGGTGGTAAGGCTGCCCAGGCACAGGTCACCTGAGGTGGTGCACTCTCTGATTGGCTGTCTCGGCTGTTACTCTGCCCAGGATCTTTTCTTTCATTGGCTCTACTTCTGCCTTGCTCCTCCCATCAACTGATGGGTCAGACGCTTATCAATCATCTGTGTTCTGCTCGAACTCCAGCTGTGATTGGTGGAGCCTGCATGCCCCGCCCCCACACGGTGCCAAGTGTTGGTTTTGACTCCTGCCACCTTCCCTGCAGGCCTCGAAGCTTGATTGGTTGGTTACACATCAATCGTGTGCCTTGCCCCCACCTCCTCAAAGCCGATTGGCTGTTCAGGGCCCATAGGCGGGACACAGAGGGGAGGGCGGACGTTGCCAGGCGACAAGCTGCACCTTTGGGTTCAGACCCTCAGGTTGGAACTGTGGGCCCTGAAGAAATGTTCTGGGTCGGAAAAGATGGCTTTGAGTCCCAAAACTGAGGATTTCAGCCTTAAAAGTGGGGCGTTGGAAATGAAATGGAAGCTTTGAACCCTAAAATCAGGTTTTGTGCCCTCAAATGACATATTGGTACTGAAACCTGAGGCTTTACACCCTAAAAATGGGGCTTGGGAGGCTCAAAATGAGGCTTTGGGCCCTCCAAATTGTGGACTGAATCCGAAAAAGGGGGCTTTAGTCCCTGAAAATGAAGTTTTGGAAGCTAAAAATGAGGATTTGTTCCCGGAAATGAAACTTTGGACTTTGAAAATGAGGCTTTGGCCCTCCAAAACCAGACTTTGAGCCTTCAAAATGGTGCTCTGGGTCCTTCAGATGAGTCATTGGACAAAAAAGTGGGGCTTGGAACATAGAAATGAGGTCTTGGACCTTAAAAGTGAGGGTTTAGAACCAAAAAAGGAGCCTTTCAGCCCTAGAATGAAGGTGTTGGACTCTAAAAATGAGGCTTTGGAGCCTAAAAAATGTGGCTTTGATTTTTAAAGAAGAGTTTTGGCCCATAAAGATGAGGGTTTAGACACTTACAGTGCAACTTGGACCCTAAAAACGACTGGCTGGATCGTCAAGACCATGCTTTGGAGCCTGAAAATGAGGCTTTGGGCACTTAAGATGCAGCTTTGGACTCTGAAAAGGAGCTTTTGCAAACTGAAACGGAGCCTTTGCACCATGAAAATGGTGCTTTAGAGCCTACAATGAGGCTTTGGAAGCCCAAACAAAGGCTTTGGAAGCCCAAAGTAAGACTTTGGAAAACAAAAATGAGGCTTTGGACACTGTAAGTGTAGCTTTGGAGCCTAAACCCTCTCCCCTGCTCCTTTTGCTCTGGCAGGGCTCCAGCCAGGCTGGAGGGGACAAGAGGATAAAAGGAGTTCCCCGGGCATAGAGAAAGGCAGCGGGAGGGCTCTGGGTGGCACCCAAGGGCACACGGAGGGCCGTGGTGGGTACCCAGAGGCACGCCAAGGGCTCGGGGTGGGCATCGAGAGGCAGCCAGAGGGCTCTGGGCTGCGGCAAAGGGCACATCTAGAGCCCAGGGCCGCACCAAGGGGCAAGCAGAGGGCCTTAGGAAGCACGCAAAGAGAAATGGAGGTCCTTGGGAGGCACCCAAAGGCCATTTGGTGGCCCCTCAGCTGCCCCGAAAGGCCCACACACTGGTCCCGGGGGGGCAGGGGAAGGCAAACAGGCCTTGAGAAGACAAGAGGAGGGGTCCCGTGGCAAAGACAACAAGCTGAAGCCCATCCATTGGCAGGACACCAAAAGGCCCAGCGAGGGCCCTGGGTGGGAACCCAAAGGCCCATCAGGGCTCTTGAGGGGACCAGAGGATAAAGGCACAGAAGAAGGCGCAGCCTTCAGCAGCACCTGCAGATGGGACTCGCCTGCGGCATGAGTAGAGCTTTGCAGGGCTGGACCAGCCCCTCAGAGAGCCCAGCCGCAAAGCTTCCTACACAAGGCTAAAACCTTGGCTGCTTTTCTCTTCCCTACTTCACATTCCCTGTAAAACTGGGTCTTAGCCTGACCAGGGCTGTAGGAGGGAGGAAGACGAGGGAAAACATTGCAGGGAAAATGCCCAGACACGGTGTGGCCTGGCGTGACTCCTGTAGGTACAAGCAAGCCCTTGGGAGCGTCCTGGTTTGAGGTAAAGCAGAACCAATTTTGTGTTCAGTAATTTTACTCTGCAGCTAAGCCTCTTCTAACCAACTGAACTCTCTGACATTAACAGCGTATTGTCCAGACGCTGTTCGCTCCCAGAGTGATAAGACCTGGTTGTTTCTAATTTATGCCAAGGAACGGTGTGCAGAGAGGCTCCTGCTCATCCTTATTGCTGTCACAGCCAAGCTCAGCTCACTGTGTTATTTGCCCCGTTGGAGGGGGGGAAGCGGAGAAGCGTAGAGGGGCGGCACCTGCGGGGAGGAGGGGACAGGACGGGGGATCCCAAACTGACCCACGGGGTATTCCATCCCACCTGCCCCACGCTCAGTATAAAAGCTGAGGGATCACATGGGGCAGTCTCTTCTTTCGACGGCCGACGTCCCAGGAGGACTCTGTCAGTTCACCTGACTTTAATCCTGATCCGTGCATTGCCAAACCCAGATCGGGAATCCAGTTCCCGTCCATCGCTGAGTCCAGTCTGGGACTTTCCCAGTGCCTGCCGGTGACGTGATCGTCATCCTGGGAGTCTGATACAGTTTTGTGCGTATTGTATAGATTTCAATACTTTCTTTTTATTTTATTATTCATATTTTATTAAAGGAGTTAGTTGCTTCTGTGACTCCAGAGGTGTAATGCCGGGACTGCTGAAGGCCTTCTGTTGGCCGGCGAGCATCTCGCTCAGCGCCTCAGGGAAGGGGTGGGAGGAGAGTCTGTGAGATCTCCTCTTTGATTTCTCCTGCTTCCTCTGAAGGTGGGACTGTTGGAGGGAGGCTGAGAGGTGGCAAGACCTTCCTTGGTTGAACCTTCTCTGAATTCTGCTCTGACATCCTTTCTTCCTCTGACTTCTTCTTCAAGGTTTCCAGAACTTCAGGGTCAATGGTTTTGGCATACCCGACCGATTCTGCACGCAGCTGCTGAATTCTGGAGATGGCTTTTTGCGTGCTCTCCTTGGCAGTCTGGCGACTCACTCGAGAGACATCAGCAGCCTTTTGCAGTGGCTGCAAGATGAGCAGCTTTGCCCAAGAAGAAGAAGTGTCCAAAGGATCTGCCCCTCTGGCACTGGCAACCGAGCTTCCGCTGACCTCATCGGGAGCCCTCCTTAAGACATGGATTGACTGGTCCAGCGCCTTCACCTGCTCCAGCACTTCCTCGACCATGGTCTCGGCCTTCTCTTTAGCCCCCTGGTCTTCGGCCAGCGTAGCCTGCAGCAGCGTAGGCTGGATACTTTTAGGCGCTTCTTCTTCTTTGGCACACTTTGGAGACTAGAATGAGGAGCAGATGATGAGGGACTGTGTTCCTTCACCTCGGTTTGCCTTCCTCTTCCTCCTCACAAGACCCCTGCCCAGAGGAGTCCCTAGCAGTCCAGCTTGAAAACCTCTGGTTTCTCTGTAGGCTAAGCGGGCACAGGGAGGTTTCTGGTTTCCTGTGGCCACGAGCCAAGTGTTGTGGGCACTTCTTGGCATCCAGCAGGTGCCATGTTGCTTAGAGCAAAGGGCACTGTACCTGCCCTGGACCTCAGCACGGTGAACCAGGTGCCACGGGCCGGCCCTCCACTGCAAGCTAGTGGCTGCCTGAGTACCGCAGATCGTGTCTGGAGGACAGGCCCCAGGGCACAGCGAGCCCCCGCACAGGCTGGTACTTCCAGCGGGCTCATTGGCTCCAGCCGCGGGAGGCTCCTTGCTCCAGTCTCTTCTGCCACAGGTCCCAGCCGCTCACGGGGCACTGCTGCCCTGTATCAGGGGACCAGTTTGCCCCTTTTCAAGGCCCAATGCCAAGAAGAGTTTTTTTGAGAGCAGAAAAGGAAACAATCCCTTTTCTTTTGGCACCTGGCTGTTGTCTGACAGCCCAAGGAAATGTCCTTGGGACAGGAGGCAGTCTGAAAGTCCAGCCTCGGGCAAAGTGGGGAAGAACTCGCAAGCCAAGAACAGAGACAGGCAGCAGCCTGAAACCGTCCTCTCCCGTCATTTGCTCTTTGGCAGCTTGACAGCCTGACTGCCATGGCCGAGGGAGCTTTACCCTTCACCCGGGCATAGATACCACCCCACACTATCCGGAAACACTTCCCGAGAGGTTGTTGCAGGGGACAGAAGGCCGGCAGCATTTAATGGGCCCCCTGCTAATGACAACTGGGCTAATCAAAGACCCCCTTGAAGAGAAAACCAACCCACGAATGGCCAAGCACCGGCACTGTCAGGTTCAGGGACGCTGCATCTTTGGATGCAGAAGTCTTTGGATGAAAACCAGAGGTTTTCAACCAGACGCGAAACCAGCTCCATGAACCGTGCGGCCATTTAGTGCAGCTCACAGGTTCGTGCTAAATGTGCGAGTCCAGGCGCAGAAGTGGCCACTGAGAGTGCCCAGGCACACTTTTGTGTCAGAAGGGGCCAGTGCCTCCTGTCCGAGATACACGGGAAGGAAAGCGCCCACTTCTTGGTCTCTGACAGCCACCTTCAAACGACAACAGGACACACACCAGCCAGGCACCACTTCCTCAGCAACCAAGCACGGCTCACAAGCCCCGAGGAGCTGCCTCTGTGTGTGTGGCAGCACCCTCTCCCAAGGCCCGGGTACCAAGGCACGAGCGCACAGCGGAGGCGGCCCCCAGCACCCACGCGGCTCCTACTCACCAGCTTCCCTTCGAGAGCGGACTTTTTGGAGCTGCTCTGGGTGCCTGGCTGTCTCCTCTTTGCAAGCTGCTGCTGCTGCTGCTGTTGGCTCTCGGCCTGCTGGAGGAGGTCTTGCTCTTTTTGAAGAGCCTCCAGTCTTTCAATCCGCTGCTTGATCACCGTGAGGTGCCTGTCAAGAGGAAGGAAGGCAGCTGAGAAGGAGCCGCTCTGTCCATCTGGGCCAGGCTGTTTTCCGCTCAGCCACTCCCGTCATCCTGCTCCCAGCTGCTTTGCTCCAGGAGCCCCGGCAGCAGCTTCCAGCTGCCTGCCCAAGGCTCCAAAGACAGACTGTGCCAACGTGTTTGCATCCGGCACCGGCTCCTTCCACCGCCGGGCTTTGTCTGTTCACTGGGCCATGAGGCTCCAGGACTTCTCTTGGGGACCACGGGCCCCCTTCAAGAGCAAGCGTTACTTGGCCTTTTCTCACCTCTGCTTCCTCCTCCTCTCTCCACCTGGCAAACTCTTTCTCTCCTCCTGCAGCAGCCACTCTCACAGGCAAGAAACGTCAGTCCTTCCCGGCAGTTCAGGGGCACTGTCTAATTTGGCCGGGTCTTGCCGGAGCTTTTTCTGAAAGGTAACACCGGTTTGGGGTTCACTGTTGCCTGGACAAGCGCTCACGCCCCTGCATGCTGAGGCGTCCCGCAGGCCCAGCCTAGCGACGAGGGCAGGAGAGAAATGCTTCCCTCGGGACCCCGCGTGCTTGCAGGTGACCTTTCTGCCCATGCCCACCCCGCACTCTGCGCTAGCTCTGCTGGCGGCCCAGTAGTCCTTTCCCTGCCACACCACGCGTCCCAGCAGCACAGCCCTCACTTCTGCATTGGGTGCCTCCCCTCCCCGAGATGCCGCAAGGGAAGCCCCAGCCCTCGGCACCGTGCCGCTGACCGGTGCCCACCAACACCCCGCTGTGTCTGCCTCCTCTCGCATGAACCATCTATAAACCAAAGGTCTCTCAGCACTCTGTCTACCCGTCTTTTGATTACCTCCAGGGATGGTGCCTCAGCCACTTCCCTGTGCAGCCTGTTCCAATGCCTGAAAAACCTTTCAGGGGAAAGATTTTCCTAATATCCAGTCTAAACCTCTGCTGGGGCATCTTGCGGCCGTTTCCTCTTCTCCTGTTGCTTGTTTCTTGGGAGAAGAGACCGACCCCCACCTCTGTACACCCTCCTTTCAGGGAGTTGCAGAGAGCGAGAAGGTCTCCCCTCAGCCTCCTTTTCTCCAGGCTAAACAGCCCCAGCTCCCTCAGCTGCTCCTCATCAGACTTGTTCTCCAGACTCCTCACCAGCTTCATTGCTCTTCTCTGGACCTGCTCCAGCCCCTCAGTGTCTTTTTTGTGGTGAGGGGCGCAAAACTGGACACAGCACTCGAGCTGGGGCCTCACCAGTGCCCAGTACAGGGGGACGGTCACTTCTCTAGTCCTGCTGGCCACACTGTTCCTGATACAGGTCAGAACGCTGTTAGTCCAACCTGGCCTTGTGCCCCGGGATTCTGGGTTTGTTGGGTTGGAGTCTGGGGTGGATTTTGGGTTTTTGGATTTGGCTTTTGGATTGGATGTTGAGTTTCCTGGACTGGATTCTTTGGGTTGGATTTTTCGTGTTGGATTTTTGGGGTTGTTTTTTTCATTTATTTAAGTTGTTTTTTGGGGTTCACGTTTTGGGGTTGGATTTTGGGTTTGATTATGGGTTGGTTGGTTGGAATTTTGGGTTGGATTGGATTTTTACCCCTGGGTGGGCGTGTCAGGCAGCCATTGTGACATGAGGGCGGCAGGGCCAGCGCTGAGTGTCTGGCGGTGGTGGCATGGCAACCGCTGATGTGCTGCCCGCAGTGGTGGGGCTGCCATGAGAAGGGACATGTTCAAGCAGGTCAGGTTCCTCCAATGCCGTCCAACTGGGCCTTGACCCCTGGGATTTTGGGTCGGTTGGGTTGGATTTGGGTTGTTTTGAGTTGTTTTTTTAGGGTTGGATTTTTTGGGTTGTATTTTTTGCCTGTATTGTTGTTTTTGGAGTTGGATTTTGGATTTTTGGCATTGTTTTTTTGGAGTTGGTTGGGTTGAATTTTGGGTTGGGTTTTTTGGTGTTGTGGTTTTTTCATGTTGCTTTTTTTGCTTTTGGGTGGTTTGATTTTGGGTTTTGGATTACTTTGGGTTCGATTTTTTTGGGTTGCATTTTAGGGTTTTTTTTTTGGTTTAGTTTTTGGCCTTGATTTTTCCCTTTTCGCGGGCGTGTCAGGCAGCCATTGTGACATTGCGGCGGCAGGGCCAGCGCTGAGTGTCTGGCGGTGGTGGCATGGCAACCGCTGATGTGCTACCCGCAGTGGTGGGGCTGCCATCGGCAGGGACATCTTCAAGTGGGTCAGGTTTCTCCAACCCCGACAGACCTGGCCTTGAGCCCTGGGATTTTGGGTCGGTTGGGTTGGAAGTTGGAGTGGGGTTTTTTTAATGGTTGGATTTTGGCTTGGATTTTGGAATTTTTGGGCTTTGCTTTTTTTGGCTTGGATTTTTTGGGGTGGATTTTATGTTTTTTGAGTGATATTTTGGGTTGGATTTTGGGTTTTTCAGGTTGGATTTTTGGGGTTTGGTTTTTGGGGGTTGGATTTTTTGGATTGGATTTTTCGGGTTGGTTGGGTTGAATTTTGGGTTGGGTTTTTTTGTTTGGGTTTTTTGGGTTTGGGGTTTTTGGGGGTTCGGTTTATGTTTTTTTGATTAGATTTTGGTTTTGGGGACTGGATTTTTGGGGTTGGGCTTTTTGAACCCTGGGATTTCTAGTTGTTTGGAGTGGATTTTGGGGTGTTTTGGGTTGTTTTTTTTTGTGTTGGGGGTTTTTGTTGTTGGGTTTTTCTTTTTGGGCTAGATTTGTTGGGGTTGGATTTTTGGACTGGGCTGTCCCCAGGGCCCTGCATCCCCCATGCGTTTAAACTTGGCTGTCTGATACCAACCAAATCCCTTTGATTTGGCTGAAAATAAAAGTATTCCAGTGCTTGACAAACCTTTCAGTGAAGAAATGTTTTTCCTACTATCCAATCTAAATCTTCCCTAGCACAACTCCTGGCCATTTCCTCTTGTCACGTAACTCGTTACTTGGGAGAAGACACCAACAGCCACCTCGCCACTTCCAAGCCTGTAGTGCTGCATTGGGTTTTCGTGACCCAAGTGTAGGACCTGGCACTTGGCTGTGTTGAACCTCAGACCACTGGCCTCTGCCCATCGATCCAGCCTGTCCAGATCCCTCTGCAAAGCCTTTCTACCCTCAAGCAGGTCGACACTGCCAACCAACTTGGTGTTGTCTGCAAACTTATTGAGGGTGCACTCGATCCCTTCATCCAGATCATTGATAAAGACCTTAAAAGTAACTGGCCCCAGTTGCAGGCCCTGGGGAAAACCACTTGTGACCAGCTGCCACCTGCATTAAACTTTGTTCACCACCACTTTGGCCACTCTTTGGCTCAGCCATCCAGCCAGGTTTTCACCTGGCATAGAGTACTCCCATCCAAGCTACGGGCAGCCAGTTTCTCAGGGAGAATGCTTTGGGAATTGCTGTCAAAGGCTTTTCTAAAGTCCAGGTAAAGAACATCCACAGCCTTTCCCTCATCCACTAAGTGGGTCACCTTCTCATAGAAGGAGATCAGGTTTGTCAAGCAGGACCTGACTTTCATGAACCCATGCTGACGGGGCCTGATCACCTGGTTGTCCTCATGTGCCACATGATGGCACTCAGGATGATCTGTTCCATGATCTTCCCCAGCACCGAGGTCAGACTGACAGGCCTGTACTTCCCAGGATCCTCCTTCTGGCCGTTTATGTTGATGGGCGTCACCTTTACTAACCTCCACTTAACTGGCACCTCCCCGCTTTGCCAGGACTGCTGATAAATGATGGAAAGCGGCTTGGTGAGCATCTCCGACAGCTCCCTCAGTACCTGTGGGTGGAACCCATCTGGCCCCATAGATTTGTGTATGTCTAAGTGCTGTAGCAGGTCCCTCACTATTCCCTTTGGATTATGGGGGCTTCATGCTGCTCCCCATCCCTGTCTTCCCGCTCAGGGGCTGAGTACCCAGAGAACTGCTGGTCTTACTAGTAAAGACGGAGGCAAAGAAGGTATTAAGTACCTCAGCCTTTTCCTCATCCTTTGTCACTATGTTTTCTGCCATATCCAATAAAGGATGGGGATTCTCCTTAGCTCTCTTTGTGTTTCTAATGTAATCATAGAAACATGTTTTAGTGTCTGTTATGACATTAGCCAGGTAAAGACCTAGTTGGGCATTGGCCTTTCTAATTTTTTCCCTGCATAACCTCACAACATCCTTGTACTCCTCCTGAGTTGCCTCCCCCTTCTTCAAAATGTCATAATCTCCTTTTTTCCCCTGAGTTTGAGACAAAGCTCTCTGTTCGGCCAGGCCAGTCTTCTTTGTCAGCTTGGTTTTAGGCACATGGGGATGGCCTGATCCTGCGCCTTTTAAAATTCCTTCTTGAAAAACGTCCTGCCTTCCTGGACTTCTTTTGCCCTTCAGGACTGCCTCCCAGGGGACTCTGTCAACCAGGCCTCTCAAAAGGGCAAACTAAGATAACCAGGTCCAAAGCCCAGAGAGTTATTGCCATTAGGCACCTCCTGATGGTGGAGGGAGGGGAAGCCCAAAAGAAGGAACTCCGTGACACTGGTATGGTTCAATAGTTTGCATCCAAGCTGCAGTGTTCAAGGGCAGATGGTCAGTGGAGGAAACAATGCTTCAGGAGGTTAAAAGAAGATGAGACAGAGCGAAAGAGTGTAGAAGGACGAGAAAAGAGGTTCATGGGGACATTCGGGCACAGGCTGGAAGGAAAACAGAAGATAGGAGAGGAGAATCATCTGAGAGCAAGAAGACATCCTTTGATGTACAGAGAACAAACTTGCTAAGTGAGTCAGAGTAGGACTGCACTATAAAATGTATGCCAGTTATTGCATTCGAGCTCTTTACCCAAGAGCCTCTTTACAGTCGATGGAGAAAAAAATTGGTGTTTCTCAGTCGTTCTTACTCTAGTCTATTTAAATATATCTTTTAGGATGGGCTAAAAGGAATTCTACTGAAAGATAAACCACCTCAGCAAAGTAGCTTTAACCTTTGTCTCCTAACCTTAGGAGAGAAACAGAGAAAGCAGCGTGGAGATGGTGACAAATGAGGAGAGATGTGGGAAGTAAAGGTAAGCAGGACAGCCAGAGAAAAGGGGAAGGTTTGGTTTTCAGGGAAAACCAGAGCCAAAGAGGGCAAAGAGGAAAAGCCTGTGTTAGAACTATCCTCTTTTCAGGACTGTCTTTCCATCCATGCTTGAACTTTGCCAGGTAGAACAGAAAGCTTTGTAAACAGACTCCTCCTCAGTCACTGACCACTTTCTGGCTGAAAACCAGTTTTGGTAAATCATTCTGGCTGTGAGGGGGAAAACAAAAGACGATTTCAAAAGCAACACAAAAGAGGGGAAGAACCAAAAGCGATGGCAGGGAGGAAGGCCCCTCCTGTGCAAACCAGGGATGAGAACAGCTGTTTCCAGCTTGTGTGCGTGCCTCAGCCTGGCAAATGGGGAATGCCCACGGCTTGGGGTAGCCGTGCCCAAGGAGCTGACCTTGCTTGCCCAGGGAGAGAGCAGTGTAGGGGCAGCAGTGAGGGACTTAAAGGCAGAAAGAAGGAAGGAAATATCAGGGGGTGTCATGCAACAGTGAGCTAAGTTGAGTTTTGATCCTGAGGCAGATGAAGAAGGGGGATGTGCTGTTTGGTGCTGGGATGTGGAGCTACATACGGGATTCTGGGAACTCTGGGGCTTGGAAATCTTGCGCGATAAGTGAGCATTAGCAAGGCTTTGGAAGAAACGGGATGGGTTGTGGGGAGCTCACAGGCACTGGCGAATCCTCAGAAACCCACAGCTTGGTGTTGGAAGCAAGGGAGCAGACCCAGGCACAGGAGAGTGTAGCTGTGTTTTGGGGATGGCCAAGGGCCTTGGTGGGGCTTTGACACCCCAAGAGAACGGAGACCCTTGTCTGCTCAGCTGTGGCTTCTGTCTCTTCCACTGAGCTCAATGAGAGGACACCAAGTCCTTACAGCTCCAACGCCTTGTTGCCTCCTCACCCACCCTCCCCAGAGCCTGGGAGGTTCCTACTGCTGACCTGCACCTGGCACCTCATCACTGCCACATCACCCAAACAGAGCCCAGAGCATCTCAAGAGGCAACGGACATCCCTCCCCAGGGGATGGGAGTCCAGGCTTGGCCATCCTGTTTGGTGAGGCACATCAAGGCCTTTCACAGTGATTTCCACATTTAAATTTCTTCCCGGCCCATGTGTCTCCGACTTCCTGCTTCACCACACCACAGGGACAGGAACTTTGTCTGCTCCTTCCCTCCATGGTCTCTGCAGTGAGGGACTTCAGCAGGGTCTGATAACACCCTCAGAAACCTGGAGGTTAGCTGCTTTTACTTCTCAAGAGGACTAGTCAATCTTTCAGGATCTGCACTTCAGGAACTCGGCACCAGAGCGCTCATTACCATAAAAAACACACGAAGGCGCCAAGTCTGGGCATAAGTTTCCTTTAGTCTTCAGCTCTTTTCTGGCTCATTAGAGAGATTTCAGGAGTGCAGTCAAAATGAAAAGATGTCCAAGCAAAGAGGCCAAGTCAATTTAACGGTTGATTTTGAAGAGCCAGTTCTGCATCAATCCCAACACATTTGGGTAACAGAAATGTCTTTGGGAAGAGTCTGCCCCATCTAGACCCATGTGGATGGACTGGCACAGCCACCCCCAGCAGGGGGAATCCCCATCTCCTAGGCTGAGGCACGCAGTCAACATGCAAACCTCTGCAGTGCCCACTTGTTACAGGCCTCCAGGCAGAGTGTGACTCATTCCACCTGACCCTCTGAGCCTCTGTCAGCTCAATGTGCTTCCTCTACCCATCCCTGCAACTCTCAAGCCTCTGGGAGCTTTGGCTTTGGCATCCTCCCGACATCCTGGGGCCAGGTTTCTAAATGCCTCCTCTGCAGCTTCCCCGCCTTCCACCTCCTGTGTGCTGCCTTTTTGCCCTGCAGCCCAGTCCGTTTATACCAGCAGCCTCCTGAGATGTTTCTCTTCATGGTATTCCAAGACATCATTCCTGTGCTTGGAGGAGGCCGTCCTGTGATGCCTATATGATTTCCCGAGCTCCTTCACCTTTCAAAACTCCTTGCCATGACACCACTTGCATCAGTCCCCCGAGTACATCAAAGTCTTCTCCTCGGGAGCCACCCTCGTGTGTTCCTCTGCTGGCCTTCCTCACTCCTCTTTGGCCTCTGGGACCCCGCTATTTCCTGGTCACTCCAGCAAGGCTGACACTAATTGTCACATCCCTGACCAGCTCTTCCTTGTTGGCCAGGACCAGGTCTAGGTGAGCATCGCCCTTCCTGGCCCACCAGGCAGCTCTGCTAAGAAGTCATCTCATGATGCTCCAGGCTGCTGGCACCTTGTTTCTCTGCCTGGCCAGTGAATGCCTGGGCAATTACTGTTCCCCACAGGAATCTCCTCATTTACCTGGAGACTTCTTTGCGTTCCTATTTAAGACTTGTTCTGCCTACTGTGCCTGATCAAGTAGTTTATAACTGGCAAGACAGGGTCACCCTTACTGGCTTCTCCTCCCATCCTCACTCACACAAGCTACTCACCCTATTGCCCATCTCATAGAGGAGCTCCATAGATCTGAGCTGCTCCTTCACACAGGCGGCATCCCCCCATCCTCATCCTCCCTGCCGCTCCTTCCAGCAGAGCCCGTGTCCTTCCATTGCAGCACCACAGCTCAGCAAGCTGTGCCACCACATCTCACTGAATCCAAAATCATCACAGGGCTGGGACAAGACACGGGGATCCTCCTGGAAGGGCACAATTGGGCGGCAGCAGCTCAGCTGTGGCACCAGGGTGGAGCGCAGACTCCTCACAGGGAAACCTGAGCACCGATCCTGACCAGAACAACCATTGTCCATCGAGCAGTTTGTGCTGGGCTGGGCTGTGCTGCACGTACAGCGTGGCCTTCACACCCGTGCTGTGCTGCACAGGTCCCTTGGCTGCAGGACAACCTCAGCAGCATGTTGTCACACAGGAGCCTGCAGACAGGTCCCACTCTCTGCCGGACATTACGCCTCCTGCGAGGCCTTGCCTGTATGCGACCCTGCAGCAGGAGGTTCTCATGGAAACTTCCTTTCTGTTTGAGTGTAGAGATGGTGAATAGTGTTGTTCCCTGTAAGAAAATCCTACAGTAGCTTGAAAGAGAAAAACAGGAGACTGTCTTCTATGGATGGGGTCTGCATGGTGTGCTGTGTTCAGTTCAAAGGCCCATTTAATGCACACATCCTGGAGTTCCCACCAGCTAAAATGTCATAGGATTGCCCCTGGGATACTCTCCTTACAGTGCTAGACCACATGAACAGCGTTTCAAAACATACATTATGAAGTGGGAGTGCCTTTCTTACTGGGATCATAACAGACCAACACTTCCTAGTGAAAAATCACTCTCTCAGCACCCCTGGATGCAAACCTCTGGACCCATGGACTGGTAAGGGTGTAGTTTGCTCCAGTAACCCTTGGCTTGATCCCCATCAGAGTCCTGCCTCAAAGCACCAAGGCCTGGGAGACCTCGCTGCTGGTAACTGAGGCAAAGAGGACATTGAATATCTCAGATCTAGTCCTACTCCTACTGAATTCGACAGTGCTCCTACATTATTCCCTTTTCTTTGTTTAACTGTTCCTGAATTACCTAAAGCTCATCTCGGTGCCCTGGAATTCCTATTTGAGTTTCAGTTGAGTTTTGATATGCACCACTGCTGGATCTGGAGGATGCTGCCCTTAAGGACAAGATGTATCCAGGGACACTGTGAAATCTATTGGTCTTTTCATTGATTGTATCATCAGGGCAGTGAGTAAAGATCCCCGTGTGACGTGCTCCATGTCCATGCAATGCCTGCAGCTGTTGTGTGGAGAAGGGACAGCCCTCGCCTCTCTGATGACACCTGATGACTGATGCCTCTGACTGAAGGCACCAGTGAAGGGAACAGACACCCAGCTGCACTCTCTGCGATGCCATTAGAGGCACTGGAGATCTGGTAAATTGAGCTGATGGAAAAGAGAGAGACCAAGCTCTCCCTATGGCCCAGGACGGCAGTTGTACATAGGAATTCCTCTAAAAACTGCCATGAACACAAAGAGGAGAAGATTCTTATGGCCCTTGTTTAGGCATCAGCTGTCATTTCACTTGGCCAAAGGGCTTTCCCACCAGGCTCATTCAGGATCCCTGAGACGATGCCCTGTCTCTATGAACGGCTCCAGCAGAGCTTGCGGTTATCTAATAATAAAAGCAAAAAAGGTGATATTTTGATGTAACTTTGAGAGGAGAAGTAAAAGTTCTGGAAAGAAGTGTCTCTGCCCAGCTGAGGGAGGGAACATCAGTGGTGACTTCATCCTGTTTCCCAGCAGGTTCCCCTGGAGCCCCAGGGACACCTGGAGGGAGCCCCGAGGGGGCAGAGAAAGGGCTGCCTTGGGCTGGTCCTCTGCTGCTGAGCTGGGCTGGGCTCCTGGCATGGAGGGAGCTGATGGCAAGCGGGCAGCGCTGCAGAGAGACAGCTCTGCCCAGGAGCAGCTCCTCTGCCAAGCGCAGCAGGGCTGAGGGCACTGCCTGCAGGCACCCGAGAGGAGCCAGGCACAGAGAGGATAAAGGCAGCTGGGAGTGGGAGGAGAGTTCTGAGCTCGTTCTCTCCTGGCTTCTCTGGTGTGGAGAAGGAGGCCGTGCTTCCGAGCAGGGATGCCCTGCTGCACCATGGCAGCGACAGTGAAGGAGGGCTGCCTTCTGCGAGGGACTGTGGCAGGGTTTTGAAGACAGGTGGGTGTGCAGGCAGGGGTGCCCAGGGCTGTCCTTGAGAGCAGGGTCCCTGCAGCCCAGGGCTCTGTGTGCCGGGGCAGGGACTCTGCTGCTTGCCAGGGTCAGCTCTCAGCCTGCCCAAGGAGTTCCCCCCCGAGCGTCTGTGGGGAGAAGCTGTGGGGAAAAGGAGAGACTCCCCTCAGGGCAGGGTCCTTTGGCTCTTTTTCGAGTGTGTGCTGTGTGGGTCAGGGCTGCCCACAGCTGCAGATCTCCCCCAGAGCACTGGCAGAGGCAGCATTTACAGAGGAAAGACAAGGCAGGGGCTGCCTGGAAGATGAAGACATTGCAGGGTCTGTGCTCTCAGCTGTCTCCTGAGGGAAAGGAGCTGTCACTGTTCCACTGAGGGATCAGCAGATCTGCCAGAAAGCTCACAAAGTGCCTTCAGCCCCTCCTCTCCCTACACACAGCACCAGCAGCACCTTTGCTTCCAGCATCAGGCTTTCTCTCCTCTCCTCCTGAGGAGCCACAAAGAGGGAGATGGCCCTGGGCAGTGCCCTGCTGCCAGGAGGGGTCTGCAGGGCAGAGCTGAGCCCCCAGCGGGTGGGATGGGCTGTGGGAGCAGGGACAGGGAGGAGACGTGGGCACAGAGCAGCAGCTCCTGGCAGGGGCAGCTCCAGGCAGCAGAGACGTGGGAAGGAGAGGGAGCTGCTCTCAGAAATGCCATGGCAGGGGGGATTCAGGTACCTCCCTGCCATCCCCTGCAGAGCAGAAACTTTCCCTGGAGAAAACCCTTGGTCTTTTCTCCCACCTAGCATAGCCTCTGCACTTAGAGCCATGGGGACTCAGTCTCCTCAGTGGCCTCACCCCGGAAGAGGAGAAATTATCAAGTAACCTACTGTCTGTCCCTGTCCCACCTCCATCAGCAGCGGCACTTGGCCTTTGTCAATTTTCCCCCTCCCATCCTTGCTCCTCTTGTTCTTATCACTGTACTAGGATGGGGCGGTGGGACTCAAATGCACTTCAGAGACAAAACCTGGGGGTCTTGCCGTACAAATTTGTCCATGGGAGTAAAGTGTGCCAGTCCCCTCCCCATCCCAATGCTCCCAGTGAAACAAATGAGATGACTCTCACTTCAGCACACTTTCAAGACATTTTCTTCTTTCCCTTCAGAGTCCTGCTGGGTGGCAGGCTGCCCTCCACAAGGGCACAGCTCTCCTGTTGCATCACTGTGTTATCAAGGACCCCATGAAGAAGACACCTCGGTGATAAGGCCATGGCAATGCTGCTGGGCGGCTGTGCACAGGCAGCTGCAGTGAGCCCACTGAGTCCCTGGCTGGCAGGGCAGAGCTGAGATCCTCCTCTGGTATGATGAGACAGTGAGAGGAGTTTGGAGATCTGCACTTGGAGACTGGATTCCTCTGCTCTCTGCAGTGCCCAGTTCCTTCTCTGTGGAACATCTGTGGGTGATCGTCCTCCAGCTCAACGTGCTGCCAGCACAGGGCAGCTGAGAGCAGGGTTGATGGACAGACGGGCTGTCCTCAGTCTGCCAAAAGACACTGTCTCTTTGCCTCTCAGCACCCACAAGATTGCACTTGGCATGCAGCAGAAATGGCAGTGCCAAAAACACTCCTCAGGTTTGGTGAGGACAGAGTAGAACAAAATACACAAAACAAAATCCCCTCAACTTTGCTCTGCAGTCGGGTGAATGGGGAGTAATCAATGCTGAAAAGCTCTTTGGTGTCACAAGTGGATTTAATCTGAGATCACCCAAGTTCTCATTTACCCACTGCTGTAGAGCAGGACTCACTCCTCCAGAACCCACAGCAGAGCCCCCCTGCTCCCTGGAGCACCCTCAGCCAGCACCAATCAGAGCTCATGAAACGGACCTGCCAAGGCCTTCCTCTTCCGGAGGAGGAGGGTTCAGCAGGATTTCTATGGAAAATGCATCAGGTTTAGCTCAGACGAGTCTCTTCTAACTTGTCACTGTCTTTTCCATCTTCGACAGCCCCCCAAGGCCAGAGGCAGCAGATGTCCAACAGCAGCTCCATCACCCAGTTCCTCCTCCTGGCATTCGCAGACACACGGGAGCTGCAGCTCTTGCACTTCGGGCTCTTCCTGGGCATCTACCTGGCTGCCCTCCTGGCCAACGGCCTCATCATCACCGCCATCGCCTGTGACCACCGCCTCCACACCCCCATGTACTTCTTCCTCCTCAGCCCCTCTGTTCTTGACCTGGGCTCCATCTCCACCACTGTCCCCAAATCCATGGTGAATTCTC
Source organism: Larus michahellis (assembly GCF_964199755.1). NCBI lineage: Eukaryota > Metazoa > Chordata > Aves > Charadriiformes > Laridae > Larus > Larus michahellis. Next base: position 1,402,618 of record NW_027436399.1, on the reverse strand, counting down.
TCTGGGACATGAGGGCCATCTCCTATGCAGGATGTGCTGCACAGGTCTTTCTGTTTGTCTTTTTCATTTCAGCAGAGTATTTTCTTCTCACCGTCATGTCCTATGACCGCTATGTGGCCATCTGCAAACCCCTGCACTATGGGACCCTCCTGGGCAGCAGAGCTTGTGTCCACATGGCAGCAGCTGCCTGGGGCAGTGGGTTTCTCTATGCTCTCCTGCACACGGCCAATACATTTTCCCTGCCCCTCTGCCAGGGCAATGCCCTGGACCAGTTCTTCTGTGAAATCCCCCAGATCCTCAAGCACTCCTGCTCACACTCAGAGTACCTCAGAGAAGGTGGCCTTCTTGTGGTTAGTGGCAGTTTAGTATTTGTTTGCTTTGTTTTCATTGTGCTGTCGTATTTGCAGATCTTCAGGGCCGTGCTGAGGATCCCCTCTGAGCAGGGACGGCACAAAGCCTTCTCCACGTGCCTCCCTCACCTGGCCGTGGTCTCCCTGTTGGTCAGCACTGCCCTGTTTGCCTACCTGAAGCCCCCCTCCATCTCCTCCCCCATTCTAGACCTAGTGCTGGCTGTGCTGTACTCCGTGGTGCCTCCAGCCGTGAACCCCCTCATCTACAGCATGAGGAACCAGGAGCTCAAGGATGCCCTGTGGAAACTGGTGCCTGGATGGTTTTCAGAAGCTGCAGAGTGTTCATGTTCTTCAGCATATGACTCATAATGTAAGTCATTATAGGCCCAGCCTTTCTTTATTAGTTTTTGTTGTTGTCATTGTTGTTGGGTGAGGTTTTTTCTTTTCTTGATTTTTTGCCTGTGATAATGTTGTCCACAAAGAATTGTGGACACCCCACTTTGACTTCATTATAATCTACCTCACCAGTATGACCCAGTGACTATGTGAACAAGGATTTATACTCCTTCTTTAATCAAACAAAAGAAATGTAGTTGCAGTGACTTATCTCTCTGACACCCAAGCATCTAAAACTGAACTAAATGCTGTTCCTCGCAATTTCCCTACCAAGTTAGAGGGGAAAAGAAGGACAGAAAAAATTCCATGGAGAAAGGGCAATAGGACAAGCATGGAGTCTCCCATAGCTATGGAGTGAGGAATGTTGCCAGCCCTTAGACAAATCCCTTCCTCATCTCCCTTATGATCTGCATGGTGTGTGCATTTGGGAAAGCTCTCATCGTCATCATCATCATCACCATGCAGGAAAGCCAGCATCTGCACACTGCCATGGGCTGCTTCTTGAGGCATTTGTCTTCCCTGGAGATGTGCTACTGCACCAGCACCCTGCCACAGCTGATGGCCAGCTTCATGACTAGGGAAAGGACTATCTCTGCTCGTCGTGGCGTTAGTACTGTTTTCTGCACCTTTGCCATGTACGCTGTGTTTGCTACTGGTGACCACATCCTAGGATCAGCATTGGTTTCTGTGCCACCCTCTGCTCTCTGAAAAACTCATTGACTGGCAGGTCGGTCTCCAGAGGGTAGCTGCACCTTCGCTAGGGTGATTTCTGTCATCTGCGGTAATCATTTCAATCGTGTCCCAGATACAGATTTACGGAATTTTCACAGAATTTTCACAGAATTTCCAAGTTGGAAGGGACCTCTAGAGATCATCTAGTCCAACTCCCCTGCTAAAGCAGGATTGCCGAGAGCACATGAGTCAGGACTGCAGGTCCAGGCAGGTCTTGAAAGTCTCCAGAGAAGGGGACTCCACAGCCTCCCTCGACAGCCTGTTCCAGTGCTCTGTCACCCTCACCATAAAGAAGTTTCTTCTCATATTTGATCGGAACTTCCTATGTTCCAGCTTGTGCTCGTTACCCCTCGTCCTGTCACTGGGAACCACTGAAAAGAGTCTGGCTCCATCCTCCTTAAACCCACCCTTTAGATACTTGTCAACATTAATAAGGTCTCCCCTCAGCCTTCTCTTCTCCAGGCTCAAGAGTCCCAGCTCTCTCAGCCGTTCCTCATAAGGGATGTTCTCCAATCCCTCAATCATCTTTGTTGCCCTACGCTGGACTCTCTCCAGTCTCTCTTGAACTGGGGAGCCCAGAACTGGTCACAGTATTCCAGTTGTGGCCTCACCAGTGCAGAGTAGAGGGGGGAAATGACCTCCCTTGACCTGCTGGCCACACTCTTCCCTATGCAGCCCACAATTCCATTGGCCTTCTTGGTGACAATGGCACATTGATTGCTTGTGGATGATTTACTGTCTACCAAGACCCCCAGATCCTTTTCTTCAGAGCTGCTTTCCAGCAGGTCCACCCCTAACCTATACTGGTGCCTGACATTCTTCCTCCCCAGGTGCAGGACCCTACACTTGTCCTTGTTGAACCTCATTAGGTTCTTCTCTGCCCAGCTCTCCAGCCTGTCTAGGTCACGCTGGATGGCAGCACGGCCCTCTGGGCTGTCAGCCACCCCACCCAGCTTGGTATCATCAGCGAACTTGCTGAGCATACACTCTGTCCCCTCGTCCAGGTCCCTGATGAATACATTAAACAATACTGATCCAAGTATTGACACCTGGGGGTCACCACTGGTTACAGGCCTCCAACTCAACCCTGCTCCATTAATCACAATGCTCTGAGTCCTGTCACACAGCCAGCTCTCCATCCACCTCACTGTCACCTTGTCTAGTCCACACTTCCTCAGTTTCCTAAGGAGGATGTTATGAGAGACAGTGCCAAAAGCCTTGCTGAAGTCAAGGTAGATGACGTCTGCTGCTCTGCCCTCATCCAGCCAACCTGTTATAACATCATAGAAGGCTATGAGATTGGCCAAGCATGACCACTTCCAATAACTTCCTGCTCCTTAACGTGCTTGGATATGACATCCAGAACAAGTCGCTCCATTACCTTCCCAGGGATGGAGGTGAGACTAACCGGTCTGTAGTTCCCTGGCTCCTCCTTCTTGCCCTTTTGGAAGACTGGAGTGATATTGGCCTTCCTCCAGTCCGCAGGCACCTCTCCTGTTCTCCATGACCTTTCAAAGATGATGCAGAGCGGCCAAGCACTAATATCTGCCAGCTCTCTCAGCACTCACGGGTGCATCTCATCAGGGCCCATGGACTTATGGATGTCCAGTTTGGCCAAGTGGTCTCTAACCCGATCTTCCTCTACTGGGGAAAACTCTTCCTCTCTCCAGACCTTCCCCCTTGCCTCCAGGGCCTAGTATTCATGAGGGAGAGCTTTAGCAGTGAAGACTGAAGCAAAGAAGGCATTCAGTAGCTCTGCCTTCTCTGTGTCTTCCACCACTAGGGCGCCCATCTCATTCGTTAGTGGGCCTACATTCTCCTTAGTCTTCCTTTTTCTATTGATATACTGGAAGAACCTCTTGTTATCTTTAACCGTGGTGGCCAAGATGAGTTCTCCTTGAGCTTTGGTCCTTCTAATTTTGCCCTGCAGAGCTTCACTACATCTTGGTATTTTGCATCAGTAGCTAAGCCCCTTTTCCAAGGATCATAAACTTTCTTTTTTTTCTTGCGGTCCAGCCAAAGCTCTCTATTTAGCCAGGCTGGTCTTCTTCCCTGTCTGCTTGTTTTTTTGAGACTTGGGGATGGCCTTCTCCCGAGCTTTTAAGAGTTCATCCTTGAAGTAAGACCAGCCTTCCTGGGCACCTTTGCCCTTCAGGACTGTCCCCCAAGGGACACTCTCAATCATGCTCCTAAGCAGGCCAAAGTTTGCCCTTCGGAAACCTAGGGTGGCAGTTCTGCTGGCTCCCCACCTTGCTTCATCAAGAATCGAAAATTCTATCATTTCATGGTCACACTGCCCAAGACGACCTTCAATCTTTACATCCCTTACAAGACCTTCTCTGTTAACAAGCAGCAGGTCCAGTAGGGCACTTTCCCTAGTTGGCTTCCTCACCAGCTGTGTTAGGAAGTTGTCTTCCACACACTCCAGGAACTGCCTGGACTGTGCCCTCTCTGCTGCATTTCCAGCAGACATCTGGGAAGTTGAAGTCCCCCACAAGAATAAGGGCGAGTGATCACAAGACCTATGGCAGCTGCTTATAGAATATTTCATTGGCCTCTACATCCTGGTTGGGGGGTCTATAACAAACTCCCCCCATGATGTCCGGCTTATTGGCCTTCCCCTTGATTCTTATCCATAAACACTCAACAATGTCATCATGCACATTGTTAAGTTCTTGGTTCCTTCGAACAATTCCCCTTGATCCTCTCCTTAGCAACTACTCAGCGACTATCTCCAATCATCCTTAGCGACAGAGCCAGTACATAAAGCTTGATTACCTACGGAGCCATGGTTAACTTTAAATTCAATGATGGATATCAGGGCTTGCGCACAGGTCAGGGATAATCCAAAGCTTCAGAACAGGAACCACTTGCTCGAGTGGAAACAACTGGTGTCTCGTTGCCTGTGGGAGGGATGGGAGATTAAGAGTGCACCCAAACGAACTTTTTGCCGTTAGGGATGGGTCTCTGGAGCTCACAGCCAAAAGATGTTCATTGAGGGTAGTCGTGGCAGCTCGCCTCACCGAGCAACGTGCTGCTGCTGGTTTTGGGGCTAACTATTTCCCAAGTTTGGGTTTATGAAGTGCTTTTTAGTTATTAGTTGATGTCGTGCTTGCACGCAGGTCTGGCCCTGTCCTGTGGGGCCTCGTGCGTTAGGCCCAAGGGACCATCAGCCCTTGGGATGGGGAATTTCTCATGCGCAGCAAATTCTCTAACTCCGTGCGATTTTGGGGAGCCTGGAAATCCCAAGGGAATAGTTAGTGGTGTGCGAGGATGAGGATGGCAAGGAAGGCTAAAGGGCGGTCTCAGCGTAATCATTTTTATCTTGAGCAGTTTTTTTCTATCTTTCAGGCAGTGCGGTGAGGGACTTTGGGTTTTGTCTGATGAAGGATAGCACTAAAATCCGCATGCAGCCATGGGTTGTGGCCCAGCAGTCAGAATAAGAGCAAACACTCAGCAAATGGGGGATGAGGGAACCACAGTTGGGGACTTGGTGGGAGGTTGGTGCAGTGCCTGGGCTGTGCGGGCCCTCGCAGTTGACATTGACTTTCTCCCCATCACTTGGCCAATTCTGCTGAAGTCAACAGCGCGGTTGTTATGGCCAGAGGATGCCCCCGTGTTGGCCAGAAATGCAACAAAATGCCCAGTGAAGCACTGTCTGTGCTTACGTCATAAAGAGTGCTGCCGGCCTCCCGTGTTCTACACAACATTCTGATGCACTTGCTCAGTGGCCGCAGCTCTGGCAGCTCGCTGCTGCTCTGGGAGTGAACCTCGCCAGCTTGGTCAGGTTTTGAGAGAAGAAGGAAAAACTTTCTTGCCTGATGGGCCGCAAAAGGACTCTTGGGGCAGCACGGTGATGTTGGTGGTGCTGGGAAGGGACTGTGGCAGTTGTTAGAGGAGAGCTAGTCATGCTTTGCTGGGAAAGACGTAACTTATTTAGTGCAGCTCCTCACACCTCCCCTCTTCCTAAGTGTCTGCTGATCGTGCTGTATCTGTTCCAAACTTGCCTTCCTCACCTCCTCTTCCTTATGATTTCAGGCACCTCAACATGGGCAGCCATTTTCAGGCAGAGCTCCCAAACCTCCAGGACAGATCCCGTTTGGCCGAAGAGGAAAAGGGAGCATCTCTGGGGTGGAAGCCCTGGGGAGACACAGAGATGAACCCAGAGACACAGGACAAAAGTTTCTCTTAACGCTTTTCTTCCCCAGTTACCCCTGGGATAGTAGGGGTCAAAAACTCCCCATTTTCACAGCACCTTTTTGGGCTCTCGGATTCTCTCCGTTCTCTTCTTGGCCGCCTTCACCCCTGGTAGCGTTAGAGGGAAGGAGATGGCTCAGTTCTGGCAGGACAGTGACCAAATAATAACCTGTGCTGCTCTCGGCAGCATCCTCCATGAGAAATGGGCGTTTGTAGGTGTCACACTTCATCTGCTCAAAGCCCCATCCAACCTGGTCTTGAACACCTCCAGGGATGGAGCCTCCAAAACTCCTCTGGGCAACCCGTTCTTTTCTGGGCTGCTCTCGAGCCATTCTCTGCCCAGCCTTGGTTTGTGCTTGTCCTCTTGCAACTTGAAGCTTCAAACATTTTGTTGGTGTTATCCTCCTTGCTTGGCTTTGTCTTGTTTTAATATACTGATCTCTGGGGGATTATGTGTATTGCTTCCGTTTGCAAAGGCAAGAGATGATAAAATTGGTGTGGGATGCAGTTAGAGGGACACGGGCGTGTGGTGCTAGTGTCGATGCCCTGGGAGCCTCTGCCCAGGCTGCAGCTGCAGCTTCCGAGGGGCTCTGCTCTCCAGCAGGTCCTCTGTGACAGTGGCCAGTCCCAGGCATGTGCTTCAGAGACACTGCGTCCTCTGGAGGTACCGCTGGGCACTGATGGTCAGACTGCAGAGCTCTGCCTAAAGAACTGAGACATTTTGGCACGTGTATGAGCACAATCTCATCAACTAACACAAAATAACTGAAATAATTTAAATATCATGTAATTGTTTTCTGATGAGATCAAAATGAGTGGTTTTCAGGGTGTGCATTAATAGGAAGAGGAGAGCTATTGACCTTCCACTCTGTTTGCATCGTCAGTACTCTCTCGATCAGGCTGTGCCTTTAATCTCCCTCATCTTTCACATATTTCCACACCTCTTTAATAAATAGACCATGTCTGGAGTCACCTTTCCAGCAGCACATCTGAACAGAAGCACATGCGATTGCTCTCTAGATTTGCCCTGCCCTTCCTCTTTGATCACTTAGACACATCTCAAATATTCCAGAAGATGCTTTGAGCTTCAGGGAGTCAAAAGCTTGTCTATATTCCAGTAATGTGTCTAATTCTGGCTGTAGCCAACTCTTTAATTGTGGTTACTTTTTAGTTTGCTTTCTGTGTAAAAGATTTCTTGCATGGTTCTGCCTTGTGGAAGGTGAACCTCATTGGTGGCAGACTGTACTTGGCACACAGTTGAGGAGTGGTTTATTTTAATCCTCGAATTCCAGAATCCCAGAATGGCTGTGGTTGGAATGGTCCTTAAAAATCATCCTCTTCCATTTCACACTTACCCTTGGCTCTACTTAAGATCTGAGCCACACTTTGACTCCAGGTGAACTCTTCTGTCAAAAACAGGAACGTTCTTCCTTTCACACATGGGTTCAGAGAGGGACTCCCAGACACCTCGGCCACCTTTTTCCTCTACAGCACCGCTTGCTTCCAGAGACTGCTTCCCTGACTGAAGGAAGCTGTGGGTTCTCACTGGTGCCCACCCAATGGCGGCAGCAGCTGAAGAAGTATATCCTGATCAGCCTGTGCAGGTACAGTCTGGAGAGCCAGGCCGGACAAGGACTTAGAGCCTGTTTTGCCCAGTTGCCCCACACTGTTCCTCCATGAGTTCCTCGGCTCTTGCAGCATCGAGGCCTATGGTCAGCAGGACCCCGTGAGTCTTGCGCTGCCAGTGGGCGGGAGGGAGCCAGTCAGCCTCCTCCAGCCCATCAGTCTCTCTAGGAGGAGACCCAGGTCTGCCTTAGGCACTAATTCTCTCCAGCGCCTGGGCCGTGATCCTCATGGTCTCCCCATGGCAGGTACCCAGGCATGGGAGTGCAGGGTGTTTGCAGCCCTGCTCCCGTTGCTGAACACAGACCCCGTAGCCTACTGTTGTGCTGTGGGCTGGGCTGGCCACTGACCACCTACTCACCCATGGTTCCAGCTTGAAGCTCACTGCATTCCCATGGGAGAATGCACCCGCACAGAGGGCAGTTGGGAAGAGGCTCTAATGAGAACCGGGCACAGGCTCGTGCAGGGCTCCATCAGAGCAGCCTGCCGACTGGAAACCTGTTTACACTTACACAGTGCCTTTGTCCCCTTTGCTCTCTTTTCCTGTTTTGTTGCCAAACAGCTTTGTTGCTGATTCTGTTTTCCTTTAGACTCAAGAGGAGTTTTCCGTGACTGCAAGCTCCAGGAACTTAACTGAGTGCCTTAATTTCAGTATTACAAGTAACATACAGATTATGGTGCTGTAGGCATCCTAGTCAAGAGAAGGCTTAAAGGGAAACTGGAAGGAGACCATTGCAATGTCTCTGTGCGTCTGTAGAAGAGATGCTTCCAAAATGATCATAAAATCATAGAATCCTTTAGGCTGGAAAAGGCCCTTAAGATCGTCAAGTCCAACTCTTAACCTAACACTGCCAAGTCCACCAGTTAATTTTGAAGGTGACTCATTTTGGCTAATCTTGGAGGTGGTTAATTTTGAAGGGGGTTGACTGAGCTCAATCCCTTGGTTTCAAGTCAATCCACTGCCTCAGACCAGTCTCTCCTCTCATGGATGTGCATGATGAGATGGGAGAGTGCCTGGACCAGCCAGGGGATTAATGACCTAAGTGCTCTGGTTGCACACTGGCACAGGCTTGATGCCCAGCTACATCCCGTTAGAAATGGAACATCATTCACACAGCTTTTGCCAGAAATATCAGTTCCCAGCTGGCAGTCCAGAATACCCATGCAAACCAGCCAGGCAGGAGAGGCATTTTCTTTTTCTGAAGAGAAGTGGGTTGGATCAGTACTTTTCATGTCATTGGGTGAAGACACAGAGAAAAGCAGAATCCCTACAGAGCACAATTCTGGTCTCCCATTTCAAGAAGGAAGAGGAAGCCTGACAAAAGGGAAGGAAGGCTGACAAATGTAACAAGATGAATTTCCCCAAGCATGATATTAGTTGCTCTTGTCACACCTTCAACGGACCGGGTACCAAAATGGATCCTCACAGTTCTACTATATCTCTCCTAAAGACCATCTCAGTCATTCAAGCGTTGAAAATCCTCCTTTTCACGCTGCTGCTGGTGGTTGATCTGCTCACTGTCATGGGGAATGCAGTCACCATTGCCATCATTTGGCTCCACCACCAATAACGCCCCCACATATCCCATCCTCAGCACCTTGTCCTTCTTGGATAGTTGGTTCACTTTGGTCATCACCCCTAACGTGTTTGGCAGTCCCATGTTGGAGGTTAAGGTGCTTCTGGGGCTGCTTACAAGTCCTAGACCTTCTGCTCTGACTTCCTGGGCACAGATGAGTTTAACCTTTGTATTGTGATGCGTTTCATTTGCTGCAGGGTCATTTGTAACCCCTCATACTGCGCTGTCCTTATGAACTCCTGGTTGTGCTCCATCCTCATCTTTAGCTGCTGGGGAATGATAACTCTACTTGTGCTCAGCCCCACCATCTCGTATGCCATTAGACCCTCTGTGCCCAAAGTAGTGACTCCTTCTTCTGCGGCATCATCCTTGGCTGAGAGCAGCCTGCGTGGGCACTGGCTACTATGGAACAGGAGCGTTGCTCTCTCCTCTGCTGTGTTGTTGAGCTCATTCACCCTGACTACTGTGGTTTATGCCTACATTACATGCACCACCCTGAGGACAACCTGTGTGCCAAGCCACAATAAGGCCTTCTTCCCCTGGATACGCTTCACCCGCTTATCCTCTATTTCTTCACTCACTATCGCATACGCTAGCTGCAGGTTTGATGATGCAGGGCCTGAGGAGAAGCTGCTTTGCTCTAAGCTGTCTGCAAATTTGCAGGTTCCCCTAAGAAAGAGTTTTCAGAAGAACTAAGTCTTTATACCTATCTGTTTGTACCTATTTCTCATAAGATTATCCCTTGTAGAAAAGCAACCTCATTAGAGGCAGCTTGTACTTAGCATATGGCTGCAGAGGGTGTTTTAGTGTTTCTCAAACATGATTATTCTTTACTTTGCTTTGCTCGCAAAGGGGAAAAATCCTTCTGTGCCTGGGCGCAGCCAGGTCTCCAAGGAGATCGGGTAGGACCTGGTGCAATGGAGCTGTAACATCCAGCTGCAGAGATCAGTGGAGAAGTCTGATGGAAGGAAACTGATGTAAATCCCAGTTGGCCAATGACAGAGATGGTGGGGTTGTGGGGGTGAGGAGCAAGGATGTCCATACAATGTCACCTCAAGGGACTGCTTTTCCTAAACATCCAGACCTCCTGAGGAGACCCTCTGGATCAATATCAATTGCAGAAAACTTCTGTCACCTCTTCTGTAAACTGAAAGGTAAATTAAAAAAAAACCCTTTAAAATAATACTAATAAGAAATATTAGGTTCTCTTTGAAATAATTTATTAGGTTCTGATTGAAATCTTCCTTCTTAACTACACTATGAAAGAACTCCAATTCACTGTAGATGTCTTGAAGACTTGAAGGAAATTGAAGGAAGAGAAATAGGTCTTTAGGGCTTTCTGTACTTTAATGAGCCCCGTGGCGTATTTAGCTCTGAGTCCATGAACCTCAGATACTGAGAGAAGATTGAAAACACTGCTCAAGGAGTCAGAAGAAAAACTCAAAGTACCTGGAAGCATTAATGGGCCCCACTGAGGGCCACTACTGACAAAGTCTCCCCATGGACTCGTTAGAGGAGATAGCTGGAGGCTGTGATTGCAGGAAGGCAAAGGCACAGTGCAGGTGGCTGTAAAGCTGTTGCTTTGTTTGATGAAGCAGAAGGGCCAAACCTGACCCTCAGGCCCTGGGAAGGCAGATCCTGCCCCTCAGGTGTGGCTCAGGGCTCTTCCTGGGGGCAGTGGGGTGTGAGGGTGAGCAAGGCCAAGGGTAGGGAGACTGTGCAACACCTCCCGGCTTCCCCATGCAACCGTGAAGCAGAAACCATGTCAAGAGCCTCAAAATAAAGTTTCTTCTGGTAGGCCTTGGTGGCAGAGGCAAGTGCCATAGACAAGGGGACAAAGACCTTGGTGCTGTTGGGCTTTTTACCCTTGCCAGAGCCCTACACCATCTCCGCTGCAGGCTGACCATCACTGTGCCATGCCTGTGCCTCTTTCCTTGTAGGCTGCAGGCACCCGTCGTGCTTTCCCACATCGCTCTCGCCCCGGCATTTCCATATCTTTTCTGATGTCTCTCCACTCTCACCGGCTGTTCCTTGAAACACAAAGCCATGGGCTGATCAAGACTCCCTCTGGGTGACCTCTTGCACCACAGTGCAACCCTTTGGGTGAGATTTCTTTTTCCTCACATGCAGTCCAAACCTTCCAAGCTGCAGATTCTTGAGGTTTCCTTCTCTTCCTACTACCAAGAAAAGCTCCATGATCTCTGAAGCCACCCTTCAAGCAGGTGCAGGCTACTGCTAGAGAGCCCTGGGCCTCCACTTCAAAAGGTACAGAAGCCCAGCTCCCTCAGCTTCTCCACAAAGGCCTCAAACGCCATCCTGGCCAATGTCCTTTGGAGCTTCTCCACTTCCTCCTCCTTCCTTCAGAACAGAGAGCCCCACACACAGACACACTAGACCAGATGTGTCCACAACAGTGCTGGGCCAAGGGGGATGATAAGTGCCTTGTCTGGGTGGCCGTGTGCCCCCTAATGCAGCCCTGTGTGCAGCTAGTCCAGTTCACGGTCCGCATGTACCACTGGCTAAAGTTGCATCCCTCGTAATGCCCAGGCCCTTCTCCTCGGGGTCAGTCCTTGGCCAGTCAGGCCACAGCACGCCCTCATCTCTGGGGTAATCCTGCCCCCAGGAAAGGCCTGGCCACTTCTCCTTGTAAAACTGTGTGAGTTTTCCATTTGCTGAATCCCAGAGTTTATCAGGGTCCCCCAGGAATGAAGCTCCATTGGGCCAGTCGTTCATGTGTGCCTGCAGATGGCTCTCCCTGACATGTGCTGCCTCTGACAAGATAACAGCATGAGGAATCGCAGGACACTACAGATAATCAAAGGAGGCACTTGATCAATGCCATTGTTCACCAAGGTACACATTCCCATGGTGAGAAGCTCGGAAACATGAAATGAAAGTACAAAGGAAGCCAAACTAGGACCATGGAGGAAAGGGTAAATAGAGGTGGGCTATTTGCATGGGAGGGTACAGGGATGGTCAAGGGGAAAAACTTTTGAGTGGGAAAAGAGGGAAAAAGAAACAGTGAAACAATGGAAAGGATCAGGGCTGTTTGTGGGGACCTGCCAAGCAGCCCTGCATCTGAGCAACCATGCCTGGAGTGGGAGAAGAAAGTCCCTGATCGTCTGACCAGACTTTCTGGTTGACTTCCACGGTCACCAGGAACCTGACTGATTTCCCTCCCCTCATGAAGGAAAGATGGTGGATTGAAACGCAGAATCATTCATGCTGGAAGGAAGCTGAGGAGATCTCTAGACCACCCTCCTGCCCACAGCAGGGTCAGCTACGGGGTCAGACCAGGTTGCTCAGGGCTTCCTTCATTTTGGGCTTGCAAAGCTCCAAGGATGGAGATGACACAAGCTCTCTGGGAAATCTTCTCCAGTGTTTGACTGTCTTGACAGGGAGAAAGTTTTGCTCATTTGTTTCAGCTGATGCCATTGGCCCTCATCCTCCCATCACACACAACAGTGAAGAGCCTTTGTCATGGTGACAGCCAAGAAGATGTGGAAAGGCTGATATTAGGTCTCCCCAAAGCCTTCTCTTCTCCAGGCTTTGCACCTCTGCAGCAAGGTGGCCAATGGCTTTCTGGGCTGCACTGGGAAGAGCACTGCCAGCAGGTCGGTGGAGGTGATCCTTCCTCTCTACTCAGCCCTGCTCCAATTTGTCTTGCCCATTTCCCTCGGTGTTTGCTACCCGACTACCTTCACTTAGAGGTGGTGGTAGGGCTTCAGGTTAGTGGTTGTAAATAGGGTAAAGGCCTCTCATGAATGTTTTCACAGTCAGTGTCACAGAAGTCTAAACATCCTCTGAACAGACCTTACCTCTTCAAACCTTCCAACCCCTACTGTTCTGCGATGCTGATTCTTTGATTCCACTGTCATTGCCCAGAGGGGCTACCACAGATGTAGACTGCTCCAGGGCAGGTATTTATATTTAGGCCGATCAATGATGTTGTTGCTTTAATGTTTTTTTGTTGTGGTATATGCTGCTGTTGTTAGGGAAATCACACAAACACTTGAAGGACAACGGAAGGGCTACCACCTTAGTGGCCCTCCAGTGAGCTGGCTCCTGTTGGCCATTGGCTCACTGTCACTGGGCAGGGTGTGGTGTAAAAGGTGCTGAGCAGAGCAGGACAATCACTTCTCCTGGCTGTGCTCCTGCTCATACAGCCTCAGATGCTGTTGGCCGCCTTTGCTGCTGGCTCTTGTTTGGCCTGATAAAACTCAAGGAGCCGCAGGGCCATTTCCACAGAGCTGCTGCCCAGCCACGCAAAATGATCCAAAACGGATCAGAGCAGCCCTGCTCTGACATCAGCCTGGTCTCTCAACATCCTTGGATTCATCCTGTCTGGTCCAATGGACTACCAAAGGTTGACCTTACCCATGTAGCCCCTGACTTGATCTGCATCCACTGCTGGATTTCGCGTGGGGTTCTGCCCCTTAGGCACATGGAACTGGGAGACCTTGCTGGTGAAGACGCAGGCCAAGAGTACCTCGTACCTATCTACACCTACTCTCTGCAAAGTCAGCCATGACCACACATTACCTTTGTTTATTCTTTAGCTGTTCCTGAAGGAGTAACTGCTCATTGTTGTGCCCTTCAAATCCCTTGCAAGTGTCAACTCTACGGGAGCTTTGGCTTTTCTAAAACCAACCATATTCCTCAATTCCTCCTTTGTTTTCATCCTTGTATCCACCTCTTCATGCTTCCTTTTTTCTCTGGGGCTTCCCCATGAGTGTCTTGTTTCCCCCAGCTCTTCTTATAACAGCTCTGCCTGTTGTCCTGACTATGGGTATGACCGCACTCTCGTACTTGAAAGACGCTGTCCTTGCAGACCACTGTACTGCAGACCCTCTGCTGCCCTTCTGTGCTGCTCACGTGGGCTCCCCCCAAAAAAGTCAGAAGACTAGGCCAAAGTCTGCTCCTCTGAGGTCTGTCATCTGCATTCTTCTATTCTCCTTCTCCTTGGGAGGTGAGACCCCACTATTTCATGGTCACAACAGCCAAGGCTGGCACTGGTTTTCATATGAAAAAACAACATTTCCATTAGTTGAAAATGTCCATGTCACATCCTTTGCTTCAGGCAGACTGTGATAATTATTGGCATGCCCAAAACTGGACAGAGAAGAGCTTCACGAAGTTCAGCAAAGGGAAAAGCAAGCCCTGGACCCAGGGAGAGATAGTCCCCTGCACCAGTACAGGTTGGGGGCTGAGTGACTGAGAGCTTCTCAACACTTTGGCATAGAAGGACCTTTGTGTTCTGATAGACAAGCAGCTGACCGAGAGCCAGCAGTGTGCCCTTGCAGCAAAGCAGGCCGACAGCCTCCTGGGTGCGTTAGGGAGAGTGATGCCAGCAGGTCGCGGGAAGCGATCCTTCCTCTCTACTCAACACTGGCGACGCACTTCTGTGGTGGTCAATAATTTTCATTTACTTCCTTAACTGTTCCTCAACTTCATTAACTGTTCTGTAACTCCCCATCCTTGTGCCCTTGAAGTCCAGGGGAGCTCTGGCTTTTCTAAAACCTCCCTTATTTGTCAATTCCTCCTTTAATTCTTCATCGCCCTCTCATATGCTTCCTTTTCCTATGGAGCTTCCCCATGGGGAGACGCCACTATTTCCCAGGTGAGACCCCACGAGTTCATGGTCATGAAAAACAAGGCTGACACTGGTTTTCACATCCATGTCCAGCTCTTCCTTCTTTGAGAGGAACAGCTGCAGATGGGTGTCACCATTGTAGACCACACTGGCAGCTGTGCTATAAAGAGTTGTGTCCCAAGCTGTGCCTTGACCAAGACCTTCCAGAAACATCCAGGACTGTTTGCATGCTGCTGTGGTCCCCCTCCACTGAAAGCCAGGACAATTAAAGTCTACAAGGGGACTTCAATAGGTTCTTTATCTCCTACCACAATGTCACCCTTATTAGTCTCTCCTCTGACACTCACCCACAGGGGCTCACCCAACTCATTCATTCCATAGAGGAGCTCCACACATCTCAGCAGCTCCTTCACACTGAGGGCAAACCCCTCCTGACCTTACTGGCTTCCTGATCTCCTGAGCCCACCCATCACAGCAGCCCAGGTGTGTGAGCTGTCCCAACACCCCTCAGCTGTTCTTCCCTCCAAGTGGAAGGAAGAGGTTGCACACACAGCTCCAGCTCCTCCTCTCTGTGCCACAGGCTGAGGGCATCAGGGGCATGTCTGGGCTGCAGCACCTCAGCTCTGGCACATTTGGGCTGAGAGCAAAATTGCAGTGGGAAAACCTTCTTCCAAGACCTCAAGACCTCAGTTGTGCAAAGGCTTTGCTTCAGAGCAGAGACATGCTGGAGTGGATGGGAGATAGTCGTGTGAAGAAGAAATGAGGTTCTCTCAAAGAGAACAAACCCTGCTTTCCGACAGGCCAGAGAGAAACAGAGCTCAGCAGTCAGTCTGAGCAGGAGAGGGCTTTGCTGTCTGTTGTGTCTCTGCAGCCCTGAGGGCCTGTGCTGGAGGGGAAGCTGATCTCAGGAAGGAAGAGATGATGTTGACAATGTCCTTGAGTGTGGAAATCCTGTGATTGAGGTCCACGGTGAAAATCATTGGCCTGATCCATGACTGTATCATCAAGGGGATGGTTAAACTCTGGAGGAGAGAAGAACCAGCAGAGTGTGAGAGTGAAGGAACACGTGTGGAGACCCTGGTGTGATGTGCTTGGTATTCATGCCCTGCCCGGCATCTACCGTAAAGAGAAGGGACAGCCCCTGCGTCACTGCAGTGGTGGGATTCAGTCAGTGGCCCAAAGGCAGCGTCTCTCTCTGAGATGCCCTGGGGGATGCCTGTCCCACAGCTAGTCTGGATGGGGACGGGGCTCCTGGACAGGACCTGTGCTGTCCATGTCAGCTGCGTGCAGTTGTGCTGGAGAGCCCTGGCACCTCCCACAGCACCACAGGCCTGAATGTGTCAATTAAGTAAGATTCAGCTGCCCTGAATAAAGTTAGGCACATAAGACAATTACCACAATGAGAGAGACTTGTCTTTCCCTGTGCCACATGACTCCGTTTGGTCAGCTGAGTCCCTCCATGGGCTGCCCTGGACATAAGGAAGAGTTACAGGTTCACTTGTCCTATGTGTGGTCGTCTCCTCTCATCGAAGCTGGCCGAAATATTTTCTGACCAGCCTCCAAGAAGATGCCCCCAGATACTGCCCTGTCTCTATGAACTGTTGCATTAGAGCTTGCGGTGACCAGCATGCATCTTGGTCACCTCTGGCACCAAATGTGTCCCCAGGTGTCTGTGTCAGCACATCTGACTCCTGCCCTCCATCTCCATTCCTTAGCAAGGGAGCTGAGACAAGGAGCTCACATACAGGAGCCTATTTGGGGCACATCTGAAGTGAGACAAGAGGAATCCCACCTCCACCTGGGTTTGTGGCATGCTCCTCTTTTAGCCCAGAGGCCTCCAAGCCCAGGATGAGGACCCTCCATTGACTTGGCTGAATCGCTTTTCTCAGAACAGTTAAAGCAGATTCTTCCCCAGCACTGTCTGAGTGTCCTATTAAAGAATGAAAGAAAAAAGGTATTCTTGGACTTATATCTGTCTAATTGAGAAATGCAACTGCAGGAAAGAAGTGTCTCTGCCCAGCTGAGGGAGGGAACATCAGTGGTGACTTCATCCTGTTTCCCAGCAGGTTCCCCTGGAGCCCCAGGGACACCTGGAGGGAGCCCCGAGGGGGCAGAGAAAGGGCTGCCTTGGGCTGGTCCTCTGCTGCTGAGCTGGGCTGGGCTCCTGGCATGGAGGGAGCTGATGGCAAGCGGGCAGCGCTGCAGAGAGACAGCTCTGCCCAGGAGCAGCTCCTCTGCAAAGGGCAGCAGGGCTGAGGGCACTGCCTGCAGGCACCCGAGAGGAGCCAGGCACAGAGAGGATAAAGGCAGCTGGGAGTGGGAGGAGAGATCTGAGCTCGTTCTCTCCTGGCTTCTCTGGTGTGGAGAAGGAGGCCGTGCTTCCGAGCAGGGATGCCCTGCTGCACCATGGCAGCGACAGTGAAGGAGGGCTGCCTTCTGCGAGGGACTGTGGCAGGGTTTTGAAGACAGGTGGGTGTGCAGGCAGGGGTGCCCAGGGCTGTCCTTGAGAGCAGGGTCCCTGCAGCGCAGGGCTCTGTGTGCCGGGGCAGGGACTCTGCTGCTTGCCAGGGTCAGCTCTCAGCCTGCCCAAGGAGTTCCCCCCCGAGCGTCTGTGGGGAGAAGCTGTGGGGAAAAGGAGAGACTCCCCTCAGGGCAGGGTCCTTTGGCTCTTTTTCGAGTGTGTGCTGTGTGGGTCAGGGCTGCCCACAGCTGCAGATCTCCCCCAGAGCACTGGCAGAGGCAGCATTTCCAGAGGAAAGACAAGGCAGGGGCTGCCTGGAAGATGAAGACATTGCAGGGTCTGTGCTCTCAGCTGTCTCCTGAGGGAAAGGAGCTGTCACTGGTCCACTGAGGGATCAGCAGATCTGCCAGAAAGCTCACAAAGTGCCTTCAGCCCCTCCTCTCCCTACACACAGCACCAGCAGCACCTTTGCTTCCAGCATCAGGCTTTCTCTCCTCTCCTCCTGAGGAGCCACAAAGAGGGAGATGGCCCTGGGCAGTGCCTGCTGCCAGGAGGGGTCTGCAGGGCAGAGCTGAGCCCCCAGCGGGTGGGATGGGCTGTGGGAGCAGGGACAGGGAGGAGACGTGGGCACAGAGCAGCAGCTCCTGGCAGGGGCAGCTCCAGGCAGCAGAGACATGGGCAAGGGCTGGGGGAAACTGCCAACACGCACTGGGGAGGGGGCGTTCAGGCATCTCTCTGTTGGTCCTTCACTGGAGATGTCTTCTGGGTGTTCTTTGGTGGGCAATGAGCTGACTCTCTCCTCAGAACATCTCATTTCTTGGACCCCAGACTCTCTGCTTTGCCTGTCCTGCTGGGCTTGCCAGCTGCCCCCAGAAAGGCAGAGCTCTCCTGTGGGATCCTAGGGAGGGCTGAGCCTTTCCCTGGGGGTCGGCACTGTCCTCGCAGAGTCCTTTGATTGTCTCTGTGAGGGGTTGTGTCCTGCTCTCTCCATCACAGCTCTAACTCTGGTTTGGGAAAGAGAAGAATTTGTATATTTGTCCGTTCAAACAGTGCTCCGCTGTTCCCATATGAGTTCAGTTATTTGTTTGGGTTTGTTTTTTAAGAGGAATTTGTGTGTGAAGTCATCTTGAAGGCAGCACAAGCAGAAGCGCAGGGCAGACAGAAAAAAGACTGATGGACACTGCAGCTCTCCTGGCTTTGCACTAAACCACAGAGAACAGAGCCTTGTGTCCTGTCCCGTCTCAAGACTCCACGTTTTCTGTCATAAACATGAGGATTTCTACCCCTCAATAGAACAATCGCCAGATGTGATAGTAGAAAATTAAAACCACATAATCTCTGAAAAGCAGACTGCCTTTGCTATAAGGCGTCTGTCCTAATTTTTTCCCGTTTTTTTCCTCCTTTGGACAGAGCCCCCATGCCAAGAAATAGCAAATGTCCAACAGCAGCTCCATCACCCAGTTCCTCCTCCGGGCGTTCGCAGACACACGGGAGCTGCAGCTCTTGCACTTCGGGCTCTTCCTGGGCATCTACCTGGCTGCCCTCCTGGCCAACGGCCTCATCATCACCACCATCGCCTGTGACCACCACCTCCACACCCCCATGTACTTCTTCCTCCTCAACCTCGCCCTCCTTGACCTGGGCTCCATCTCCACCACTGTCCCCAAATCCATGGCTAATTCCCTGTGGGGCACCAGGGACATCTCCTACACAGGATGTGTGGCCCAGCTCTTATTCTTTTTCTTTTTCATGTCAGCTGAGTATTTTCTTCTCACCGTCATGTCCTACGACCGCTACGTTGCCATCTGCAAACCCCTGCACTACGGGACCCTCCTGGGCAGCAGAGCTTGTGTCCACATGGCAGCAGCTGCCTGGGGCAGTGGGTTTCTCTATGCTCTCCTGCACACGGCCAATACATTTTCCCTGCCCCTCTGCCAGGGCAATGCCCTGGACCAGTTCTTCTGTGAAATCCCCCAGATCCTCAAGCTCTCCTCCTCACACTCAGACTCCCTCAGGGAAGTTGGACTTCTAGTCGTTAGTGCCTTGATTGCTTTTGTTTGCTTTGTTTTCATCGTGCTGTCCTATGTGCAGATCTTCAGGGCCGTGCTGAGGATCCCCTCTGAGCAGGGACGGCACAAAGCCTTTTCCACGTGCCTCCCTCACCTGGCCGTGGTCTCCCTGTTTGTCAGCACTGCCGTGTTTGCCTACCTGAAGCCCCCCTCCATCTCCTCCCCCATTCTAGACCTAGTGCTGGCAGTGCTGTACTCCGTGGTGCCTCCAGCAGTGAACCCCCTCATCTACAGCATGAGGAACCAGGAGCTCAAGGATGCATTGCGGAAACTGATGACCAGATGATTTTCAGAAGCAATAAACTGTCATCTGCAAATCTCTCATCATGTAACTCATTGTAACGTTGGGTTTTGGTTTGGGTTTGGGTTTTGGTTATTTTGTTATGCTTTGTATAATTTTTTTGTTTGCTTTGTATAATGTTGTCTACAAAGAAATATTGTTATTTGTGCTGTTTCTAATTACGCATCTTTCCAAATTTTGTGAGTCCCACAGTCTCTGTAAATGAGGCCCCGCGCTCTCTGTGTATTGAAAAAAAGAAAGAAAGAACCTTCCTTCCTTTGAAGGCCTCTCTGGAGCTGCAGGGCATGCCTGTGTGCAGAGGTTGAGGGGAAAGAACAGGACAGAGGAGAGGGAAGAAGAGGAGGGAGAACCAGCCTTGGCCTTCTCAGAGCTGCTCTCTTCCCATTTCCACATTCTCCATTCTGATCCCTTGCGCTGTTGGAAGGCCTGATTGCTCTGGCAGCTCTCTCCTACTGCTGTGGTGTGGCAGCGCTGTGAGCACAGGCAGGGGCAGGGACGGGTCAGTTCTCTGACAGAGCTGGCCTCCCTAACAGCACCTCCATCACAGCAGGGAATGTCCTCAGGGTAGTGCCTGAAGGCCTTCAGGAAAAAACACCTTTGGAAGGTCGTCTCCCAATGTTGCTGTCAAGAACATGCCCAGCAAAGTTCCCCACAAATGGCACCACCAGCGTAGAACTTAATTGTGTAAAGTGTGCAGGGGGGGACAAGCAGCCGCTCCCTCGCCCAGCCAGGGCTCCTGGGAAAGGCATGAAGGACCAGCAGAGCAGGTTCTTGTCAGGTCCTGTGTGTGCAGGACACCCCAGGGAAGCTGCCACAGTGCAATGGTCACACACCTGGGCAATAACAACCACAGGCCTGAGCATAATGTGTGTGTGGTGAGATTAACCTGAGTGAGAACAAACACCATCCGCTGTTCCTGGGGGTTCCATTAAGGGCTGTGGGACAGACAGTGTCTGGAGGTCACTTCACTTGGAGAGTAACGTCCCCTGGGAAACCCCCTGAATGCAGCACTGGGATGGGCTTCCTTGACCCCAGGTCCCTGTGTCCATTCCTCACGCCGTGGGGCATCTCAGAGAGGTGCCGAGCAGGGAGACACAGCGCGGGGCTGAGGTGCTGCCGGCCTCTGGGAGTGGCAACAGGAGGCCATGGAGTCTGCTGCAGGGCCTCTGCCCGTGCCAGGGAAGGACTCGTGTCTCTGAGCAGCCCTGCCAGCGCCCTGACAGTGCTGGGTGTGTCTCCAGGAACAGCCTGTGTGCTTCTCAGCAAGAGACCAGGACAAAATAAGGTGAAAAAACTAATGGGTCAAAATAAAAGTAAGTAGAAGGAGGGAAAAATCATCTAATAAAAAACATTAAAAAAAAAAGAAAAAGCTTAAAAGCAAAGGCCACATGCAGAAGAAAAGGCAAATCAAGGAAGATTTTTTCTCTATTTCCCATCAGCAGACAATGTCAAGTCACCTCCTGGGAGGCAAGGATTCAGTACATGTAGCGGTTTTTATGGAAGACAAATGGGTTAATAGCGAATGTCCTCCCAGTTCCTTTCTCTCAGCTTTTATGGCTGAGAATGTTGCCACATTGCATGGAATATCCCTTTGGTCAATTCAGTAAAGCTGTCCCATCTATGGCCCATCCCAACCACTTGCCCACCCCGAGTGTACTACCTTTAGAGGAGGTTGGAGGGACAGCCTTCATGCAGTGCGAGCGCTGCTCAGCGATAGCCAAAACACTGGTGCGGGATCAGCACCATTCTAGGCACGAGTAGGAAGCACAGCAGGGTATGGCTGCTATGCGGAAAGTTAACTCCATCCCAGCCAGACCCGGTACAAGGGTGTTCAGGGGTCTCTTCCAACCTGAACCATTCTAGGGTTCAATGGATCTCTCCTTGGAGAGCTCTTTGAAGACAGAATAGAGAGAGGAAGAAGAAGAAACAGAGCGGCAGAAGTAGAGATGCAAAATGCACCATTCTAAATATAGAAGTTCCTCTGAGGAACATTTCTCCCCTCAAAATATTGGTAGGAAATCTGTGAGAGAAATTTGATGAATGAAGCTCCCTTTTTTCTGCTCAGGGACTGGGCCACAAGGAGGGTGATGGGTGGGTATGGACTCATAGAATCACAGACTCATAGAATGATAGAATGTATTGGGTTGGAAAGGACCTTGACAGGTTATCTAGTCCAAGCCCCCTGCAGTGAGCAGGGACATCTTCAACTAGATCAGGTTGCTCAGAGCCTCATCCAGCCTGGCCTTGAATGTCTCCAGGGATGGGGCCTCCACCACCTCTCTGGGCAACCTGGACCAGTGTCTCACCACCCTCAGTGGAAAGAACTTCTTCCTAATGTTGAATCTAAACCTGCCCTGCTCTAGTTTAAAACCATTGTCCCTCTTCCTATTGCTACATGCCCTTGCAAATGTCGAGCCATTGACCACTACCCTCTGGATGCCATCATCCAACCAATTCCACATCCACTGAACAGTCCATCCATTCAATCCATATCTCTCCAATTTAGAGAGAAGGATGTTGTGGGGGACCGTTTCAAAGGCCCTACGAAGCCCCGATATACAACATCTGTAGCTCTTCCGCTGTCGACTGATGTGGTCACTCCATTGTAGAAGGCCACTAGATTGGTCAGGCAGGACTTGCCCTTGGTGACGCCATGCTGGCTGTCTCGAATCACCTTGCTGTCCTCCATGTGCCTTAGCATAGCCTCTAGGAGGATCTGTTCCATGATCTTGCCAGGCACAGAGGTGAGGCTGACAGGGCCGTAGTTCGCAGGGTCCTCCTTTCTACCCTTTTTAAAAATGGATCTCATGGTAACAGCATCAGAAAAAAAAAATCCAATCAAAACAAAAACAGAAATAAAAAACAACACAAATTTGAACATCGTGGGAGCACAACTGGGATGGACAGACTAGCACACTGATATCACCCTCAGGGACTGAGCAGCTGCCTTCTGCTTCCTCATCATCTGGAGGCACTACTGTGTGTCACCCAAGTCAGACCCTTGGGTCACATGAACCATTTTTCAGTTCTGATAGACTATACTCATTATTTCTCCATCGACTCTGACAAGAGCCGAGTTACCCAGATATCCAGGCTGTGGACGGCATATTTCTCATGCAGTGACCGCTTGGAGTAGCTCTACTGACCTCTCTCCATATTTGCCATTCTACAGCTTTGAGAGGAGGAAATCACCCTGCAGCGCCTGGCCCTGGCCATGGCTACTCCAAGCCATAGCACTGATTCCTCACAGCCTTTCTGACTTTGGTCTTTCG
Organism: Larus michahellis; assembly: GCF_964199755.1. Taxonomy (NCBI): domain Eukaryota; kingdom Metazoa; phylum Chordata; class Aves; order Charadriiformes; family Laridae; genus Larus; species Larus michahellis. The sequence goes on along the minus strand of NW_027436399.1, from coordinate 1,380,047 downwards.
GTCCTGGTGGGAGATGATATTATTGTCTTAATCCTGAATTTGTTGGGTAACCCAAAAGGAGAGACTGGAGGCTGTTGGGTTATATGTAGGGCTTCAGAGAAATCAGGGAGTGCATTAACCTCACACAAGGGCAGGAGATACTTCCCGCTGGAAGGGGTTATTTGTGCTATTGGCCACACAACCACCCAAGGCAGCTGGGGTAAGAATCACTCAACCAGGTTTTAGGCATTGGGGTGAAATGAATCTGCACAAATACAGAGATTTGCAGTGTAGTGACGTGACCCCGTCCTTTTTTCCTTCTCATGCACGCAGCTCAAATACAAGCTTTGTCTCCAGGCCCCTTCTGGATGTGAACCATCATGCAGACAACAGAAACAGTGTGAGTTCAGCCTCTCGGGGCAAACTTTGTCTAACATGGGGGTAACGTGGGGCACAGGCACAGGTTTGAACGCAGAGAGGTGGAGGTGCGGAGAAGCCTTTTCTGTTGCTGCGCCATTGAGGTAAACCCAGATTGACTTGGCTTCTTTTCTGCTTCCCTGGGTTTTTTGGGGTTTGTTTTTCATTCCCCTTCCACGAGTTTAGCAGTTTCCCTTTGAGCAGCTAAATCTCATTTTTCAGTTTCTCCACTTTTTAAAGACATAGCTGAGTCATGCCTGACATCTCATGATGGCTGAGGGAAATGTCTCAGCCTGCAACTGGAAAGAGGTGAAGTTGTGAGGAGATAAATGTGTTGCTTCAGACAACAATTGTATGAATACAGCAAAAACAGAGAGTGAAGGTGAATAAGCAGGAAAAAAAGGAAACCTGCCCAGTCCATAGAGCTCTGCAGAAGGGGGCTGGAGCTGTACATAACATGAGGTGATACAAGTGGGATCACGACTTAGAGAAAATTTTTCAGCAAGGCTGTGTGAGAGAGGACCAGATAAACAAGAGACTCCACAGTGTGCGGAAGTGATGGGAAGAAAGGTCTTGGGGTAAAAGCGTGAGAAACAACGGGAGAGATTTGGGTTGCAGAGATTTGAAGTAGTCCTGTCCAGGTCTGAGAGGCTGAGTTTCAGAGACAAGGGAAAATAGAGAAACTCTCAAGCATGTTTTGGAATTCGTGGTACTATCACTAACAACAGAGAGGACATTGCTGCAAGGCAACTCTTATTCTTCATGATGATGCACTAAAGCTCTTTTATTTCCTTCCCAACACTTACTGTTACTTGTCAAAGTAGCTGTAATTTTCAGTAATTAGCCTCTGGCACGAAGTTCTCAGGACAGTGGTTTTGCTCTCGCTGCTATCTCTTTGTCACCATTTAAAGATGACACCTCGTAGACAGAATTGCCCTGAATTCATGCCCGCTTTGTGTATTTTCTCCCTGGTTCCAGTAAGAGGTGGAGGGTGGGAATAGGGAAGTTGGTCCAGGCCAAGGTACAGATCCCAGATTTCTGGAAAGGCACAAAGGAAGGCAAATTTTTCATGTGGTGGTGTGACCGGTACCCACTGCTCCTGACCCCTGGAGTACACTGACACAACACCGTGACCTGCATTTCCAGTCTGCTGAGTCCGAACTGTGCAGCAGAGATCCTAGAAGCTCTGAACTGCCTTCGTCTGCCCTGCGTTTCAGCACGTCAAATGAAAGTAACCGAGTCAAAGAGTTGGTTTTGAGCTTCTTCACAGCCTAAAGCACCGCATGGATAAGGAGACTGGCCAGGAAATGTAAATAATCAAAGGTAGGATGAGACACCTACAGAGCACAAGACAATGCCACCCTGAATTGTCCCAGGAGCTGAAGAAACCCTCACCTGTAGCTGACTCTCCTCTCCCAAGGAACACTGCAAGGCACAGGCTCATGGAAGAGTTTTTGGGAAAGGGGTTGATGGGGAAGCCTCTGGTCCAGCCTCTCACCAAAAGGTAGGGTTGTCAATCCCCAGGTCAGGTTGGGTGACATTCTGGGGAGCTGAAAACCTCCAAAGATGGAGATAACAGAGAGTCGATGGGTGTCCTGCTGCAGGGCAACGTCCGCCTAGTCCGTGTTTCCTAATGCTCAGTATAATCTCCATGGAGGATGCTTGCCACTGTTGTCTCTGCCAAACATCCTGGAGGTGGATTGTCTCCACCTTCCTCTCTCGAGGAAGATGGCACCTGCTCTTAGACTGCCCTGTGCCTCCCCTTCAGCAGACTGAAGAGGCCCAGTTGTCTCAGCCTCTCCACACAGCTCATGTGCTTCAGGCCCCTAACCCCATCCCGACAGACTTCCTCTGGACTTTCTCCAGTTTCTCCATCCTCCTTCCATAGTAGGAAACCCACTGACTCATATCCATCATAACTCCCACACCCTTCTCCCCAGGACACTCCTCAGCCAGTCGGGTCACAGCCTGTCCCAGTGCACGGGCTTTGTTCTGCCCCCAGTGCACACCTTGCCCCCTTTGCCTTATGAAACTTCACTTCAGGAGGTTTCGTTTGGCCAAGTCCCCAAGTGCGTCAAGGTCCCTCTGGACTGAAAGGCCAAATCATCAGCATTTAAGGTTTGATGGACAGTGCCTCAAACCAGATAAGCATATGGGGAATTGCAGGATGCTACAGGTCATGAAAGAGAATGATTTGCTTTATGGATTTGCCACCCAAGTTTGAAAATCAGCACACCAGCCATCTCAGATATACCCCAAGGTTGTAACAAAATGAAAAGCGTGGCCAAGGGGGAATGGATGGACAGGGAAACCGTTCATTTTGGAGGGTAGTTGGATATAAAAAGAGAAGCAATTGTCGTTTCAAGGAATGAAAAGGTCAGGGCTGTTTGGGGGCACCTCTGAAGCACCCTGGCACCTGATGTGAATTCCTTCTGGGGTCAGAGACAACCTAAGAGCCTTCCCTAATTTGAAGAAATGAAGGGGAAGGAAGGACAGTCATATTTAGGCTAGAAGGGTCCTCGGGAGGTGTCTCGAGCAGCCTCCTGCAGGGCCAGATGAGATTACTGAGGGCTTTCTCCAAACACATCTTGGTCACTTTCTAGAAGAGATCCAGTGCACGCTCCCTGGGAAACAGCTTCCAGCACTTGACTATCCTTATGCTGGAAAAGTTTCTCCCTGTATCTACCCTGACCCTCTTGTTTGTCATCCCATTGCCTCTTGTCTTTGTGTCTTGTACCATGGACGTGAGCCTGACTCAGACTTCAGAATGAAAAGTCTGGGAAGATCATGGAACAGATCCTCCTAGAAGCTATGCTAAGGCACATGGAAGACATGGAGCTGATTTGAGACAGCCAGTATGGCTTCACCAGGCTCATGTCCTGCCTGACCAACCTAGTGGCTTTCTACAACGGCGTGACTGCATGAGTGGACAAGGGGGGAGCTATGGATATCATCTCTCTGGACTTCTGCAAGGCCTTTGACACGGTCCCACACAACATCCTTCTCTCTAAGTTGGAGAGATATGGATTTGATGGGTGGACTGTTCGGTGGATAAGGAACTGGCTGGATGGTCGCATCCAGAGGGTAGAGTGGTCAATGGCTCGATGTCCAGATGGAGGGGGGTGGTAAGCAGTGTCCCTCAGAGATCCGTACTGGGACCGGTGCTGTTCAACATCTTCATCAATGGCATAGACAGTGGGATCAAATGCACCCCCAGCAGGTTTGCTGATGACACCAAGCTGAGTGGTGCGGTTGGCATGCCAGAGGGACAGGATATCATCCAGAGGGACCTGGCGAGCTAGAGAGGTGGGCCTGAGCAAACTTACGAAGTTCAACAAGGCCAAGTGCAAAGTCCTGCACTTGGGTCAGGACAACCCTCGTTATCAATACAGGCTGGGGGATGATGTCATAGAGAGCAGCCCTGTGGAAAAGGACTTGGGGGTCCTGGTGGATGAAAAGCTGGACATGAGCTAACAATGTGTGCTTGCAGCCCAGAAGGCCAATCGCATCCTGGGCTGCATCGAAAGAACCGTGGCCAGCAGACCCAGAGAGGGGATTCTCCCCCTCTACTCTACTCTCATGAGACCCCACCTGGAGTATTGTGTCCAGCTGTGTAGCCCCCAGCACAAGAGGGACATGGACTTGTTGGAGCGGGTCCAGAGAAAGGCCACGAAGATGATCCGAGGGCTGGAGCACCTCTCCTACGAAGAGAGCCTGAGAGAGTTGGGGTTGTTCAGCCTTGAGAAGAGAAGGCTCCAGGGAGACCTTATAGCGGCTTTCCAGAACCTGAAGGGGGCCTATCAGAAAGCTGGGGAGGGGCTGTTTGCAAGGGCATGTAGCGATAGGATGAGGGGCAATGGTTTAAACTAGAGCAGGGCAGGTTTAGATTAGACATTAGGAAGAAGTTCTTTCCACTGAGGGTGGTGAGACAGTGGCACAGATTGCCCAGAGAGGGGGTGGAGGCCCCATCCCTGGAGACATTCAAGGCCTAGGCTTGATGAGGCTCTAAGCAACCTGCTCTGGTTGAAGATATCCCTGCTTACTGCAAGGGGGTTGGACTGGATAACCTTTCAAGGTCCCTTCTAACCTAACAGATTCTATGATTCTATCATTCTAAGAGCTGGACATGGATGTGAAAACCATCAGCAACCAGCCCTAGCTCTTGTGATCATGACCTTGTTAGGTCACCTCCCAAAGGGAAGGAGAAAGTTTATTCTCCTGCCAGGTGCCAGACCTCACAGGATCAGACTTTGGCCTAGTCTTGCGACTTTTTAGGGGGGAGCCCGTGTGAGCAGCACAGAAGGGCAGCAGAGCCTGGTACAGCAGTTCTTCAAGTATGAGAGTGTGCAGAACCATCATCAGGGCAACAGGCAGAGCTATCAGGAGAGAAGCTTGGGGAAACAGGAAAGTCATGGGGAAGCTCCATAGAAGAAAGGAAACATGCAAGACGTGGATGCAAGGATTTAAAAAAACCAAAACCAACACAACACAACACCAAAAAAAGGGAGGAATTCAGAAATAGAGTTGGATTTAGGAAAGCCAGAGCTCACACAGAGCTAGAACACTTGCAAAGGAGTTCAAGGGTACAGGGAAGTAGTCACCGGCACAGGACAGTGTAGGGCAGCCTCTGGTGGGATCCCACTCTCCTTTCGGGGGAGGGGGGGCTTTGGGGGGCCCTTTGTGGGGGCTGGGATTGCCCAGATCCTTGTGTATTTTACTGTGGCTAACTTATCTTCAATTGAGGTGCCTGAGAAGACACCAGGTCACTACAGCTCCAGGGCTTTCTTGCCTCTTCACCCACCCACTCACTGCCTAGAGCCTAGGAGGACTCCTACCGCTGTCCTGCACTCGGCATCGCACACCCCCACACCTCCCTGCCCCCAGGAGCAGCCCTGAGCATCCCATGAGGGAAAGGATCCCCATTGCTAGGGGATGGCCGTCAGCGCTTGAACATCCTGCTTGATGGAACACATCAGGGGCTTTCACAAGAACCTCCAGATTTGATTTTCAACCTGTAACCAATGCCCCTGACTTCCTGCGTCACCAGCCACAGGTTCCCTTCCCAGCGAGGTTCCCTTTCCCGGTCATTCCCTCCATGGTCTCTCTCCACTGATTAGCCTCGCTGGGGCCCAGTAGCACCCTCAGAAACTTGGAGATTTGCTGCTGACTTCTACTTCTCCAGAGGCTTGGGCTTTCAGGATCTGCAGTTCAGGAACTTGGCACCAGAGGGCTCATTAACATGCAAAACTCACCCACAAGCCAAGCCTGTAGGCATGATTTTCTTAACTCTTTAGTTGTTTTCTGGTTAATCAGAGAAATTTCAGAAGTTAAAATATTGCAGTAATAGAAAACAATAAGAAAGGTTTTTCCTTTTGCTCCAGTTTTCTTCATTTCTTTTCTTACACATTAAGTGATAGCGGCAATCTCCAAATGGTATTGAAAGCCGACATCTCCAATGGAGGCTGAAAATACAGACAAGTAAAGACCCCAAATGTCAGACACTCTATGGGCAGTCCTTGTCCCAACCCACATTTCTCTCTTCAGCCACCTGGGACTACAGCAGCCGTGTTCAAGTCCGAGTTTTCTCCACTGCAGTCTGTAGCTCCGTCTTTCACTCCATCAGCACTGGTATCCACAAGTTTTATGAAAACCAGTGCCAGCCTTGGCTGTCGCGACCATGAAATAGTGGGGTCTCACCTCCCAAGGAGAAGGAGAATAAAAGAATGCAGATGACAGACCTCAGAGGAGCAGACTTTGGCCTAGTCTTCTGACTTTTTTGGGGGGAGCCCATGTGAGCAGCACAGAAGGGCAGCAGAGGGTCTGCAGTACAGTGGTCTGCAAGGACAGCGTCTTTCAAGTACGAGAGTGCGGTCATACCCATAGTCAGGACAACAAGCAGAGCTACCAGAAGAAGAGCTGGGGGAAACCAGACACTCATGGGGAAGCCCCACAGAAAAAAGGAAGCATGAAGAGGTGGCTGCAAGGATGAAAACAAAGGAGGAATTGAGGAATATGGTTGGTTTTGGAAAACCAAAGCTCCCGTAGACTTGACACTTGCAAGGGATTTGAAGGGCACAACAATGAGCAGTTACTCCTTCAGGAACAGCTAAAGAATAAACAAAGATAATGTGTGGTCATGGCTGAATTTGCAGAGAGTAGGTGTAGACAGGTACGAGGTACTCTTGGCCTGCGTCTTCACCAGCAAGGTCTCCCAGGTCTGTGTGCTTAATAGGCAGGACCCCATGCGAAATCCAGCAGTGGATGCAGATCAAGTCAGGGGCTACATGGGTAAGGTCAACCTTTGGTAGTCCATTGGACCAGACAGGATGAATCCAAGGATGTTGAGAGACCAGGCTGATGTCAGAGCAGGGCTGCTCTGATCCATTTTGGATCACTTTGCGTGGCTGGGCAGCAGCTCTGTGGAAATGGCCCTGTGGCTCCTTGAGTTTTATCAGGCCAAACAAGAGCCAGCAGCAAAGGCGGCCAACAGCATCTGAGGCTGTATGAGCAGGAGCACAGCCAGGAGAAGTGATTGTCCTGCTCTGCTCAGCACCTTTTACACCACACCCTGCCCAGTGACAGTGAGCCAATGGCAAACAGGAGCCAGCTCACTGGAGGGCCACTAAGGTGGTAGCCCTTCCGTTGTCCTTCAAGTGTTTGTGTGATTTCCCTAACAACAGCAGCATATACCACAACAAAAAAACATTAAAGCAACAACATCATTGATCGGCCTAAATATAAATACCTGCCCTGGAGCAGTCTACATCTGTGGTAGCCCCTCTGGGCAATGACAATGGAATCAAAGAATCAGCATCGCAGAACAGTAGGGGTTGGAAGGTTTGAAGAGGTAAGGTCTGTTCAGAGGATGTTTAGACTTCTGTGACACTGACTGTGAAAACATTCATGAGAGGCCTTTACCCTATTTACAGCCACTAACCTGAAGCCCTACCACCACCTCTAAGTGAAGGTAGTCGGGTAGCAAACACCGAGGGAAATGGGCAAGACAAATTGTAGCAGGGCTGAGTAGAGAGGAAGGATCACCTCCACCGACCTGCTGGCAGTGCTCTTCCTAGTGCAGCCCAGAAAGCCATTGGCCGCCTTTGCTGCGAAGGTGCAAAGCCTGGAGAAGAGAAGGCTTTGGGGAGACCTAATATCAGCCTTTCCACACCTTCTTGGCTAGCATCAAGAAAATGCAGACGGGCTCTTCACTGTTGTGTGTGATGGGAGGATGAGGGCCAATGGCATCAGCTGACACAAATGAGCAAAACATCCTCCCTGCCAAGACAGGCAAACACTGGAGGAGAGTTCCCAGAGGGCTTGTGTCATCTCCATCCTTGGAGCTTTGCAAGCCCAGAGCTTTTCAAGCCCAAAATGAAGGAAGCCCTGAGCAACCTGGTCTGACCCCATAGCTGACCCTGCTGTGAGCAGGAGGGTGGCCTAGAGATCTCCTCTGCTTCCTTCCAGCATGAACGATTCTGCATTTCACTCCACCATGGATCTTTCCTTCATGAGGGGAGGGAAATCAGTCAGGTTCCTGGTGACCTCGGAAGTCAATCAGAAAGTCTGGTCAGACTTTCTTCTCCCACTCTGGGCATAGTTGCTCAGATGCAGGGCTGCTTGGCAGGTCCCCACAAACAGCCCTGATCTTTTCCATTGCTTCACCATTTCTTTTTCCCTCTTTTCCCACTCACAGGTTCCTCCCTTTGACCATCCTTGTACCCTCCCATGGGCAAATAGACCATCTCTATTTCCTCTTTCCTCCATGGTCCTAGTTTGGCTTCCTTTGTACTTTCATTTCATGTTTCCGAGCTTCTCACCATGGGAATGTGTACCTTGGTGAACAATGGCATTGATCAAGTGCTTCCTTTGATTATCTGTAGTGTCCTGCGATTCCTCATGCTGTTATCTTGTCAGAGGCAGCACATGTCAGGGAGAGCCATCTGCAGGCACACATGAACGACTGGCCCAATGGAGCTTCATTCCTGGGGGACCCTGATAAACTCTGGGACTCAGCAAATGGAAAACTCACACAGTTTTACAAGGAGAAGTGGTCAGACCTTTCCTGGGGGCAGGATCACCCCAGAGATGAGGGCATGCTGCGGCCTGACTGGCCAAGGACTGACCCCGAGGAGAAGGGCCTGGGCATTACGAGGGATGCAACTTTAGCCAGTGGTACATGCGGACCGTGAACTGGACTAGCTGCACACAGGGCTGCATTAGGGGGCACGTGGCCACCCAGACAAGGCATTTATCTTGTCTGAGGGCAATAAAGAAAGATTTCAGGGCCTTGGGATGGCTTGTCAAGGGTTCAGGAGTACAAATTGCGTTCTCCTCTGCCCTTCCAGTTTTGGGGACTGATGAATGTGTAAACAAGAAAATCAGACAGATCAACACCTGGCTCCAAAACTGGTGCGACGAGTAAGGTTTTGGGTTCAGTGATCATAGTTTAATCTACAGGACACCGGGCTTGCTCGCTAAGAATGGGAAAACCCTATCCCAAAAGGGGCAAAGGGGACTAGGCCAAGAGTTAGCAAGGCTCATGGACAGGGCTTTAAACTCGTATCGAAGGGGGAAGGGGATAATACCAGGCCCACTAGTAATGAGCCTAGGGATAAAGGGCCAAGGATGGGGGTGAAACTGGTAGTCCAACGGAAGTGCATCTACACGAATGCACGCAGCATGGGCAACAAACGGGATGAGCTAAGCCATTGTGCAGCAGGACAGCTCTGATGTAGTCGCCATCACGGAAACGTGGTGGGATGACTGTCACGACTGGAATGCTGCAATGAATGGCTATAAGCTCTTCAGAAGGGATTGGCAAGGAAGGAGAGGCGGGGGTGTGGCTCTGTACACCCGGGAATGTTTTGATTGTATAGAGCTAGATTCCAGTGATGATAAAGTCGAGTGTTTATGGGTAAGGATGAAGGGGAAGGCAAATAAGGGAGATCTTGTGCTGGGAGTATGCTATAGACCACCCAACCAGGATGAGGAGACGGATGAGGTATTCTATAAGCGGCTGGCTGATGTCCCGCAATCGCCAGCTCTTGTTCTGGTCGGGGACTTCAACGTGCCAGGTATCTGCTGGAAATATAACACAGCAGAGAGCAGGCAGGCTAGGGGGTTCCTCGAGTGCGTGGAAGAGAACTTCCTGACACAACTGGTAGGTGAGCCTACCAGGGGAGGTGCCTTGCTAGACCTACTGCTCGCAAACAGAGAAGGACTAGTGGGAGATGTGGTGGTCGGAGGTTGTCTTGGGTTTAGTGATCATGAAATGGTCAAGTTTTCAATTTGTAGTGATGTAAGGAGGGGGGTTAGTGAAACCTCCACCTTGGACTTCTGGAGGGCGGACTTTGACTTGTTCAGGACACTGGTTGAGAGAGTCCCTTGGGAGACAGTCCTGAAGGGCAAAGGGGTCCAGGAAGGCTGGACGCTCTTCAAGAAGGAAATCTTACAGGCCCAGGAGCAGGCTGTCCCCAAGTGTCGCAAGTCTAAAGGGCGGGGAAAATGGCCAGTCTGGATGAATAAGGAACTTCGCATGGGACTTAGGAATAAAAGGAGGGTTTACCCCTTTTGGAAGAAGAGACAGGCAACTCAGGAGGAGTACAGAGATCTCCTTAGGTTATACAGAGAGAAAATTAGGAAGGCAAAAGCCCAGCTGGAGCTCAACTTGGCCACTAATATTAAGGACAACAAAAAACACCCCATGGTGTTCAGCCTCCTGAGCTGGAAGATAAGGGTGGAGAGCAGAACAACCCACCCATAATCCAGGAGGAAGTAGTCAATGGTCTGCTTCTGCACCTAGACGCACATAAGTCTATGGGGCCAGATGGGATTCACCCAAGAGTACTCAGGGAGCTGGCGGGAGAGCTCACCAAGCCTCTCTCCATCATTTATCAACAATCCTGGTCAACAGCGCAGGTACCAGATGACTGGAGGGTGGCTAATTTGCAGAGGTTGCCCATCTGCAAGAAGGGTCGGAAGGAGGATCCGGGGAACTACAGGCCTGTCAGCCTGACCTCGGTACCAGGAAAGATCATGGAGAGGATCATCATGAGTGAGCTCTCATGGCAAGTGCAGGGCAGCCAAGGGATCGGGGCCAGCCAGCATGGGTTTAGGAAGGGGAGGTCCTGCTTAACCAACCTGATCTCTTTCTATGACCACGTCACCTGCCTTCTGGATGCGGGGAAGACTGTGGATGTTGTCTATCTGGACTTTGGTAAGGCCTTTGACACCGTCCGCCACAGCATTCTCCTGGAGAAGCTGGCGAATCCTGGCATAGACAAGTGTACTCTTCGCTGGGTTAAAAACTGGCTGGATGGCCGTGCCCAGAGAGTTGGGATTAATGGGGTGAAATCCTCTTGGCGGCCGGTCACCAGTGGTGTCCCTCAGGGCTCAGTTTTGGGGCCAGTTTTGTTTAATATCTTTATCGATGATGTGGATGAGGGGATTGAGTGCACCCTCAGTAAGTTTGCAGATGACATCAAACTGGGTGGGAGTGTTGATCTGCTTGAGGGTAGGAAGGCTCTCCAGAGGGACCTGGACAGGCTGGATCGATGGGCCAAGGCCAACTGTATGAGGTTTAATAAGGCCAAGTGCCGGGTCCTGCATTTTGGTCACAACAACCCCAAGCAATGCTACAGGCTTGGGGCAGAGTGGCTGGAAAGCTGCCCGGCAGAAAAGGACCTGCGGGTGCTGGTGGACGGCCAGCTTCACGTGAGCCAGCAGTGTGCCCAGGTGGCCAAGAGGGCCAACAGCATTCTGGCTTGTATCAGGAATAGCGTGGCCAGCAGGAGCAGGGAAGTGATGGTGCCTCTGTGCTCGGCACTGGTGAGGCCTCACCTCGAGTGCTGTGCTCAGTTCTGGGCCCCTCTGTACAAGAGGGACATTGAGGTGCTGGAGCGTGTCCAGAGGAGAGCAACCAGGCTGGTGAGGGGTCTGGAGACCAGGGCATGTGGGGAGAGGCTGAGGGAGCTGGGCATGTTTAGCTTGGAGAAGAGGAGGCTGAGGGGAGACCTCATTGCCCTCTACAACTCCCTGAGAGGAGGGTGGAGACAGGTGGGTGTTGGCCTCTTCTCCCAGGGGAATAATGACAGGACCGGAGGAAATGGTATGAAGTTGCGGCAGGGGAGGTTTAGGTTAGATATTAGGAAGAATGACTTTACTGAAAGAGTGGTCAGGCACTGGAACAGCCTGCCCAGGGAGGTGGCTGACTCACCATCCCTAGAGGTGTTTAAGAGACGTCTAGATGTGTCACTTCAGGGCATGCGCTAGTGGCAGAGATTGTAGGTTGTTTGGTTGGACTCGATGATCTCAAAGGTCCTTTCCAACCATGAAGATTCTGTGATTCTGTGTTGAATTTCAGGCTGGGTTTTTTGGGGTTGGGTTTTTTTGGGTTCGGGTTTTAGACTTTTTTGGGTTCAAATTTTTGGGTTGCATTTTGGATTGGATTACTGGGTTTGGATTTTTACCCCTGTGTGTGCGTGTCAGGCAGCCATTGTGACATGACAGTGACAGGGCCAGCGCTGAGTGTCTGGCGGTGGTGGCATGGCAACCGCTGATGTGCTGCCCGCAGTGGTGGGGCTGCCATCGGCAGGGACATGTTCAAGCAGGTCAGGTTCCTCCAACGCCGTCCAAGCTGGCCTTGAGCCCTGGGATTTTGGGTGGGTTGGGTTGGATGTTGGGGTGGATTTTGTTTTGTTGTGTTGGATTTTGGATTGGATTTTGGATTTTTTTGGGTTGGATGTTTGGGGTTGGATTTTTTGGGCTTGGATTTTTTGGGGTGGATTTGGTTTTTTTTTTCAGTTAGATTTTGGGTTGGATTTGGCGTTTTTTGGGTTGGATTTTTTGGGTTAGAAATTTCGAGTTGGTTGGGTTGAATCCTGCCCAGCCCCATCCTTGGCTATTGAGCCATGAAGGAAGATACAAAAGGGTCAGCAAGCGTGAACATCGTACGGCTGGGGCTGCTCAGCACTATGACCAGCCCGGCCAGTGCAGGGTCACTCCATGGCCACAGGGCACCGCAGCCCCCTCCCTCTACAGAGCAGCACCGCCAGCTCGGGGCCCTGCAGGGCGCAAGAGGAGGCAACCATGAACGGCCAGCCAGGCCAGCAGAGACACACTCACCTGGGGAAAGGCTCTCCGGGGAGAAGGGGTGTCTCTGGAGAAGAGCAAGGGAGCATTTGTTTGCCTGCAGGGAGGAATCCGTGAGAAAGAGAAACTCTTTCTGCAGGCACACGCCTGGGGCAGGCTGCTCTGTCGCTGGGCCAGGGTGCTTGATCTGGCCTGGGGAGAGGGGCTGGAACTGGGGGAGCTCAGGCACTCTGTGGTGGGGATCTCCTGGACTTGAGACCAGGGATCACGAAGTTTCACTAACCTCCTTTTCCTCCTGCTGTGTTCAGCCTCCAGCCCAGGGGCTCATGGGGAAGCAGAGACCCCTCTCTGCCCCCCAGCAGCTGCTGAGCCCTGTAGAGGGGCTGTGGGGTGAGCTCCCCAAGTGTTGCTTCACCCTGTGGTGGGCTCTGCCATGGGGACAGCCCAGAATGGGCTGCTCTGCTGGTCTGGGTTCAGCTGGGTGAGGGCGAGGGAGGTGAGGAGAGCTGGCCTGGACTGCAAAGTGACCAGGAGAGAAAAAAACCAAAGAGCATTAGCTGGGCAGTGTGACCATGCAGGGTGAGGACACGCTCCCGTGGGCGTGCAGTGCAGAGCCAGGTGTCCATGAAGGGAGCGGAGACACGTAGGTGCAGGAGAAAGGAGGCTGCTGTGTGCCCTTGGTGGCATGAACAGACCAGGAAGGTGTCCAGGACATTCATCACCCCAGCATGTCCCATAGGCCATTGCCAGCACCTGCCACTCGCCCCAGGTAATGGGTGAGGTTTGCTGGTCTCAGCGCCTTTGTCGGGGGAACACCCCACCGTGCCCAGTCTCTCTACTTGCCCACACCTTGGTTGACCCCACAGCAGGACTGTCTGCGACCCTCCGTGTGGGACACGGCTGGGGCTGGGAAGCGGTCAGGCACTGAGGGTGCTGTCAGTGCAGGAGGGCAGACATGGACTGAGCACTGAGGGCTCTCAGGGCATTTTGCCCTGGTGATCTCTCCCCACCCCTGAACCGATGCATCCCACGGGGCTCCTGCACAGTGGGACCGAGCGTGGGGCTGGGGCTGTGTATGGAGAGGGCACTGGTGTGGGCCACAAAGCAGGTGTCCAGGAGGTGAAAGTAAGGACGGGTTACAGAAAAGTACTTGGCATTTATTGTCTGTGTTGCACAAGAATGTTTTTAGGAAAGGCAAAGCTCACCTGGAGCTGACGGTTGCAAGGCAGTCTTGATGCCCTCCCCTCTGCCCCTAATTTTGCTCTGGTCACCCCCAGAGTAGAGAGTACTGGCCACTCTTCTTCTTCAGCAGTCTCTAGGGCCAGTTGGATGGCTTTCACTTCTGCAAACTGCCTTGACACTCTTTCTCCTTCCGTGGCTTCAGCAAATTTTTGTGTGGGACTCCACACCACAGCTTACGATGGTTTCCTACAACACGACAGGGTCTTCAGTGAACAGAGCATAACACCTTTCATCAGTAGATGACAACTCATTGTATGAGGGTGCCACCTGGGCATGAGCCACCTCCTCATGAGATGCTCCAAAATCTATGCCCTCTGGACAGTCCATAATCTCTTCAAGGATTCCTGGAGGTTTGGTTTCCCTGGTCGAGCTCACTGTGTGATCAGCACTACCTGCTTAGTCCATGTAGCGTCAGTCGTGTGATGTGTGGAGGGGATATCCAGTGTAGCACAGGCAACTGCTGTGCCAGGAGGAGCCGTGCTTGCCTATCAACAACTTCTGAAGTGGCTCAAACCCCCTCATACACTGTCAGGATCTCTTTTTCGGTTGGGGTGTTGAGGGCTTCAATCCTCAATACCCTCATCTCCAAAGCCTAGAGGTTGACCTCAGGTTTCTCCCGATGATTTCTGCCAGAGGCTCCAGGTGAGACCACGTGCCCCAGCTGCACTGTAGAGACCATTACGCACGGCTGGTCCTGTCTGGACAGACCCAAGAGCTACCACATGAGCTATCTCCTGTTTGATCTGCTCAAAGGGTTACTGTTGCTCAAGGCCGCACTCAGAATAGATCTTCTTTCAGGTTACTCCATAGAGAGGGCTCACAAGCTGATTACAACCTGGAATATGCATTCTCCAGCATCCCACAAGGCCTAAGAAAGCTTGTGCTTCCTTCTTCTTAGCTGGTGGAGACATAGTTGCAATCTTGTTGACCGCATCCATAGGGACATGATGGCATCCATCCTGCCATTTTATTCCCAAGAACTGAATCTTCTCTGCAAGTCCCTTGACCTTGCTTCTTTTATGGCAAAACCAGCTTTCAGAAGAATCTCAATTGCTCTTTTTCCCTTCTCAAACACTTCTGCCTTGTTGCCCCACATGATGAGATCATGGATGTATTGTAGATGTTCAGGGGTATCACGCTGTTCCAGTGCAGTTTGGATTAGTCCATGTCAAACCGTAGGATAGTCGATTACAGAATCACAGAATGGTAGGGGTTGGAAGGGACCTCTGGAGATCACGTAGTTCAACCCCCCTGCCGGAGCAGGTTCATCTAGAGCACGTTGCACAGGAATGCGTCCAGGCGGGTTTTGAATGTCTCCAGAGAAGGAGAGTCCACCACGTCTCTGGGCAGCCTGTTCCAGTGCTCTGCCACCCTCAAAGTCAAGAAGTTCCTCCTCACGTTTAGATGGAACTTCTTATGTTCAAGTACCTCTTGTCCTGTCCCTGGGGGCATTCCAGGTGCATTGGACACCACGTGAAAGCAAACTGTGGCCTGCACCCTGCTACCAAAGGGATTGAAAAAGAAGAATGCATTGGCAATGTCAGATGTAGCACACCACTTGGCTGCCTTTGGCACCAGTTCATATTGGAACTTCCACCAGAAGGTTCAAGCAAGTCGGGGGGCTAAGGTGTCTTCTGTGCAAGGGGAACATTATCAGGGCTTTGGAAGAAGGCGGGTGAACTGTTGGAGTCTCACAGGCTCTGGCAAATCCCCAAGGGATAGGGGACAGGGCGTGGCTGTCCCCATTGATGAAATGCATCAAAGGTTTTCAGAGCCACCTCCACATTTGATTTTCCACCTATAACCAGTGCTTCTGACTTTCTGCTTCACCGGTCCCCAGGGACAGGAATCTTGTCTGGTCATTCCCTCCATGGTGTCTCCAGTGATGGGCACCAGCGAGGCCTGGTAACACCCTCACCGTCTTGGGGTTTGCTGCTGAGTTTTACTTCTCTAGAGGCTTGCCCAGTGTTTGAGGGTCTACAGGATCTTGGCCAGAGAGGACTCATTTCCATACCAAATGCCATAACCAGCCAAGTGTCTGTGCATAGACTTCCTGGATTCCTCAGTTCTTCTGTGCTTAATTAGAGAGTTCTCAGATGAATACATTTCAATACTAAACAACCATAAGGAAGGATTGCTTCCTTCTTATTTTGTTCTTTATTTTTTCTTCTTACACAATAAATGATGCCAGCAATCTCCAGTTCATATTGATCCTGAATTTCTGCTAATGGAGCCTCAAGACCCTTTAAGGCAAGACCCTTTATTGCAAACACTCCATGGACAGGCTTTGTCTCAATCTCACCATGTCTCTCATCTGGCAACCAGGACTTACAGCAGCCTGTTCAAACCTGAGCTTTCTCCACTCCAGTCCGTAGCTGCGTGTTTCCACTCCTTGGCACCGGTTCCCACCCGCTTTACCTTGAAAACGAGCTGACACAGAACGGTGTTTCCTAATGGCCAACAAAGGAAATCAAAGGCAGGCAGAGTTCAATACAGAGAAGACATGCCTCAGCTGTATGTCGCGTCCCCATTCCCTGCCCTGAAGTTCACTTTCCATTCTGGATGGCCTTAGACCAATAGAAAACACATTTTCCTGTCAAGCACAGATCCCAGACTGTGTTCCGAGGACATGTTTATTTTAATATATTTCACATCTGTATCTCCTATCTAAAAGAGGCTGGGCGCAATGAAGGTTGGATACGTTGGATAGATCCTGCCTTTATCTCTTTGCAGTCAAGCAATGGTCCCACCTGCTAGCACTTCCCTCCTACCGTCCCTTTTCTTGAGATGGCCAGATCTTTATGGGGCGTACAATGGCATAACACCATGGCCCTCCAAGTGCCAAACCGTAACCGGTGTACATGTTCCCTGAGTTCATCCAGGCACCGTCTCCTTCAGGCACCCAGAAATGCAGTGCGAGAGAACAGGCTTTGGGACATGTTCCTCATCTAAAGGGAAGCTAAGCAGCCTTTAGCTCCCCACCTCCTTCTCTGGACCCTTTTGAAAGATGCATGCAGCATTTACTTTTTGCCAGATGTCAGGGAGTCCCGCCAGTCTCCAGGACCTTTCCAAGATGAGGGAGAGTGGCCTCACTGTGACATTCTCTTACTTTCCAGCACCTCTGGATGTACCCCATCCATTCCCATGTACTGGTAGTGGTTGACTTTGCTCCAGTAGATCCTGATTTCATTCGTGTCCACCATTGGCTGTTCTTGTCCAGAGTCTTGCCCCAAGGCACAAAGCCCTGAGAGACCTTGCTGGGGAAGTCTGAGGCAAAAAAGACATAGAGTATCTTGGAACTCTCTCTCCCTACTCTAACTCAATACAGCAGTGTCCAACTAATATCTTTGTTTTCTTCTGTAAGAACTCCTGAAGTTGGAAATCTCGTTATGATTCCCCTGAATTTACTTTCAGGTTTCAAACTGAGTTTTGATACAGGCCAATGTTCTTCTTGGAGGATGCTGTCCTTGAAGACCAGCTGTACGGAGCTTTGCGCCACCTTCAGTGCTCCTGACCATTGGATCCCCACGAAAACTCCTCAGCGTAGGCCAAAGGCAAAAGGACCTCTGAGGTCCAGCGTCTGCAGTCTTCTATTCTGCTTCCTCACTCCCCTGGAGTGCTGGGACCCCACTACGTCAGGGTCACGACAGCCAATCTTCACGTCTCTGACCAGCTCGTCCTGCATTGCAAGTATCACATCAAGGTTGGCATTATTTTTGTTGGCCCATCTGGCAGCTGTGCTAAGACATTGTCCTAAGACACTCCAGAAACCACCTGGACTGTACATGCTGCTGTGCTCCTCTTTCAGAAGCTGCCAGTATCATGGCAGTCCCCAGCGAGACCCACGCTCGTACAGCCAGACGCTTCCCTGGGATCCTTCAGAAAGACTATACCCTCTTCCTCATCCTCACTGTGGGTTCCTTATCTCCCACCATGACAGGACACTTCTACTGGCCTCTCCTCTCACCCTCCCCCACAAAGGCTCACCAAACTCTTCACCTGCCCCAAGGAGTTGCGCCATACATCCAGTTAATGGCTTCACTTTCAGGAAACCCCACTCCTGATCCTTCCAGCCTGTCTCTCCTGAAAAGCCTGTAGCCATCCATTGCAGCACCCCAAGCTGTGTGCCTTGTCCCACCACGCCTTGGCAGTTCCTCTGTCAAAGTCAAAAAGCACAGGCTCTCTCTCAACTTGTCTCTTCCCCTGGCTGAGAGTTTTGGTGCACATCTGGGCTGTGGCACCTCAGGTGTAGCTCCAGGCCAAGCTCGGACGTCTCTTAAAGGAAACCTGGTACCAAGCATTGAAGACCTTCTGTGTGCAAAGGCTTTGCTTCACGGCAGAGACACGGTCAAGTGGACGGCACCTGGAAGCTTAAAGCTGAAATTGGATGTTGATGGTGAGCAAAGCCTGCTGTCTGCAAGAACAGAGAGAAACAGGGCTGGGAAGGGCGGCCCTGGCAAGAAAGAGGTTTTTTTTTGTCAGTGGTGTCTCTGCAGCCCTCAAGGGCCTTTGACAAAGGTGAAGGTGATCTCCATGAATGACAAGGTGCTGCTGACAGGTCCCCCATGAGATTTTTTGGCCTGTTCCTTGACTGTATTATGAAGAGGGCGAGTAAATGTTGGGCAAGAGAAAAAACAGCAGTTTGAGAGTGCAACACATGAGTGGAGACCCTGGTGTGATGTGTCTTGTGTTCTAAACTGCCTCACATTTACTGCATGCAGAAGGGAGAGACCTTGCCCCACTGCAGTGGCAATCAGTCACTTGTGTTATGAAAATTTGCAAGTGGCCCGTGCTGACCGAGCAGAGAGGCTAGGACACAAAGCACAGAGGTGCACGCGTAAATATTTAGTCATGTGCATGAGGTGTCCGAGCTCAATTGGGGTACCTCAAATGTGGTTAAACACAGGGTTCTTATGCCATTCAAGCATTCAGGTACCTTATTATTTGACTAGTGACTAACTAACACACACACGGAGTACCAATTCCTAATCACAGTAAAACTGCACAAAGTAGCTATATCTCTGCAGCTCCATCAGCCATCAGCCTTCTCGCTGCTTGTCTATTGATCCAGACGTCCCCGGAGTTGGTCTGTTGCTAATTACTTGTCTGTGATGCTGGACACTGGGAGAGTTTCAAAGGTGTGTAAGAGGGATGAGGATACTGGCATTATCTCGGTTCTCCAGGGGTATCTTTTATCTTTCATGGACAGCTGAATGATTCTGAGAAGTCCTTATTTTGAGGGCAGGGCTGTTCTTCTGGTCCTTGTGATGAGCTGACCTCCTTTAACTCACTTACCCAAGCATGATAAATCAGTACACAATGGGAGCTAGCTAGATATATATCTTAAGAAAGTCAATTCATTTTCATATGATAAAGACTGATGGGCATAAGAGTTAGGGAGGTAGAGTTTGATAACCTTGGATCAGAGGATGTCTGTGGCCAGGTGGGTCCTGCAGAGAGCTTTTTGGTGGTCAAGGATCACCTCTTCGTCATCCAGAATGGTCCATGCCAACATGCAGGAAGTCATGCCAAGGTGTCAGGAGGCTGGCATGCATGAGAAAGGAGCTCTGAGTAACATCAAGCCTGAAGAGGAAGCACAGAGAAGGTGGAAGCTGGCTGCCTTCCAGCCTCCAGGGTTCCGTGGTTCTGTGCTGGAGAGGGCCATTTGTTTGTGTGTGTGTGTGCTTGTCTGTGCATGGGGGAACTGCAGGGATGAGGGAATCCCGAGGCCAGCTTCTAGAGAGATGGAGGGTCTGAGACCAGCTCCTGGAGGGATCCGTGCTGTCTGTGTATCTATAGAGGTACACATCTAACACTAACGCTAACTAGCATGCAAACAGCCCCATCCTCATTGCCCTTTCTCCACAGACTGTGGATTGTCTTGGTCTGGAGTCTTCCCAAGGTCCCTTCCAGGATGAGAGACTGTGCATTTCTTTCCACCATGGGTCTTCCATTCATGATGACGGGGAGAGCGCTCACGTTGCCCATGACCACAGAAGTAAGCAGACATAACTTCGGTCCACTCCGCTGTGGGTTTTTTGTCCCACTCAAGGCATTGACTCAATGCTGCTCATCGGGTATCTCCAAACCGCTTTCATCATATCCTGAGTTGAACTTTTGGTTTTCCTTTTTCCTCTTTCCCCTTCCCAAGTTCTTTTCTTTAACCATTGTCGTAGATTCCTCTACAAACAGCCCAGCTTCTCTTTCCCCACAGGACCTACATTTGCTTGCTTTGTGCCCTCTCTACGGGGCACAAAGATGTTTCTAACATAGCTGTCATGACAATTCCTCTGTTGGACAGTACAAAATTAGGAATGTCTTTAATTCCCTGTAGTGCCCTGCAACTCCTCGTGCTGTTATCTTGTGCTGATGCATCACCACAACCATGGTGAGCTGCCTGCACGCAAACATGAAGAACGAACAAAATGGATCTTCAGTCCAGGGGGACCTTCGGAAATTCTGGGAGTCAGCCAGAAGAAACTGCTTAAGTTTTACAAAGAGAAGTGGCCAGTCCTGCATCAGGGGGAAGAAAAACACCGTATTACAGTGCCAGGTGGGACGTGACAGGATGAGCAGTGACCCTGAGGAGACGGGCCCACGCATTATGAGGGACACCACATGAGCCAGTGGCGCATGCTGACCATGAACAAGGCCAGCTGCACACAGGGATGGATTAGGAGGAGAGGGCTACCCAGACAGCTTGACTTTTCATGCCCTTTCAGTGAGCCGTGGTGTGGCCACACCTGGACGTGTCTGTCCCTCTGTGGGAATTCCTGCTGTAGACAGGTGGGGAGGAACGGGAGAGTGCCCAGAGGAGGTCTGCACATGGCCTCTGCTTGAGGCCCCACACCCCATCCTTCTGACCTCTGCCATCCCAGCACAACCCCAGGAACATGCTGTCCCTGGAGAAACACCAGCCTCTCCAGACAGCTCCAGATTCCCCTCCCACAGGATGGGTGGCCTTTATGTCATCTGTGTGAAGGGCTGGGGTACGTCCCTCAGTTAAACCCACGATCTTACCTGTCACCAGGCACCGACTGGTGACTCCTAAATCCAGTCCAATATCTCTAAAATGTTACAAACGGACAGTCAGCTTTTTATTCCTGGACACATGGAGGAAGAAGAACTTCAGGGGTGAATTTCCTCAGGCATGTTTGGAGAAAGACCCCAGCATTAAAGCACTGCACCAGGGAGATCTTGCTTTGTTAACAGAGACTCTGTGAAAGCGGCCAGCTCTGAGCCACTGTGAAATACATTTTTAGAAGGGAACCAGGTGAAACTAAGACGTAAATGTCTCAGGTGTAGTGACACAAGTGAAACCTTTGTGTAGGAGCATAAAAACCATAAATGACAATATCAACAGCAATGATGAGAAATATAATCATTAAAAACACAAAACCAATAACAAAACACACAAAAAAGCAGATGGAATCAAATAGTGCGGGAGTCATTTGTGGAGAGAGGTGGAACATTTCTCCCTCTTGAAAAAAATCCATGAAATCAGATACCTAATGGCCTCCTTGAGCTCCTGGTTCCTCATGCTGTAGATGAGGGGGTTCAGTGCTGGAGGCACCACTGAGTACAGCACAGCCATCACCAGGTCTAGAACATGGGAAGAGATGGAGGGGGGCTTCAGGTAGGCAAACACGGCAGTGCTGACAAACAGGGAGACCACGGCCAGGTGAGGGAGGCACGTGGAAAAGGCTTTGTGCCGTCCCTGCTCAGAGGGGATCCTCAGCACGGCCCTGAAGATCTGCACATAGGACAGCACGATGAACACAAAACAACCACATGCTAAACAGGCACTAACCACAACAAGTCCAACTTCCCTGAGGGAGTCTGAGCCTGAGCAGGAGAGCTTGAGGATCTGGGGGATTTCACAGAAGAACTGGTCCAGGGCATTGCCCTGGCAGAGGGGCAGGGAAAATGTATTGGCCGCATGCAGCACAGCGTAGAGGAAAACAAAGCCCCAGGCAGCTGCTGCCATGTGGACACAAGCTCTGCTGCCCAGGAGGGTCCCGTAGTGCAGGGGTTTGCAGATGGCAACGTAGCGGTCATAGGCCATAATGGTGAGAAGACAGAACTCTGCTGTGAGAAAGAAGACGAAGAACAAGAGCTGAGCAGCACATCCTGCATAGGTGATGGCCCTGGTGTCCCAGAGGGAATTGGCCATGGCTTTGGGAAGAGTGGTGGAGATGGAGCCCAGGTCAAGGAGGGAGAGGTTGAGGAGGAAGAAGTACATGGGGGTGTGGAGACGGTGGTCACAGGCGATGGTGGTGATGATGAGGCCGTTGCCCAGGAGGGCAGCCAGGTAGATGCCCAGGAAGGTCCAGAAGTGCAAGAGCTGCAGCTCCCGCGTGTCTGCAAATGCCAGGAGGAGGAACTGGGTGATGGAGCTGCCATTCGACATTTTCTTCCCCAGGGCTTGGAGACCTGTTAATGGAAAGAAAAGCAGTGAGAAGTTGGGGAAGATTTCTCTCAAACTAAAGTATTCAATTGGTCTTAGAAACCCACCAAATTGTCTGTCTCCTTTCAGGAAGACCTTTTGCAGGTCCTTTTTGTACACTCTGGTTGGTGCTGGCTGACAGTCCACCAGAGAGCTGAGATCTCTGCAGGATTCAGTCCTGCCCTACAGCCATGGGTAAAAAGGAACACGGGGTGATCTCAGATTAAATCCACTCCTGGCATCAAAGGGCTTTTCAGCATTGTCACCCGACTGCAGGGCAGAGCTCAGGGCACCTTGTTGTTGGGGTTGTTCTGTTGTAGTTTCCCCACCACACCTGAGGAGTGTTTTTAAGGCAGAAATCCCTGGCATTTCTGCTGTGCTGCAAGTGAAACCTTGTGGGTCCTGCCAAGAGAGTCAGGACAGTTCTCCTGCCAAGAGAGTCAGGACAGGGAGACACAGTCAGACACTCAAGGATTTCTCCTCTTTGGTGGTTGGGCTGCTGGGAAGGACACTCAGGACTTAATACCCAGGATAGTCAGGGGTGGAGGACTCTACTGTGTGGGGAGAGGAGACCACGGAATGTCTCCAGGGAAGGCACCTGCACTGCAGGGGATGGCAGGGAGGGCCTGGAATCCCCTCTCCCATGACCTTTCCTGCAGTAGCTCCCTTTCACTCTCTGCCCATGTCTCTGCCCCCCGGAGCTGTCTCTGCCTGGGGCTGTGTCATTGTCCCCAGGTCTCCTCCCTTTCAGTGCTCAGAGAACCCACCACACCTGCTGTGTGCTCAGCTCTGCCCTCAGGGCAAGTGCCTGCAAGCGCTAACAAGCAGCTTAGAAAAGTTCCTGCTAGAACCAGGGTATCATTGCCTTCTCCAGAACGGAGAAGTAAAATCCTCTCTCTCACAACCCACCCAGCAAAGGAGGAGTGGAAAACTCCAAGCAGGGACCCTCTTTCTTTCAGGTAAATGCCGTCTCCCTGTACTTCTCCAAAAGGACCCTCTGCAAATGTCCTGGGGGTGATCTGGAGCTGGGAGGAAACACGACCCATGCAGCACCCTCACGACTGCAGAAGGACCCTGCCATGACACGACTGGGGTCACTCCTTCCACCCACAGCTTCTCCCCGCAGCGCCGTGGGGAGCTCCCCGGGCAGGCTGAGAGCTGACCCTGGCAGGCAGCAGAGTCCCTGGCCCAGCACACAGTTCCCTGGGACACGGGGACCCTGCTCTGAAGGACAGCCCTGAGCACCCCTGCACGCACACCCGCCTTCACAGCCCGGCAGCCGTCCCTGGGAGAAGGCAGCCGACATGCCCTGTGCCTTTGGTGATGTGGTAGGGGTGCCCTGCTCTCGAGCACATCCTTCTCAACACCGACGGAGCCTTGAGAGCCTTCCTGACAGATCACATTAGCCATGGGCTATGCCAGCTTTAGGAGACTGCTCCAGGGAGCCTCTCTGCATTATACTGCAGCAGAGACACAGCATGCCCTGATCCTCTGACGGTGCAGCAGGGAAGCCCTGCTCCACACGTTGTCCTTCTCCTCGAAACTAGAGAAACTGTGAGAGTGGTACTTGCAGATCCCGTAGGCTGGGGGTTGTTCCAGCTTCTGGAGATCCCTCCAGCAGCTGCAGATTCAATGCCCTGCAGCCAGAGACTGTGCAAAGGCTGTGAGGATTTCTCCCAGTGAGCTCTCAGCACCCTCCCACCCCAGGCTGCCTTTAAGCTCCGCTGGCCTCACACGTCTCCCCTCGTTACCTGCAGGCAGTGCCCTCAGCCCTGCTGCGCTTGGCAGAGGAGCTGCTCCTGGGCAGAGCTGTCTCTCTGCAGCGCTGCCCGCTTGCCACGAGCTCCCTCCATGCCAGGAGCCCAGCCCAGCTCAGACGCAGAGGACCAGCCCGAGACGTCACTTTCTCTGCCTCCTCGGGGCTCCCTGGAGGTGTCCCTGTGCCTCCAGGGGAACCTGCTGGGAAAGAGACTGAAGTAATACTGTGTGGTCTCTCTTGCACCTCTGGAGAGACGCTTCTTTCCAGCCGGGTAATTTCTGCTATCAGAGAGAGCTGCGCACGAGAAAGGTCTTGTTCCTTCTGGTATGAGACAGGAAACCTGGACAGTGCCAGATCTCCTTTGCCCCCGCTGAGCGAAGGCAGTCGGCTTCGTCAACTGAGGCATCTCCTCCTTGGTTTGTAGTCCTGGGTGTGAAGTGGACTCAGCTCTCACTTAGGGCTGCCACAATCCCACAGGAGGGGGGATTCCTCTTGCCTCTCTTCAGGTGGGCACAAAATAGGCACCTGCTGCATGGGAGCTGCTGGTCTCAGCTCCCAGCGTCATTCCTGGAGATGGAGGCCAGCAGTGAGCTCTTCAGACTCAAACACCTACTGACATTTCAGGTCTCAGACGTGGTCCAAGATACGTGCCGGTAACTGCAAGATCTAACGGAGCAGTTCATAGAGACAGGGCAGTATCTGCTGCCACCATCTTTGAGATTCACAAGGAATTCCTTTGGCCACCAGCACGTGCCCACATTTCGGACAACTGAACTTTTCCCTACTCTTTCAGTCCAGGGCAGCCTTCTGAGGTAGTCAGGGGACCAGATGTACTCATTGCCATTGACCTCATCCATCTTCTCCATCAGCCGTGTATACTAGATCCCCACTGACTGTAACGGCAGATGTCTCACGGACATCCCCACATCACCTAACCTAATTCAGGGCAGCTACTCAATGGCCATGGACAGGCCTGTTGTGCTACAGGAGGTGCCAGGGCTCTCCAGCACAACTGCAGGTGGCCGGCAGGGACTGCACAGGACCTACGGGAAAGGCATCGCCTTCAGAGTGGGTGCGAGACACACACTCCAGATGCCATGTCTCATAGATTCAGTTTCTGTTGGCCGGCAACTGAATCCCACGAGGGCAATGAGGCAGGGTCTGACCCACCTCCATCCAGTCGATGCAGAGCAGTTCAGGAACAGGAAGCACATCACACTGGGATCTCCACTCAGTTGCCTATTTAAGCAACACAAGGAAGTCTCCAGAATAATGACCCCAGGTCTTATTGGAGACATTCATGACCCTGACACCACTGGAAGGGGAACACAGCAGCATGCATACTGTCCAGCAGGTTTCTGGGTCTCTTGGGACAACTTCTTTGCACAGGCGCAAGGTAGGCCAACAAAGGTGTTGCTGAGTCCAGTCAATTCAGAGGGAATTCTGATCAGGGGTGTGAAAATGTCAGCCTGGGCTGTAGCGACCATGAAATAGTGGGGTCTCAGCTCCCAAGGGGACTGAGAAAAGACTGAAGCCAGACTACAGATGCTGGGTCTCTAGAGGAGAAATGGGGATGGCTTTAGGTAAGCTAGAGCTTCCCAAGTGTAGACCCTTGCAAGGCAAGGGTTCGAGGGCACCAAGAGGAGAGGCCGCTGCTTCAGGAACAGTTAAAGAAGAAACAAAGAGAATGAGTGGCCACTGCTGGAATTTAGTAACAGCAGGTGTAGATGAATCTGAGATTCCCTGTGTCCTTCTTGCCTTGGTCTCCTCCAGCAAGCTCTCCCAGGCCTTTGTGCCTTGAGGCAGGACTCTGGAGGGAAAAAAAACCGTGGTGAATTTGGATAGAGTCAGGAGTTACTTGAGCAAACACAATCCTTACCAGTCTATGGGACTGGAGGGGTGGCATCCGAGGGAGCTGAGAGGGCAGGACGATGCCACAGTAAAGCCACTCTCCATCATCATTGAAAGCATCTGGAGTTTGCGGGAACTCCCTAACAACTGGCAGCACCCAAACGCTGCAGGCACTTTCTGCTGTGACCCTGCTTTGCGTAGAATGTTGGTCTATAGAAATCTTGCAAGGTCACTTCCAGCCTGAACGGAAAGTTCCCAGAACAGGCCAATGTCTGCCACCCTGAGACCCGGAATCTGCACTCTGCTCTTCGTCCTCACTCCCTCGGGAGCTGAGACTCCACTCTTTCTTTGCTACTAGAGCCAAGGCTGACAAGGATGACACAGGTTTTCTGATCCAGGTGAGCATCGCCTTGCTTGGCCCATCTGGCAGCTGTGCTAAAAAGCTGAGGCAAAGAGCCTCCAGACACCTAAAGGAGCATTTGCACCGTGCTCTCCTGGGAATGTCAGGGGGTGCTGGGCTGACTTTTGGCTGCCAGGTGCCCACCCAGCTTCACTCCCGCTCCCCCTCCTTCTCCACTCGCCTTGCTGTCTGCAGGGCTGTTTCTCTCCATGTGTCTCACTCCTCTCTCTTACGGTGACTGCACGCTGCTCTTTAGCCTTGCTTCAATATGCTATCACAGAGGTGCCACGAGAATTGCTTACTGGCTCAGCTTTGGGCAGTGGCATGTCCCCTTTGGAGCCAGCTGAAAGTGGCTCTCTCTCACATGGAGTCACCTCTTGATCCCTTTTCTCCTAAGCCACCTCTGCAGCCCCCTCACCCCTACCAAAACCTAGCCATGCCAACGCAATACACAGGGTCATTGATGTCCCCGGTAAGACGTTACGTCGTTGGTGAGCCCAAGACTTCCTCAGGTTGGTTAAATAAGGGTTGGTCCCCTTCCTCTCCTTCATTATAGGTTCTTTGTGTCAGGGCAGAGATGTGCTGGACCTCAGTCGTGGCACCAGGGCCAAGCTCAGGCGTGCAACAAAGCCAGCTGTTACCAAGTGCCCAAGTAC
The DNA here is from genome assembly GCF_964199755.1 of Larus michahellis. Lineage (NCBI taxonomy): Eukaryota > Metazoa > Chordata > Aves > Charadriiformes > Laridae > Larus > Larus michahellis. The sequence goes on along the minus strand of NW_027436399.1, from coordinate 1,353,207 downwards.
CGTGCAGGCAAAAGGTTTGCGTCAGAGCATGCTGGGGGGGATGGCAGATGGCAATGTAAAGGGGAAAGGAGGAGATCAATCCCTGCTCTCCTCAGGACGAGAGAGAAGCAGGGCTGGACTCTGCAGCCCCAGCAGGAGAGGGCTTTGCTGTCTGCAGGGTCTCTGCAGCCCCAGAGGGCCTGTGGTGCAGGTGAAGCTGATCTCCAGGCAGGACAAGGGGCTTTTGCAAGTGTCCTTGGCTATGGGTATCCGGAGATCCAGGAACACTGTGAAAATCATTGCTCTGTTCCTTGACTGCAGCATCAAAGGGATGACTGAGGGATGTGGGAGAAGCACTCCCTGCATCTACTGGATTGAGATGGGACAGCACTTGCCTCACTGCAGTTGCTTGAAGGAAAGCACTGAACGCCTCAGAAGGTCTCTTGGGGTCTCTTACACGGCTGCTCTGAATGGGGATGATGTTCGCGCAAGTCCTGTGCTGTCCCTGCCGGCTGCACGCAGTTGTGCTGGAGAGCCCTGGCACCTCAGGCAGCTCCACAGGATGGAGTTAACCTTGAAATTGGGCAGCTGCCCTGAATTAGGTTGGGCATTGTAGGGGTGCCAGTGAGAACCCAGCCCTAACTGCCAATGGAGATCTGGTAAAGACAGCTGGTGGAGAAGAGAGAGAGACGTAGCTCTTCAGATGGCAATGACTCCATTTGCTCAGAGGAATAGCTCTATAGGCTGCCCTGTACATAGTGAGCAGGAACAGGCTTCATTGTCCTAAAGGTGGCCATCTGCTGTCACTTCAGCTGCCCAAAGCAATGCCCCAAGAGCCTCCAAAATGATGGCCCCAGACGCTGCCCTGTCCCTCTGAACTGCTCCATCAAAGTTTAGAGATACCTGCACATGTCTCGGGCCACCTCTGGCACTTCAAATGTGCACTGTGGTTTGCAGGGCTACAGGAGATTCCTCCCTTTCATTGTCTGGGTGTCCTGTCTCATAGGTGGAAAAGAAGAGGTCGTTCTGGGACCTAACTCTGCCTCTGATAGGGGAAATGATACTGCCGGAAAGGAATGTCCCCCCCAACAGCTGAGGCAGGAAACATCAGTCATGACTTCAGCTTGTTTCACAGCAGGTTCCCCTGGAGCCTCAGGGACATCTTTGATGGAGCCACAGCGAGCCGAGAAAGTGCCACCTGATTAGGTCAGAAGTCCTTGAGTGCATTGCATGGAGGAGACTCAAGCATGCACATCATGTGCATGTGGGGAGAGGAACCCGAGTTGAGCACAAGTGCCACCAGCTATTCCCAGAGCGTCCACGAAGGCCTGTGGGACACACTCTGTCTTCGGGTAACTTGACTTTGAGAGGAACGTCCTCTGGGAAACCACCTGGATGCCGCACTGGGATGTGCTTCCGTGAACCAGGGTCCCTATGTCCATACCTCATGCCATGAGGCATCTCAGATGGGCACCACACCACAGGGCTGAGGTGCCTCCCAGCATCTGGGAGTGGCAGCAGAAGGCCAGAGAGTCCCTACACCTCTGCACGTGGAAGGGAAGGGCTCGCGGCTTTGAACACCCCTGTCAGAGCCCTGACAATTCTGCGTGTGACTTCAGGAACAACCCCACCGGCCCAATGAGATTTCTCTCACCTGCCTTTTCCGGTCCATCGCAAGTGCCTCTGTGTGCTGCCTCACCCTCCCCTGTCCTTATGGCCCATCCCTTGTTTCACACAGTCTGAAAGCAGCACGTCCACAGAGCACTTCGCCCGCGCAGTCCGAAAGGGTTCTGCAAGCAGGAGTGTCGCTGCCCTCCAGCAGATGGCTTTTCTCACCCTTCACACAGAACAGAGCACGTCTAGGGACTATGATGCACTCAGAAGCACAGACACCTCCGTGTTTCACCTCTCTGAACTTCCTTCCCAATGTCCTTAGGCACCTAACAGAGAAACAAATGTTGTCACTCGAAGGCGTACCCACAAGGAGAGAGGGGACAGGAAGACCTAAAATTTTCCATGGAAAAAGTGGATTAGGACAACTTGTCATCATCAATGGCGTTTCCCCTAATGGGAATGGGGAACGTCCCCAACCTTCAGAAAAATCTCTTCCTCCTCCCTCCCATGACCTGCCCCATAATTGCAGTTGGGAACAGCCTCAGCATGGGGCTGCTGGTGGAAAACCTGGAAACCTGCTACAGCTCCGCCACCCTGACTGTCCTCCCACTGGGCACAGCACCATCTCTGCTCACAGCGCTCTTAGGGCTATTTCCTGCACCTTTGGCAGGTACAGAGTGGCTCCTGCTGGTGGCCACATGCTATGACCAGTACTTGGCTCTGTGCCACCCCCTGCTCTCTGCAAGACTCCTGAACTGGAAGGGTTGTCGCTAGAAGACAGCTGCACCTTGGCTGGGGGGATTTCTGTCATCTGCAGTAATCATTTCCTTCTTGTCCCAGACACATTTGCTGGCCCTGATGTACTAGACCACTTTTGTGATTTTGCCCCAAGGCTGGAGCTCTCCTGCAGTGACACCATGACGCTCATGCTCTCAGCTTTGGAAACGTGCTGTTTAGATCCAGTCTTCCCCTTCCTGGTCACACCGGCATCTTGTGTGTGCATCAGAGCTTCCATGGCCACCGAATTAATTCGCATCAGGTGCAGGGATGCTTTACATGTGCCCTTATACAGCCCTGACCATATCAAGAATCCTTCAGTACTCCTTCAGGAGTTTGTTTGATTTCCCAAGGAGTATCAGTACCTATTAAAAAAAATATAAACATACATATGTCCAATGCAGCAGTCTGCATCTCTGTTAGAAGCCTTGAAGCAGTGTTCGGGGGAGCAGGGCTTGAGGTGTGAGCATCCCGTGAGTTGACGGATCCCCTTTCCCAGCAGATGGGGTCAGGGCTTGGCTGTCCTGCTTGGTGACACACATCCAGGGCTTTCACAACCACATTCCACGTTTGATTTTCCACCTCGAAGCAGCACCTCTGACTTCCTGCTTCACCAGCCTCCAAGGACTCTCGGAAACTCTTGGAGGTTTGCTGCTGACTTTTACTTGTCTTGAGGCTTGTTCAGTCTTTCAGGATCTGCAGTTCAGGCACTTGGCACCAGAGGGCTCATTAACATGCAAAACGCCCTAACAAGTCAAGTCTCTCTGGGCATATTTTTCCTTAAAGTCTTCAATTCTCATGTGCTTAATTAGAGAAGTTTCAGGAATGTAATCAAAGTGAAATAATATGATTACTAAACAACAAGAAGAAAGGATTTCTTTTTTCTTTTTCCTACTTTATTTTTCTGCTTATACATGAATGGAAATCAGCAGTCTCTACGTGATACTGATCCTGAGCGTCTGCTAATGCAGCCTGAACAGATATGAAAATCAAGACCCTTTGTGTTCCACAACCTATGGCCAGTCTTCATCCTGCCCCCAACCCAGCATTTCTCTCATCAGCCCCCTGGGACTTACAGCAGCCCTGTTCAAATCTGAGCTTCCTCCACTGAAGCTGCGCGGTTCAGCCCATTGGCACCGGTTCCCACCTGGGTTACTTGGAGAACGAGCAGCACACGGACACAGAAGGGTGTTTGTCACTTGCCAACAAATGGAAACAAAGGAATGCATAGTTCAGTAAAAAAATGAGACATTCCTCAGCTATGTGTAAAGTCCACATTACCCCCACCGAAATCTGCTCCCTACAGTGGCTACCCTTAGACCAACAGAAAACATAATTTTTGTTAAATCACAGATCCCAAGACTTCCCAAAAGATTCCCTGTCCTGGACTTTCTTTCTTTGTCCATAATTGTTCTTTGCACGCAGTGAGGCACACACTCACGTCACGAGCTCCCTCGATTCGCAGAGAGAAGCAAAGAGACAAAGTAAATCAAATGGTCTTTTGAACACACAAATCTGCCTAAAGGGGGCCCTGAGCAGCAACAAGCTTTTGGACAAATCATGGAATAACAGAATGATGGAATGTGTGGGGTTGGAAGGGACCTTGAAAGGTCATCTAGTCCAACCCCCCTGCAGTAAGCAGGGACACCGACAACTAGATCAGGTTGCTCAGAGGCTCATCAAACCTGGCCTTGAATGTCTCCAGGGATGGGGCCTCCACCCCGTCTCTGGGCAACCTGTGCCACTGTCTCACCACCCTCAGTGGAAAGAACTTCTTCCTAAACTCTAATCTAAACCTGCCCTGCTCTAGTTTAAAACCATTGTCCCTCGTCCTAAGGCTACATGCCCTTGCAAACAGCCTTGCAACAGCTTTCTGACAGGGCCCCTTCAGGTACTGGAAGGCCGCTATAAGGTCTCCCTGGAGCCTTCTCTTCTCCAGGCTGAACAACCCCAACCTCTCTCAGCCTGTCTTCACAGCAGAGGTGCTCCAGCCCTCTGATCATCTTCGTGGCCCTCCTCTGGACCCGCTCCAGCAGGTCCATGTCCTTCTTGTGCTGAGGGCTCCAGAGCTGGACACAGTACTCCAGGTGGGGTCTCACGAGAGCAGAGTAGAGGGGGAGAATCCCCTCTCTGGGTCTGCTGGCCATGCTTCTTTTGATGCAGCCCAGGACATGATTGCCTTCTGGGCTGCAGGCGCACATTGTTAGCTCACGTCCAGCTTTTCATCCACCAGGACCCCCAAGTCCTTTTCCACAGGGCTGCTCTCTATCAAGTCATCCCCCAGCCTGTATTGGTAACGAGGGTTGTCCTGACCCAAGTGTAGGACCTTGCACTTGGCCCACCTTGATTGCCGGGTCCAGTTTTGCACCCCCCACCACAAAGAAGACACTGAGGGGCTGGAGCAGGTCCAGAGAAGAGCAATGAAGCTGGTGAGGAGTCTGGAGAACAAGTCTGATGAGGAGCAGCTGAGGGAGCTGGGGCTGTTCAGCCTGGAGAAAAGGAGGCTGAGGGGAGACCTTCTCGCTCTCTACAACTCCCTGAAAGGAGGGTGTACAGAGGTGGGGGTCGGTCTCTTCTCCCAAGAAACAAGCAACAGGAGAAGAGGAATCGGCCGCAAGTTGCCCCAGCAGAGGTTTAGACTGGATATTAGGAACAATCTTTCCCCTGAAAGGTTTTTCAGGCATTGGAACAGGCTGCACAGGGAAGTGGCTGAGGCACCATCCCTGGAGGTAATTAAAAGACGGGTAGACAGAGTGATGGCACCTCTCGCTCCAGAGGCACCCAGCTGCGGCCACCACAGCCAGTCTCCCAGCAAGCGGCTCTCGAGAGCAGACGCACATTGTTGCATCGTCACGTTGCCGCGACACCGCACTGCACATCCTCATGTTGCTACGCCGCTGCCCGGCTGCTGCCCAGCCACCCCGGGGCCCACCTGGACGGCCGTCTGGACACGCGTGTGGGCCACTTGCTCTCGCTTTGGACAGTCAAGATGTGGCTTGGTCTCTAAAAATGACTGGCTGGATCCTAAAAATTCTGTTTGAGAGCTTGACAATGGGTCTTTGAATCTTAAAATGGGCTTTGGAACTTGTAAATGAGGCTTTGTACCTAAAAATGAGGCTTTGGGTTCAAAAGCATGATAATTTGGTCCCTAAAAGAGGGGGTTGGACCATAAAAATGAGGGTTTTGACATCCAAGATGCATCTTGGACCCTAAAACTGGCTTAATCTTAAAAATGCCTTTTTGGAGCCTGAAATAGAAGCTTTGGAAACAAAAAATGTGTTTTTGTACTCTTGAAAGGAGACTTTACAAAACACAACTGAGCCTGGGGACCCCTCCCCAGCCGCCAGTGGGGTCGATAGTGTCCCCATATCTCACTGTGACGTGGAGGTGGACAAAACTGATGCTGCCATGGAACCAGCCCAGCAGGCGGCCGCTGTCCCCACAGCCCTGGGCATTGGGCACCTGTGGGGACAGGGAGGGGGACGAGAGACCTGGAGGGACAGAGACAGGGCTGGGGACAGTGGTGTGGCCAGGACACCACACCTGTGGGGACAGCGATGGGGACATGGCACCTACAGGGATGACACTGGGTCAGGGATAGGGTCAGCTGCAGGTTGTACACCTGCCTCTCCTCTGCGCTCCCACACGGGGAAGTCAGGGGGCTGAATGTGGCACGTGTGTCCCCCTCCCTGCAGTGTCCCCACACCCCAAGGTGCTCTCCCCATCTCCTCCCCGAGGAGCTGCATCTGTGTGTGTGGCATCTGTGCTGCTGTTGGCTCTCGGCCTGCTGGAGGAGGTCTTGCTCTTTTTGAAGAGCCTCCAGTCTTTCAATCCGCTGCTTGATCACCGTGAGGTGCCTGTCAAGAGAAAGGAAGGCAGCTGAGAAGGAGCCGCTCTGTCCATCTGGGCCAGGCTGTTTTCCGCTCAGCCGCTCCCGTCATCCTGCTCCCAGCTGCTTTGCTCCAGGAGCCCCGGCAGCAGCTTCCAGCTGCCTGCCCAAGGCTCCAAAGACAGACTGTGCCAACGTGTTTGCATCCGGCACCGGCTCCTTCCACCGCCGGGCTTTGTCTGTTCACTGGGCCATGAGGCTCCAGGACTTCTCTTGGGGACCACGGGCCCCCTTCAAGAGCAAGCGTTACTTGGCCTTTTCTCACCTCTGCTTCCTCCTCCTCTCTCCACCTGGCAAACTCTTTCTCTCCTCCTGCAGCAGCCACTCTCGCAGGCAAGAAACGTCAATCCTTCCCGGCAGTTCAGGGGTATCGTCTAATTTGGCCAGGTCTTGCCGGAGCTTTTTCTGAAAGGTAACACCGGTTTGGGGTTCACTGTTGCCTGGACAAGCGCTCACGCCCCTGCATGCTGAGGCGTCCCGCAGGCCCAGCCTAGCGACGAGGGCAGGAGAGAAATGCTTCCCTCGGGACCCCGCGTGCTTGCAGGTGACTTTTCTGCCCATGCCCACCCCGCACTCTGCGCTAGCTCTGCTGGCGGCCCAGTCGTCCTTTCCCTGCCACACCACGCGTCCCAGCAGCACAGCCCTCACTTCTGCATTGGGTGCCTCCCCTCCCCGAGATGCCGCAAGGGAAGCCCCAGCCCTCGGCACCGTGCTGCTGACCGGTGCCCACCAACACCCCGCTGTGTCTGCCTCCTCTCGCATGAACCATCATTAAGAAGAAAGGGGATGTGCTGTTTGGTGCTGGGATGTAGAGCTACATACGGGATTCCAGGAACTCTGGGGCTTGGAAATCTTGCGCAATAAGTGAGCATTAGCAAGGCTTTGGAAGAAACGGGATGGGTTGTGGGGAGCTCACAGGCACTGGCAAATCCTCAGAAACCCACAGCTTGGTGTTGGAAGCAAGGGAGCAGACCCAGGCACAGGAGAGCGTAGCTGTGTTTTGGGGATGGCCAAGGGCCTTGGTGGGGCTTTGACACCCCAAGAGAACGGAGACCCTTGTCTGCTCAGCTGTGGCTTCTGTCTCTTCCACTGAGCTCAATGAGAGGACACCAAGTCCTTACAGCTCCAGCGCCTTGTTGCCTCCTCACCCACCCTCCCCAGAGCCTGGGAGGTTCCTACTGCTGACCTGCACCTGGCACCTCATCACTGCCACATCACCCAAACAGAGCCCAGAGCATCTCAAGAGGCAACGGACATCCCTCCCCAGGGGATGGGAGTCCAGGCTTGGCCATCCTGTTTGGTGAGGCACATCGAGGCCTTTCACAGTGATTTCCACATTTAAATTTCTTCCCGGCCCATGTGTCTCCGACTTCCTGCTTCACCACACCACAGGGACAGGAACTTTGTCTGCTCCTTCCCTCCATGGTCTCTGCAGTGAGGGACTTCAGCAGGGTCTGATAACACCCTCAGAAACCTGGAGGTTTGCTGCTTTTACTTCTCGAGAGGACTAGTCAATCTTTCAGGATCTGCACTTCAGGAACTCGGCACCAGAGCGCTCATTACCATAAAAAACACACGAAGGCGCCAAGTCTGGGCATAAGTTTCCTTTAGTCTTCAGCTCTTCTCTGGCTCATTAGAGAGATTTCAGGAGTGCAGTCAAAATGAAAAGATGTCCAAGCAAAGAGGCCAAGTCAATTTAACGCTTGATTTTGAAGAGCCAGTTCTGCATTAATCCCAACACATTTGGGTAACAGAAATGTCTTCGGGAAGAGTCTGCCCCATCTAGACCCATGTGGATGGACTGGCACAGCCACCCCCAGCAGGGGGAATCCCCATCTCCTAGGCTGAGGTGCAGTCAACATGCAAACCTCTGCAGTGCCCACTTGTTACAGGCCTCCAGGCAGAGTGTGACTCATTCCACATGACCCTCTGAGCCTCTGTCAGCTCATTGTGCTTCCTCCACCCATCCCTGCAACCCTCAAGCCTCTGGGAGCTTTGGCTTTGGCATCCTCCCGACATCCTGGGGCCAGGTTTCTAAATGCCTCCTCTGCAGCTTCCCCGCCTTCCACCTCCTGTGTGCTGCCTTTTTGCCCTGCAGCCCAGTCCGTTTATACCAGCAGCCTCCTGAGACGAGTGTTTCTCTTCATGGTATTCCAAGACATCATTCCTGTGCTTGGAGGAGGCCGTCCTGTAATGCCTATACGATTTCCCGAGCTCCTTCACCCTTCAAAACTCCTTGCCATGACACCACTTGCATCAGTCCCCCGAGTACATCAAAGTCTTCTCCTCTGGAGCCACCCACGTGTGTTCCTCTGCTGGCCTTCCTCACTCCTCTTTGGCCTCTGGGACCCCGCTATTTCCTGGTCACTCCAGCAAGGCTGACACTAATTGTCACATCCCTGACCAGCTCTTCCTTGTTGGCCAGGACCAGGTCTAGGTGAGCATCGCCCTTCCTGGCCCACCAGGCAGCTCTGCTAAGAAGTCGTCTCATGATGCTCCAGGCTGCTGGCACCTTGTTTCTCTGCCTGGCCAGTGAATGCCTGGGCAATTACTGTTCCCCACAGGAATCTCCTCATTTACCTGGAGACTTCTTCGTGTTCCTATTTAAGACTTGTTCTACCAAGGCCTGGGAGACCTCACTGGTGGTAACTGAGGCAGAGAGGACATTGAATATCTCGGATCTACCTACACCTACTCCTACTAAATTCAGCACTGGTCCTACATTATTCCCTTTAATTCGTTTAACTGTTCCTGAATTACCTAAAGCTCATCTCGGTGCCCTGGAATTCCTATTTGAGATTCAGTTGAGTTTCGATATGCACCACTGCTGGATCTGGAGGATGCTGCCCTGGAGGACAAGATGTATCCAGGCACACTGTGAAATCTATTGGTCTTTTCATTGATTGTATCATCAGGGCAGTGAGTAAAGATCCCCGTGTGACGTCCTCCATGTCCATGCAATGCCTGCAGCTGTTGTGTGGAGAAGGGACAGACCTCGCCTCTCTGATGACTGATGACTGAATGCATCAGTCAACGGCACAAAAGCACCAAATAGAACGCTCTAGCATGCCATGTGGGGCATCTGTGATGCATCCGCACTGAAAGGGAATTGGTTTCCTGTAGGTCCTGTGTGGTCCATGCCAGCCCTGGCACCTCATGTAGCTCTGTGGGCCTGGATTTGAACATTATATTGAGTTGCTGCCCTGAATTCTGTTAGGCAAAGTGGGGCTGAACATGGCACAAATGCCATTAGAGTCACTGGAGATCTGGAAAATTGAGCTGATGGAGCAGAGAGAGACCAAGCTCTCCCTGTGTCCCAGGACTGCGGTCGTTCATATGAATACCCCTAAAGACTGCCATGAACATACAAGTAGGAGAAGATTCTTTTGGCCTTTATTTGGGCCTCAGCTGTCATTTCACTCGGCCAAAGGAATTTCCCACAAGGCTCATTCAGGGTCCCTGAGACATTGCCCTGTCTCTATGAACAGCTCCAGTAGAGCTTGCAGTTATCAGCACACACCTTTGACCACCCCTGACACCTTCAATGTCACCAGGCATTGTGTCCTGCTCTCCATCTCCATTGATGAGCACAGGAGCTGAGACAAGGAGTTCACGTGCATGTGCGTATTTTATGCACACCTGAACACCTACGGCAAGAGGAATCCCACCTCCTGTGGGTTGTGGCAGGCATGGAAGGCAGTTGTGTCTCCTTCAAATGCCAGGAATTGAAACGCAGGATGAGATGAAGCACAGATTCAGCTGAATCCCTTCCCTCAGCAGGGGTAAGGGAGATGACTGCCTGTCACTGTCTGGGAACACTTTCTAATAATAAGAGCAAAAAAGGTGATATTTTGATGTAACTTTGAGAGGAGAATCAAAAGTTCTGGAAAGAAGTGTCTCTGCCCAGCTGAGGGAGGGAACATCAGTGGTGACTTCCCAGCAGGTTCCCCTGGAGCTCCAGGGACACCTGGAGGGAGCCCCGAGGGGGCAGAGAAAGGGCTGCCTTGGGCTGGTCCTCTGCTGCTGAGCTGGGCTGGGCTCCTGGCATGGAGGGAGCTGATGGCAAGCGGGCAGCGCTGCAGAGAGACAGCTCTGCCCAGGAGCAGCTCCTCTGCCAAGCGCAGCAGGGCTGAGGGCACTGCCTGCAGGCACCCGAGAGGAGCCAGGCACAGAGAGGATAAAGGCAGCTGGGAGTGGGAGGAGAGTTCTGAGCTCGTTCTCGGGGAAATCTTCACGCCTGTTGACACAGTCAGTCTCTGGCTGTGGGGCAATGCAGGGGGGTCTCCTGGAGGGATGTTCTAGGGCTGGCTGAGAGGAGCTGTCAGGATGGCTCTCCTGGCTTCTCTGGTGTGGAGAAGGAGGCCGTGCTTCCGAGCAGGGATGCCCTGCTGCACCATCGCAGCGACAGTGAAGGAGGGCTGCCTTCTGCGAGGGACTGTGGCAGGGTTTTGAAGACAGGTGGGTGTGCAGGCAGGGGTGCCCAGGGCTGTCCTTGAGAGCAGGGTCCCTGCAGCCCAGGGCTCTGTGTGCCGGGGCAGGGACTCTGCTGCTTGCCAGGGTCAGCTCTCAGCCTGCCCAAGGAGTTCCCCCCCGAGCGTCTGTGGGGAGAAGCTGTGGGGAAAAGGAGAGACTCCCCTCAGGGCAGGGTCCTTTGGCTCTTTTTCGAGTGTGTGCTGTGTGGGTCAGGGCTGCCCACAGCTGCAGATCTCCCCCAGAGCACTGGCAGAGGCAGCATTTCCAGAGGAAAGACAAGGCAGGGGCTGCCTGGAAGATGAAGACATTGCAGGGTCTGTGCTCTCAGCTGTCTCCTGAGGGAAAGGAGCTGTCACTGGTCCACTGAGGGATCAGCAGATCTGCCAGAAAGCTCACAAAGTGCCTTCAGCCCCTCCTCTCCCTACACACAGCACCAGCAGCACCTTTGCTTCCAGCATCAGGCTTTCTCTCCTCTCCTCCTGAGGAGCCACAAAGAGGGAGATGGCCCTGGGCAGTGCCCTGCTGCCAGGAGGGGTCTGCAGGGCAGAGCTGAGCCCCCAGCGGGTGGGATGGGCTGTGGGAGCAGGGACAGGGAGGAGACGTGGGCACAGAGCAGCAGCTCCTGGCAGGGGCAGCTCCAGGCAGCAGAGACATGGGCAAGGGCTGGGGGAAACTGCCAACACGCACTGGGGAGGGGGCGTTCAGGCATCTCTCTGTTGGTCCTTCACTGGAGACGTCTTCTGGGTGTTCTTTGGTGGGCAATGAGCTGACTCTCCCCTCAGAACACCTCGTCTCCGGGACCCCAGACTCTCTGCTTTGCCTGTCCTGCTGGGCTTGCCAGCTGCCCCCAGAAAGGCAGAGCTCTCCTGTGGGATCCTAGGGAGGGCTGAGCCTTTCCCTGGGGGTCGGGCACTCTCCTCGCAGAGTCCTTTGATTGTCTCTGTGAGGGGTTGTGTCCTGCTCTCTCCATCACAGCTCTAACTCTGGTTTGGGAAAGAGAAGAATTTGTATATTTGTCCGTTCAAACAGTGCTCCGCTGTTCCCATATGAGTTCAGTTATTTGTTTGGGTTTGTTTTTTAAGAGGAATTTGTGTGTGAAGTCATCTTCAAGGCAGCACAAGCAGAAGCGCAGGGCAGATGGAAAAAAGACTGATGGACACTGCAGCTCTCCTGGCTTTGCACTAAACCACAGAGATCAGAGCCTTGTGTCCTGTCCTGTCTTAAGACTCCACATTTTCCACATTTTCAGTCATAAAAATAAGGATTTCTTCCCCTAAAAAGAACAGTTACCAGACGTGATGGCAGAAAATCAAAAACACACAGAAAAGGAGACTGTCTTTGCTATAAGGCGTCTGTCCTAATTTTTTTTCTGTTTTTTTCCTCCTTTGGACAAGGCCCCCATGCCAAGAAAGAGCAAATGTCCAACAGCAGCTCCATCACCCAGTTCCTCCTCCTGGCATTCGCAGACACACGGGAGCTGCAGCTCTTGCACTTCGGGCTCTTCCTGGGCATCTACCTGGCTGCCCTCCTGGCCAACGGCCTCATCATCACCGCCATCGCCTGTGACCACCGCCTCCACACCCCCATGTACTTCTTCCTCCTCAACCTCTCTGTTCTTGACCTGGGCTCCATCTCCACCACTGTCCCCAAATCCATGGCCAGTTCCCTGTGGGACACCAGGGCCATCTCCTACTTGGGATGTGCTGCACAGGTTTTTTCTTTCTTATTCAGTGCTGCAGCAGAGTTTTCCCTTCTCACTGTCATGGCCTACGACCGCTACGTTGCCATCTGCAAACCCCTGCACTACGGGACCCTCCTGGGCAGCAGAGCTTGTGTCCACATGGCAGCAGCTGCCTGGGGCAGTGGGTTTCTCTATGCTCTCCTGCACACGGCCAATACATTTTCCCTGCCCCTCTGCCAGGGCAATGCCCTGGACCAGTTCTTCTGTGAAATCCCCCAGATCCTCAAGCTCTCCTGCTCACACTCAGACTCCCTCAGGGAAGTTGGGCTTCTTGTGGTCAGTGCCTGTTTAGGCTTTGGTTGTTTTCTTTTCATCGTGCTGTCCTACGTGCAGATCTTCAGGGCCGTGCTGAGGTTCCCCTCTGAGCAGGGACGGCACAAAGCCTTCTCCACGTGCCTCCCTCACCTGGCCGTGGTCTCCCTGTTTGTCAGCACTGCCGTGTTTGCCTACCTGAAGCCCCCCTCCATCTCCTCCCCAGTTCTCGATCTGGCGGTGGCTGTGCTGTACTCAGTGGTGCCTCCAGCAGTGAACCCCCTCATCTACAGCATGAGGAACCAGGAGCTCAAGGATACCCTGTGGAAACTGATGACCAGATGATTTTCAGAAGCAATAAACTTCTTCGGTCTTGTTTTGGAAACCACTCAGAATGTAGCTTGTTACAGGGCAAGCCCATCTTCTGTAGCTTTTGTTAGTTTTGGTTTGAGTTTGTGATTTTGGCATTGGTTTTCTTTGTATAATGCTGTCCACAAAGAAGTGTCATCATTTTTGCTGTTGTTAACTATGCATCTACCTTAATTTGTGAATCCCACAGACATTGTAAAAGAGGACCAGTGCTCTCTGTCTCTTTAAACAAAAGAAAGAATCTTCTAGCGACTTGTTTGCCCAAGATCCTTCCTTTGGGCCCTGCTCTGGAGCTGCAGGGCTGTGCCTGTGAGCAGAGGTGGAGGGGAAAGGGTCTCAGCACAGCAGCACTGTCAGGGAGCACCAGCCTTGCTCTTTTCAGACTTATTCTCTTTCTGTTTCCACACTCTCCTGCTGAGCGCAGGTGTTGCTGTAAGGACCGAGTGCTCTGGCAGCTCATACTCCTGCTGTGTGCTGTCCTGTCCCCACAGGCAGGGACAGGCCCTGGGCGCTTCTCCGGCAGAGCTGGCCTCCCCAACAGCTCCTCCGTCACACCGTGGCATTGCCGCAGGGCGGTGCCTGAAGGCTCAGGCCTTCTTCCAAAGTTGCTCTCAAGGAAATGCCCAGGAAAGCGCCCCGCAATCGAAAACACCTGTGTGCAGCTTAACTGTGTGAGTGTGCAGGGGGGGACAAGCAGCAGGTCCCTCGCCCAGCCAGGGCTCCTGGGAAAGACAGGAAGGGCCAGCAGAGCAGGTTCTTCTCTGTCCCTGGCTGTGATGGACACTAGGGGTAAGATGCCCTAGGGTCATGCTTACAACTTATCCAGTAACAACCACCACTGGCCTCTCGCCCCAGCTTGGGGAGGTTGGTTGGTCTTCTGAAGAAGTCCATGTTTGTATTGTAGGAACCAGATGCAAGCATGCACATCGTGTGCGTGGGGTGAGATGAACCCGAGTAAGCCCAAACACCATCAGCTATTCCCAGGGGTTCAATGAAGGCCTGTGGGGCAGACAGTGTCTGGAGGTCACTTCACTTGGAGAGTAACGTCCCCTGGGAAACCCCCTGAATGCAGCACTGGGATGGGCTTCCTTGACCCCAGGTCCCTATGTCCATTCCTCACGCCGTGGGGCATCTCAGAGAGGTGCCGAGCAGGGAGACACAGCGCGGGGCTGAGGTGCTGCCGGCCTCTGGGAGTGGCAACAGGAGGCCATGGAGTCTGCTGCAGGGCCTCTGCCCGTGCCAGGGAAGGACTCGTGTCTCTGAACAGCCCTGCCAGCGCCCTGACAGTGCTGGGTGTGATGCCAGGAACAGCCTGTGTGATTCTCAGCAAGAGACCAGGACAAAATAAGGTGAAAAAACTAATGGGTCAAAATAAAACCAAGTAGAAGGAGGGAAAAAATCATCTAATAAAAAACATTAAAAAAAAAAAGGAAAAAGCCTAAAAGGAAAGGCCACATGCAGAAGAAAAGGGAAACCGAGGAAGATTTTTTTCTCTATTTCCCATCAGCAGACAATGTCAAGTCACCTCCTGGGAGGCAAGGATTCAGTACATGTAGTGGTTTTTATGGAAGACAAATGTGTTAATAGCGAATGTCCTCCCAATTCCTTTCTCTCAGCTTTTATGGCTGAGAATGTTGCCACATTGCATGGAATATCCCTTTGGTCAATTCAGTAAAGCTGTCCCATCTATGGCCCATCCCAACCACTTGCCCACCCCGAGTGTACTGCCTTTAGAGGAGGTTGGAGGGACAGCCTTCATGCAGTGCGAGCGCTGCTCAGCGATAGCCAAAACACTGGTGCGGGATCAGCACCATTCTAGGCACGAGTAGGAAGCACAGCAGGGTATGGCTGCTATGGGGAAAGTTAACTCCATCCCAGCCAGGCCCGGTACAAGGGTGTTCAGGGGTCTCTTCCAACCTGAACCATTCGAGGGTTCAATGAATCTCTCCTTGGAGAGCTCTTTGAAGACAGAATAGAGAGAGGAAGAAGAAGAAACAGAGCGGCAGAAGTAGAGATGCAAAATGCACCATTCTAAATATAAAAGTTCCTCTGAGGAATATTTCTCCCCTCAAAATATTGGTAGGAAATCTGTGAGAGAAATTTGATGAAAGAAGCACCCTTTTTAACTGCTCAGGGACTGGGTGACAAGGAGGGTGATGGGTGGGTGTGGTATCATAGAATCATAGACTCATAGAATGATAGAATGTATTGGGTTGGAAGGGACCTTGAAAGGTTATCTAGTCCAAGCCCCCTGCAGTGAGCAGGGACATCTTCAACTAGATCAGGTTGCTCAGAGCCTCATCCAGCCTGGCCTTGAATGTCTCCAGGGATGGGGCCTCCACCCCCTCTCTGGGCAACCTGGGCCAGTGTCTCACCACCCTCAGTGGAAAGAACTTCTTCCTAATGTCTAATCTAAACCTGCCCTGCTCTAGTTTAAAACCATTGTCCCTCTTCCTATTGCTACATACCCTTGCAAATGTCGAGCCATTGACCACTGCCCTCTGGATGCCATCATCCAACCAATTCCACATCCACTGAACAGTCCATCCATTCAATCCATATCTCTCCAATTTAGAGAGAAGGATGTTGTGGGGGACCGTTTCAAAGGCCCTACGAAGCCCCGATATACAACATCTGTAGCTCTTCCGCTGTCGACTGATGTGGTCACTCCATTGTAGAAGGCCACTAGATTGGTCAGGCAGGACTTGCCCTTGGTGACGCCATGCTGGCTGTCTCGAATCACCTTGCTGTCCTCCATGTGCCTTAGCATAGCCTCTAGGAGGATCTGTTCCATGATCTTGCCAGGCACAGAGGTGAGGCTGACAGGGCCGTAGTTCGCAGGGTCCTCCTTTCTACCCTTTTTAAAAATGGATCTCATGGTAACAGCATCAGAAAAAAAAAATCCAAACAAAAGAAAAACAGAAAAAAAAAACCAACACAAATTTGAACATAGTGGGAGCACAACTGGGATGGACAGACTAGCACACTGATATCACCCTCAGGGACTGAGCAGCTGCCTTCTGCTTCCTCATCATCTGGAGGCACTACTGTGTGTCACCCAAGTCAGACCCTTGGGTCACATGAACCATTTTTCAGTTCTGATAGACTATACTCATTATTTCTCCATCGACTCTGACAAGAGCCGAGTTACCCAGATATCCAGGCTGTGGACGGCATATTTCTCATGCAGTGACCGCTTGGAGTAGCTCTACTGACCTCTCTCCATATTTGCCATTCTACAGCTTTGAGAGGAGGAAATCACCCTGCAGCGCCTGGCCCTGTCCATGGCTACTCCAAGCCATGGCACTGATTCCTCACAGCCTTTCTGACTTTGGTCTTTCGGTCCTGGTGGGAGATGATATTATTGTCTTAATCCTAATTTTGTTGGGTAACCCAAAAGGAGAGACTGGACGCTGTTGGGTTATATGTAGGGCTTCAGAGAAATCAGGGAGTGCATTAACCTCACGCAAGGGCAGGAGATACTTCCCGCTGGAAGGGGTTATTTGTGCTATTGGCCACACAGCCACCCAAGGCAGCTGGGGTAAGAATCACTCAACCAGGTTTTAGGCATTGGGGTGAAATGAATCTGCACAAATACAGAGATTTGCAGTGTAGTGACATGACCCCGTCCTTTTTTCCTTCTCATGCACGCAGCTCAAATACAAGCTTTGTCTCCAGGCCCCTTCTGGATGTGAACCATCATGCAGACAACAGAAACAGTGTGAGTTCAGCCTCTCAGGGCAAACTTTGTCTAACATGGGGATAACGTGGGGCACAGGCCCAGGTTTGAACGCAGAGAGGTGGAGGTGCGGAGAAGCCTTTTCTGTTGCTGCGCCGTTGAGGTAAACCCAGATTGAACAGGTTTCTTTTCTGCTTCCCTGGGTTTTTTGGGGTTTGTTTTTTATTCCCCTTCCATGAGTTTAGCAGTTTCCCTTTGAGCAGCTAAATCTCATTTTTCAGTTTCTCCACTTTTTAAAGACATAGCTGAGTCATGACTGACATCTCATGATGGCTGAGGGAAATGTCTCAGCCTGCAACTGGAAAGAGGTGAAGTTGTGAGGAGATAAATGTGTTGCTTCAGACAACAACTGGTATGAATACAGCAAAAACAGAGAGTGAAGGTGAATGAGCAGGAAAAAAAGGAAACCTGCCCAGTCCATAGAGCTCTGCAGAAGGGGGCTGGAGCTGTACATAACATGAGGTGATACAAGTGGGATCACGACTTAGAGAAAATTTTTCAGCAAGGCTGTGTGAGAGAGGACCAGATAAACAAGAGACTCCACAGTGTGCGGAAGTGATGGGAAGAAAGGTCTTGGGGTAAAAGCATGAGAAACAACGGGAGAGATTTGGGTTGCAGAGATTTGAAGTAGTCCTGTCCAGGTCTGAGAGGCTGAGTTTCAGAGACAAGGGAAAATAGAGAAACTCTCAAGCATGTTTTGGAATTCGTGGTACTATCACTAACAACAGAGAGGACGTTGCTGCAAGGCAACTCTTATTCTTCATGATGATGCACTAAAGCTCTTTTATTTCCTTCCCAACACTTACTGTTACTTGTCAAAGTAGCTGTAATTTTCAGTAATTAGCCTCTGGCACGAAGTTCTCAGGACAGTGGTTTTGCTCTCGCTGCTATCTCTTTGTCACCATTTAAAGATGACACCTCGTAGACAGAATTGCCCTGAATTCATGCCCGCTTTGTGTATTTTCTCCCTGGTTCCAGTAAGAGGTGGAGGCGGGGAATAGGGAAGTTGGTCCAGGCCAAGGTACAGATCCCAGATTTCTGGAAAGGCACAAAGGAAGGCAAATTTTTCATGTGGTGGTGTGACCGGCATCCACTGCTCCTGACCCCTGGAGTACCCTGACACAACACCATGACCTGCATTTCCAGTCTGCTGAGTCCTAACTGTGCAGCAGAGATCCTAGAAGCTCTGAACTGCCTTCGTCTGCCCTGCGTTTCAGCACGTCAAATGAAAGTAACCGAGTCAAAGAGTTGGTTTTGAGCTTCTTCACAGCCTAAAGCACCGCATGGGTAAGGAGACTGGCCAGGAAATGTAAATAATCAAAGGTAGGATGAGACACCTACAGAGCACAAGACAATGCCACCCTGAATTGTCCCAGGAGCTGAAGAAACCCTCACCTGTAGCTGACTCTCTTCTCCCAAGGAACACTGCAAGGCACAGGCCCATGGAAGGGTTTTTGGGAAAGGGGTTGATGGGGGATCCTCTGGTCCAGCCTCTCACCAAAAGGTAGGGTTGTCAATCCCCAGGTCAGGTTGGGTGACATTCTGGGGAGCTGAAAACCTCCAAAGATGGAGATAACAGAGAGTCGATGGGTGTCCTGCTGCAGGGCAACGTCCGCCTAGTCCGTGTTTCCTAATGCTCAGTATAAATCTCCATGGAGGATGCTTGCCGCTGTTGCCTGTGCCAAACGTCTGCCACAGCAGAAGAGTTTGCCTCCACCTTCCTCTCTCGAGGAAGATGTCACCTGCTCTTAGACTGCCCTGTGCCTCCCCTTCAGCAGACTGAAGAGGCCCAGTTGTCTCAGCCTCTCCACACAGCTCATGTGCTTCAGGCCCCTAACCCCATCCTCACAGACTTCCTCTGGACTTTCTCCAGTTTCTCCATCCTCCTTTCACAATGGGATCCATATATGGCATCCACCATAACTCCCACACCCTTCTCCCCAGGACACTCCTCAGCCAGTCGTCTCACAGCCTGTCCCAGTGCACGGGCTTTGTTCTGCCCCCAGTGCACACCTTGCCCCCTTTGCCTTATGAAACTTCAGGAGGTTTCGTTTGGCCAAGTCCCCAAGTGCGTCAAGGGCCCTCTGGACTGAAAGGCCAAATCATCAACATTTCAGGTTTTTTGGACAGTGCCTCAAACCAGATAAGCATATGGGGAATTGCAGGATGCTACAGGTCATGAAAGAGAATGATTTGCTTAGTGGAGTTGGCACCCGAGTTTGAAAATCAGCCCACCAACCACCTCAGATATACCCCAAGGTTGTAAGAAAAAAGAAAAGCATGGCCAAAGGGGAATGGATGAACAAGGAAGCCGATCATTTTGGAGGGTATTTCGATAAAAAGAGAGAAGCAAATGTGGTTTCAAAGAATGAAAAGGATGTGGTCAGGGCTGTTTTGGGGCACCTCTGAAGCACCCTGGCACCTGATGTGAATTACTTCTGTGGTCAGAGACAACCTAAGAGCTTTCCCTAATTTGAAAAAATGAAGGGGAAGAAAGGACAGTCATATTTAGGCTAGAAGGGTCCTCGGGAGGTGTCTCGAGCAGCCTCCTGCAGGGCCAGACCAGTTACTGAGGGCTTTCTCCAAACACATCTTGGTCACTTTCTAGAAGAGATCCAGTGCACGCTCCCTGGGAAACAGCTTCCAGCACTTGACTATCCTTATGCGGGAAAAGTTTCTCCCTGTATCTACCCTGACCCTCTCTTTTGTCATCCCATTGCCTCTTGTCTTTGTGTCTTGTACCATGGACATGAGGCTGACTCAGTCTTCAGAATGAAAAGTCTGGGAAGATCATGGAACAGATCCTCCTAGAAGCTATGCTGCGGCATATGGAAGACATGGAGGTGATTCGAGACAGCCAGTATGGCTTCACCAGGCGCAAGTCCTGCCTGACCAACCTAGTGGCTTTCTACAACGGCGTGACTGCATGAGTGGACAAGGGGGGAGCTATGGATCCCTCTGGATCCAAGGGGGATCTCTCTGGACTTCTGCAAGGCCTTTGACACGGTCCCACACAACATCCTTCTCTCTAAGTTGGAGAGATATGGATTTGATGGGTGGACTGTTCGGTGGATAAGGAACTGGCTGGATGGTCACATCCAGAGGGTAGAGTGGTCAATGGCTCGATGTCCAGATGGAGAGGGGTGGCAAGAAGTGTCCATCAGGGATCTGTACTGGGACCGGTGCTGTTCAACATCTTCATCAATGGCATAGACAGTGGGATCAAATGCACCCTCAGCAGGTTTGCTGATGACACCAAGCTGAGTGGTGCGGTTGGCATGCCAGAGGGACAGGATATCATCCAGAGGGACCTGACGAGCTAGAGAGGTGGGCCGGAGCAAACTTACGAAGTTCAACAAGGCCAAGTGCAAAGTCCTGCACTTGGGTCGGGACAACAACCCTCGTTATCAATACAGGCTGGGGAATGATGTGATAGAGAGCAGCCCTGTGGAAAAGGACTTGGGGGTCCTGGTGGATGAAAAGCTGGACATGAGCTAACAATGTGCGCTTGCAGCCCAGACGGCCAATCGTGTCCTGGGCTGCATCGAAAGAAGCATGGCCAGCAGGTCCAGAGAGGGGATTCTCCCCCTCTACTCTACTCTCATGAGACCCCACCTGGAGTACTGTGTCCAGCTGTGTAGCCCCCAACACAAGAGGGACATGGACTTGTTGGAGCGGGTCCAGAGAAAGGCCACGAAGATGATCCGAGGGCTGGAGCACCTCTCCTGTGAAGAGAGGCTGAGAGAG
Source organism: Larus michahellis (assembly GCF_964199755.1). Lineage (NCBI taxonomy): Eukaryota > Metazoa > Chordata > Aves > Charadriiformes > Laridae > Larus > Larus michahellis. Next base: position 1,332,627 of record NW_027436399.1, on the reverse strand, counting down.
TTGGGGTTGTTCAGCCTGGAGAAGAGAAGGCTCCGGGGAGACCTTATAGCGGCTTTCCAGAACCTGAAGGAGGCCTATCAGAAAGCTGGGGAGGGGCTGTTTGCAAGGGCATGTAGCGATAGGATGAGGGACAATGGTTTAAACCAGAGCAGGGCAGGTTTAGATTAGAGTTTAGGAAGAAGTTCTTTCCACTGAGGGTGGTGAGACACTGGCACAGGTTGCCCAGAGAGGTGGTGGAGGCCCCATCCCTGGAGACATTCAAGGCCTAGGCTTGATGAGGCTCTAAGCAACCTGCTCTGGTTAAAGATATCCCTGCTTACTGCAAGGGGGTTGGACTGGATAACCTTTCAAGGTCCCTTCCAACCTAACAGATTCTATGATTCTATCATTCTAAGAGCTGGACATGGATGTGAAAACCATCAGCAACCAGCCCTAGCTCTTGTGATCATGACCTTGTTAGGTCACCTCCCAAAGGGAAGGAGAAAGTTTATTCTCCTGCCAGGTGCCAGACCTCACAGGATCAGACTTTGGCCTAGTCTTGCGACTTTTTAGGGGGGAGCCCGTGTGAGCAGCACAGAAGGGCAGCAGAGCCTGGTACAGCAGTTCTTCAAGTATGAGAGTGTGCAGAACCATCATCAGGGCAACAGGCAGAGCTATCAGGAGAGAAGCTTGGGGAAACAGGAAAGTCATGGGGAAGCTCCATAGAAGAAAGGAAACATGCAAGACGTGGATGCAAGGATTTAAAAAAACCAAAACCAACACAACACAACACCAAAAAAAGGGAGGAATTCAGAAATAGAGTTGGATTTAGGAAAGCCAGAGCTCACACAGAGCTAGAACACTTGCAAAGGAGTTCAAGGGTACAGGGGAGTAGTCACCGGCATAGGACAGTGTAGGGCAGCCTCTGGTGGGATCCCACTCTCCTTTCGGGGGAGGGGGGGCTTTGGGGGGCCCTTTGTGGGGGCTGGGATTGCCCAGATCCTTGTGTATTTTACTGTGGCTAACTTATCTTCAATTGAGGTGCCTGAGAAGACACCAGGTCACTACAGCTCCAGGGCTTTCTTGCCTCTTCACCCACCCACTCACTGCCTAGAGCCTAGGAGGACTCCTACCGCTGTCCTGCACTCGGCATCGCACACCCCCACACCTCCCTGCCCCCAGGAGCAGCCCTGAGCATCCCATGAGGGAAAGGATCCCCATTGCTGGGGGATGGCCATCAGCGCTTGAACATCCTGCTTGATGGAACACATCAGGGGCTTTCACAAGAACCTCCAGATTTGATTTTCAACCTGTAACCAATGCCCCTGACTTCCTGCGTCACCAGCCACAGGTTCCCTTCCCAGCGAGGTTCCCTTTCCTGGTCATTCCCTCCATGGTCTCTCTCCATTGATTAGCCTCACTGGGGCCCAGTAGCACCCTCAGAAACTTGGAGATTTGCTGCTGACTTCTACTTCTCCAGAGGCTTGGGCTTTCAGGATCTGCAGTTCAGGAACTTGGCACCAGAGGGCTCATTAACATGCAAAACTCACCCACAAGCCAAGCCTGTAGGCATGATTTTCTTAACTCTTTAGTTGTTTTCTGGTTAATCAGAGAAATTTCAGAAGTTAAAATATTGCAGTAATAGAAAACAATAAGAAAGGTTTTTCCTTTTGCTCCAGTTTTCTTCATTTCTTTTCTTACACATTAAGTGATAGCGGCAATCTCCAAATGGTATTGAAAGCCGACATCTCCAATGGAGGCTGAAAATACAGACAAGTAAAGACCCCAAATGTCAGACACTCTATGGGCAGTCCTTGTCCCAACCCACATTTCTCTCTTCAGCCACCTGGGACTACAGCAGCCTTGTTCAAGTCCGAGTTTTCTCCACTGCAGTCTGTAGCTCCGTCTTTCACTCCATCAGCACTGGTATCCACAAGTTTTATGAAAACCAGTGCCAGCCTTGGCTGTCGCGACCATGAAATAGTGGGGTCTCACCTCCCAAGGAGAAGGAGAATAGAAGAATGCAGATGACAGACCTCAGAGGAGCAGACTTTGGCCTAGTCTTCTGACTTTTTTGGGGGGAGCCCATGTGAGCAGCACAGAAGGGCAGCAGAGGGTCTGCAGTACAGTGGTCTGCAAGGACAGCGTCTTTCAAGTACGAGAGTGCGGTCATACCCATAGTCAGGACAACAAGCAGAGCTACCAGAAGAAGAGCTGGGGGAAACAAGACACTCATGGGGAAGCTCCATAGAAAAAAGGAAGCATGAAGAGGTGGATGCAAGGATGAAAACAAAGGAGGAACTGAGGAATATGGTTGGTTTTGGAAAACCAAAGCTCCCGTAGACTTGACACTTGCAAGGGATTTGAAGGGCACAACAATGAGCAGTTACTCCTTCAGGAACAGCTAAAGAATAAACAAAGATAATGTGTGGTCACGGCTGAATTTGCAGAGAGTAGGTGTAGATAGGTACGAGGTACTCTTGGCCTGCGTCTTCACCAGCAAGGTCTCCCAGTTCCACGTGCCTAAGAGGCAGAACCCCATGCGAAATCCAGCAGTGGATGCAGATCAAGTCAGGGGCTGCATAGGTAAGGTCAACCTTTGGTAGTCCATTGGACCAGACAGGATGAATCCAAGGATGTTGAGAGACCAGGCTGATGTCAGAGCAGGGCTGCTCTGATCCGTTTTGGATCACTTTGCATGGCTGGGCAGCAGCTCTGTGGAAATGGCCCTGGCGCTCCTTGAGTTTTATCAGGCCAAACAAGAGCCAGCAGCAAAGGCGGCCAACAGCATCTGAGGCTGTATGAGCAGGAGCACAGCCAGAAGAAGTGATTGTCCTGCTCTGCTCAGCACCTTTTACACCACACCCTGCCCAGTGACAGTGAGACAATGGCAAACAGGAGCCAGCTCACTGGAGGGCCACTAAGGTGGTAACCCTTCCATTGTCCTTCAAGTGTTTGTGTGATTTCCCTAACAACAGCAGCATATACCACAACAAAAAAACATTAAAGCAACAACATCGTTGATCGGCCTAAATATAAATACCTGCCCTGGAGCAGTCTGCATCTGTGGTAGCCCCTCTGGGCAATGACAGTGGAATCAAAGAATCAGCATCGCAGAACAGTAGGGGTTGGAAGGTTTGAAGAGGTAAGGTCTGTTCAGAGGATGTTTAGACTTCTGTGACACTGACTGTGAAAACATTCATGAGAGGCCTTTACCCTATTTACAGCCACTAACCTGAAGCCCTACCACCACCTCTAAGTGAAGGTAGTAGGGTAGCAAACACCGAGGGAAATGGGCAAGACAAATTGTAGCAGGGCTGAGTAGAGAGGAAGGATCACCTCCACCGGCCTGCTGGCAGTGCTCTTCCTAGTGCAGCCCAGAAAGCCATTGGCCACCTTGCTGCAGAGGTGCAAAGCCTGGAGAAGAGAAGGCTTTGGGGAGACCTAATATCAGCCTTCCCACATCTTCTTGGCTGTCACCATGAAAAAGGCTCTTCACTGTTGTGTGTGATGGGAGGATGAGGGCCAATGGCATCAGCTGAAACAAATGAGCAAAACTTTCTCCCTGTCAAGACAGTCAAACACTGGAGAAGATTTCCCAGAGAGCTTGTGTCATCTGCATCCTTGGAGCTTTGCAAGCCCAAAATGAAGGAAGCCCTGAGCAACCTGGTCTGACCCCGTAGCTGACCCTGCTGTGGGCAGGAGGGTGGTCTAGAGATCTCCTCAGCTTCCTTCCAGCATGAATGATTCTGTGTTTCAATCCACCATCTTTCCTTCATGAGGGGAGGGAAATCAGTCAGGTTCCTGGTGACCGTGGAAGTCAACCAGAAAGTGTGGTCAGACGATCAGGGACTTTCTTGTCGCACTCCAGGCATGGTTGCTCAGATGCAGGGCTGCTTGGCAGGTCCCCCCAAACAGCCCTGATCCTTTCCATTGTTTCACCATTTCTTTTTCCCTCTTTTCCCACTCAGAAGTTTTTCCCCTTGACCATCCCTGTACCCTCCCATGCAAATAGCCCACCTCTATTTACCCTTTCCTCCATGGTCCTAGTTTGGCTTCCTTTGTACTTTCATTTGGTGTTTCCGAGCTTCTCACCATGGGAATGTGTACCTTGGTGAACAATGGCATTGATCAAGTGCCTCCTTTGATTATCTGTAGTGTCCTGCCATTCCTCATGCTGTTATCTTGTCAGAGGCACCACATGTCAGGGAGAGCCATCTGCAGGCACACATGAACGACTGGCCCAATGGAGCTTCATTCCTGGGGGACCCTGATAAACTCTGGGATTCAGCAAATGGAAAACTCACACAGTTTTACAAGGAGAAGTGGTCAGACCTTTCCTGGGGGCAGGATCACCCCACAGATGAGGGCATGCTGTGGCCTGACTGGCCAAGGACTGACCCCGAGGAGAAGGGCCTGGGCATTACGAGGGATGCAACTTTAGCCAGTGGTACATGCGGACGGTGAACTGGACTAGCTGCACACAGGGCTGCATTAGGGGGCACGTGGCCACCAAGACAAGGCATTTATCTTGTCTGAGGGCAATAAAGAAAGATTTCAGGGCCTTGGGATGGCTTGTCAAGGGTTCAGGAGTACAAATTGCGTTCTCCTCTGCCCTTCCAGTTTTGGGGACTGATGAATGTGTAAACAAGAAAATCAGACAGATCAACACCTGGCTCCAAAACTAGTGCTACAAGTAAGGTTTTGGGTTCAGTGATCATAGTTTAATCTACAGGACACCGGGCCTGCTTGCTAAGAATGGGAAAACCCTATCCCAAAAGGGGCAAAGAGGACTAGGCCAAGAGTTAGCAAGGCTCATGGACAGGGCTTTAAACTCATATCGAAGGGGGAAGGGGATAATACCAGGCCCACTAGTAATGAGCCTAGGGATAAAGGGCCAAGGATAGGGGTGAAATTGGTAGTCCAACGGAAGTGCATCTACACGAATGCACGCAGTATGGGCAACAAACGGGATGAGCTAAGCCATTGTGCAGCAGGACAGCTCTGATGTAGTCGCCATCACGGAAACGTGGTGGGATGACTGTCACGACTGGAATGCTGCAATGAATGGCTATAAACTCTTCAGAAGGGATTGGCAAGGAAGGAGAGGCGGGGGTGTGGCTCTGTACACCAGGGAATGTTTTGATTGTATAGAGCTAGATTCCAGTGATGGTAAAGTCGAGTGTTTATGGGTAAGGATGAAGGGGAAGGCAAATAAGGGAGATCTTGTGCTGGGAGTATGCTATAGACCACCCAACCAGGATGAGGAGACGGATGAGGTATTCTATAAGCGGCTGGCTGATGTCCCGCAATCGCCAGCTCTTGTTCTGGTCGGGGACTTCAACCTGCCAGGTATCTGCTGGAAATATAACACAGCAGAGAGCAGGCAGGCTAGGAGGTTCCTCGAGTGCGTGGAAGAGAACTTCCTGACACAACTGGTAGGTGAGCCTACCAGGGGAGGTGCCTTGCTAGACCTACTGCTCACAAACAGAGAAGGACTAGTGGGAGATGTGGTGGTCGGAGGTTGTCTTGGGTTTAGTGATCATGAAATGGTCAAGTTTTCAATACGTAGCAATGTAAGGAGGGGGGTTAGTGAAACCTCCACCTCGGACTTCTGGAGGGCGGACTTTGACTTGTTCAGGACACTGGTTGAGAGAGTCCCTTGGGAGACAGCCCTGAAGGGCAAAGGGGTCCAGGAAGGCTGGACGCTCTTCAAGAAGGAAATCTTACAGGCCCAGGAGCAGGCTGTCCCCAAGTGTCGCAAGTCTAAAGGGCAGGGAAAATGGCCAGTCTGGATGAATAAGGAACTTCGCATGGGACTTAGGAATAAAAGGAGGGTTTACCCCTTTTGGAAGAAGAGACAGGCAACTCAGGAGGAGTACAGAGATCTCCTTAGGTTATACAGAAAGAAAATTAGGAAGGCAAAAGCCCAGCTGGAGCTCAACTTGGCCACTAATATTAAGGACAACAAAAAACACCCCATGGTGTTCAGCCTCCTGAGCTGGCAGATAAGGATGGAGAGCAGAACAACCCACCCATAATCCAGGAGGAAGTAGTCAATGGTCTGCTTCTGCACCTAGACGTACATAAGTCTATGGGGCCAGATGGGATTCACCCAAGAGTACTCAGGGAGCTGGCGGGAGAGCTCACCAAGCCTCTCTCCATCATTTATCAACAATCCTGGTCAACAGCGCAGGTACCAGATGACTGGAGGGCGGCTAATGTTATGCCCATCTGCAAGAAGGGTCGGAAGGAGGATCTGGGGAACTACAGGCCTGTCAGCCTGACCTCGGTACCAGGAAAGATCATGGAGAGGATGATCATGAGTGAGCTCTCACGGCAAGTGCAGGGCAGCCAAGGGATCGGGGCCAGCCAGGAGGGGTTTAGGAAGTTGAGGTCCTGCTTAACCAACCTGATCCCTTTCTATGACCATGTCACCCACCTTCTGGATGCGGGGAAGGCTGTGGATGTTGTCTACCTGGACTTTGGTAAGGCCTTTGACACCGTCCCGCACAGCATTCTCCTGGAGAAGCTGGCGAATCCTGGCATAGACAAGTGTACTCTTCACTGTGTTAAAAACTGGCTGGATGGCCGTGCCCAGAGAGTTGGGATTAATGGGGTGAAATCCTCTTGGCGGCCGGTCACCAGTGGTGTCCCTCAGGGCTCAGTTTTGGGGCCAGTTTTGTTTAATATCGTTATCAATGATGTGGATGAGGGGATTGAGTGCACCCTCAGTACGTTTGCAGATGACACCAAACTGGGTGGGAGTGTTGATCTGCTTGAGGGTAGGAAGGCTCTCCAGAGGGACCTGGACAGGCTGGATCGATGGGCCAAGGCCAACTGTATGACGTTTAATAAGGCCAAGTGCCGGGTCCTGCATTTTGGTCACAACGACCCCAAGCAACGCTACAGGCTTGGGGCAGAGTGGCTGGAAAGCTGCCCGGCAGAAAAGGACCTGCGGGTGCTGGTGGACGGCCAGCTTCACATGAGCCAGCAGTGTGCCCAGGTGGCCAAGAAGGCCAACAGCATTCTGGCTTGTATCAGGAATAGCGTGGCCAGCAGGAGCAGGGAAGTGATGGTGCCTGTGTACTGGGCACTGGTGAGGCCTCACCTCGAGTGCTGTGTCCAGTTCTGGGCCCCTCTGTACAAGAGGGACATTGAGGTGCTGGAGCGTGTCCAGAGGAGAGCGACCAGGCTGGTGAGGGGTCTGGAGACCAGGGCATGTGGGGAGAGGCTGAGGGAGCTGGGCATGTTTAGCTTGGAGAAGAGGAGGCTGAGGGGAGACCTCATTGCCCTCTACAACTCCCTGAGAGGAGGGTGGAGAGAGGTGGGTGTTGGCCTCTTCTCCCAGGGGAATAATGACAGGAGCAGAGGAAATGGTCTGAAGTTGCGGCAGGGGAGGTTTAGGTTAGATATTAGGAAGAATGACTTTACTGAAAGAGTGGTCAGGCACTGGAACAGCCTGCCCAGGGAGGTGGCTGACTCACCATCCCTGGAGGTATTTAAGAAACGTCTAGATGTGTCACTTCAGGGCATGCGCTAGTGGCAGAGACTGTAGTTTGTTTGGTTGGACTCGATGATCTTAAGGGTCCTTTGCAACCATGAAGATTCTGTGATTCTGTGGTTTCAGCAGACCTGCTGATCTGTTAGTCTCAGTCTCTTGTCCAAACTTAACATCTGCTTTTCCATTTCTCTCCCCTCCCCAACACTCACCAGCAGTAGGAAACTCAAAGCACAAACTCAGGAAAGATCTTTGCCTTTATAGGAATTTCTGCATTAACAACAGTCACGAAAACTCCCCTCAGAAATGTCCTGGGCGTGATGTGGAATTGTGAATAGCCATGACCCATGCAGCACCCTCAACAGCAGAAGGACTCTGCCCTGCTCGGGGTCACTCCTTCCACCCACACCTTCTCGCTGCAGCGCTGTGAGGAGCTCCTTGGGCAGGCTGAGACCTGACCCTGGCAGGCAGCAGAGTCCCTGCCCCGGCACACAGAGCCCTGGGCTGCAGGGACCCTGCTCTGAAGGACAGCCCTGGGCACCCCTGCCTGCACACCCACCTTCACAGTCCTGCAGCCGTCCCTTGAATAAGGTGTCTGTGATGCCGTGTCCCTCTGAGGGTGTAGCGGGGCAGCCCTGCTCTGGAGTACATCCTTCCTCTCAGTAAGGAAACTCTTCGAGTCATCCTGCCAGATTCTAGATTCTTTCTGCCTCAGGGTGGGATGTGCCACCTCCAGGAGACTCTTGCAGGATACTCATCTGCATTGCCCTGCTGCCAGGTACTTGCTGTGTCAGGGCGTGAAGATCTCTCCCTCAGTGAACTCCCAGTGTCCTCCCACTACTCTCAATCCCTTCATCCCCCAGCCTGTATTGAGACCAGGGCTTGCCACCACCCAGGTGCTGGACCTTGCACTTGGCCTTTTTGAAGCTCATAAGGTTCACATGGGCCCACTTCTTGAGCTTATCCGGGTCCCTCTGGATGGCATCCAATCCCTCAGATGTGTCAACTGCACCCCTCAACTTGGTGTTGCCTGCAAACTTGCTGAGGGTACACTCGATCCTTCTCTCTGTGTCGTTGATGAAGATACTAGAATCAAAGAATCATAGAATTGCCTGGGTTGGAAGGGACCTTTCAGATCACCAAGTCCATCCACCAGCCTAACGCTGACAAAACCCATCACTAAACCATATCTCTAAGCACTACGTCTGCCCATCTTTTAAATACCTCCAGGGATGGTGCCTCAGCCACTTCCCTGGGCAGCCTGTTCCAATGCTTGATAACCCTTTCAGTGTAAAAAAGTTTCCTAATATCCAGTCTAACCCCCTGGCGCAACTTGAGGCTGTTTCCTCTTGCCCTGTCTCCTGTTACGTGGGAGAAGAGATCCAATGGCTCTTCAATGGCTCCCTTTCTTCAATGACTGATGGCTGAGGAGGACCCTGTCTGTTATCCGGAATCCTGTTCCCATCCATTGCTGAGTCCAAACTGAAACTTCCCCAGAGCCTGCTGGTGACATCTTCCTGGGAACTTGATACATTTTTTTATCTGTTGTATCAATATCATTATTTCCTTTTTATTTTATTATTATATTTTATTGAAGTAGGGGAGTTCTTTCTAAACTCATAAATCTCTTTATCTGTCTCCTTCCTCTCCTTGGAATGAGAGGTGGGGGAGAGCATCTGTCATCTTGTCATTGGCCAATCTGGCATAAACCAAGACACATGGGCACTGCTGGTTTCCCTCTCTGGAGAGTGCCAGAGGCTGGATCCCCTTCTCAGGACAGTCTCCTTGCAGGAAGCCACAGGCACCGGGGCAGCTCACCGGGTTCTTACTGGCACTTCACTGGCATCTGTTTTGATATAGTTGGTGCTTTTCTGTGACTGCTTTTTCTGCACAGGTGATCATAAAAAGACAACTATTCCCAAAGAGACGGTCAACAATGCCCCATTATGGCCAGGAAAGAGCTCTGGAGGAAGGAAGGAAGGAAGATTATAAAAAGCACCTGGACGATGTAAAATGCTCACGGCATCTTCAGCAGAGTAAGCGGTCCTGAGCAGCAGTAATTGTCTGTGTGTAGGTCTGGGACAGAGGGTCTGGGGATGTCAGTGATAAACAAGGGGATGGCTGATGGCTTTCATGAATCCTGAAAACCATGTCTGCAACCAGCAATGGAAAACAGTTAATGTCTGTGGGCGGAAGCTGAGGAAGAGGATCATCCTGAGAAGATGTCAGGAAGGAAGGTCCCCTCCTGTGCAAACCAGGGATGAGAGGGACATTTCCACCTCGTGTGCAGGCCTCAGCCTAGGAGATGGGGAATGCCCACGGCTTGGCGTAGCTGTGCTCAGTCGTGCCCTATGAGCTGACCTTGCCCTTTTCTTCCTCCACTCCCTACACATGGATGGACCTCAGGAAACATCCATGAGCCTGGAGGATGCACAAACCTCCTGGGCCAAGGTCCCACCACTGCAGGGGGAAAGAAGCGGCTTTCAAGACACATAAGCGTGCAGGAAGAGAGTGTCGTGTGTGTGACAGCATGTGTGACAAAGACGGGAAGAGGGTATGAAATAGCAGGGAGTGGGAGAGTGTCATGCTGAAGTGAAATAGGTGAAGTTTTCATTTTGAGGCAGCAGAAAAAGGAGTACGTTGTGTTCAGTGCTGGGATATGGATCTAAATAGAGGATTCAAGCAAGTTTATGGGCTGTGACATCTTTGGTGATTGAGGAGCAGTAGCAGGGCTTTGGAAGAAGCTGCAGAGGTTATGAGGAACTCTCAGATATTGGCAAATCCTCAGAAAATGCCAGCTTTGTGTTTCAACTAACAGAGAGTGAGGATGGGAGTCATCAGTAAAGACTGTGACATCCTGGGGTCAGAGCGAGGTGGGGAAGCAGGGGTGGTGGTAGTTAAAACCTGCAGAGAAAGTCACTGGCATAGGACAGTGTAGGACAGCCTGTGGTGGGGGTGGCCCCTTCTTGGGGGCTGGGATTGCCCAAATCCATGTCTATTCAACCATGGCTAACGTATCTTCAATTGAGGTCCCCAAGAGGACACCGGGTCACTACAGCTCCAGGGCTTTCCTGCCTCTTCACCCACCCACTCACTGCCTAGAGCCTAGGAGGACTCCTACCGCTGTCCTGCACTCGGCATCACACACCCCCATGTCTCCCTGCCCCCAGGAGCAGCCCTGAGCATCCCATGAGGGAAAGGATCCCCATTACTAGGGGATGGCCGTCAGCGCTTGAACATCCTGCTTGATGGAACACATCAGGGGCTTTCACAAGAACCTCCAGATTTGATTTTCAACCTATAACCAGTGCCTCTGACTTCCTGCGTCACCAGCCACAGGGGAAGTTCCCTTTCCTGGTCATTCCCTCCATGGTCTCTCTCCATTGATTAGCCTCACTGGGGCCCAGTAGCACCCTCAGAAACTTGGAGATTTGCTGCTGACTTCTACTTCTCCAGAGGCTTGGGCTTTCAGGATCTGCAGTTCAGGAACTTGGCACCAGAGGGCTCATTAACATGTAAAACTCACTAACAAACCAAATCTGTCGGTATGTTTTTATTAATTCCTTAGTTCTTATCTGGTTCATTAGAGAGACTTCAGAAGTGAAAATATTTCAGTAATAGAAAACAATTCATTCTCTTCATTGCTCTCCAGTTTCCCCATCCCCTTACTCCTCGCTCAGTCACATCCCTCTAAACTCCCCAGGTGCTGCTTTGAGCTTCAGGCAGTTGGAAGAATGCCCTGGTCTTTCAGCAGGCTGATAATCTCTTCAGCCAAATCCTTCCATGTGTTTATATCTGTCATATCCCATCCATCTCTCTCCCATACTTGGAGTGAGGTTATCCCTTTGGATGGTGACCCTCACTGGAGGAGGTTCACCAGGTTGAAGAAGCCCATGTCCCTCATCGTCCCCACACAGGGCTTATGCGCTAAGCCCCAATCCTCAAAACTAAGAAATTCCAACTGAACTCAAGAAAAACAGGTTTTGGCATCAAGAACACACAACCCTGGCACGGGCTGCCCTGAGAGGCTGTGGAGTGTCCTGTCGTGGAGATACTAAAACCCAGCCTGGACATCTTCTTAAGTGACCTGCTCTGGCTGACTCCCTCTAGGGCAGCAGGAATGAACTAGACGATCTCCAAAGATCCCTTTCAATCTACATGATTCTGTGAGGACATGGCAGTCCAGCAACATCTAGGGTAGATGCTTGTGAGGTCCCTTCTGCCTGAGAACCCAACAGGCCAGCAGCAGGCCAAGGCCTGGCGTGTTGATTGTGAGGTCACTGCTGCTATAACGGCAGGAACCTGGTGGCAGGCCAACCCCAGGCTCAAGGCTGGGTTCGGTGCCTACGAGGTCATTTCTCCATGAGTACGTGACAGGCCAGCAGCAGGCACGTGGTGTGGATGTTGGTTATGAGGTCAGTGCTGCCACAGTCTCTGATAGGCCAGAAGCAGGCAGATATTGATTTGGAGGTCACTTCTGCCTGAGTCCTTGATAGCCCCGCAGCAGGCAAATGGCCTGAATGCCAGTTGTGAGGCTGCTGCTGCCTGAGGACCTGAGGGACCATGAGCAAGCTCGTGGGTGTTTGAAGCCCTGTGTTCCAGAGCACCCCTTAGGCCAGCAGGTTGAAGACCAGGCTTGGTTCTTGTGAGGCCCCAAGTATGGGACATGCCAGCAGCATGCGTATGAATGCAACACACAGTATGGGACACGCCAGCACGTATGGAACACACCAGCGGCTAGAGGTCGCTTGTGGGATCACTGCTGCTTGGGCACATGATTGTCCAGCAGCAGGCTCATGACTGGGGTCTGTGTTTGTGAAGTCATTTCCTTCTGAATACCTTTGTAGGCCAAAATGAGGCTTGTGGCTGTGTTTGGAGCCTGTGTGGTCTCTTCATCTTGGAAACTTTCTGGACTCTAACATAGGTGGTGGGACATCCACACTAATGGTCCCAAGGCTTCTTCCAGCTTTTACTTTCTGAGCAGTGAAATGTCTTGGGATTTCTCTTCCATGGGTTGAGGCTTCTGGGCTCACTGGTAGGGCGTCCAACAAAGCTAAGATGCCTGGGCATGAAGAGTGAAATATTTATTAATATACAAACAGTGGTTTAACAAAATTAGTAGTGAACGCGACAGTGTTTTATGGGATGTGATGACAAGGTACACTTGATTCTTTATTGCATAGAGGACAGGGTCGGACAAGCTGTCAGGGAGACCCTCCCGTTGAGTCATGAGGCTCAACTTGCTTTCTAAACTCCTCCTCGGAGAGGAGTCTGCCTGTGGCTGGATCCAATGCTAGTCCCAGCCTTGGTTAACGGTTTATGTCTAAAGGATTATATATGTGCAATCAATCCTTTCTATCACTTAGCTAAGATTTCACAGTTTAACGTTCTATTAATCACCTACCGAGAACCTGTTGTGGCAAGGAATCTCTCGACGTGTAGGAGGAGAACCTTAAGCGAGCATCCCTGCTCAAGGGGAGATCCTGGCGTGCAGCCCACCGCCGTGCAGGAGAGCTCCAAGCACACTTGGGCTGTCCACTATTTATAGAGTAAGAGAATTGACCTACAGTCATATTCGCGTGGGAACAAAATATCTAGGCCCCCACTCCAGACAGTGTGTTGGCTGTGTTGCCAGCCATCCCCCAAAGTCCAGGTGACACTCATCACACCTCCCACTGATGGTTATGGCTTGAGCAGGAGCTGGGGAGGGGCAGAAGCGGGAGAGCGCAGCGCCACAAGATGCGGCACACAGGGATGTGGTTTAGTGGTGGACCTGGCAGGGCTGGGTTTACAGTTGGACACAATGATGTTAAAGATCCTTTCCAACATAGATGATTCCATGAGTCTGTGATTGTTTTGAGCCTCAGGACTCTGTTTCCTCCTCGCCCCTTCTCTGGGAGGCCAGGAGGTGTCACACAATTTTCCTACACTTGGCATTGCTCCCCCTCACATCCCTCTGCCCCAGGAAGAGCCCTGGGCCACAAGCGAGGGACAGGATCTGCCTTGCCAGGGCCTGGGGCTGAGGGCTTGGCCTTTCTGCTGCATCAAACCAACCAAGGGTTTCTTCAGCATTACAGCCACCTGCACTCTGCCTTTGCCCACCTGCAATCACAGCCTGCAATTATCTGCTCTAACGAGTCCCTGGGGAGGCTTTGTCAGGAATGGCCCTCAGTGGGGCTCATTAATGCTTCCAGGTACTTGGAGTTTGACTTCTGATTTCTTGAGCACTCTGTTCAACCTTCTCTCAGTATCTGAGGTCTGTGGACTCAGCAGCAAATACCCCATGGGGCTCATTAAAAGACAGAAAGCCTTAACAAGCTTCTCTTTTTGTAATTTTCTTCAAGACTTGTACAGCTAATTGGAGAGGTTTCATAGTGTAATGAAGCAGGAAGATTTCAAAATGCATCTGATAAAAATGATCTTTTCTGTTAAAGGATATATTTTATTACTTTTCACTTTACAGAAGAGGCGATAGAAGCATTCTCTGATTGATATTGGTGCAGAGTGTTTCCTCAGGAAGTCTGGACACCTAGGGAAAGCAGTCCCTTGATGTCCATCGCTGGATGGACAGCCTTGCTCCTCACCTCCCCAACCTCACCATTTCTGACATTGCCCACCTGGGACTTGCATCACTGCTCCTTGCATCAGACTTCTCCACTGGTCTCTGCAGCTGCAGGTTACAGCTCCATTGCACCATCTCCCACCTGAGCCCCTTAGAGACCTGGCTGCACCCAGGCACAGGAGAATTTTCCCCATTCTTCAGAAAAGAAAAGTAAAGCACAATCAGTTTTCATAAACAATAAATGATATTCTGCAATCATATGCTAAGTACAAGCTACCACTAATGAAGTTGATTTCTACAAGGGATAAACTTAGGTAGTTAGATAAAAAACGATAGATATAAACATAATTAAAGAGCTGGCTAAGGAGGCAATTAGACTGTTGAGAGACAGTCAGGCTGTTCAGTCCCTGAAGGTGAAAGCAGCAGCGTGGGCGAGAGGTACCTGGATGAACAAAGAGTAAATGGAGAAGAAAACTGAAGAATTATGGAAAGGGCCTTTGCCGAGACAGTCTGGATCTGACAAGGTGACTTTAGAAATGGTCACTGTATCAGGACAAGTAGACAAAAAATTAGAGAAACTAACTGCACTGTGTAACAGGGAGAATAGTTGTAATGGCGTCACAGGGAAGATCAATATTTCTTTGGAATATCCTTTCTGAGAGGTCATGGGATTGGCAGAGGTCTCTTGTGAGAGAGGACAAGCAAGTGGTGCACCCGTCTTTGGAAGAATCCAATAGTGCACCCCAGGGAACCAGAGGCTGCAGAAGCTCATGTCGGTGAGGAGCGGGCCATCAGTTGGAGTCCTCTTGGGTGACATTTGTGGGCACCAACAGCAGAACGTGTCCAAAACCCATCAGCATGGACTTACCAAGGGTCAATCATGCCTGGCCAACCTGACTGCCTTCACCATGAAGTAGCTGCATTTGTGCATGAGGGCAACTCTCGCCATGTTTGTCAATAGCAATAAACTCGGAGGATCATTTGTTTACCAATTAATTGACCAATTACTCCCATGGGCAAAACAGACCCAACTTGGGAAAATTCATTAAATGTATTTCCAATTGATTGTAACAGAATAGGACAGTGAGAAATAAAACACAATTCAAAACACCTTCCCCCCTCTCTCCCTCCCTTCTTCCCAGGCTCAACTTCATTCCTAACTCACGGAATCACGGAATCTTCAGAGTTGGAAGGGACCTATAGAGATCATCTAGTCCAACTCCCCTGCTAGAGCAGGATTACCTAAAGCACATCCCTCAGGGCTGCATCCAGGCGGGTCTTGAAAATCTCCAGAGTAGGGGACTCCACAACCTCCCTGGGCAGCCTGTTCCAGTGCTCTGTCACCCTCACCGTAAAGAAGTTTTTCCGTGTATTTGAACGGAACTTCCTATGTTCTAGCTTGTGCCCATTGCCCCTTGTCCTGTCACTGGGAACCATTGAAAAGAGCCTGGCTCCGTCCTCCTTCAACCCACCCTTTAGATACTTGTAAACATTAACCAGGTCCCCCCTCAACCTTCTCTTCTCCAGGCTAAAGAGTCCCAGCTCTTTCAGCCTTTCCTCATAAGGGAGGTGCTCCAGTCCCATAATCATCTTGGTTGCCCTACGCTGGACTTGCTCCAGTAGTTCCCTGTCCCTCTTGAACTGGGGAGCCCAAAACTGGACACAGTACTCCAGTTGTGGCCTCACCAGTGCAGAGTAGAGGGGGAGAATGACCTCCCTCGACCTACTGGCCACAGTCTTCCCTATGCAGCCCAGGATGCCATTGGCCTTCTTGGCGACAAGGGCACACTGCTGGCTCATGGATAATTTGCTGTCTACCAGGACCCCCAGGTCCTTCTCCTCAGAGCTGCTTCCCAGCATGTCCGCCCCTAACATATACTGGTGTTTGGCATTCTTCCTTCCCAGGTGCAGGACCCTACACTTGCTTTTGTTGAATCTCATTTGGTTCTTCTCTGCCCAGCTCTCCAGCCTGTCCAGGTCACGCTGGATGGCAGCACGGCCCTCTGGAGTGTCGGCCACCCCTCCCAGCTTGGTATCATCAGCAAACTTGCTGAGGATACACTCTGTCCCCTCATCTAGGTCATTGATGAATATATTGAACAAAATTGGACCAAGTATTGACCCCTGAGGGACACCACTGGTTACAGGCCTCCAACTAGACTCTGTGCCACTGATCACAACCCTCTGAGTTCTGTCACTCAGCCAGCTCTCCATCCACCTCACCGTCACCTCATCTAGCCCATACTTCCTCAGCTTCCTAATGAGGATGTTATGGGAGACAGTGTCAAAAGCCTTGCTAAGGTCAAGGTAGATGACACCTACGGCTCTCCCCTCATCCAGCCAACCCGTTATAACATCATAGAAAGCTATCAGATTGGTCAGGCATGATTTGCCCTTGGTAAATCCATGCTGACCACTTCCAATAACTTCCTGTTCCTCTACGTGTTTGGGGATGACATCCAGGATGAGTCGCTCCATTACCTTCCCAGGGACAGAGGTGAGACTAACCGGCCTGTAGTTCCCTGGGTCCTCCTTCTTGCCTTTTTTGAAGATTGGAGTGATGTCAGCCTTCCTCCAGTCCTCAGGCACCTCTCCTGTTCCCCATGACCTTGCAAAGACAATGGAGAGCGGTCTAGCGATAACATCTGCCAGCTCTCTCAGCACTCGCGGATGCATCCCATCAGGGCCCATGGACTTATGAATGTCCAGATTGGCCAAGTGGTCTCTGACCTGGTCCTCCTCAACTAAGGGAAAGTCTTCCTCTCTCCCGACCTTCCCCCTTGCCTCCAGGGCATGGGATGCGTGAGGGACGGTTTTATCAGTGAAGACCGAAGAAAAGAAGGCATTCAGTAACTCTGCCTTCTCTGTGTCTTCCACCACTAGGGCACCCGTCTCATTCATCAGTGGACCTATATTTTCCCCAGTCTTCCTTTTTCCGTTGATATACTGGAAAAATCTCTTCTTGTTGTCTTTAACTGCAGTGGCCAAGCTGAGTTCTGATTGAGCTTTGGCCCTTCTAATCTTCCCCCTGCATAGCTTTGTTATATCTTGATAATCCTCATAAGTTGCTAAGCCCCTTTTCCAGAGAATGTAAGCCTTCCTTTTTTCCCTGAGGTCCAGCCAAAGCTCTCTATTTAGCCAGGCTGGCCTTCTTCCCTGTCGGCTCGTCTTTCGGGACATGGGGATGGCCTTCTCCTGTGCTTCTAAGAGCACCTGCTTGAAGTACGACCAGCCTTCCTGGGCACCTTTGCTCTTCAAAACTGCCTCCCAAGGGACACTCTCAACCATGCTCCTAAACAGGTTAAGGTCTGCCCTTCGGAAATCCAAGGTGGCAGTTCTGCTGGCTCCCCGCCTCGCTTCACCAAGAATTGAAAACTCTATCATTTCATGGTCACTTGAACTCTTCTACCTTTGCCCCGAGTAGCACAGGGGGGGTTGTGGAATGGGAGTTGCCGTCAGTTCATAACACTTCGTTTCTGACCTTGCCCAAATGTGGGTCCTTCCCACTGACTGCAGTTCTCCACAAACTGCTCCAGCGTGGATCCTTTCCACAGGGCACAGTCCTTCAGGCGTGGACTGCTACAGTGTGGGTCCCCCACAGGCCACAGGTCCTGCTGCAAAACCTGCTCCAGCATGGGCTCCTCTCCTTGGGCAGCAGGTCCTGCCAGGAGCCTGCTCCACCGGGGTCCTCCATGGGCTGCTGGTCTAACGCTCCTAAAGGAAAAAGGCCAGCCCCGCACGGCTTCTCTTCTGGACCAGACCACAAGAAGTCCCGGAGGATGGCTGTTTCCTATGCCCGTGGGACTTGAGAAAACTCAGAAGACTCCAGTGTTTTGGGTATTGCTGAACAGAGTTTGCATGGTGTCAAGGCCTTCTCTGTTTCTTCATTCTGCTCCCTCCAGTGAGTAGGTGGGAGGTGAGAAAGAAGTTGAGAGGGGACCCAGCCAGGACCGCTGATCCAAACTGACCAGAGGCATATTCCATACCATATGACCTCATGCTCAGGAATAAAAGCTTGAGGCACAGGAGGAAGATGGTGGGTTTTTTTATTGTTTAAGGAGTCTGCTGCTTGGAGACTGGCTGGTCATTAGTCTGCTTGTGGGAGGTGTTGAGTGATGGTCTCCGTTTCACTTCTTGAGGTTTTTTTTAATCTCTTCTCTTCACCAGTTAAATTGTTATGTTGACCCAAAACTTTTCACACTTTATTTCTTCCTTGTCCCACTTGTGAATGGGGAAGAAAGTGTGAGCGACTGTGTGGCTGCTGGGCTATTGGCTATTGGCCATGGTCAACACATCACAGCAAGGAAGATTCTAATAGCTGGGAGCGAGTTCAGCGGTTGGCCACCAAGATGCTTAGGGGCTGAAGGGGAAGGGCCTTCTTTAGCCTGGAGAAGGGAAGGTCTTGGGAAGCTCATAGCAGCCTGTGTGTCCCTATGGGGACATTTTCAGGGCCATGGAGCCAGGCTTGTGACAGCGGTGCTTGGCAGGAGGTTAATAGACAATGGTCAGATGTTGAAATAAGGAAGGTTCAGGACAAAGAAAATGAAAATCTTTTTCTCTGTGAGGGCATCCAAGCATTGCAGGAGGTTTCCCAGTGACATTGTGCCATCTCTGTCCTTGGATGTTTTCCATCTCCTACGGGATAAAGCCTTGAGCAACATTTGACCAGCATTGGTCATGCCTTGAGGCATTTGACCAGCTTCCTGAACAAAGCTATCAGTATGCCATGCCTCCTGAGATTCCTGGGAGCAGCCACTTTCTTGTCTTTCTTGTTCTTCTACAAACTTCTCCACATCTCCAGACCAAGTGGTGATTTAGGCTGTAAAGAGAATGGAAACAAAGCCTCTGGCTTGGTTACTATCAACTTAATTGCTAAAAGAGAGTGAGATGGAGGGATCTCAGAGCTTCCAGATTCCTGTGGAAGGTTGAAGGCCTCCAAGAAAGGAGTTGAAAATAAGAGTGTTGAACTAGCCTAGCCTTTACATCACTTCACATGGGATGCTTCTGCTTCCCACTTTCAGTCATTGGCACCCAGAAACCTCACATGCTTTTCTTCCTCTCCTCCCCAAACCTGACCAAGTGACATGAAGAAAGAACGCAGAAAGGCCCTAGGCCCCTGTGAATCAGCTGGGGTCTGGCACTTGGAGGGCCGCTCAGTGAATGGCAGTTCTTTCGTGGTCCACCCGATAAAGAATCAAGCTGGGAAGTCAGCCTGCAAGAGCAAACCAACAAGGTCCATGGACAGGCAAGGCTGTGTCTGGAGAACCTTTACACCTACAGCGTAGATCAAGCTGGGGCTGAACCTCAGGCCTGGGCTTAAAGGGGGTCCTGAGCTGATGGACAGAGGGGTGGGAGGAGGCCCCAGGTGAAGCTGCTCAGGGCCATGAAGGCCTGTGGATATTTTCAGCCTCTTCTAAGCAACTGAACTCTCTGACATTAACAGCGTATTGTCCAGACGCTGTTCGCCCCCAGAGTGATAAGACCTGGTTGTTTCTAATTTATGCCAAGGAACGGTGTGCAGAGAGGCTCCTGCTCATCCTTATTGCTGTCACAGCCAAGCTCAGCTCACTGTGTTATTTGCCCCGTTGGAGGGGGGGAAGCGGAGAAGCGTAGAGGGGCGGCACCTGCGGGGAGGAGGGGACAGGATCCCAAACTGACCAACGGGGTATTCCATCCCACCTGCCCCACGCTCAGTGTAAAAGCTGAGGGATCAAAGGGTCAGGCTCTTTCTTCAATGTCCAGTGTCCCAGGAGGACTCCTCTGGCTGTTGGTCTGCCTTTGATCCCGATCTGTGCATTCCTGAATCCAGCCCCTGAGTTCAGTCCCCTTCCGTCACGGACTCCAGTCTGGGGCTTTCCCAGTGCCTGCCGGTGACATGATCGTCATCCTGGGAGCTTGACATGGTTTTGTATATATTGTATATATTCCATTATTTTCTTATTAATATTTGTCACGGATGGAGCAATGCACTTCACTCAGAGAGAGAAGCAGCAATGCATTTATTGACATAAACCAGGGATTTAACAGTTTGATGGTAAATGTGACAGCGTTTTAAGATAACACTTGGTTATTTACTGCACAGAGGACAGAGCTGTCAGGAAGACCCTCCCGTTGAGTCACGAGGTTCAGAGAGGACCCCCTTGCTTTCTAAACTCCTTCTCAGAGAGGAGTCCAGGGGCGGCTGGATCCAGTCTTAGTCCCAGACTCCTCAATGGTTTATGCCTAAAGGATTATGAATGCGCAATCAGTCCTTTATATCACTTAGCTAAGATTTCAAAGGTTACATGCTATCAGTCACTTACCGAGGATCTGTTGTGGCACGTCTTGAGCGGGCGTCCCTGCTCAAGGGGAGATCCTGGCGTGCAGCCCACTCAAAGGGGTCTGTTCCCTACTTATGGGGGTAAGATGATTGACCTATACTCATATTTGCATATTGACCACCGTGCCAGTATTGCTCAAGTTAGCCCTTGGCTATGGTGTTGTTGTCTGTCTCACCAAAACCACGTCCAACCCGGTGCAGCCATCATGACTGCATGCACCCATTGTGACCACCACTTGGGCAGGGTTACAGGAGATAAAGGTCAGGTTTGTGCCTGGGGAGGGGAGCACACCGTCACAATATTATTATTAGCTTTTCTTATTATTAGAGTATTATGTTAGTTTGGTTTCTCTTCAACTCATAAGTCTCTCTCTCTCATTTTCTCTCCTCTCCTCTGAAGCGAGATGCTCTCCCTCCTCTGAAAGGGAGAGAGGTAAAAGGGAACATCTGTCATTTGGTTTAGTGGCCAGTCCAGCCCAAACCATGACACTGGGGAAGACGGCAGAGTTACTAAAGGCTGCCTTTGTTTCAGTCTTTACTGCTAAGGCTGGCCCTAAGGAATCGCAGACCCTGGAGGTAAGAGAGAGAGCCTGGACAAAGGAAGACTTTCCCTTGGTAGAGGAGGATCGCGTTAGAGATCATTTTGGGAAACTTGATATGCACAAATCCATGGACCCTAATGGGATGCACCCAAGAGTGCTGAAGGGAACTGGCAGATGTCACGGTGCTGACAGCCGTGCTGAAGGAAGACACAACGTCGGTGAGCCGAGGCCGCAGGTGAGCCCACCAGTGTCACCCAGACAGTCCCACCAAACCTGTTGGACTCCCCCAGGCCCCAGCGCCTCCGGTGCCACCATCCATTTCTCTGCTTGGCCTGGGTCCCCAACCTCCTGTCCCAGGGCACAATGTCACACCCCAGGCCCGGCCTCCTCTAAGGCACCTACCCAGAATGGTCTGTTGCTCTAGGAGGCATGTTCATGCCCAGCAGCTGCCAGGACTCCTGCCAGGCAGCTACCACACTCTGTTGGCCTCCTCTGCAGCAACCTGAAGGCCCAGGAGCAGCCCCAGGCTCTTCCAAGGCAGCTATCCGAGGAATCGTGGCCATGGTCAAGGCAGGTCCACGTATTCTAGCACCCCATGACTACTCCCAGGCAGCTCCCAAAGACTTTTGGCCTCCTCTGGAGACAACTGAAGTCCCGGGTGTCACCCCCAGACTCCTCCAAAGAAGCTCCTTGAGGAATACTGTCGATGTCGGAGGCAGGTCCATGGCCGCTAGCTGTGAAACCTTTCAGTGAAGAAATTTTTTTCCTACTATCCAATCTAAATCTTCCCTGGCACAACTCCTGGCCATTTCCTCTTGTCATGTAACTCGTTACTTGGGAGAAGACACCAACAGCCACCTCGCCACTTCCAAGCCTGTAGTGCTGCATTGGGTTTTTGTGACCCAAGTGTAGGACCTGGCACTTGGCTTTGTTGAACTTCAGGCCACTGGCCTCTGCCCATCGATCCAGCCTGTCCAGATCCCTCTGCAAAGCCTTTCTACCCTCAAGCAGGTCGACACTGCCAACCAACTTGGTGTCGTCTGCAAACTTATTGAGGGTGCACTCGATCCCCTCATCCAGATCATTGATAAAGACATTAAAAGGAACTGGCCCCCGTTGTAGGCCCTGGGGAAAACCACTTGTGACCAGCTGCCACCTGCATTAAACTTTGGTCACCACCACTTTGGCCACTCTTTGGCTCAGCCATCCAGCCAGGTTTTCACCTGGCATAGAGTACTCCCGTCCAAGCCACGGGCAGCCAGTTTCTCAGGGAGAATGCTTTGGGAAATGCTGTCAAAGGCTTTTCTAAAGTCCAGGTAAAGAACATCCACAGCCTTTCCCTCATCCACTGAGTGGGTCACCTTCTCATAGAAGGAGATCAGGTTTGTCAAGCAGGACCTGACTTTCATGAACCCATGCTGACTGGGCCTGATCACCTGGTTGCCCTCATGTGCCACATGATGGCACTCAGGATGATCTGTTCCATGATCTTCCCCACACCGAGGTCAGACTGACAGGCCTGTACTTCCCAGGATCCTCCTTCTGGCCGTTTATGTTGATGGGCGTCACCTTTACTAACCTCCACTTAACTGGCACCTCCCCGCTTTGCCAGGACTGCTGAAAAATGATGGAAAGCGGCTTGGTGAGCATCTCCGACAGCTCCCTCAGTACCTGTGGGTGGAACCCATCTGGCCCCATAGATTTGTGTATGTCTAAGTGCTGTAGCAGGTCCCTCGCTATTCCCTTTGGATTATGGGGGCTTCATGCTGCTCCCCATCCCTGTCTTCCCGCTCAGGGGCTGAGTACCCAGAGAACTGCTGGTCTTACTAGTAAAGACGGAGGCAAAGAAGGTATTAAGTACCTCAGCCTTTTCCTCATCCTTTGTCACTATGTTTTCCGCCATATCCAATAAAGGATGGGGATTCTCCTTAGCTCTCTTTGTGTTTCTAATGTAATCATAGAAACATGTTTTAGTGTCTGTTATGACATTAGCCAGGTAAAGACCTAGTTGGGCATTGGCCTTTCTAATTTTTTCCCTGCATAACCTCACAACATCCTTGTACTCCTCCTGAGTTGCCTCCCCCTTCTTCAAAATGTCATAATCTCCTTTTTTCCCCTGCGTTTGAGACAAAGCTCTCTGTTCGGCCAGGCCAGTCTTCTTCCCCACCAGCTTGTGTTTTGGCACATGGGGATGGCCTGATCCTGCACCTTTAAAAGTTCCTTCTTGAAAAATGTCCTGCCTTCCTGGACTTCTTTTGCCCTTCAGGACTGCCTCCCAGGGGACTCTGTCAACCAGGCCTCTCAAAAGGGCAAACTAAGATAACCAGGTCCAAAGCCCAGAGAGTTATTGCCATTAGGCACCTCCTGATGGTGGAGGGAGGGGAAGCCCAAAAGAAGGAACTCCGTGACACTGGTATGGTTCAATAGTTTGCATCCAAACTGCAGTGAGTAATGTCAGATGGTCAGTAGAGGAAACAATGCTTCAGGAGCTTAAAAGAAGATGAGAGAGAGTGAAAGAGTGTAGAAGGACGAGAAAAGAGGTTCATGGGGACATTCGGGCACAGGCTGGAAGGAAAACAGAATGGAGAGGAGAATCATCTGAGAGCAAGAAGACATCCTTTGATGTACAAAGAACAAAGTTATTAAGGGAGTTAGAGTAGGACTTCACTAGAAACAGTAGGTAAGTTATTGCACATGCGCTCTTTACCCAAGAGTCTCTTTAGAGTAAATGGAGACCACAATTGGTGTTTCTCAAGCTAGTCTTTTTCCTCTAGTTCTTCCTCTAGTCTTATTTAAATACATCATTTAGGATACGCTAAAAGGAATTCTATTGGAAGAGAAAACACCTCAGAAAGTGGAGAAAGTGGCATGGAGATAGTGACAAATGAGGAAACGTGGGAAGTAAAGGTAAGCAAGACAGGGAGGAGGGAAAGGTCGTCAGTCACTGACCACTTTCTGGCTGAAAACCAGTTTTGGTAAAACATTCTGGCTGTGAGGGGGAAAAACAAAAGAAGATTTAAAAAGCAACACAAAAGAGGGGAAGAACCCAAAGGAAAAAGCTAGGGGCTTGCTTCTTTCAGGAGCCTCACCTTTACCTTCCCGTCCCTGACTGTTACAGCCCCGACCAGCTCTTCCCTGTTTGTCAGGAGGAAGTCCCACAGGGCACTTCACCTCATGGCATCACAGTCACCCTTGTAAGGAAGACATCCCCAATGAGCTCCAAACCCCTCCTGGGTGGTTTGCACCTCACTCTCTTGCCCCTTCAGCAAATGCTGGGATAGTTTAGGTCGGCCATGAGGACCAGGGCCTGCAAACATGAGGTTTCTTCCAGGTGTCTGAAGAAGGCCTCATCTGCTTCCTCTTCCTGGTCAGGGGATCCATAGCAGACATCCACCCACCACAGCGGTGCCCATGTCCTGCCCTCTCGTGCTGGCCCTTCAGCTCTCAGTTGACTCATCACCTCCCCCCAGGCAGAGCCCCATGTGTTCCTGCCGCTCCCTCCCAGAAAGGGCAACTTCCCCTCTGGGTCCAGACCTATGGCTTGACCAGTACCAGACCCATAGTTTCTCTAGGAAGGAGTATTTGTAGTGCCCTGCAACTCCTCATGCTGTTCTCTTGTGAGAGACACCCCAGTCAAGATGAGCCAGCTGCGTGCAAACATTAAAAGCTGAGTAAATGGTGCTTCAGTCCACCGGGACCTTGAGAAACTGGGATTTGGGCAGTGGAAGTCCCTTGAAGTTTTACAAGGAGAAGTGGTCAGTCCTGCCTTGGTGGGTGCCGGGGGGGAAGGGGAAGAATAAGCCCATACATCAGCACAGGCTGGGACCTGACGGGCTGAGCAGAGACTCTGAGGAGAAGGGCCTGGGCACTACGAGGGATGCCCTACGAGCCCGTAGAGTAGGGACACTATGAACAAGGCCAGCTGCATATGGGGCTGCATTAGGAGGAGCGTGGGCCACCCAGAGAACCTGAGTTCTCATCCCCCTCAACTCAGCACCGGTGTGGCCCCACACACGTGGCTGTGTCCCAGTGTGTTGCTCCCCATTTCTGAGAAGTAGTGATGGACTAGAGAGTGCTGAGTGGAGGTCTGCCAAGGTGGGGTTCGGGACCTCGTGCACGTGACCTGCGTGGGGTGGCTGAGGGACCTGCAGTTCCTTGGCCCAGCACTGTGGGGGCTCCAGGCAGTATTGCAGTAACCTGAGAGTGCTTGAAGGCTGCTTTCAGAGATGATGGGCCTTTCCTTTCTCGTAAGGTACAGCATGAGAAAGAAATAGCGATGCAATGTGCAGCTGGGGAGGTCCAGGGAGTTGTTCCATAGTCCTACCGTTGAGCATCCCCACATCTCACTGCCCCAGGAAGAGCCCTGAGTTACTTTTGAGGGACAGGATCTCCCTTTCCAAGGGCTGGGGGTCATGGCTTGGCCCTTTGGCTGAATGGAACCCCTCCAGGTTTACTCCGAATGTGTTCCACCTGGACATTCCCTTTGCCTATCTGTCATCTCTGCCTCCAGTTGACTGCTCTAACCAGCCACTGGGGAGGCTTTGTCAGTAATGGTCCTCAGTGGGATCCATTGACGCTCCAGGGAACTTTGGGTTGTGAATCTGACATTAAAAGGCCTCGGGCTGGTCCTCTGCTGCTGAGCTGGGCTGGGCTCCTGGCATGGAGGGAGCTGATGGCAAGCGGGCAGCGCTGCAGAGAGACAGCTCTGCCCAGGAGCAGCTCCTCTGCCAAGCGCAGCAGGGCTGAGGGCACTGCCTGCAGGCAGCGAGGGCAGAGGAGGGAGGCAGAAAAAGGTTTAAAGGCAGTCAGGAGTGGGAGGATGCTGAGTGCTCAAGAGAGGAGAAATCTTTGCAGTCCTTGACACAGTAAGTCTCTGGGTGCAGGGCAATGCAGCTGCAGTTCGTGAAGGGATCTCCTAAAGCTGGCATAACCCACAGCCTGTGGGCTCTCTCTCTTCTACAGAGGAGGAGGACGTGCTCAGAGCAGGGCTTCCCTGCTGCACCATCAGAGGGACAGGGCATGACAGGGACAGGGGCGGCTGCAGGGGTGTGAAGGTGGGTGTGCAGCCAGGGGTGGCCAGGGCTGTCCCTCAGAGCAGGGTCCCTGTGCTGCAGGGATCTGTTTGCCGGGGCAGGGACTCTGCCGCCTGCCAGGGTCACCTCTCAGCCTGCCCGGAGAGCTCCTCATGGCACTGCGGGGAGAAGCTGTGGGTAAGAGGAGTGACCTCTGCCAGGGCAGGGTCCTTCTTTTGTGAGAAGGTGCTGCATGGGCCAGGGCAGCTCACAGCTCCACATCACACCAGGACATTGGCAGAGGCAGCATTTCAAGAGCAATGGTCAAGGCAGTGCCTATCCTAGAGCTGAAGATCTTTCCAGGATTTGTGATCTCAGCTGGCTTCTAAGGGAAAGGAGAAAGGGGCTCTAAAGGTTAAGACTGAGCCTCCTGACCTGTTGCACTGAGGGATCAGCAGATCTGCCAAAAGCCTCGTAAGTGCCTTCCCCCACTCCTCTACCTACAGACAGCACCGGCATCACCTTTGCTTGCGGCATCAGTGCTTATCTGAACTACTCCTTAGGACCTGCTGACAGGGAGATGCCTCTGAGCAGTGCCCTTCTGCCAGGAGGTGCCTGCAGGGCAGAGCTGAGCACAGAGCGGGTGGGATGGGGTCTGTGAGCACTGGCAGGGAGGAGACTTGGAGACAGAGAAACAGCTCCCAGCAGGGACAACTCCAGGCAGCAGAGAGCCAGGCCACCCCTCTGCATCCCTCTCTGCTCAGCTGCACAGGGAGAGAGGGAAGAGTTTGGAGAAATGGACTTTGAAACTGGACTCTTCTGAGCTCACAAAACTCCCGTTTCTTCTTCAAGAAGGTTTCTAGTGAGAACATCCTCTAACAGAGAGACGTGTAAGCAGAGGGCACCTGTGTGGTGACCAGCAGGTCACTCATGGGCAGACCGGCTCTCCTGACTCTGCATTAGGGCACAGGGAGCCCATTTGTCGCTCAGGGCTCACCAGTGGTCAGGCTGAGAGCAATGGGAAAGATGAGGATTTCTGCCCCTTCAGAGCAAGTGCCCTCACTCAGCAGCAAAAACCTGAGCTCACAAAAAAGATGAGTGGAGCTCCCTCAGAGAAAGAGAAGTAATTCTGAGGGGATGTTGGGGGAAATAGCTTAGGCTTGACTCAAGAAGTCAGCTGTAACTTGTCAATGTCTTCTCCTCTTTCAATGGTCAGCCATGCCCGTAGGCACCAAATGTCCAACAGCAGCTCCATCACCCAGTTCCTCCTCCTGGCGTTCGCAGACACACGGGACCTGCAGCTCTTGCACTTCGGGCTCTTCCTGGGCATCTACCTGGCTGCCCTCCTGGCCAACGGCCTCATCATCACCGCCATCGCCTGTGACCACCGCCTCCACACCCCCATGTACTTCTTCCTCCTCAACCTCTCCCTCCTCGACCTGGGCTCCATCTCCACCACTGTCCCAAAACCTATGGCCAATTCCCTCTGTGACACCAGGGCCATCTCCTACACAGGATGTGTTGCCCAGGTCTTTCTGTTTGTCTTTTTCATTTCAGCAGAGTTTTATCTTCTCACTGTCATGTCCTATGACCGCTACGTTGCCATCTGCAAACCCCTGCACTACGGGACCCTCCTGGGCAGCAGAGCTTGTGTCCACATGGCAGCAGCTGCTTGGGGCAGTGGGTTTCTCCATGCTCTCCTGCACACGGCCAATACATTTTCCCTGCCCCTCTGCCAGGGCAATGCCCTGGACCAGTTCTTCTGTGAAATCCCCCAGATCCTCAAGCTCTCCTGCTCACACTCCTACCTCAGGGAAGTTGGGCTTCTTGTGGTTAGTGCCTGTTTAGGCTTTGGTTGTTTTGTGTTCATCGTGCTGTCCTATGTGCAGATCTTCAGGGCCGTGCTGAGGATCCCCTCTGAGCAGGGACGGCACAAAGCCTTTTCCACGTGCCTCCCTCACCTGGCCGTGGTCTCCCTGTTTGTCAGCACTGCCGTGTTTGCCTACCTCAAGCCCCCCTCCATCTCCTCACCATCTCTGGATCTGGTGATGGCAGTTCTGTACTCGGTGGTGCCTCCAGTAACGAACCCCCTCATCTACAGCATGAGGAATAAGGACCTCAAGGATGCGGTGTGGAAACTGATATCTGGATAGTTTCAGAAGCATTGAGCTGCTTGTTTTCTTCTGCAAATCACTCCTAATGGAACTCATTGCAGGTTGGTTTTGGTTGTGAGTTTCTGTGAGTTTCTGGGGGGTTTTTTGTTTTGTTTTTTTTTTTTTTTTAATTATAATATTGTCCAAAAAAATGTCATTATGTTATGCCATTTCTAATTATGTATCTATTCACCTTCTGTGCGGTGTGACCCACAGGCTGTGTGAAGGAGGAGACATGCTCTCTCTGTGTCTTAAGAAAATAAAGGACCTTCAATGAATTGTTTGATCCTTCCTTTGAGACCTTCTCTTGAGCTGCAGGGGCAGATCCTGTGTGCAGAGGTGGAGGGGAAAAGAGTCCCGGCACCGGAGCACTGACAAGGAGCACCAGCGCTTGGTCTTCCCAGAGCTGCTCACTTTCCACTTCAGCGCTCCCCTTCTTAGCTCGTCTCTTGGTATAAGGCCTGAGTGCTCTTGAAGCTTGGCAGCAGTTTTGCGGTGTGGTGGTCCTGTAGCTGCAGGCAGGGACAGGGAATGAGCACTTCTGTGACAGAGCTGGCCTCCAAAAGAGCATTTCCATCATACCAGGGGATCTCCTCAGGGCAGTGCCTGAAGGCTCAGGTCTCTTGCCAAAATGGCTCTCAAGCGCACAGCCAGTAATTTGCATAGGAGAAAAAACATCAGTGAAGAGTGAAAGCGAGCGAGTGTGCAGGGTGGGAGCACACAGCAGTGTCCTTGCACAGCCAGGCTCCTGGGAGGGACAGGAAGGTCCAGCAGAGCAGGGTCTGGTCTGTGCCTTTCTTCACTGGACACCCTGGGGATGCTTCCCCAGGGCAATCGTCACAGACCAGCCAAGAACCACCACCATTTCCAGCACTGGCCGCTCAACCTTGCTCAGAGACGTTGCTTCTCCTTCCACGTAGGGACGCGGAGTGACTGGCTCACAACTCCGTGTTTGCATCGTACAGATGAGGCGTAAGCATGCCCATCGTGCGGGGGTGGTGGGATGAACCTGAGTGAGCACAAATGCCATCAGCTGTTCCTAGAGGTGCCTTGAAGGCCTGTGAGACAGTGTCTGGAGGTCAGTTCACGTAGACAGTGTCCTGGTTTGAGGTAAAACAGAACGGACCTTCTTTTTAGGAACTTTACTTTTCAGTTAAGCCTCTTCTGACTCTCTGAAGTTCATGGCATAATGTTATGACCATAGCCCGCTTCCAGAGTGGTAAGGGCTTGTTTATAATTAATACCGAGGAATGGTGTGCAGAGGGGCTCCTGCTTGTGGCCATTAGGCACGGACTGCGTTTCGGTGTACAAACGAAATCGCTTTATTTTAGGCAACAGCCTCCTTAAATACCTTCTGCTTCAGAGCTAGCAATTTCCCACTGCTACATCCTTATGGTGTGATTACCCAGCACATACCACACATACCACACATGGTGTAAACAAAGACAAACTATTCATCTTCAGCAACGCGGCCGGCCGTCAGCACTCTCTCCTTTTCTTCCTCTTACCATGGCCCAGGTGCCGTGCAGCTAGGGCTTGTTTACTTATCCCGCGGTTCGCTGCCAGTGAGAGCCATGAGAACTCCAGGGCTCGTTCCGGGTGCTGTGTCCGCAGGTTCTTCGTCATCCACACCTGCTCATCCTTATTGCTGTCACAGCCAAGCTCAGCTCACTGTGTTATTGCCCCGTTGGAGGGGGGGAAGCGGAGAAGCGTAGAGGGGCGGCACCTGCGGGGAGGAGGGGACAGGATCCCAAACTGACCAACGGGGTATTCCATCCCACCTGCCCCACGCTCAGTGTAAAAGCTGAGGGATCAAAGGGTCAGGCTCTTTCTTCAATGTCCAGTGTCCCAGGAGGACTCCTCTGGCTGTTGGTCTGCCTTTGTTCCCGACCTGTGCATTCCTGAATCCAGCCCCTGAGTTCAGTCCCCTTCCGTCACTGACTCCAGTCTGGGGCTTTCCCAGTGCCTGCCGGTGACATGATCGTCATCCTGGGAGCTTGACATGGTTTTGTATATATTGTATATATTCCATTATTTTCTTATTAATATTTGTCACGGATGGAGCAATGCACTTCACTCAGAGAGAGAAGCAGCAATGCATTTATTGACATAAACCAGGGATTTAACAGTTTGATGGTAAATGTGACAGCGTTTTAAGATAACACTTGGTTATTTACTGCACAGAGGACAGAGCTGTCAGGAAGACCCTCCCGTTGAGTCACGAGGTTCAGAGAGGACCCCCTTGCTTTCTAAACTCCTTCTCAGAGAGGAGTCCAGGGGCGGCTGGATCCAGTCTTAGTCCCAGACTCCTCAATGGTTTATGCCTAAAGGATTATGAATGCGCAATCAGTCCTTTATATCACTTAGCTAAGATTTCAAAGGTTACATGCTGTCAGTCACTTACCGAGGATCTGTTGTGGCACGGAATCTCTCAATCTCGAGAAGTAAACATAGCCTTGAGCGGGCGTCCCTGCTCAAGGGGAGATCCTGGCGTGCAGCCCACTCAAAGGGGGCTGTTCCCTACTTATGGGGCCAAGATGAATGACCCATACTCATATTTGCATATTGACCACCGTGCCAGTATTGCTCAAGTTAGCCCTTGGCTATGGTGTTGTTGTCTGTCTCACCAAAACCACGTCCAACCCGGTGCAGCCATCATGACTACATGCACCCATTGTGACCACCACTTGGGCAGGGTTACAGGAGATAAAGGTCAGGTTTGTGCCTGGGGAGGGGAGCTCACCGTCACAATATTATTATTAGCTTTTCTTATTATTAGAGTATTATGTTGGTTTGGTTTCTCTTCAACTCATAAGTCTCTCTCTCTCATTTTCTCTCCTCTCCTCTGAAGGGAGATGGTCTCCCTCCTCTGAAAGGGAGAGAGGTAAAAGGGAACATCTGTCATTTGGTTTAGTGGCCAGTCCAGCCCAAACCATGACACTGGGGAAGACGGCAGAGTTACTAAAGGCTGCCTTTGTTTCAGTCTTTACTGCTAAGGCTGGCCCTAAGGAATCGCAGACCCTGGAGGTAAGAGAGAGAGCCTGGACAAAGGAAGACTTTCCCTTGGTAGAGGAGGATCGCGTTAGAGATCATTTTGGCAAACTCAATATGCACAAATCCATGGACCCTAATGGGATGCACCCAAGAGTGCTGAAGGGAACTGGCAGATGTTATTGCGAAGCCGCTCTCCATCACCTTTGAAAGGTCCTGGAGAGCAGGAGAGGCGCCTGAGGACTGGAGGAAAGCCAATGTCATGCCAGTCTTCAAAAAGGGCAAGAAACAAGGCCCGGGAAAGTACAGGCCAGTCAGTCCCTGCTCCATGCCTAGGGATGTGAGGGAACAGCTCATTCTGGATGTCATCTCTAAGCACGTAGAGGAACGGAAGGTTATGGGGAGTGGTGAACATGGATTCATATGAGGGACGACTAGTCATTTCTCCTAAACAAAGCAGCCTGAAGAGACTTTTCATGTCTCAAACACTCGCAGTACCAGGCCTTCTGTCATGGAACCGATAAGGCCAACACCTGCTTATCTCTTGTGCGACTCATGAGAAAGAAAACTGGCGCCTGGACGACCAGTTTTAAAGAAACACAACAGCCCTGTTTTCTCTCCCGTGAAGGATGAGCTGTTTCTCCACAAAAGACACTATGCCTGGTGTTGACCTTTGCCTCATTATGCGTGAAATGATTATTAAAGTTCACACCACTGCATATGCTAATGAAGATTATCGAGATCATGCTAAACGTATATGACTGTAGCTCTCATCTCCCACCCAAATCATGCTGCGCGTCACCTGGCGGGCGGGGGCAGGGAACCTGAGACAAAACGGCCCCTAGGAGTGGGCGAACATAAAAGGGGGAAGAATTTCCCTGGAGAAAAGAAGAGTTTTGGCTGGTCAGACTTTTCCCTGAAGAGACCCTCAAGACACTTCTGCGACCCGCGCTGACTGGAGTAACGCTGGAGCCAGGACCGGTGATCTCTTTATCTCTCTCTCTCGATCTCTCCTTCTCTACTCCGTTGCTTCTTTCTTTATCTTTCTTTTTAGTTTCTTATTCCTTTCAGAGAAGTAACACAAGGCATACCGTACTGCTTGCCATAAGTTGTTACATACCTAAGCAACTGTTGTGGACCTAGTTAAGACCTGGTTACTGACCTAATAAATGTTTGTATAGGGACCTTGAGATTTGTCTCACCTCAGTCCGCGCTGCTGAGGATTTGTGAATCTGAGTCCCTCACACACCCCTCTCTCTTCTGAGTGGGAAGTGACAACCAAACAACCGCTGTCAGCATCAAGGTACTGGAGCAGCTCTTTAGTGTCATGAAATGCCTGTGGGCAGGGGGAAGGAAGCATTCCCAGGGACACTGCAGAGGGCAGAGAAGGGCTCTAGGCTATAGGTCAAGTGTCCTAAATCACCACCAATTTCACTGGTGCCACGTGCTCTGCATCCCCTGCTGCCCTCCTTGGAAGGACGCCTGGCAGAAGGTGTCCCTCAGCAGGTGTCAGACCACCAGGTCTCACTGTGAAGAACATGCACGTTCTCTCTCTACCCCTGCCAGGAGAGCCCTGGAGGTAAGAGCCCATCTGAAATGCGGGCACTCGGTCTGAATTGTACCTGTCTCCCACGGGAGAGCTGAGGGGCCTTCCTCAGAAAAGGGCTAGAGAGAGCACAAGACCAGCTGCGTTAGTCAGGCACTAAGAGACAAAAACTTGCCCAGCAGACCCCCTCGTTCTGGGTCAAATGCTGCGTCAATGGAGAAAAGCCTCTGTGCAGCCGGGCAGCAGTGCGGCAGGCTCGGCAGGGCCCCGGCAGTGGCACGGTTCCCAAACCTCAGGCCATGTCTGATGAGCATCTGGAGATACCAAAGAAAGAGGCGCTGGCTTGTGTGCCAAGACGTGCACTGAAACCCAAATAAAGATCAGTTAACCGCTGGAAAAGCTCACCCTAATTCGCCCTGCTTATTAATGATCAAAGCCACGAGTTGCAGGGTGTTCTAAGGGCAACGGTTAGAGAACTGCAACCCGAGGTGGTGCTCCCAACTGCACCATGAATTGTCTGCTCAAGGTGCATCTGGATCTACGGGCTTGGAGTTGGACAAGAAATTAAAACCTTTTCCGCATTCTACCTGCCCGCACGTCAGCGCGCTCTCTGCCCTCCTCAGGCTCTGGTGCTCGTGGCTCCAGCTGCTTCTGCGCTTGCTGCAGAAGCACGTGCTCTTCTGTGGACTTCTCTGTGCCTTGGAGTCTGAGGACACTGATGTGGTATCCTCTGGGCAGGCGGGAGGAAAACAAATCCCTCCCAGATGACTTTCCATAGGTCAGTGGTACTCTTTCTCCCCAAAGGTACATGAAGACGCCTGCCTTTAGTCCCCCCGCCCAGTACTCCAGCAGCAGCTCAGCTGGCCCATCGTGCCACGGCCAAGGAGATGGCTGTGCCATGGAAGTGCTCAGCAAGGGGAAGAGCAAGGCCTTCCGAGGGTGGGGAGCGATGTCCCTGAGCAGGGCAGTGCTGCTCCGCTCAGAGCCCATCTCTCCCCGGCGCTGCCCGGGCCAGCACAGCCAGACACTGGTGGCCGTGGCCGGGGTGGCTGTGGGAGCCACAATGGCCTCTTGTGAGGCGCAGGGGGCACGCCCAGGGCGGGGGCCACAGCGGGCTCCGGGGCACAAGGAGTCGCTCCCACTCTAAGGGCTTTCCCACACTGCTGGCAAACAAAGGGAACTCCATCCCAGCTAAGGCTCCTGGACAAGGCAGAGAGCTGCTGGCGGGAGCCACCTCGGAGCCAAGAGAGACACTCGGTGCCCGACCCTGCCAGCTGAGCAAAGGCCTTCCGAAAGGCAGCCCTTCGGCACCTCGGCTCTACTGCCACCACCCCTCGGCACGGGATGATGTTCAGTCCTTCCGTCTGGTCCTGCGTACTGGGTCCGGGGCTCAGGCCAGACTTGGCGAGACTCTCCGGGATGAGGACAAGTGGGTAACAGCCTGGATTTCCTGCTCCCAACAGGCTGTGGGCAGGCAACCCTCAGCAGCACGGTGCTGACAGCCGTGCTGAAGGAAGACACAACGTCGGTGAGCCGAGGCCGCAGGTGAGCCCACCAGTGTCACCCAGACGGTCCCACCAAACCTGTTGGACTCCCCCAGGCCCCAGCGCCTCCGGTGCCACCATCCATTTCTCTGCTTGGCCTGGGTCCCCAACCTCCTGTCCCAGGGCACAATGTCACACCCCAGGCCCAGCCTCCTCTAAGGCACCTACCCAGAATGGTCTGTTGCTCTAGGAGGCATGTCCGTGCCCAGCAGCTGCCAGGACTCCTGCCAGGCAGCTACCACACTCTGTTGGCCTCCTCTGCAGCAACCTGAAGGCCCAGGAGCAGCCCCAGGCTCTTCCAAGGCAGCTATCCGAGGAATCGTGGCCATGGTCAAGGCAGGTCCACGTATTCTAGCACCCCATGACTACTCCCAGGCAGCTCCCAAAGACTTTTGGCCTCCTCTGGAGACAACTGAAGTCCCGGGTGTCACCCCCAGACTCCTCCAAAGAAGCTCCTTGAGGAATGCTGTCGATGTCGGAGGCAGGTCCATGGCCGCTAGCTCCGCGGGACTCCTCCCCTGCATCGCTTCGTTCATCTTCCTCCCCTGCCCAGCGGCTGCTGGAAGCAGGGCTGTGACGCACGGCTGCGGGCTCTGCCCGCCGTTCCTGTCATAGCTGCAGCAAGGGCAGGTGGGGGATCCCGCGATCCAGGTATCCACGGAGGTGCAGCCACCAGCCGGAATGACCCAAACCCCCCAGCGACCTGCAGCTGGGTCACCCTGGAGAAACACTCGTGACAGCTCCCCGTGACACAAAGTGCCAGGGACCCTTTCCACCTCCCCTGCGGGAGAGCGGCCTCTTGGCTGCGCTGGGGTGCTCGTGCCCTGGGGGAGGAGGTTTGTGACCCAGCCCAGGCAGAGGAATCCCTCTGTCTTCGGGACACAAGGAGCTCAGGAAAGAGACGAAGAAAAACAGAAGAGAGATGCTGCTAAAGGGTGTTGACTTTAGAAGTTGTTCACAGCGGTCCTTCCCCCGAACAGGGGAGAAGGGTTTTACAGTTTGCCATGGCTCTGAGATCAGCCCAACGTGGTGCTGGAAGCAGGGCCATCTGTGGGACCTTCCTTCAGGACCTTGACCCTCCCAGGGACCTTTTGCATGGTGCTATGGAAAGGAACCTGATTTCTTGGGCAAGAGAGGGCAGGCAAGGGTCCTGCAGCCCCGTGGCCCCAAAGGGCAGCCCCTGGCAGAGAAGCAGCGCCGTGGCCGAGCGTGGCGGTGACTGGTGGAGGCGGGTTGGTGCACGTCCACTAGATGCGGGAGACCCAGGGTTCTGCTCGGGGATGGATCACCGGCCATCACCTTCACTCCTTTCCCCAAAAGTGTTCCCGAGCTGCAGGGGTCGGGGCCAGTCTCTACCGTGGGGGTAGAAGCTTTCCGGATGGACAAAGGGCTGAAGCAGCTGGGGCACTGCGGGGGGCGAGGGGTTTTTCACTGCCAAGCTGAAAAACCCTTCCAACCTGCACCCTGAGACCCTGCAACTTGCAGGTTTCAAAGCCAGGTGGTTGCAGGGTTGGGAGGGAACCTGCCCTGGGAGTCTTTTCCCATTCAAACTGAAACGTTTTGAATGCCGCCTCTGGATTTTTCTTCCTCCTTGTCAGGAATTGGATGCAGCTCCCCCAAAAGACAGCACTGGGATGGACAGTCTTGCTCAGAAGTGATACGGGAGCAGAGCAGATCCAGTCCTTGCAGGCAAGGACAGGGCAACGGCAGCACATGGGACATAGAGGGTGGCATGTGTCACTGGAGATGATGGGTCCTGGCAGGGCAGCGGCACCTGGAGGAAGAGCACAGCCCCCCCTGCCAGCACCGAGCGAGGGGGCACAGCCTCACGTTCCCACTCCCAGGCAGACAGAGCTAAGAAACAGCTCCAGCTGGAGCTGGCAGGACAAAAAGCCAAATGAAAATCTATCCGTGGGCTCGGAACCACAAAAGCCAGGAGAAATGGGTGCTCCCAGAGCAGCACTGGAAGGAGAGGGGGCTGTACGCCTGCAGGGCCCATGGTACCTGTGGCCTCTGCAGGGCCCCTGCGCTGCTGTTGGAGTTACAGGTTATAAATCCTCGAGTACGGGGGGTGATGGGGAAGAGAGGTGGGAAACAGCCTCCTGTCCTCCCTCCCATCCTGATGCACCTTTACGGGGACCAGGAACTGAGCCAGGCATGGTGTCACCTTTCCTTGTGCAGCAAACCAGCATGAGGAGGTGCCTCCTCCTGCTCCCCAGGACAGCACAACATTCCTTGGCCCTGAGGGTCCTCCGGCAGCTCCCACACCTCTCCAGCCTCCCTTTCCCACG
Organism: Larus michahellis; assembly: GCF_964199755.1. Classification (NCBI taxonomy): domain Eukaryota; kingdom Metazoa; phylum Chordata; class Aves; order Charadriiformes; family Laridae; genus Larus; species Larus michahellis. The sequence continues at coordinate 1,296,187 of NW_027436399.1, read as the reverse complement.
CCTACGGGATCCACACTGACTTTCTGGGCATTGCAGAGTCCTTGTTTGTGCATACCTCAGTTTAATGTTTTGCTTGTGGGGGACTTCACCTCTGTGGATGTTTCATCTCCTGTGTCTTCATTCACTCCCAGCTCAGGGCACGTGGTGAGTCCCCATCCTCTCCTCACACGTCCCAATTCATTTCCATAGAGTCTGCTGTATGCCATAAGTCCTGACACATGTGAAGCAGCCTGAGGAGGTAATCGGGAGCTCATGCACCATCTCCACTACCACTGGAGACAAGAAGAGAGCCTTTCAAACCAGAACATTTGGTCCACGGAACCCAATAGTACAGTGAGCTTAACCCCAAACACAGGGAGAACACAGGGAGAAGAGACTCTTTGAAAGACCAGTTTGTTGGACATTTTATTGGCAGCACCTTTGGAGGAAGCACCTAGCATCCAGGCACTGCACCTGGGAGATGCCTTTTTCTTGAAGAGCTGCTATTAGACAGGTCACCTTTGACACAGTGTTGTGCAAGGCTCAGACACAACTGGAACAAACCTCAAGACAAGTGGTACAAGCCCAGAAAATTATACAGAAGCAGGATGACTGCAAGAGAAAAAAGCAGGCTTATTGCCTAAGAGAAAGTCTAGAAAACATGCGGAGAAGGGGAGACAATTTATTAATGGTGAAACAACGTCCATTGAGCCAGTTTCCATAGGGCATCCTTGAGCTCCTGGTTCCTCATGCTGTAGATGAGGGGGTTCACTACTGGAGGCACCAATGAGTACAGGACTGCCACCACCAGGTCTAGAGCTGGGGAGGAGATGGAGGGGGGCTTCAGGTAGGCAAACACGGCAGTGCTGAGAAACAGGGAGATGACAGACAGATGAGGAAGGCACGTGGAAAAGGCTTTGCGTCGTCCCTGCTCAGAGGGGATCCTCAGCACGGCCCTGAAGATCTGCACATAGGACAGCACGATGAAAATAAAACATCCAAAGCCTAAACAGACACTAACCACAAGAAGCCCAGCTTTCCTGAAGTAGTAGTTTGAACAGGAGAGCTTGAGGATCTGGGGGATTTCACAGAAGAACTGGTCCAGGGCATTGCCCTGGCAGAGGGGCAGGGAAAATGTATTGGCCGTGTGCAGGAGAGCATAGAGAAACCCACTGCCCCAGGCAGCTGCTGCCATGGGGACACAAGCTCTGCTGCCCAGGAGGGTCCCGTAGTGCAGGGGTTTGCAGATGGCAACATAGCGGTCATAGGCCATGACAGTGAGAAGAAAATACTCAGCTGACATGAAAAAGAAAAAGAATAAGAGCTGGGCCAAACATCCTGCATAGGAGATGTCCCTGGTGCCCCACAGGGAATTGGCCATGGATTTGGGGACAGTGGTGGAGATGGAGCCCAGGTCAAGGAGGGAGAGGCTGAGGAGGAAGAAGTACATGGGGGTGTGGAGGTGGTGGTCACAGGCGATGGTGGTGATGATGAGGCCATTGCTGAGGAGGGCAGCCAGGTAGATGCCCAGGAAGAGCCCGAAGTGCAAGAGCTGCAGCTCCCGTGTGTCTGCGAATGCCAGGAGGAGGAACTGGGTGATGGAGCTGTTGTTGGACATTTTTGTCCTCTGGACATGGGGACCTGTTCAAGAAGGAGACCAAAGTCTATTCAGTTTCTCAGAAAAACTTCTGAAAGTTCCTCTCCCCTTTCAAGTAGACCTTTGGCAGGTCCCTTTCATGAGCTGTGGTTGGTGCTGGCTGAGGGTGCCGCTGGGAGCAGGGGGCTCTGCAGGATTCAGTCCTGCCTACAGCAATTGGTCGATAGGAAGACGGGGTGATCTTAGCCTACATCCACTTTTGATATCAAAGAGCTTTCCAGCATTGGCACTCCTAATTCACCCGACGGCAGAGCAAAGTTGAGGGGAATTTGCTTTGTGGACTTTGTTCCAGTTGTCACACAAGAGCTGAGGAGTTTTGGAGCATTCCTGCTGCACTCCAAGTGAAATCCTGTGGGTGCTGGCAGGCAAAGGGACTGTCCCTCAGTGAAGAGTGTGGAGAGCTGACCTGTCCCTCAGCCCTGCTCCCAGCTGCCCTGGGCAGGCACCTTTTTGAGCTGGAGGACAGTAACACCCAGGTGTTCCCCCCAGAAGACCAGGACACTGCTGAGAGCAGAGGAATCTCATCTCTCCCCTCCCAGCCAGGGACACAGAGGCCTCATTGCAGCTGCCGACCTACAGCCGTCCCGTGGCATCTCCTTGGCCTTAGCGCTGTGGTGTCTTCTCTGTCGGGTACTTAGAAAACACAGAGATGCCATGGGAGAGTTGTGACCTTCTGGAGGGCAGCCTGCAGCTCAGCAGGGCCCCCTCAGGGAAAGAGCCCAATGTCTTTAAGATGGGGTGTCCTAAAAGGTCTTTTCCAGTCAGGCACACTCTGGTGCCTGGCTCCAAAGTCCGCGAGGGGATTTGGCTGCTTTTCCTCCATGGAAACATCTGCATGGCAGGACCCAAGTGCTTGTGTCTCAGCTGAAGCTGAATCCCCATCTCCCTCTGTGTTGGTTGAGCTGTTGGGAAGGAAAGTGATGGCCGAGTGTTTGTGACGCTGAGAGTGGGGGGCTGCACTGTGTGGGAGAGGAGACCTGGGAGCTGCTGCAGGAAAGGTGCTTGCACTGCAGCGGATGGCAGGGGGGTGCCCGAATCCCCCCTCCCCTCCCCCCTCCCCTCACGTTTCTGGGATCTCCTCCCTCTCCCTCTCTGACAAGGTTTCTGCTGCCTGGAGCTGTCTCTGCTGGGAACCACTTCTCTGTGCCCAGGTCTCCTCCTTTGCAGTGCTCACAGAAAGAGAACTCCATCCCACCTGCGATGTGCTCAGCTCTGCCCTGCAAACACCTCCTGGCAGCAGGGAACTGCTCCAGGGCATCTCTGCCTGCACAGGGGCAAAGGGGCGGCTCAGAGAACTCAAAGGGAGTGGGCGACCCCGTGCCTTCGCAAGAGTGGGAAAATAAAGTCCCATCTCCCACTGTCCACCCAGCCAAACAAGGTGACTCGTCTCAAAGCACAGACTCCTTCCCTTTCAGGTAATCCCCACTTTGACCAGCCTCTTGAAAAGTTTCCTTGGAAATGCCCTGGCAGTGATCCCCCGGGGTGCAGGGACCGTCTGCGGAAGGACAGCCCTGGGCTCCTCTGGCTGCACACCCAGGTTGGTACCCCTGCAGTCATCCCAAAGACAAGGAAACCACCGTGCCCCGACCTGCTGAAGTGCAGCAGGGAAGCCCTGCTCCAGAGCACGTCCTCCTCCTCTTCTTGGGAATCTGTGAGAATCCTCCTGCCAGGTCCTGCAGGCTGCGGGATGAACCAGGTCTAGGATGTCCTCCAAAGAACACCAAACTCAGTACCCTGCAGCCAGAGACTTACCATATAGAGGGCTGTGAAGATTCCTCCCGCAGTGAGAGCTCAGCTATCCCCCCGCTCCTAGAGTGCCTTTAACACCTCTGCCTTGCTCCTCTCCCCTTGGCACCTGCAGGCAGTGCCCTCAGCCCTGCTGCGCTTTGGGCAGAGCTGTCTCTCTGCAGTGCTGTGGAAGGAGTGCTGCCCCCTTGCCATGAGCTCCCTCTGTCCCAGGAGCCCAGCCCAGCTCAGCAGCAGAGGACCAGCCCAAGGCAGCCCTTTCTCTGCCCACTTTGCCCTCCCTTCAGGTGTCCCTGGGGCTTCGGGAGAACCTGCTGGGAAACAGGCTGAAGTCAGCACTGAGGTTCCCTTCCTCAGCTGGGCAGAGACGCTTCTTTCCAGCTGTGTCATTTCTATTACCAGAGACAGAGTTAGGCATGAGAATAGCCTTTCCTTGTCTCACCATTAGACAGGACACCCAGACAGCTCTTTACCCCTGGTGGGTGCAGTGATGCAGCTGAATCATTTGAGGCATCTCATCCTGGGTTTGAAGTCCTGGGCTAGAGGAGGACTCCCTCTTGTTCCTTCCACAAACCCACAGGAGGTGGGATTCTTCTTGCCTCAGTTCAGGTGTGCACAAATACAGGCAGCTGTATGGGAGCTCCTTGTCTCAGCTCTCAGGCTACTTCATGGAGATTGAGGGTGTTGTTCAGGTGGAAACACCTGGTGACATTGGAGGTGACACCAGAGCTTGTCCAAGACATTTGCAGGTGACTGCAAGCTCTAATGCAGCAATGCTGAGAGACAAGGCAGCATCAGGGGGCACCATCCTGGAGCCTTGTGAGGAATTCCTTTGGCAGATGGAAATGACAGCAGGTGTTTACGTTTAAGACAACTAAAACCTTTCCTTTTCCTTATAGCTACAGCAGCCTACAGAGGTCATCAGCTGAGCAAATGGACCTAAGTCCCTCTCTTTCTCTTCTCCATCAGCTGTAGTTCCTAGCTCTCCACTGACTGTAATGGCAGCTGTTTCAGGGACATCCCTACATGGCTTAACCCAATTCAGGAAGCTTCTCAATGGCCAAACACAGGCCTGTGGTGCTAAGTGAGATGCCAGCGCTCTCCAGCACAGGCTGGCAGGGACCGCACAGGACCTATGGGAAAGCCATTGGTGTTCAGAGCAGATGCGTGAGGGACACCTCAGAGGGCACTGCAGGCCGATTTGGTTCCTTTGTGCAAGCCTATGTGGCATCTCAGGCACGTTCAGTTTCCGTGGATCAGCGACTGAAACCCACCACTGCAGTGAGGCACGGTCTCACCCATCTCCATTCCGCTGATGCAGAGAAGGTCATGAACAGGAAGCCTATCACACTGGGGTCTCAAATGATTTGGCTGCTCCCAGACTCTCCCAGTTCTTCTTTCAACAATCCTTTCCTGAGGCCCTTGATGAGGGACATTTTGAGCAGCACCTTGTCATCCTGGAGATCAGCTTCACCTCCAGCACAGGTCTTCAGCAACACTACAGACAACAAAGCCTGCTTCTTCCAGGGCTACAGAGCCCAGCCTGGCTTTTCTGGTGTTGTAGGGAGCAGCGTTTTCTCGTTTAGTGCCTTCACATTGCCGCCTGCCGTCGCATCCAGTATGTCTCTGGTCTCGAGCACAGCATTAGCAGGTGTGGGGTCTTGGGCACTTGGTACTGGGTTTGCCTGGGACAAGTCCAAGCTTGGCCCCAGTGCTCCAGCTCAGGTGCTGCAGACCAAATGTGCACCAGTGCCCTCAGCCTGGGGCACAGACCGGAGGAGCTGGAGTCCCGTGTGCCATCCTAGAGTTTGTACGTTGGTGGAATAAGTGGCAAGGGGTGGTGGGACAGCTCACAGTGGTGCTGCCATGGTGCATAGGGGCTTTTCAGGAGAGACGGGCCAGGAAGATGAGGAGGGAGATGCCCTCCATGTGCAGGAGCTTGTTGCCTGTATGGAGCTCCTCTACGGGATGCGCAGCAGGTTGCGTGAGCCCTTGTGAGTGAGGGTCAGAGGAGAGGCCTGTTAGTGTGACACCCTCGTGGGAGACAAAGCACCTGCAATCAGGGTAAGGAAGTGGAGAAAGGTTTGCTTAAGCGAGCCATGGAAGTCCTCAGATCCATGACCCCAAGTGCTATTGGAGACTTTAATGACACTCACTGGCAGGTGAGCATGGCAGGATGCATACTGTCCAGCTGGTGTTGGGGTCTCTTTGGACAACTTCTTTGCACAGGCACAGACCAACAAAGGTGATGCTCACTCCAATCCAGTCCTTGCAAAAGAGGAAGTGCTGATCAGGGATGCAAAAACCAGTATCAGCTTTGGCTGTAGGGACCATGAAATACCGGGAGAAGATTTTAGCCTCTTCAGGGGACTTTCAGTGGTAGGCCCATGGGCAGCAGTATTCAAAGGCAGCAGAGCTCGGTACAGTTGGTCTTTCAGAGAAGCATCTTCCAAGCATAAGAACTGTCGACATCCATAAGCTGGAAAACAACCAGACATTTCAGGAGAGCAGCTTGGCTAAGGAAGGAATGTGGATACAAGGACTGATGCAGGAATTTAGAAATAGGGATGGCTTTAGAGGAGCCAAAGCTTCCCTAGTGTTGGCCCGTGCAAGAGCTTCGAGGACATCAAGAGGATCTCTTAGTACTTCCAGACCAATGCAAGAAAAAAACCAAAGATTATGTGTGACCACTGGAGAATTTAGTAAGAACAGGTGTAGAGAAATATGAGATACTGTATCCCCCTTGCCTTAGTCTTCCCCAGCAAGGTCTCTCAGCCCTTTGCTCCTCAAGGCAGGAGTCTGGAAGAAAATAACCAGCAGTGAGTGTGGATCAATTCAGGTGTCACTTGAGCAAACATAGTCCTTACCAGCCTATGGGGCTGGAGGGGCAGGCTCCCAAGGACCTGAGCGAGCAGGACGGTGTCACTGTGAGTGCCTTCTCCATCATCTTTGAAAGGTCACGGAGTCTGAGGGAACTCCCTGATTACTGTAAGAACCCAAACATTGCATGCACCTTGCAAAAAGGCCCAAAGGATGAGCAGGGTAACAGAAGGCTGTGCCCCCCTGTGACACCCCTTTCTGGGTGTCTGAAAGAGAAGGTGATTTACCCTGGATTTACGCAAGGTAGCTTCTTCCTGGCCATCCTTTTTACGTTTTCTGAAGAAAGGAGAGGATTTCTGGGCAAGGAAGAGCAATGATTGTCTTCTACCTGGAAGTCAGCAAGGCTTTCAGCATCATCCCCCACAATGTTCAATGTCAGCACACTATGGTCTGCATGGATGGATAAATAGATGGGTAAAAACCAGCTGGACAGGAGGGCTGTCGTGGTTTGGGGCAGATTGGCCAATGGTGAGATGACAGATGCTCTCCCCCACCTCTCACTCCAAGGAGACACAGAAAAGAGATAAAAGATTTATGTGTTTAGAAAAAAATGGTTACTGTAATAAAAATAATAGTTCATTAAAGTAGTTATATTAATGAAATATTAATAATTAAATATAAAGGAAATAATGAAATAGATACAATGCACACAAAACCGTTTCAAGCTCCCAGCGAGATGTCGATGGCAGGCACTGGGGAAGTCAAGGACTGGACTCAGCACCAGATAAGAACTGGATATCGGATATAGATTCAGGAACGCACAGATCAGGATCAAAGGCAGACAAACAGGGTCCTCCTCAGGGATCAGTCACTGAACAAAGAGAGCCATTGAAGAAAAGAGCCGACCTTTTGATCCCTCAGCTTTTACACTGAGCATGGGAGATGGGATGGAATACTCAGGAGATGGGATGGAACCATGGTAATGCTGGCCTCCTTTGTGGTATCTCTGCAATAAAAGGGAGTTTCCTCAGTGCCATGGGTGAAAATAGGCCTTTTCTTCCCAAACTGGAGTGCAGAACACACTCAGGGAACTGAAGGCTGAAAGGCCTTGATGATGTGCTTGGGTGCCGAATGGACTTGGGGGATGGATGGGGGCATCCCTCATGTCTCATCATGATGAGAAGTCATGACATGAGATGTCAAAACTGGCTCATAAGTCATGACTGACTCACCCCAGAATTCCCTCTCGATTGCCGGTACATCAACATTCAGGGACGGAGCACCAGCCACGTCCCTTGCCTTTGGGGATTCACAAAGTCCAAGCCTGATGGTGAAGTCGTCACTCACAGGAGCGATGGGTGGCCCCATTGAGGCCATCGCTGCCATTCAGGAACAGCAGGGAAAGCTCTGGATGACGAAGGATGCCAGGACATGCTCCAGAAAGAGAAGATCAGTGCTAATCCTGACACCTGAGTGCAAAGAAATAGCTGCACCTCAACAAAATAAATTACAAAAAATCCCAAACTAAACCCAGAGAACAGCATCCGCCACCAGCACCGTTTCAGTGGTAGTTCCAAGCGCTGCAGAGCTGCAGCTGACGGCCCTGCTGTCCCTGTCGCAGGAATCCAACTGACAGCAGTTACCAAGGCCCTTTGGGAAGACTGCACTGGGTGTCACCTTCTCTGAAGAGGACCTGCTGCTTCCCTCTGGCTGCCATTAGCAGCAGAGCCCTCTGGTTCTCCAGCCCACACTTTGCCCCCTTGGACACAGGAGGGACCGGCTTTCAGCCGCTGCCTTAACAGCTGCCTTCGCTGTGCTCCTTTTCTGTCTCTCTTCCTACCGCATCCATCAGGATGGGCTTCTTCTCATTCCAGACGGAGCCCAAAGCCTCAGAGTACACTGCCACCCCCTACTTACCCACCCTAGGATATGGTAAAGAAATAACAATTAGCAAATAGGAACTCTACCCATAGTGCGTATCTGGCCAGCCTATAAAGCTGTAACAGCTCATCCTAAAGCTCCGAAGGTATAGACCAGCCATCACTTTGATCCCACATCTACCTCCTGTATGATCTGTCCTGAAGGTCAAATCATCGTTACCTTTGGAAGAGGATGGAAGGTGAGGAGAAGTGGGCAGTAAACGATGAATGGTTGGGAAAAAGCAGCCAAGGAAGTGGCAAAGGAAGCAGCCAAGTTGTCCCAAGGCCAGCTCAGCCCAAGGAGCTTTGGCTGGTGTGCTCTTGAGGATGACAAGCCCTGGCCAGGTGAGCTCACAAGCAGTGGGTGGGTGCCACATCACTGCCCCTTTGTGACAGGGGCCACCCCCAGACGCACGGGGACACACTGTGGCCCCTCAGCAACCACAGCCGGGGCACCTCCTGCAGCCACCAGCCGGCAGCTGTTGGGCTGCCCCAGGCACTGCTGGCCAAGGGCTGCTCGTCTGCCCACAGAGCTCCCACCTCTGCCTGGAGCCGCACCAGCCCCAGGAATAAAAACCTGCCCAGGGCTGTCAGCGAGCCCCTTCACAGCTTTGGCTGGCACAGTCGGGGGGCTGAGGGCTTTATTTTCCACTCTTCCCAGATACAGGACTGCGTCTGTGAGACTCCTGCAGCAAAGCACCTGGTGCCTGACAGGTTCAGAACTTCTTGACTTCAAGGGTGGCAGAGCACGGCGACAGGCTGCCCAGAGAGGTGCTGTAGCCTCTGTATCTGGAGATATTCAAACCCCACCTGGACGCATTCCTGTGCAACCTGCTCTAGCTCAACATGCTCTGGCAGGGGAGGTGGACTAGATGATTTCCAGAGGTCCCTTACAACCCCTATCATTCCCCGATTCTGTGATTTTATCTACCCCACAGGATCCAGCCACAGGCTGACTGAAGGAGTGCTACAAAAGCACCACCTTGAGCAACTGCACTGGGTGCACCTTGGGTGGCTGCCAGGCCCCCACCCAGCTGCTCTCCCACCCTCCAGATCCAATAGCCATTTGTGGGTGGCTTTTTATCATCTGGTTTAACCCCACGACCTGCCTGGAGGGCAATGAGTGTTGCCTCTGCCCCAAGAAGGCAGCTGGTTGCTATCCCTGCCCTCCTTGAGCTCGCCAGTTGGGCCCCTGCACCGCCTGCGTCCTCCAGTTTTCCCCACTCTTGCTCGGGGCAGTGAGTTCCTCCTGCTCAGCTCAGGACAGGGAGTTTTCCTCCTGCTCCACTTGGGGAGGCTTTCTTCTTTATATCCTTCCCTTGGGGCATCCAGTGTGGCCTCAGCCTTGCTTGGGTGGCTTCTTTTCATCGTGTCCCCCTCAGGACAGCTGGTTTTTCCCCGCTCTTGCCTGGGGAGGCTCCATTTGCCCCTGCCCTACACCAGGTGCTGGATTTACTCCTGCCCCGCTCAAGGTGGCTCTTTGTGCCTCTGCTGAAATCGGGGTGACTTGCATTCCTCCTGCCCCATTTGGAGCATTTAGTTTTTTCCCTCTCCAGCTCAGGGCATCTCCTTCTGCCCCTGCCCCCGCCCCACTCGCAGGGGCCATTAATGTCCCAGCCACAGCAGGACCACTGGGGCTCCAGCGCCATTTGCCTGGGACCAGCCCCTGGTCAAGTGCTGCCCTGAACTGTCACATCACAACCACGCTTTTGCTTCCCAGCCTCCTCTAGCACCGCTCCTCCAGCTGGCATCTGACATTGAAAAAAGAGCCTGAGCCCTGTGATCCCTCAGCTTTTATACTGAGCAAGATGCCGGTGGGATGGAGTACTCTGTTAGTCAGCTTTGGGTCACCTCTCCTGTCCACTCCTCCCCAAAGGTGCCATCCCTCTGCGCTTCTCCCTTCCGACCCTCCGTGCCCTGCCATGTTTAACCCACCACAGTCATCCTTCCCAACTCTCCTGCTACCAACAGTGCTAACAGGGTGGGATTCCTCAAGGGCTCCCCCAGCTTGGCATCATCTACAAAGGAGGTGAAAGTGCATTGTCTGCCATCATACGGAGAGATAATAATGTTCCATAGTAGTTGTCAAGGGCTGGTCTTTGATGGATGCCACTAGTAAGTGGGTTCCAGAAGGACTTTGTACCACAGATGATGTCCCTCTGTCATTACTCAGACAGCTTTCCACCAACCACATCGTCCACTTCTTCAGCCCGGCTGTCAACAACCTGGCTATAAGGAGACTACAGAAGACCATGTCAAAGGCCTTGCTAAAGTCCGGGTACACAACATCCCCTTCTTTTCCCTCCCACATGTCTTCTGCCATCCTTTTCTTGTCCTTCAAACGCCTGCAGATGGCTGCAGGAGGACTTGTCATATCCCCTGCCCTGGTGAGGCTGGCCAGTCTGTCATTGTCCCAATCCTCCTTCCTGCTTTTTTGAAAACTGGTTTCATTTCTGCTTTTTCCAAGGCTCTCAGATGGCTCTGGCCTTTCCAAGGTGTTGGAGAGAGGTCTCACAATGGCATTGACCAGCCTTCTCCATCTCCATGACACCAAAAGCCTTCTCACTATGACACGCTGCCAGAGGAGTGCCCAGGACACAATACTCGCTGTCCAGATCCTTGGGGGCCACTTCAGAAGAAAACCAGAAGTGATTTCTTCCTACAAGCCCACGACTGCAACGGGATCTCTCTGCAGCCGACAGCTTTCCTAAGCTGTTTCTGTCAGTTCCTCCCAACCCCCATCCTTCCTTCTCCTCAGGCTGTAGATGAGAGGATCGAGCAGGGGTGAGGTGCGTGTTGAAACAGGGCTTTGTTAAACTCTCTCAGGAGGGCTGTTCTGGGCATCCCACTGACAGTGGTGGGGGTGCCGCAGAAAGGAGTGGCTCCAGGGAGGGCAGAGGAGCCGGTGGAGAAGGCCTTCTGCCTGCCCATGCTGGGCAGGAGAGCTGCCCCCAAGTGCAGGCAGGGGAAGAATGGGTCTAAAAAGCAGGTTATGAAAACAAAGTCCATGATGAATGTAATGGTTTCACGTCAGGAAGGTTTCAGCATTGGTGTAAACCCACAGAATCACAGAATCATAAACAGGGTTGGGTTTTAAGGGACCTTTAAAGGTCATCTAGTCCAACCCCCTGCAGGGAGCAGGGACATCTCCAATGAGACAGGTTGCTCAGGGCCCTGTCCAACCTAACTTTGAATGTCTCCAGAGACTGGGTACATGCAACCTCTCTGGGTGACCTGTTCCAGTATTTCACCCCCACAAAGAAGTGTTCCAGGACATCTGGACCAGATCTGGTCCAGACGTCTGTCCAGGACAACTGGGACAAGAAGGAAATGATTGCTGTAGATGACAGAAATCCCCCCAGCCAAGGTGCAGCCTTCTTCTGGAGACAACCCTTCCAGTTCCCAAGCCTTGCAGAGAGCAGGGGGTGGCATACAGCCCAGTCGTCATCGTAGGATGGGGCCACCAGCAGGAAACACTCCGTACATGCCAAAGGTGCAGGAAAGAGCAGTAACCATTGCTGTGAGCAGAGATTGTGCTGTCCACATTCAGGGGACAGTCAGAGTGGTGGAGCTGGAGCAGGTTTCACCGTTTTCCAGAGGCAGCCCCATGATGAGGAGGGTGTTCCCAACCACAGTCATGGGGCAGGTCAAGAGGAAGAGAGGAGGAAAAGATATTTTCTGAAGGTTGAGGAAATCTCGTACTGAGGGCATTTCCTTCTCTGTCAGGTGCTTAAAAAAATTGTGAAGGACGTTCAGAGAGGTGAAACATGGAGAGTGTGTGCCTCTCACTGCATTCCTACTCCCTAGACGTGCTCTGTGCTCTGTGAGAGGTGAGAAATGCCATCTTCTAGAGGGCAATACCGCTCACGCCTGCAGAACCCTTTCGGACTGCACAGGGGAGATGCTCCACAGAGGTGCTTCTGTCACACTGTGTAATCAAAGGGACAGGCCATGAAGAGAGGGGAGGGTGAGGTAGCACACAGGCTGTTCCTGGAGACACACCCAGCACTGTCAGGGCGCTGGCAGGGCTGCTCAGAGACACGAGTCCTTCCCTGGCACGGGCAGAGGCCCTGCAGCAGACTCCATGGCCTCCTGTTGCCACTCCCAGAGGCCGGCAGCACCTCAGCCCCGCGCTGTGTCTCCCTGCTCGGCACCTCTCTGAGATGCCCCACGGCGTGAGGAATGGACACAGGGACCTGGGGTCAAGGAAGCCCATCCCAGTGCTGCATTCAGGGGGTTTCCCAGGGGACGTTACTCTCCGATGAAGGGACACTGCCTGTCCCACAGCACTTTCGGGCATTTCTAAGAACAGCTGCTGGTGTTTGTGCTCTCTCGGGTTCATGTCCCCACATGCACACGGTGTGCATGCCGAAATCTCCTCTGAACCATGCAAACAGGGACTTCTGACCTCGTTATTCGGTGTCTCTCCACAGGCAGACAAACATCCTCTCTGGGTTTGCGTAGGCGTCCAGTTCTGCAAATGGTGGTTTCAGGTGTCTGTTCTGTGACGATTGCCCTGGGACAGCTTCCCCGGGGTGTCCAGCAAACAAAGGCACAGACCAGACCCCGCTCTGCTGGTCCTTCAGTTCTGTCCCTGGAGGTGTGGCTGTGCAAGGACACTGTTGTGTGTGCCCTCACCCTGCACACGCACACTCTTTACCTCTTTACTGGGCATCCCTCACCAGGGCACGTTTGAAGGAACGCTCTTGACAGCAACTGTGGAAGAAGACCTGATCCTTCCTGCGCTGCCCTGAGCAGATCCCCTTTCATGGCGGAAACTCTGTTATGCAGACGAGCTTTTTCTCAGAGGTGCCCATTGCTTCTCCTTGCCTGTGATCACAGAGCTGCTACACAGCAGCACCATGACCAAGCTGCCAGAGCACTCAGGCCTTAGATCAACACAGGGGCTCAGAAGGCGAGTGTGGAAGTGAAAATAGAGCAGCCCCGCAAAGAACAAGTGCTGGTGCTCTGCAAGTACTGGGATTCTTTCCCCTCCTCCTCGGCGCTCAGGCTCTACCCCTGCAGCTCCAGAAAAGGCCTGAGAAGAAGGATTTTGGGCATGACTCTGTGAGTCTCAGAAATTTGGATAGATAGGTAGTAAAAAAAAAATCTCAAATAATGACATTTATTTGAGGACAAAAGTATATAATTTAAAAAAAAAAAAAGTAAGAAAAAGCCAAAAACCCTCAACCAAACCTAACACACAGTTACCTAACCCCTAACCAAAGCTACAGAAGACGGGCTTGGCGTATAATGAGTTACATTATGAGTGATTTGCAGGAGACAGTTTATTGCTGCAGAAAATAACCTGGTCATTAATTTCCAGAGGGCATCCTTGAGCTCCTGGTTCCTCATGCTGTAGATGAGGGGGTTCACGGCTGGAGGCACCACGGAGTACAGCACAGCCACCACCACATCCAGGGATGGGGAGGAGATGGAGGGGGGCTTCAGGTAGGCAAACACGGCAGTGCTGACAAACAGGGAGGCCACGGCCAGGTGAGGGAGGCACGTGGAAAAGGCTTTGTGCCGTCCCTGCTCAGAGGGGATCCTCAGCACGGCCCTGAAGATCTGCACATAGGACAGCACGATGAAAACAAAGCACCCGAAGATTAAACAGGCACTGACCACAAGAAGCCCAACTTCCCTGAGGTAGGAGTGTGAGCAGGAGAGCTTGAGGATCTGGGGGATTTCACAGAAGAACTGGTCCAGGGCATTGCCTTGGCAGAGGGGCAGGGAAAATGTATTGGCCGTTTGCAGGAGAGCATGGAGAAACCCACTGCCCCAGGCAGCTGCTGCCATGTGGACACAAGCTCTGCTGCCCAGGAGGGTCCCGTAGTGCAGGGGTTTGCAGATGGCAACGTAGCGGTCATAGGACATGACAGTGAGAAGATAAAACTCTGCTGCAGCACAGAAAAACAAAAAAAATACCTGTGTAACACATCCTTTGTAGGAAATGGCCCTGGTGTCCCACAGGGAATTGTCCATGGATTTGGGGACAGTGGTGGAGATGGAGCCCAGGTCAAGGAGGGCGAGGTTGAGGAGGAAGAAGTACATGGGGGTGTGGAGGCGGTGGTCACAGGCGATGGTGGTGATGATGAGGCCGTTGCCCAGGAGGGCAGCCAGGTAGATGCCCAGGAAGAGCCCGAAGTGCAAGAGCTGCAGCTCCCGTGTGTCTGCGAACGCCAGGAGGAGGAACTGGGTGATGGAGCTGCTGTTGGACATTTGGTGCCTTTTGGTGTGGAGCACTGAACAAGGAGGAAAGGCCAGTGAGAAGTTAGGGGAGACTTTTCTGAGAAAAATCAACACCAGTTCTCATACCTCACACTCTGCACTGCTTTTCCATTTCTATCAGATCTTCATTCAGCTCTGTGGCTGGAGCTCTGGTTGGTTCTGTCCAGGTGTGCCAGGAGGAGCGGGACCTCTGCCCGCCGGATGCCCAGGAGTCAGCCCTGCTCTGCAGCAGCAGATGCGTGGGAATGGGGTGGGCAGTCCTGGTGTCCCAATTTCTCAGATAAACCTCTCCTCATGAAAAAAGGGCTTGTCAGTCTCTGCACTCCCATTGCCATGAAACCACAGTTGCAAGAGTGTTGGAGAGAGGTTCTCATACAGCTCTCTCCCATCTCAGCAGGAGATTCTCTTGGATTTCAGAAACCCTCACCATTTCTGCTGCGTTCAGGGACAGCAAAGGGAGTCCTGCCAGGCGAGGGGATTGTCTGAGGGTTAGTGCAGAGCGAGGGGAGCTGGTCTGTCCCTCTGTCTTGTTCCCAGCTGCCCTCTGCTTGTGCCTTTCTGAGACAGAGGGGAATCACACTCACATGTAGACCTGAAAAGACACCAGGCGCTGCTGAGAGCAGAGAAACCCACTGCCGAGAGCTCAGCGTCTCACCTTTTCTCAAGGTCTCAGCACCCCACTTCTCGCCAAGGACACACATGGCTCGTTTCACAAACCCAGCAGCCTTTCCTTGGTCGTAGCGTCTCTGCACTTCTCCACTGGGCATTCAGGTAACACCAGGACGCTCCAGGACAGACTGGCATCCTGGAGGGCAGCGCAGTGCTTGGAAGGACACCCCAAGGAGACACCCAAGTGTCCTAGTGATGGTATCTCAGAAGGGGAGAGTCAGCTCATTCCCCAGCCACATAGACTACTTTGCCCACAGCCCCACGGGTTAGAGGAGAGCTTGGACACTTCATTCCCATGGAGACACTTGCTCAGGGGAAGGGGTCTGCATTGGAGGGGATCCTACAGAGTTTTCTGAATCCTTCCTCCCACAGCATTTCTGGTTTCTCTTTCCTCTCATTCCCTGATCATAGCTCTGCTGCCGGGAGATTTTCCTCCTGGGAGGTGTTTCCCTGTCCCATGTCTTTTCCCCGTCAGCTCTCACAGACCCCATCCCAACCCCTGTGCGCTCCCCTTGGCCCCACAGAAACCTGCCTGTTTGCCGGGCACTGGCCGGGTTCATGTTCCTGTTTGCAGGTGGAAAAGGGCAGGTCAGAACAACCCCGATGGGTCCAGCAGAGCTGATGCTGGTGCTGCCCATGGGCAGAGGAGTGGCTGAAGGCACTCCAGGAGGTTCCTGGCAGACCTGCTGATCACTCAAAGCTACAGCTCAGGAGTCTCACTGACTTCTTCCAACTTGAGAGCTCCCTATACATGTATCCCTTGTTCTACCTCCCCACCCTCTCACTAGGAAAATAAAAACACAAACGCAGGAAAGCTCCTTATCTGTAACGTAATTCCTGCCTTGAGCTTTCCCTCAAACAATCCCTTGGGAAATGTCCTGGGGGTGAACTGCAGCTGAGAGCAGCCCTGCCCCACGCAGCAGCCCCTTGACAGCAGGACACTCTCCTGCCAGGAGTTGCCTCTTCCCCCCACAGCTTCTCCCCACACTGCTGGTGGGAGCTCCTCAGGTAAACGGAGAGCTGATCCTGACAGGAGATAAGTCCCTGCCACGGCACAAAGCACCCTTGGGTGAAGGGACCCTGCTCTGAAGGACAGCCCTGGGCACCCCTGGCTGCACACCCACCTTCACACTGCAGCCATCCCCGGGTGAAGGCAGCTGATGTGCCCTGTCCCTTTGACAGAGCCACAGGGAAGCCCTGCTCCAAAGCAAGTCCTTTTCCTCTACGCTGGAGAAACTGTGAGAGACCTCCTGATAGATCCCAGAGGCTGTGGGATGTGCCAGCTTTGGGAGATCATTCCAGGAACCGCAGCTGCATTGCCCTGCAGCCAGAGACTTACCCTGTTCAGGGCTGTGAAGATCTTTCTCCAAGTGAGCTCTCCTCTCTCCTCCCACCCCAGACTGCCTTTACACTCTCTGCCTCCCTCCTCTGCCCTCGCTGCCCGCAGGCAGTGCCCTCAGCCCTGCTGCGCTTGGCAGAGGAGCTGCTCCTGGGCAGAGCTGTCTCTCTGCAGCGCTGCCCGCTTGCCATCAGCTCCCTCCATGCCAGGAGCCCAGCCCAGCTCAGCAGCAGAGGACCAGCCCAAGGCAGCCCTTTCTCTGCCCCCTCGGGGCTCCCTCCAGCTGTCCCTGGGGCTCCAGGGGAACCTGCTGGGAAACAGGATGAAGTCACCACTGATGTTCCCTCCCTCAGCTGGGCAGAGACACTTCTTTCCAGAACTTTTACTTCTCCTCTCAAAGTTACATCAAAATATCACCTTTTTTGGTCTTATTATTAGATAACCGCAAGCTCTGCTGGAGCCGTTCATAGAGACAGGGCATCGTCTCAGGGATCCTGAATGAGCCTGGTGGGAAAGCCCTTTGGCCAAGTGAAATGACAGCTGATGCCTAAACAAGGGCCATAAGAATCTTCTCCTCTTTGTGTTCATGGCAGTTTTTAGACGAATTCCTATGTACAACTGCCGTCCTGGGCCATAGGGAGAGCTTGGTCTCTCTCTTTTCCATCAGCTCAATTTACCAGATCTCCAGTGCCTCTAATGGCATCGCAGAGAGTGCAGCTGGGTGTCTGTTCCCTTCACTGGTGCCTTCAGTCAGAGGCATCAGTCATCGGGTGTCATCAGAGAGGCGAGGGCTGTCCCTTCTCCACACAACAGCTGCAGGCATTGCATGGACATGGAGCACGTCACACGGGGATCTTTACTCACTGCCCTGATGATACAATCAACGCAAACACCAATAATTTTCACAGTGTCCCTGGATACATCTTGTCCTCAAGGGCAGCATCCTCCAGATGCAGCAGTGGTCCATATCAAAACTCAACTGAATCTCAAATAGGAATTCCAGGGCACCGAGATGAGCTTTAGGTAATTCAGGAACAGTTAAACAAAGAAAAGGGAATAATGTAGGACCACTGTCAAATTTAGTAGGAGTAGGACTAGATCTGAGATATTCAATGTCCTCTTTGCCTCCGTTACCAGCAGCGAGGTCTCCCAGGCCTTGGTGCTTTGAGGCAGGACTCTGGAGGAGAACAACCAGCAGTGGGTGGGGATCAAGCCAAGGGTTACTGGAGCAAACTACACCCTTACCAGTCCACGGGTCCAGAGGTTTGCATCCAGGGGTGCTGAGAGAGTGATTTTTCACTAGGAAGTGTTGGTCTGTTATGATCCCAGTAAGAAAGGCACTCCCACTTCATAATGTATGTTTTGAAACGCTGTTCATGTGGTCTAGCACTGTACGGAGAGTATCCCAGGGGCAATCCTATGACATTTTAGATGGTGGGAACTCCAGGATGTGTGCATTAAATGGGCCTTTGAACTGAACACAGCACACCATGCAGACCCCATCCACAGAAGACAGTCTCCTGTTTTTCTCTTTCAAGCTACTGTAGGATTTTCTTACAGGGAACAACACTATTCACCATCTCTACACTCAAACAGAAAGGAAGTTTCCATGAGAACCTCCTGCTGCAGGGTTGGATACAGGCAAGGCCTCGCAGGAGGCGTAATGTCCGGCAGAGAGTGGGACCTGTCTGCAGGCTCCTGTGTGACAACATGCTGCTGAGGTTGTCCTGCAGCCAAGGGACCTGTGCAGCACAGCCGGGGTGTGAAGGCCACGCTGTACGTGCAGCACAGCCCAGCCCAGCACAAACTGCTCGATGGACAATGGTTGTTCTGGTCAGGATCGGTGCTCAGGTTTCCCTGTGAGGAGTCTGCGCTCCACCCTGGTGCCACAGCTGAGCTGCTGCCGCCCAATTGTGCCCTTCCAGGAGGATCCCCGTGTCTTGTCCCAGCCCTGTGATGATTTTGGATTCAGTGAGATGTGGTGGCACAGCTTGCTGAGCTGTGGTGCTGCAATGGAAGGACACGGGCTCTGCTGGAAGGAGAGGCAGGGAGGATGAGGATGGGGGGATGCCGCCTGTGTGAAGGAGCAGCTCAGATCTATGGAGCTCCTCTATGAGATGGGCAATAGGGTGAGTAGCTTGTGTGAGTGAGGATGGGAGGAGAAGCCAGTAAGGGTGACACTGTCTTGGCAGTTATAAACTACGTGATCAGGCACAGTAGGCAGAACAAGTCTTAAATAGGAACGCAAAGAAGTCTCCAGGTAAATGAGGAGATTCCTGTGGGGAACAGTAATTGCCCAGGCATTCACTGGCCAGGCAGAGAAACAAGGTGCCAGCAGCCTGGAGCATCATGAGACGACTTCTTAGCAGAGCTGCCTGCTGGGCCAGGAAGGGCGATGCTCACCTAGACCTGGTCCTGGCCAACAAGGAAGCGCTGGTCAGGGATGTGATAATTAGTGTCAGCCTTGCTGGAGTGACCAGGAAATAGCGGGGTCCCAGAGGCCAAAGAGGAGTGAGGAAGGCCAGCAGAGGAACACACGTGGGTGGCTCCAGAGGAGAAGACTTTGATGTACTCGGGGGACTGATACAAGCGCTGCCATGGCAAGCAGCTTTGAAGGGTGAAGGAGCTCGGGAAATCGTATAGGCATTACAGCACAGCCTCCTCCAAGCACAGGAATGATGTCTTGGAATACCATGAAGAGAAACACTCATCTCAGGAGGCTGCTGGTATAAACGGACTGGGCTGCAGGGCACAAAGGCAGCACACAGGAGGTGGAAGGCGGGGAAGCTGCAGAGGAGGCATTTAGAAACCTGGCCCCAGGATGTCGGGAGGATGCCAAAGCCAAAGCTCCCAGAGGCTTGAGAGTTGCAGGGATGCGGAGAGGAAGCACAATGAGCTGACAGAGGCTCAGAGGGTCATGTGGAATGAGTCACACTCTGCCTGGAGGCCTGTAACAAGTGGGCACTGCAGAGGTTTGCATGTTGACTGCGTGCCTCAGCCTAGGAGATGGGGATTCCCCCTGCTGGGGGTGGCTGTGCCAGTCCATCCACATGGGTCTAGATGGGGCAGACTCTTCCCGAAGACATTTCTGTAAGCCAAATGTGTTGGGATTAATGCAGAAACGACTCTTCAAAACCAAGCATTTAAATAACTTGTTCTCTTTGCTTGGACATCCTTTCACTTTGACTGCACTCCTGAAATGTCTCTAATGAGCCAAAGAATTGAAGACTAAACAAAATTTGTGCCCAGACGTGGCTCCTTCTTGTATTTTGTGTGATAATGAGCCCTCTGGTGCCGAGTTCCTGAAGTGCAGATCCTGAAAGACTCAGCAAGCCTCTCGAGAAGTAAAAGCAGATAACCTCCAGGTTTCTGAGGGTGTTATCAGACCCTGCGGAAGTCCCTCACTGCAGAGACCATGGAGGGAAGGAGCCGACAAAGTTCCTGTCCCTGTGGTGTGGTGAAGCAGGAAGTCGGAGACACATGGGCCGGGAAGAAATTTAAATGTGGAAATCACTGTGAAAGGCCTTGATGTGCTTCACCAAACAGGATGGCCAAGCCTGGACTCCCATCCCCTGGGGAGGGATGTCCATTGCCTCTTGAGATGCTCTGGGCTCTGTTTGGGTGATGTGGCAGTGATGAGGTGCCAGGTGCAGGTCAGCAGTAGGAACCTCCCAGGCTCTGGGGAGGGTGGGTGAGGAGGCAACAAGGCGCTGGAGCTGTAAGGACTTGGTGTCCTCTTCTGGGCCTCAGTGGAAGAGACAGAAGCCACAGCTGAGCAGACAAGGATCTCCGTTCTCTTGGGGTGTCAAAGCCCCACCAAGGCCCTTGGCCATCCCCAAAACACAGCTACACTCTCCTGTGCCTGGGTCTGCTCCCTTGCTTCCAACACCAAGCTGTGGGTTTCTGAGGATTCGCCAGTGCCTGTGAGCTCCCCACAACCCATCCCGTTTCTTCCAAAGCCTTGCTAATGCTCACTTATTATGCAAGATTTCCAAGCCCCAGAGTTCCTGGAATCCCGTATGTAGCTCCACATCCCAGCACCAAACAGCACATCCCCCTTCTTCTTCTGCCTCAGGATCAAAACTCAACTTAGCTCACTGTTGCATGACACCCCCTGATATTTCCTTTCTTCTTTCTGCCTTTAAGTCCCTCACTGCTGCCCCTACACTGCTCTCTCCCTGGGCAAGCAAGGTCAGCTCCTTGGGCACGGCTACCCCAAGCCGTGGGCATTCCCCATTTGCCAGGCTGAGGCATGCACACAAGCTGGAAACAGCTGTTCTCATCCCTGGTTTGCACAGGAGGGGCCTTCCTCCCTGCCATCACTTTTGGTTCTTCCCCTCTTTTGTGTTGCTTTTGAAATCGTCTTTTGTTTTCCCCCTCACAGCCAGAATGATTTACCAAAACTGGTTTTCAGCCAGAAAGTGGTCAGTGACTGAGGAGGAGTCTGTTTACAAAGCTTTCTGTTCTACCTGGCAAAGTTCAAGCATGGATGGAAAGACAGTCCTGAAAAGAGAATAGTTTTAACACAGGCTTTTCCTCTTTGCCCTCTTTGGCTCTGGTTTTCCCTGAAAACCAAACCTTCCCCTTTTCTCTGGCTGTCCTGCTTACCTTTACTTCCCACATCTCTCCTCATTTGTCACCATCTCCACGCTGCTTTCTCTGTTTCTCTCCTAAGGTTAGGAGACAAAGGTTAAAGCTACTTTGCTGAGGTGTTTTATCTTTCAGTAGAATTCCTTTTAGCACATCCTAAAAGATATATTTAAATAGACTAGAGTAAGAACGACTGAGAAACACCAATTTTTTTCTCCATCGACTGTAAAGAGGCTCTTGGGTAAAGAGCTCGAATGCAATAACTGGCATACATTTTATAGAGCAGTCCTACTCTGACTCACTTAGCAAGTTTGTTCTCTGTACATCAAAGGATGTCTTCTTGCTCTCAGATGATTCTCCTCTCCTATCTTCTGTTTTCCTTCCAGCCTGTGCCCGAATGTCCCCATGAACCTCTTTTCTCGTCCTTCTACGTTCTTTCGCTCTGTCTCATCTTCTTTTAACCTCCTGAAGCATTGTTTCCTCCACTGACCATCTGCCCTTGAACACTGCAGCTTGGATGCAAACTATTGAACCATACCAGTGTCACGGAGTTCCTTCTTTTGGGCTTCCCCTCCCTCCACCATCAGGAGGTGCCTAATGGCAATAACTCTCTGGGCTTTGGACCTGGTTATCTTAGTTTGCCCTTTTGAGAGGCCTGGATGACAGAGTCCCCTGGGAGGCAGTCCTGAAGGGCAAAAGAAGTCCAGGAAGGCAGGACATTTTTCAAGAAGGAACTTTTAAAGGCGCAGGATCAGGCCATCCCCATGTGCCTAAACACAAGCTGGTGGGGAAGAAGACTGGCCTGGACGAACAGAGAGCTTTGTCTCAAACTCAGGGGAAAAAAGGAGATTATGACATTTTGAAGAAGGGGGAGGCAACTCAGGAGGAGTACAAGGATGTTGTGAGGTTATGCAGGGAAAAAATTAGAAAGGCCAATGCCCAACTAGGTCTTTACCTGGCTAATGTCATAACAGACACTAAAACATGTTTCTGTGATTACATTAGAAACACAAAGAGAGCTAAGGAGAATCCCCATCCTTTATTGGATATGGCGGAAAACATAGTGACAAAGGATGAGGAAAAGGCTGAGGTACTTAATACCTTCTTTGCCTCCGTCTTTACTAGTAAGACCAGCAGTTCTCTGGGTACTCAGCCCCTGAGCGGGAAGACAGGGATGGGGAGCAGCATGAAGCCCCCATAATCCAAAGGGAATAGCGAGGGACCTGCTACAGCACTTAGACATACACAAATCTATGGGGCCAGATGGGTTCCACCCACAGGTACTGAGGGAGCTGTCGGAGATGCTCACCAAGCCGCTTTCCATCATTTATCAGCAGTCCTGGCAAAGCGGGGAGGTGCCAGTTAAGTGGAGGTTAGTAAAGGTGACGCCCATCAACATAAACGGCCAGAAGGAGGATCCTGGGAAGTACAGGCCTGTCAGTCTGACCTCGGTGTGGGGAAGATCATGGAACAGATCATCCTGAGTGCCATCATGTGGCACAAGAGGACAACCAGGTGATCAGGCCCCGTCAGCATGGGTTCATGAAAGTCAGGTCCTGCTTGACAAACCCGATCTCCTTCTATGAGAAGGTGACCCACTCAGTGGATGAGGGAAAGGCTGTGGATGTTCTTTACCTGGACTTTAGAAACGCCTTTGACAGCATTTCCCAAAGCATTCTCCCTGAGAAACTGGCTGCCCGTGGCTTGGACGGGAGTACTCTATGCCAGGTGAAAACCTGGCTGGATGGCTGAGCCAAAGAGTGGCCAAAGTGGTGGTGAACAAAGTTTAATGCAGGTGGCAGCTGGTCACAAGTGGTTTTCCCCAGGGCCTACAACTGGGGCCAGTTCCTTTTAAGGTCTTTATCAATGATCTGGATGAGGGGATCGAGTGCACCCTCAATAAGTTTGCAGACGACACCAAGTTGGTTGGCAGTGTCGACCTGCTTGAGGGTAGAAAGGCTTTGCAGAGGGATCTGGACAGGCTGGATTGATGGGCAGAGGCCAGTGGTCTGAGGTTCAACACAGCCAAGTGCCGGGTCCTACACTTGGGTCACAAAAACCCAATGCAGCACTACAGGCTTGGAAGTGGCGAGGTGGCTGCTGGTGTCTTCTCCCAGGTAACGAGTTACGTGACAAGAGGAAATGGCCAGGAGTTGTGCCAGGGAAGGTTTAGATTGGATAGTAGGAAAAACATTTCTTCACTGAAAGGTTTGTCAAGCACTGGAATACTTTTATTTTCAGCCAATCAAAGGGATTTGGTTGGTATCAGACAGACAAGTTTAAACGCATGGGGGATGGAGGGCCCTGGGGACAGCCCAGTCCAAAAATCCAACCCCAACAAATCTGGCCCAAAAAGAAAAACCCAACCCAAACACCCCCAACCCAAAAAAACCCAACCAAAACCACCCCAAAATCCACTCCAAACAACTAAAAATCCCAGGGTTCAAAAAGCCCAACCCCAAAAATTGAGTCCTCAAAACCCAAAATCTAATCAAAAAGCCATAAACCGAACCCCCAAAAACCCAATCCCAAAAAACCCAAACAAAAAAACCCAACCCAAAATTCAACCCAAACACCCCGAAAAATCCAACCCGAAAATTCCAATGCGAAAAATCCAACCCGAAAAATCAAACCACAAAAATCCAACCTGAAAAACCCAAAATCCAACCCAAAATATCACTCAAAAAACATAAAATCCACCCCAAAAAATCCAAGCCCAGAAAATCCAAACCAAAAAAAGTAAAGCCCAAAAATTCCAAAATCCAAACCAAAAAAAGTAAAGCCCAAAAATTCCAAAATCCAAGCCAAAATCCAACCATTAAAAAAAAACCCACTCCAACTTCAAACCCAACCCACTCAAAATCCCAGGGCTCAAGGCCAGCTTGGACGGCGTTGGAGGAACCTGACCTGCTTGAACATGTCCCTGCCAATGGCAGCCCCACCACTGCGGGCAGCACATCAGCGGTTGCCATGCCACCACCGCCAGACACTCAGCGCTGGCCCTGTCACTGTCATGTCACAATGCCTGCCTGACACGCCCATGCAGGGGTAAAAATCAAACCCAAAAAACCCAACCCCAAAATCCAACCCAAAAAATCAAACCCAAAAAAGTCCAAAACCCAACTCCAAACAACCAAATCCCCAAAACACCCAACCCAAAATTCAACCCAAACAACTGCAAAAATCTAACCCCAAAAATCCAACCTAAAATCTAACTGAAAAAAACCCCAAATCCACCCCAAAAAATCCAAGCCCAAAAAACCCAAGCCCAAACATCCAACCCAAAAAAATCCAAAATCCAATCCAAAATCCAACCCGACAAAACAAAATCCACCCCAACATCCACCCCAACCGACCCAAAATCCCAGGGCTCAAGGCCAGCTTGGACGGCGTTGGAGGAACCTGACCTGCTTGAACATGTCCCTGCCGATGGCAGCCCCACCACTGCGGGCAGCACATCAGCGGTTGCCATGCCACCACCGCCAGACACTCAGCGCTGGCCCTGCCGCCCTCATGTCACAATGGCTGCCTGACACGCCCACGCAAAGGCAAAAATCAAGGCCAAAAACTAACTAAAAAAAAAAAACCCTAAAATGCAACCCAAAAAAATAGGGGTTTTTGGACTTTCTGGACTTTCAGACTGCCTCCTGTCACAAGGACATTTCCTTGGGCTGTCAGACAACAACCAGGTGCCAAAAGAAAAGGGATTGTTTCCTTTTCTGCTCTCAAAAAACCTCTTCTTGACATTGGGCCTTGAAAAGGGGCAAACTAGTCCCCTGATACAGGGCAGCAGTGCCCCGTGAGCGGCTGGGACCTGTGGCAGAAGAGACTGGAGCAAGGAGCCTGGTCCAGTACCTTCCACCACTTTCCCTCCACTCTGCAACGCTGCCCAGCGCCTCCCGCGGCTGGAGCCAATGAGCCCGCTGGAAGTACCAGCCCGTGCGGGGGCTCGCTGTGCCCTGGGGCCTGTCCTCCAGACACGATCTGCGGTACTCAGGCAGCCACTAGCTTGCAGTGGAGGGCCGGCCCGTGGCACCTGGTTCACCGTGCTGAGGTCCAGGGCAGGTACAGTGCCCTTTGCTCTAAGCAACGTGGCACCTGCTGGATGCCAAGAAGTGCCCACAACACTTGGCTCGTGGCCACAGGAAACCAGAAACCTCCCTGTGCCCGCTAGCCTACAGAGAAACCAGAGGTTTTCAAGCTGGACTGCTAGGGACTCCTCTGGGCAGGGGTCTTGTGAGGAGGAAGAGGAAGGCAAACCGAGGTGAAGGAACACAGTCCCTCATCATCTGCTCCTCATTCTAGTCTCCAAAGTGTGCCAAAGAAGAAGAAGCGCCTAAAAGCATCCAGCCTATGCTGCTGCAGGCTACGCTGGCCGAAGACCAGGAGGCTAAAGAGAAGGCCGAGACCATGGCCGAGGAAGTGCTGGAGCAGGTGAAGGCGCTGGACCAGTCCTTCCACGTCTTAAGGAGGGCTCCCGATGAGGTCAGCGGAAGCTCGGTTGCCAGTGCCAGAGGGGCAGATCCTTTGGACACTTCTACAGATTGCCGAGGTGAAATTAGACTGGTGGCTCGAGAGATTGTGGCCAGTG
This sequence comes from Larus michahellis, assembly GCF_964199755.1. Classification (NCBI taxonomy): domain Eukaryota; kingdom Metazoa; phylum Chordata; class Aves; order Charadriiformes; family Laridae; genus Larus; species Larus michahellis. The sequence continues at coordinate 1,270,646 of NW_027436399.1, read as the reverse complement.
TTGGAGAGCTTTGGGGAGCAGTCGGTATCCAGCACGTCTGGTGCAGCTGAGCCAGGGCCGGCAGCCAGGCAGAAGCTGTCAGAGCTCGTTGCCGGCAGAGCCACCCAAGCAGGAAGATCTGGAGAAGAGAGATGGAGGGAGGCGCAACAAGCAGCTTCCAACAGAGCTTCTTCGCACTCTTCTATTGACAAAGCGACCAAAGAGGCTGTTGGAAGCGTTAGCTCCACCTTGTCATCCTTTGTAGCTTCTCAGTTTCAGCAGGACTTTGTCTGGCAGTTTCCTGAGACCCTGAAGCTTCGGGGAGTGGTGGAAGGACCAGGATCACCCAGAGCATCGGAATGGCAGATCCCAGAAGCAAGCAAGAGGGCAAAGCTGCTCATCTTGCAGCCACTGCAAAAGGCTGCTGATGTCTCTCGAGTGAGTCGCCAGACCGCCAAGGAGAGCACGCAAAAAGCCATCTCCAGAATTCAGCAGCTGCGTGCAGAATGGGTCGGGTATGCCAAAACCATTGACCCTGAAGTTGTGGAAACCTTGAAGAAGAAGTCAGAGGAAGAAAGGATGTCAGAGCAGAAATGAGAGAAGCTTCAACCAAGGAAGGTCTTGCCACCTCTCAGCCTCCCTGCAACAGTCCCACCTTCAGAGGAAGCAGGAGAAATCAAAGAGGAGAGCTCACGGACTCTCCTCCCAGCCCTCCCCTGAGGCGCTGAGCGAGATGCTCCCCGGCCAACAGAAGGCCTTCAGCAGTCCCGGCATTACACCTCTCGAGTCACAGAAGCAACTAACTACTTTAATAAAATATGAATAATAAAATAAAAAGAAAGTATTGAAATCTATACGATATGCACAAAACTGTATCAGACTCCCAGGATGACGATCACGTCACCGGCAGGCACTGGGAAAGTCCGAGACTGGACTCAGCGATGGACGGGAGCTGGATTCCCGATCTGGGTTTGGGAATGCACGGATCAGGATTAAAGTCAGATGAACTGACAGAGTCCTCCTGGGACGTCGGCCGTCGAAAGAAGAGACTGCCCCATGTGATCCCTCAGCTTTTATACTGAGCGTGGGGCAGGTGGGATGGAATACCCCGTGGGTCAGTTTGGGATCCCCCGTCCTGTCCCCTCCTCCCCGCAGGTGCCGCCCCTCTACGCTTCTCCGCTTCCCCCCCTCCAACGGGGCAAATAACACAGTGAGCTGAGCTTGGCTGTGACAGCAATAAGGATGAGCAGGAGCCTCTCTGCACACCGTTCCTTGGCATAAACTAGAAACAACCAGGTCTTATCACTCTGGGAGCGAACAGCGTCTGGACAATACGCTGTTAATGTCAGAGAGTTCAGTTGGTTAGAAGAGGCTTGGCTGCAGAGTAAAATTACTGAACACAAAATTGGTTCTGCTTCACCTCAAACCAGGACGCTCCCAGGGCTTGCTTGTACCTACAGGAGTCACGCCAGGCCACACCGTGTCTGGGCATTTTCCCTGCAATGTTTTCCCTCGTCTTCCTCCCTCCTACAGCCCTGGTCAGGCTAAGACCCAGTTTTACAGGGAATGTGAAGTAGGGAAGAGAAAAGCAGCCAAGGTTTTAGCCTTGTGTAGGAAGCTTTGCGGCTGGGCTCTCTGAGGGGCTGGTCCAGCCCTGCAAAGCTCTACTCATGCCGCAGGCAAGTCCCATCTGCAGGTGCTGCTGAAGGCTGCGCCTTCTTCTGTGCCTTTATCCTCTGGTCCCCTCAAGAGCCCTGATGGGCCTTTGGGTTCCCACCCAGGGCCCTCGCTGGGCCTTTTGGTGTCCTGCCAATGGATGGGCTTCAGCTTGTTGTCTTTGCCACGGGACCCCTCCTCTTGTCTTCTCAAGGCCTGTTTGCCTTCCCCTGTCCCCCCGGGACCAGTGTGTGGGCCTTTCGGGGCAGCTGAGGGGCCACCAAATGGCCTTTGGGTGCCTCCCAAGGACCTCCATTTCTCTTTGCGTGCTTCCTAAGGCCCTCTGCTTGCCCCTTGGTGCGGCCCTGGGCTCTAGATGTGCCCTTTGCCGCAGCCCAGAGCCCTCTGGCTGCCTCTCGATGCCCACCCCGAGCCCTTGGCGTGCCTCTGGGTACCCACCACGGCCCTCCGTGTGCCCTTGGGTGCCACCCAGAGCCCTCCCGCTGCCTTTCTCTATGCCCGGGGAACTCCTTTTATCCTCTTGTCCCCTCCAGCCTGGCTGGAGCCCTGCCGGAGCCCTGCCAGAGCCCCATTTTTAAGGCTGAAATCCTCATTTTTGGGACTCAAAGCCATCTTTTCCGACCCAGAACATTTCTTCAGGGCCCACAGTTCCAACCTGAGGGTCTGAACCCAAAGGTGCAGCTTGTCGCCTGGCAACGTCCGCCCTCCCCTCTGTGTCCCGCCTCTGGGCCCTGAACAGCCAATGGGCTTTGAGGAGGCGGGGGCAAGGCACACGATTGATGTGTAACCAACCAATCAAGCTTCGAGGCCTGCAGGGAAGGTGGCAGGAGTCAAAAACAACGCTTAGCCCCATGTGGGGGCAGGGCATGTGGGCTCCACCAATCACAGCTGGAGTTCGAGCAGCACACAGATGATTGATAAGCGTCTGACCCATCAGTTGATGGGAGGAGCAAGGGAGAAGTAGAGCCAATGAAAGAAAAGATTCTGGGCAGAGTGACAGCCCAGGCAGCCAATCAGAGATGGCATCACCTCAGGTGACCTGCCTTTGGGCAGCCTGACCACCTGGGAGCCAATCAGCAGCCGCCTCCAGGCAGGGCAGGCCCCAACCCAGGGCAGAGTGACAGCCGAGGGGACCAATCGGAGGCAGCATCACCTCAGGGGAAGGGCGGGTGCTGCTGCTGTGCAGCCTGAGCACCCAGGAGGAGGAGGGGGATGCTGGCTGCGGGGCCGCCCACCATCACCTCACCCACTCCCCTCCCGCCAGCCCAAGCGACGCCTCAGTAGCCTGAAGGCTTGTGAGGAGGGGGAGGACACGTCCCCCAGACGGTGCGTTGAGCAGGGGGAGATGGCGGTGCTGGGGCCTCCCCCTCAAAGCCGGGGGTGCCCAGGGTTGATGCTCTCCGCCCCCCTCTCCCCACAGCTGCTGCTCATCATCTCCTTCCTGACGCTGCCCGACCTGCTGAGCCTGGACCCGACGTGCCGCTGCCTCCCCTCCGCACCCCTCTCCCCCGCCAGCGCCTGGCCCTGCAAGAGGGCCGCCATCCTCAACTGGGAGTCGGCCGTTGCCACGGGGGCGTGGGGGTGGTGGCACTTTGTCCCACAGCCAGTGACAACGTGCCGCCGTCCCCCCCTCCAGACGCCAAGGGGCTGTACCTGCAGAGCCTGGGCCGCGGCTGGCAGCGAGCACTGATGGCCTCCATCCTGTCTCCCCCCTCTCATGGCTACCACAAGCTGGCGCTTGCCCAGCAGCACCTCTTCCTCCTGGGTTACAGCAGGACCCACCTCTTGCTCCGTGACTCTGGCCGTCACGCCTGCTCCTGCCAGGCCCTCTCCCACGGCGTCAGGGATGTATGCCGACCCCTCACTCCCCCTTCCCCCCCTGCCACCGCCATGCTGGCTGACCGTCCCCTCCTCCCCACAGTGACAGTGGATCCCCGTGGGGAGCCCCCCCACGCCTGCATGCTGACGGAGCAGAAGCAGAGCGACACCCTGGAGGTGTTCGACCCAGCCGACGTCCAGCACATCTTCTGCATCAGCTTCCCCTCCTCCATCTGCGTCAGACAGGCGGTCGTCACCAGCACGGAGGTGACGTGGACCCTTCTGCTGCTCACAGGTTTGGGGGGGACACTGAGGAGATGGGGAGAGCACCTTGGGGTGTGGGGACACTGCGGGGAGGGGGACACACGTGCCACATTCAGCCCCCTGACTTCCCCGTGTGGGAGCGCAGAGGAGGGGCAGGTGTACAACCTGCAGCTGACCCTATCCCTGACCCCAGTGTCATCCCTGTAGGTGCCATGTCCCCATCACTGTCCCCACAGGTGTCCTGGCCACACCACTGTCCCCAGCCCTGTCTCTGTCCCTCCAGGTCTCTTGTCCCCCTCCCTGTCCCCACAGGTGCCCTATGCCCAGGGCTGTGGGGACAGCGGCCGCCTGCCGGGCTGGTTCCATGGCAGCATCAGTTTTGTCCACCTCCGTGTCACAGTGAGACCAGGGGACACTGTCGACCCCACTGGGGGCTGGGGAGGGGCCCCCAGGCTCAGTTGTGTTTTGTAAAGTCTCCTTTCAAGAGCACAAAAACACATTTTTTCTTTCCAAAGCTTCTATTTCAGGCTCCAAAAAGGCATTTTTAAGATTAAGCCAGTCAGTTTTAGGGTCCAAGATGCATCTTGGATGTCAAAACCCTCATTTTTATGGTCCAAACCCCTCTTTTAGGGACCAAATTATCATGCTTTTGAACCCAAAGCCTCATTTTTAGGTACAAACCCTCATTTACAAGTTCCAACGCCCATTTTAAGATTCAAAGACCCATTGTCAAGCTCTAAACAAGCATTTTTAGGATCCAGCCAGTCATTTTTAGAGTCCAAGCCACATCTTGACTGTCCAAAACGAGAGCGAGTGTCCCACACGCGTGTCCAGACGGGCCTCCAGGTGGGCCCCGGGGTGGCTGGGCAGCAGCCGGGCAGCGGCGTGGCAACATGAGGATGTGCAGTGCGGTGTCGCGGCAACGTGACAATGCAACAATGTGCGTCTGCTCTCTTGAGCCGCTAGCTGGGAGACTGGCTGTGGTGGCCACAGCTGGGTGCCTCTGGAGCGAGAGGTGGCAGCGCAGGGTCACAGCTCCAGGAGAGCTCTTGCAAGGAGCCATGGAGCACCATCTCACTGCTGGCATCCCAAAGGTGGACACAGTGCTGAGCGCAGTGGGGAGGAGGGGAGAGGCGAGCAACAGGCCGATGGAGAAGGTTCAGCCCGGGAGCCGGGGACACGTGGGGCTGCTCTGGGGCCTCGGGATGTGCGCGGGGAGCTGCGAGGGATGCAAAGGTGGTGGGGCTGGGCAGAGTTTGCGGGGAGTCGTGCCTCTCTGCCCAGCATGGCTCACGGCTAAGCAGGTGGCAGGGGTTGCTGCGACAGGAGGCGGATGTGGGTTGAGGAAGGGATGGGAGTTGTGGGGTCGGGGGCAAGGAAGCAGAGAGCAGCTTTTGACGGGGCTTGCTCTTGGCGCTGCCCCTGGTGGGAGTCTTGCGAGAGCCTTTCTAGCAAGTGCCGTGCAGGAGGCTTATGGAGACAGTGCCTGAGCGCCCCTGAGTGTGTGTCTCTTTCTAGCTCGGGAGCAGGAGTCAGCCACTGGCAGAAGGACCTACGGCGTTGCTGGACCTCCTGCTCGGGGTCAAGGTCCCCGTGCTGCCTGGCTCCAAGCCTGTCTTCTGCAGGACAAAGCTGGGGAAAAAGGTAAAAGAAGTGGAAAGGGGTAGAAAAGCTCTCCTCTTTGACAGAGTCCCCCTGTCCTTCAAAGAAGTCCTTGTGGCCACCTGCTCTACAGTGGGCGCTGCAGCCCTTTAATGTGGCAGCGCAGGGGAGTAGAGGGGAGCTCCTGGCTCCCTGGCACAGAGACAAAAAGGAGGACTTGTCAGCTTTCTGGACTGGTTTCTGGCACCGTGCGAACGCGCAGCCGGGGCCCTGCCTGCAGCAGGCGTCCGTGTGTCCGGGTGCTGGGGCAATGTGCCCTTCTGGCTCATCCAGCAGCATTGAGCCGGGCCCCGGGGCATGCTTGAGGGAGAATCATAGAATCATAGAATTGCCTAGCTTGGAAGGGACCTTTCAGATCGTCTAGTCCAACCATCAGCCTCACTCTGACAAAAACCATCATTAAACCAAAGGTCTCTCAGCACTCTGTCTACCCGTCTTTTAATTACCTCCAGGGATGGTGCCTCAGCCACTTCCCTGTGCAGCCTGTTCCAATGCCTGAAAAACCTTTCAGGGGAAAGATTGTTCCTAATATCCAGTCTAAACCTCTGCTGGGGCATCTTGCGGCCGTTTCCTCTTCTCCTGTTGCTTGTTTCTTGGGAGAAGAGACCGACCCCCACCTCTGTACACCCTCCTTTCAGGGAGTTGCAGAGAGCGAGAAGGTCTCCCCTCAGCCTCCTTTTCTCCAGGCTAAACAGCCCCAGCTCCCTCAGCTGCTCCTCATCAGACTTGTTCTCCAGACTCCTCACCAGCTTCATTGCTCTTCTCTGGACCTGCTCCAGCCCCTCAATGTCTTTTTTGTGGTGAGGGGCGCAAAACTGGACACAGCCCCTTCTGGGTCCGTTGGGTTGGATTCTGGGTTGGATTTGGGGTTTTTTGATTTGGATTTTGGATGGATTTTGAGTTTCTTGGACTGGATTTTTGGGGTTGGATTTTTGGACCTGGAGTTTTGTGGTTGGTTTTTGGGGGTTGGGTTTTTGTGGTTGGGTTTTTTTGGGGATGGATTTTGGGTTTAATGAGTTGGATTTTGGGCTTGATTGTGGGTTGGTCAGGTTGATTTTTTAGGGTTGGATTCTTTGCATTGGATTTTCACCCCTGTGCAGGCGTGTCAGGCAGCCATTGTGACATGAGGGCGGCAGAGCCAGCACTGAGTGTCTGGCGGTGGTGGCATGGCAACCGCTGATGTGCTGCCCGCAGTGGTGGGGCTGCCATCGGCAGGGACATGTTCAAGCAGATCAGGTTCCCCCAACGCCGTCCAAGCTGGCCTTGAGCCCTAGGATTTTGGGTGGGTTGGGTTGGATATTGGGGTGGATTTTGTTTTGTTGGGTTGGACTTTGGACTGGATTTTGGATTTATTTGGGTTGGATGTTTGGGGTTGGATTTTTTGGGCTTGGATTTTTTGGGGTGGATTTGGTTTTTTTTTTCAGTTAGATTTTGGGTTGGATTTGGGTTTTTTTGGGTTGGATTTCTTGGGTTAGAAATTTCGAGTTGGTTGGGTTGAATCCTGCCCAGCCCCATCCTTGGCTATTGAGCCATGAAGGAAGATGCAAAAGGGCTCAGCAAGCGTGAACATCGTACGGCTGGGGCTGCTCGGCACTATGACCAGCCCGGCCAGTGCAGGGTCACGCCATGGCCACAGGGCACCGCAGCCCCCTCCCTCTACAGAGCAGCACCGCCAGCTCGGGGCCCTGCAGGGCGCATGAGGAGGCAACCGTGAACGGCCAGCCAGGCCAGCAGAGACACACTCACCTGGGGAAAGGCTCTCTGGGGAGAAGGGGTGTCTCTGGAGAAGAGCAAGGGAGCATTTGTTTGCCTGCAGGGAGGAATCCGTGAGAAAGAGAAACTCTTTCTGCAGGCACACGCCTGGGGCAGGCTGCTCTGTCGCTGGGCCAGGGTGCTTGATCTGGCCTGGGGAGAGGGGCTGGAACCGGGGGAGCTCAGGCAGTCTGTGGTGGGGATCTCCTGGACTTGAGACCAGGGATCACGAAGTTTCCCTAACCTCCTTTTCCTCCTGCTGTGTTCAGCCTCCAGCCCAGGGGCTCATGGGGAAGCAGAGACCCCCCTCTGCCCCCCAGCAGCTGCTGAGCCCTGTAGAGGGGCTGTGGGGTGAGTTCCCCAAGTGTTGCTTCACCCTGTGGTGGGCTCTGCCATGGGGCCAGCCCAGAATGGGCTGCTCTGCTGGTCTGGGTTCAGCTGGGTGAGGGCGAGGGAGGTGAGGAGAGCTGGCCTGGACTGCAAAGTGACCGGGAGAGAAAAAAACCAAAGAGCATTAGCTGGGCGGTGTGACCATGCAGGGTGAGGACACGCTCCCGTGGGTGTGCAGTGCAGAGCCAGGTGTCCATGAAGGGAGCGGAGACACGTAGGTGCAGGAGAAAGGAGGCTGCTGTGTGCCCTTGGTGGCATGAACAGACCAGGAAGGTGTCCGGGACATTCATCACCCCAGCATGTCCCATAGGCCATTGCCAGCACCTGCCACTCGCCCCAGGTAATGGGTGAGGTTTGCTGGTCTCAGCGCCTTTGTCGGGGGAACACCCCACCGTGCCCAGTCTCTCTACTTGCCCACACCTTGGTTGACCCCACAGCAGGACTGTCTGCGACCCTCCGTGTGGGACACGGCTGGGGCTGGGAAGCGGTCAGGCACTGAGGGTGCTGTCAGTGCAGGAGGGCAGACATGGACTGAGCACTGAGGGCTCTCAGGGCATTTTGCCCTGGTGATCTCTCCCCACCCCTGAACCGATGCATCCCACGGGGCTCCTGCACAGTGGGACCGAGCGTGGGGCTGGGGCTGTGTATGGAGAGGGCACTGGTGTGGGCCACAAAGCAGGTGTCCAGGAGGTGAAAGTAAGGACGGGTTACAGAAAAGTACTTGGCATTTATTGTCTGTGTTGCACAAGAATGTTTTTAGGAAAGGCAAAGCTCACCTGGAGCTGACGGTTGCAAGGCAGTCTTGATGCCCTCCCCTCTGCCCTTAATTTTGCTCTGGTCACCCCCAGAGTAGAGAGTACTGGCCAGACTTCTTGTTCAGCAGTCTCTAGGGCCAGTTGGATGGCTTTCACTTATGCAAACTGCCTTGACACCCTTTCTCCTTCCGTGGCTTCAGCAACTTTTCATGTGGGACTCCACACCACAGCTTCCGATGGTTTCCTACAACACAACAGGATCTTCAGTGAACAGAGCATAACACCTTTCATCAGTAGATGACAACTCATTGTATGAGGGTGCCACCTGGGCATGAGAAACCTACTCATGAGATGCTCCAAAATCTATGCCCTCTGGACAGTCCATAATCTCTTCAAGGATTCCTGGAGGCTTGGTTTCCCTGGTCGAGCTCACTGTGTGATCAGCACTACCCGCTTAGTCCATGTAGCGTCAGTCGTGTGATGTGTGGAGGGGATATCCAGTGTAGCACAGGCAACTGCTGTGCCAGGAGGAGCCGTGCTTGCCTATCAACAACTTCTGAAGTGGTTCAAACCCCCTCATACGCTGTCAGGATCTCTTTTTCGGTTGGGGTGTTGAGGGCTTCCGATCCTCAATACCCTTATCTCCAAAGCCTAGAGGTTGACCTCAGGTTTCTCCCGATGATTTCTGCCAGAGGCTCCAGGTGAGACCACGTGCCCCAGCTGCACTGTAGAGACCATTACGCACGGCTGGTCCTGTCTGGACAGACCCAAGAGCTACCACACGAGCTATCTCCACACGCACTCAGAATAGATCTTCTTTCAGGTTACTCCATAGAGAGGGCTCACAAGCTGATTACAACCTGGAATATGCATTCTCCAGCATCCCACAAGGCCTAAGAAAGCTTGTGCTTCCTTCTTCTTAGCTGGTGGAGACATAGTTGCAATCTTGTTGACCGCATCCATAGGGACATGATGGCATCCATCCTGCCATTTCATTCCCAAGAACTGAATCTTCTCTGCAAGTCCCTTGACCTTGCTTCTTTTATGGCAAAACCAGCTTTCAGAAGAATCTCAATTGCTCTTTTTCCCTTCTCAAACACTTCTGCCTTGTTGCCCCACATGATGAGATCATGGATGTATTGTAGATGTTCAAGAGTATCACGCTGTTCCAGTGCAGTTTGGATTAGTCCATGGCAAACCGTAGGATAGTCGATTACAGAATCACAGAATGGTAGGGGTTGGAAGGGACCTCTGGAGATCACGTAGTTCAACCCCCCTGCCAGAGCAGGTTCATCTAGAGCACATTGCACAGGAATGCGTCCAGGCGGGTTTTGAATGTCTCCAGAGAAGGAGAGTCCACCACGTCTCTGGGCAGCCTGTTCCAGTGCTCTGCCACCCTCAAAGTCAAGAAGTTCCTCCTCATGTTTAGATGGAACTTCTTATGTTCAAGTACCTCTTGTCCTGTCCCTGGGGGCATTCCAGGTGCATTGGACACCACGTGAAAGCAAACTGTGGCCTGCACCCTGCTGCCAAAGGGATTGAAAAAGAAGAATGCATTGGCAATGTCAGATGTAGCACACCACTTGGCTGCCTTTGGCACCAGTTCATATTGGAACTTCCAGCAGAAGGTTCAAGCAAGTCGGGGGGCTAAGGCATCTTCTGTGCGAGGGGAACATTATCAGGGCTTTGGAAGAAGGTGGCTGAACTGTTGGAATCTCACAGGCTCTGGCAAATCCCCAAGGGACAGGGGACAGGGCGTGGCTGTCCCCATTGATGAAATGCATCAAAGGTTTTCAGAGCCACCTCCACATTTGATTTTCCACCTATAACCAGTGCGTCTGACTTTCTGCTTCACCGGTCCCCGGGGACAGGAATCTTGTCCGGTCGTTCCCTCCATGGTGTCTCCAGTGATGGGCACCAGCGGGGCCTGGTAACACCCTCACCATCTTGGGGTTTTGCTGCTGAGTTTTACTTCTCTAGAGGCTTGCCCAGTGTTTGAGGGTCTACAGGATCTTGGCCAGAGAGGACTCATTTCCATACGAAATGCCATAACCAGCCAAGTCTCTGTGCATAGACTTCCTGGATTCCTCAGTTCTTCTGTGCTTAATTAGAGAGTTCTCAGATGAATACATTTCAATACTAAACAACCATAAGAAAGGATTGCTTCCTTCTTATTTTTTTCTTTATTTTTTCTTCTTACTCAATAAATGATGCCAGCAATCTCCAGTTCATATTGATCCTGAATTTCTGCTAATGGAGCCTCAAGACCCTTTAAGGCAAGACCCTTTATTGCAAACACTCCGTGGACAGGCTTTGTCCCAATCTCACCATGTCTCTCATCTGGCAACCAGGACTTACAGCAGCCTGTTCAAACCTGAGCTTTCTCCACTCCAGTCCGTAGCTGCGTGTTTCCACTCCTTGGCACCGGTTCCCACCCGCTTTACCTTGAAAACGAGCTGACACAGAACGGTGTTTCCTAATGGCCAACAAAGGAAATCAAAGGCAGGCAGAGTTCAATACAGAGAAGACATGCCTCAGCTGTATGTCACGTCCCCATTCCCTGCCCTGAAGTTCACTTTCCATTCTGGATGGCCTTAGACCAATAGAAAACACATTTTCCTGTCAGGCACAGATCCCAGACTGTGTTCCGAGGACATGTTTATTTTAATATATTTCACATCTATATCTCCTATCTAAAAGAGGCTGGGCGCAATGAAGGTTGGATACGTTGGATAGATCCTGCCTTTATCTCTTTGCAGTCAAGCAATGGTCCCACCTGCTAGCACTTCCCTCCTATTGTCCCTTTTTTTGAGGTGGCCAAATCTTTATGGGGCGTACAATGGCATAACACCATGGCCCTCCAAGTGCCAAACCGTAACCGGTGTACATGTTCCCTGAGTTCATCCAGGCACCGTCTCCTTCAGGCACCCAGAAATGCAGTGCGAGAGAACATGCTTTGGGACATGTTCCTCATCTAAAGGGAAGCTAAGCAGCCTTTAGCTCCCCACCTCCTTCTCTGGACCCTTTTGAAAGATGCATGCAGCATTTACTTTTTGCCAGATGTCAGGGAGTCCCGCCAGTCTCCAGGACCTTTCCAAGATGATGGAGAGTGGCCTCACTGTGACATTCTCTTACTTTCCAGCACCTCTGGATGTACCCCGTCCATTCCCATGTACTGGTAGTGGTTGAGTTTGCTCAAGTAGATCCTGATTTCATTCCTGTCCACCATTGGCTGTTCTTGTCCAGAGTCTTGCCTCGAGGCACAAAGCCCTGAGAGACCTTGCTGGGGAAGTCTGAGGCAAAAAAGACAGAGAGTATCTCGGAACTCTCTCTCCCTACTCGAACTCAATACAGCAGTGTCCAACTAATATCTTTGTTTTCTTCTGTAAGAATTCCTGAAGTTGGAAATCTCGTTATGATTCCCCTGAATTTACTTTCAGGTTTCAAACTGAGTTTTGATACAGGCCAATGTTCTCCTTGGAGGATGCTGTCCTTGAAGACCAGCTGTACAGAGCTTTGTGCCACCTTCAGTGCTCCTGACCATTGGATCCCCACGAAAACTCCTCAGCGTAGGCCAAAGGCAAAAGGACCTCTGAGGTCCAGCGTCTGCAGTCTTCTGTTCTGCTTCCTCACTCCCCTGGAGTGCTGGGACCCCACTACGTCAGGGTCACGACAGCCAATCTTCACGTCTCTGACCAGCTCTTCCTGCATTGCAGGTATCACATCAAGGTTGGCATTATTTTTGTTGGCCCATCTGGCAGCTGTGCTAAGACGTTGTCCTAAGACACCCCAGAAACCACCTGGACTGTACATGCGGCTGTGCTCCTCTTTCAGAAGCTGCCAGTATCATGGCAGTCCCCAGCGAGACCCAGGCTCATACAGCCAGATGCTTCCCTGGAATCCTTCAGAAAGACTATACCCTCTTCCTCATCCTGACTGTGGGTTCCTTATCTCCCACCATGACAGGACACTTCTACTGGCCTCTCCTCTCACCCTCCCCCACAAAGGCTCACCAAACTCTTCACCTGCCCCAAGGAGTTGCGCCATACATCCAGTTAACGGCTTCACTTTCAGGAAACCCCACTCCTGATCCTTCCAGCCTGTCTCTCCTGAAAAGCCTGTAGCCATCCATTGCAGCACCCCAAGCTGTGTGCCTTGTCCCACCACGCCTTGGCAGTTCCTCTGTCAAAGTCAAAAAGCACAGGCTCTCTCTCAACTTGTCTCTTCCCCTGGCTGAGAGTTTTGGTGCACATCTGGGCTGTGGCACCTCAGGTGTAGCTCCAGGCCAAGCTCGGACGTCTCTTAAAGGAAACCTGGTACCAAGCAGTGAAGACCTTCTGGCCAGGCTCTTTTCAGTGGTGCCTGGGGACAGGACAAGAGGCAATGGGCACAAACTTGAACATAGGAAGTTCCACCTAAACATGAGGAGGAACTTCTTTACCCTGAGGGTGGCAGAGCACTGGAACAGGCTGCCCAGAGAGGTGGTGGAGTCTCCAACTCTGGAGACATTCAAAACCCACCTGGACGTGTTCCTGTGTAACCTGCTCTAGGTGACCCTGCTCTGGCAGGGGGGTTGGACTAGATGATCTCCAGAGGTCCCTTCCAACCCTATGATTCTATGATTCTATGATTCTATGTGCAAAGGCTTTGCTTCACAGCAGAGACACGGTCAAGTGGACGGCACCTGGAAGCTTAAAGCTGAAATTGGATGTTGATGGTGAGCAAAGCCTGCTGTCTGCAAGAACAGAGAGAAACAGGGCTGGGAAGGGCGGCCCTGGCAAGAAAGAGGGTTTTTGTCAGTGGTGTCTCTGCAGCCCTCAAGGGCCTTTGACAAAGGTGAAGGTGATCTCCATGAATGACAAGGTGCTGCTGACAGGTCCCCCATGAGATTTTTTGGCCTGTTCCTTGACTGTATTATGAAGAGGGCGAGTAAATGTTGGGCAAGAGAAAAAACAGCAGTTTGAGAGTGCAACACATGAGCGGAGACCCTGGTGTGGTGTGTCTTGTGTTCTAAACTGCCTCACATCTACTGCATGGAGAAGGGAGAGACCTTGCCCCACTGCAGTGGCAATCAGTCACTTGTGTTATGAAAATTTGCAAGTGGCCCGTGCTGACCGAGCAGAGAGGCTAGGACACAAAGTACAGAGGTGCACGCGTAAATATTTAGTCATGTGCATGAGGTGTCCGAGCTCAATTGGGGTACCTCAAATGCGGTTAAACACAGGGTTCTTATGCCATTCAAGCATTCAGGTACCTTATTATTTGACTAATGACTAACTAACACACACACGGAGTACCAATTACTAATCACAGTAAAACTGCACAAAGTAGCTATATCTCTGCAGCTCCATCAGCCATCAGCCTTCTCGCGGCTTGTCTATTGATCCAGACGTCCCCGGAGTTGGTCTATCGCTAATTACTTGTCTGTGATGCTGGACACTGGGAGAGTTTCAAAGGTGTGTAAGAGGGACGAGGATACTGGCATTATCTCGGTTCTCCAGGGGTATCTTTTATCCTTCATGGACAGCTGAATGATTCTGAGAAGTCCTTATTTTGAGGGCAGGGCTGTTCTTCTGGTCCTTGTGATGAGCTCACCTCCTTTAACTCACTTACCCAAGCATGATAAATCTGTACACAATGGGAGCTAGCTAGATATATATCTTAAGAAAGTCAATTCATTTTCATACGATAAAGACTGATGGGCATAAGAGTTAGGGAGGTAGAGTTTGATAACCTTGGATCGGAGGATGTCTGTGGCCAGGTGGGTCCTGCAGAGAGCTTTTTGATGCTCAAGGATCACCTCTTCATCATCCAGAATGGTCCATGCCAACATGCAGGAAGTCATGCCAAGGTGGCAGGAGGCTGGCATGCATGAGAAAAGAGCTCTGAGTAACATCAAGCCTGAAGAGGAAGCACAGAGAAGGTGGAAGCTGGCTGCCTTCCAGCCTCCAGGGTTCCGTGGTTCTGTGCTGGAGAGGGCCATTTGTTTGTGTGTGTGTGTGCTTGTCTGTGCATGGGGGAACTGGAGGGATGAGGGAATCCCGAGGCCAGCTTCTAGAGAGATGGAGGGTCTGAGACCAGCTCCGGGCGGGATCCGTGCGGTCTGTGTATCTATAGAGGTACACATCTAACACTAACGCTAACTAGCATGCAAACAGCCCCATCCTCATTGCCCTTTCTCCACAGACTGTGGATTGTCTTGGTCTGGAGTCTTCCCAAGGCCCCTTCCAGGATGAGAGACTGTGCATTTCTTTCCGCCATGGGTCTTCCCTTCATGATGAGGGGGAGAGCGCTCATGTTGCCCATGACCACAGAAGTAAGCAGACATAACTTTGGTCCACTCCGCTGTGGGTTTTTTGTCCCACTCAAGGCATTGACTCAATGCTGCTCATCGGGTATCTCCAAACCGCTTTCATCATATCCTGAGTTGAACTTTTGGTTTTCCTTTTTCCTCTTTCCCCTTCCCAAGTTCTTTTCTTTAACCATTGTCGTAGATTCCTCTACAAGCCGCCCAGCTTCTCTTTCCCCACAGGCCCTACATTTGCTTGCTTTGTGCCCTCTCTATGGGGCACAAAGATGTTTCTAACATAGCTGTCGTGACAATTCCTCTGCTGGACAGTACAAAATTAGGAATGTCTTTAATTCCCTGTAGTGCCCTGCAACTCCTCGTGCTGTTATCTTGTGCTGATGCATCACCACAACCATGGTGAGCTGCCTGCACGCAAACATGAAGAACGAACAAAATGGATCTTCAGTCCAGGGGGACCTCGGGAAATTCTGGGAGTCAGCCAGAAGAAACTGCTTAAGTTTTACAAAGAGAAGTGGCCAGTCCTGCATCAGGGGGAAGAAAAACACCGTATTACAGTGCCAGGTGGGACGTGACAGGATGAGCAGTGACCCTGAGGAGACGGGCCCACGCATTATGAGGGACACCACATGAGCCAGTGGCGCAGGCTGACCATGAACAAGGCCAGCTGCACACAGGGATGGATTAGGAGGAGAGGGCTACCCAGACAGCTTGACTTTTCATGCCCTTTCAGTGAGCCGTGGTGTGGCCACACCTGGACGTGTCTGTCCCTCTGTGGGAATTCCTGCTGTAGACGGGTGGGGAGGAACGGGAGAGTGCCCAGAGGAGGTCTGCACATGGCCTCTGCTTGAGGCCCCACACCCCATCCTTCTGACCTCTGCCATCCCAGCACAACCCCAGGAACATGCTGTCCCTGGAGAAACACCAGCCTCTCCAGACAGCTCCAGATTCCCCTCCCACAGGATGGGTGGCCTTTATGTCATCTGTGTGAAGGGCTGGGGTACGTCCCTCAGTTAAACCCACGATCTTACCTGTCACCAGGCACCGACTGGTGACTCCTAAATCCAGTCCAATATCTCTAAAATGTTACAAACGGACAGTCAGCTTTTTAGTCCTGGACACATGGAGGAGGAAGAAGAACTTCAGGGGTGAATTTCCTCAGGCATGTTTGGAGAAAGACCCCAGCATTAAAGCACTGCACCAGGGAGATCTTGCTTTGTTAACAGAGACTCTGTGAAAGAGGCCAGCTCTGAGCCACTGTGAAATACATTTTTAGAAGGCAACCAGGTGAAACTAAGACGTAAATGTCTCAGGTGTAGTGACACAAGTGAAACCTTTGTGTAGGAGCATAGAAACCATAAATGACAATATCAACAGCAATGATGAGAAATATAATCATTAAAAACACAAAGCCAATAACAAAACACACAAAAAAGCAGATGGAATCAAATAGTGCGGGAGTCATTTGTGGAGAGAGGTGGAACATTTCTCCCTCTTGAAAAAAATCCATGAAATCAGATACCTAATGGCCTCCTTCAGCTCCTGGTTCCTCATGCTGTAGATGAGGGGGTTCAGTGCTGGAGGCACCACTGAGTACAGCACAGCCATCACCAGGTCGAGAACTGGGGAGGAGATGGAGGGGGGCTTCAGGTAGGCAAACACGGCAGTGCTGACAAACAGGGAGACCACGGCCAGGTGAGGGAGGCACGTGGAAAAGGCTTTGTGCCGTCCCTGCTCAGAGGGGATCCTCAGCACGGCCCTGAAGATCTGCACATAGGACAGCACGATGAACACAAAACAACCACATGCTAAACAGACACTGACCACAACAAGTCCAACTTCCCTGAGGGAGTCTGAGCCTGAGCAGGAGAGCTTGAGGATCTGGGGGATTTCACAGAAGAACTGGTCCAGGGCATTGCCCTGGCAGAGGGGCAGGGAAAATGTATTGGCCGTGTGCAGGAGAGCATTGAGAAACCCACTGCCCCAGGCAGCTGCTGCCATGTGGACACAAGCTCTGCTGCCCAGGAGGGTCCCGTAGTGCAGGGGTTTGCAGATGGCAACGTAGCGGTCATAGGCCATAATGGTGAGAAGACAGAACTCTGCTGCAAGAAAGAAGACGAAGAACAAGAGCTGTGCAGCACATCCTGCATAGGAGATGTCCCTGGTGTCCCAGAGGGAATTGGCCATGGCTTTGGGAAGAGTGGTGGAGATGGAGCCCAGGTCGAGGAGGGAGAGGTTGAGGAGGAAGAAGTACATGGGGGTGTGGAGGCGGTGGTCACACGTGATGGTGGTGATGATGAGGCCATTGCTGAGGAGGGCAGCCAGGTAGATGCCCAGGAAGGTCCAGAAGTGGAAGAGTCGCAGCTCCCGCGTGTCTGCGAATGCCAGGAGGAGGAACTGGGTGATGGAGCTGCCATTCGACATTTTCTTCCCCTGGGCTTGGAGACCTGTGAATGGAAAGAAAAGCAGTGAGAAGTTGGGGAAGATTTCTCTCCAACTAAAGTATTCAATTGGTCTTAGAAACCCACCAAACTGGCTCTCGCCTTTCAGGAAGACCTTTTGCAGGTCCTTTTTGTACACTCTGGTTGGTGCTGGCTGATCGTCCACCAGAGAGCTGAGATCTCTGCAGGATTCAGTCCTGCCCTACAGCCATGGGTAAAAAGGAACACGGGGTGATCTCAGATTAAATCCACTCCTGGCATCAAAGGGCTTTTCAGCATTGTCACCCAACTGCAGGGCAGAGCTCAGGGCACCTTGTTGTTGGTGTTGTTCTGTTGTAGTTTCCCCACCACACCTGAGGAGTGTTTTTAAGGCAGAAATCCCTGGCATTTCTGCTGTGCTGCAAGTGAAACCTTGTGGGTCCTGCAAGAGAGTCAGGACAGTTCTCCTGCCAAGAGAGTCAGGACAGGGAGACACAGTCAGACACTCAAGGATTTCTCCTCTTTGGTGGTTGGGCTGCTGGGAAGGACACTCAGGACTTAATACCCGGGATAGTCAGGGGTGGAGGACTCTACTGTGTGGGGAGAGGAGACCACGGAATGTCGCCAGGGAAGGCACCTGCACTGCAGGGGATGGCAGGGAGGGCCAGGAATCCCCTCTCCCATGACCTTTCCTGTAGTAGCTCCCTTTCACTCTCTGCCCATGTCTCTGCCCCCCGGAGCTGTCTCTGCCTGGGGCTGTGTCATTGTCCCCAGGTCTCCTCCCTTTCAGTGCTCAGAGAACCCACCACACCTGCTGTGTGCTCAGCTCTGCCCTCAGGGCAAGTGCCTGCAAGCGCTAACAAGCAGCTTAGAAAAGTTCCTGCTAGAACCAGGGTATCATTGCCTTCTCCAGGACGGAGAAGTAAAATCCTCTCTCTCACAACCCATCCAGCAAAGAAGGAGTGGAAAACTCCAAGCAGGGACCCTGTTTCTTTCAGGTAAATGCTGCCTCTCTGTACTTCTCCAAAAGGATCCTCTGCAAATGTCCTGGGGGTGATCTGGAGCTGGGAGGAAACACGACCCATGCAGCACCCTCACGACTGCAGAAGGACCCCCCGTGACACGACTGGGGTCACTCCTTCCACCCACAGCTTCTCCCCGCAGCGCCATGGGGAGCTCCCCGGGCAGGCTGAGAGCTGACCCTGGCAGGCAGCAGAGTCCCTGGCCCAGCACACAGTTCCCTGGGACACAGGGACCCTGCTCTGAAGGACAGCCCTGAGCACCCCTGCACGCACACCCACCTTCACAGCCCGGCAGCCGTCCCGGGGAGAAGGCAGCCGACATGCCCTGTGCCTTTGGTGATGTGGTAGGGGTGCCCTGCTCTCGAGCACATCCTTCTCAACACCGACGGAGCCTTGAGAGCCTTCCTGACAGATCACATTAGCCATGGGCTATGCCAGCTTTAGGAGACTGCTCCAGGGAGCCTCTCTGCATTATACTGCAGCAGAGACACAGCATGCCCTGTCCCTCTGACGGTGCAGCAGGGAAGCCCTGCTCCACACGTTGTCCTTCTCCTCGAAACTAGAGAAACCGTGAGAGTGGTACTTGCAGATCCCGTAGGCTGGGGGTTGTTCCAGCTTCTGGAGATCCCTCCAGCAGCTGCAGATTCAATGCCCTGCAGCCAGAGACTGTGCAAAGGCTGTGAGGATTTCTCCCAGTGAGCTCTCAGCACTCTCCCACCCCAGGCTGCCTTTAAGATCCGCTGGCCTCACACGTCTCCCCTCGTTACCTGCAGGCAGTGCCCTCAGCCCTGCTGCCCTTTGCAGAGGAGCTGCTCCTGGGCAGAGCTGTCTCTCTGCAGCGCTGCCCGCTTGCCACGAGCTCCCTCCATGCCAGGAGCCCAGCCCAGCTCAGACGCAGAGGACCAGCCCGAGACGTCACTTTCTCTGCCTCCTCGGGGCTCCCTGGAGGTGTCCCTGTGCCTCCAGGGGAACCTGCTGGGAAAGAGACTGAAGTAATACTGTGTGGTCTCTCTCGCACCTCTGGAGAGACGCTTCTTTCCAGCCGGGTAATTTCTGCTATCAGAGAGAGCTGCGCACGAGAAAGGTCTTGTTCCTTCTGGTATGAGACAGGAAACCTGGACAGTGCCAGATCTCCTTTGCCCCCGCTGAGCGAAGGCAGTCGGCTTCGTCAACTGAGGCATCTCCTCCTTGGTTTGTAGTCCTGGGTGTGAAGTGGACTCAGCTCTCACTTAGGGCTGCCACAGTCCCACAGGAGGGGGGATTCCTCTTGCCTCTCTTCAGGTGGGCACAAAATAGGCACCTGCTGCATGGGAGCTGCTGGTCTCAGCTCCCAGCGTCATTCCTGGAGATGGAGGCCAGCAGTGAGCTCTTCAGACTCAAACACCTACTGACATTTCAGGTCTCAGACGTGGTTAGGGATATGTGCCGGTAACTGCAAGATCTAACGGAGCAGTTCATAGAGACAGGGCAGCATCTGGTGCCACCATCTTTGAGATTCACGAGGAATTCCTTTGGCCACCAGCACGTGCCCACATTTCGGACAACTGAACTTTTCCCTACTCTTTCAACCCAGGGCAGCCTTCTGAGGTAGTCAGGGGACCAGATGTACTCATTGCCATTGACCTCATCCATCTTCTCCATCAGCCGTGTATACTAGATCCCCACTGACTGTAACGGCAGATGTCTCACGGACATCCCCACATCACCTAACCTAATTCAGGGCAGCTACTCAATGGCCATGGACAGGCCTGTTGTGCTACAGGAGGTGCCAGGGCTCTCCAGCACAACTGCAGGTGGCCGGCAGGGACTGCACAGGACCTACGGGAAAGGCATCGCCTTCAGAGTGGGTGCGAGACACACACTCCAGATGCCATGTCTCATAGATTCAGTTTCTGTTGGCCGGCAACTGAATCCCACGAGGGCAATGAGGCAGGGTCTGACCCACCTCCATCCAGTCGATGCAGAGCAGTTCAGGAACAGGAAGCACATCACACTGGGATCTCCACTCATTTGCCTATTTAAGCAACACAAGGAAGTCTCCAGAATAATGACCCCAGGTCTTATTGGAGACATTAATGGCCCTGACACCACTGGAAGGGGAACACAGCAGCATGCATACTGTCCAGCAGGTTTCTGGGTCTCAGCTGCCAAGGGGAGTGAGAAAAGACTGAAGCCAGACTACAGATGCTGGGTCTCTAGAGGAGAAATGGGGATGGCTTTAGGTAAGCTAGAGCTTCCCAAGTGTAGAGCCTTGCAAGGCAAGGGTTCGAGGGCACCAAGAGGAGAGGCCGCGGCTTCAGGAACAGTTAAAGAAGAAACAAAGAGAATGAGTGGCCACTGCTGGAATTTAGTAACAGCAGGTGTAGATGAATCTGAGATTCTCTGTGTCCTTCTTGCCTTGGTCTCCTCCAGCAAGCTCTCCCAGGCCTTTGTGCCTTGAGGCAGGACTCTGGAGGGAAAAAAAAACCGTGGTGAATTTGGAGAGAGTCAGGAGTTACTTGAGCAAACACAATCCTTACCAGTCTATGGGACTGGAGGGGTGGCATCCGAGGGAGCTGAGAGGGCAGGACGATGCCACAGTAAAGCCACTCTCCATCATCATTGAAAGCATCTGGAGTTTGCGGGAACTCCCTAACAACTGGCAGCACCCAAATGCTGCAGGCACTTTCTGCTGTGACCCTGCTTTGCATAGAATGTTGGTCTATAGAAATCTTGCAAGGTCACTTCCAGCCTGAACGGAAAGTTCCCAGAACAGGCCAATGTCTGCCACCCTGAGACCTGGAATCTGCACTCTGCTCTTCGTCCTCACTCCCTCGGGAGCTGAGACTCCACTCTTTCTTTGCTACTAGAGCCAAGGCTGACAAGGATGACACAGGTTTTCTGATCCAGGTGAGCATCGCCTTGCTTGGCCCATCTGGCAGCTGTGCTAAAAAGCTGAGGCAAAGAGCCTCCAGACACCTAAAGGAGCATTTGCACCGTGCTCTCCTGGGAATGTCAGGGGGTGCTGGGCTGACTTTTGGCTGCCAGGTGCCCACCCAGCTTCACTCCCGCTCCCCCTCCTTCTCCACTCGCCTTGCTGTCTGCAGGGCTGTTTCTCTCCATGTGTCTCACTCCTCTCTCTTACGGTGACTGCACGCTGCTGTTTAGCCTTGCTTCAATATGCTATCACAGAGGTGCCACGAGAATTGCTTACTGGCTCAGCTTCGGGCAGTGGCATGTCCCTTTTGGAGCCAGCTGAAAGTGGCTCTCTCTCACATGGAGTCACCTCTTGATCCCTTTTCTCCTAAGCCACCTCTGCAGCCCCCTCACCCCTACCAAAACCTAGCCATGTCAACGCAATACACAGGGTCATTGATGTCCCCGGTAAGACGTTAAGTCGTTGGTGAGCCCAAGACTTCCACAGGTTGGTTAAATAAGGGTTGGTCCCCTTCCTCTCCTTCATTATAGGTTCTTTGTGTCAGAGCAGAGATGTGCTGGACCTCAGTCGTGGCACCAGGGCCAAGCTCAGGCGTGCAACAAAGCCAGCTGTTACCAAGTGCCCAAGTACCGTGCAGGCAAAAGGTTTGCGTCAGAGCATGCTGGGGGGGATGGCAGATGGCAATGTAAAGGGGAAAGGAGGAGATCAATCCCTGCTCTCCTCAGGACGAGAGAGAAGCAGGGCTGGACTCTGCAGCCCCAGCAGGAGAGGGCTTTGCTGTCTGCGGGGTCTCTGCAGCCCCAGAGGGCCTGTGGTGCAGGTGAAGCTGATCTCCAGGCAGGACAAGGGGCTTTTGCAAGTGTCCTTGGCTATGGGTATCCTGAGATCCAGGAACACTGTGAAAATCATTGCTCTGTTCCTTGACTGCATCATCAAAGGGATGACTGAGGGATGTGGGAGAAGCACTCCCTGCATCTCCTGGATTGAGATGGGACAGCACTTGCCTCACTGCAGTTGCTTGAAGGAAAGCACTGAACGCCTCAGAAGGTCTCTTGGGGTCTCTTACACGGCTGCTCTGAATGGGGATGATGTTCGCGCAAGTCCTGTGCTGTCCCTGCCGGCTGCACGCAGTTGTGCTGGAGAGCCCTGGCACCTCAGGCAGCTCCACAGGATGGAGTTAACCTTGAAATTGGGCAGCTGCCCTGAATTAGGTTGGGCATTGTAGGGGTGCCAGTGAGAACCCAGCCCTAACTGCCAATGGAGATCTGGTAAAGACAGCTGGTGGAGAAGAGAGAGAGACGTAGCTCTTCAGATGGCAATGACTGCATTTGCTCAGAGGAATAGCTCTATAGGCTGCCCTGTACATAGTGAGCAGGAACAGGCTTCATTGTCCTAAAGGTGGCCATCTGCTGTCACTTCAGCTGCCCAAAGCAATGCCCCAAGAGCCTCCAAAATGATGGCCCCAGACGCTGCCCTGTCCCTCTGAACTGCTCCATCAAAGTTTAGAGATACCTGCACATGTCTCGGGCCACCTCTGGCACTTCGAATGTGCACTGTGGTTTGCAGGGGTACAGGAGATTCCTCCCTTTCATTGTCTGGGTGTCCTGTCTCATAGGTGGAAAAGAAGAGGTCGTTCTGGGACCTAACTCTGCCTCTGATAGGGGAAATGATACTGCCGGAAAGGAATGTCCCCCCCAACAGCTGAGGGAGGAAACATCAGTCATGACTTCAGCTTGTTTCACAGCAGGTTCCCCTGGAGCCTCAGGGACATCTTTGATGGAGCCACAGCGAGCCGAGAAAGTGCCACCTGATTAGGTCAGAAGTCCTTGAGTGCATTGCATGGAGGAGACTCAAGCATGCACATCATGTGCATGTGGGGAGAGGAACCCGAGTTGAGCACAAGTGCCACCAGCTATTCCCAGAGCGTCCACGAAGGCCTGTGGGACACACTCTGTCTTCGGGTAACTTGACTTTGAGAGGAACGTCCTCTGGGAAACCACCTGGATGCCGCACTGGGATGTGCTTCCGTGAACCAGGGTCCCTATGTCCATACCTCATGCCATGAGGCATCTCAGATGGGCACCACACCACAGGGCTGAGGTGCCTCCCAGCATCTGGGAGTGGCAGCAGAAGGCCAGAGAGTCCCTACGCCTCTGCACGTGGAAGGGAAGGGCTCGCGGCTTTGAACACCCCTGTCAGAGCCCTGACAATTCTGCGTGTGACTTCAGGAACAACCCCACCGGCCCAATGAGATTTCTCTCACCTGCCTTTTCCGGTCCATCGCAAGTGCCTCTGTGTGCTGCCTCACCCTCCCCTGTCCTTATGGCCCATCCCTTGTTTCACACAGTCTGAAAGCAGCACGTCCACAGAGCACTTCGCCCGCGCAGTCCGAAAGGGTTCTGCAAGCAGGAGTGTCGCTGCCCTCCAGCAGATGGCTTTTCTCACCCTTCACACAGAACAGAGCACGTCTAGGGACTATGATGCACTCAGAAGCACAGACACCTCCGTGTTTCACCTCTCTGAACTTCCTTCCCAATGTCCTTAGGCACCTAACAGAGAAACAAATGTTGTCACTCGAAGGCGTACCCACAAGGAGAGAGGGGACAGGAAGACCTAAAATTTTCCATGGCAGAAGGGGATTAGGACAATTTGTCATCATCAGTGGCGTTTCCCCTAATGGGAATGGGCAACGTCCCCAACCTTCAGAAAAATCTCTTCCTCCTCCCTCCCATGACCTGCCCCATAATTGCAGTTGGGAACAGCCTCAGCATGGGGCTGCTGGTGGAAAACCTGGAAACCTGCTACAGCTCCACCACCCGGACTGTCCTCCCACTGGGCACAGCACCATCTCTGCTCACAGCGCTCTTAGGGCTATTTCCTGCACCTTTGGCAGGTACAGAGTGGCTCCTGCTGGTGGCCACATGCTATGACCAGTACTTGGCTCTGTGCCACCCCCTGCTCTCTGCAAGACTCCTGAACTGGAAGGGTTGTCGCTAGAAGACAGCTGCACCTTGGCTGGGGGGATTTCTGTCATCTGCAGTAATCATTTCCTTCTTGTCCCACATACATTGGCTGGCCCTGATGTACTAGACCACTTTTGTGATTTAGCCCCAAGGCTGGAGCTCTCCTGCAGTGACACCATGACGCTCATGCTCTCAGCTTTGGAAACGTGCTGTTTAGATCCAGTCTTCCCCTTCCTGGTCACACCGGCATCTTGTGTGTGCATCAGAGCTTCCATGGCCACCGAATTAATTCGCATCAGGTGCAGGGATGCTTTACATGTGCCCTTATACAGCCCTGACCATATCAAGAATCCTTCAATACTCCTTCAGGACTTTGTTTGATTTCCCAAGGAGTATCAGTACCTATTAAAAAAAATATAAACATACATATGTCCAATGCAGCAGTCTGCATCTCTGTTAGAAGCCTTGAAGCAGTGTCCGGGGGAGCAGGGCTTGAGGTGTGAGCATCCCGTGAGTTGACGGATCCCCTTTCCCAGCAGATGGGGTCAGGGCTTGGCTGTCCTGCTTGGTGACACACATCAAGGGCTTTCACAACCACATGCCACGTTTGATTTTCCACCTCGAAGCAGCACCTCTGACTTCCTGCTTCACCAGCCTCCAAGGACTCTGGGAAACTCTTGGAGGTTTGCTGCTGACTTTTACTTGTCTTGAGGCTTGTTCAGTCTTTCAGGATCTGCAGTTCAGGCACTTGGCACCAGAGGGCTCATTAACATGCAAAACGCCCTAACAAGTCAAGTCTCTGGGCATATTTTTCCTTAAAGTCTTCAATTCTCATGTGCTTAATTAGAGAAGTTTCAGGAATGTAATCAAAGTGAAATAATATGATTACTAAACAACAAGAAGAAAGGATTTCTTTTTTCTTTTTCCTACTTTATTTTTCTGCTTATACATGAATGGAAATCAGCAGTCTCTACGTGATACTGATCCTGAGCGTCTGCTAATGCAGTCTGAACAGATATGAAAATCAAGACCCTTTGTGTTCCACAACCTATGGCCAGTCTTCATCCTGCCCCCAACCCAGCATTTCTCTCATCAGCCCCCTGGGACTTACAGCAGCCCTGTTCAAATCTGAGCTTCCTCCACTGAAGCTGCGCGGTTCAGCCCATTGGCACCGGTTCCCACCTGGGTTACTTGGAGAACGAGCAGCACACGGACACAGAAGGGTGTTTGTCACTTGCCAACAAATGGAAACAAAGGAATGCATAGTTCAATAAAAAAATGAGACATTCCTCGGCTATGTGTAAAGGCCTTGAATGTCTCCAGGGATGGGGCCTCCACCCCGTCTCTGGGCAACCTGTGCCACTGTCTCACCACCCTCAGTGGAAAGAACTTCTTCCTAAACTCTAATCTAAACCTGCCCTGCTCTAGTTTAAAACCATTGTCCCTCGTCCTAAGGCTACATGCCCTTGCAAACAGCCTTGCAACAGCTTTCTGACAGGGCCCCTTCAGGTACTGGAAGGCCACTATAAGGTCTCCCCGGAGCCTTCTCTTCTCCAGGCTGAACAACCCCAACCTCTCTCAGCCTGTCTTCACAGGAGAGGTGCTCCAGCCCTCTGATCATCTTCGTGGCCCTCCTCTGGACCCGCTCCAGCACGTCCATGTCCTTCTTGTGCTGAGGGCTCCAGAGCTGGACACAGTAGTCCAGGTGGGGTCTCACGAGAGCAGAGTAGAGGGGGAGAATCCCCTCTCTGGGTCTGCTGGCCATGCTCCTTTTGATGCAGCCCAGGAAACGATTGCCTTCTGGGCTGCAGGCGCACATTGTTAGCTCATGTCCAGCTTTTCATCCACCAGGACCCCCAAGTCCTTTTCCACAGGGCTGCTCTCTATCAAGTCATCCCCCAGCCTGTATTGGTAACGAGGGTTGTCCTGACCCAAGTGTAGGACCTTGCACTTGGCCCACCTTGATTGCCGTGTCCAGTTTTGCACCCCTCACCACAAAAAAGACATTGAGGGGCTGGAGCAGGTCCAGAGAAGAGCAATGAAGCTGGTGAGGAGTCTGGAGAACAAGTCTGATGAGGAGCAGCTGAGGGAGCTGGGGCTCTTTAGCCTGGAGAAAAGGAGGCTGAGGGGAGACCTTCTCGCTCTCTACAACTCCCTGAAAGGAGGGTGTACAGAGGTGGGGGTCGGTCTCTTCTCCCAAGAAACAAGCAACAGGAGAAGAGGAAATGGCCATGAGTTGCACCAGCAGAGGTTTAGACTGGATATGAGGAACAATCTTTCCCCTGAAAGGTTTTTCAGGCATTGGAACAG
Organism: Larus michahellis; assembly: GCF_964199755.1. Lineage (NCBI taxonomy): Eukaryota > Metazoa > Chordata > Aves > Charadriiformes > Laridae > Larus > Larus michahellis. Next base: position 1,244,410 of record NW_027436399.1, on the reverse strand, counting down.
GCTGCACAGGGAAATGGCTGAGGCACCATCCCTGGAGGTAATTAAAAGACGGGTAGACAGAGCGATGGCACCTCTCGCTCCAGAGGCACCCAGCTGCGGCCACCACAGCCAGTCTCCCAGCAAGCGGCTCTAGAGAGCAGATGCACATTGTTGCATCGTCACGTTGCCGCGACACCGCACTGCACATCCTCATGTTGCCACGCCGCTGCCCGGCTGCTGCCCAGCCACCCCGGGGCCCACCTGGAGGCCCATCTGGACACGCGTGTGGGCCACTCGCTCCTGCTTTGGACAGTCAAGATGTGGCTTGGTCTCTAAAAATGACTGGCTGGATCCTAAAAATGCTTGTTTAGAGCTTGACAATGGGTCTTTGAATCTTAAAATGGGCTTTGGAACTTGTAAATGAGGGTTTGTACCTAAAAATGAGGCTTTGGGTTCAAATGCATGATAATTTGGTCCCTAAAAGAGGAGTTTGGACCATAAAAATGAGGGTTTTGACATCCAAGATGCATCTTGGACCCTAAAACTGACTGGCTTAATCTTAAAAATGCCTTTTTGGAGCCTGAAATAGAAGCTTTGGAAACAAAAAATGCGTTTTTGTGCTCTTGAAAGGAGACTTTACACACCACAACTGAGCCTGGGGACCCCTCTCCAGCCCCCAGTGGGGTCGACAGTGTCCCCTGGTCTCACTGTGACATGGAGGTGGACAAAACTGACGCTGCCATGGAACCAGCCCAGCAGGCGGCCGCTGTCCCCACAGCCCTGGGCATAGGGCACCTGGAAAAGAGACCTGGAGGGACAAAGACAGGGCTGGGGACAGTGGTGTGGCCAGGACACCTGTGGGGACAGCGATGGGGACATGGCACCTACAGGGATGACACTGGGGTCAGGGATAGGGTCAGCTGCAGGTTGTACACCTGCCCCTCCTCTGCGCTCCCACACGGGGAAGTCAGGGGGCTGAATGTGGCACGTGTGTCCCCCTCCCCGCAGTGTCCCCACACCCCAAGGTGCTCTCCCCATCTCCTCAGTGTCCCCCCCAAACCTGTGAGCAGCAGAAGGGTCCACGTCACCTCCGTGCTGGTGACGACCGCCTGTCTGACGCGGATGGAGGAGGGGAAAGATTGTTCCTAATATCCAGTCTAAACCTCTGCTGGGGCAACTTGTGGCCATTTCCTCGTCTCCTGTTGCTTGTTTCTTGGGAGAAGAGACCGACCCCCACCTCCGTACACCCTCCTTTCAGGGAGTTGCAGAGAGCGAGAAGGTCTCCCCTCAGCCTCCTTTTCTCCAGGCTAAACAGCCCCAGCTCCCTCAGCTGCTCCTCATCAGACTTGTTCTCCAGACCCCTCACCAGCTTCATTGCTCTTCTCTGGACCTGCTCCAGCCCCTCAGTGTCTTTTTTGTGGTGAGGGGCGCAAAACTGGACACAGCACTCGAGGTGGGGCCTCACCAGTGCCCAGTACAGGGGGACGGTCACTTCTCTAGTCCTGCTGGCCACACTGTTCCTGATACAGGTCAGAACGCTGTTAGTCCAACCTGGCCTTGCGCCCCGGGATTCTGGGTTTGTTGGGTTGGAGTTTGGGGTGGATTTTGGGTTTTTTGATTTGGCTTTTGGATTGGATGTTGAGTTTCCTGGACTGGATTCTTTGGGTCGGATTGTTCGTGTTAGATTTTTGGGGTTGTTTTTTTCATTTATTTAAGTTGTTTTTTGGGGTTCATGTTTTGGGGTTGGATTTTGGGTTTGATTATGGGTTGGTTGGTTGGAATTTTGGGTTGGATTGGATTTTTACCCCTTGGTGGGCGTGTCAGGCAGCCATTGTGACATGAGGGCGGCAGGGCCAGCGCTGAGTGTCTGGCGGTGGTGGCATGGCAACCGCTGATGTGCTGCCCGCAGTGGTGGGGCTGCCATCGGCAGGGACATGTTCAAGCAGGTCAGGTTCCTCCAATGCCGTCCAAGCTGGCCTTGAGCCCTGGGATTTTGGGTAGGTTGGGTTGGATTTGGGTTGTTTTGAGTTGTTTTTTTAGGGTTGGATTTTTTAGGTTGTATTTTTTGCCTGTATTGTTGTTTTTCGAGTTGGATTTTGGATTTTTGGCATTGGTTTTTTGGAGTTGGTTGGGTTGAATTTTGGGTTGGGTTTTTTGGTGTTGTGGTTTTTTCATGTTGCTTTTTTTGCTTTTGGGTGTTTTGATTTTGGGTTTGTTCAGGTTGGGTTTTGGATTATTTTGAGTTCGATTTTTTTGGGTTGCATTTTAGGTTTTTTTTTGTGTTTAGTTTTTGGCCTTGATTTTTCCCTTTTCGCGGACGTGTCAGGCAGCCATTGTGACATTGCGGCGGCAGGGCCAGCGCTGAGTGTCTGGCGGTGGTGGCATGGCAACCGCTGATGTGCTGCCCGCAGTGGTGGGGCCGCCATCGGCAGGGACATCTTCAAGTAGGTCAGGTTTCTCCAACCCCGACAGACCTGGCCTTGAGGCCTGGGATTTTGGGTCGGTTGGGTTGGAAGTTGGGGTGGTGGTTTTTTTAATGGTTGGATTTTGGCTTGGATTTTGGAATTTTTGGGCTTTGCTTTTTTTGACTTGGATTTTTTGAGGTGGATTTTATGTTTTTTGAGTGATATTTTTGGGTTGGCTTTTGGGTTTTTCAGGTTGGATTTTTGGGGTTTGGTTTTTGGGGTTGGATTTTTTGGATTGGATTTTTTGGGTTGGTTGGGTTGAATTTTGGGTTGGGTTTTTTTGTTTGGGTTTTTTGGGATTGGGTTTTTGGGGGTTCGGTTTATGTTTTTTTGATTAGATTTTGGGTTTTGGGGACTGGATTTTTGGGGTTGGGCTTTTTGAACCCTGGGATTTCTAGTTGTTTGGAGTGGATTTTGGGGTGTTTTGGGTTGGTATTTTTTTGTGTTGGGGGTTTTTGTTGTTGGGTTTTTCTTTTTGGGCTAGATTTGTTGGGGTTGGATTTTTGGACTGGGCTGTCCCCAGGGCCCTCCATCCCCCATGCGTTTAAACTTGGCTGTCTGATACCAACCAAATCCCTTTGATTTGGCTGAAAATAAAAGTATTCCAGTGCTTGACAAACCTTTCAGTGAAGAAATGTTTTTCCTACTATCCAATCTAAACCTTCCCTGGTACAACTCCTGGCCATTTCCTCTTGTCATGTAACTCGTTACTTGGGAGAAGACACCAGCAGCCACCTCGCCACTTCCAAGCCTGTAGTGCTGCATTGGGTTTTTGTGACCCAAGGGTAGGACCCGGCACTTGGCTGTGTTGAACCTCAGGCCACTGGCCTCTGCCCATCGATCCAGCCTGTCCAGATCCCTCTGCAAAGCCTTTCTACCCTCAAGCAGGTCGACACTGCCAACCAACTTGGTGTCGTCTGCAAACTTATTGAGGGTGCACTCGATCCCCTCATGCAGATCATTGATAAAGACATTAAAAGGAACTGGCCCCAGTTGTAGGCCCTGGGGAAAACCACTTGTGACCAGCTGCCACCTGCATTAAACTTTGTTCACCACCACTTTGGCCACTCTTTGGCTCAGCCATCCAGCCAGGTTTTCACCTGGCATAGAGTACTCCCGTCCAAGCCACGGGCAGCCAGTTTCTCAGGGAGAATGCTTTGGGAAATGCTGTCAAAGGCTTTTCTAAAGTCCAGGTAAAGAACATCCACAGCCTTTCCCTCATCCACTGAGTGCGTCACCTTCTCATAGAAGGAGATCGGGTTTGTCAAGCAGGACCTGACTTTCATGAACCCATGCTGACGGGGCCTGATCACCTGGTTGTCCTCATGTGCCACATGATGGCACTCAGGATGATCTGTTCCATGATCTTCCCCACACCGAGGTCAGACTGACAGGGCGGTAGTTCCCAGGATCCTCCTTCTGGCCGTTTATGTTGATGGGCGTCACCTATACTAACCTCCACTTAACTGGCACCTCCCCGCTTTGCCAGGACTGCTGATAAATGATGGAAAGCGGCTTGGTGAGCATCTCCGACAGCTCCCTCACTACCTGTGGGTGGAACCCATCTGGCCCCATAGATTTGTGTATGTCTAAGTGCTGTAGCAGGTCCCTCACTATTCCCTTTGGATTATGGGGGCTTCATGCTGCTCCCCATCCCTGTCTTCCCGCTCAGGGGCTGAGTACCCAGAGAACTGCTGGTCTTACTAATAAAGACGGAGGCAAAGAAGGTATTAAGTACCTCAGCCTTTCCTCATCCTTTGTCACTATGTTTTCCGCCATATCCAATAAAGGATGGGGATTCTCCTTAGCTCTCTTTGTGTTTCTAATGTAATCATAGAAACATGTTTTAGTGTCTGTTATGACATTAGCCAGACAAAGACCTAGTTGGGCATTGGCCTTTCTAATTTTTTCCCTGCATAACCTCACAACATCCTTGTAGTTCTCCTGAGTTGCCTCCCCCTTCTTCAAAATGTCATAATCTCCTTTTTTCCCCTGAGTTTGAGACAAAGCTCTCTGTTCGGCCAGGCCAGTCTTCTTCCCCACCAGCTTGTGTTTAGGCACATGGGGATGGCCTGATCCTGCGCCTTTAAAAATTCCTTCTTGAAAAACGTCCTGCCTTCCTGGACTTCTTTTGCCCTTCAGGACTGCCTCCCAGGGGACTCTGTCAACCAGGCCTCTCAAAAGGGCAAACTAAGATAACCAGGTCCGAAGCCCAGAGAGTTATTGCCATTAGGCACCTCCTGATGGTGGAGAGAGGGTGCAAACCAGGGATGAGAACAGCTGTTTCCAGCTTGTGTGCATGCCTCAGCCTGGCAAATGGGGAATGCCCACGGCTTGGGGTAGCCGTGCCCAAGGAGCTGACCTTGCTTGCCCAGGGAGAGAGCAGTGTAGGGGCAGCAGTGAGGGACTTAAAGGCAGAAAGAAGGAAGGAAATATCAGGGGGTGTCATGCAACAGTGAGCTAAGTTGAGTTTTGATCCTGAGGCAGAAGAAGAAGGGGGATGTGATGTTTGGTGCTGGGATGTGGAGCTACATATGGGATTCCAGGAACTCTGGGGCTTGGAAATCTTGTGCAATAAGTGAGCATTAGCAAGGCTTTGGAAGAAACGGGATGGGTTGTGGGGAGCTCACAGGCAGTGGCAAATCCTCAGAAACCCACAGCTTGGTGTTGGAAGCAAGGGAGCAGACCCAGGCACAGGAGAGTGTAGCTGTGTTTTGGGGATGGCCAAGGGCCTTGGTGGGGCTTTGACACCCCAAGAGAACGGAGACCCTTGTCTGCTCAGCTGTGGCTTCTGTCTCTTCCACTGAGCTCAATGAGAGGACACCAAGTCCTTACAGCTCCAGCGCCTTGTTGCCTCCTCACCCACCCTCCCCAGAGCCTGGGAGGTTCCTACTGCTGACCTGCACCTGGCACCTCATCACTGCCACATCACCCAAACAGAGCCCAGAGCATCTCAAGAGGCAACGGACATCCCTCCCCAGGGGATGGGAGTCCAGGCTTGGCCATCGTGTTTGGTGAAGCACATCAAGGCCTTTCACAGTGATTTCCACATTTAAATTTCTTCCCGGCCCATGTGTCTCCGACTTCCTGCTTCACCACACCACAGGGACAGGAACTTTGTCTGCTCCTTCCCTCCATGGTCTCTGCAGTGAGGGACTTCAGCAGGGTCTGATAACACCCTCAGAAACCTGGAGGTTAGCTGCTTTTACTTCTCAAGAGGACTAGTCAATCTTTCAGGATCTGCAGTTCAGGAACTCGGCACCAGAGCGCTCCTTACCACAAAAAACACACGAAGGCGCCAAGTCTGGGCTTAAGTTTCCTTTAGTCTTCAGCTCTTCTCTGGCTCATTAGAGAGATTTCAGGAGTGCAGTCAAAATGAAAAGATGTCCAAGCAAAGAGGCCAAGTCAATTTAACGCTTGATTTTGAAGAGCCAGTTCTGCATTAATCCCAACACATTTGGGTAACAGAAATGTCTTCGGGAAGAGTCTGCCCCATCTAGACCCATGTGGATGGACTGGCACAGCCACCCCCAGCAGGGGGAATCCCCATCTCCTAGGCTGAGGTGCAGTCAACATGCAAACCTCTGCAGTGCCCACTTGTTACAGGCCTCCAGGCAGAGTGTGACTCATTCCACATGACCCTCTGAGCCTCTGTCAGCTCATTGTGCTTCCTCCACCCATCCCTGCAACTCTCAAGCCTCTGGGAGCTTTGGCTTTGGCATCCTCCCGACATCCTGGGGCCAGGTTTCTAAATGCCTCCTCTGCAGCTTCCCCGCCTTCCACCTCCTGTGTGCTGCCTTTTTGCCCTGCAGCCCAGTCCGTTTATACCAGCAGCCTCCTGAGATGTTTCTCTTCATGGTATTCCAAGACATCATTCCTGTGCTTGGAGGAGGCCGTCCTGTAATGCCTATACGATTTCCTGAGCTCCTTCACCCTTCAAAACTCCTTGCCATGACACCACTTGTATCAGTCCCCCGAGTACATCAAAGTCTTCTCCTCTGGAGCCACCCACGTGTGTTCCTCTGCTGGCCTTCCTCACTCCTCTTTGGCCTCTGGGACCCCGCTATTTCCTGGTCACTCCAGCAAGGCTGACACTAATTGTCACATCCCTGACCAGCTTTTCCTTGTTGGCCAGGACCAGGTCTAGGTGAGCATCGCCCTTCCTGGCCCAGCAGGCAGCTCTGCTAAGAAGTCGTCTCATGATGCTCCAGGCTGCTGGCACCTTGTTTCTCTGCCTGGCCAGTGAATGCCTGGGCAATTACTGTTCCCCACAGGAATCTCCTCATTTACCTGGAGACTTCTTCGTGTTCCTATTTAAGACTTGTTTTACCAAGGCCTGGGAGACCTCACTGGTGGTAACTGAGGGAGAGAGGACATTGAATATCTCGGATCTACCTACACCTACTCCTACTATATTCAGCACTGGTCCTACATTATTCCCTTTAATTCGTTTAACTGTTCCTGAATTACCTAAAGCACATCTCGGTGCCCTGGAATTCCTATTTGAGATTCAGTTGAGTTTCGATATGCATGCTGGATCTGGAGGATGCTGCCCTGGAGGACAAGATGTATCCAGGCACACTGTGAAATCTATTGGTCTTTTCATTGATTGTATCATCAGGGCAGTGAGTAAAGACCCCCGTGTGACGTCCTCCATGTCCATGCAATGCCTGCAGCTGTTGTGTGGAGAAGGGACAGACCTCGCCTCTTTGATGACTGATGACTCAATGCATCAGTCAACGGCACAAAAGCACCAAATAGAACGCTCTAGCATGCCATGTGGGGCATCTGTGATGCATCCGCACTGAAAGGGAATTGGTTTCCTGTAGGTCCTGTGTGGTCCATGCCAGCCCTGGCACCTCATGTAGCTCTGTGGGCCTGGATTTGAACATTATATTGAGTTGCTGCCCTGAATTCTGTTAGGCAAAGTGGGGCTGAACATGGCACAAATGCCATTAGAGTCACTGGAGATCTGGAAAATTGAGCTGATGGAAGAGAGAGAGACCAAGCTCTCCCTGTGTCCCAGGACTGCGGTCGTTCATATGAATACCCCTAAAGACTGCCATGAACATACAAGTAGGAGAAGATTCTTTTGGCCTTTATTTGGGCCTCAGCTGTCATTTCACTCAGCCAAAGGAATTTCCCACAAGGCTCATTCAGGGTCCCTGAGACATTGCCCTGTCTCTATGAACAGCTCCAGTAGAGCTTGCAGTTATCAGCTCACACCTTTGACCATCCCTGACACCTTCAATGTCACCAGGCATTGTGTCCTGCTCTCCATCTCCTTTGATGAGCACAGGAGCTGAGACAAGGAGTTCACGTGCATGTGCGTATTTTATGCACACCTGAACACCTACGGCAAGAGGAATCCCACCTCCTGTGGGTTGTGGCAGGCATGGAAGGCAGTTGTGTCTCCTTCAAATGCCAGGAATTGAAACGCAGGATGAGATGAAGCACAGATTCAGCTGAATCCCTTCCTTCAGCAGGGGTAAGAGAGATGACTGCCTGTCACTGTCTGGGAACACTTTCTAATAATAAGAGCAAAAAAGGTGATATTTTGATGTAACTTTGAGAGGAGAATTAAAAGTTCTGGAAAGAAGTGTCTCTGCCCAGCTGAGGGAGGGAACATCAGTGGTGACTTCATCCTGTTTCCCAGCAGGTTCCCCTGGAGCCCCAGGGACAGCTGGAGGGAGCCCCGAGGGGGCAGAGAAAGGGCTGCCTTGGGCTGGTCCTCTGCTGCTGAGCTGGGCTGGGCTCCTGGCATGGAGGGAGCTGATGGCAAGCGGGCAGCGCTGCAGAGAGACAGCTCTGCCCAGGAGCAGCTCCTCTGCCAAGCGCAGCAGGGCTGAGGGCACTGCCTGCAGGCAGCGAGGGCAGAGGAGGGAGGCAGAGAGTGTAAAGGCAGTCTGGGGTGGGAGGAGAGAGGAGAGCTCACTTGGAGAAAGATCTTCACAGCCCTGAACAGGGTAAGTCTCTGGCTGCAGGGCAATGCAGCTGCGGTTCCTGGAATGATCTCCCAAAGCTGGCACATCCCACAGCCTCTGGGATCTATCAGGAGGTCTCTCACCGTTTCTCCAGCGTAGAGGAAAAGGACTTGCTTTGGAGCAGGGCTTCCCTGTGGCTCTGTCAAAGGGACAGGGCACATCAGCTGCCTTCACCCGGGGATGGCTGCAGTGTGAAGGTGGGTGTGCAGCCAGGGGTGCCCAGGGCTGTCCTTCAGAGCAGGGTCCCTTCACCCAAGGGTGCTTTGTGCCGTGGCAGGGACTTATCTCCTGTCAGGATCAGCTCTCCGTTTACCTGAGGAGCTCCCACCAGCAGTGTGGGGAGAAGCTGTGGGGGGAAGAGGCAACTCCTGGCAGGAGAGTGTCCTGCTGTCAAGGGGGTGCTGCGTGGGGCAGGGCTGCTCTCAGCTGCAGTTCACCCCCAGGACATTTCCCAAGGGATTGTTTGAGGGAAAGCTCAAGGCAGGAATTACGTTACAGATAAGGAGCTTTCCTGCGTTTGTGTTTTTATTTTCCTAGTGAGAGGGTGGGGAGGTAGAACAAGGGATACATGTATAGGGAGCTCTCAAGTTGGAAGAAGTCAGTGAGACTCCTGAGCTGTAGCTTTGAGTGATCAGCAGGTCTGCCAGGAACCTCCTGGAGTGCCTTCAGCCACTCCTCTGCCCACGGGCAGCACCAGCATCAGCTCTGCTGGACCCATCGGGGTTGTTCTGACCTGCCCTTTTCCACCTGCAAACAGGAACATGAACCCGGCCAGTGCCCGGCAAACAGGCAGGTTTCTGTGGGGCCAAGGGGAGCGCACAGGGGTTGGGATGGGGTCTGTGAGAGCTGACGGGGAAAAGACATGGGACAGGGAAACACCTCCCAGGAGGAAAATCTCCCGGCAGCAGAGCTATGATCAGGGAATGAGAGGAAAGAGAAACCAGAAATGCTGTGGGAGGAAGGATTCAGAAAACTCTGTAGGATCCCCTCCAATGCAGACCCCTTCCCCTGAGCAAGTGTCTCCATGGGAATGAAGTGTCCAAGCTCTCCTCTAACCCGTGGGGCTGTGGGCAAAGTAGTCTATGTGGCTGGGGAATGAGCTGACTCTCCCCTTCTGAGATACCATCACTAGGACACTTGGGTGTCTCCTTGGGGTGTCCTTCCAAGCACTGCGCTGCCCTCCAGGATGCCAGTCTGTCCTGGAGCATCCTGGTGTTACCTGAATGCCCAGTGGAGAAGCGCAGAGACGCTACGACCAAGGAAAGGCTGCTGGGTTTGTGAAACGAGCCATGTGTGTCCTTGGCGAGAAGTGGGGTGCTGAGACCTTGAGAGAGGGTGAGACGCTGAGCTCTCGGCAGGGGGTTTCTCTGCTCTCAGCAGCGCCTGGTGTCTTTTCAGGTCTACATGTGAGTGTGATTCCCCTCTGTCTCAGAAAGGCACAAGCAGAGGGCAGCTGGGAACAAGACAGAGGGACAGACCAGCTCCCCTCGCTCTGCACTAACCCTCAGACAATCCCCTCGCCTGGCAGGACTCCCTTTGCTGTCCCTGAACGCAGCAGAAATGGTGAGGGTTTCTGAAATCCAAGAGAATCTCCTGCTGAGATGGGAGAGAGCTGTATAAGAACCTCTCTCCAACACTCTTGCAACTGTGGTTTCATGGCAATGGGAGTGCAGAGACTGACAAGCCCTTTTTTCATGAGGAGAGGTTTATCTGAGAAATTGGGACACTAGGACTGGCCACCCCATTCCCACGCATCTGCTGCTGCAGAGCAGGGCTGACTCCTGGGCATCCGGCGGGCAGAGGTCCCGCTCCTCCTGGCACACCTGGACAGAACCAACCAGAGCTCCAGCCACAGAGCTGAATGAAGATCTGATAGAAATGGAAAAGCAGTGCAGAGTGTGAGGTATGAGAACTGGTGTTGATTTTTCTCAGAAAAGTCTCCCCTAACTTCTCACTGGCCTTTCCTCCTTGTTCAGTGCTCCACACCAAAAGGCAGTAAATGTCCAACAGCAGCTCCATCACCCAGTTCCTCCTCCTGGCATTCGCAGACACACGGGAGCTGCAGCTCTTGCACTTCGGGCTCTTCCTGGGCATCTACCTGGCTGCCCTCCTGGCCAACGGCCTCATCATTATGGCCATCGCCTGTGACCACCGCCTCCACACCCCCATGTACTTCTTCCTCCTCAACCTCGCCCTCCTTGACCTGGGCTCCATCTCCACCACTGTCCCCAAATCCATGGCCAATTCCTACTGGAACAACAGGGCCATCTCCTACACAGAATGTGTTGCACAAGTCTTTCTGTTTGTCTTTTTCATTTCAGCGGAGTTTTATCTTCTCACTGTCATGGCCTATGACCGCTACGTTGCCATCTGCAAACCCCTGCACTACGGGACCCTCCTGGGCAGCAGAGCTTGTGTCCACATGGCAGCAGCTGCCTGGGGCAGTGGGTTTCTCTATGCTCTCCTGCACACGGCCAATACATTTTCCCTGCCCCTCTGCCAGGGCAATGCCCTGGACCAGTTCTTCTGTGAAATCCCCCAGATCCTCAAGCTCTCCTGCTCACACTCAGACTCCCTCAGGGAAATTGGGCTTCTTGTGGTCAGTGTCTGTTTAGGCTTTGGTTGTTTTGTGTTCATCGTGCTGTCCTATGTGCAGATCTTCAGGGCCGTGCTGAGGATCCCCTCTGAGCAGGGACGGCACAAAGCCTTTTCCACGTGCCTCCCTCACCTGGCCGTGGCCTCCCTGTTTGTCAGCACTGCCGTGTTTGCCTACCTGAAGCCCCCCTCCATCTCCTCCCCATCGCTGGATCTGGTGGTGGCTGTGCTGTACTCTGTGGTGCCTCCAGCCGTGAACCCCCTCATCTACAGCATGAGGAACCAGGAGCTCAAGGATGCCCTCTGGAAATTAATGACCAGGTTATTTTCTGCAGCAATAAACTGTCTCCTGCAAATCACTCATAATGTAATTCATTATACGCCAAGCCCGTCTTCTGTAGGTTTGGTTAGGGGTTAGGTAACTGTGTGTTAGGTTTGGTTGAGGGTTTTGGCTTTTTCTTGCTTTTTTTTTTTTAAAAATTATATACTTTTGTCCTCAAATAAATGTCATTATTTGAGATTTTTTTTTTACTACCTATCTATCCAAATTTCTGAGACTCACAGAGTCATGCCCAAAATCCTTCTTCTCAGGCCTTTTCTGGAGCTGCAGGGGTAGAGCCTGAGCGCCGAGGAGGAGGGGAAAGAATCCCAGTACTTGCAGAGCACCAGCACTTGTTCTTTGCGGGGCTGCTCTATTTTCACTTCCACACTCGCCTTCTGAGCCCCTGTGTTGATCTAAGGCCTGAGTGCTCTGGCAGCTTGGTCATGGTGCTGCTGTGTAGCAGCTCTGTGATCACAGGCAAGGAGAAGCAATGGGCACCTCTGAGAAAAAGCTCGTCTGCATAACAGAGTTTCCACCATGAAAGGGGATCTGCTCAGGGCAGCGCAGGAAGGATCAGGTCTTCTTCCACAGTTGCTGTCAAGAGCGTTCCTTCAAACGTGCCCTGGTGAGGGATGCCCAGTAAAGAGGTAAAGAGTGTGCGTGTGCAGGGTGAGGGCACACACAACAGTGTCCTTGCACAGCCACACCTCCAGGGACAGAACTGAAGGACCAGCAGAGCGGGGTCTGGTCTGTGCCTTTGTTTGCTGGACACCCCGGGGAAGCTGTCCCAGGGCAATCGTCACAGAACAGACACCTGAAACCACCATTTGCAGAACTGGACGCCTACGCAAACCCACAGAGGATGTTTGTCTGCCTGTGGAGAGACACCGAATAACGAGGTCAGAAGTCCCTGTTTGCATGGTTCAGAGGAGATTTCGGCATGCACACCGTGTGCATGTGGGGACATGAACCCGAGAGAGCACAAACACCAGCAGCTGTTCTTAGAAATGCCCGAAAGTGCTGTGGGACAGGCAGTGTCCCTTCATTGGAGAGTAACGTCCCCTGGGAAACCCCCTGAATGCAGCACTGGGATGGGCTTCCTTGAGCCCAGGTCCCTGTGTCCATTCCTCACGCCGTGGGGCATCTCAGAGAGGTGCCGAGCAGGGAGACACAGCGCGGGGCTGAGGTGCTGCCGGCCTCTGGGAGTGGCAACAGGAGGCCATGGAGTCTGCTGCAGGGCCTCTGCCCGTGCCAGGGAAGGACTCGTGTCTCTGAGCAGCCCTGCCAGCGCCCTGACAGTGCCGTGTGTGTCTCCAGGAACACCTGTGTGCTACCTCACCCTCCCCTCTCTTCATGGCCTGTCCCTTTGATTACACGGTGTGACAGAAGCACCTCTGTGGAGCATCTCCCCTGTGCAGTCCGAAAGGGTTCTGCAGGCGTGAGCGGCATTGCCCTCTACGAGATGGCATTTCTCACCTCTCACAGAGCACAGAGCACGTCTAGGGAGTAGGAATGCAGTGAGAGGCACACACTCTCCATGTTTCACCTCTCTGAACGTCCTTCACAATATTTTTAAGCACCTGACAGAGAAGCAAATGTCTTCAGAAATAGGTGGGCTGGGCTGTTTGCACCAATGCTGAAACTCTCCTGATGTGAAACCATTACATTCATCATGGACTTTGTTTTCATAACCTGCTTTTTAGACCCATTCTTCCCCTGCCTGCACTTGGGGGCAGCTCTCCTGCCCAGCATGGGCAGGCAGAAGGCCTTCTCCACCGGCTCCTCTGCCCTCCCTGGAGCCACTCCTTTCTGCGGCACCCCCACCACTGTCAGTGGGATGCCCAGAACAGCCCTCCTGAGAGAGTTTAACAACGCCCTGTTTCAACACGCACCTCACCCCTGCTCGATCCTCTCATCTACAGCCTGAGGAGAAGGAAGGATGGGGGTTGGGAGGAACTGACAGAAACAGCTTAGGAAAGCTGTCGGCTGCAGAGAGATCCCGTTGGAGTCGTGGGCTTGTAGGAAGAAATCACTCTTCTGAAGTGGCCCTGAGGGCCTGGACAAGTTAAGTATTGTGTCCTGGGCACTCCTTGGAAAGTGACGCCTCTGGAAGTTTTCCACAGTGAGAAGACTTTTGGTGTCAGGGAGATGGGGAAGGCTGGCCAGTGTCATTGTGACATCTCTCTCCAACACCTTGGAAAGGCCAGAGCCGTCAGAGAGGTTCCTGGGGCCTTGGAAAATGCGGACATGAACCCAGTGTTCCAAAAGGGCAGGAAGGAGGATTGGGACAATGACAGACTGGCCAGCCTCACCAGGGAAGGGGATATGACAAGTCCTCCTGCAGCCATCAGCAGGGGTTTGAAGGACAAGAAAGGGATGGCAGAAGACATGTGGGAGGGAAAAGAAGGGGATGTTGTGTACCCGGACTTTAGCAAGGCCTTTGAAATGGTCTTCTGTAGTCTCCGTATAGCCAGGTTGTTGACAGCCGGGCTGAAGAAGTGGACGATGTGGTTGGTGGAAAGCTGTCTGAGTAATGACGGAGGGACATCATCTGTGGTACAAAGTCCTTCTGGAACCCACTTACTAGTGGCATCCATCAAAGACCAGCCCTTGACAACTACTATGGAACATTATTATCTCTCCGTATGATGGCAGACAATGCACTTTCACCTCCTTTGTAGATGATGCCAAGCTGGGGGAGCCCTTGAGGAATCCCACCCTGTTAGCACTGTTGGTAGCAGGAGAGTTGGGAAGGATGACTGTGGTGGGTTAAACATGGCAGGGCACGGAGGGTCGAAAGGGAGAAGCGCAGAGGGATGGCACCTTTGGGGAGGAGCGCACAGGAGAGGTGACCCAAAGCTGACTAACAGAGTACTCCATCCCACCGGCATCTTGCTCAGTATAAAAGCTGAGGGATCACAGGGCTCAGGCTCTTTTTCCAATGTCAGATGCCAGCTGGAGGAGCGGTGCTAGAGGAGGCTGGGAAGCAAAAGCGTGGTTGTGATGTGACAATTCAGGGCAGCACTTGACCAGGGGCTGATCCCAGGGAAATGGCGCTGGAGCCCCGGTGGTCTCGCTGTGGCCAGGACAATAATGGCCCCTCTGAGTGGGGTGGGGGCCTGGGCTGGGGCACAACGAGATGCCCTGAGCAGGACAGGGACAAAACTGAATGCCCCAAGTGGGGCAGGAGGCAAACTCCCTGCCCTGAGCTGAGCAGGAGGAACTCAGTGCCCCGAGCAAGAGTGGGGAAAACTGGAGGACGCAGGCGGTGCAGGGGCCCAACTGGCGAGCTCAAGGGGGGCAGGAATAGCAACCAGCTGCCTCGTTGGGGCAGAAGCAACACTCACTGCTCTCCAGGCGTGTCGTGGGGTAAAACAAGATGCTAAAAAGCCACCCACAAATGGCTATTGGAGCTGCAGGGTGGGAGAGCAGCTGGGTGGGGTCCTGGCAGCCACCCGAGGTGCACGCAGTGCAGTTGCTCAAGGGGGTTCTTTGGTAGCACTAGTTCAGAGTCAGCCTGTGGCTGTATCTTGGGGGGTAAATAAAATTCATTGGAAACGAACTTGTAAGACACCAAGTGCTTTGCTGCAGGAGTCTCACAGACGCAGTCCTGGACCTGGGAAGAGTGGAAAATAAAGCCCTCAGCCCCCCGACTGTGCCAGCCAAAGCTGTGAAGGGGCTCGCTGACAGCCCTGGGCAGGTTTTTATTCCTGGGGCTGGTGCGGCTCCAGGCAGAGGTGGGAGCTCTGTGGGCAGATGAGCAGCCCTTGGCCAGCAGTGCCTGGGGCAGCCCAACAGCTGCCGGCTGGTGGCTGCAGGAGGTGCCCCGGCTGTGGTTGCTGAGGGGCCACAGTGTGTCCCCGTGCGTCTGGGGGTGGCCCCTGTCACAAAGGGGCAGTGATGTGACACCCACCCACTGCTTGTGAGCTCACCTGGCCAGGGCTTGGCATCCTCAAGAGCGGGCCAGCCAAAGCTCCTTGGGCTGAGCTGGCCCTGGGAACACTCGGCTGCTTCCTTTGCCACTTCCTTGGCTGCTTTTTCCCAACCATTCATATTTTACTGCCCACTTCTCCTCACCTTCCATCCTTTTCTAAAGGTAACGATGATTTGACCTTCAGGACAGATCATACAGGAGGTAGATGTGGGATCAAAGTATCGTCTGGTCTATGCCTTCGGAGCTTTAGGATGAGCTGTTACACCTTTATAGGCTGGCCAGATACGCACTATGGGTAGAGTTCCTATTTGCTAATTGTTATTTCTTCAACACATCCCTAGGTGGGTAAGTAGGGGGTGGCGGTGTACTCTGAGGCTTTGGGCTCCGTCTGGAATGAGAAGAAGCCCATCCTGACGGATGCGGTAGGAAGAGAGACAGAAAAGGAGCACAGCAAAGGCAGCTGTTAAGGCAGCGGCTGAAAGCCGGTCCCTCCTGTGTCCAAGGGGGCAAAGTGTGGGCTGGAGAACCAGAGGGCTCTGCTGCTAATGGCAGCCAGAGGGAAGCAGCAGGTCCTCTTCAGAGAAGGTGACACCCAGTGCAGTCTTCCCAAAGGGCCTTGGTAACTGCTGTCAGTTGGATTCCTGCGACAGGGACAGCAGGGCCGTCAGCTGCAGCTCTGCAGCGGTTGGAACTACCACTGAAACGGTGCTGGTGGCGGATGCTGTTCTCTGGGTTTAGTTTGGGATTTTTTGTAATTTATTTTGTTGAGGTGCAGCTATTTCTTTGCACTCAGGTGTCAGGATTAGCACTGATCTTCTCTTTCTGGAGCATGTCCTGGCATCCTTCGTCATCCAGAGCTTTCCCTGCTGTTCCTGAATGGCAGCGATGGCCTCAATGGAGCCACCCATCGCTCCTGTGAGTGACGACTTCACCATCAGGCTTGGACTTTGTGAATCCCCAAAGGCAAGGGACGTGGCTGGTGCTCCGTCCCTGAATGTTGATGTACCAGCAATCGAGAGGGAATTCTGGGGTGAGTCAGTCATGACTTATGAGCCAGTTTTGACATCTCATGTCATGACTTCTCATCATGATGAGACATGAGGGGTGCCCTCATCCATCCCACAAGTCCATTCGGCACCCAAGCACATCATCAAGGCCTTTCAGCCTTCAGTTCCCTGAGTGTGTTCTGCACTCCAGTTTGGGAAGAAAAGGCCTATTTTCACCCATGGCAATCAGGAAACTCCCTTTTATTACAGAGATACCAAAAGGCAGGCCAGCATTACTGTGGTGACAGACTAATTGAGAGAAGGTCTCTGGGTGAGACAGACTGGGTTCACCCACTGAAGAAGTGGGAGAAAGCAAATATTTGTGTTGAGACAGCAGTATGACTGATACAATAAGCACAAGATAAATATGAGGTCACTTGTAAACAGAGAGGGGAGACTCAATGCTGCTGAAGCACACTGGTAAAATCAGTTTCCACAGGGCATCCTTGAGCTCCTGGTTCCTCATGCTGAGGGGGTTCACTGCTGGAGGCACCACTGAGTACAGCACAGCCACCACCAGATCGAGAACTGGGGAAGAGATGGAGGGGGGCTTCAGGTAGGCAAATATTCCAGTGCTGACAAGCAGGGAGACCACGACCAGGTGAGGGAGGCACGTGGAAAAGGCTTTGTGCCGTCCCTGCTCAGAGGGGATCCTCAGCACGGCCCTGAAGATCTGCACATAGGACAGCACAATGAACACAAAACAAACAAAAGCAACCAAGGCACTAACCACAAGAAGCCCAACTTCCCTGAGGGAGTCTGAGTGTGAGCAGGAGAGCTTGAGGATCTGGGGGATTTCACAGAAGAACTGGTCCAGGGCATTGCCCTGGCAGAGGGGCAGGGAAAATGTATTGGCCGTGTGCAGGAGAGCATAGAGAAACCCACTGCCCCAGGCAGCTGCTGCCATGTGGACACAAGCTCTGCTGCCCAGGAGGGTCCCATAGTGCAGGGGTTTGAAGATGGCAACGTAGTGGTCATAGGCCATGACAGTGAGAAGACAATATTCTAATGACATCAAAAAGAGAAAAAAAAAAACAACTGGGCAGCACACCTCGGGTAGGAGATGGCCCTGGTGTCCCAGAGGGAATTGGCCATGGCTTTGGGGACAGTGGTGGAGATGGAGCCCAGGTCAAGGAGGGCGAGGTTGAGGAGGAAGAAGTACATGGGGGTGTGGAGGCGGTGGTCACAGGCGATGGTGGTGATGATGAGGCCGTTGGCCAGGAGGGCAGCCAGGTAGATGCCCAGGAAGAGCCCGAAGTGCAAGAGCTGCAGCTCCCGTGTGTCTGCGAATGCCAGGAGGAGGAACTGGGTGATGGAGCTGCTGTTTCCCTATGTCAGAAAGTCCTAAGAAGCAGGTGAGATAGATGCCGAGATCACAGAAATGATGATGCTTTCTGTAGAGAAAGGAATGGGTAAAGGCACTTTTTCAGGTTCCTCACAGACCCACTGGTTTCCCGTTGTAACGCTGTAGGAGTTGCAGTCTCTTGTGCAAGCATCACAGCTCCATTGCTGTGATTGCAAACACCACAGCTCCCCAAGTACAGGTCCTCCTTTCTACCCTTTTTAAAAATGGGTGCAATGTTTGCCTTTTTCCAGTCCCTGGGGACTTCACCTGACTGCCATGGCTTTTCAGATATCATGGAGAGCGGCTTGGCAACTCCATCAGCCAGTTCCCTCAGGACTCTGGGATGCATCTTGTCAGCCCCCATAGACTCCTACATGCTCAGGTTCCTCAGGTGGTCACAAACCTGATCCTTTGACACAGTGGGGGGGACTTGGCCCCTCAAGTCCCTACCTTGAGGTCCACCCACTCGAGAGGTGTGGGAAGAGAGGTTGCCAGGGAAGACTGAGGCAAAACTGTTGTTGAGTACCTCAGCCTTCTCCTCGACCATTGTTACCAGTTTGCCAGTCTTGCTCATCAGGAGGGGTACGCTTTCTTGGACCTTCCTTTTCTGGCTGACGTATCTATAGAAGCCCTTCTTATTATTCCTTGCCTCCCTTGCCAAGTTCATCTCCAGCTGCGCCTTGGCCTTCCTGACCCCATCCCTACGCTCTTCCCAGGATACCTGTCCCTGCTTCCACTGCCTGTGCATTTCCTTCTTGCCCTTTAGTTTGACCAGCAGGTCTCTGCTCAGCCATGCACATTGCTCAAGGCTTTATCCATGGGGATTGTCTCCACCCCAGCCACACCCAGTGCACTGAATCTCCCCTTCCATGTCATTCCTGGTCGCATCTCTGTCTCATTCCCTGTCCATTGCAGACCAACCATCTGCAATATAAATGTGGGCACCAGATGAACTCCTCCTGGGGCCTTTGACAAGCACTTGGACCTCAAAGAGCAGAGAGGTGCCTCTAGGAGGTCCTCCTCTTCCCGAGATATGCTTCCTCAACTGGTGTCTTTAGGATGCATGAGTGGTAAATGGAGAAACATGGTCATCCCCTGAGAGCTTCTTAACGTTTCAGTTAGTGTTAGGCAGTGATTGGTAGTGGGCAGGGATGCCAGAGAGGGCAGAGGAAACTGACAAACAAGTCTTATGAGGAGCGGCGGAGGGAACTGGGATTGTTTAGTCTGGAGGAAAGGAGGCTGAGGGGAGACCTTATCGCTCTCTCCAGCCACCTGAAAGGAGACTGTAGAGAGGTGGGGGTGGGTCTCTTCTCCCAAGTAACAGGCAAGAGGAAAAGAGGAAACAGCCTCAAGTTGCCCCAGGGGAGGTTTAGACAGGATATTAGGAAAAAATTTTTACTCTGAAAGGGTTATTAAGCATTGGATGAGGCTGCCCAGGGAAGTGCAACCATCCCTGGAGGTATTCAGAAGACGGGTAGACATAGTGCTTAGAGATATGCTTTAGTGATGGGTTTTGTCAGAGTTAGGTTGGTGGTTGGATGATCTGAAAGGTCTCTTCCAACTTAGGCAAGGCTATGATTCTTTGCACCCCAGAATGCAGGTTGCCCTCTTGGCTGCCAGGGCACTCTCCTGACTCACATTAACCCAGCTGCCAACCAGCGCCCCCAGATCCCTTTCTGCAGGGCTGCTTTCCAGCCACTCCTCTTCCAGCCTATACTTGTGGCCACCATTATTTCATCCCTGGTGCAGAATGCAGCCTTTGTTCTTGTTAAACATGCTGAGAGTTGCCTTCTCTGGGTCACGGACACAGGTGCTAAACCGAACAGGGCCCAGGAGCCAGCATCCCTGTGCTGCCCCACAGTGCCCCAGTATGCCCCAGTACGTGCCCTCAGTAAGTCCATGCTGACTGCATTTGAAGACAATTTTTTCGTTTTGGTGCCAAGAAATGTCACCCAAGAGGACACTAACTGGTGGCACACTCCCCACCAACGTGAGCTTGTACAGCCAGTGAGTTGTTCCCTGAGTTGCATTTTTGGCCTCGTTCAAAGCTGGGTGCAACACTTGCTTGTCCTCTCTCACAAGAGACCTCTGCTAACCCAATGGCTTTTCAAAAGGGATATTCCAAAGAAATGTCAATCTTGTTCTGTAACTTCACTACCACTATTTTGCCTGTAATCCTACGTACATAATTTCTCTAATCTTTCATACATTTTCACCTGTCCAAATACAACGACCATTTCTAAAGTCATCTTTCCAGGTGCAGACTGTCTAGACAGGGGCCTTTTCTATTATATTCCCGTTTTCTCCTTCCCTTACTCTTTCTTCATTCAGGTTCCTGTCACCCATCCAGCTGCTGCTTTGAGCTTCACATGGTTAAAGGTTTCCCCGTCTTTCAGTAGTCTAATTATCTCCTGTAGCCAACTCTTTAACTATGTTTATATCAACCTTTCTGTACCTACCTATCTAAAGCATTTCTCATAAGATTACCCCTTGCAGAAAAGCAACCTCATTAGAGGCAGCATGTACTTAGCATATGGCCGCAGAGGGTGTTTTATTGTTTATCAAACACGATCCGACATGATCAGGCTTTACTTTTCTTTGCTTGCAAAGAGGAGAAACCCTTCTGTGCCTGGGCGCAGCCAGGTCTCTAAGGAGAGCCAGAGGGAGCTGGTGCAATGGAGCTGTAACATCCAGCTGCAGAGATCGGTGGCGAAGTCTGATGGAAGGAAAATGATGTAAATCCCAACTGGGCAATGACAGAGATGGTAGGGTTGGGGTGGGGGCGGTGAGGAGTAGCATTGTCCATACAGTGTCAGACCTCAAGGGACTGCTTTTCCTAGCCATCCAGACCTCCTGAGGAGACCCTCTGGATCAATATCAGTTGCAGAAGACTTCTATCACCTTTTCTCTAGACTGAAAAGTAAATTAAAAGAAACCCTTTAAACTAAAAAAAAAATAATTTATTAGGTTCTGATTGAAATCTTCCTTCTTAACTACACTATGAAAGAACTCCAATTAGCTGTAGAAGTCTTGAAGACTTGAAGGAAATTGAAGGAAGAGAAATAGGTCTTTAGGGCTTTCTGTACTTCAATGAGCCCCATGGTGTATTTAGCTCTGAGTCCATGAACCTCAGATACTGAGAGAAGATTGAAAACACTGCTCAAGGAGTCAGAAGAAAAACTCAAAGTACCTGGAAGCATTAATGGGCCCCACTGAGGGCCACTACTGACAAAGTCTCCCCATGGACTCGTCAGAGGAGATAGCTGGAGGCTGTGATTGCAGGAAGGCAAAGGCACAGTGCAGGTGGCTGTAAAGCTGTTGCTTTGTTTGATGAAGCAGAAGGGCCAAACCTGACCCTCAGGCCCTGGGAAGGCAGATCCTGCCCCTCAGGTGTGGCTCAGGGCTCTTCCTGGGGGCAGTGGGGTGTGAGGGTGAGCAAGGACAAGGGTAGGGAGACTGTACAACACCTCCCGGCTTCCCCATGCAATCGTGAAGCAGAAACCAAGTCCAGAGCCTCAAAATAAAGTTTCTTCTGGTAGGCCTTGGTGGCAGAGGCAAGTGCCATAGCCAAGGGGACAAAGACCTTGGTGCTGTTGGGTTTTTTAGCCTGGCCAGAGCCCTAGGCCACCTCTACTGCAGAGTGACCATCACTGTCCCATGCCTGTGCCTCTTTCCTTGTAGGCTGCAGGCACTCGTCGTGCTTTCCCACATCGCTCTCACCCTGGCATTTCCGTATCTTTTCTGATGTCTCTCCACTCTCACCAGCTGTTCCTTGAAACACAAATCCATGGGCTAATACACACTCGCTCTTGGTGACCTCTTGCACCACAGTGCAACCATTTGAGAGAGATTTCTTCTTCCTCACATGCAGTCCGAACCTTCCAAGTTGCATTTTGTTGAGGTTTCCTTCTCTTCCCACTACCAAGAAAAGCTCCACCACCTCTGAAGCCAGGTTGCTCAGGGCTTCCTTCATTTTGGGCTTGAAAAGGTACAAGGATGGAGATGACACAAGCTCTCTGGGAAATCTCCTCCAGTGTTTGCCTATTTTGACAGGGAGAAAGTTTTACTCATTTGTTTCAGCTGATGCCAGTGGCCCTCATCCTCCCATCACACACAACAGTGAAGAGCCTGGATGCATTTTCATGGTGACAGCCAAGAAGATGTGGGAAGGCTGATATTATGAAGGTCTCCCCAAAGCCTTCTCTTCTCCAGGCTTTACACCTTTGCAGCAAAGGTGGCCAATGGCCTTCTGGGCTGCACTAGGAAGAGCACTGCCAGCAGGTCGGTGGAGGTGATCCTTCCTCTCTACTCAGCCCTGCTACAATTTGTCTTGCCCATTTCCCTCGGTGTTTGCTACCCTACTACCTTCACTTAGAGGTGGTGGTAGGGCTTCAGGTTAGTGGTTGTAAATAGGGTAAAGGCCTCTCATGAATGTTTTCACAGTCAGTGTCACAGAAGTCTAAACATCCTCTGAACAGATCTTACCGGCAACATAGTGACCAAGGATGAGGAAAAGGCTGAGGTACTTAATGAAGTCTTTGCCTCAGTCTTCAGCAGTAGGACCAGTTGTTCCCTGAGCACCCAGACCCCTGAACTAGAAGACAGGGATGGGGAGCAGAATGAAGCCCCTCTAATCCAAAGGGAAATGGTGAGGGACCTGCTTCAGCACCTGGAGGTGCACAAATCTATGGGGCCGGAGGGGATCCACCCAAGGGTATTGAAAGAGCTGGCGGAGGTGCTCGCCAGGCCACTTGGTATCATTTATGAGCAGTCCTGGACAACCGGGGAGGTCCCAGCTGACTGGAGGTTAGCAAATGTGACACCCATCCACAAGAAGGGCCGGAAGGAGGATCCGGGGAACTACAGGCCAGTCAGTCTGACCTCGGTGCCTGGGAAGGTCATGGAACAGATCCTCCTCAGTGCCATTACACGGCACATGCAGGAGAACAGGGTGATCAGGCCCAGTCAGCATGGGTTTGTGAAGGGCAGGTCATGCCTATCAAACCTAATATCCTTCTATGATAAGGTGACCCACTTAGTGGATGAGGGAAAAGCTGTGGATGTTATCTACTGGGGTTTTTGCAAAGCTTTTGACACTGTTTCCCACAGCATTCTCCTGGAGAAACTGGCTGCTCATGGCCTGGACAGGTGTACTCTTCGCTGGGTAAAAAACTGGCTGGATGGCCGTGCCCAGAGAGTGGTGGTAAATGGAGTTAAATCCAGTTGGTGTCCAGTCACAAGTGGTGCCCCCCAGGGCTCGGTGCTGGGGCCGGTTCTCTTTAATATCTTTATCAATGATCTGGATGAAGGGATCGAATGCACCCTCAGTAAGTTCGCAGATGACACTAAACTGGGCGGGCGTGTTGATCTGCTTGAGGGTAGGTTGGCTCTGCAGAGGGATGTGGACAGGCTGGACCGATGGGCTGAGACCAATGGTATGAGGTTCAACAAGGCCAAGTGCCGGGTCCTGCACTTGGGTCACAACAACCCCATGCAGCGCTACAGGCTTGGGGCAGAATGGCTTGAAAGCAGCCCGACAGGAAAGGACCTGGGGGTGTTGGTGGACAGCCGGCTGAATATGAGCCAGCAGTGTGCCCAGGTGGCCAAGAAGGCCAACAGCATCCTAGCCTGTATCAGGAATAGTGTGGTGAGCCGGACTAGGGAAGTGATCATCCCCCTGTACTCGGCACTGGTGAGGCCCCACCTCGAGTACTGCGTTCAGTTTTGGGCCCCTCGCTACAAGAGGGACATTGAGGTGTTGGAGCGTGTCCAGAGAAGGGCTACAAAGCTGGTGAGGGGTCTGGAGGACAAACCTTATGAAGAACGACTGAGGGAGCTGGGGTTGTTTAGCCTGGAGAAGAGGAGGCTGAGGGGAGACCTTATCACCCTCTACAACTCCCTGAAAGGAGGTTGTAGAGAGATGGGGGCTGACCTCTTCTCCCTGGTGACAAGTGATAGGACGAGGGGAAACGGGTTCAAGTTACGTCAGCGGAGGTTTAGATTAGATATTAGGAGACATTTTTTCACTGAAAGGGTTATTAAACATTGGAATAGGCTGCCCAGGGAGGTGGTGGATTCACCATCTCTGGAGGTGTTTAAAAAAAGGGTAGATGGGGCACTGAGGGACACGGTTTAGAAGTGGCTCTTGTCAGGGTAGGCTAAAGGTTGGACTCGATGATCTTAAAGGTCCCTTCCAACCTCAACAATTCTATAATTCTATGATTCTATGATTCTATGATTCTATGTGCCACATGATGGCACTCAGGATGATCTGTTCCATGATCTTCCCCACACCGAGGTCAGACTGACAGGCCTGTACTTCCCAGGATCCTCCTTCTGGCCGTTTATGTTGATGGGCGTCACCTATACTAACCTCCACTTAACTGGCACCTCCCCGCTTTGCCAGGACTGCTGAAAAATGATGGAAAGCGGCTTGGTGAGCATCTCCGACAGCTCCCTCAGTACCTGTGGGTGGAACCCATCTGGCCCCATAGATTTGTGTATGTCTAAGTGCTGTAGCAGGTCCCTCGCTATTCCCTTTGGATTATGGGGGCTTCATGCTGCTCCCCATCCCTGTCTTCCCGCTCAGGGGCTGAGTACCCAGAGAACTGCTGGTCTTACTAGTAAAGACGGAGGCAAAGAAGGTATTAAGTACCTCAGCCTTTTCCTCATCCTTTGTCACTATGTTTTCCGCCATATCCAATAAAGGATGGGGATTCTCCTTAGCTCTCTTTGTGTTTCTAATGTAATCATAGAAACATGTTTTAGTGTCTGTTATGACATTAGCCAGACAAAGACCTAGTTGGGCATTGGCCTTTCTAATTTTTTCCCTGCATAACCTCACAATATCCTTGTACTCCTCCTGAGTTGCCTCCCCCTTCTTCAAAATGTCATAATCTCCTTTTTTCCCCTGAGTTCGAGACAAAGCTCTCTGTTCGGCCAGGCCAGTCTTCTTCCCCACCAGCTTGTGTTTAGGCACATGGGGATGGCCTGATCCTGCGCCTTTAAAAGTTCCTTCTTGAAAAACGTCCTGCCTTCCTGGACTTCTTTTGCCCTTCAGGACTGCCTCCCAGGGGACTCTGTCAACCAGGCCTCTCAAAAGGGCAAACTAAGATAACCAGGTCCAAAGCCCAGAGAGTTATTGCCATTAGGCACCTCCTGATGGTGGAGGGAGGGTGCAAACCAGGGATGAGAACAGCTGTTTCCAGCTTGTGTGCATGCCTCAGCCTGGCAAATGGGGAATGCCCACGGCTTGGGGTAGCCGTGCCCAAGGAGCTGACCTTGCTTGCCCAGGGAGAGAGCAGTGTAGGGGCAGCAGTGAGGGACTTAAAGGCAGAAAGAAGAAAGGAAATATCAGGGGGTGTCATGCAACAGTGAGCTAAGTTGAGTTTTGATCCTGAGGCAGAAGAAGAAGGGGGATGTGCTGTTTGGTGCTGGGATGTGGAGCTACATACGGGATTCCAGGAACTCTGGGGCTTGGAAATCTTGCATAATAAGTGAGCATTAGCAAGGCTTTGGAAGAAACGGGATGGGTTGTGGGGAGCTCACAGGCACTGGCAAATCCTCAGAAACCCACAGCTTGGTGTTGGAAGCAAGGGAGCAGACCCAGGCACAGGAGAGTGTAGCTGTGTTTTGGGGATGGCCAAGGGCCTTGGTGGGGCTTTGACACCCCAAGAGAACGGAGACCCTTGTCTGCTCAGCTGTGGCTTCTGTCTCTTCCACTGAGCTCAATGAGAGGACACCAAGTCCTTACAGCTCCAGCGCCTTGTTGCCTCCTCACCCACCCTCCCCAGAGCCTGGGAGGTTCCTACTGCTGACCTGCACCTGGCACCTCATCACTGCCACATCACCCAACCAGAGCCCAGAGCATCTCAAGAGGCAACGGACATCCCTCCCCAGGGGATGGGAGTCCAGGCTTGGCCATCCTGTTTGGTGAAGCACATCGAGGCCTTTCACAGTGATTTCCACATTTAAATTTCTTCCCGGCCCATGTGTCTCCGACTTCCTGCTTCACCACACCACAGGGACAGGAACTTTGTCTGCTCCTTCCCTCCATGGTCTCTGCAGTGAGGGACTTCAGCAGGGTCTGATAACACCCTCAGAAACCTGGAGGTTAGCTGCTTTTACTTCTCAAGAGGACTAGTCAATCTTTCAGGATCTGCACTTCAGGAACTCGGCACCAGAGCGCTCATTACCACAAAAAACACACGAAGGCGCCAAGTCTGGGCATAAGTTTCCTTTAGTCTTCAGCTCTTCTCTGGCTCATTAGAGAGATTTCAGGAGTGCAGTCAAAATGAAAAGATGTCCAAGCAAAGAGGCCAAGTCAATTTAACACTTGATTTTGAAGAGCCAGTTCTGCATTAATCCCAACACATTTGGGTAACAGAAATGTCTTCGGGAAGAGTCTGCCCCATCTAGACCCATGTGGATGGACTGGCACAGCCACCCCCAGCAGGGGGAATCCCCATCTCCTAGGCTGAGGCACGCAGTCAACATGCAAACCTCTGCAGTGCCCACTTGTTACAGGCCTCCAGGCAGAGTGTGACTCATTCCACATGACCCTCTGAGCCTCTGTCAGCTCATTGTGCTTCCTCCACCCATCCCTGCAACTCTCAAGCCTCTGGGAGCTTTGGCTTTGGCATCCTCCCGACATCCTGGGGCCAGGTTTCTAAATGCCTCCTCTGCAGCTTCCCCTCTTCCACCTCCTGTGTGCTGCCTTTTTGCCCTGCAGCCCAGTCCGTTTATACCAGCAGCCTCCTGAGACGAGTGTTTCTCTTCATGGTATTCCAAGACATCATTCCTGTGCTTGGAGGAGGCCGTCCTGTGATGCCTATACGATTTCCCGAGCTCCTTCACCCTTCAAAACTCCTTGCCATGACACCACTTGCATCAGTCCCCCGAGTACATCAAAGTCTTCTCCTCTGGAGCCACCCACGTGTGTTCCTCTGCTGGCCTTCCTCACTCCTCTTTGGCCTCTGGGACCCCGCTATTTCCTGGTCACTCCAGCAAGGCTGACACTAATTATCACATCCCTGACCAGCTCTTCCTTGTTGGCCAGGACCAGGTCTAGGTGAGCATCGCCCTTCCTGGCCCACCAGGCAGCTCTGCTAAGAAGTCGTCTCATGATGCTCCAGGCTGCTGGCACCTTGTTTCTCTGCCTGGCCAGTGAATGCCTGGGCAATTACTGTTCCCCATAGGAATCTCCTCATTTACCTGGAGACTTCTTCGTGTTCCTGTTTAAGACTTGTTCTACCAAGGCCTGGGAGACCTCACTGGTGGTAACTGAGGCAGAGAGGACATTGAATATCTCGGATCTACCTACACCTACTCCTACTAAATTCGACAGTGCTCCTACATTATTCCCTTTAATTCGTTTAACTGTTCCTGAATTACCTAAAGCTCATCTCGATGCCCTGGAATTCCTATTTGAGATTCAGTTGAGTTTCGATATGTACCACTGCTGGATCTGGAGGATGCTGCCCTGGAGGACAAGATGTATCCAGGCACACTGTGAAATCTATTGGTCTTTTCATTGATTGTATCATCAGGGCAGTGAGTAAAGATCCCCGTGTGACGTCCTCCATGTCCATGCAATGCCTGCAGCTGTTGTGTGGAGAAGGGACAGACCTCGCCTCTCTGATGACTGATGACTGAATGCATCAGTCAACGGCACAAAAGCACCAAATAGAACGCTCTAGCATGCCATGTGGGGCATCTGTGATGCATCCGCACTGAAAGGGAATTGGTTTCCTGTAGGTCCTGTGTGGTCCATGCCAGCCCTGGCACCTCATGTAGCTCTGTGGGCCTGGATTTGAACATTATATTGAGTTGCTGCCCTGAATTCTGTTAGGCAAAGTGGGGCTGAACATGGCACAAATGCCATTAGAGTCACTGGAGATCTGGAAAATTGAGCTGATGGAAGAGAGAGAGACCAAGCTCTCCCTGTGTCCCAGGACTGCGGTCGTTCGTATGAATACCCCTAAAGACTGCCATGAACATACAAGTAGGAGAAGATTCTTTTGGCCTTTATTTGGGCCTCAGCTGTCATTTCACTCGGCCAAAGGAATTTCCCACAAGGCTCATTCAGGGTCCCTGAGACATTGCCCTGTCTCTATGAACAGCTCCAGTAGAGCTTGCAGTTATCAGCTCACACCTTTGACCACCCCTGACACCTTCAATGTCACCAGGCATTGTGTCCTGCTCTCCATCTCCATTGATGAGCACAGGAGCTGAGACAAGGAGCTCACGTGCATGTGCGTATTTTATGCACACCTGAACACCTACGGCAAGAGGAATCCCACCTCCTGTGGGTTGTGGCAGGCATGGAAGGCAGTTGTGTCTCCTTCAAATGCCAGGAATTGAAACGCAGGATGAGATGAAGCACAGATTCAGCTGAATCCCTTCCCTCAGCAGGGGTAAGGGAGATGACTGCCTGTCACTGTCTGGGAACACTTTCTAATAATAAGAGCAAAAAAGGTGATATTTTGATGTAACTTTGAGAGGAGAATTAAAAGTTCTGGAAAGAAGTGTCTCTGCCCAGCTGAGGGAGGGAACATCAGTGGTGGCTTCATCCTGTTTCCCAGCAGGTTCCCCTGGAGCCCCAGGGACACCTGGAGGGAGCCCCGAGGGGGCAGAGAAAGGGCTGCCTTGGGCTGGTCCTCTGCTGCTGAGCTGGGCTGGGCTCCTGGCATGGAGGGAGCTGATGGCAAGCGGGCAGCGCTGCAGAGAGACAGCTCTGCCCAGGAGCAGCTCCTCTGCCAAGCGCAGCAGGGCTGAGGGCACTGCCTGCAGGCACCCGAGAGGAGCCAGGCACAGAGAGGATAAAGGCAGCTGGGAGTGGGAGGAGAGTTCTGAGCTCGTTCTCGGGGAAATCTTCACCCCTGTTGACACAGTCAGTCTCTGGCTGTGGGGCAATGCAGGGGGGTCTCCTGGAGGGATGTTCTAGGGCTGGCTGAGAGGAGCTGTCAGGATGGCTCTCCTGGCTTCTCTGGTGTGGAGAAGGAGGCCGTGCTTCCGAGCAGGGATGCCCTGCTGCACCATCGCAGCGACAGTGAAGGAGGGCTGCCTTCTGCGAGGGACTGTGGCAGGGTTTTGAAGACAGGTGGGTGTGCAGGCAGGGGTGCCCAGGGCTGTCCTTGAGAGCAGGGTCCCTGCAGCCCAGGGCTCTGTGTGCCGGGGCAGGGACTCTGCTGCTTGCCAGGGTCAGCTCTCAGCCTGCCCAAGGAGTTCCCCCCCGAGCGTCTGTGGGGAGAAGCTGTGGGGAAAAGGAGAGACTCCCCTCAGGGCAGGGTCCTTTGGCTCTTTTTCGAGTGTGTGCTGTGTGGGTCAGGGCTGCCCACAGCTGCAGATCTCCCCCAGAGCACTGGCAGAGGCAGCATTTACAGAGGAAAGACAAGGCAGGGGCTGCCTGGAAGATGAAGACATTGCAGGGTCTGTGCTCTCAGCTGTCTCCTGAGGGAAAGGAGCTGTCACTGGTCCACTGAGGGATCAGCAGATCTGCCAGAAAGCTCACAAAGTGCCTTCAGCCCCTCCTCTCCCTACACACAGCACCAGCAGCACCTTAGCTTCCAGCATCAGGCTTTCTCTCCTCTCCTCCTGAGGAGCCACAAAGAGGGAGATGGCCCTGGGCAGTGCCCTGCTGCCAGGAGGGGTCTGCAGGGCAGAGCTGAGCCCCCAGCGGGTGGGATGGGCTGTGGGAGCAGGGACAGGGAGGAGACGTGGGCACAGAGCAGCAGCTCCTGGCAGGGGCAGCTCCAGGCAGCAGAGACATGGGCAAGGGCTGGGGGAAACTGCCAACACGCACTGGGGAGGGGGCGTTCAGGCATCTCTCTGTTGCTCCTTCACTGGAGACGTCTTCTGGGTGTTCTTTGGTGGGCAATGAGCTGACTCTCCCCTCAGAACACCTCGTCTCCGGGACCCCAGACTCTCTGCTTTGCCTGTCCTGCTGGGCTTGCCAGCTGCCCCCAGAAAGGCAGAGCTCTCCTGTGGGATCCTAGGGAGGGCTGAGCCTTTCCCTGGGGGTCGGGCACTGTCCTCGCAGAGTCCTTTGATTGTCTCTGTGAGGGGTTGTGTCCTGCTCTCTCCACCAAAGCTCTAACTCTGGTTTGGGAAAGAGAAGATTTTGTATATTTGTCCTTTCAAACAGTGCTCTGCTGTTCCCTCATGAGTTCAGTTCTTTGTGGGTTTTTTTAAGAGGAATTTGTGTGTGAAGTCATCTTCAAGGCAGCACAAGCTTCTGCACAGGGCAGATGGAGAAAAGACTGATGGACACTGCAGCTCTCCTGACTCTGCACTAAACCACAGAGATTAGAGCCCTGTGTCCTGTCCTTTCTCAAGACTCCGCATTTTCAGTTATAAAAATGAGGATTTCT
Source organism: Larus michahellis (assembly GCF_964199755.1). NCBI lineage: Eukaryota > Metazoa > Chordata > Aves > Charadriiformes > Laridae > Larus > Larus michahellis. The sequence continues at coordinate 1,214,369 of NW_027436399.1, read as the reverse complement.
TCCCCTAAAAAGAACAGTTACCAGATGTTGATGGCATGACTAGATGGATAGATGAGGGGAGGGCGGTAGATGTGGTCTACCTTGACTTAAGCAAGGCGTTTGACACGGTTTCCCACAGCATCCTCATAGGGAAGCTTAGGAAGTGTGGGTTAGATGAATGGACAGTGGGGTGGATAGAAAACTGGTTGAAAGATAGAGCTCAGAGGGTTGTGATTAGGGGCACAGAGTCTAGTTGGAGACCAGTGACGAGTGGTGTTCCCCAGGGGTCAGTACTGGGTCCAGTCCTCTTCAACATATTCATCAATGACCTGGATGAGGGGATAGAGTGCACCCTCAGCAAGTTTGCTGATGACACCAAGCTGGGTGGGGTGGCTGACACACCGGAAGGCTGTGCCGCCATACAGAGAGACCTGGACAGGTTGGAGATCTGGGCAGAGAGAAACCTTATGAAGTTCAACAAGGGCAAGTGTAGGGTGCTGCACCTGGGAAGGAACAACCCCATGCACCAGTACAGGTTGGGGGCTGACCTGCTGGAGAGCAGCTCTGTGGAAAGAGACCTGGGAGTCCTGGTGGACAACAGGATGATCATGAGTCAGCAATGTGCCCTTGTGGCCAAGAAGGCCAATGGCATCCTGGGGTGCATCAAGAAGAGCATGGCCAGCAGGTCAAGGGAGGTCATCCTCCCCCTCTACTCTGCCTTGGTGAGGCCGCACCTGGAGTACTGTGTCCAGTTCTGGGCTCCCCGGTTCAAGAGGGACAGGGAACTGCTGGAAAGGGTGCAGCAGAGGGCTACAAAGATGATTGGGGGACTGGAACACCTCTCTTATGAGGAAAGGCTGAGGGATTTGGGTCTCTTCAGTCTGGAAAAAAGACATCTGAGGGGTGACCTTATCAACACTTATAAATACTTAAAGGGTGGGTGTCAGGAGGATGGGGCCAGGCTCTTTTCAGTGGTGCCCGGGGACAGGACAAGAGGCAATGGGCACAAACTTGAACATAGGAAGTTCCACCTAAACATGAGGAGGAACTTCTTTACCCTGAGGGTGGCAGAGCACTGGAACAGGCTGCCCAGAGAGGTGGTGGAGTCTCCAACTCTGGAGACATTCAAAACCCGCCTGGACATGTTCCTGTGTAACCTGCTCTAGGTGACCCTGCTCTGGCAGGGGGGTTGGACTAGATGATCTCCAGAGGTCCCTTCCAACCCTATGATTCTATGATTCTATGATTCTATGTGATGGTAGAAAATCAAAAACACACAGAAAAGGAGACTGTCTTTGCTATAAGGCATCTGTCCTAATTTTTTTTCTGTTTTTTTCCTCCTTTGGACAAGGCCCCCATTCTAAGAAAGAGCAAATGTCCAACAGCAGCTCCATCACCCAGTTCCTCCTCCTGGCGTTCGCAGACACACGGGAGCTGCAGCTCTTGCACTTCGGGCTCTTCCTGGGCATCTACCTGGCTGCCCTCCTGGCCAACGGCCTCATCATCACCGCCATCGCCTGTGACCACCGCCTCCACACCCCCATGTACTTCTTCCTCCTCAACCTCTCTGTTCTTGACCTGGGCTCCATCTCCACCACTGTTCCCAAATCCATGGCCAATTCCCTGTGGGACACCAGGGACATCTCCTACTGGGGATGTGTTGCACAAGTCTTTTTTCTCTTTTTCTGTGCTGCAGCAGAGTTTTATCTTCTCACCATCATGGCCTATGACCGCTACGTTGCCATCTGCAAACCCCTGCACTACGGGACCCTCCTGGGCAGCAGAGCTTGTGTCCACATGGCAGCAGCTGCCTGGGGCAGTGGGTTTCTCTATGCTCTCCTGCACACGGCCAATACATTTTCCCTGCCCCTCTGCCAGGGCAATGCCCTGGACCAGTTCTTCTGTGAAATCCCCCAGATCCTCAAGCTCTCCTGCTCACACTCAGACTCCCTCAGGGAAGTTGGGCTTCTTGTGGTCAGTGCCTGTTTAGGCTTTGGTTGTTTTCTTTTCATTGTGCTGTCCTACGTGCAGATCTTCAGGGCCGTGCTGAGGATCCCCTCTGAGCAGGGACGGCACAAAGCCTTTTCCACGTGCCTCCCTCACCTGGCCGTGGCCTCCCTCTTTATCAGCACTGGCATTTTTGCCTACCTGAAGCCCCCCTCCATCTCCTCCCCAGTTCTTGATCTGGCGGTGGCAGTCCTGTACTCAGTGGTTCCTCCAGCAGTGAACCCCCTCATCTACAGCATGAGGAACCAGGAGCTCAAGGATGCCCTGTGGAAACTGATGACCAGATGATTTTCAGAAGCAATAAACTTCTTCGGTCTTGTTTTGGAAACCACTCAGAATGTAACTTGTTACAGGGCAAGTCCTTCTTCTGTAGCTTGTGTTAGTTTCGGTTTGAGTTTGTGATTTTGGCATTGGTTTTCTTTGTATAATGCTGTCCACAAAGAAGTGTCATCATTTTTGTTGTTTCTAATTATGCATCTACCTTAATCTGTGAATCCCACAGACATTGTAAAAGAGGACCAGTGCTCTCTGTCTCTTTAAACAAAAGAAAGAATCTTCTAGCGACTTGTTTGCCCAAGATCCTTCCTTTGGGACCTGCTCTGGAGCTGCAGGGCTGTGCCTGTGAGCAGAGGTGGAGGGGAAAGGGTCTCAGCACAGCAGCACTGTCAGGGAGCACCAGCCTTGCTCTTTTCAGACTTATTCTCTTTCTGTTTCCACACTCTCCTGCTGAGCGCAGGTGTTGCTGTAAGGACCGAGTGCTCTGGCAGCTCATACTCCTGCTGTGTGCTGTCCTGTCCCCACAGGCAGGGACAGGCACTGGGCGCTTCTCCGGCAGAGCTGGCCTCCCCAACAGCTCCTCCGTCACCGTCACACCGTGGCATTGCCACAGGGCGGTGCCTGAAGGCTCAGGCCTTCTTCCAAAGTTGCTCTCAAGGAAATGCCCAGGAAAGCGCCCCGCAATCGAAAACACCTGTGTGCAGCTTAACTGTGTGAGTGTGCAGGCTGGGGACAAGCAGCAGGTCCCTCGCCCAGCCAGGGCTCCTGGGAAAGACAGGAAGGACCAGCAGAGCAGGTTCTTCTCTGTCCCTGGCTGTGATGGACACTAGGGGTAAGATGCCCTAGGGTCATGCTTACAACTTATCCAGTAACAACCACCACTGGCCTCTCGCCCCAGCTTGGGGAGGTTGGTTGGTCTTCTGAAGAAGTCCATGTTTGTATTGTAGGAACCAGATGCAAGCATGCACACCGTGTGCGTGGGGTGAGATGAACCCGAGTAAGCCCAAACACCATCAGCCATTCCCGGGGCTTCAATGAAGGCCTGTGGGACAGACAGTGTCTGGAGGTCACTTCACTTGGAGAGTAACGTCCCCTGGGAAACCCCCTGAATGCAGCACTGGGATGGGCTTCCTTGAGCCCAGGTCCCTGTGTCCATTCCTCACGCCGTGGGGCATCTCAGAGAGGTGCCGAGCAGGGAGACACAGCGCGGGGCTGAGGTGCTGCCGGCCTCTGGGAGTGGCAACAGGAGGCCATGGAGTCTGCTGCAGGGCCTCTGCCCGTGCCAGGGAAGGACTCGTGTCTCTGAACAGCCCTGCCAGCGCCCTGACAGTGCTGGGTGTGATGCCAGGAACAGCCTGTGTGATTCTCAGCAAGAGACCAGGACAAAATAAGGTGAAAAAAATAATGGGTCAAAATAAAAGTAAGTAGAAGGAGGGAAAAATCATCTAATAAAAGACATTAAAAAAAAAGAAAAAGCTTAAAAGCAAAGGCCACATGCAGAAGAAAGGGCAAACCAAGGAAGATTTTTTCTCTATTTCCCATCATCAGACAATGTCAAGTCACCTCCTGGGAGGCAAGGATTCAGTACATGTAGCGGTTTTTATGGAAGACAAATGTGTTAATAGCGAATGTCCTCCCAATTCCTTTCTCTCAGCTTTTATGGCTGAGAATGTTGCCACATTGCATGGAATATCCCTTTGGTCAATTCAGTAAAGCTGTCCCATCTATGGCCCATCCCAACCACTTGCCCACCCCGAGTGTACTGCCTTTAGAGGAGGTTGGAGGGACAGCCTTCATGCAGTGCGAGCGCTGCTCAGCGATAGCCAAAACACTGGTGCGGGATCAGCACCATTCTAGGCACGAGTAGGAAGCACAGCAGGGTATGGCTGCTATGGGGAAAGTTAACTCCATCCCAGCCAGACCCGGTACAAGGGTGTTCAGGGGTCTCTTCCAACCTGAACCATTCTAGGGTTCAATGGATCTTTTCCTTGGAGAGCTCTTTGAAGACAGAATAGACAGAGGAAGAAGAAGAAACAGAGCGGCAGAAGTAGAGATACCAAATGCACCATTCTAAATATAGAAGTTCCTCTGAGGAACATCTCTCCCCTCAAAATATTGGTGGGAAATCTGTGAGAGAAATTTGATGAAAGAAGCACCCTTTTTTCTGCTCAGGGACTGGGCCACAAGGAGGGTGATGGGTGGGTATGGACTCATAGAATCACAGACTCATAGAATGATAGAATGTATTGGGTTGGAAGGGACCTTGAAAGGTCATCTAGTCCAAGCCCCCTGCAGTGAGCAGGGATATCTTCAACTAGATCAGGTTGCTCAGGGCCTCATCCAGCCTGGCCTTGAATGTCTCCAGGGATGGGGCCTCCACCCCCTCTCTGGGCAACCTGGGCCAGCGTCTCACCACCCTCAGTGGAAAGAACTTCTTCCTAATGTCTAATCTAAACTTACCCTGCTCTAGTTTAAAACCATTGCCCCTCTTCCTATTGCTACATACCCTTGCAAATGTCGAGCCATTGACCACTACCCTCTGGATGCCATCATCCAACCAATTCCACATCCACTGAACAGTCCATCCATTCAATCCATATCTCTCCAATTTAGAGAGAAGGATGTTGTGGGGGACCGTTTCAAAGGCCCTACGAAGCCCCGATATACAACATCTGTAGCTCTTCCGCTGTCGACTGATGTGGTCACTCCATTGTAGAAGGCCACTAGATTGGTCAGGCAGGACTTGCCCTTGGTGACGCCATGCTGGCTGTCTCGAATCACCTTGCTGTCCTCCATGTGCCTTAGCATAGCCTCTAGGAGGATCTATTCCACGATCTTGCCAGGCACAGAGGTGAGGCTGACAGGGCCGTAGTTCGCAGGGTCCTCCTTTCTACCCTTTTTAAAAATGGATCTCATGGTAACAGCATCAGAAAAAAAAAATCCAATCAAAACAAAAACAGAAATAAAAAACAACACAAATTTGAACATCGTGGGAGCACAACTGGGATGGACAGACTAGCACACTGATATCACCCTCAGGGACTGAGCAGCTGCCTTCTGCTTCCTCATCATCTGGAGGCACTACTGTGTGTCACCCAAGTCAGACCCTTGGGTCACATGAACCATTTTTCAGTTCTCATAGACTATACTCATTATTTCTCCATTGACTCTGACGAGAGCCGAGTTACCCAGATATCCAGGCTGTGGACGGCATATTTCTCATGCAGTGACCGCTTGGAGTAGCTCTACTGACCTCTCTCCATATTTGCCATTCTACAGCTTTGAGAGGAGGAAATCACCCTGCAGCGCCTGGCCCTGGCCATGGCTACTCCAAGCCATGGCACTGATTCCTCACAGCCTTTCTGACTTTGGTCTTTCGGTCCTGGTGGGAGATGATATTATTGTCTTAATCCTAATTTTGTTGGGAACCCAAAAGGAGAGACTGGAGGCTGTTGGGTTATATGTAGGGCTTCAGAGAAATCAGGGAGTGCATTAACCTCACGCAAGGGCAGGAGATACTTCCCGCTGGAAGGGGTTATTTGTGCTATTGGCCACACAGCCACCCAAGGCAGCTGGGGTAAGAATCACTCAACCAGGTTTTAGGCATTGGGGTGAAATGAATCTGCACAAATACAGAGATTTGCAGTGTAGTGACGTGACCCCGTCCTTTTTTCCTTCTCATGCACGCAGCTCAAATACAAGCTTTGTCTCCAGGCCCCTTCTGGATGTGAACCATCATGCAGACAACAGAAACAGTGTGAGTTCAGCCTCTCGGGGCAAACTTTGTCTAACATGGGGATAACGTGGGGCACAGGCCCAGGTTTGAACGCAGAGAGGTGGAGGTGCGGAGAAGCCTTTTCTGTTGCTGCACCGTTGAGGTAAACCCAGATTGAATCGGTATCTTTTCTGCTTCCCTGGGTTTTTGGGGTTTTGTTTTTTATTCCCCTTCCATGAGTTTAGCAGTTTCCCTTTGAGCAGCTAAATCTCATTTTTCAGTTTCTCCACTTTTTAAAGACATAGCTGAGTCATGACTGACATCTCATGATGGATGAGGGAAATGTCTCAGCCTGCAACTGGAAAGAGGTGAAGTTGTGAGGAGATAAATGTGTTGCTTCAGACAACAACTGGTATGAATACAGCAAAAACAGAGAGTGAAGGTGAATGAGCAGGAAAAAAAGGAAACCTGCCCAGTCCATAGAGCTCTGCAGAAGGGGGCTGGAGCTGTACATAACATGAGGTGATACAAGTGGGATCACGACTTAGAGAAAATTTTTCAGCAAGGCTGTGTGAGAGAGGACCAGATAAACAAGAGACTCCACAGTGTGCGGAAGTGATGGGAAGAAAGGTCTTGGGGTAAAAGCGTGAGAAACAACGGGAGAGATTTGGGTTGCAGAGATTTGAAGTAGTCCTGTCCAGGTCTGAGAGGCTGAGTTTCAGAGACAAGGGAAAATAGAGAAACTCTCAAGCATGTTTTGGAATTCGTGGTACTATCACTAACAACAGAGAGGACGTTGCTGCAAGGCAACTCTTATTCTTCATGATGATGCACTAAAGCTCTTTTATTTCCTTCCCAACACTTACTGTTACTTGTCAAAGTAGCTGTAATTTTCAGTAATTAGCCTCTGGCACGAAGTTCTCAGGACAGTGGTTTTGCTCTCGCTGCTATCTCTTTGTCACCATTTAAAGATGACGCCTCGTAGACAGAATTGCCCTGAATTCATGCCCGCTTTGTGTATTTTCTCCCTGGTTCCAGTAAGAGGTGGAGGGTGGGAATAGGGAAGTTGGTCCAGGCCAAGGTACAGATCCCAGATTTCTGGAAAGGCACAAAGGAAGGCAAATTTTTCATGTGGTGGTGTGACCGGCATCCACTGCTCCTGACCCCTGGAGTACCCTGACACAACACCGTGACCTGCATTTCCAGTCTGCTGAGTCCTAACTGTGCAGCAGAGACCCTAGAAGCTCTGAACTGCCTTCGTCTGCCCTGCGTTTCAGCATGTCAAATGAAAGTAACCGAGTCAAAGAGTTGGTTTTGAGCTTCTTCACAGCCTAAAGCACCGCATGGGTAAGGAGACTGGCCAGGAAATGTAAATAATCAAAGGTAGGATGAGACACCTACAGAGCACAAGACAATGCCACCCTCAATTGTCCCAGGAGCTGAAGAAACCCTCGCCTGTAGCTGACTCTCCTCTCCCAAGGAACACTGCAAGGCACAGGCTCATGGAAGGGTTTTTGGGAAAGGGGTTGATGGGGGATCCTCTGGTCCAGCCTCTCACCAAAAGGTAGGGTTGTCAATCCCTGGGTCAGGTCGGGTGACATTCTGGGGAGCTGAAAACCTCCAAAGATGGAGATAACAGAGAGTCGATGGGTGTCCTGCTGCAGGGCAACGTCCGCCTAGTCCGTGTTTCCTAATGCTCAGTATAAATCTCCATGAAGGGTGCTTGCCGCTGTTGCCTCTGCCAAACGTCTGCCACAGCAGAAGAGTTTGCCTCCACCTTCCTCTCTCGAGGAAGATGTCACCTGCTCTTAGACTGCCCTGTGCCTCCCCTTCAGCAGACTGAAGAGGCCCAGTTGTCTCAGCCTCTCCACACAGCTCATGTGCTTCAGGCCCCTAACCCCATCCTCACAGACTTCCTCTGGACTTTCTCCAGTTTCTCCATCCTCCTTTCCCAATGGGATCCATATATGGCATCCACCATAACTCCCACACCCTTCTCCCCAGGACACTTCTTAGCCAGTCGGGTCACAGCCTGTCCCAGTGCACGGGCTTTGTTCTGCCCCCAGTGCACACCTTGCCCCCTTTGCCTTATGAAACTTCAGGAGGTTTCGTTTGGCCAAGTCCCCAAGTGCGTCAAGGGCCCTCTGGACTGAAAGGCCAAATCATCAACATTTCAGGTTTTTTGGACAGTGCCTCAAACCAGATAAGCATATGGGGAATTGCAGGATGCTACAGGTCATGAAAGAGAATGATTTGCTTAGTGGAGTTGGCACCCGAGTTTGAAAATCAGCCCACCAACCACCTCTGATATACCCCAAGGTTGTAAGAAAAAAGAAAAGCATGGCCAAAGGGGAATGGATGAACAAGGAAGCCGATCATTTTGGAGGGTATTTCGATAAAAAGAGAGAAGCAAATGTGGTTTCAAAGAATGAAAAGGATGTGGTCAGGGCTGTTTTGGGGCACCTCTGAAGCACCCTGGCACCTGATGTGAATTACTTCTGGGGTCAGAGACAACCTAAGAGCTTTCCCTAATTTGAAAAAATGAAGGGGAAGAAAGGACAGTCATATTTAGGCTAGAAGGGTCCTCGGGAGGTGTCTCGAGCAGCCTCCTGCAGGGCCAGACCAGTTACTGAGGGCTTTCTCCAAACACATCTTGGTCACTTTCTAGAAGAGATCCAGTGCACGCTCCCTGGGAAACAGCTTCCAGCACTTGACTATCCTTATGCGGGAAAAGTTTCTCCCTGTATCTACCCTGACCCTCTCTTTTGTCATCCCATTGCCTCTTGTCTTTGTGTCTTGTACCATGGACATGAGGCTGACTCAGTCTTCAGAATGAAAAGTCTGGGAAGATCATGGAACAGATCCTCCTAGAAGCTATGCTGCGGCATATGGAAGACATGGAGGTGATTCGAGACAGCCAGTATGGCTTCACCAGGCGCAAGTCCTGCCTGACCAACCTACTGGCTTTCTACAACAGCGTGACTGCATGAGTGGACAAGGGGGGAGCTATGGATATCATCTCTCTGGACTTCTGCAAGGCCTTTGACACGGTCCCACACAACATCCTTCTCTCTAAGTTGGAGAGATATGGATTTGATGGGTGGACTGTTCGGTGGATGAGGAACTGGCTGGATGGTCGCATCCAGAGGGTAGAGTGGTCAATGGCTCGATGTCCAGATGGAGGGGGGTGGCAAGCAGTGTCCCTCAGGGATCTGTACTGGGACCGGTGCTGTTCAACATCTTCATCAATGGCATAGACAGTGGGATCAAATGCACCCTCAGCAGGTTTGCTGATGACACCAAGCTGAGTGGTGCGGTTGGCATGCCAGAGGGACAGGATATCATCCAGAGGGACCTGACGAGCTAGAGAGGTGGGCCTGAGCAAACTTACGAAGTTCAACAAGGCCAAGTGCAAAGTCCTGCACTTGGGTCGGGACAACAACCCTCGTTATCAATACAGGCTGGGGAATGATGTGATAGAGAGCAGCCCTGTGGAAAAGGACTTGGGGGTCCTGGTGGATGAAAAGCTGGACATGAGCCAACAATGTGTGCTTGCAGCCCAGAAGGCCAATCGTGTCCTGGGCTGCATCGAAAGAACCATGGCCAGCAGGTCCAGAGAGGGGATTCTCCCCCTCTACTCTACTCTCATGAGACCCCACCTGGAGTACTGTGTCCAGCTGTGTAGCCCCCAGCACAAGAGGGACATGGACTTGTTGGAGCGGGTCCAGAGAAAGGCCACGAAGATGATCCGAGGGCTGGAGCACCTCTCCTGTGAAGAGAGGCTGAGAGAGTTGGGGTTGTTCAGCCTGGAGAAGAGAAGGCTCCGGGGAGACCTTATAGCGGCTTTCCAGAACCTGAAGGGGGCCTATCAGAAAGCGGGGGAGGGGCTGTTTGCAAGGGCATGTAGCGATAGGATGAGGGGCAATGGTTTAAACTAGAGCAGGGCAGGTTTAGATTAGACATTAGGAAGAAGTTCTTTCCACTGAGGGTGGTGAGACACTGGCACAGGTTGCCCAGAGAGGTGGTGGAGGCCCCATCCCTGGAGACATTCAAGGCCTAGGCTTGATGAGGCTCTAAGCAACCTGCTCTGGTTAAAGATATCCCTGCTTACTGCAAGGGGGTTGGACTGGATAACCTTTCAAGGTCCCTTCCAACCTAACAGATTCTATGATTCTATCATTCTAAGAGCTGGACATGGATGTGAAAACCATCAGCAACCAGCCCTAGCTATTGTGATCATGACCTTGTTAGGTCACCTCCCAAAGGGAAGGAGAAAGTTTATTCTCCTGCCAGGTGCCAGACCTCACAGGATCAGACTTTGGCCTAGTCTTGTGACTTTTTAGGGGGGAGCCCGTGTGAGCAGCACAGAAGGGCAGCAGAGCCTGGTACAGCAGTTCTTCAAGTATGAGAGTGTGCAGAACCATCATCAGGGCAACAGGCAGAGCTATCAGGAGAGAAGCTTGGGGAAACAGGAAAGTCACGGGGAAGCTCCATAGAAGAAAGGAAACATGCAAGACGTGGATGCAAGGATTTAAAAAAACCAAAACCAACACAACACAACACCAAAAAAAGGGAGGAATTCAGAAATAGAGTTGGATTTAGGAAAGCCAGAGCTCACACAGAGCTAGAACACTTGCAAAGGAGTTCAAGGGTACAGGGGAGTAGTCACCGGCATAGGACAGTGTAGGGCAGCCTCTGGTGGGATCCCACTCTCCTTTCGGGGGAGGGGGGGCTTTGGGGGGCCCTTTGTGGGGGCTGGGATTGCCCAGATCCTTGTGTATTTTACTGTGGCTAACTTATCTTCAATTGAGGTGCCTGAGAAGACACCAGGTCACTACAGCTCCAGGGCTTTCTTGCCTCTTCACCCACCCACTCACTGCCTAGAGCCTAGGAGGACTCCTACCGCTGTCCTGCACTCGGCATCGCACACCCCCACACCTCCCTGCCCCCAGGAGCAGCCCTGAGCATCCCATGAGGGAAAGGATCCCCATTGCTGGGGGATGGCCATCAGCGCTTGAACATCCTGCTTGATGGAACACATCAGGGGCTTTCACAAGAACCTCCAGATTTGATTTTCAACCTGTAACCAATGCCCCTGACTTCCTGCGTCACCAGCCACAGGTTCCCTTCCCAGCGAGGTTCCCTTTCCTGGTCATTCCCTCCATGGTCTCTCTCCACTGATTAGCCTCGCTGGGGCCCAGTAGCACCCTCAGAAACTTGGAGATTTGCTGCTGACTTCTACTTCTCCAGAGGCTTGGGCTTTCAGGATCTGCAGTTCAGGAACTTGGCACCAGAGGGCTCATTAACATGCAAAACTCACCCACAAGCCAAGCCTGTAGGCATGATTTTCTTAACTCTTTAGTTGTTTTCTGGTTAATCAGAGAAATTTCAGAAGTTAAAATATTGCAGTAATAGAAAACAATAAGAAAGGTTTTTCCTTTTGCTCCAGTTTTCTTCATTTCTTTTCTTACACATTAAGTGATAGCGGCAATCTCCAAATGGTATTGAAAGCCAACATCTCCAATGGAGGCTGAAAATACAGACAAGTAAAGACCCCAAATGTCAGACACTCTATGGGCAGTCCTTGTCCCAACCCACATTTCTCTCTTCAGCCACCTGGGACTACAGCAGCCTTGTTCAAGTCCGAGTTTTCTCCACTGCAGTCTGTAGCTCCGTCTTTCACTCCATCAGCACTGGTATCCACAAGTTTTATGAAAACCAGTGCCAGCCTTGGCTGTCACAACCATGAAATAGTGGGGTCTCACCTCCCAAGGAGAAGGAGAATAGAAGAATGCAGATGACAGACCTCAGAGGAGCAGACTTTGGCCTAGTCTTCTGACTTTTTTGGGGGGAGCCCATGTGAGCAGCACAGAAGGGCAGCAGAGGGTCTGCAGTACAGTGGTCTGCAAGGACAGTGTCTTTCAAGTGCGAGAGTGCGGTCATACCCATAGTCAGGACAACAAGCAGAGCTACCAGAAGAAGAGCTGGGGGAAACAAGACACTCATGGGGAAGCTCCATAGAAAAAAGGAAGCATGAAGAGGTGGATGCAAGGATGAAAACAAAGGAGGAACTGAGGAATATGGTTGGTTTTGGAAAACCAAAGCTCCCGTAGAGTTGACACTTGCAAGGGATTTGAAGGGCACAACAATGAGCAGTTACTCCTTCAGGAACAGCTAAAGAATAAACAAAGATAATGTGTGGTCACGGCTGAATTTGCAGTGAGTAGGTGTAGATAGGTATGAGGTACTCTTGGCCTGCGTCTTCACCAGCAAGGTCTCCCAGTTCCACGTGCCTAAGAGGCAGAACCCCATGCGAAATCCAGCAGTGGAGGCAGATCAAGTCAGGGGCTGCATAGGTAAGGTCAACCTTTGGTAGTCCATTGGACCAGACAGGATGAATCCAAGGATGTTGAGAGACCAGGCTGATGTCAGAGCAGGGCTGCTCTGATCCATTTTGGATCACTTTGCATGGCTGGGCAGCAGCTCTGTGGAAATGGCCCTGGCGCTCCTTGAGTTTTATCAGGCCAAACAAGAGCCAGCAGCAAAGGCGGCCAACAGCATCTGAGGCTGTATGAGCAGGAGCACAGCCAGAAGAAGTGATTGTCCTGCTCTGCTCAGCACCTTTTACACCACACCCTGCCCAGTGACAGTGAGACAATGGCAAACAGGAGCCAGCTCACTGGAGGGCCACTAAGGTGGTAACCCTTCCATTGTCCTTCAAGTGTTTGTGTGATTTCCCTAACAACAGCAGCATATACCACAACAAAAAAACATTAAAGCAACAACATCGTTGATCGGCCTAAATATAAATACCTGCCCTGGAGCAGTCTGCATCTGTGGTAGCCCCTCTGGGCAATGACAATGGAATCAAAGAATCAGCATCGCAGAACAGTAGGGGTTGGAAGGTTTGAAGAGGTAAGGTCTGTTCAGAGGATGTTTAGACTTCTGTGACACTGACTGTGAAAACATTCATGAGAGGCCTTTACCCTATTTACAGCCACTAACCTGAAGCCCTACCACCACCTCTAAGTGAAGGTAGTAGAGTAGCAAACACCGAGGGAAATGGGCAAGACAAATTGTAGCAGGGCTGAGTAGAGAGGAAGGATCACCTCCACCGACCTGCTGGCAGTGCTCTTCCTAGTGCAGCCCAGAAAGCCATTGGCCACCTTGCTGCAGAGGTGCAAAGCCTGGAGAAGAGAAGGCTTTGGGGAGACCTAATATCAGCCTTCCCACATCTTCTTGGCTGTCACCATGACAAAGGCTCTTCACTGTTGTGTGTGATGGGAGGATGAGGGCCAATGGCATCAGCTGAAACAAATGAGCAAAACTTTCTCCCTGTCAAGACAGTCAAACACTGGAGAAGATTTCCCAGAGGGCTTGTGTCATCTCCATCCTTGGAGCTTTTCAAGCCCAAAATGAAGGAAGCCCTGAGCAACCTGGTCTGACCCCATAGCTGACCCTGCTGTGGGCAGGAGGGTGGTCTAGAGATCTCCTCAGCTTCCTTCCAGCATGAATGATTCTGCGTTTCAATCCACCATCTTTCCTTCATGAGGGGATGGAAATCAGTCAGGTTCCTGGTGACCTCGGAAGTCAACCAGAAAGTGTGGTCAGACGATCAGGGACTTTCTTGTCGCACTCCAGGCATGGTTGCTCAGATGCAGGGCTGCTTGGCAGGTCCCCCCAGACAGCCCTGATCCTTTCCGTTGTTTCACCGTTTCTTTTTCCCTCTTTTCCCACTCAAAAGTTTTTCCCCTTGACCATCCCTGTACCCTCCCATGCAAATAGCCCACCTCTATTTACCCTTTCCTCCATGGTCCTAGTTTGGCTTCCTTTGTACTTTCATTTCATGTTTCCGAGCTTCTGACCATGGGAATGTGTACCTTGGTGAACAATGGCATTGATCAAGTGCCTCCTTTGATTATCTGTAGTGTCCTGCCATTCCTCATGCTGTTATCTTGTCAGAGGCAGCACATGTCAGGGAGAGCCATCTGCAGGCACACATGAACGACTGGCCCAATGGAGCTTCATTCCTGGGGGACCCTGATAAACTCTGGGACTCAGCAAATGGAAAACTCACACAGTTTTACAAGGAGAAGTGGTCAGACCTTTCCTGGGGGCAGGATCACCCCACAGATGAGGGCATGCTGTGGCCTGACTGGCCAAGGACTGACCCCGAGGAGAAGGGCCTGGGCATTACGAGGGATGCAACTTTAGCCAGTGGTACATGCGGACCGTGAACTGGACTAGCTGCACACAGGGCTGCATTAGGGGGCACACGGCCACCCAGACAAGGCACTTATCATCCCCCTTGACCCAGCACTGGTGTGGCCACATCTGGTCTAGTGTGTCTGTGTGTGGGGCTCTCTGTTCTGAAGGAAGGAGGAGGAAGTGGAGAAGCTCCAAAGGACATTGGCCAGGATGGCGTTTGAGGCCTTTGTGGAGAAGCTGAGGGAGCTGGGCTTCTGTACCTTTTGAAGTGGAGGCCCAGGGCTCTCTAGCAGTAGCCTGCACCTGCTTGAAGGGTGGCTTCAAAGATCATGGAGCTTTTCTTGGTAGTGGGAAGAGAAGGAAACCTCAAGAAACTGCAGCTTGGAAGGTTTGGACTGCATGTGAGGAAAAAGAAATCTCACCCAAAGGGTTGCACTGTGGTGCAAGAGGTCACCCAGAGGGAGTCTTGATCAGCCCATGGCTTTGTGTTTCAAGGAACAGCCGGTGAGAGTGGAGAGACATCAGAAAAGATACGGAAATGCCGGGGCGAGAGCAATGTGGGAAAGCACAATGGGTGCCTGCAGCCTACAAGGAAAGAGGCACAGGCATGGGACAGTGATGGTCACTCTGCATTAGAGGTGTCCTAGGGTCTGGCCAGGCTAAAAAACCCAACAGCACCAAGGTCTTTGTCCCCTTGGCTATGGCAGTTGCCTCTGCCACCAAGGCCTACCAGAAGAAACTTTATTTTGAGGCTCTGGGCTTGGTTTCTGCTTCACGGTTGCATGGGGAAGCTGGGAGGTGTTGCACAGTCTCCCTACCCTTGGCCTTGCTCACCCTCACACCCCACTGCCCCCAGGAAGAGCCCTGAGCCACACCTGAGGGGCAGGATCTGCCTTCCCAGGGCCTGAGGGTCAGGTTTGGCCCTTCTGCTTCATCAAACAAAGCAACAGCTTTACAGCCACCTGCACTGTGCCTTTGCCTTCCTGCAATCACAGCCTCCAGCTATCTCCTCTAACGAGTCCATGGGGAGACTTTGTCAGTAGTGGCCCTCAGTGGGGCCCATTAATGCTTCCAGGTACTTTGAGTTTTGCCTCTGACTTCTTGAGCAGTGTTTTCAATCTTCTCTCAGTATCTGAGGTATCTGCGAACTTACTGAGGGTGCATTCGATCCCTTCATCCAGATCATTGATAAAGATATTAAAGAGAACCGGCCCCAGCACCGAGCCCTGGGGGACACCACTTGTGACCGGACACCAACTGGATTTAACTCCATTTACCACCACTCTCTGGGCACGGCCATCCAGCCAGTTTTTTACCCAGCGCAGAGTACACCTGTCCAGGCCATGAGCAGCCAGTTTCTCCAGGAGAATGCTGTGGGAAACAGTGTCAAAAGCTTTGCAAAAATCCAAGTAGATAACATCCACAGCTTTTCCCTCATCCACTAAGTGGGTCACCTTATCATAGAAGGATATTAGGTTTGATAGGCATGACCTGCCCTTCACAAACCCATGCTGACTGGGCCTGATCACCCTGTTCTCCTGCATGTGCCGTGCAATGGCACTGAGGAGGATCTGTTCCATCACCTTCCCAGGCACCGAGGTCAGACTGACTGGCCTGTGGTTCCCCGGATCCTCCTTCCGGCCCTTCTTGTGGATGGGTGTCACATTTGCTAACCTCCAGTCAGCTGGGACCTCCCCGGTTGTCCAGGACTGCTCATAAATGATACCAAGTGGCCTGGCGAGCACCTCCGCCAGCTCTTTCAATACCCTTGGGTGGATCCCATCCGGCCCCATAGATTTGTGCACCTCCAGGTGCTGAAGCAGGTCCCTCACCGTTTCCCTTTGGATTACGGGGGCTTCATTCTGCTCCCCATCCCTGTCTTCTAGCTCAGGGCTCTGGGTGCTCAGGGAGCAACTGGTCCTACTGCTGAAGACTGAGGCAAAGACTTCATTAAGTACCTCAGCCTTTTCCTCATCCTTGGTCACTATGTTGCTGGCCCCATCTACTAGAGGACAGAGATAATCCTTAGTCCTCTTCTTATTGCTAATATATTTATAGAAACTTTTTTTGTTGTCCTTGACAACAGAAGCCAGGTTGTAATCTTATGAGAAATGCTTTAGATAGGTAGGTACAGAAAGGTTGATATAAACATAGTTAAAGAGTTGGCTACAGGAGATAATTAGACTACTGAAAGACGGGGAAACTTTTAACCATGTGAAGCTCAAAGCAGCAGCTGGATGGGTGACAGGAACCTGAAAGAACAAAGAGTAAGGGAAGGAGAAAATGGGAATACAATAGAAAAGGCCCCTGTCTAGACAGTCTGCACCTGGAAAGATGACTTTAGAAATGGTCGTTGTATTTGGACAGGTGAAAATGTATGAAAGATTAGAGAAATTATGTACATAGGATTACAGGCAAAATAGTGGTAGTGAAGTTACAGAACAAGATTGACATTTCTTTGGAATATCCCTTTTGAAAAGCCATTGGGTTAGCAGAGGTCTCTTGTGAGAGAGGACAAGCAAGTGTTGCACCCAGCTCTGAATGAGGCCAAAAATGCAACTCAGGGAACAACTCCCTGGCTGTACAAGCTCACGTTGGTGAGGAGTGTGCCCCCAGTTAGTGTCCTCTTGGGTGACATTTCTTGGCACCAAAAAGAAAAAATTGTCTTCAAATGCAGTCAGCGTGGACTTACTGAGGGCACGTACTGGGGCATACTGGGGCATTGTGGGGCAGCACAGGGATGCTGGCTCCTGGGCCCTGTTCAGTTTAGCACCTGTGTCCGTGACCCAGAGAAGGCAACTCTCAGCATGTTTAACAAGAACAAATGGTGCATTCTACACCTGGGATGAAATAATGGTGGCCACAAGTATAGGCTGGAAGAGGAGTGGCTGGAAAGCAGCCCTGCAGAAAGGGATCTGGGGGCGCTGGTTGGCAGCTGGGTTAATGTGAGTCAGGAGAGTGCCCTGGCAGCCAAGAGGGCAACCTGCATTCTGGGGTGCAAAGAATCATAGCCTTGCCTAAGTTGGAAGAGACCTTTCAGATCATCCAACCACCAACCTAACTCTGACAAAACCCATCACTAAAGCATATCTCTAAGCACTATGTCTACCCGTCTTCTGAATACCTCCAGGGATGGTTGCACTTCCCTGGGCAGCCTCGTCCAATGCTTAATAACCCTTTCAGAGTAAAAATTTTTTCCTAATATCCAGTCTAAACCTCCCCTGGGGCAACTTGAGGCTGTTTCCTCTTTTCCTCTTGCCTGTTACTTGGGAGAAGAGACCCACCCCCACCTCTCTACAGTCTCCTTTCAGGTGGCTGGAGAGAGCGATAAGGTCTCCCCTCAGCCTCCTTTTCTCCAGACTAAACAATCCCAGTTCCCTCCGCCGCTCCTCATAAGACTTGTTTGTCAGGTTCCTCTGCCCTCTCTGGCATCCCTGCCCACTACCAATCACTGCCTAACACTAACTTGTCCTGGTTCCGGTGGGGATAGGGTTAACTTTTCCTGGTATTCCATGCCATGTGAGCCACGCCCACCCTGAGCTGCCGGGGGAGGGGGCAGGAAGTTGCTGCTTAAAAGCGGGCTGGGGCGTCCCGGGTCCGGCTGGTCGGCGAGCGGCGGGGAGCGGCGGTCCCGTAATCGCGTTTGTATATTCCCCTGTCCGTGTTGTTGTTGTTTGCCTGTTCCCTTTGCTGTTCTGTTAAACTGCCTTTGTCCCAACCCAAGAGTCTTGCCTTTTCTTACGATCCTTCCTGTGTTAGGAAGGCACGTGCGAGCGGCACGTGGTTCTTTGTTGCCATCTGAGGCTAAACCACGACAGTCCTTTTTGGCGCCCAACGTGGGGCTTGAAGGGTTGACATAACGACAGAATCCAACTAGAACGTGGAAAAAACGGTTTTGGTTTTTTTTTTTTTTCTCTTGTATGCATTTATTTTATTAGGTAGGTAGTCACTGGTCATCATGTTGCTTGGTTTGTTCTCATGGCTGTGTTACATAAATTCCTATATGGCTTATGTACTCCCTGCGATGCTGTTTACCATGTCTGGAAGAGGGATGAGGATTATCATTCTGCTGTCCTGTGCGATATCTGTTTATGATATGATAACATCACTGTTCAGACGGTTATTTTGGGGTGTTTATGTGGTTTTGTTGTCCTGTCCGTACATTGGACACCGTCTCTCAGAATTTGTTAATAGTTTCCCCAGCCCTTTTTCCTCCCTTTTCTCCTTCGGGTCAGGTATGACAGCTTTTGAGAATCTTGAATATCCTTGGGATACTCAAACTAGTGTGTTCCTAGTGCTATGTCTCCTGAATACGTTCCAGGTCTTGTTTAGGGTTAAGCAACTATTTAAGACTACCACCCGGAGATCTGCTCCGAGGCTGGATAGTCAGGGGTGGCATGGCATGTGGGAGAGCATGGGCAGGTACCTAGAGAACTACTCGCCTCCAATGGTCTGGGACTTCACCCCTGAACAATTACAGGACCCTGATAAAGTGGTAGAATATTTGAAGGGAAAATGTTGTGGCTATTCTAGAGAGGCACAACTCACCGCGCTGTGCTGGGCCCTGGCCAGTATCTACCAGGCACTGCTCAGAATTATGCAGCACCCTCAAGGGGAAGAGATGGAAACCAGACCGGCGGCCCCTGCGGCTGCTGCAGCCCCTGCTGCAGCCCCTGCGGCGGCCCCTGCGGCTGCTGCAGCCCCTGCTGCAGCCCCTGCGGCGGCCCCTGCCGCTGCTGCGGCCCCCGCCGCTGCTGCAGCCCCTGCGGCGGCCCCTGCCGCTGCTGCGGCCCCTGCGACGGACACTGCGGCTACTGCAACCCCTGCGACGGACACTGCGGCTACTGCAACCCCTGCGACAGACACTGCGGCTACTGCAACCCCCGTGGTAGCCACTGCCACTGAACCAGAGAACCAACCCGTGCCGGTATCAGTTGCCCCCATCCAGAAGAAGAAGTACACAAAGAAATCAGTTCGCTTAGTAAGAGATGATGATGAACCAGGGCCATCACGAGAGCAGGAGGAAGAGGCAGAACCAGAGATAATTACTCGATCCCTATCCTTGAGTGAGCTGCGGGATATGCGAAAAGATTTCAGCCGACTTTCAGGCGAGCACATTGTCACCTGGCTGCTCCGGTGCTGGGATAATGGGGCCAGTAGCCTGGAATTAGAGGGTAGGGAGGCCAGGCAGCTGGGATCCCTGTCTAGGGAAGGCGGCATTGACAAGGCGATTGGGAAAAAGACCCAAGCCCTCAGCCTCTGGAAACGACTCCTGTTAGGCGTGAGGGAGAGGTACCCCTTCAGTGAGGATGTTGTATGTCAGCCAAGCAAGTGGACTACCATGGAAAGAGGTATCCAGTACCTGAGAGAATTAGCCGTGCGGGAGATGATTTATTATGACTTGGACAATGCCGACTTACCCACAGACCCTGATGAGGTGCGATGCACAAGGCCCATGTGGCGGAAGTTTGTACGGAGTGCACCATCGTCATATGCCAACTCCCTGGCAGTAATGGAATGGAAAGGTGAAGAGGGACCAACGGTGGATGAGGTAGCTGGCCGGCTCCGGCGATATGAAGAAAGTCTCTCTTCCCCCCTTGTCTCAGCTGTGGAGAAACTGTCGCGGAAGGTCCAGCAACTTGAAGAGAATATGTTCTACTCCCCACCTGCACGGGCCAGTATCTCAGCTATTAGAAGCAGGCATTTCCCCACTCAAGAGAGAGAGTACAGAGGGTACACACCACGAGGCACCCTGTGGTTCTACCTGCGGGACCACGGAGAGGACATGAGGAAGTGGGATGGACGACCTACTTCAATCCTGCGGACACGGGTACAGGAGTTGCAAGGAAGGACAACCACAAAAGGGGATCCCTCCAGGAAAAGTGCCGCCCCAGTTTCCAGTGGGCCGTTCCCCAGACAAAGCAGAAGGCCTGATCTTGCTTCTGATCCTCTTGAAGGAACTTCCAAGTCATTTATGCAAGAAGTGAGTAATGGATACTATGACGAGTATTAGGGCGGCCCTGCCTCCGGCCAGGTGGAGGAAAGGGACAACCGGGTTTATTGGACGGTGTGGATTCGATGGCCTGGCACATCAGACCCACAGGAGTATAAGGCTCTAGTGGACACGGGTGCGCAGTGTACTTTAATACCATCAAGCTATAGAGGGGCAGAACCCATTTGTATTTCTGGGGTGACAGGGGGATCCCAAGAGTTGACTGTACTGGAGGCAGAAGTGAGCCTAACTGGGAATGAGTGGCAAAAGCATCCCATTGTGACTGGCCCAGAGGCTCCATGCATCCTTGGTATAGATTACCTCAGGAGAGGGTATTTTAAGGACCCAAAAGGGTACCGCTGGGCTTTTGGCATAGCTGCTTTGGAGACAGAGGAAGTTAAACAGTTGTCTGCCTTGCCTGGTCTCTCGGAGGATTCTTCTGTTGTGGGGTTGTTGAGGGTCAAAGAACAACAGGTGCCGATTGCTACCACAACGGTGCATCGGCGGCAGTATCGCACTAACCGAGACTCTCTGATTCCCATCCATGAGCTGATTCGTCAACTAGAGGTTCAAGGAGTGATCAGCAAGACTCGCTCACCCTTTAACAGTCCCATATGGCCGGTGCGAAAATCTAATGGAGAGTGGAGGTTAACTGTAGACTATCGTGGTCTGAATGAAGTCACGCCACCGCTGAGTGCTGCCGTGCCGGACATGCTAGAACTCCAGTACGAACTGGAGTCCAAGGCAGCCAAGTGGTATGCCACGATTGATATAGCGAATGCATTCTTCTCAATCCCTTTGGCAGCAGAGTGCCGGCCACAGTTTGCTTTCACTTGGAGGGGCGTCCAATACACCTGGAATCGACTGCCCCAGGGGTGGAAACACAGCCCCACCATTTGCCATGGACTGATCCAGACTGCACTGGAACAGGGTGAAGCTCCAGAACATCTGCAGTACATTGATGACATCATTGTATGGGGAAACACAGCAGAAGAAGTTTTTGAGAAAGGGAGTAAAATAGTCCAAATCCTTCTGAATGCTGGTTTTGCTATAAAGCGAAGTAAGGTCAAGGGACCTGCGCAGGAGATCCAGTTTTTAGGAATAAAATGGCAAGATGGACGCCGTCAGATTCCAATGGATGTGATCAACAAAATAGCAGCTATGTCTCCACCAACTAGTAAAAAGGAAACACAGGCTTTCTTAGGTATTGTGGGTTTTTGGAGAATGCATATCCCAGATTACAGTCAAATTGTAAGCCCTCTGTATCAAGTAACCCGGAAGAAGAATGATTTTAAATGGGGTCCTGAGCAACGACAAGCTTTTGAACAAATCAAACAGGAAATAGTCCATGCAGTGGCCCTGGGGCCAGTCCGGGCAGGACAAGATGTTAAAAATGTGCTCTATACCGCAGCCGGGGAGAACGGCCCTACCTGGAGCCTCTGGCAGAAAGCACCAGGGGAGACTCGAGGTCGACCCCTAGGGTTTTGGAGTCGTGGATACAGAGGATCCGAAGCCCGCTACACTCCAACAGAAAAAGAGATATTGGCAGCATATGAAGGGGTTCGAGCTGCTTCGGAAGTAGTTGGTACAGAAGCACAGCTCCTCTTAGCACCTCGACTGCCGGTGCTGGGTTGGATGTTCAAAGAAAGGGTCCCCACCACACATCATGCAACTGATGCTACATGGAGTAAGTGGATTGCACTGATCACGCAGCGAACTCGAATGGGAAACCCCAGTCGCCCAGGAATTCTGGAAGTGATCATGGACTGGCCAGAAGGCAAGGATTTCGGAATGTCACCAGAGGAGGAGGTGACGCGTGCAGAAGAGGCCCCACCATATAATAAGCTGCCAGAAAATGAGAAGAAATATGCCCTGTTCACTGATGGGTCCTGCCGTATTGTGGGAAAGCATCGAAAGTGGAAGGCTGCTGTGTGGAGTCCTACACGACGGGTTGCAGAAGCCAGTGAGGGACAGGGTGAATCGAGCCAGTTTGCAGAGGTGAAGGCTATTCAGCTGGCTTTGGACATTGCTGAGCGAGAAAAATGGCCAGTACTTTATCTCTACACTGACTCATGGATGGTGGCAAATGCTCTGTGGGGGTGGTTACAGCAGTGGAAGCAGGGCAACTGGCAGCGCAGAGGCAAACCCATCTGGGCTGCTGAACTGTGGAAAGATATTGCTGCCCGGATAGAGAATCTGGTTGTGAAAGTACGCCATGTAGACGCCCATGTACCGAAGAATCGGGCCACGGAGGAACATCAGAACAACCAGCAGGTGGATCGGGCCGCCAGGATTGAAGTGGCTCAAGTGGATCTGGACTGGCAACGTAAGGGTGAACTATTCATAGCTCGGTGGGCCCATGACTCCTCAGGCCATCAAGGGAGAGATGCGACATATAGATGGGCTCGTGACCGAGGGGTGGACTTGACCATGGACACTATTGCACAGGTCATCCATGAATGTGAGACATGCGCTGCGATCAAACAAGCCAAGCGTTTGAAGCCTCTTTGGTATGGAGGGCGATGGCTGAAATACAAATATGGGGAGGCCTGGCAGATTGATTATATCACACTGCCACAAACCCGTCAAGGCAAGCGCTATGTGCTCACAATGGTGGAAGCAACCACTGGATGGCTGGAAACATACCCTGTGCCCCATGCCACTGCCCGGAACACTATCCTGGGCCTTGAAAAGCAAGTCCTGTGGCGACATGGTACCCCAGAGAGAATTGAGTCGGACAACGGGACTCATTTCCGAAACAGCCTCATAGACACCTGGGCCAAAGAGCATGGTATCGAGTGGGTGTATCACATCCCCTATCACGCACCAGCCTCTGGGAAGATAGAACGATACAATGGACTGTTAAAAACTACACTGAGAGCAATGGGTGGTGGGACTTTCAAACACTGGGATACTCATTTAGCAAAAGCTACCTGGCTAGTTAACACCAGGGGATCTAACAATCGGGCTGGCCCTGCCCAATCAAAACTTCCACGTACTGTAGAAGGGGATAAAGTCCCCGTAGTGCATATGAAGAATATGCTAGGGAAGACAGTCTGGGTTAGTCCTGCCTCAGGCAAAGGCAAACCCATCCGTGGGATTGCTTTTGCCCAAGGACCTGGGTGCACTTGGTGGGTGATGCGGCAGGATGGGGAAGTCCGATGTGTACCTCATGGGGATCTGATTTTGGGTGAGAATAGCCAATGAATCAGATTGTGTGCTGTTAATTGATAAGTAACACTGTCACTGTATGTCCTCATTGCTATAATTGATATCAGTTGTACTACAAGTAAGGCACAGGGATGATGGGATAAGAACTGATCTCAGCAGCTGGCGCCCAGCAGTTTCCTCAAGATCTACATCTTCAGCCCACGGACTGCGTGCATGAGCCACACCAGGTGCACCAGTCACAAGCTCCGAAAAATACAGCATGCAACAGACCAGCACCACCCAGCATCTCAGCTGCCCTGAGAGACTGTTCTAACAAATGGAGCCCAAAGCCGTGGATTAAAAGAACTCAACGGACACTTTGGAGGGATGACCCATAAAATAAGGGCATTATATGTGTGTATATATATATATAAAAAACAGGGGAAAGTGGTGGCAATTCATTGGAACATGCTGGGCATGGCATAGATGGTATGGAATAAGGGGTGGATAATGTCCTGGTTCCGGTGGGGATAGGGTTAACTTTTCCTGGTATTCCATGCCATGTGAGCCACGCCCACCCTGAGCTGCCGGGGGAGGGGGCAGGAAGTTGCTGCTTAAAAGCGGGCTGGGGCGTCCCGGGTCCGGCCGGTCGGCGAGCGGCGGGGAGCGGCAGTCCCGTAATCGCGTTTGTATATTCCCCTGTCCGTGTTGTTGTTGTTTGCCTGTTCCCTTTGCTGTTCTGTTAAACTGCCTTTGTCCCAACCCAAGAGTCTTGCCTTTTCTTACGATCCTTCCTGTGTTAGGAAGGCACGTGCGAGCGGCACGTGGTTCTTTGTTGCCATCTGAGGCTAAACCACGACATAACTGAAACGTTAAGAAGCTCTCAGGGGATGACCATGTTTCTCCATTTACCACTCATGCATCCTAAAGACACCAGTTGAGGAAGCATATCTCGGGAAGAGGAGGACCTCCTAGAGGCACCTCTCTGCTCTTTGAGGTCCAAGTGCTTGTCAAAGGCCCCAGGAGGAGTTCATCTGGTGCCCACATTTATATTGCAGATGGTTGGTCTGCAATGGACAGGGAATGAGACAGAGATGCGACCAGGAATGACATGGAAGGGGAGATTCAGTGCACTGGGTGTGGCTGGGGTGGAGATAATCCCCATGGATAAAGCCTTGAGCAATGCGCATGGCTGAGCAGAGACCTGCTGGTCAAACTAAAGGGCAAGAAGGAAATGCACCGGCAGTGGAAGCAGGGACAGGTATCCTGGGAAGAGCGTAGGGATGGGGTCAGGAAGGCCAAGGCGCAGCTGGAGATGAACTTGGCAAGGGAGGCAAGGAATAATAAGAAGGGCTTCTATAGATACGTCAGCCAGAAAAGGAAGGTCAAAGAAAGCGTACCCCTCCTGATGAGCAAGACTGGCAAACTGGTAACAATGGTCGAGGAGAAGGCTGAGGTACTCAACAACAGTTTTGCCTCAGTCTTCCCTGCCAACCTCTCTTCCCACACCTCTCGAGTGGGTGGACCTCAAGGTAGGGACTTGAGGGGCCAAGTCCCCCCCACTGTGGCAAAGGATCAGGTTTGTGACCACCTGAGGAACCTGAGCATGCAGGAGTCTATGGGGGCCGACAAGATGCATCCCAGAGTCCTGAGGGAACTGGCTGATGGAGTTGCCAAGCCGCTCTCCATGATATCTGAAAAGCCATGGCAGTCAGGTGAAGTCCCCAGGGACTGGAAAAAGGCAAACATTGCACCCATTTTTAAAAAGGGTAGAAAGGAGGACCTGTACTTGGGGAGTTGTGGTGTTTGCAATCACAGCAATGGAGCTGTGATGCTTGCACAAGAGACTACAACTCCTACAGCGTTACAACGGGAAACCAGTGGGTCTGTGAGGAACCTGAAAAAGTGCCTTTACCCATTCCTTTCTCTACAGAAAGCATCATCATTTCTGTGATCTCGGCATCTATCTCACCTGCTTCTTAGGACTTTCTGACATAGGGAAACAGCAGCTCCATCACCCAGTTCCTCCTCCTGGCATTCGCAGACACACGGGAGCTGCAGCTCTTGCACTTCGGGCTCTTCCTGGGCATCTACCTGGCTGCCCTCCTGGCCAACGGCCTCATCATCACCACCATCGCCTGTGACCACCGCCTCCACACCCCCATGTACTTCTTCCTCCTCAACCTCTCTGTTCTTGACCTGGGCTCCATCTCCACCACTGTACCCAAATCCATGGTGAATTCCCTGTGGAACACCAGGGCCATCTCCTACCCGGGGTGTGCTGCCCAGTTGTTGTTTTTTTTTCTCTTTTTGATGTCATTAGAATATTGTCTTCTCACTGTCATGTCCTATGACCACTATGTGGCCATCTGCAAACCCCTTCACTATGGGACCCTCCTGGGCAGCAGAGCTTGTGTCCACATGGCAGCAGCTGCCTGGGGCAGTGGGTTTCTCTATGCTCTGCTGCACACGGCCAATACATTTTCCCTGCCCCTCTGCCAGGGCAATGCCCTGGACCAGTTCTTCTGTGAAATCCCCCAGATCCTCAAGCTCTCCTGCTCAGGCTCAGACTCCCTCAGGGAAGTTGGGCTTCTTGTGGTTAGTGCCTTGGTTGCTTTTGTTTGCTTTGTTTTCATCGTGCTGTCCTACGTGCAGACCTTCAGGGCCGTGCTGAGGATCCCCTCTGAGCAGGGACGGCACAAAGCCTTTTCCACGTGCCTCCCTCACCTGGCCGTGGTCTCCCTGCTTGTCAGCACTGGAATATTTGCCTACCTGAAGCCCCCCTCCATCTCTTCCCCAGTTCTCAATCTGGTGGTGGCTGTGCTGTACTCCGTGGTGCCTCCAGCAGTGAACCCCCTCATCTACAGCATGAGGAACCAGGAGCTCAAGGATGCCCTGTGGAAACTGATTCTACCAGTGTGCTTCAGCAGCATTGAGTCTCCCCTCTCTGTTTACGTGTGACCTCATATTTATCTTGTGCTTATTGTATCAGTCATACAGCTGTCTCAACACAAATATTTGCTTTCTCCCACTTCTTCAGAGGGTGAACCCAGTCTGTCTCACCCAGAGACCTTCTCTCAATAAGTCTGTCACCACAGTAATGCTGGCCTGCCTTTTGGTATATCTGTAATAAAAGGGAGTTTCCTCAGTGGCATGGGTGAAAATAGGCCTTTTCTTCCCAAACTGGAGTGCAGAACACACTCAGGGAACTGAAGGCTGAAAGGCCTTGATGATGTGCTTGGGTGCCGAATGGACTTGGGGGATGGATGGGGGCATCCCTCATGTCTCATCATGATGAGAAGTCATGACATGGGATGTCAAAACTGGCTCATAAGTCATGACTGACTCACCCCAGAATTCCCTCTCGATTGCCGGTACATCAACATTCAGGGACGGAGCACCAGCCACGTCCCTTGCCTTTGGGGATTCACAAAGTCCAAGCCTGATGGTGAAGTCGTCACTCACAGGAGCGATGGGTGGCCCCATTGAGGCCATCGCTGCCATTCAGGAACAGCAGGGAAAGCTCTGGATGACGAAGGATGCCAGGACATGCTCCAGAAAGAGAAGATCAGTGCTAATCCTGACACCTGAGTGCAAAGAAATAGCTGCACCTCAACAAAATAAATTACAAAAAATCCCAAACTAAACCCAGAGAACAGCATCCGCCACCAGCACCGTTTCAGTGGTAGTTCCAAGCGCTGCAGAGCTGCAGCTGACGGCCCTGCTGTCCCTGTCGCAGGAATCCAACTGACAGCAGTTACCAAGGCCCTTTGGGAAGACTGCGCTGGGTGTCACCTTCTCTGAAGAGGACCTGCTGCTTCCCTCTGGCTGCCATTAGCAGCAGAGCCCTCTGGTTCTCCAGCCCACACTTTGCCCCCTTGGACGCAGGAGGGACCGGCTTTCAGCTGCTGCTTTAACAGCTGCCTTCGCTGTGCTCCTTTTCTGTCTGTCTTCCTACCGCATCCGTCAGGATGGGCTTCTTCTCATTCCAGACGGAGCCCAAAGCCTCAGAGTACACTGCCACCCCTACTTACCCACCCTGGGATGTGTTGAAGAAATAACAATTAGCAAATAGGAACTCTACCCATAGTGCGTATCTGGCCAGCGTAAAAAGCTGTAACAGCTCATCCTAAAGCTCCGAAGGCATAGACCAGACGATACTTTGATCCCACATCTACCTCCTGTATGATCTGTCCTGAAGGTCAAATCATCGTTACCTTTAGAAAAGGATGGAAGGTGAGGAGAAGTGGGCAGTAAAATATGAATGGTTGGGAAAAAGCAGCCAAGGAAGTGGCAAAGGAAGCAGCCGAGTGTTCCCAGGGCCAGCTCAGCCCAAGGAGCTTTGGCTGGCCCGCTCTTGAGGATGCCAAGCCCTGGCCAGGTGAGCTCACAAGCAGTGGGTGGGTGTCACATCACTGCCCCTTTGTGACAGGGGCCACCCCCAGACGCACGGGGACACACTGTGGCCCCTCAGCAACCACAGCTGGGGCACCTCCTGCAGCCACCAGCCGGCAGCTGTTGGGCTGCCCCAGGCACTGCTGGCCAAGGGCTGCTCATCTGCCCACAGAGCTCCCGCCTCTGCCTGGAGCCGCACCAGCCCCAGGCATAAAAACCTGCCCAGGGCTGTCAGCGAGCCCCTTCACAGCTTTGGCTGGCACAGTCGGGGGGCTGAGGGCTTTATTTTCCACTCTTCCCAGGTACAGGACTGCGTCTGTGAGACTCCTGCAGCAAAGCACAAGTTCGTTTCCAATGAATTTTATTTACCCCCCAAGACACAGCCACAGGCTGACTCTGAACTAGTGCTACCAAAGAACCACCTTGAGCAACTGCACTGGGTGCACCTCAGGTGGCTGCAAAGGCCCCCACCCAGCTGCTCTCCCACCCTGCAGCTCCAATAGCCATTTGTGGGTGGCTTTTTAGCATCTCGTTTTACCCCACAACACGCCTGGAGAGCAGTGAGTGTTGCTTCTGCCCCAACGAGGCAGCTGGTTGCTATTCCTGCCCCCCTTGAGCTCGCCAGTTGGGCCCCTGCACCGCCTGCGTCCTCTAGTTTTCCCCACTCTTGCTCGGGGCAGTGAGTTCCTCCTGCTCAGCTCAGGGCAGGGAGTTTGCCTCCTGCCCCACTTGGGGCATTCAGTTTTGTCCCTGTCCTGCTCAGGGCATCTCGTTGTGCCCCAGCCCAGGCCCCCACCCCACTCGGAGGGGCCATTATTGTCCTGGCCACAGCGAGACCACCGGGGCTCCAGCGCCATTTCCCTGGGACCAGCCCCTGGTCAAGTGCTGCCTGAATTGTCACATCACAACCACACTTTTGCTTCCCAGCCTCCTCTAGCACCGCTCCTCCAGCTGGCATCTGACATTGGAAAAAGAGCCTGAGCCCTGTGATCCCTCAGCTTTTATACTGAGCAAGATGCCGGTGGGATGGAGTACTCTGTTAGTCAGCTTTGGGTCACCTCTCCTGTGCGCTCCTCCCCAAAGGTGCCATCCCTCTGCGCTTCTCCCTTCCGACCCTCCGTGCCCTGCCATGTTTAACCCACCACAGTCATCCTTCCCAACTCTCCTGCCACCAACAGTGCTAACAGCGTGGGATTCCTCAAGGGCTCCCCCAGCTTGGCATCATCTACAAAGGAGGTGAAAGTGCATTGTCTGCCATCATACGGAGAGATAATAATGTTCCATAGTAGTTGTCAAGGGCTGGTCTTTGATGGATGCCACTAGTAAGTGGGTTCCAGAAGGACTTTGTACCACAGATGATGTCCCTCCGTCATTGCTCAGACAGCTTTCCACCAAGCACATCGTCCACTTCTTCAGCCCGGCTGTCAACAACCTGGCTATACGGAGACTACAGGAGACCTGTAGTCAAAGGCCTTGCTAAAGTCCGGGTACACAACATCCCCTTCTTTTCCCTCCCACATGTCTTCTGCCATCCCTTTCTTGTCCTTCAAACGCCTGCAGATGGCTGCAGGAGGACTTGTCATATCCCCTGCCCTGGTGAGGCTGGCCAGTCTGTCATTGTCCCAATCCTCCTTCCTGCTTTTTTGAAAACTGGTTTCATTTCTGCTTTTTCCAAGGCTCTCAGATGGCTCTGGCCTTTCCAAGGTGTTGGAGAGAGGTCTCACAATGGCACTGGCCAGCCTTCTCCATCTCCATGACACCAAAAGTCTTCTCACTATGACATGCTGCCAGAGGAGTGCCCAGGACACAATACTCGCTGTCCAGATCCTTGGGGGCCGCTTCAGAAGAAAACCAGAAGTGATTTCTTCCTACAAGCCCACGACTCCAACGGGATCTCTCTGCAGCCGACAGCTTTCCTAAGCTGTTTCTGTCAGTTCCTCCCAACCCCCATCCTTCCTTCTCCTCAGGCTGTAGATGAGAGGATCGAGCAGGGGTGAGGTGCGTGTTGAAACAGGGCGTTGTTAAACTCTCTCAGGAGGGCTGTTCTGGGCATCCCACTGACAGTGGTGGGGGTGCCGCAGAAAGGAGTGGCTCCAGGGAGGGCAGAGGAGCCGGTGGAGAAGGCCTTCTGCCTGCCCATGCTGGGCAGGAGAGCTGCCCCCAAGTGCAGCTCTGCTGCACGCACAGGATTCCAGCATGAACAGGAAGGGGAAGAATGGGTCTAAAAAGAGGTTATGAAAACAAAGTCCATGATGAATGTAATGGTTTCACGTCAGGAGAGTTTCAGCATTGGTGCAAACAGCCCAGCCCACCTATTTCTGAAGACATTTGCTTCTCTGTCAGGTGCTTAAAAATATTGTGAAGGACGTTCAGAGAGGTGAAACATGGAGAGTGTGTGCCTCTCACTGCATTCCTACTCCCTAGACGTGCTCTGTGCTCTGTGAGAGGTGAGAAATGCCATCTCGTAGAGGGCAATGCCGCTCACGCCTGCAGAACCCTTTCGGACTGCACAGGGGAGATGCTCCACAGAGGTGCTTCTGTCACACCGTGTCATCAAAGGGACAGGCCATGAAGAGAGGGGAGGGTGAGGTAGCACACAGGCTGTTCCTGGAGACACACACGGCACTGTCAGGGCGCTGGCAGGGCTGCTCAGAGACACGAGTCCTTCCCTGGCACGGGCAGAGGCCCTGCAGCAGACTCCATGGCCTCCTGTTGCCACTCCCAGAGGCCGGCAGCACCTCAGCCCCGCGCTGTGTCTCCCTGCTCGGCACCTCTCTGAGATGCCCCACGGCGTGAGGAATGGACACAGGGACCTGGGCTCAAGGAAGCCCATCCCAGTGCTGCATTCAGGGGGTTTCCCAGGGGACGTTACTCTCCAAGTGAAGTGACCTCCAGACACTGTCTGTCCCACAGGCCTTAATGGAACCCCCAGGAACAGCGGATGGTGTTTGTTCTCACTCAGGTTAATCTCACCACACACACATTATGCTCAGGCCTGTGGTTGTTACTGCCCAGGTGTGCGACTATTGCACTGTGGCAGCTTCCCTGGGGTGTCCTGCACACACAGGACCTGACAAGAACCTGCTCTGCTGGTCCTTCATGTCTTTCCCAGGAGCCCTGGCTGGGCGAGGGAGCTGCTGCTTGTCCCCCCCTGCACACTTTACACAATTAAGTTCTACGCTGGTGGTGCCATTTGTGGGGAACTTTGCTGGGCATGTTCTTGACAGCAACACTGGGAGACGACCTTCCAAAGGTGTTTTTGCCTGAAGGCCTTCAGGCACTGCCTGAGGACATTCCCTGCTGCGATGGAGGTGCTGTTAGGGAGGCCAGCTCTGTCGGAGAACTGACCCGTCCCTGCCCCTGCCTGTGGTCACAGCGCTGCCACACCACAGCAGTAGGAGAGAGCTGCCAGAGCAATCAGGCCTTCCAACAGCGCAAGGGATCAGAATGGAGAATGTGGAAATGGGAAGAGAGCAGCTCTGAGAAGACCAAGGCTGGTTCTCCCTCCTCTTCTTCCCTCTCCTCTGTCCTGTTCTTTCCCCTCCACCTCTGCACACAGGCATGCCCTGCAGCTCCAGAGAGGCCTTCAAACGGAGGATCTGGAGCAAACAAGTCGCTGGAAGGTTCCTTCTTTCTTTTTTTAAATACACAGAGAGCGCGGGGCCTCATTTACAGAGACTGTGGGACTCACGAAATTTGGAAAGATGCGTAATTAGAAGCAGCACAAATGACAATATTTCTTTGTAGACAACATTATACAAAGCAAACAAAAAAAATATACAAAGCATAGCAAAACAACCAAAACCCAAACCCCAAACCAAAACCCAACGTTACAATGAGTTACATGATGAGAGATTTGCAGAAATGACAGTTTATTGCTTCTGAAAATCATCTGGTCATCAGTTTCCGCAATGCATCCTTGAGCTCCTGGTTCCTCATGCTGTAGATGAGGGGGTTCACGGCTGGAGGCACCACTGAGTACAGCACAGCCAGCACTAGGTCTAGAATGGGGGAGGAGATGGAGGGGGGCTTCAGGTAGGCAAACACGGCAGTGCTGACAAACAGGGAGACCACGGCCAGGTGAGGGAGGCACGTGGAAAAGGCTTTGTGCCGTCCCTGCTCAGAGGGGATCCTCAGCACGGCCCTGAAGATCTGCACATAGGACAGCACGATGAACACAAAACAACCAAAGCCTAAACAGACACTAACCACAAGAAGCCCAACTTCCCTGAGGTAGGAGTGTGAGCAGGAGAGCTTGAGGATCTGGGGGATTTCACAGAAGAACTGGTCCAGGGCATTGCCCTGGCAGAGGGGCAGGGAAAATGTATTGGCCGTGTGCAGGAGAGCATTGAGAAACCCACTGCCCCAGGCAGCTGCTGCCATGTGGACACAAGCTCTGCTGCCCAGGAGGGTCCCGTAGTGCAGGGGTTTGCAGATGGCAACGTAGCGGTCATAGGCCATAATGGTGAGAAGATAAAACTCTGCTACAGCACATAAAAAGAAAAAAAAGACTTGTGCAACACATCCTGTGTAGGAAATGGCCCTGGTACCCAAGAGGGAATTGGCCATGGATTTGGGAAGAGTGGTGGAGATGGAGCCCAGGTCGAGGAGGGAGAGGTTGAGGAGGAAGAAGTACATGGGGGTGTGGAGGCGGTGGTCACAGGCGATGGCGGTGATGATGAGGCCATTGGCCAGGAGGGCAGCCAGGTAGATGCCCAGGAAGAGCCCGAAGTGCAAGAGCTGCAGCTCCCGTGTGTCTGCGAATGCCAGGAGGAGGAACTGGGTGATGGAGCTGTTGTTGGACATTTGCTCTTTCTTGGCATGGGGGCTCTGTCCAAAGGAGGAAAAAAACGGGAAAAAATTAGGACAGACGCCTTATAGCAAAGACAGTCTGCTTTTCAGAGATTGTGGTTTTAATTTTCTACTATCACATCTGGCGATTGTTCTTTTTAGGGGAAGAAATCCTCATGTTTATGACTGAAAATGCGGAGTCTTGAGAAAGGACAGGACACAGGGCTCTATTCTCTGTGGTTTAGTGCAGTCAGGAGAGCTGCAGTGTCCATCAGTCTTTTCTCCATCTGCCCTGCGCTTCTGCTTGTCCTGCCTTGAAGATGACTTCACACACAAATTCCTCTTAAAAAAACCCACAAAGAACTGAACTCATGAGAGAACAGCAGAGCACTGTTTGAACGGACAAATATACAAATTCTTCTCTTTCCCAAAGCAGAGTTAGAGCTGTGATGGAGAGAGCAGGACACAACCCCTCACAGAGACAATCAAAGGACTCTGCGAGGACAGTGCCCGACCCCCAGGGAAAGGCTCAGCCCTCCCTAGGATCCCACAGGAGAGCTCTGCCTTTCTGGGGGCAGCTGGCAAGCCCAGCAGGACAGGCAAAGCAGAGAGTCTGGGGTCCCGGAGACGAGGTGTTCTGAGGGGAGAGTCAGCTCATTGCCCAGCAGAGAACACCCAGAAGACGTCTCCAGTGAAGGACCAACAGAGAGATGCCTGAACGCCCCCTCCCCAGTGCGTGTTGGCAGTTTCCCCCAGGCCTTGCCCATGTCTCTGCTGCCTGGAGCTGCCCCTGCCAGGAGCTGCTGCTCTGTGCCCACGTCTCCTCCCTGTCCCTGCTCCCACAGCCCATCCCACCCGCTGGGGGCTCAGCTCTGCCCTGCAGACCCCTCCTGGCAGCAGGGCACTGCCCAGGGCCATCTCCCTCTTTGTGGCTCCTCAGGAGGAGAGGAGAGAAAGCCTGATGCTGGAAGCAAAGGTGCTGCTGGTGCTGTGTGTAGGGAGAGGAGGGGCTGAAGGCACTTTGTGAGCTTTCTGGCAGATCTGCTGATCCCTCAGTGGACCAGTGACAGCTCCTTTCCCTCAGGAGACAGCTGAGAGCACAGACCCTGCAATGTCTTCATCTTCCAGGCAGCCCCTGCCTTGTCTTTCCTCTGGAAATGCTGCCTCTGCCAGTGCTCTGGGGGAGATCTGCAGCTGTGGGCAGCCCTGACCCACACAGCACACACTCGAAAAAGAGCCAAAGGACCCTGCCCTGAGGGGAGTCTCTCCTTTTCCCCACAGCTTCTCCCCACAGACGCTCGGGGGGGAACTCCTTGGGCAGGCTGAGAGCTGACCCTGGCAAGCAGCAGAGTCCCTGCCCCGGCACACAGAGCCCTGGGCTGCAGGGACCCTGCTCTCAAGGACAGCCCTGGGCACCCCTGCCTGCACACCCACCTGTCTTCAAAACCCTGCCACAGTCCCTCGCAGAAGGCAGCCCTCCTTCACTGTCGCTGCCATGGTGCAGCAGGGCATCCCTGCTCGGAAGCACGGCCTCCTTCTCCACACCAGAGAAGCCAGGAGAGAACGAGCTCAGAACTCTCCTCCCACTCCCAGCTGCCTTTATCCTCTCTGTGCCTGGCTCCTCTCGGGTGCCTGCAGGCAGTGCCCTCAGCCCTGCTGCGCTTGGCAGAGGAGCTGCTCCTGGGCAGAGCTGTCTCTCTGCAGCGCTGCCCGCTTGCCATCAGCTCCCTCCATGCCAGGAGCCCAGCCCAGCTCAGCAGCAGAGGACCAGCCCAAGGCAGCCCTTTCTCTGCCCCCTCGGGGCTCCCTCCAGCTGTCCCTGGGGCTCCAGGGGAACCTGCTGGGAAACAGGATGAAGTCACCACTGATGTTCCCTCCCTCAGCTGGGCAGAGACACTTCTTTCCAGCACTGTCATTTCTCAATCAGAGAGATGGAGGTCTAAGAAAACTTTTGTTGTTTTATTAACTGACAGGACACCCAGACAATATTAGGGAGGAATCTCCTTTACCTGTTCAGAGGGAAGAGATTCAGCTCAGACAATGAGTTTGGAGTCTTTGGGGTTTAAAGGTAGTTACCTCCATCCCACAAATACCCCAAATCACCAGGAGGTGGGATTCCTCTTGCCTCCATTCAGATATGCCCAAATGGAAGCTGGTTTTTTTGTGGTAATTTTGCTGTGAGCCCAAATGTGCCACAGCTGAGGTGCTGCAGCCCAGACATGCCCCTGATGCCCTCAGCCTGGGGCACAGAGAGGAGGAGCTGGAGCTGTGTGTGCAACCTCTTCCTTCCACTTGGAGGGAAGAACAGCTGAGGGGTGTTGGGACAGCTCACACACCTGGGCTGCTGTGATGGGTGGTTTCAGGATGATCAGGAGGCCAGAAGAATCAGGAGGGATGTGTCCTCTGTGTGAAGGAGCTGCTGAGGTGTGTGGAGCTTTTCTCTGGGATGAACATGTTGGGTGGGTGAGCCCTGGTGGGAGAGTGTCGGAGGAGAGACTAATAAGGGTGACATTGTGGTGGGAGACAAAGAACCTACTGAGGTCCCCTTGTAGACTTTAATAGTCCTGGCTTTCAGTGGAGGGGGACCACAGCAGCATGCAAACAGTCCTGGATGTTTCTGGAAGGTCTTGGTCAAGGCCCAGCTGCCAGGGTGGTCTACAATGCTGATGCCCATCTGAATTTTGCACTCTCAAAGAAGGAAGAGCTGGACATGGATGTGAAAACCAGTGTCAACCTTGGCTGTCGTGACCATGAAATAGTGGGGTCTCACGTGGGAAACAGTGGGGTCTCCCCATGGGGAAGCTCCATAGGAAAAGGAAGCATATGAGAGGCTGAGGAAGGATTAAAAGAAAGGAGGAATTGAGAAATAAGGGAGGTTTTAGAAAAGCCAGAGCTCCCCTGGACTTCAAGGGCACAAGGATGGGGAGTTACAGAACAGTTAATGAAGTTGAGGAACAGTTAAGGAAGTAAATGTAAATTATTGACCACCACAGAAGTGCGTCACCAGTGTTGAGTAGAGAGGAAGGATCGCTTCCCGCGACCTGCTGGCACCGCTCTCCCTAACGCACCCAGGAGGCTGTCGGCCTGCTTTGCTGCAAGGGCACACTGCTGGCTCTCGGTCAGCTGCTTGTCTATCAGAACACAAAGGTCCTTCTATGCCAAAGTGTTGAGAAGCTCTCAGTCACTCAGCCCCCAGCCTGTACTGGTGCAGGGGACTACCTCTCCCTGGGTCCAGGGCTTGCTTTTCCCTTTGCTGAACTTTGTGAGGACCTTCTCTGCCCAGTTTTGGGCATGCCAATAATTATCACAGTCTGCCTGAATCAAAGGATGTCAACACAATGGATATTTTCAACTAGTGGAAATGTTGTTTTTTCATGAATAAAACAGTGCTAGCCTTGGGTGTTGTGACCATGAAATACTGGGGTCTCACCTCCCAAGGAGAAGGAGAATAGAAGAATGCAGATGACAGATCTCAGAGGAGCAGACTTTGGCCTAGTCTTCTGACTTGTTTGGGGGGAGCCCATGTGAGCAGCACAGAAGGGCAGCAGAGGGTCTGCAGTACAGTGGTCTGCAAGGACAGTGTCTTTCAAGTACGAGAGTGTGGTCATACCCATAGTCAGGACAACAGGCAGAGCTGTTAAAAGAAGAGCTGGGGGAAACCAGACACTCATGGGGAAGCCCCATAGAAAAAAGGAAGCATGAAGAGGTGGCTGCAAGGATGAAAACAAAGGAGGAATTGAGGAATATGGTTGGTTTTGGAAAACCAAAGCTCCCGTAGAGTTGACACTTGCAAGGGATTTGAAGGGCACAACAATGAGCAGTTACTCCTTCAGGAACAGCTAAAGAATAAACAAAGATAATGTGTGGTCACGGCTGAATTTGCAGAGAGTAGGTGTAGATAGGTACGAGGTACTCTTGGCCTGCGTCTTCACCAGCAAGGTCTCCCAGTTCCGTGTGCCTAAGAGGCAGAACCCCATGCGAAATCCAGCAGTGGATGCAGATCAAGTCAGGGGCTACATGGGTAAGGTCAACCTTTGGTAGTCCATTGGACCAGATGGGATTAATTCAAGGTAGCTGAGAGACCAGGCTGATGTCAGAGCAGGGCTGCTCTGATCCGTTTTGGATCACTTTGCGTGGCTGGGCAGCAGCTCTGTGGAAATGGCCCAGGGGCTCCTTGAGTTTTATCAGGCCAAACAAGAGCCAGCAGCAAAGGCCGCCAACAGCATCTGAGGGTGTATGAGCAGGAGCACAGCCAGGAGAAGTGATTGTCCTGCTCTGCTCAGCACCTTTTACACCACACCCTGACCAGTGACAGTGAGACAATGGCAAACAGGAGCCAGCTCACTGGAGGGCCACTAAGGTGGTAGCCCTTCCGTTGTCCTTCAAGTGTGTGTGTGATTTCCCTAACAACAGCAGCATATACCACAACAAGAAAACATTAAAGCAACAACATCATTGATCGGCCTAAATATAAATACCTGCCCTGGAGCAGTCTACATCTGTGGTAGCCCCTCTGGGCAATGGCAATGGAATCAAAGAATGAGCATCGCAGAACAGTAGGGCTTGGAAGGTTTGAAGAGGTAAGGTCTGTTCAGAGGATGTTTAGACTTCTGTGACACTGACTGTGAAAACATTCATGAGAGGCCTTTACCCTATTTACAACCACTAACCTGAAGCCCTACCACCACCTCTAGGTGAAGGTAGTAGGGTAGCAAACACTGAGGGAAATGGGCAAGACAAATTGTAGCAGGGCTGAGTAGAGAGGAAGGATCACCTCCACCGACCTGCTGGCAGTGCTCTTCCTAGTGCAGCCCAGAAAGCCATTGGCCACCTTGCTGCAGAGGTGCAAAGCCTGGAGAAGAGAAGGCTTTGGGGAGACCTAATATCAGCCTTCCCACATCTTCTTGGCTAGCATCAAGAAAATGCAGACGGGCTCTTCAGTATTGTGCGTGATGGGAGGATGAGGGCCAATGGCATCAGCTGAGACAAATGAGCAAAACATCCTCCCTGCCAAGACAGGCAAACACTGGAGGAGATTTCCCAGAGGGCTTGTGTCATCTCCATCCTTGGAGCTTTGCAAGCCCAGTGATGGTGCCTCTGTACTGGGCACTGGTGAGGAAAGGCCAGGACATGTTTATTTTAATACATTTCACATCTGTATCTCCTATCTAAAAGAGGCTGGGCGCAATGAAGGTTGGATACGTTGGATAGATCCTGCCTTTATCTCTTTGCAGTCAAGCAATGGTCCCACCTGCTAGCACTTCCCTCCTACCGTCCCTTTTTTTGAGATGGCCAAATCTTTATGGGGCGTACAATGGCATAACACCATGGCCCTCCAAGTGCCAAACCGTAACCGGTGTACATGTTCCCTGAGTTCATCCAGGCACCGTCTCCTTCAGGCACCCAGAAATGCAGTGCGAGAGAACATGCTTTGGGACATGTTCCTCATCTAAAGGGAAGCTAAGCAGCCTTTAGCTCCCCACCTCCTTCTCTGGACCCTTTTGAAAGATGCATGCAGCGTTTACTTTTTGCCAGATGTCAGGGAGTCCCGCCAGTCTCCAGGACCTTTCCAAGATGATGGAGAGTGGCCTCACTGTGACATTCTCTTACTTTCCAGCACCTCTGGATGTACCCCGTCCATTCCCATGTACTGGTAGTGGTTGACTTTGCTCCAGTAGATCCTGATTTCATTCCTATCCGCCATTGGCTGTTCTTGTCCAGAGTCTTGCCTCGAGGCACAAAGCCTGAGAGACCTTGCTGGGGAAGTCTGAGGCAAAAAAGACATAGAGTATCTCGGAACTCTCTCTCCCTACTCTAACTCAATACAGCAGTGTCCAACTAATATCTTTGTTTTCTTCTGTAAGAATTCCTGAAGTTGGAAATCTCGTTATGATTCCCCTGAATTTACTTTCAGGTTTCAAACTGAGTTTTGATACAGGCCAATGTTCTTCTTGGAGGATGCTGTCCTTGAAGACCAGCTGTACAGAGCTTTGCGCCACCTTCAGTGCTCCTGACCATTGGATCCCCACGAAAACTCCTCAGCGTAGGCCAAAGGCAAAAGGACCTCTGAGGTCCAGCGTCTGCAGTCTTCTGTTCTGCTTCCTCACTCCCCTGGAGTGCTGGGACCCCACTACGTCAGGGTCACGACAGCCAATCTTCACGTCTCTGACCAGCTCTTCCTGCATTGCAGGTATCACATCAAGGTTGGCATTATTTTTGTTGGCCCATCTGGCAGCTGTGCTAAGACGTTGTCCTAAGACACTCCAGAAACCACCTGGACTGTATGTGCTGCTGTGCTCCTCTTTCAGAAGCTGCCAGTATCATGGCAGTCCCCAGCGAGACCCAGGCTCGTACAGCCAGATGCTTCCCTGGGATCCTTCAGAAAGACTATACCCTCTTCCTCATCCTGACTGTGGGTTCCTTATCTCCCACCATGACAGGACACTGCTACTGGCCTCTCCTCTCACCCTCCCCCACAAAGGCTCACCAAACTCTTCACCTGCCCCAAGGAGTTGCGCCATACATCCAGTTAACGGCTTCACTTTCAGGAAACCCCACTCCTGATCCTTCCAGCCTGTCTCTCCTGAAAAGCCTGTAGCCATCCATTGCAGCACCCCAAGCTGTGTGCCTTGTCCCACCACGCCTTGGCAGTTCCTCTGTCAAAGTCAAAAAGCACAGGCTCTCTCTCAACTTGTCTCTTCCCCTGGCTGAGAGTTTTGGTGCACATCTGGGCTGTGGCACCTCAGGTGTAGCTCCAGGCCAAGCTCGGACGTCTCTTAAAGGAAACCTGGTACCAAGCATTGAAGACCTTCTGTGTGCAAAGGCTTTGCTTCACGGCAGAGACACGGTCAAGTGGACGGCACCTGGAAGCTTAAAGCTGAAATTGGATGTTGACGGTGAGCAAAGCCTGCTGTCTGCAAGAACAGAGAGAAACAGGGCTGGGAAGGGCGGCCCTGGCAAGAAAGAAGGGTTTTGTCAGTGGTGTCTCTGCAGCCCTCAAGGGCCTTTGACAAAGGTGAAGGTGATCTCCATGAATGACAAGGTGCTGCTGACAGGTCCCCCATGAGATTTTTTTGCCTGTTCCTTGACTGTATTATGAAGAGGGCGAGTAAATGTTGGGGAAGAGAAAAAACAGCAGTTTGAGAGTGCAACACATGAGTGGAGACCCTGGTGTGATGTGTCTTGTGTTCTAAACTGCCTCACATCTACTGCATGGAGAAGGGAGAGACCTTGCCCCACTGCAGTGGCAATCAGTCACTTGTGTTATGAAAATTTGCAAGTGGCCCGTGCTGACCGAGCAGAGAGGCTAGGACACAAAGCACAGAGGTGCACGCGTAAATATTTAGTCATGTGCATGAGGTGTCCGAGCTCAATTGGGGTACCTCAAATGCGGTTAAACACAGGGTTCTTATGCCATTCAGGCATTCAGGTACCTTATTATTTGACTAATGACTAACTAACACACACACGGAGTACCAATTACTAATCACAGTAAAACTGCACAAAGTAGCTATATCTCTGCAGCTCCATCAGCCATCAGCCTTCTCGCGGCTTGTCTATTGATCCAGATGTCCCCGGAGTTGGTCTGTTGCTAATTACTTGTCTGTGATGCTGGACACTGGGAGAGTTTCAAAGGTGTGTAAGAGGGACGAGGATACTGGCATTATCTCGGTTCTCCAGGGGTATCTTTTATCCTTCATGGACAGCTGAATGATTCTGAGAAGTCCTTATTTTGAGGGCAGGGCTGTTCTTCTGGTCCTTGTGATGAGCTCACCTCCTTTAAGTCACTTACCCAAGCATGATAAATCAGTACACAATGGGAGCTAGCTAGATATATATCTTAAGAAAGTCAATTCATTTTCATACGATAAAGACTGATGGGCATAAGAGTTAGGGAGGTAGATTTTGATAACCTTGGATCAGAGGATGTCTGTGGCCAGGTGGGTCCTGCAGAGAGCTTTTTGGTGGTCAAGGATCACCTCTTCGTCATCCAGAATGGTCCATGCCAACATGCAGGAAGTCATGCCAAGGTGGCAGGAGGCTGGCATGCATGAGAAAAGAGCTCTGAGTAACATCAAGCCTGAAGAGGAAGCACAGAGAAGGTGGAAGCTGGCTGCCTTCCAGCCTCCAGGGTTCCGTGGTTCTGTGCTGGAGTTGAACTTTCGGTTTTCCTTTTTCCTCTTTCCCCTTCCCAAGTTCTTTTCTTTAACCATTGTCGTAGATTCCTCTACAAACAGCCCAGCTTCTCTTTCCCCACAGGCCCTACATTTGCTTGCTTTGTGCCCTCTCTACGGGGCACAAAGATGTTTCTAACATAGCTGTCCTGACAATTCCTCTGTTGGACAGTACAAAATTAGGAATGTCTTTAATTCCCTGTAGTGCCCTGCAACTCCTCGTGCTGTTATCTTGTGCTGATGCATCACCACAACCATGGTGAGCTGCCTGCACGCAAACATGAAGAACGAACAAAATGGATCTTCAGTCCAGGGGGACCTTGGGAAATTCTGGGAGTCAGCCAGAAGAAACTGCTTAAGTTTTACAAAGAGAAGTGGCCAGTCCTGCATCAGGGGGAAGAAAAACACCGTATTACAGTGCCAGGTGGGACGTGACAGGATGAGCAGTGACCCTGAGGAGACGGGCCCACGCATTATGAGGGACACCACATGAGGCAGTGGCGCAGGCTGACCATGAACAAGGCCAGCTGCACACAGGGATGGATTAGGAGGAGAGGGCTACCCAGACAGCTTGACTTTTCATGCCCTTTCAGTGAGCCGTGGTGTGGCCACACCTGGACGTGTCTGTCCCTCTGTGGGAATTCCTGCTGTAGACAGGTGGGGAGGAACGGGAGAGTGCCCAGAGGAGGTCTGCACATGGCCTCTGCTTGAGGCCCCACACCCCATCCTTCTGACCTCTGCCATCCCAGCACAACCCCAGGAACATGCTGTCCCTGGAGAAACACCAGCCTCTCCAGACAGCTCCAGATTCCCCTCCCACAGGATGGGTGGCCTTTATGTCATCTGTGTGAAGGGCTGGGGTACGTCCCTCAGTTAAACCCACGATCTTACCTGTCACCAGGCACCGACTGGTGACTCCTAAATCCAGTCCAATATCTCTAAAATGTAACAAACGGACAGTCAGCTTTTTATTCCTGGACACATGGAGGAAGAAGAACTTCAGGGGTGAATTTCCTCAGGCATGTTTGGAGAAAGACCCCAGCATTAAAGCACTGCACCAGGGAGATCTTGCTTTGTTAACAGAGACTCTGTGAAAGAGGCCAGCTCTGAGCCACTGTGAAATACATTTTTAGAAGGGAACCAGGTGAAACTAAGACGTAAATGTCTCAGGTGTAGTGACACAAGTGAAACCTTTGTGTAGGAGCATAAAAACCATAAATGACAATATCAACAGCAATGATGAGAAATATAATCATTAAAAACACAAAGCCAATAACAAAACACACAAAAAAGCAGATGGAATCAAATAGTGCGGGAGTCATTTGTGGAGAGAGGTGGAACATTTCTCCCTCTTGAAAAAAATCCATGAAATCAGATACCTAATGGCCTCCTTGAGCTCCTGGTTCCTCATGCTGTAGATGAGGGGGTTCAGTGCTGGAGGCACCACTGAGTACAGCACAGCCATCACCAGGTCGAGAACTGGGGAGGAGATGGAGGGGGGCTTGAGGTAGGCAAACACGGCAGTGCTGACAAACAGGGAGACCACGGCCAGGTGAGGGAGGCACGTGGAAAAGGCTTTGTGCCGTCCCTGCTCAGAGGGGATCCTCAGCACGGCCCTGAAGATCTGCACATAGGACAGCACGATGAAAACAAAACAACCACATGCTAAACAGACACTGACCACAACAAGTCCAACTTCCCTGAGGGAGTCTGAGCCTGAGCAGGAGAGCTTGAGGATCTGGGGGATTTCACAGAAGAACTGGTCCAGGGCATTGCCCTGGCAGAGGGGCAGGGAAAATGTACTGGCCGTGTGCAGGAGAGCATAGAGAAACCCACTGCCCCAGGCAGCTGCTGCCATGTGGACACAAGCTCTGCTGCCCAGGAGGGTCCCGTAGTGCAGGGGTTTGCAGATGGCAACGTAGCGGTCATAGGCCATAATGGTGAGAAGACAGAACTCTGCTGCAAGAAAGAAGACGAAGAACAAGAGCTGTGCAGCACATCCTGCATAGGAGATGTCCCTGGTGTCCCAGAGGGAATTGGCCATGGCTTTGGGAAGAGTGGTGGAAATGGAGCCCAGGTCGAGGAGGGAGAGGTTGAGGAGGAAGAAGTACATGGGGGTGTGGAGGCGGTGGTCACACGTGATGGTGGTGATGATGAGGCCATTGCTGAGGAGGGCAGCCAGGTAGATGCCCAGGAAGGTCCAGAAGTGGAAGAGCCGCAGCTCCCGCGTGTCTGCGAATGCCAGGAGGAGGAACTGGGTGATGGAGCTGCCATTCGACATTTTCTTCCCCTGGGCTTGGAGACCTGTGAATGGAAAGAAAAGCAGTGAGAAGTTGGGGAAGATTTCTCTCCAACTAAAGTATTCAATTGGTCTTAGAAACCCACCAAACTGGCTCTCGCCTTTCAGGAAGACCTTTTGCAGGTCCTTTT
Organism: Larus michahellis; assembly: GCF_964199755.1. Classification (NCBI taxonomy): domain Eukaryota; kingdom Metazoa; phylum Chordata; class Aves; order Charadriiformes; family Laridae; genus Larus; species Larus michahellis. The sequence continues at coordinate 1,171,252 of NW_027436399.1, read as the reverse complement.
TGTACACTCTGGTTGGTGCTGGCTGATAGTCCACCAGAGAGCTGAGATCTCTGCAGGATTCAGTCCTGCCCTACAGCCATGGGTAAAAAGGAACACGGGGTGATCTCAGATTAAATCCACTCCTGGCATCAAAGGGCTTTTCAGCATTGTCACCCAACTGCAGGGCAGAGCTCAGGGCACCTTGTTGTTGGGGTTGTTCTGTTGTAGTTTCCCCACCACACCGCAGGAGTGTTTTTAAGGCAGAAATCCCTGGCATTTCTGCTGTGCTGCAAGTGAAACCTTGTGGGTCCTGCCAAGAGAGTCAGGACAGTTCTCCTGCCAAGAGAGTCAGGACAGGGAGACACAGTCAGACACTCAAGGATTTCTCCTCTTTGGTGGTTGGGCTGCTGGGAAGGACACTCAGGACTTAATACCCAGGATAGTCAGGGGTGGAGGACTCTACTGTGTGGGGAGAGGAGACCACGGAATGTCTCCAGGGAAGGCACCTGCACTGCAGGGGATGGCAGGGAGGGCCAGGAATCCCCTCTCCCATGACCTTTCCTGTAGTAGCTCCCTTTCACTCTCTGCCCATGTCTCTGCCACCCGGAGCTGTCTCTGCCTGGGGCTGTGTCATTGTCCCCAGGTCTCCTCCCTTTCAGTGCTCAGAGAACCCACCACACCTGCTGTGTGCTCAGCTCTGCCCTCAGGGCAAGTGCCTGCAAGCGCTAACAAGCAGCTTAGAAAAGTTCCTGCTAGAACCAGGGTATCATTGCCTTCTCCAGAACGGAGAAGTAAAATCCTCTCTCTCACAACCCATCCAGCAAAGCAGGAGTGGAAAACTCCAAGCAGGGACCCTCTTTCTTTCAGGTAAATGCTGCCTTGAAGTCCTTCTCCAAAAGGACCCTCTGCAAATGTCCTGGGGGTGATCTGGAGCTGGGAGGAAACACGACCCATGCAGCACCCTCACGACTGCAGAAGGACCCTGCCATGACACGACTGGGGTCACTCCTTCCACCCACAGCTTCTCCCCGCAGCGCCATGGGGAGCTCCCCGGGCAGGCTGAGAGCTGACCCTGGCAGGCAGCAGAGTCCCTGGCCCAGCACACAGTTCCCTGGGACACGGGGACCCTGCTCTGAAGGACAGCCCTGAGCACCCCTGCACGCACACCCACCTTCACAGCCCGGCAGCCGTCCCGGGGAGAAGGCAGCCGACATGCCCTGTGCCTTTGGTGATGTGGTAGGGGTGCCCTGCTCTCGAGCACATCCTCCTCAACACCGACGGAGCCTTGAGAGCCTTCCTGACAGATCACATTAGCCATGGGCTATGCCAGCTTTAGGAGACTGCTCCAGGGAGCCTCTCTGCATTATACTGCAGCAGAGACACAGCATGCCCTGTCCCTCTGACGGTGCAGCAGGGAAGCCCTGCTCCACACGTTGTCCTTCTCCTCGAAACTAGAGAAACTGTGAGAGTGGTACTTGCAGATCCCGTAGGCTGGGGGTTGTTCCAGCTTCTGGAGATCCCTCCAGCAGCTGCAGATTCAATGCCCTGCAGCCAGAGACTGTGCAAAGGCTGTGAGGATTTCTCCCAGTGAGCTCTCAGCACTCTCCCACCCCAGGCTGCCTTTAAGATCCGCTGGCCTCACACGTCTCCCCTCGTTACCTGCAGGCAGTGCCCTCAGCCCTGCTGCCCTTTGCAGAGGAGCTGCTCCTGGGCAGAGCTGTCTCTCTGCAGCGCTGCCCGCTTGCCACGAGCTCCCTCCATGCCAGGAGCCCAGCCCAGCTCAGACGCAGAGGACCAGCCCGAGACGTCACTTTCTCTGCCTCCTCGGGGCTCCCTGGAGGTGTCCCTGTGCCTCCAGGGGAACCTGCTGGGAAAGAGACTGAAGTAATACTGTGTGGTCTCTCTTGCACCTCTGGAGAGACGCTTCTTTCCAGCCGGGTAATTTCTCCTGTCAGAGAGAGCTGCGCACGAGAAAGGTCTTGTTCCTTCTGGTATGAGACAGGAAACCTGGACAGTGCCAGATCTCCTTTGCCCCCGCTGAGCGAAGGCAGTCGGCTTCGTCAACTGAGGCATCTCCTCCTTGGTTTGTAGTCCTGGGTGTGAAGTGGACTCAGCTCTCACTTAGGGCTGCCACAGTCCCACAGGAGGGGGGATTCCTCTTGCCTCTCTTCAGGTGGGCACAAAATAGGCACCTGCTGCATGGGAGCTGCTGGTCTCAGCTCCCAGCGTCATTCCTGGAGATGGAGGCCAGCAGTGAGCTCTTCAGACTCAAACACCTACTGACATTTCAGGTCTCAGACGTGGTCCAAGATACGTGCCGGTAACTGCAAGATCTAACGGAGCAGTTCATAGAGACAGGGCAGTATCTGCTGCCACCATCTTTGAGAGTCACGAGGAATTCCTTTGGCCACCAACACGTGCCCACATTTCGGACAACTGAACTTTTCCCTACTCTTTCAGTCCAGGGCAGCCTTCTGAGGTAGTCAGGGGACCAGATGTACTCATTGCCATTGACCTCATCCATCTTCTCCATCAGCCGTGTATACTAGATCCCCACTGACTGTAACGGCAGATGTCTCATGGACATCCCCACATCACCTAACCTAATTCAGGGCAGCTACTCAATGGCCATGGACAGGCCTGTTGTGCCACAGGAGGTGCCAGGGCTCTCCAGCACAACTGCAGGTGGCCGGCAGGGACTGCACAGGACCTACGGGAAAGGCATCGCCTTCAGAGTGGGTGCGAGACACACACTCCAGATGCCATGTCTCATAGATTCAGTTTCTGTTGGCCGGCAACTGAATCCCACGAGGGCAATGAGGCAGGGTCTGACCCACCTCCATCCAGTCGATGCAGAGCAGTTCAGGAACAGGAAGCACATCACACTGGGATCTCCACTCATTTGCCTATTTAAGCAACACAAGGAACTCTCCAGAATAATGACCCCAGGTCTTACTGGAGACATTAATGACCCTGACACCACTGGAAGGGGAACACAGCAGCATGCATACTGTCCAGCAGGTTTCTGGGTCTCTTGGGACAACATCTTTGCACAGGCGCAAGGTAGGCCAACAACGGTGTTGCTGAGTCCAGTCAATTCAGAGGGAATTCTGATCAGGGGTGTGAAAATGTCAGCCTGGGCTGTAGCGACCATGAAATAGTGGGGTCTCAGCTGCCAAGGGGAGTGAGAAAAGACTGAAGCCAGACTACAGATGCTGGGTCTCTAGAGGAGAAATGGGGATGGCTTTAGGTAAGCTAGAGCTTCCCAAGTGTAGACCCTTGCAAGGCAAGGGTTCGAGGGCACCAAGAGGAGAGGCCGCGGCTTCAGGAACAGTTAAAGAAGAAACAAAGAGAATGAGTGGCCACTGCTGGAATTTAGTAACAGCAGGTGTAGATGAATCTGAGATTCCCTGTGTCCTTCTTGCCTTGGTCTCCTCCAGCAAGCTCTCCCAGGCCTTTGTGCCTTGAGGCAGGACTCTGGAGGGAAAAAAAAACGTGGTGAATTTGGATAGAGTCAGGAGTTACTTGAGCAAACACAATCCTTAGCAGTCTATGGGACTGGAGGGGTGGCATCCGAGGGAGCTGAGAGGGCAGGACGATGCCACAGTAAAGCCACTCTCCATCATCATTGAAAGCATCTGGAGTTTGCGGGAACTCCCTAACAACTGGCAGCACCCAAATGCTGCAGGCACTTTCTGCTGTGACCCTGCTTTGCGTAGAATGTTGGTCTATAGAAATCTTGCAAGGTCACTTCCAGCCTGAACGGAAAGTTCCCAGAACAGGCCAATGTCTGCCACCCTGAGACCCGGAATCTGCACTCTGCTCTTCGTCCTCACTCCCTCGGGAGCTGAGACTCCACTCTTTCTTTGCTACTAGAGCCAAGGCTGACAAGGATGACACAGGTTTTCTGACCCAGGTGAGCATCGCCTTGCTTGGCCCATCTGGCAGCTGTGCTAAAAAGCTGAGGCAAAGAGCCTCCAGACACCTCAAGGAGCATTTGCACCGTGCTCTCCTGGGAATGTCAGGGGGTGCTGGGCTGACTTTTGGCTGCCAGGTGCCCACCCAGCTTCACTCCCGCTCCCCCTCCTTCTCCACTCGCCTTGCTGTCTGCAGGGCTGTTTCTCTCCATGTGTCTCACTCCTCTGTCTTACGGTGACTGCACGCTGCTGTTTAGCCTTGCTTCAATATGCTATCACAGAGGTGCCACGAGAATTGCTTACTGGCTCAGCTTTGGGCAGTGGCATGTCCCTTTTGGAGCCAGCTGAAAGTGGCTCTCTCACATGGAGTCACCTCTTGATCCCTTTTCTCCTAAGCCACCTCTGCAGCCCCCTCACCCCTACCAAAACCTAGCCATGCCAACTCAATACACAGGGTCATTGATGTCCCCAGTAAGACGTTAAGTCGTTGGTGAGCCCAAGACTTCCTCAGGTTGGTTAAATAAGAGTTGGTCCCCTTCCTCTCCTTCATTATAGGTTCTTTGTGTCAGAGCAGAGATGTGCTGGACCTCAGTCGTGGCACCAGGGCCAAGCTCAGGCGTGCAACAAAGCCAGCTGTTACCAAGTGCCCAAGTACCGTGCAGGCAAAAGGTTTGCGTCAGAGCATGCTGGGGGGGATGGCAGATGGCAATGTAAAGGGGAAAGGAGGAGATCAATCCCTGCTCTCCTCAGGACGAGAGAGAAGCAGGGCTGGACTCTGCAGCCCCAGCAGGAGAGGGCTTTGCTGTCTGCGGGGTCTCTGCAGCCCCAGAGGGCCTGTGGTGCAGGTGAAGCTGATCTCCAGGCAGGACAAGGGGCTTTTGCAAGTGTCCTTGGCTATGGGTATCCGGAGATCCAGGAACACTGTGAAAATCATTGCTCTGTTCCTTGACTGCATCATCAAAGGGATGACTGAGGGATGTGGGAGAAGCACTCCCTGCATCTACTGGATTGAGATGGGACAGCACTTGCCTCACTGCAGTTGCTTGAAGGAAAGCACTGAACGCCTCAGAAGGTCTCTTGGGGTCTCTTACACGGCTGCTCTGAATGGGGATGATGTTCGCGCAAGTCCTGTGCTGTCCCTGCCGGCTGCACGCAGTTGTGCTGGAGAGCCCTGGCACCTCAGGCAGCTCCACAGGATGGAGTTAACCTTGAAATTGGGCAGCTGCCCTGAATTAGGTTGGGCATTGTAGGGGTGCCAGTGAGAACCCAGCCCTAACTGCCAATGGAGATCTGGTAAAGACAGCTGGTGGAGAAGAGAGAGAGACGTAGCTCTTCAGATGGCAATGACTCCATTTGCTCAGAGGAATAGCTCTATAGGCTGCCCTGTACGTAGTGAGCAGGAACAGGCTTCATTGTCCTAAAGGTGGCCATCTGCTGTCACTTCAGCTGCCCAAAGCAATGCCCCAAGAGCCTCCAAAATGATGGCCCCAGACGCTGCCCTGTCCCTCTGAACTGCTCCATCAAAGTTTAGAGATACCTGCACATGTCTCGGGCCACCTCTGGCACTTCAAATGTGCACTGTGGTTTGCAGGGGTACAGGAGATTCCTCCCTTTCATTGTCTGGGTGTCCTGTCTCATAGGTGGAAAAGAAGAGGTCGTTCTGGGACCTAACTCTGCCTCTGATAGGGGAAATGATACTGCCGGAAAGGAATGTCCCCCGCAACAGCTGAGGGAGGAAACATCAGCCATGACTTCAGCTTGTTTCACAGCAGGTTCCCCTGGAGCCTCAGGGACATCTTTGATGGAGCCACAGCGAGCCGAGAAAGTGCCACCTGATTAGGTCAGAAGTCCTTGAGTGCATTGCATGGAGGAGACTCAAGCATGCACATCATGTGCATGTGGGGAGAGGAACCCGAGTTGAGCACAAGTGCCACCAGCTATTCCCAGAGCGTCCACGAAGGCCCGTGGGACACACTCTGTCTTCGGGTAACTTGACTTTGAGAGGAACGTCCTCTGGGAAACCACCTGGATGCCGCACTGGGATGTGCTTCCGTGAACCAGGGTCCCTATGTCCATACCTCATGCCATGAGGCATCTCAGATGGGCACCACACCACAGGACTGAGGTGCCTCCCAGCATCTGGGAGTGGCAGCAGGAGGCCAGAGAGTCCCTACGCCTCTGCACGTGGAAGGGAAGGGCTCGCGGCTTTGAACACCCCTGTCAGAGCCCTGACAATTCTGCGTGTGACTTCAGGAACAACCCCACCGGCCCAATGAGATTTCTCTCACCCGCCTTCTCTCACCTGCCTTTTCCGGTTCATCGCAAGTGCCTCTGTGTGCTGCCTCACCCTCCCCTGTCCTTATGGCCCATCCCTTGTTTCACACAGTCTGAAAGCAGCACGTCCACAGAGCATTTCGCCCGCGCAGTCCGAAAGGGTTCTGCAAGCAGGAGTGTCGCTGCCCTCCAGAAGATGGCTTTTCTCACCCTTCACACAGAACAGAGCACGTCTAGGGACTATGATGCGCTCAGAAGCACAGACACCTCCGTGTTTCACCTCTCTGAACTTCCTTCCCAATGTCCTTAGGCACCTAACAGAGAAACAAATGTTGTCACTCGAAGGCGTACCCACAAGGAGAGAGGGGACAGGAAGACCTAAAATTTTCCATGGAAAAAGTGGATTAGGACAATTTGTCATCATCAATGGCGTTTCCCCTAATGGGAATGGGCAACATCCCCAACCTTCAGAAAAATCTCTTCCTCCTCCCTCCCATGACCTGCCCCATAATTGCACTTGGGAACAGCCTCAGCATGGGGCTGCTGGTGGAAAACATGGAAACCTGCTACAGCTCCGCCACCCGGACTGTCCTCCCACTGGGCACAGCACCATCTCTGCTCACAGCGCTCTTAGGGCTATTTCCTGCACCTTTGGCAGGTACAGAGTGGCTCCTGCTGGTGGCCACATGCTATGACCAGTACTTGGCTCTGTGCCACCCCCTGCTCTCTGCAAGACTCCTGAACTGGAAGGGTTGTCGCTAGAAGACAGCTGCACCTTGGCTGGGGGGATTTCTGTCATCTGCAGTAATCATTTCCTTCTTGTCCCAGACACATTTGCTGGCCCTGATGTACTAGACCACTTTTGTGATTTTGCCCCAAGGCTGGAGCTCTCCTGCAGTGACACCATGACGCTCATGCTCTCAGCTTTGGAAACGTGCTGTTTAGATCCAGTCTTCCCCTTCCTGGTCACACCGGCATCTTGTGTGTGCATCAGAGCTTCCATGGCCACCGAATTAATTCGCATCAGGTGCAGGGATGCTTTACATGTGCCCTTATACAGCCCTGACCATATCAAGAATCCTTCAATACTCCTTCAGGACTTTGTTTGATTTCCCAAGGAGTATCAGTACCTATTAAAAAAAATATAAACATACATATGTCCAATGCAGCAGTCTGCATCTCTGTTAGAAGCCTTGAAGCAGTGTCCGGGGGAGCAGGGCTTGAGGTGTGAGCATCCCGTGAGTTGACGGATCCCCTTTCCCAGCAGATGGGGTCAGGGCTTGGCTGTCCTGCTTGGTGACACACATCGAGGGCTTTCACAACCACATTCCACGTTTGATTTTCCACCTCGAAGCAGCACCTCTGACTTCCTGCTTCACCAGCCTCCAAGGACTCTGGGAAACTCTTGGAGGTTTGCTGCTGACTTTTACTTGAGGCTTGTTCAGTCTTTCAGGATCTGCAGTTCAGGCACTTGGCACCAGAGGGCTCATTAACATGCAAAACGCCCTAACAAGTCAAGTCTCTCTGGGCATAGTTTTCCTTAAAGTCTTCAATTCTCATGTGCTTAATTAGAGAAGTTTCAGGAATGTAATCAAAGTGAAATAATATGATTACTAAACAACAAGAAGAAAGGATTTCTTTTTTCTTTTTCCTACTTTATTTTTCTGCTTATACATGAATGGAGATCAGCAGTCTCTACATGATACTGATCCTGAGCGTCTGCTAATGCAGTCTGAACAGATATGAAAATCAAGACCCTTTGTGTTCCACAACCTATGGCCAGTCTTCATCCTGCCCCCAACCCAGCATTTCTCTCATCAGCCCCCTGGGACTTACAGCAGCCCTGTTCAAATCTGAGCTTCCTCCACTGAAGCTGCGCGGTTCAGCCCATTGGCACCGGTTCCCACCTGGGTTACTTGGAGAACGAGCAGCACACGGACACAGAAGGGTGTTTGTCACTTGCCAACAAATGGAAACAAAGGAATGCATAGTTCAGTAAAAAAATGAGACATTCCTCAGCAATGTGTAAATCCACATTACCCCCACCGAAATCTGCTTCCTACAGTGGCTACCCTTAGACCAACAGAAAACATAATTTTTGTTAAATCACAGATCCCAAGACTTCCCAAAAGATTCCCTGTCCTGGACTTTCTTTCTTTGTCCATAATTGTTCTTTGCAGGCAGTGAGGCTTACACTCACGTCACGAGCTCCCTCGATTCGCAGAGAGAAGCAAAGAGACAAAGTAAATCAAATGGTCTTTTGAACACACAAATCTGCCTAAAGGGGGCCCTGAGCAGCAACAAGCTTTTGGACAAATCATGGAATAACAGAATGATGGAATGTGTGGGGTTGGAAGGGACCTTGAAAGGTCATCTAGTCCAACCCCCCTGCAGTAAGCAGGGACACCGACAACTAGATCAGGTTGCTCAGAGGCTCATCAAACCTGGCCTTGAATGTCTCCAGGGATGGGGCCTCCACCCCGTCTCTGGGCAACCTGTGCCACTGTCTCACCACCCTCAGTGGAAAGAACTTCTTCCTAAACTCTAATCTAAACCTGCCCTGCTCTAGTTTAAAACCATTGTCCCTCGTCCTAAGGCTACATGCCCTTGCAAACAGCCTTGCAACAGCTTTCTGACAGGGCCCCTTCAGGTACTGGAAGGCCGCTATAAGGTCTCCCCGGAGCCTTCTCTTCTCCAGGCTGAACAACCCCAACCTCTCTCAGCCTGTCTTCACAGGAGAGGTGCTCCAGCCCTCTGATCATCTTAGTGGCCCTCCTCTGCACCCGCTCCAGCAGGTCCATGTCCTTCTTGTGCTGAGGGCTCCAGAGCTGGACACAGTACTCCAGGTGGGGTCTCACGAGAGCAGAGTAGAGGGGGAGAATCCCCTCTCTGGGTCTGCTGGCCATGCTTCTTTTGATGCAGCCCAGGACACGATTGCCTTCTGGGCTGCAGGCGCACATTGTTAGCTCATGTCCAGCTTTTCATCCACCAGGACCCCCAAGTCCTTTTCCACAGGGCTGCTCTCTATCAAGTCATCCCCCAGCCTGTATTGGTAACGAGGGTTGTCCTGACCCAAGTGTAGGACCTTGCACTTGGCCCACCTTGATTGCCGTGTCCAGTTTTGCACCCCCCACCACAAAAAAGACATTGAGGGGCTGGAGCAGGTCCAGAGAAGAGCAATGAAGCTGGTGAGGAGTCTGGAGAACATCTGATGAGGAGCAGCTGAGGGAGCTGGGGCTGTTTAGCCTGGAGAAAAGGAGGCTGAGGGGAGACCTTCTCGCTCTCTACAACTCCCTGAAAGGAGGGTGTACAGAGGTGGGGGTCGGTCTCTTCTCCCAAGAAACAAGCAATAGGAGAAGAGGAAACAGCCGCCAGTTGCCCCAGCAGAGGTTTAGACTGGATATTAGGAACAATCTTTCCCCTGAAAGGTTTTTCAGGCATTGGAACAGGCTGCACAGGGAAGTGGCTGAGGCACCATCCCTGGAGGTAATTAAAAGACGGGTAGACAGAGCGATGGCACCTCTTGCTCCAGAGGCACCCAGCTGCGGACATCACAGCCAGTCTCCCAGCAAGCGGCTCTAGAGAGCAGACGCACATTGTTGCATCGTCACGTTGCCGCGACACCGCACTGCACATCGTCATGTTGCCACGCCGCTGCCCGGCTGCTGCCCAGCCACCCCGGGGCCCACCTGGAGGCCCATCTGGAGACGCGTGTGGGCCACGCGCTCTCGCTTGGGACAGTCAATATGTGGCTTGGTCTCTAAAAATGACTGGCTGGGTCCTAAAAATACTTGTTTAGAGCTTGACAATGGGTCTTTGAATCTTAAAATGGGTGTTGGAACTTGTAAATGAGGGTTTGTACCTAAAAATGAGGCTTTGGGTTCAAAAGCATGATAATTTGGTCCCTAAAAGAGGAGTTTGGACCATAAAAATGAGGGTTTTGACATCCAAGATGCATCTTGGACCCTAAAACTGACTGGCTTAATCTTAAAAATGCCTTTTTGGAGCCTGAAATAGAAGCTTTGGAAACAAAAAATGCGTTTTTGTGCTCTTGAAAGGAGACTTTACAAAACACAACTGAGCCTGGGGGGACTAAACTGATGCTGCCATGGAACCAGCCCAGCAGGCGGCCGCTGTCCCCACAGCCCTGGGCATAGGGCACCTGTAGGGACAGGGAGGGGGACAAGAGACCTGGAGGGACAGAGACAGGGCTGGGGACAGTGGTGTGGCCAGGACACCTGTGGGGACAGCGATGGGGACATGGCACCTACAGGGATGACACTGGGGTCAGGGATAGGGTCAGCTGCAGGTTGTACACCTGCCCCTCCTCTGCGCTCCCACACGGGGAAGTCAGGGGGCTGAATGTGGCACGTGTGTCCCCCTCCCCGCAGTGTCCCCACACCCCAAGGTGCTCTCCCCATCTCCTCAGTGTCCCCCCCAAACCTGTGAGCAGCAGAAGGGTCCACGTCACCTCCGTGCTGGTGACGACCGCCTGTCTGACGCGGATGGAGGAGGGGAAAGATTTTTCCTAATATCCAGTCTAAACCTCTGCTGGGGCATCTTGCGGCCGTTTCCTCTTCTCCTATTGCTTGTTTCTTGGGAGAAGAGACCGACCCCCACCTCTGTACACCCTCCTTTCAGGGAGTTGTAGAGAGCGAGAAGGTCTCCCCTCAGCCTCCTTTTCTCCAGGCTAAACAGCCCCAGCTCCCTCAGCTGCTCCTCATCAGACTTGTTCTCCAGACTCCTCACCAGCTTCATTGCTCTTCTCTGGACCTGCTCCAGCCCCTCAGTGTCTTTTTTGTGGTGAGGGGCGCAAAACTGGACACAGCACTCGAGGTGGGGCCTCACCAGTGCCCAGTACAGGGGGACGGTCACTTCTCTAGTCCTGCTGGCCACACTGTTCCTGATACAGGTCAGAACGCTGTTAGTCCAACCTGGCCTTGCGCCCCGGGATTCTGGGTTTGTTGGGTTGGAGTTTGGGGTGGATTTTGGGTTTTTGGATTTGGCTTTTGGATTGGATGTTGAGTTTCCTGGACTGGATTCTTTGGGTTGGATTGTTCGTGTTGGATTTTTGGGGTTGTTTTTTTCATTTATTTAAGTTGTTTTTTGGGGTTCACGTTTTGGGGTTGGATTTTGGGTTTGATTATGGGTTGGTCGGTTGGAATTTTGGGGTTTGATTTTTACCCCTGCACGGGCGTGTCAGGCAGCCATTGTGACATGAGGGCGGCAGGGCCAGCGCTGAGTGTCTGGCGGTGGTGGCATGGCAACCGCTGATGTGCTGCCCGCAGTGGTGGGGCTGCCATCGGCAGGGACATGTTCAAGCAGGTCAGGTTCCTCCAACGCCGTCCAAGCTGGCCTTGAGCCCTGGGATTTTGGGTCGGTTGGGTTGGATGTTGGGGTGGATTTTGTTTTGTTGGGTTGGATTTTGGATTGGATTTTGGAGTTTTTTGGGTTGGATGTTTGGGCTTGGGTTTTTTGGGCTTGGATTTTTTGGGGTGGATTTGGGGTTTTCTTCAGTTAGATTTTGGGTTGGATTTTGGGTTTTTGGGTTGGATTTTTGGGGTTGGACTTTTTGGATTGGATTTTTGCAGTTGGTTGGGTTGAATTTTGGGTTGGGTTGTTTGGGGATTGGGTTGTTTGGAGTTGGGTTTTGGACTTTTTTGGGTTTGATTTTTTGGGTTGGATTTTGGGGTTGGGTTTTTTGGGTTTGATTTTTACCCCTGCATGGGTGTGTCAGGCAGCCATTATGACATGACAGTGACAGGGCCAGCGCTGAGTGTCTGGCGGTGGTGGCATGGCAACCGCTGATGTGCTGCCCGCAGTGGTGGGGCTGCCATCGGCAGGGACATGTTCAAGCAGGTCAGGTTCCTCCAACGCCGTCCAAGCTGGCCTTGAGCCCTGGGATTTTGGGTCGGTTGGGTTTGAAGTTGGAGTGGGGTTTTTTTTAATGGTTGGATTTTGGCTTGGATTTTGGAATTTTTGGGCTTTACCTTTTTTGGCTTGGATTTTTTGGGCTTGGATTTTTTGGGGTGGATTTTATGTTTTTTGAGTGATATTTTGGGTTGCATTTTGGGTTTTTCAGGTTGGATTTTTGGGCTTTGATTTTTGGGGTTTGATTTTTTAGGTTGGATTTTTCGGGTTGGATTTTTCGGGTTGTTTGGGTTGAATTTTGGGTTGGGTTTTTTTGTTTGGGTTTTTTGGGATTGGGTTTTTGGGGGTTCGGTTTATGGTTTTTTGATTAGATTTTGGGTTTTGGGGACTCGATTTTTGGGGTTGGGCTTTCTGAACCCTGGGATTTTTAGTTGTTTGGAGTGGATTTTGGGGTGGGTTTGGTTGGGTTTTTTTGGGTTGGGGGTGTTTGGGTTCGGTTTTTCTTTTTGGGCTAGATTTGTTGGGGTTGGATTTTTGGACTGGGCTGTCCCCAGGGCCCTCCATCCCCCATGCGTTTAAACTTGCCTGTCTGATACCAACCAAATCCCTTTGATTTGGCTGAAAATAAAAGTAATCCAGTGCTTGACAAACCTTTCAGTGAAGAAATGTTTTTCCTACTATCCAATCTAAATCTTCCCCGGCACAACTCCTGGCCATTTCCTCTTGTCACGTAACTCGTTACTTGGGAGAAGACACCAACAGCCACCTCGCCACTTCCAAGCCTGTAGTGCTGCATTGGGTTTTCGTGACCCAAGTGTAGGACCCGGCACTTGGCTGTGTCGAACCTCAGGCCACTGGCCTCTGCCCATCGATCCAGCCTGTCCAGATCCCTCTGCAAAGCCTTTCTACCCTCAAGCAGGTCGACACTGCCAACCAACTTGGTGTCGTCTGCAAACTTATTGAGGGTGCACTCGATCCCCTCATCCAGATCATTGATAAAGACATTAAAAGGAACTGGCCCCAGTTGTAGGCCCTGGGGAAAACCACTTGTGACCAGCTGCCACCTGCATTAAACTTTGTTCACCACCACTTTGGCCACTCTTTGGCTCAGCCATCCAGCCAGGTTTTCACCTGGCATAGAGTACTCCCGTCCAAGCCACGGGCAGCCAGTTTCTCAGGGAGAATGCTTTGGGAAATGCTGTCAAAGGCGTTTCTAAAGTCCAGGTAAAGAACATCCACAGCCTTTCCCTCATCCACTAAGTGGGTCACCTTCTCATAGAAGGAGATCAGGTTTGTCAAGCAGGACCTGACTTTCATGAACCCATGCTGACGGGGCCTGATCACCTGGCTGTCCCCATGTGCCACATGATGGCACTCAGGATGATCTGTTCCATGATCTTCCCCACACCGAGGTCAGACTGACAGGGCGGTAGTTCCCAGGATCCTCCTTCTGGCCGTTTATGTTGATGGGCGTCACCTTTACTAACCTCCACTTAACTGGCACCTCCCCGCTTTGCCAGGACTGCTGATAAATGATGGAAAGCGGCTTGGTGAGCATCTCCGACAGCTCCCTCAGTACCTGTGGGTGGAACCCATCTGGCCCCATAGATTTGTGTATGTCTAAGTGCTGTAGCAGGTCCCTCACTATTCCCTTTGGATTATGGGGGCTTCATGCTGCTCCCCATCCCTGTCTTCCCGCTCAGGGGCTGAGTACCCAGAGAACTGCTGGTCTTACTAATAATGACGGAGGCAAAGAAGGTATTAAGTACCTCAGCCTTTTCCTCATCCTTTGTCACTATGTTTTCCGCCATATCCAATAAAGGATGGGGATTCTCCTTAGCTCTCTTTGTGTTTCTAATGTAATCATAGAAACATGTTTTAGTGTCTGTTATGACATTAGCCAGGTAAAGACCTAGTTGGGCATTGGCCTTTCTAATTTTTTCCCTGCATAACCTCACAACATCCTTGTAGTTCTCCTGAGTTGCCTCCCCCTTCTTCAAAATGTCATAATCTCCTTTTTTCCCCTGAGTTTGAGACAAAGCTCTCTGTTCGGCCAGGCCAGTCTTCTTCCCCACCAGCTTGTGTTTAGGCACATGGGGATGGCCTGATCCTGCGCCTTTTAAAATTCCTTCTTGAAAAACGTCCTGCCTTCCTGGACTTCTTTTGCCCTTCAGGACTGCCTCCCAGGGGACTCTGTCAACCAGGCCTCTCAAAAGGGCAAACTAAGATAACCAGGTCCAAAGCCCAGAGAGTTATTGCCATTAGGCACCTCCTGATGGTGGAGGGAGGGTGCAAACCAGGGATGAGAACAGCTGTTTCCAGCTTGTGTGCATGCCTCAGCCTGGCAAATGGGGAATGCCCACGGCTTGGGGTAGCCGTGCCCAAGGAGCTGACCTTGCTTGCACAGGGAGAGAGCAGTGTAGGGGCAGCAGTGAGGGACTTAAAGGCAGAAAGAAGAAAGGAAATATCAGGGGGTGTCATGCAACAGTGAGCTAAGTTGAGTTTTGATCCTGAGGCAGAAGAAGAAGGGGGATGTGCTGTTTGGTGCTGGGATGTGGAGCTACATACGGGATTCCAGGAACTCTGGGGCTTGGAAATCTTGCATAATAAGTGAGCATTAGCAAGGCTTTGGAAGAAACGGGATGGGTTGTGGGGAGCTCACAGGCACTGGCGAATCCTCAGAAACCCACAGCTTGGTGTTGGAAGCAAGGGAGCAGACCCAGGCACAGGAGAGTGTAGCTGTGTTTTGGGGATGGCCAAGGGCCTTGGTGGGGCTTTGACACCCCAAGAGAACGGAGATCCTTGTCTGCTCAGCTGTGGCTTCTGTCTCTTCCACTGAGGCCCAGAAGAGGACACCAAGTCCTTACAGCTCCAGCGCCTTGTTGCCTCCTCACCCACCCTCCCCAGAGCCTGGGAGGTTCCTACTGCTGACCTGCACCTGGCACCTCATCACTGCCACATCACCCAAACAGAGCCCAGAGCATCTCAAGAGGCAACGGACATCCCTCCCCAGGGGATGGGAGTCCAGGCTTGGCCATCCTGTTTGGTGAAGCACATCAAGGCCTTTCACAGTGATTTCCACATTTAAATTTCTTCCCGGCCCATGTGTCTCCGACTTCCTGCTTCACCACACCACAGGGACAGGAACTTTGTCTGCTCCTTCCCTCCATGGTCTCTGCAGTGAGGGACTTCAGCAGGGTCTGATAACACCCTCAGAAACCTGGAGGTTAGCTGCTTTTACTTCTCAAGAGGACTAGTCAATCTTTCAGGATCTGCACTTCAGGAACTCGGCACCAGAGCGCTCCTTACCACAAAAAACACACGAAGGCGCCAAGTCTGGGCATAAGTTTCCTTTAGTCTTCAGCTCTTCTCTGGCTCATTAGAGAGATTTCAGGAGTGCAATCAAAATGAAAAGATGTCCAAGCAAAGAGGCCAAGTCAATTTAACACTTGATTTTGAAGAGCCAGTTCTGCATTAATCCCAACACATTTGGGTAACAGAAATGTCTTCGGGAAGAGTCTGCCCCATCTAGACCCATGTGGATGGACTGGCACAGCCACCCCCAGCAGGGGGAATCCCCATCTCCTAGGCTGAGGCACGCAGTCAACATGCAAACCTCTGCAGTGCCCACTTGTTACAGGCCTCCAGGCAGAGTGTGACTCATTCCACATGACCCTCTGAGCCTCTGTCAGCTCATTGTGCTTCCTCCACCCATCCCTGCAACTCTCAAGCCTCTGGGAGCTTTGGCTTTGGCATCCTCCCGACATCCTGGGGCCAGGTTTCTAAATGCCTCCTCTGCAGCTTCCCCTCTTCCACCTCCTGTGTGCTGCCTTTTTGCCCTGCAGCCCAGTCCGTTTATACCAGCAGCCTCCTGAGACGAGTGTTTCTCTTCATGGTATTCCAAGACATCATTCCTGTGCTTGGAGGAGGCCGTCCTGTGATGCCTATACGATTTCCCGAGCTCCTTCACCCTTCAAAACTCCTTGCCATGACACCACTTGCATCAGTCCCCCGAGTACATCAAAGTCTTCTCCTCTGGAGCCACCCACGTGTGTTCCTCTGCTGGCCTTCCTCACTCCTCTTTGGCCTCTGGGACCCCGCTATTTCCTGGTCACTCCAGCAAGGCTGACACTAATTATCACATCCCTGACCAGCTCTTCCTTGTTGGCCAGGACCAGGTCTAGGTGAGCATCGCCCTTCCTGGCCCACCAGGCAGCTCTGCTAAGAAGTCGTCTCATGATGCTCCAGGCTGCTGGCACCTTGTTTCTCTGCCTGGCCAGTGAATGCCTGGGCAATTACTGTTCCCCACAGGAATCTCCTCATTTACCTGGAGACTTCTTCGTGTTCCTGTTTAAGACTTGTTCTACCAAGGCCTGGGAGACCTCACTGGTGGTAACTGAGGCAGAGAGGACATTGAATATCTCGGATCTACCTACACCTACTCCTACTAAATTCGACAGTGGTCCTACATTATTCCCTTTAATTCGTTTAACTGTTCCTGAATTACCTAAAGCTCATCTCGGTGCCCTGGAATTCCTATTTGAGATTCAGTTGAGTTTCGATATGTACCACTGCTGGATCTGGAGGATGCTGCCCTGGAGGACAAGATGTATCCAGGCACACTGTGAAATCTATTGGTCTTTTCATTGATTGTATCATCAGGGCAGTGAGTGAAGATCCCCGTGTGACGTGCTCCATGTCCATGCAATGCCTGCAGCTGTTGTGTGGAGAAGGGACAGACCTCGCCTCTCTGATGACTGATGACTGAATGCATCAGTCAACGGCACAAAAGCACCAAATAGAACGCTCTAGCATGCCATGTGGGGCATCTGTGATGCATCCGCACTGAAAGGGCATTGATTTCCTGTAGGTCCTGTGTGGTCCATGCCAGCCCTGGCACCTCATGTAGCTCTGTGGGCCTGGATTTGAACATTATATTGAGTTACTGCCCTGAATTCTGTTAGGCAAAGTGGGGCTGAACATGGCACAAATGCCATTAGAGTCACTGGAGATCTGGAAAATTGAGCTGATGGAAGAGAGAGAGACCAAGCTCTCCCTGTGTCCCAGGACTGCGGTCGTTCATATGAATACCCCTAAAGACTGCCATGAACATACAAGTAGGAGAAGATTCTTTTGGCCTTTATTTGGGCCTCAGCTGTCATTTCACTTGGCCAAAGGAATTTCCCACAAGGCTCGTTCAGGGTCCCTGAGACATTGCCCTGTCTCTATGAACAGCTCCAGTAGAGCTTGCAGTTATCAGCTCACACCTTTGACCACCCCTGACACCTTCAATGTCACCAGGCATTGTGTCCTGCTCTCCATCTCCATTGATGAGCACAGGAGCTGAGACAAGGAGCTCACGTGCATGTGCGTATTTTATGCACACCTGAACACCTACGGCAAGAGGAATCCCACCTCCTGTGGGTTGTGGCAGGCATGGAAGGCAGTTGTGTCTCCTTCAAATACCAGGAATTGAAACGCAGGATGAGGTGAAGCACAGATTCAGCTGAATCCCTTCCCTCAGCAGGGGTAAGGGAGATGACTGCCTGTCACTGTCTGGGAACACTTTCTAATAATAAGAGCAAAAAAGGTGATATTTTGATGTAACTTTGAGAGGAGAATTAAAAGTTCTGGAAAGAAGTGTCTCTGCCCAGCTGAGGGAGGGAACATCAGTGGTGACTTCATCCTGTTTCCCAGCAGGTTCCCCTGGAGCCCCAGGGACACCTGGAGGGAGCCCCGAGGGGGCAGAGAAAGGGCTGCCTTGGGCTGGTCCTCTGCTGCTGAGCTGGGCTGGGCTCCTGGCATGGAGGGAGCTGATGGCAAGCGGGCAGCGCTGCAGAGAGACAGCTCTGCCCAGGAGCAGCTCCTCTGCCAAGCGCAGCAGGGCTGAGGGCACTGCCTGCAGGCACCCGAGAGGAGCCAGGCACAGAGAGGATAAAGGCAGCTGGGAGTGGGAGGAGAGTTCTGAGCTCGTTCTCGGGGAAATCTTCACCCCTGTTGACACAGTCAGTCTCTGGCTGTGGGGCAATGCAGGGGGGTCTCCTGGAGGGATGTTCTAGGGCTGGCTGAGAGGAGCTGTCAGGATGGCTCTCCTGGCTTCTCTGGTGTGGAGAAGGAGGCCGTGCTTCCGAGCAGGGATGCCCTGCTGCACCATGGCAGCGACAGTGAAGGAGGGCTGCCTTCTGCGAGGGACTGTGGCAGGGTTTTGAAGACAGGTGGGTGTGCAGGCAGGGGTGCCCAGGGCTGTCCTTGAGAGCAGGGTCCCTGCAGCCCAGGGCTCTGTGTGCCGGGGCAGGGACTCTGCTGCTTGCCAGGGTCAGCTCTCAGCCTGCCCAAGGAGTTCCCCCCCGAGCGTCTGTGGGGAGAAGCTGTGGGGAAAAGGAGAGACTCCCCTCAGGGCAGGGTCCTTTGGCTCTTTTTCGAGTGTGTGCTGTGTGGGTCAGGGCTGCCCACAGCTGCAGATCTCCCCCAGAGCACTGGCAGAGGCAGCATTTACAGAGGAAAGACAAGGCAGGGGCTGCCTGGAAGATGAAGACATTGCAGGGTCTGTGCTCTCAGCTGTCTCCTGAGGGAAAGGAGCTGTCACTGTTCCACTGAGGGATCAGCAGATCTGCCAGAAAGCTCACAAAGTGCCTTCAGCCCCTCCTCTCCCTACACACAGCACCAGCAGCACCTTTGCTTCCAGCATCAGGCTTTCTCTCCTCTCCTCCTGAGGAGCCACAAAGAGGGAGATGGCCCTGGGCAGTGCCCTGCTGCCAGGAGGGGTCTGCAGGGCAGAGCTGAGCCCCCAGCGGGTGGGATGGGCTGTGGGAGCAGGGACAGGGAGGAGACGTGGGCACAGAGCAGCAGCTCCTGGCAGGGGCAGCTCCAGGCAGCAGAGACATGGGCAAGGGCTGGGGGAAACTGCCAACACGCACTGGGGAGGGGGCGTTCAGGCATCTCTCTGTTGGTCCTTCACTGGAGATGTCTTCTGGGTGTTCTTTGGTGGGCAATGAGCTGACTCTCCCCTCAGAACACCTCGTCTCCGGGACCCCAGACTCTCTGCTTTGCCTGTCCTGCTGGGCTTGCCAGCTGCCCCCAGAAAGGCAGAGCTCTCCTGTGGGATCCTAGGGAGGGCTGAGCCTTTCCCTGGGGGTCGTCACTCTCCTCGCAGAGTCCTTTGATTGTCTCTGTGAGGGGTTGTGTCCTGCTCTCTCCATCACAGCTCTAACTCTGGTTTGGGAAAAAATAATTTGTATATTTGTCCATTCAGTGTTCTGCTGTTCCCATATGAGTTCAGTTATTTGTTTGGGTTTGTTTTTTAAGAGGAATTTGTGTCTGAAGTCATCTTCAAGGCAGCACAAACAGAAGCACAGGGCAGACAGAAAAAAGACTGATGGACACTACAGCTCTCCTGACTCTGCACTAAACAACAGAGATTAGAGCCCTGTGTCCTGTCCTGTCTTAAGACTCCACATTTTCAGTCATAAACATGAGGATTTCTTCCCCTAAAAAGAACAGTTACCAGACGTGATGGTAGAAAATCAAAAACACACAGAAAAGGAGACTGTCTTTGCTATAAGGCATCTGTCCTAATTTTTTTTCTGTTTTTTTCCTCCTTTGGACAAGGCCCCCATGCCAAGAAAGAGCAAATGTCCAACAGCAGCTCCATCACCCAGTTCCTCCTCCTGGCATTCGCAGACACACGGGAGCTGCAGCTCTTGCACTTCGGGCTCTTCCTGGGCATCTACCTGGCTGCCCTCCTGGCCAACGGCCTCATCATCACCACCATCACCTGTGACCACCACCTCCACACCCCCATGTACTTCTTCCTCCTCAACCTCTCTGTTCTGGACCTGGGCTCCATCTCCACCACTGTTCCCAAATCCATGGCCAGTTCCCTGTGGGACACCAGGGCCATCTCCTACTGGGGATGTGCTGCACAGGTTTTTTCTTTCTTATTCAGTGCTGCAGCAGAGTTCTGTCTTCTCACCGTCATGGCCTATGACCGCTACGTTGCCATCTGCAAACCCCTGCACTACGGGACCCTCCTGGGCAGCAGAGCTTGTGTCCACATGGCAGCAGCTGCCTGGGGCAGTGGGTTTCTCTATGCTCTCCTGCACACGGCCAATACATTTTCAATCCCCCTCTGCCAGGGCAATGCCCTGGGCCAGTTCTTCTGTGAAATCCCCCAGATCCTCAAGCTCTCCTGCTCACACTCAGACTCCCTCAGGGAAGTTGGACTTGTTGTGGTTAGTGTCTGTTTAGGCTTTGGTTGTTTTGTGTTCATCGTGCTGTCCTATGTGCAGATCTTCTGGGCCGTGCTGAGGATCCCCTCTGAGCAGGGACGGCACAAAGCCTTTTCCATGTGCCTCCCTCACCTGGCCGTGGTCTCCCTCTTTATCAGCACTGCCGTGTTTGCCTACGTGAAGCCCCCCTCCATCTCCTCCCCATCGCTGGATGTGGTGGTGGCTGTGCTGTACTCCGTGGTGCCTCCAGCCGTGAACCCCCTCATCTACAGCATGAGGAACCAGGAGCTCAAGGATGCCCTCTGGAAATTAATGACCAGGTTATTTTCTGCAGCAATAAACTGTCTCCTGCAAATCACTCATAATGTAATTCATTATACGCCAAGCCCGTCTTCTATAGCTTTGGTTAGGGGTTAGGTAACTGTGTGTTAGGTTTGGTTGAGGGTTTTGGCTTTTCTTGCCTTTTTTTTTTTTTAAATTATATACTTTGGTCCTCAAATAAATGTCATTATTTGAGATTTTTTTTTTTTACTACCTATCTATCCACATTTCTGAGACTCACAGAGTCATGCCCAAAATCCTTCTTCTCAGGCCTTTTCTGGAGCTGCAGGGGTAGAGCCTGAGCGCCGAGGAGGAGGGGAAAGAATCCCAGTACTTGCAGAGCACCAGCACTTGTTCTTTGCGGGGCTGCTCTATTTTCACTTCCACACTCGCCTTCTGAGCCCCTGTGTTGATCTAAGGCCTGAGTGCTCTGGCAGCTTGGTCATGGTGCTGCTGTGTAGCAGCTCTGTGATCACAGGCAAGGAGAAGCAATGGGCACCTCTGAGAAAAAGCTCGTCTGCATAACAGAGTTTCCACCATGAAAGGGGATCTGCTCAGGGCAGCGCAGGAAGGATCAGGTCTTCTTCCACAGTTGCTGTCAAGAGCGTTCCTTCAAACGTGCCCTGGTGAGGGATGCCCAGTAAAGAGGTAAAGAGTGTGCGTGTGCAGGGTGAGGGCACACACAACAGTGTCCTTGCACAGCCACACCTCCAGGGACAGAACTGAAGGACCAGCAGAGCGGGGCCTGGTCTGTGCCTTTGTTTGCTGGACACCCCGGGGAAGCTGTCCCAGGGCAATCGTCACAGAACAGACACCTGAAACCACCATTTGCAGAACTGGACGCCTACACAAACCCAGAGAGGATGTTTGTCTGCCTGTGGAGAGACACCGAATAACGAGGTCAGAAGTCCCTGTTTGCATGGTTCAGAGGAGATTTCGGCATGCACACCGTGTGCATGTGGGGACATGAACCCGAGAGAGCACAAACACCAGCAGCTGTTCTTAGAAATGCCCGAAAGTGCTGTGGGACAGGCAGTGTCCCTTCATTGGAGAGTAACGTCCCCTGGGAAACCCCCTGAATGCAGCACTGGGATGGGCTTCCTTGAGCCCAGGTCCCTGTGTCCATTCCTCACGCCGTGGGGCATCTCAGAGAGGTGCCGAGCAGGGAGACACAGCGCGGGGCTGAGGTGCTGCCGGCCTCTGGGAGTGGCAACAGGAGGCCATGGAGTCTGCTGCAGGGCCTCTGCCCGTGCCAGGGAAGGACTCGTGTCTCTGAGCAGCCCTGCCAGCGCCCTGACAGTGCTGGGTGTGTCTCCAGGAACACCTGTGTGCTACCTCACCCTCCCCTCTCTTCATGGCCTGTCCCTTTGATTACACGGTGTGACAGAAGCACCTCTGTGGAGCATCTCCCCTGTGCAGTCCGAAAGGGTTCTGCAGGCGTGAGCGGCATTGCCCTCTACGAGATGGCATTTCTCACCCCTTCCAGAGCACAGAGCACGTCTAGGGAGTAGGAATGCAGTGAGAGGCACACACTCTCCATGTTTCACCTCTCTGAACGTCCTTCACAATTTTTTTAAGCACCTGACAGAGAAGCAAATGTCTTCAGAAATAGGTGGGCTGGGCTGTTTGCACCAATGCTGAAACTCTCCTGACGTGAAACCATTACATTCATCATGGACTTTGTTTTCATAACCTGCTTTTTAGACCCCTTCTTCCCCTGCCTGCACTTGGGGGCAGCTCTCCTGCCCAGCATGGGCAGGCAGAAGGCCTTCTCCACCGGCTCCTCTCCCCTCCCTGGAGCCACTCCTTTCTGCGGCACCCCCACCACTGTCAGTGGGATGCCCAGAACAGCCCTCCTGAGAGAGTTTAACAACGCCCTGTTTCAACACGCACCTCACCCCTGCTCGATCCTCTCATCTACAGCCTGAGGAGAAGGAAGGATGGGGGTTGGGAGGAACTGACAGAAACAGCTTAGGAAAGCTGTCGGCTGCAGAGAGATCCCGTTGGAGTCGTGGGCTTGTAGGAAGAAATCACTTCTGGTTTTCTTCTGAAGTGGCCCCCAAGGATCTGGACAGCGAGTATTGTGTCCTGGGCACTCCTCTGGCAGCGTGTCATAGTAAGAAGGCTTTTGGTGTCAGGGAGATGGGGAAGGCTGGCCAGTGCCATTGTGAGACCTCTCTCCAACACCTTGGAAAGGCCAGAGCCATCTGAGAGCCTTGGAAAAAGCAGAAATGAAACCAGTTTTCAAAAAAGCAGGAAGGAGGATTGGGACAATGACAGACTGGCCAGCCTCACCAGGGCAGGGGATATGACAAGTCCTCCTGCAGCCATCTGCAGGCGTTTGAAGGACAAGAAAGGGATGGCAGAAGACATGTGGGAGGGAAAAGAAGGGGATGTTGTGTACCCGGACTTTAGCAAGGCCTTTGACATGGTCTTCTGTAGTCTCCGTATAGCCAGGTTGTTGACAGCCGGGCTGAAGAAGTGGACGATGTGGTTGGTGGAAAGCTGCCTGAATAATGACAGAGGGACATCATCTGTGGTACAAAGTCCTTCTGGAACCCACTTACTAGTGGCATCCATCAAAGACCAGCCCTTGACAACTACTATGGAACATTATTATCTCTCCGTATGATGGCAGACAATGCACTTTCACCTCCTTTGTAGATGATGCCAAGCTGGGGGAGCCCTTGAGGAATCCCACCCCGTTAGCACTGTTGGTAGCAGGAGAGTTGGGAAGGATGACTGTGGTGGGTTACTCATGGCAGGGCACGGAGGGTCGGAAGGGAGAAGCGCAGAGGGATGGCACCTTTGGGGAGGAGCGCACAGGAGAGGTGACCCAAAGCTGACTAACAGAGTACTCCATCCCACCGGCATCTTGCTCAGTATAAAAGCTGAGGGATCACAGGGCTCAGGCTCTTTTTTCAATGTCAGATGCCAGCTGGAGGAGCGGTGCTAGAGGAGGCTGGGAAGCAAAAGCGTGGTTGTGATGTGACAATTCAGGGCAGCACTTGACCAGGGGCTGATCCCAGGGAAATGGCACTGGAGCCCCGGTGGTCTCGCTGTGGCCAGGACAATAATGGCCCCTCCGAGTGGGGTGGGGGCCTGGGCTGGGGCGCAATGAGATGCCCTGAGCAGGACAGGGACAAAACTGAATGCCCCAAGTGGGGCAGGAGGCAAACTCCCTGCCCTGAGCTGAGGAGGAGGAACTCAGTGCCCCGAGCAAGAGTGGGGAAAACTGGAGGACGCAGGCGGTGCAGGGGCCCAACTGGCGAGCTCAAGGGGGGCAGGAATAGCAACCAGCTGCCTCGTTGCGGCAGAAGCAACACTCATTGCCCTCCAGGCAGGTCGTGGGGTAAAATGAGATGCTAAAAAGCCACCCACAAATGGCTATTGGAGCTGCAGGGTGGGAGAGCTGCTGGGTGGGGGCCTGGCAGCCACCCGAGGTGCACCCAGTGCAGTTGCTCAAGGGGGTTCTTTGGTAGCACTAGTTCAGAGTCAGCCTGTGGCTGTGTCTTGGGGGTAAATAAAATTCATTGGAAACGAACTTGTGCTTTGCTGCAGGAGTCTCACAGACGCAGTCCTGTACCTGGGAAGAGTGGAAAATAAAGCCCTCAGCCCCCCGACTGTGCCAGCCAAAGCTGTGAAGGGGCTCGCTGACAGCCCTGGGCAGGTTTTTATTCCTGGGGCTGGTGCGGCTCCAGGCAGAGGCGGGAGCTCTGTGGGCAGATGAGCAGCCCTTGGCCAGCAGTGCCTGGGGCAGCCCAACAGCTGCCGGCTGGTGGCTGCAGGAGGTGCCCCAGCTGTGGTTGCTGAGGGGCCACAGTGTGTCCCCGTGCGTCTGGGGGTGGCCCCTGTCACAAAGGGGCAGTGATGTGACACCTGGCCGCTGCTTGTGAGCTCACCTGGCCAGGGCTTGGCATCCTCAAGAGCGCGCCAGCCAAAGCTCCTTGGGCTGAGCTGGCCCTGGGTGGTCCTATCTGGTGCTGAGTCCAGTCCTTGACTTCCCCAGTGCCTGCCATTGACATCTCCCTGGGAGCCTGAAACGGTTTTGTATGCATTATATCTATTTAAGGCGGCTAGCTCGTGCTGAAACCGGCAGCTCGGGGGCGGGCTGCTGACGCGGCAGGGGCGGAGTCAGCGTCACACGCGGCAGCTCTAAACGGGCGGTCCCGGAGCGCAGTGGCAGGCCACTGCGCACCCAGCACGCGGGCAGCCTACGTGGGTCACCCAGGGCGGCACCGCAGTGCGAGCGAACGAACAAGGAGCAGCATTTCGTACGGTGGGTCACTGGAAGCCTTGAGTCTAAGGTAAACAGAAGCTGGGCAACCACAAGCAGAGGAACATCAGCGTGCAAGGGCACCGGCTCAGGGCGCGAGGGAAGCAAACAGCAGAGATCCTCCATCTCCCGGCACGAGAAAAGAACATGGCCGCAAAACAGTCAAAAGCTTCTGCGAGGAAAAACATGGGAACTCAGACTGAGCTCCTTTGCAAGCATATGGCTGTGCAGGTCTCGGGCTGTAATGAATGCCTGAGCCTGGCACTGCTCCCACAGGGATCCAGAGACACTGTGTGCATACGGTGCGATCAAGTAAATGACCTGCTCAGGAAGGTGGTTGAACTGAAGGAAGAGGTAGAAAGGTTAAGAAGTATTAGGAACTGTGAAAACGAAATAGATTGGTGGAGCCATACCCTGAGGCAAAGGCAGCAGGAAGAGGCTCTATCAGAAGTGGATGACCCACTTCCCTCCTGTCACCAGGCAGAAGGAGAGGACTCAAGGGATAAGGGGGAGTGGTGTTAGATCCCTCCTCGGAGAGGTAAGCGAAACCTCTCACGGCCCCCCTCACCATCCCAACTGCCCTTACGTAATAGGTATGAGGCTCTGGAAATTGAGGACCAGGCGATTGAGGATGGAGGAGCTGATCCATCCAGTGAAATGCACAGTGCTCGTCACTCACCCCCACGCCTCAGGACGTCCTCAACAAAGAAAGAAAGAAGGGTTATTGTAGTAGGTGACTCCCTTCTGAGAGGAACAGAGGGTCCTATCTGTAGACCGGACCCATCCCACAGGGAAGTCAGCTGCCTCCCTGGGGCCAGAATTAAGGACATACGGAGGAAACTCCCTTCCCTGGTCCAGTCATCAGATTACTATCCGCTACTGATATTTCAGGTAGGCAGTGACGAAGTAGGTACCAGAAGTCTGAGGGCAATGAAGAATGACTTTAGGGCCCTGGGACGGCTGGTTAAGGGATCGGGAGCACAAATAGTGTTCTCCTCTATCCCATCATTTGCAGGGGTAGACGAGGGGATAAATAGGAGGAGCCAGCAAATTAACTCCTGGCTCTGCGACTGGTGTGTCCGGCAGGACTTTGGCTTTTTTGAACATGGGCTGATCTACAGGAAACCAGGCATGCTGGCATCAGGCGGGGGAAGCCTAACCCGAAGGGGAAGAAAGAGACTGGGACAAGAATTAGCAGGGCTTATCCATAAGGCTTTAAACTAGGTTTGATGGGGGATGGGGACGAAACCAGGATCACAAAAGTGGTGCCTGGGAACAACATAGCAGTGCTCATGGGTATAAGTGATAGCAGGGTCTTGCAGCCTGCCTCAGCGATGGTGGGGGATAGTGAATTGTGTGGCAGCATAGACACAAGGAGTAGTGATAATTTGGTAGCTACAGTAGTGTCCGAGAATGACCAGGTGCAAATCAGGGCCTGTCCCCCCAAGAAAGTGGCAGGACAATTAACCCAACTGAAGTGCATCTACACTAATGCACGCAGCATGGGGAATAAGCAGGACAAGCTGGAGGCCATCGTGCAGCAGGGAAACTATGATGTAGTCGCCATCACAGAAACGTGGTGGGATGACTCACATAGCTCTAGTGCTGCCATGGATGCCTATAGGCTCTTCAGGAAGGATAGGCAAGCAAGGAGAGGCGGGGGTGTGGCCCTGTATGTTAAGGAGTGTTATGAATGCTTTGAACTTAATGATGGTGATAATGGGGTTGAGTGTTTATGGGTAAGAATCAGGGGCTGGGCTAACAAGGCGGATATCGTAGTAGCAGTCTGTTATAGACCGCCCAATCAGGATGAGGAGGCAGATGAAATATTCTATAAACGGCTGGGAGAAGTCTCAAGATCGCGAGCTCTTGTCCTCGTGGGGGACTTCAATTTGCCGGACATCTGCTGGGAATACAATACAGCAGGGAGGGAACAGTCTAGAAGGTTCCTGGAATGTGCTGGGGATAACTTCCTGACACAGCTAGTGAGAGAGCCAACTAGGGAAGGTGCCCTGCTGGATCTGTTGTTTGTAAATAGGGAAGGTCTTGTGGGGGATGTGAAGGTTGGAGGCTGTCTTGGGAACAGTGACCATGAAATGATAGAGTTTTCAATTCTGCGAGAAGCAAGGAGAGGGGTCAGTAGAACTGCTACCTTGGACTTCCGGAGGGCGGACTTTGGGCTTTTCAGGAGCCTGGTTGACAAAGTCCCCTGGGAGGCAGTCCTCCAGGGCAAAGGAGCCCAGGAAGCCTGGATGATTTTCAAGAAGGAAGTCTTAAAGGCGCAGGAGCAGGCTGTCCCCATGTGCCAGAAGACAAGCCGTCGGGGAAAAAGGCCGGCCTGGCTAAACAGGGAGCTAGTGTTACAACTTAGGGAAAAAAAGAGGATCTATGGCCTCTGGAAGGAAGGGCAGGCCACTCAAGAGGACTACAAAGAGGTAGTTAAGCTATGTAGGGAAAAAATCAGGAGGGCTAAAGCCCAGCTGGAGCTAAACCTGGCTTCTGTTGTCAAGGACAACAAAAAAAGCTTCTATAAATATATTAGCAATAGGAAGAGGACTAAGGATTATCTCTGTCCTCTAGTAGATGGGGCCGGCAACATAGTGACCAAGGATGAGGAAAAGGCTGAGGTACTTAATGAAGTCTTTGCCTCAGTCTTCAGCAGTAGGACCAGTTGTTCCCTGAGCACCCAGAGCCCTGAGCTAGAAGACAGGGATGGGGAGCAGAATGAAGCCCCTCTAATCCAAAGGGAAATGGTGAGGGACCTGCTTCAGCACCTGGAGGTGCACAAATCTATGGGGCCGGATGGGATCCACCCAAGGGTATTGAAAGAGCTGGCGGAGGTGCTCGCCAGGCCACTTGGTATCATTTATGAGCAGTCCTGGACAACCGGGGAGGTCCCAGCTGACTGGAGGTTAGCAAATGTGACACCCATCCACAAGAAGGGCCGGAAGGAGGATCCGGGGAACTACAGGCCAGTCAGTCTGACCTCGGTGCCTGGGAAGGTCATGGAACAGATCCTCCTCAGTGCCATTACACGGCACATGCAGGAGAACAGGGTGATCAGGCCCAGTCAGCATGGGTTTGTGAAGGGCAGGTCATGCCTATCAAACCTAATATCCTTCTATGATAAGGTGACCCACTTAGTGGATGAGGGAAAAGCTGTGGATGTTATCTACTTGGATTTTTGCAAGGCTTTTGACACTGTTTCCCACAGCATTCTCCTGGAGAAACTGGCTGCTCATGGCCTGGACAGGTGCACTCTTCGCTGGGTAAAAAACTGGCTGGATGGCCGTGCCCAGAGAGTGGTGGTAAATGGAGTTAAATCCAGTTGGTGTCCAGTCACAAGTGGTGTCCCCCAGGGTTCGGTGCTGGGGCCGGTTCTCTTTAATATCTTTATCAATGATCTGGATGAAGGGATCGAATGCACCCTCAGTAAGTTCGCAGATGACACTAAACTGGGCGGGCGTGTTGATCTGCTTGAGGGTAGGTTGGCTCTGCAGAGGGATCTGGACAGGATGGACCGATGGGCTGAGACCAATGGTATGAGGTTCAACAAGGCCAAATGCCGGGTCCTGCACTTGGGACACAACAACCCCATGCAGCGCTACAGGATTGGGGCAGAGTGGCTTGAAAGCAGCCCGGCAGAAAAGGACCTGGGGGTGTTGGTTGACAGCCGGCTGAATATGAGCCAGCAGTGTGCCCAGGTGGCCAAGAAGGCGAACAGCATCCTAGCCTGTATCAGGAATAGTGTGGTGAGCCGGACTAGGGAAGTGATCATCCCCCTGTACTCGGCACTGGTGAGGCCCCACCTCGAGTACTGCGTTCAGTTTTGGGCCCCTCGCTACAAGAGGGACATTGAGGTGTTGGAGCGTGTCCAGAGAAGGGCTACAAAGCTGGTGAGGGGTCTGGAGGACAAACCTTATGAAGAACGACTGAGGGAGCTGGGGTTGTTTAGCCTGGAGAAGAGGAGGCTGAGGGGAGACCTTATCACCCTCTACAACTCCCTGAAAGGAGGTTGTAGAGAGATGGGGGCTGACCTCTTCTCCCTGGTGACAAGTGATAGGACGAGGGGAAACGGGTTCAAGTTACGTCAGGGGAGGTTTAGATTAGATATTAGGAGACATTTTTTCACTGAAAGGGTTATTAAACATTGGAATAGGCTGCCCAGGGAGGTGGTGGATTCACCATCTCTGGAGGTGTTTAAAAAAAGAGTAGATGGGGCACTGAGGGACATGGTTTAGAAGTGGCTCTTGTCAGGGTAGGCTAAAGGTTGGACTCGATGATCTTAAAGGTCCCTTCCAACCTCAACAATTCTATGATTCTATGATTCTATGATTCTATTTCATTATTTCCTTTATATTTTATTATTAATATTTCATTAATGTAACTACTTTAATGAACTATTATTTTTATTACAGTAACCATTTTTTTCTAAACTCATAAATCTTTTATCTCTTTTCTGTGTCTCCTTGGAGTGAGAGGTGGGGGAGAGCATCTGTCATCTCACCATTGGCCAATCTGCCCCAAACCACGACAGCCCTCCTGTCCAGCTGGTTTTTACCCATCTATTTATCCATCCATGCAGACCACAGTGTGCTGACATTGAACATTGTGGGGGATGAGGCTGAAAGCCTTGCTGACTTCCAGGTAGAAGACAATCATTGCTCTTCCTTGCCCAGAAATCCTCTCCTTTCTTCAGAAAACGTAAAAAGGATGGCCAGGAAGAAGCTACCTTGGGTAAATCCAGGGTAAATCACCTTCTCTTTCAGACACCCAGAAAGGGGTGTCACAGGGGGGCACAGCCTTCTGTCACCCTGCTCATCCTTTGGGCCTTTTTGCAAGGTACATGCAATGTTTGGGTTCTTACAGTAATCAGGGAGTTCCCTCAGACTCCGTGACCTTTCAAAGATGATGGAGAAGGGCCTCACAGTGACACCGTCCTGCTCGCTCAGGTCCTTGGGAGCCTGCCCCTCCAGCCCCATAGGCTGGTAAGGACTATGTTTGCTCAAGTGACACCTGAATTGATCCACATTCACTGCTGGTTATTTTCTTCCAGACTCCTGCCTTGAGGAGCAAAGGCCTGAGAGACCTTGCTGGGGAAGACTAAGGCAAGGGGGATACAGTATCTCATATTTCTCTACACCTGTTCTTACTAAATTCTGCAGTGGCCACAGATAATCTTTGTTTTTTTTCTTGAATTCTTCTGGAAGTACTAAGAGATCCTCTTGATGTCCTCGAAGCTCTTGCAAGGGTCAACACTAGGGAAGCTTTGGCTCCTCTAAAGCCATCCCTATTTCTAAATTCCTGCATCAGTCCTTGCATCCACGTTCCTTCCTTAGCCAAGCTGCTCTCCTGAAATGTCTGGTTGTTTTTCAGCTTATGGATGTCGACAGTTCTTATGCTTGGAAGATGCTTCTCTGAAAGACCAACTGTACTGAGCTCTGCTGCCTTTGAATACTGCTGCCCATGGGCCTACCACTGAAAGTCCACTGAAGAGGCTAAAATCTTCTCCCGGTATTTCATGGTCCCTACAGCCAAAGCTGACACTGGTTTTCGCATCCCTGATCAGCGCTTCCTCTTTTGCAAGGACTGGATTGGAGTGAGCATCACCTTTGTTGGTCTGCGCCTGTGCAAAGAAGTTGTCCAAAGAGACCCCAACACCAGCTGGACAGTATGCATCCTGCCATGCTCACCTGCCAGTGAGTGTCATTAAAGTCTCCAATAGCACTTGGGGTCATGGATCTGAGGACTTCCATGGCTCGCTTAAGCAAACCTTTCTCCACTTCCTTACCCTGATTGCAGGTGCTTTGTCTCCCACGAGGGTGTCACACTAACAGGCCTCTCCTCTGACCCTCACTCACAAGGGCTCACACAACCTGCTGCGCATCCCATAGAGGAGCTCCATACAGGCAACAAGCTCCTGCACATGGAGGGCATCT
This sequence comes from Larus michahellis, assembly GCF_964199755.1. NCBI lineage: Eukaryota > Metazoa > Chordata > Aves > Charadriiformes > Laridae > Larus > Larus michahellis. The sequence continues at coordinate 1,140,447 of NW_027436399.1, read as the reverse complement.
CCCTCCTCATCTTCCTGGCCCGTCTCTCCTGAAAAGCCCCTATGCACCATGGCAGCACCACTGTGAGCTGTCCCACCACCCCTTGCCACTTATTCCACCAACGTACAAACTCTAGGATGGCACATGGGACTCCAGCTCCTCCGGTCTGTGCCCCAGGCTGAGGGCACTGGTGCACATTTGGTCTGCAGCACCTGAGCTGGAGCACTGGGGCCAAGCTTGGACTTGTCCCAGGCAAACCCAGTACCAAGTGCCCAAGACCCCACACCTGCTAATGCTGTGCTCGAGACCAGAGACATACTGGATGCGACGGCAGGCGGCAATGTGAAGGCACTAAACGAGGAAACGCTGCTCCCTACAACACCAGAAAAGCCAGGCTGGACTCTGTAGCCCTGGAAGAAGCAGGCTTTGTTGTCTGTAGTGTTGCTGATGACCTGTGCTGGAGGTGAAGCTGATCTCCAGGATGAAGCTGATCTCCAGGATTGATCTCTAGAGGTCCCTTCCAACTCTGAAGATTCCGTGATTCCGTGATTCCGTGACAAGGTGCTGCTCAAAATGTCCTTGCGCGTGGATAAGCTGTGATCCAGGAACACTGTGAAAATCATCCACCTGTGTCGACTGTCTCATCAAGGGCCTCAGGAAAGGATTGTTGAAAGAAGAACTGGGAGAGTTTGGGAGCAGCCAAATCATTCGAGACCCCAGTGTGATAGGCTTCCTGTTCATGACCTGCTCTGCATCAGCTGAATGGAGATGGGTGAGACCGTGCCTCACTGCAGTGGTGGATTTCAGTCGCTGATCAACGGAAACTGAACGTGCCTGAGATGCCACATAGGCTTGCACAAAGGAACCAAATCGGCCTGCAGTGCCCTCTGAGGTGTCCCTCAGGCATCTGCTCTGAACACCAATGGCTTTCCCATAGGTCCTGTGCGGTCCCTGCCAGCCTGTGCTGGAGAGCGCTGGCATCTCACTTAGCACCACAGGCCTGTGTTTGGCCATTGAGAAGCTTCCTGAATTGGGTTAAGCCATGTAGGGATGTCCGTGAAACAGCTGCCATTACAGTCAGTGGAGAGCTAGGAACTACAGCTGATGGAGAAGAGAAAGAGAGGGACTTAGGTCCATTTGCTCAGCTGATGACCTCTGTAGGCTGCTGTAGATATAAGGAAAAGGAAAGGTTTTAGTTGTCTTAAACGTAAACACCTGCTGTCGTTTCCATCTGCCAAAGGAATTCCTCACAAGGCTCCAGGATGGTGCCCCCTGATGCTGCCTTGTCTCTCAGCATTGCTGCATTAGAGCTTGCAGTCACCTGCAAATGTCTTGGACAAGCTCTGGTGTCACCTCCAATGTCACCAGGTGTTTCCACCTGAACAACACCCTCAATCTCCATGAAGTAGCCTGAGAGCTGAGACAAGGAGCTCCCATACAGCTGCCTGTATTTGTGCACACCTGAACTGAGGCAAGAAGAATCCCACCTCCTGTGGGTTTGTGGAAGGAACAAGAGGGAGTCCTCTCCTAGCCCAGGACTTCAAACCCAGGATGAGATGCCTCAAATGATTCAGCTGCATCACTGCACTCACCAGGGGTAAAGAGCTGTCTGGGTGTCCTGTCTAATGGTGAGACAAGGAAAGGCTATTCTCATGCCTAACTCTGTCTCTGGTAATAGAAACGACACAGCTGGAAAGAAGTGTCTCTGCCCAGCTGAGGGAGGGAACCTCAGTGCTGACTTCAGCCTGTTTCCCAGCAGGTTCTCCTGAAGCCCCAGGGACACCTGAAGGGAGGGCAAAGTGGGCAGAGAAAGGGCTGCCTTGGGCTGCTCCTCTGCTGCTGAGCTGGGCTGGGCTCCTGGGACAGAGGGAGCTCATGGCAAGCGGGCAGCACTCCTTCCACAGCACTGCAGAGAGACAGCTCTGCCCAAAGCGCAGCAGGGCTGAGGGCACTGCCTGCAGGTGCCAAGGGGAGAGGAGCAAGGCAGAGATGTTAAAGGCACTCTAGGAGCGGGGGGATAGCTGAGCTCTCACTGCGGGAGGAATCTTCACAGCCCTCTATATGGTAAGTCTCTGGCTGCAGGGTACTGAGTTTGGTGTTCTTTGGAGGACATCCTAGACCTGGTTCATCCCGCAGCCTGCAGGACCTGGCAGGAGGATTCTCAGAGATTCCCAAGCAGAGGAGGAGGACGTGCTCTGGAGCAGGGCTTCCCTGCTGCACTTCAGCAGGTCGGGGCACGGTGGTTTCCTTGTCTTTGGGATGACTGCAGGGGTACCAACCTGGGTGTGCAGCCAGAGGAGCCCAGGGCTGTCCTTCCGCAGACGGTCCCTGCACCCCGGGGGATCACTGCCAGGGCATTTCCAAGGAAACTTTTCAAGAGGCTGGTCAAAGTGGGGATTACCTGAAAGGGAAGGAGTCTGTGCTTTGAGATGAGTCACCTTGTTTGGCTGGGTGGACAGTGGGAGATGGGACTTTATTTTCCCACTCTTGCGAAGGCACGGGGTCGCCCACTCCCTTTGAGTTCTCTGAGCCGCCCCTTTGCCCCTGTGCAGGCAGAGATGCCCTGGAGCAGTTCCCTGCTGCCAGGAGGTGTTTGCAGGGCAGAGCTGAGCACATCGCAGGTGGGATGGAGTTCTCTTTCTGTGAGCACTGCAAAGGAGGAGACCTGGGCACAGAGAAGTGGTTCCCAGCAGAGACAGCTCCAGGCAGCAGAAACCTTGTCAGAGAGGGAGAGGGAGGAGATCCCAGAAACGTGAGGGGAGGGGGGATTCGGGCACCCCCCTGCCATCCGCTGCAGTGCAAGCACCTTTCCTGCAGCAGCTCCCAGGTCTCCTCTCCCACACAGTGCAGCCCCCCACTCTCAGCGTCACAAACACTCGGCCATCACTTTCCTTCCCAACAGCTCAACCAACACAGAGGGAGATGGGGATTCAGCTTCAGCTGAGACACAAGCACTTGGGTCCTGCCATGCAGATGTTTCCATGGAGGAAAAGCAGCCAAATCCCCTCGCGGACTTTGGAGCCAGGCACCAGAGTGTGCCTGACTGGAAAAGACCTTTTAGGACACCCCATCTTAAAGACATTGGGCTCTTTCCCTGAGGGGGCCCTGCTGAGCTGCAGGCTGCCCTCCAGAAGGTCACAACTCTCCCATGGCATCTCTGTGTTTTCTAAGTACCCGACAGAGAAGACACCACAGCGCTAAGGCCAAGGAGATGCCACGGGACGGCTGTAGGTCGGCAGCTGCAATGAGGCCTCTGTGTCCCTGGCTGGGAGGGGAGAGATGAGATTCCTCTGCTCTCAGCAGTGTCCTGGTCTTCTGGGGGGAACACCTGGGTGTTACTGTCCTCCAGCTCAAAAAGGTGCCTGCCCAGGGCAGCTGGGAGCAGGGCTGAGGGACAGGTCAGCTCTCCACACTCTTCACTGAGGGACAGTCCCTTTGCCTGCCAGCACCCACAGGATTTCACTTGGAGTGCAGCAGGAATGCTCCAAAACTCCTCAGCTCTTGTGTGACAACTGGAACAAAGTCCACAAAGCAAATTCCCCTCAACTTTGCTCTGCCGTCGGGTGAATTAGGAGTGACAATGCTGGAAAGCTCTTTGATATCAAAAGTGGATGTAGGCTAAGATCACCCCGTCTTCCTACCGACCAATTGCTGTAGGCAGGACTGAATCCTGCAGAGCTCCCTGCTCCCAGCAGCACCCTCAGCCAGCACCAACCACAGCTCATGAAAGGGACCTGCCAAAGGTCTGCTTGAAAGGGGAGAGGAACTTTCAGAAGTTTTTCTGAGAAACTGAATAGACTTTGGTCTCTTCTTTGAACAGGTCCCCATGTCCAGAGGACAAAAATGTCCAACAACAGCTCCATCACCCAGTTCCTCCTCCTGGCATTCGCAGACACACGGGAGCTGCAGCTCTTCCACTTCGGGCTCTTCCTGGGCATCTACCTGGCTGCCCTCCTGGCCAACGGCCTCATCATCACCACCATCGCCTGTGACCACCGCCTCCACACCCCCATGTACTTCTTCCTCCTCAACCTCTCCCTCCTCGACCTGGGCTCCATCTCCACCACTGTCCCCAAATCCATGGCCAGTTCCCTGTGGGGCACCAGGGACATCTCCTACACAGGATGTGTGGCCCAGCTCTTATTCTTTTTCTTTTTCATGTCAGCTGAGTATTTTCTTCTCACTGTCATGGCCTATGACCGCTATGTTGCCATCTGCAAACCCCTGCACTACGGGACCCTCCTGGGCAGCAGAGCTTGTGTCCACATGGCAGCAGCTGCCTGGGGCAGTGGGTTTCTCCATGCTCTCCTGCACACGGCCAATACGTTTTCCCTGCCCCTCTGCCAGGGCAATGCCCTGGACCAGTTCTTCTGTGAAATCCCCCAGATCCTCAAGCTCTCCTGCACAGACTACTACTTCAGGAAAGCTGGGCTTCTTGTGGTTAGTGTCTGTTTAGGCTTTGGTTGTTTTGTTTTCATCGTGCTGTCCTATGTGCAGATCTTCAGGGCCGTGCTGACGATCCCCTCTGAGCAGGGACGACGTAAAGCCTTTTCCACGTGCCTTCCTCATCTGTCTGTCATCTCCCTGTTTCTCAGCACTGCCGTGTTTGCCTACCTCAAGCCCCCCTCTATCTCCTCCCCAGCTCTAGACCTGGTGGTGGCAGTCCTGTACTCATTGGTGCCTCCAGCAGCGAACCCCCTCATCTACAGCATGAGGAACCAGGAGCTCAAGGATGCCCTGTGGAAACTGGCTCAATGGACGTTGTTTCACCATTAATAAATTGTCTCCCCTTCTCCGCATGTTTTCTAGACTTTCTCTTAGGCAATAAGCCTGCTTTTTTCTCTTGCAGTCATCCTGCTTCTGTATAATTTTCTGGGTTTGTACCACTTGTCTTGAGGTTTGTTCCAGTTGTGTCTGACCCTTGCACAACACTGTGTCAAAGGTGACCTGCCTAATAGCAGCTCTTCAAGAAAAAGGCATCTCCCAGGTGCAGTGCCTGGATGCTAGGTGCTTCCTCCAAAGGTGCTGCCAATAAAATGTCCAACGAACTGGTCTTTCAAAGAGTCTGTTCTCCCTGTGTTCTCCCTGTGTTTGAGGTTAAGCTCACTGTACTATTGGGTTCCGTGGACCAAATGTTCTGGTTTGAAAGGCTCTCTTCTTGTCTCCAGTGGTAGTGGAGATGGTGCATGAGCTCCCGATTACCTCCTCAGGCTGCTTCACATGTGTCAGGACTTATGGCATACAGCAGACTCTATGGAAATGAATTGGGACGTGTGAGGAGAGGATGGGGACTCACCACGTGCCCTGAGCTGGGAGTGAATGAAGACACAGGAGATGAAACGTCCACAGAGGTGAAGTCCCCCACAAGCAAAACACTAAACTGAGGTATGCACAAACAAGGACTCTGCAATGCCCAGAAAGTCAGTGTGGATCCCGTAGGCGTGGGAAAGGGAGGCTGGAGAGGTGTGGGAGCTGCCGGAGGACCCTCAGGGCCAAGGAATGTTGTGCTGTCCTGGGGAGCAGGTGGAGGCACCTCCTCATGCTGGTTTGCTGCACAAGGAAAGGTGACACCATGCCTGGCTCAGTTCCTGGTCCCTGTAAAGGTGCATCAGGATGGGAGGGAGGACAGGAGGCTGTTTCCCACCTCTCTTCCCCATCACCCCCCGTACTCGAGGATTTATAACCTGTAACTCCAACAGCAGCGCAGGGGCCCTGCAGAGGCCACAGGTACCATGGGCCCTGCAGGCGTACAGCCCCCTCTCCTTCCAGTGCTGCTCTGGGAGCACCCATTTCTCCTGGCTTTTGTGGTTCCGACCCCACGGATAGATTTTCATTTGGCTTTTTGTCCTGCCAGCTCCAGCTGGAGCTGTTTCTTAGCTCTGTCTGCCTGGGAGGGGGAACGTGAGGCTGTGCCCCCTCGCTCGGTGCTGGCAGGGGGGGCTGTGCTCTTCCTCCAGGTGCCGCTGCCCTGCCAGGACCCATCATCTCCAGTGACACATGCCACCCTCTATGTCCCATGTGCTGCCGTTGCCCTGTCCTTGCCTGCAAGGACTGGATCTGCTCTGCTCCCGTATCACTTCTGAGCAAGACTGTCCATCCCAGTGCTGTCTTTTGGGGGAGCTGCATCCAATTCCTGACAAGGAGGAAGAAAAATCCAGAGGCGGCATTCAAAACGTTTCAGTTTGAATGGGAAAAGACTCCCAGGGCAGGTTCCCTCCCAACCCTGCAACCACCTGGCTTTGAAACCTGCAAGTTGCAGGGTCTCTGGGTGCAGGTTGGAAGGGTTTTTCAGCTTGGCAGTGAAAAACCCCTCGCCCCCCGCAGTGCCCCAGCTGCTTCAGCCCTTTGTCCATCCTGAAAGCTTCTACACCCACGGTAGAGACTGGCCCCGACCCCTGCAGCTCGGGAACACTTTTGGGGAAAGGAGTGAAGGTCATGGCCGGTGATCCGTCCCCGAGCAGAACCCTGGGTCTCCCGCATCTCGTGGACGTGCACCAACCCGCCTCCACCAGTCACCGCCACGCTCGGCCACGGCGCTGCTTCTCTGCCAGGGGCTGCCCTTTGGGGCCGCGGGGCTGCAGGACCCTTGCCTGCCCTCTCTTGCCCAAGAAATCAGGTTCCTTTCCATAGCACCATGCAAAAGGTCCCTGGGAGGGTCAAGGTCCTGAAGGAAGGTCCCACAGATGGCCCTGCTTCCAGCACCACGTTGGTCTGATCTCAGAGCCATGGCAAACTGTAAAACCCTTCTCCCCTGTTCGGGGGAAGGACCGCTGTGAACAACTTCTAAAGTCAACACCCTTTAGCAGCATCTCTCTTGTGTTTTTCTTCGTCTCTTTCCTGAGCTCCTTGTGTCCCGAAGACAGAGGGATTCCTCTGCCTGGGCTGGGTCACAAACCTCCTCCCCCAGGGCACGAGCACCCCAGCACAGCCAAGAGGCCGCTCTCCCGCAGGGGAGATGGAAAGGGTCCCTGGCACTTTGTGTCACAGGGAGCTGTCACGAGTGTTTCTCCAGGGTGACCCAGCTGCAGGTCGCTGGGGGGTTTGGGCCATTCCGGCTGGTGGCTGCACCTCCGTGGATACCTGGATCGCGGGATCCCCCACCTGCCCTTGCTGCAGCTATGACAGGAACGGCGGGCAGAGCCCGCAGCCGTGCATCACAGCCCTGCTTCCAGCAGCCGCTGGGCAGGGGAGGAAGATGAACGAAGCGATGCAGGGGAGGAGTCCCGCGGAGCTAGTGGCCATGGACCTGCCTCCGACATCGACAACATTCCTCAAGGAGCTGCTTTGGAGGAGTCTGGGGGTGACACCCGGGACTTCAGTTGTCTCCAGAGGAGGCCAAAAGTCTTTGGGAGCTGCCTGGGAGTAGTCATGGGGTGCTAGAATACGTGGACCTGCCTTGACCATGGCCACGATTCCTCGGATAGCTGCCTTGGAAGAGCCTGGGGCTGCTCCTGGGCCTTCAGGTTGCTGCAGAGGAGGCCAACAGAGTGTGGTAGCTGCCTGGCAGGAGTCCTGGCAGCTGCTGGGCACGGACATGCCTCCTAGAGCAACAGACCATTCTGGGTAGGTGCCTTAGAGGAGGCCGGGCCTGGGGTGTGACATTGTGCCCTGGGACAGGAGGTTGGGGACCCAGGCCAAGCAGAGAAATGGATGGTGGCACCGGAGGCGCTGGGGCCTGGGGGAGTCCAACAGGTTTGGTGGGACCGTCTGGGTGACACTGGTGGGCTCGCCTGCGGCCTCGGCTCACCGACGTTGTGTCTTCCTTCAGCACGGCTGTCAGCACCGTGCTGCTGAGGGTTGCCTGCCCACAGCCTGTTGGGAGCAGGAAATCCAGGCTGTTACCCACTTGTCCTCATCCCGGAGAGTCTCGCCAAGTCTGGCCTGAGCCCCGGACCCAGTACGCAGGACCAGACGGAAGGACTGAACATCATCCCGTGCCGAGGGGTGGTGGCAGTAGAGCCGAGGTGCCGAAGGGCTGCCTTTCGGAAGGCCTTTGCTCAGCTGGCAGGGTCGGGCACCGAGTGTCTCTCTTGGCTCCGAGGTGGCTCCCGCCAGCAGCTCTCTGCCTTGTCCAGGAGCCTTAGCTTGGACGGAGTTCCCTTTGTTTGCCAGCAGTGTGGGAAAGCCCTTAGAGTGGGAGCGACTCCTTGTGCCCCGGAGCCCGCTGTGGCCCCTGCCCTGGGCGTGCCCCCTGCGCCTCACAAGAGGCCATTGTGGCTCCCACAGCCACCCCGGCCACGGCCACCAGTGTCTGGCTGTGCTGGCCCGGGCAGCGCCGGGGAGAGATGGGCTCTGAGCGGAGCAGCACTGCCCTGCTCAGGGACATCGCTCCCCACCCTCGGAAGGCCTTGCTCTTCCCCTTGCTGAGCGCTTCCATGGCACAGCCATCTCCTTGGCCGCGGCACGATGGGCCAGCTGAGCTGCTGCTGGAGTACTGGGTGGGGGGACTAAAGGCAGGCGTCTTCATGTACCTTTGGGGAGAAAGAGTACCACTGACCTATGGAAAGTCATCTGGGAGGGATTTGTTTTCCTCCCGCCTGCCCAGAGGATACCACATCAGTGTCCTCAGACTCCAAGGCACAGAGAAGTCCACAGAAGAGCACGTGCTTCTGCAGCAAGCGCAGAAGCAGCTGGAGCCAAGAGCACCAGAGCCTGAGGAGGGCAGAGAGCGCGCTGACGTGCGGGCAGGTAGAATGCGGAAAAGGTTTTAATTTCTTGTCCAACTCCAAGCCCGTAGATCCAGATGCACCTTGAGCAGACAATTCATGGTGCAGTTGGGAGCACCACCTCGGGTTGCAGTTCTCTAACCGTTGCCCTTAGAACACCCTGCAACTCGTGGCTTTGATCATTAATAAGCAGGGCGAATTAGGGTGAGCTTTTCCAGCGGTTAACTGATCTTTATTTGGGTTTCAGTGCACGTCTTGGCACACAAGCCAGCGCCTCTTTCTTTGGTATCTCCAGATGCTCATCAGACATGGCCTGAGGTTTGGGAACCGTGCCACTGCTGGGGCCCCGCCAAGCCTGCCGCACTGCTGCCCGGCTGCACAGAGGCTTTTCTCCATTGACGCAGCGTTTGACCCAGAACGAGGGGGTCTGCTGGGCAAGTTTTTGTCTCTTAGTGCCTGACTAACGCAGCTGGTCTTGTGCTCTCTCTAGCCCTTTTCTGAGGAAGGCCCCTCAGCTCTCCCGTGGGAGACAGGTACAATTCAGACCGAGTGCCCGCATTTCAGATGGGCTCTTACCTCCAGGGCTCTCCTGGCAGGGGTAGAGAGAGAACGTGCATGTTCTTCACGGTGAGACCTGGTGGTCTGACACCTGCTGAGGGACACCTTCTGCCAGGCGTCCTTCCAAGGAGGGCAGCAGGGGATGCAGAGCAGGTGGCACCAGTGAAATTGGTGGTGATTTAGGACACTTGACCTATAGCCTAGAGCCCTTCTCTGCCCTCTGCAGTGTCCCTGGGAATGCTTCCTTCCCCCTGCCCACAGGCATTTCATGACACTAAAGAGCTGCTCCAGTACCTTGATGCTGACAGCGGTTGTTTGGTTGTCATGTCCCACTCAGAAGAGAGAGGGGTGTGTGAGGGACTCAGATTCACAAATCCTCAGCAGCGCGGACTGAGGTGAGACAAATCTCAAGGTCCCTATACAAACATTTATTAGGTCAGTAACCAGGTCTTAACTAGGTCCACAACAGTTGCTTAGGTATGTAACAACTTATGGCAAGCAGTACGGTATGCCTTGTGTTACTTCTCTGAAAGGAATAAGAAGCTAAAATGAAAGATAAAGAAAGAAGCAACGGAGTAGAGAAGGAGAGATCGAGAGAGAGAGATAAAGAGATCACCGGTCCTGGCTCCAGCGTTACTCCAGTCAGCGCAGGTCGCAGAATTGTCTTGAGGGTCTCTTCAGGGAAAAGTCTGACCAGCCAAACCTCTTCTTTTCTCCAGGGAAATTCTTCCCCCTTTTATGTTCGCCCACTCCTAGGGGCCGTTTTGTCTCAGGTTCCCTGCCCCCGCCCGCCAGGTGACGCGCAGCATGATTTGGGTGGGAGATGAGAGCTACAGTCATATACGTTTAGCATGATCTCGATAATCTTCATTAGCATATGCAGGGGTGTGAACTTTAATAATCATTTCACGCATAATGAGGCAAAGGTCAACACCGGGCATAGTGTCTTTTGTGGAGAAACAGCTCATCCTTCACGGGAGAGAAAACAGGGCTGTTGTGTTTCTTTAAAACTGGTCGTCCAGGCGCCAGTTTTCTTTCTCATGAGTCGCACAAGAGATAAGCAGGTGTTGGCCTTATCAGTTCCATGACAGAAGGCCTGGTACTGCGAGTGTTTGAGACATGAAAAGTCTCTTCAGGCTGCTTTGTTTAGGAGAAATGACTAGTCGTCCCTTATATGAATCCATGTTCACCACTCCCCATAACCTTCCGTTCCTCTACGTGCTTAGAGATGACATCCAGAATGAGCTGTTCCCTCACATCCCTAGGCACGGAGCAGGGACTGACTGGCCTGTACTTTCCCGGGCCTTGTTTCTTGCCCTTTTTGAAGACTGGCATGACATTGGCTTTCCTCCAGTCCTCAGGCGCCTCTCCTGCTCTCCAGGACCTTTCAAAGGTGATGGAGAGCGGCTTCGCAATAACATCTGCCAGTTCCCTTCAGCACTCTTGGGTGCATCCCATTAGGGTCCATGGATTTGTGCATATCGAGTTTGCCAAAATGATCTCTAACGCGATCCTCCTCTACCAAGGGAAAGTCTTCCTTTGTCCAGGCTCTCTCTCTTACCTCCAGGGTCTGCGATTCCTTAGGGCCAGCCTTAGCAGTAAAGACTGAAACAAAGGCAGCCTTTAGTAACTCTGCCGTCTTCCCCAGTGTCATGGTTTGGGCTGGGCTGGCCACTAAACCAAATGACAGATGTTCCCTTTTACCTCTCTCCCTTTCAGAGGAGGGAGAGCATCTCCCTTCAGAGGAGAGGAGAGAAAACGAGAGAGAGAGACGTATGAGTTGAAGAGAAACTAAACCAACATAATACTATAATAACAAGAAAAGCTAATAATAATATTGTGACGGTGTGCTCCCCTCCCCAGGCACAAACCTGACCTTTATCTCCTGTAACCCTGCCCAAGTGGGTCACAATGGGTGCATGTAGTCATGATGGCTGCACCGGGTTGGACGTGGTTTTGGTGAGACAGACAACAACACAATAGCCAAGGGCTAGCCAAGGGCTAACTTGAGCAATACTGGCACGGTGGTCAATATGCAAATATGAGTATGGGTCATTCATCTTGGCCCCATAAGTAGGGAACAGCCCCCTTTGAGTGGGCTGCACGCCAGGATCTCCCCTTGAGCAGGGACGCCCGCTCAAGACGTGCCACAACAGATCCTCGGTAAGTGACTGATAGCATGTAACCTTTGAAATCTTAGCTAAGTGATATAAAGGACTGATTGCGCATGTCTAATCCTTTAGGCATAAACCATTGAGGAATCTTGGACTAAGACTGGATCCAGCCGCCCCTGGACTCCTCTCTGAGAAGGAGTTTAGAAAGCAAGGGGGTCCTCTCTGAACCTCGTGACTCAACGGGAGGGTCTTCCTGACAGCTCTGTCCTCTGTGCAGTAAATAACCAAGTGTTATCTTAAAACGCTGTCACATTTACCATCAAACTGTTAAATCCCTGGTTTATGTCAATAAATGCATTGCTGCTTCTCTCTATGAGTGAAGTGCATTGCTCCATTCGTGACAAATATTAATAAGAAAATAATGGAATATATACAATATATACAAAACCATGTCAAGCTCCCAGGATGACAATTGTGTCACCGGCAGGCACTGGGAAAGCCCCAGACTGGAGTCAGTGACGGAAGGGGACTGAACTCAGGGGCTGGATTCAGGAATGCACAGGTCGGGAACAAAGGCAGACCAACAGCCAGAGGAGCCCTCCTGGGACACTGGACATTGAAGAAAGAGCCTGACCCTTTGATCCCTCAGCTTTTACACTGAGCGTGGGGCAGATGGGGTGGAATACCCCGTTGGTCAGTTTGGGATCCTGTCCCCTCCTCCCCGCAGGTGCCGCCCCTCTACGCTTCTCCGCTTCCCCCCCTCCAACGGGGCAATAACACAGTGAGCTGAGCTTGGCTGTTACAGCAATAAGGATGAGCAGGTGTGGATGACGAAGAACCTGCGGACACGGCACCCGGAACGAGCCCTGGAATTCTAATGGCTCTCACTGGCGGCGAACCGCGGGATAAGTAAACAAGCCCTAGCTGCACGGCACCTGGGCCATGGTAAGAGGAAGAAAAGGAGAGAGTGCTGACGGCCGGCCGCGTTGCTGAAGATGAATAGTTTGTTTACACCATGTGTGGTATGTGTGGTATGTGCTGGGTAATCACACGATAAGGATGTAGCAGTGGGAAATTGCTAGCTCTGAAGCAGAAGGTATTTAAGGAGGCTGTTGCCTAAAATAAAGCGATTTCGTTTGTACACCGAAACGGAGTCCGTGCCTAATGGCCACAAGCAGGAGCCCCTCTGCACACCATTCCTTGGTATTAATTATAAACAAGCCCTTACCACTCTGGAAGCGGGCTATGGTCATAACATTATGCCATGAACTTCAGAGAGTTAGAAGAGGCTTAACTGAAAAGTAAAGTTCCTAAAAAGAAGGTCAGTTCTGTTTTACCTCAAACCAGGACACTGTCTACGTGAACTGACCTCCAGACGCTGTCTCACAGGCCTTCAAGGCACCTCTAGGAACAGCTGATGGCATTTGTGCTCACTCAGGTTCATCCCACCACCCCCGCACGATGGGCATGCTTACGCCTCGTCTGTACGATGCAAACACGGAGTTCTGAGCCAGTCGCTCCGCGTCCCTACGTGGAAGGAGAAGCAACGTCTCCGAGCAAGGGTGAGCGGCCAGTGCTGGAAATGGTGGTGGTTCTTGGCTGGTCTGTGACGATTGCCCTGGGGAAGCATCCCCAGGGTGTCCGGTGAACAAAGGCACAGACCAGACCCTGCTCTGCTGGACCTTCCTGTCCCTCCCAGGAGCCTGGCTGTGCAAGGACACTGCTGTGTGCTCCCACCCTGCACACTCGCTCGCTTTCACTCTTCACTGATGTTTTTTCTCCTATGCAAATTACTGGCTGTGCGTTTGAGAGCCATTTTGGCAAGAGACCTGAGCCTTCAGGCACTGCCCTGAGGAGATCCCCTGGTATGATGGAAATGCTCTTTTGGAGGCCAGCTCTGTCACAGAAGTGCTCGTTCCCTGTCCCTGCCTGCAGCTACAGGACCACCACACCGCAAAACTGCCGCCAAGCTTCAAGAGCACTCAGGCCTTATACCAAGAGACCAGCTAAGAAGGGGAGCGCTGAAGTGGAAAGTGAGCAGCTCTGGGAAGACCAAGCGCTGGTGCTGCTTGTCAGTGCTCCGGTGCCGGGACTCTTTTCCCCTCCACCTCTGCACACAGGATCTGCCCCTGCAGCTCAAGAGAAGGTCTCAAAGGAAGGATCAAACAATTCATTGAAGGTCCTTTATTTTCTTAAGACACAGAGAGACCATGTCTCCTCCTTCACACAGCCTGTGGGTCACACCACACAGAAGGTGAATAGATACATAATTGGAAATGGCATAAAATAATGACTTTTTTTTGTGGACAACATTATAATAAAAAAAAAAAAAACAAAACCAAAAAAAACCCCAGAAACTCACAACCAAAACCAACCTGCAATGAGTTCCATTCGGAGTGATTTGCAGAAGAAAACCAGCAGCTCAATGCTTCTGAAACCATCCAGATATCAGTTTCCACACTGCATCCTTTAGGTCCTTATTCCTCATGCTGTAGATGAGGGGGTTCACTACTGGAGGCACCACCGAGTACAGAACTGCCATCACCACATCCAGGGATGGGGAGGAGATTGAGGGGGGCTTCAGGTAGGCAAACACTGCAGTGCTGACAAGCAGGGAAACCACGGCCAGGTGAGGGAGGCACGTGGAAAAGGCTTTGTGCCGTCCCTGCTCAGAGGGGATCCTCAGCACAGCCCTGAAGATCTGCACATAGGACAGCACGATGAAAACAAAACAACCAAAGCCTAAACAGACACTAACGACAAGAAGCCCAACTTCCCTGAGGTAGGAGTGTGAGCAGGAGAGCTTGAGGATCTGGGGGATTTCACAGAAGAACTGGTCCAGGGCATTGCCCTGGCAGAGGGGCAGGGAAAATGTATTGGCCGTGTGCAGGAGAGCATAGAGAAACCCACTGCCCCAGGCAGCTGCTGCCATGTGGACACAAGCTCTGCTGCCCAGGAGGGTCCCGTAGTGCAGGGGTTTGCAGATGGCAACGTAGCGGTCATAGGCCATAATGGTGAGAAGACAATACTCTGCTGCAAGAAAGAAGACGAAGAACAAGAGCTGTGCAGCACATCCTGCATAGGAGATGTCCCTGGTGTCCCAGAGGGAATTGGCCATGGCTTTGGGGACAATGGTGGACAGGGAGCCCAGGTCAAGAACAGAGAGGTTGAGGAGGAAGAAGTACATGGGGGTGTGGAGGCGGTGGTCACAGGCGATGGTGGTGATGATGAGGCCGTTGGCCAGGAGGGCAGCCAGGTAGATGCCCAGGAAGGTCCAGAAGTGCAAGAGCTGCAGCTCCCGCGTGTCTGCAAATGCCAGGAGGAGGAACTGGGTGATGGAGCTGCCATTCGACATTTTCTTCCCCTGGGCTTGGAGACCTGTTAATGGAAAGAAAAGTAGTGAGAAGTTGGGGAAGATTTCTCTCAAACTAAAGTATTCAATTGGTCTTAGAAATCCACCAAACTGGCTCTCGCCTTTCAGGAAGACCTTTTGCAGGTCCTTTTTGTACACTCTGGTTGGTGCTGGCTGATAGTCCACCAGAGAGCTGAGATCTCTGCAGGATTCAGTCCTGCCCTACAGCCACGGGTAAAAAGGAACACGGGGTGATCTCAGATTAAATCCACTCCTGGCATCAAAGGGCTTTTCAGCATTGTCACCCGACTGCAGGGCAGAGCTCAGGGCACCTTGTTGTTGGGGTTGTTCTGTTGTAGTTTCCCCACCACACCGCAGGAGTGTTTTTAAGGCAGAAATCCCTGGCATTTCTGCTGTGCTGCAAGTGAAACCTTGTGGGTCCTGCCAAGAGAGTCAGGACAATTCTCCTGCCAAGAGAGTCAGGACAGGGAGACACAGTCAGACACTCAAGGATTTCTCCTCTTTGGTGGTTGGGCTGCTGGGAAGGACACTCAGGACTTAATACCCGGGATAGTCAGGGGTGGAGGACTCTACTGTGTGGGGAGAGGAGACCACGGAATGTCTCCAGGGAAGGCACCTGCACTGCAGGGGATGGCAGGGAGGGCCTGGAATCCCCTCTCCCATGACCTTTCCTGCAGTAGCTCCCTTTCACTCTCTGCCCATGTCTCTGCCACCCGGAGCTGTCTCTGCCTGGGGCTGTGTCATTGTCCCCAGGTCTCCTCCCTTTCAGTGCTCAGAGAACCCACCACACCTGCTGTGTGCTCAGCTCTGCCCTCAGGGCAAGTGCCTGCAAGCGCTAACAAGCAGCTTAGAAAAGTTCCTGCTAGAACCAGGGTATCATTGCCTTCTCCAGAACGGAGAAGTAAAATCCTCTCTCTCACAACCCATCCAGCAAAGAAGGAGTGGAAAACTCCAAGCAGGGACACTGTTTCTTTCAGGTAAATGCTGCCTCTCTGTACTTCTCCAAAAGGACCCTCTGCAAATGTCCTGGGGGTGATCTGGAGCTGGGAGGAAACACGACCCATGCAGCACCCTCACGACTGCAGAAGGACCCTGCCGTGACACGACTGGGGTCACTCCTTCCACCCACAGCTTCTCCCCGCAGCGCCATGGGGAGCTCCCCGGGCAGGCTGAGAGCTGACCCTGGCAGGCAGCAGAGTCCCTGGCCCAGCACACAGTTCCCTGGGACACGGGGACCCTGCTCTGAAGGACAGCCCTGAGCACCCCTGCACGCACACCCACCTTCACAGCCCGGCAGCCGTCCCGGGGAGAAGGCAGCCGACATGCCCTGTGCCTTTGGTGATGTGGTAGGGGTGCCCTGCTCTCGAGCACATCCTTCTCAACACCAACGGAGCCTTGAGAGCCTTCCTGACAGATCACATTAGCCATGGGCTATGCCAGCTTTAGGAGACTGCTCCAGGGAGCCTCTCTGCATTATACTGCAGCAGAGACACATCATGCCCTGTCCCTCTGACGGTGCAGCAGGGAAGCCCTGCTCCACACGTTGTCCTTCTCCTCGAAACTAGAGAAACTGTGAGAGTGGTACTTGCAGATCCCGTAGGCTGGGGGTTGTTCCAGCTTCTGGAGATCCCTCCAGCAGCTGCAGATTCAATGCCCTGCAGCCAGAGACTGTGCAAAGGCTGTGAGGATTTCTCCCAGTGAGCTCTCAGCATTCTCCCACCCCAGGCTGCCTTTAAGCTCCGCTGGCCTCACACGTCTCCCCTCGTTACCTGCAGGCAGTGCCCTCAGCCCTGCTGCGCTTGGCAGAGGAGCTGCTCCTGGGCAGAGCCGTCTCTCTGCAGCGCTGCCCGCTTGCCACGAGCTCCCTCCATGCCAGGAGCCCAGCCCAGCTCAGACGCAGAGGACCAGCCCGAGACGTCACTTTCTCTGCCTCCTCGGGGCTCCCTGGAGGTGTCCCTGTGCCTCCAGGGGAACCTGCTGGGAAAGAGACTGAAGTAATACTGTGTGGTCTCTCTTGCACCTCTGGAGAGACGCTTCTTTCCAGCCGGGTAATTTCTCCTGTCAGAGAGAGCTGCGCACGAGAAAGGTCTTGTTCCTTCTGGTATGAGACAGGAAACCTGGACAGTGCCAGATCTCCTTTGCCCCCGCTGAGCGAAGGCAGTCGGCTTCGTCAACTGAGGCATCTCCTCCTTGGTTTGTAGTCCTGGGTGTGAAGTGGACTCAGCTCTCACTTAGGGCTGCCACAATCCCACAGGAGGGGGGATTCCTCTTGCCTCTCTTCAGGTGGGCACAAAATAGGCACCTGCTGCATGGGAGCTGCTGGTCTCAGCTCCCAGCGTCATTCCTGGAGATGGAGGCCAGCAGTGAGCTCTTCAGACTCAAACACCTACTGACATTTCAGGTCTCAGACGTGGTCCAAGATACGTGCCGGTAACTGCAAGATCTAACGGAGCAGTTCATAGAGACAGGGCAGCATCTGGTGCCACCATCTTTGAGATTCACGAGGAATTCCTTTGCCACCAGCACGTGCCCACATTTCGGACAACTGAACTTTTCCCTACTCTTTCAACCCAGGGCAGCCTTCTGAGGTAGTCAGGGGACCAGATGTACTCATTGCCATTGACCTCATCCATCTTCTCCATCAGCCGTGTATACTAGATCCCCACTGACTGTAACGGCAGACGTCTCATGGACATCCCCACATCACCTAACCTAATTCAGGGCAGCTACTCAATGGCCATGGACAGGCCTGTTGTGCTACAGGAGGTGCCAGGGCTCTCCAGCACAACTGCAGGTGGCCGGCAGGGACTGCACAGGACCTACAGGAAAGGCATCGCCTTCAGAGTGGGTGCGAGACACACACTCCAGATGCCATGTCTCATAGATTCAGTTTCTGTTGGCCGGCAACTGAATCCCACGAGGGCAATGAGGCAGGGTCTGACCCACCTCCATCCAGTCGATGCAGAGCAGTTCAGGAACAGGAAGCACATCACACTGGGATCTCCACTCATTTGCCTATTTAAGCAACACAAGGAACTCTCCAGAATAATGACCCCAGGTCTTATTGGAGACATTAATGACCCTGACACCACTGGAAGGGGAACACAGCAGCATGCATACTGTCCAGCAGGTTTCTGCGTCTCTTGGGACAACTTCTTTGCACAGGCGCAAGGTAGGCCAACAAAGGTGTTGCTGAGTCCAGTCAATTCAGAGGGAATTCTGATCAAGGGTGTGAAAATGTCAGCCTGGGCTGTAGCGACCATGAAATAGTGGGGTCCCAGCTCCCAAGGGGAGTGAGAAAAGACTGAAGCCAGACTACAGATGCTGGGTCTCTAGAGGAGAAATGGGGATGGCTTTAGGTAAGCTAGAGCTTCCCAAGTGTAGACCCTTGCAAGGCAAGGGTTCGAGGGCACCAAGAGGAGAGGCCGCTGCTTCAGGAACAGTTAAAGAAGAAACAAAGAGAATGAGTGGCCACTGCTGGAATTTAGTAACAGCAGGTGTAGATGAATCTGAGATTCC
This sequence comes from Larus michahellis, assembly GCF_964199755.1. Classification (NCBI taxonomy): domain Eukaryota; kingdom Metazoa; phylum Chordata; class Aves; order Charadriiformes; family Laridae; genus Larus; species Larus michahellis. The sequence goes on along the minus strand of NW_027436399.1, from coordinate 1,122,238 downwards.
CTGTGTCCTTCTTGCCTTGGTCTCCTCCAGCAAGCTCTCCCAGGCCTTTGTGCCTTGAGGCAGGACTCTGGAGGGAAAAAAAAACGTGGTGAATTTGGATAGAGTCAGGAGTTACTTGAGCAAACACAATCCTTAGCAGTCTATGGGACTGGAGGGGTGGCATCCGAGGGAGCTGAGAGGGCAGGACGATGCCACAGTAAAGCCACTCTCCATCATCATTGAAAGCATCTGGAGTTTGCGGGAACTCCCTAACAACTGGCAGCACCCAAATGCTGCAGGCACTTTCTGCTGTGACCCTGCTTTGCGTAGAATGTTGGTCTATAGAAATCTTGCAAGGTCACTTCCAGCCTGAACGGAAAGTTCCCAGAACAGGCCAATGTCTGCCACCCTGAGACCCGGAATCTGCACTCTGCTCTTCGTCCTCACTCCCTCGGGAGCTGAGACTCCACTCTTTCTTTGCTACTAGAGCCAAGGCTGACAAGGATGACACAGGTTTTCTGATCCAGGTGAGCATCGCCTTGCTTGGCCCATCTGGCAGCTGTGCTAAAAAGCTGAGGCAAAGAGCCTCCAGACACCTCAAGGAGCATTTGCACCGTGCTCTCCTGGGAATGTCAGGGGGTGCTGGGCTGACTTTTGGCTGCCAGGTGCCCACCCAGCTTCACTCCCGCTCCCCCTCCTTCTCCACTCGCCTTGCTGTCTGCAGGGCTGTTTCTCTCCATGTGTCTCACTCCTCTCTCTTACGGTGACTGCACGCTGCTGTTTAGCCTTGCTTCAATATGCTATCACAGAGGTGCCACGAGAATTGCTTACTGGCTCAGCTTCGGGCAGTGGCATGTCCCTTTTGGAGCCAGCTGAAAGTGGCTCTCTCTCACATGGAGTCAGCTTTGATCCCTTTTCTCCTAAGCCACCTCTGCAGCCCCCTCACGCCTACCAAAACCTAGCCATGTCAACGCAATACACAGGGTCATTGATGTCCCCGGTAAGACGTTAATTCGTTGGTGAGCCCAAGGCTTCCTCAGGTTGGTTAAATAAGAGTTGGTCCCCTTCCTCTCCTTCATTATAGGTTCTTTGTGTCAGAGCAGAGATGTGCTGGACCTCAGTCGTGGCACCAGGGCCAAGCTCAGGCGTGCAACAAAGCCAGCTGTTACCAAGTGCCCAAGTACCGTGCAGGCAAAAGGTTTGCGTCAGAGCATGCTGGGGGGGATGGCAGATGGCAATGTAAAGGGGAAAGGAGGAGATCAATCCCTGCTCTCCTCAGGACGAGAGAGAAGCAGGGCTGGACTCTGCAGCCCCGGCACGAGAGGGCTTTGCTGTCTGCGGGGTCTCTGCAGCCCCAGAGGGCCTGTGGTGCAGGTGAAGCTGATCTCCAGGCAGGACAAGGGGCTTTTGCAAGTGTCCTTGGCTATGGGTATCCTGAGATCCAGGAACACTGTGAAAATCATTGCTCTGTTCCTTGACTGCAGCATCAAAGGGATGACTGAGGGATGTGGGAGAAGCACTCCCTGCATCTACTGGATTGAGATGGGACAGCACTTGCCTCACTGCAGTTGCTTGAAGGAAAGCACTGAACGCCTCAGAAGGTCTCTTGGGGTCTCTTACACGGCTGCTCTGAATGGGGATGATGTTCGCGCAAGTCCTGTGCTGTCCCTGCCGGCTGCACGCAGTTGTGCTGGAGAGCCCTGGCACCTCAGGCAGCTCCACAGGATGGAGTTAACCTTGAAATTGGGCAGCTGCCCTGAATTAGGTTGGGCATTGTAGGGGTGCCAGTGAGAACCCAGCCCTAACTGCCAATGGAGATCTGGTAAAGACAGCTGGTGGAGCAGAGAGAGAGACGTAGCTCTTCAGATGGCAATGACTCCATTTGCTCAGAGGAATAGCTCTATAGGCTGCCCTGTACATAGTGAGCAGGAACAGGCTTCATTGTCCTAAAGGTGGCCATCTGCTGTCACTTCAGCTGCCCAAAGCAATGCCCCAAGAGCCTCCAAAATGATGGCCCCAGACGCTGCCCTGTCCCTCTGAACTGCTCCATCAAAGTTTAGAGATACCTGCACATGTCTCGGGCCACCTCTGGCACTTCAAATGTGCACTGTGGTTTGCAGGGGTACAGGAGATTCCTCCCTTTCATTGTCTGGGTGTCCTGTCTCATAGGTGGAAAAGAAGAGGTTGTTCTGGGACCTAACTCTGCCTCTGATAGGGGAAATGATACTGCCGGAAAGGAATGTCCCCCCCAACAGCTGAGGGAGGAAACATCAGTCATGACTTCAGCTTGTTTCACAGCAGGTTCCCCTGGAGCCTCAGGGACATCTTTGATGGAGCCACAGCGAGCCGAGAAAGTGCCACCTGATTAGGTCAGAAGTCCTTGATTGCATTGCATGGAGGAGACTCAAGCATGCACATCATGTGCATGTGGGGAGAGGAACCCGAGTTGAGCACAAGTGCCACCAGCTATTCCCAGAGCGTCCACGAAGGCCTGTGGGACACACTCTGTCTTCGGGTAACTTGACTTTGAGAGGAACGTCCTCTGGGAAACCACCTGGATGCCGCACTGGGATGTGCTTCCGTGAACCAGGGTCCCTATGTCCATACCTCGTGCCATGAGGCATCTCAGATGGGCACCACACCACAGGGCTGAGGTGCCTCCCAGCATCTGGGAGTGGCAGCAGGAGGCCAGAGAGTCCCTACGCCTCTGCACATGGAAGGGAAGGGCTCGCGGCTTTGAACACCCCTGTCAGAGCCCTGACAATTCTGCGTGTGACTTCAGGAACAACCCCACCGGCCCAATGAGATTTCTCTCACCTGCCTTTTCCGGTTCATCGCAAGTGCCTCTGTGTGCTGCCTCACCCTCCCCTGTCCTTATGGCCCATCCCTTGTTTCACACAGTCTGAAAGCAGCACGTCCACAGAGCACTTCGCCCGCGCAGTCCGAAAGGGTTCTGCAAGCAGGAGTGTCGCTGCCCTCCAGAAGATGGCTTTTCTCACCCTTCACACAGAACAGAGCACGTCTAGGGACTATGATGCACTCAGGAGCACAGACACCTCCGTGTTTCACCTCTCTGAACTTCCTTCCCAATGTCCTTAGGCACCTAACAGAGAAACAAATGTTGTCACTCGAAGGCGTACCCACAAGGAGAGAGGGGACAGGAAGACCTAAAATTTTCCATGGCAAAAGGGGATTAGGACAATTTGTCATCATCAATGGCGTTTCCCCTAATGGGAATGGGGAACGTCCCCAACCTTCAGAAAAATCTCTTCCTCCTCCCTCCCATGACCTGCCCCATAATTGCAGTTGGGAACAGCCTCAGCATGGGGCTGCTGGTGGAAAACCTGGAAACCTGCTACAGCTCCGCCACCCTGACTGTCCTCCCACTGGGCACAGCACCATCTCTGCTCACAGCGCTCTTAGGGCTATTTCCTGCACCTTTGGCAGGTACAGAGTGGCTCCTGCTGGTGGCCACATGCTATGACCAGTACTTGGCTCTGTGCCACCCCCTGCTCTCTGCAAGACTCCGGAACTGGAAGGGTTGTCGCTAGAAGACAGCTGCACCTTGGCTGGGGGGATTTCTGTCATCTGCAGTAATCATTTCCTTCTTGTCCCACATACATTGGCTGGCCCTGATGTACTAGACCACTTTTGTGATTTAGCCCCAAGGCTGGAGCTCTCCTGCAGTGAAACCATGACGCTCATGCTCTCAGCTTTGGAAACGTGCTGTTTAGATCCAGTCTTCCCCTTCCTGGTCACACCGGCATCTTGTGTGTGCATCAGAGCTTCCATGGCCACCGAATTAATTCGCATCAGGTGCAGGGATGCTTTACATGTGCCCTTATACAGCCCTGACCATATCAAGAATCCTTCAATACTCCTTCAGGAGTTTGTTTGATTTCCCAAGGAGTATCAGTACCTATTAAAAAAATATAAACATACATATGTCCAATGCAGCAGTCTGCATCTCTGTTAGAAGCCTTGAAGCAGTGTCCGGGGGAGCAGGGCTTGAGGTGTGAGCATCCCGTGAGTTGACGGATCCCCTTTCCCAGCAGATGGGGTCAGGGCTTGCCTGTCCTGCTTGGTGACACACATCGAGGGCTTTCACAACCACATGCCACGTTTGATTTTCCACCTCGAAGCAGCACCTCTGACTTCCTGCTTCACCAGCCTCCAAGGACTCTGGGAAACTCTTGGAGGTTTGCTGCTGACTTTTACTTGTCTTGAGGCTTGTTCAGTCTTTCAGGATCTGCAGTTCAGGCACTTGGCACCAGAGGGCTCATTAACATGCAAAACGCCCTAACAAGTCAAGTCTCTGGGCATATTTTTCCTTAAAGTCTTCAATTCTCATGTGCTTAATTAGAGAAGTTTCAGGAATGTAATCAAAGTGAAATAATATGATTACTAAACAACAAGAAGAAAGGGTTTCTTTTTTCTTTTTCCTACTTTATTTTTCTGCTTATACATGAATAGAAATCAGCAGTCTCTACGTGATACTGATCCTGAGCGTCTGCTAATGCAGCCTGAACAGATATGAAAATCAAGACCCTTTGTGTTCCACAACCTATGGCCAGTCTTCATCCTGCCCCCAACCCAGCATTTCTCTCATCAGCCCCCTGGGACTTACAGCAGCCCTGTTCCAATCTGAGCTTCCTCCACTGAAGCTGCGCGGTTCAGCCCATTGGCACCGGTTCCCACCTGGGTTACTTGGAGAACGAGCAGCACACGGACACAGAAGGGTGTTTGTCACTTGCCAACAAATGGAAACAAAGGAATGCATAGCTCAGTAAAAAAATGAGACATTCCTCAGCTATGTGTAAAGTCCACATTACCCCCACCGAAATCTGCTTCCTACAGTGGCTACCCTTAGACCAACAGAAAACATAATTTTTGTTAAATCACAGATCCCAAGACTTCCCAAAAGATTCCCTGTCCTGGACTTTCTTTCTTTGTCCATAATTGTTCTTTGCAGGCAGTGAGGCACACACTCACGTCACGAGCTCCCTCGATTCGCAGAGAGAAGCAAAGAGACAAAGTAAATCAAATGGTCTTTTGAATACACAAATCTGCCTAAAGGGGGCCCTGAGCAGCAACAAGCTTTTGGACAAATCATGGAATAACAGAATGATAGAATGTGTGGGGTTGGAAGGGACCTTGAAAGGTCATCTAGTCCAACCCCCCTGCAGTAAGCAGGGACACCGACAACTAGATCAGGTTGCTCAGAGGCTCATCAAACCTGGCCTTGAATGTCTCCAGGGATGGGGCCTCCAGCCCGTCTCTGGGCAACCTGTGCCACTGTCTCACCACCCTCAGTGGAAAGAACTTCTTCCTAAACTCTAATCTAAACCTGCCCTGCTCTAGTTTAAACCATTGTCCCTCGTCCTAAGGCTACATGCCCTTGCAAACAGCCTTGCAACAGCTTTCTGACAGGGCCCCTTCAGGTACTGGAAGGCCGCTATAAGGTCTCCCCGGAGCCTTATATGAGCACATTGTTAGCTCATGTCCAGCTTTTCATCCACCAGGACCCCCAAGTCCTTTTCCACAGGGCTGCTCTCTATCACGTCATCCCCCAGCCTGTATTGGTAACGAGGGTTGTCCTGACCCAAGTGTAGGACCTTGCACTTGGCCCACCTTGATTGCCGTGTCCAGTTTTGCGCCCCTCACCACAAAAAAGACACTGAGGGGCTGGAGCAGGTCCAGAGAAGAGCAATGAAGCTGGTGAGGAGTCTGGAGAACAAGTCTGATGAGGAGCAGCTGAGGGAGCTGGGGCTGTTTAGCCTGGAGAAAAGGAGGCTGAGGGGAGACCTTCTCGCTCTCTACAACTCCCTGAAAGGAGGGTGTACAGAGGTGGGGGTCGGTCTCTTCTCCCAAGAAACAAGCAACAGGAGAAGGGGAATCGGCCGCCAGTTGCCCCAGCAGAGGTTTAGACTGGATATTAGGAACAATCTTTCCCCTGAAAGGTTTTTCAGGCATTGGAACAGGCTGCACAGGGAAGTGGCTGAGGCACCATCCCTGGAGGTAATTAAAAGACGGGTAGACAGAGCGATGGCACCTCTCGCTCCAGAGGCACCCAGCTGCGGCCACCACAGCCAGTCTCCCAGCAAGCGGCTCTCGAGAGCAGACGCACATTGTTGCATCGTCACGTTGCCGCGACACCGCACTGCACATCGTCATGTTGCCACGCCGCTGCCCGGCTGCTGCCCAGCCACCCCGGGGCCCACCTGGAGGCCCATCTGGACACGCGTGTGGGCCACTCGCTCTCGCTTGGGACAGTCAAGATGTGGCTTGGTCTCTAAAAATGACTGGCTGGATCCTAAAAATGCTGTTTGAGAGCTTGACAATGGGTCTTTGAATCTTAAAATGGGCTTTGGAACTTGTAAATGAGGGTTTGTACCTAAAAATGAGGCTTTGGGTTCAAAAGCATGATAATTTGGTCCCTAAAAGAGGGGGTTGGACCATAAAAATGAGGGTTTTGACATCCAAGATGCATCTTGGACCCTAAAACTGGCTTAATCTTAAAAATGCCTTTTTGGAGCCTGAAATAGAAGCTTTGGAAACAAAAAATGCGTTTTGGTACTCTTGAAAGGAGACTTTACAAAACACAACTGAGCCTGGGGGCCCCTCTCCAGTCCCCAGTGGGGTCGACAGTGTCCCCTGGTGTCACTGTGACACGGAGGTGGACAAAACTGATGCTGCCATGGAACCAGCCCAGCAGGCGGCCGCTGTCCCCACAGGCCTGGGCATAGGGCACCTGTGGGGACAGGGAGGGGGACAAGAGACCTGGAGGGACAGAGACAGGGCTGGGGACAGTGGTGTGGCCAGGACACCTGTGGGGACAGCGATGGGGACATGGCACCTACAGGGATGACACTGGGGTCAGGGATAGGGTCAGCTGCAGGTTGTACACCTGCCCCTCCTCTGCGCTCCCACACGGGGAAGTCAGGGGGCTGAATGTGGCACGTGTGTCCCCCTCCCCGCAGTGTCCCCACACCCCAAGGTGCTCTCCCCATCTCCTCCCCGAGGAGCTGCCTCTGTGTGTGTGGCATCTGTGCTGCTGTTGGCTCTCGGCCTGCTGGAGGAGGTCTTGCTCTTTTTGAAGAGCCTCCAGTCTTTCAATCCGCTGCTTGATCACCGTGAGGTGCCTGTCAAGAGAAAGGAAGGCAGCTGAGAAGGAGCCGCTCTGTCCATCTGGGCCAGGCTGTTTTCCGCTCAGCCGCTCCCGTCATCCTGCTCCCAGCTGCTTTGCTCCAGGAGCCCCGGCAGCAGCTTCCAGCTGCCTGCCCAAGGCTCCAAAGACAGACTGTGCCAACGTGTTTGCATCCGGCACCGGCTCCTTCCACCGCCGGGCTTTGTCTGTTCACTGGGCCATGAGGCTCCAGGACTTCTCTTGGGGACCACGGGCCCCCTTCAAGAGCAAGCGTTACTTGGCCTTTTCTCACCTCTGCTTCCTTTTCCTCTCTCCACTTGGCAAACTCTTTCTTTCCTCCTGCAGCAGCCACTCTCACAGGCAAGAAACGTCAGTCCTTCCCGGCAGTTCAGGGGCATCGTCTAATTTGGCCGGGTCTTGCCGGAGCTTTTTCTGAAAGGTAACACCGGTTTGGCGTTCACTGTTGCCTGGACAAGCGCTCACGCCCCTGCATGCTGAGGCGTCCCGCAGGCCCAGCCTAGCGACGAGGGCAGGAGAGAAATGCTTCCCTCGGGACCCCGCGTGCTTGCAGGTGACTTTTCTGCCCATGCCCACCCCGCTCTCTGCGCTAGCTCTGCTGGCGGCCCAGTCGTCCTTTCCCTGCCACACCACGCGTCCCAGCAGCGCAGCCCTCACTTCTGCATTGGGTGCCTCCCCTCCCCGAGATGCCGCAAGGGAAGCCCCAGCCCTCGGCACCGTGCCGCTGACCGGTGCCCACCAACACCCCGCTGTGTCTGCCTCCTCTCGCATGAACCATCATTAAGAAGAAAGGGGATGTGCTGTTTGGTGCTGGGATGTGGAGCTACATACGGGATTCCAGGAACTCTGGGGCTTGGAAATCTTGTGCAATAAGTGAGCATTAGCAAGGCTTTGGAAGAAACGGGATGGGTTGTGGGGAGCTCACAGGCACTGGCAAATCCTCAGAAACCCACAGCTTGGTGTTGGAAGCAAGGGAGCAGACCCAGGCACAGGAGAGTGTAGCTGTGTTTTGGGGATGGCCAAGGGCCTTGGTGGGGCTTTGACACCCCAAGAGAACGGAGACCCTTGTCTGCTCAGCTGTGGCTTCTGTCTCTTCCACTGAGCTCAATGAGAGGACACCAAGTCCTTACAGCTCCAGCGCCTTGTTGCCTCCTCACCCACCCTCCCCAGAGCCTGGGAGGTTCCTACTGCTGACCTGCACCTGGCACCTCATCACTGCCACATCACCCAAACAGAGCCCAGAGCATCTCAAGAGGCAACAGACATCCCTCCCCAGGGGATGGGCGTCCAGGCTTGGCCATCCTGTTTGGTGAGGCACATCGAGGCCTTTCACAGTGATTTCCACATTTAAATTTCTTCCCGGCCCATGTGTCTCCGACTTCCTGCTTCACCACACCACAGGGACAGGAACTTTGTCTGCTCCTTCCCTCCATGGTCTCTGCAGTGAGGGACTTCAGCAGAGTCTGATAACACCCTCAGAAACCTGGAGGTTAGCTGCTTTTACTTCTCAAGAGGACTAGTCAATCTTTCAGGATCTGCACTTCAGGAACTCGGCACCAGAGCGCTCCTTACCACAAAAAACACACGAAGGCGCCAAGTCTGGGCATAAGTTTCCTTTACTCTTCAGCTCTTCTCTGGCTCATTAGAGAGATTTCAGGAGTGCAGTCAAAATGAAAAGATGTCCAAGCAAAGAGGCCAAGTCAATTTAACGCTTGATTTTGAAGAGCCAGTTCTGCATTAATCCCAACACATTTGGGTAACAGAAATGTCTTCGGGAAGAGTCTGCCCCATCTAGACCCATGTGGATGGACTGGCACAGCCACCCCCAGCAGGGGGAATCCCCATCTCCTAGGCTGAGGCACGCAGTCAACATGCAAACCTCTGCAGTGCCCACTTGTTACAGGCCTCCAGGCAGAGTGTGACTCATTCCACATGACCCTCTGAGCCTCTGTCAGCTCATTGTGCTTCCTCCACCCATCCCTGCAACTCTCAAGCCTCTGGGAGCTTTGGCTTTGGCATCCTCCCGACATCCTGGGGCCAGGTTTCTAAATGTCTCCTCTGCAGCTTCCCCGCCTTCCACCTCCTGTGTGCTGCCTTTTTGCCCTGCAGCCCAGTCCGTTTATACCAGCAGCCTCCTGAGATGAGTGTTTCTCTTCATGGTATTCCAAGACATCATTCCTGCACTTGGAGGAGGCTGTGCCGTAATGCCTATATGATTTCCCGAGCTCCTTCACCCTTCAAAACTCCTTGCCATGACACCACTTGCATCAGTCCCCCGAGTACATCAAAGTCTTCTCCTCTGGAGCCACCCACGTGTGTTCCTCTGCTGGCCTTCCTCACTCCTCTTTGGCCTCTGGGACCCCGCTATTTCCTGGTCACTCCAGCAAGGCTGACACTAATTGTCACATCCCTGACCAGCTCTTCCTTGTTGGCCAGGACCAGGTCTAGGTGAGCATCGCCCTTCCTGGCCCACCAGCCAGCTCATCTCATGATGCTCAAGGCTGCTGGCACCTTGTTTCTTTGCCTGGCCAGTGAATGCCTGGGCAATTACTGTTCCCCACAGGAATCTCCTCATTTACCTGGAGACTTCTTCGTGTTCCTATTTAAGACTTGTTCTACCAAGGCCTGGGAGACCTCACTGGTGGTAACTGAGGCAAAGAGGACATTGAATATCTCGGATCTACCTACACCTACTCCTACTAAATTCAGCACTGGTCCTACATTATTCCCTTTCCTTCGTTTAACTGTTCCCGAATTACCAAAGATCCTCTTGGTGCCCTGGAATTCCTATTTGAGATTCAGTTGAGTTTCGATATGCACCACTGCTGGATCTGGAGGATGCTGCCCTGGAGGACAAGATGTATCCAGGCACACTGTGAAATCTATTGGTGTTTGCGCTGATTGTATCATCAGGGCAGTGAGTGAAGACCCCCGTGTGACGTCCTCCATGTCCATGCAATGCCTGCAGCTGTTGTGTGGAGAAGGGACAGACCTCGCCTCTCTGATGACTGATGACTGAATGCATCAGTCAACGGCACAAAAGCACCAAATAGAACGCTCTAGCATGCCATGTGGGGCATCTGTGATGCATCCGCACTGAAAGGGAATTGGTTTCCTGTAGGTCCTGTGTGGTCCATGCCAGCCCTGGCACCTCATGTAGCTCTGTGGGCCTGGATTTGAACATTATATTGAGTTGCTGCCCTGAATTCTGTTAGGCAAAGTGGGGCTGAACATGGCGCAAATGCCATTAGAGTCACTGGAGATCTGGAAAATTGAGCTGATGGAGCAGAGAGAGACCAAGCTCTCCCTGTGTCCCAGGACTGCAGTCGTTCATATGAATACCCCTAAAGACTGCCATGAACATACAAGTAGGAGAAGATTCTTTTGGCCTTTATTTGGGCCTCAGCTGTCATTTCACTTGGCCAAAGGAATTTCCCACAAGGCTCATTCGGGTCCCTGAGACATTGCCCTGTCTCTATGAACGGCTCCAGTAGAGCTTGCAGTTATCAGCTCACACCTTTGACCACCCCTGACACCTTCAATGTCACCAGGCATTGTGTCCTGCTCTCCATCTCCATTGATGAGCACAGGAGCTGAGACAAGGAGTTCACGTGCATGTGCGTATTTTATGCACACCTGAACACCTACGGCAAGAGGAATCCCACCTTCTGTGGGTTGTGGCAGGCATGGAAGGCAGTTGTGTCTCCTTCAAATGCCAGGAATTGAAACGCAGGATGAGATGAAGCACAGATTCAGCTGAATCCCTTCCCTCAGCAGGGGTAAGGGAGATGACTGCCTGTCACTGTCTGGGAACACTTTCTAATAATAAGAGCAAAAAAGGTAATATTTTGAGGTAACTTTGAGAGGAGAAGTAAAAGTTCTGGAAAGAAGTGTCTCTGCCCAGCTGAGGGAGGGAACATCAGTGGTGACTTCATCCTGTTTCCCAGCAGGTTCCCCTGGAGCCCCAGGGACACCTGGAGGGAGCCCCGAGGGGGCAGAGAAAGGGCTGCCTTGGGCTGGTCCTCTGCTGCTGAGCTGGGCTGGGCTCCTGGCATGGAGGGAGCTGATGGCAAGCGGGCAGCGCTGCAGAGAGACAGCTCTGCCCAGGAGCAGCTCCTCTGCCAAGCGCAGCAGGGCTGAGGGCACTGCCTGCAGGCACCCGAGAGGAGCCAGGCACAGAGAGGATAAAGGCAGCTGGGAGTGGGAGGAGAGTTCTGAGCTCGTTCTCTCCTGGCTTCTCTGGTGTGGAGAAGGAGGCCGTGCTTCCGAGCAGGGATGCCCTGCTGCACCATGGCAGCGACAAGGAAGGAGGGCTGCCTTCTGCGAGGGACTGTGGCAGGGTTTTGAAGACAGGTGGGTGTGCAGGCAGGGGTGCCCAGGGCTGTCCTTGAGAGCAGGGTCCCTGCAGCCCAGGGCTCTGTGTGCCGGGGCAGGGACTCTGCTGCTTGCCAGGGTCAGCTCTCAGCCTGCCCAAGGAGTTCCCCCCCGAGCGTCTGTGGGGAGAAGCTGTGGGGAAAAGGAGAGACTCCCCTCAGGGCAGGGTCCTTTGGCTCTTTTTCGAGTGTGTGCTGTGTGGGTCAGGGCTGCCCACAGCTGCAGATCTCCCCCAGAGCACTGGCAGAGGCAGCATTTCCAGAGGAAAGACAAGGCAGGGGCTGCCTGGAAGATGAAGACATTGCAGGGTCTGTGCTCTCAGCTGTCTCCTGAGGGAAAGGAGCTGTCACTGTTCCACTGAGGGATCAGCAGATCTGCCAGAAAGCTCACAAAGTGCCTTCAGCCCCTCCTCTCCCTACACACAGCACCAGCAGCACCTTTGCTTCCAGCATCAGGCTTTCTCTCCTCTCCTCCTGAGGAGCCACAAAGAGGGAGATGGCCCTGGGCAGTGCCCTGCTGCCAGGAGGGGTCTGCAGGGCAGAGCTGAGCCCCCAGCGGGTGGGATGGGCTGTGGGAGCAGGGACAGGGAGGAGACGTGGGCACAGAGCAGCAGCTCCTGGCAGGGGCAGCTCCAGGCAGCAGAGACATGGGCAAGGGCTGGGGGAAACTGCCAACACGCACTGGGGAGGGGGCGTTCAGGCATCTCTCTGTTGGTCCTTCACTGGAGACGTCTTCTGGGCATTCTCTGCTGGGCAATGAGCTGACTCTCCCCTCAGAACACCTCGTCTCCGGGACCCCAGACTCTCTGCTTTGCCTGTCCTGCTGGGCTTGCCAGCTGCCCCCAGAAAGGCAGAGCTCTCCTGTGGGATCCTAGGGAGGGCTGAGCCTTTCCCTGGGGGTCGGGCACTGTCCTCGCAGAGTCCTTTGATTGTCTCTGTGAGGGGTTGTGTCCTGCTCTCTCCATCACAGCTCTAACTCTGGTTTGGGAAAGAGAAGAATTTGTATATTTGTCCGTTCAAACAGTGCTCTGCTGTTCCCATATGAGTTCAGTTATTTGTTTGGGTTTGTTTTTTAAGAGGAATTTGTGTGTGAAGTCATCTTCAAGGCAGCACAAGCAGAAGCGCAGGGCAGACGGAAAAAAGACTGATGGACACTGCAGCTCTCCTGGCTCTGCACTAAACCACAGAGAACAGAGCCTTGTGTCCTGTCCTGTATCAAGACTCCACATTTTCAGTCATAAACATGAGGATTTCTACCCCTCAATAGAACAATCGCCAGATGTGATAGTAGAAAATTAAAACCACATAATCTCTGAAAAGCAGACTGTCTTTGCTATAAGGGGTCTGTCCTAATTTTTTCCCGTTTTTTTCCTCCTTTGGACAAGGCCCCCATGCCAAGAAAGAGCAAATGTCCAACAGCAGCTCCATCACCCAGTTCCTCCTCCTGGCATTCGCAGACACACGGGAGCTGCAGCTCTTGCACTTTGGGCTCTTCCTGGGCATCTACCTGGCTGCCCTCCTGGGCAACGGCCTCATCATCGCGGCCATCGCCTGTGACCACCGCCTCCACACCCCCATGTACTTCTTCCTCCTCAACCTCTCTCTTCTGGACCTGGGCTCCATCTCCACCACTGTCCCAAAATCCATGGCTAATTCCCTGTGGGGCACCAGGGACATCTCCTACACAGGATGTGTGGCCCAGCTCTTTTTCTTTTTCTTTTTCATGTCAGCAGAGTATTTTCTTCTCACTGTCATGTCCTATGACCGCTATGTGGCCATCTGCAAACCCCTGCACTACGGGACCCTCCTGGGCAGCAGAGCTTGTGTCCACATGGCAGCAGCTGCCTGGGGCAGTGGGTTTCTCCATGCTCTCCTGCACACGGCCAATACATTTTCCCTGCCCCTCTGCCAGGGCAATGCCCTGGACCAGTTCTTCTGTGAAATCCCCCAGATCCTCAAGCTCTCCTGCTCACACTCAGACTACCTCAGGGAAGTTGGACTTGTTGTGGTTAGTGTCTGTTTGGGCTTTGGTTGTTTTGTTTTCATCGTGCTGTCCTATGTGCAGATCTTCAGGGCCGTGCTGAGGATCCCCTCTGAGCAGGGACGGCACAAAGCCTTTTCCACGTGCCTCCCTCATCTGGCCGTGGTCTCCCTGTTTGTCAGCACTGCCATGTTTGCCTACCTGAAGCCCCCCTCCATCTCCTCACCATCCCTGGATGTGGTGGTGGCTGTGCTGTACTCCGTGGTGCCTCCAGCCGTGAACCCCCTCATCTACAGCATGAGGAACCAGGAGCTCAAGGATGCCCTCTGGAAATTAATGACCAGGTTATTTTCTGCAGCAATAAACTGTCTCCTGCAAATCACTCATAATGTAATTCATTATACGCCAAGCCCGTCTTCTGTAGGTTTGGTTAGGGGTTAGGTAACTGTGTGTTAGGTTTGGTTGAGGGTTTTGGCCTTTCTTGCCTTTTTTTTTTTTAAATTATATACTTTTGTCCTTAAATAAATGTCATTATTTGAGATTTTTTTTTTTACTACCTATCTATCCAAATTTCTGAGACTCACAGAGTCATGCCCAAAATCCTTCTTCTCAGGCCTTTTCTGGAGCTGCAGGGGTAGAGCCTGAGCGCCGAGGAGGAGGGGAAAGAATCCCAGTACTTGCAGAGCACCAGCACTTGTTCTTTGCGGGGCTGCTCTATTTTCACTTCCACACTCGCCTTCTGAGCCCCTGTGTTGATCTAAGGCCTGAGTGCTCTGGCAGCTTGGTCATGGTGCTGCTGTGTAGCAGCTCTGTGATCACAGGCAAGGAGAAGCAATGGGCACCTCTGAGAAAAAGCTCGTCTGCATAACAGAGTTTCCACCATGAAAGGGGATCTGCTCAGGGCAGCGCAGGAAGGATCAGGTCTTCTTCCACAGTTGCTGTCAAGAGCGTTCCTTCAAACGTGCCCTGGTGAGGGATGCCCAGTAAAGAGGTAAAGAGTGTGCGTGTGCAGGGTGAGGGCACACACAACAGTGTCCTTGCACAGCCACACCTCCAGGGACAGAACTGAAGGACCAGCAGAGCGGGGTCTGGTCTGTGCCTTTGTTTGCTGGACACCCCGGGGAAGCTGTCCCAGGGCAATCGTCACAGAACAGACACCTGAAACCACCATTTGCAGAACTGGACGCCTGCGCAAACCCAGAGAGGATGTTTGTCTGCCTGTGGAGAGACACCGAATAATGAGGTCAGAAGTCCCTGTTTGCATGGTTCAGAGGAGATTTCGGCATGCACACCATGTGCATGTGGGGACATGAACCCGAGAGAGCACAAACACCAGCAGCTGTTCTTAGAAATGCCCGAAAGTGCTGTGGGACAGGCAGTGTCCCTTCATTGGAGAGTAACGTCCCCTGGGAAACCCCCTGAATGCAGCACTGGGATGGGCTTCCTTGACCCCAGGTCCCTGTGTCCATTCCTCACGCCGTGGGGCATCTCAGAGAGGTGCCGAGCAGGGAGACACAGCGCGGGGCTGAGGTGCTGCCGGCCTCTGGGAGTGGCAACAGGAGGCCATGGAGTCTGCTGCAGGGCCTCTGCCCGTGCCAGGGAAGGACTCGTGTCTCTGAGCAGCCCTGCCAGCGCCCTGACAGTGCTGGGTGTGTCTCCAGGAACACCTGTGTGCTACCTCACCCTCCCCTCTCTTCATGGCCTGTCCCTTTGATTACACGGTGTGACAGAAGCACCTCTGTGGAGCATCTCCCCTGTGTAGTCCGAAAGGGTTCTGCAGGCGTGAGCGGCATTGCCCTCTAGAAGATGGCATTTCTCACCTCTCACAGAGCACAGAGCACGTCTAGGGAGTAGGAATGCAGTGAGAGGCACACACTCTCCATGTTTCACCTCTCTGAACGTCCTTCACAATTTTTTTAAGCACCTGACAGAGAAGCAAATGTCTTCAGAAATAGGTGGGCTGGGCTGTTTGCACCAATGCTGAAACTCTCCTGATGTGAAACCATTACATTCATCATGGGCTTTGTTTTCATAACCTCTTTTTAGACCCATTCTTCCCCTTCCTGTTCATGCTGGAATCCTGCGCGTGCAGCAGAGCTGCACTTGGGGGCAGCTCTCCTGCCCAGCATGGGCAGGCAGAAGGCCTTCTCCACCGGCTCCTCTCCCCTCCCTGGAGCCACTCCTTTCTGCGGCACCCCCACCACTGTCAGTGGGATGCCCAGAACAGCCCTCCTGAGAGAGTTTAACAACGCCCTGTTTCAACACGCACCTCACCCCTGCTCGATCCTCTCATCTACAGCCTGAGGAGAAGGAAGGATGGGGGTTGGGAGGAACTGACAGAAACAGCTTAGGAAAGCTGTCGGCTGCAGAGAGATCCCGTTGGAGTCGTGGGCTTGTAGGAAGAAATCACTTCTGGTTTTCTTCTGAAGTGGCCCCCAAGGATCTGGACAGCGAGTATTGTGTCCTGGGCACTCCTCTGGCAGCGTGTCATAGTGAGAAGGC
The DNA here is from genome assembly GCF_964199755.1 of Larus michahellis. NCBI lineage: Eukaryota > Metazoa > Chordata > Aves > Charadriiformes > Laridae > Larus > Larus michahellis. Next base: position 1,106,238 of record NW_027436399.1, on the reverse strand, counting down.
TTTTGGTGTCATGGAGATGGAGAAGGCTGGCCAGTGCCATTGTGAGACCTCTCTCCAACACCTTGGAAAGGCCAGAGCCATCTGAGAGCCTTGGAAAAAGCAGAAATGAAACCAGTTTTCAAAAAAGCAGGAAGGAGGATTGGGACAATGACAGACTGGCCAGCCTCACCAGGGCAGGGGATATGACAAGTCCTCCTGCAGCCATCTGCAGGCGTTTGAAGGACAAGAAAAGGATGGCAGAAGACATGTGGGAGGGAAAAGAAAGGGATATTGTGTACCCGGACTGTAGCAAGGCCTTTGACTACAGGTCTCCTGTAGTCTCCTTATAGCCAGGTTGTTGAAAGACGGGCTGAAGAAGTGGACGACGTGGTGGGTTGGAAGCTGTCTGAATGATGAGGGAGAGAAGTCATCTGTGGTACAAAGTCCTTCTGGAACCCACTTACTAGTGGCATCCATCAAAGACCAGCCCTTGACAACTACTATGGAACATTATTATCTCTCCGTATGATGGCAGACAATGCACTTCCACCTCCTTTGTAGATGATGCCAAGCTGGGGGAGCCCTTGAGGAATCCCACCCTGTTAGCACTGTTGGTGGCAGGAGAGTTGGGAAGGATGACTGTGGTGGGTTAAACATGGCAGGGCACGGAGGGTCGGAAGGGAGAAGCGCAGAGGGATGGCACCTTTGGGGAGGAGTGGACAGGAGAGGTGACCCAAAGCTGACTAACAGAGTACTCCATCCCACCGGCATCTTGCTCAGTATAAAAGCTGAGGGATCACAGGGCTCAGGCTCTTTTTTCAATGTCAGATGCCAGCTGGAGGAGCGGTGCTAGAGGAGGCTGGGAAGCAAAAGCGTGGTTGTGATGTGACAATTCAGGGCAGCACTTGACCAGGGGCTGGTCCCAGGCAAATGGCGCTGGAGCCCCAGTGGTCCTGCTGTGGCCGGGACATTAATGGCCCCTGCGAGTGGGGCGGGGGCAGGGGCAGAAGGAGATGCCCTGAGCCGGAGAGGGAAAAAACTAAATGGCCCAAGTGGGGCAGCAGCAAAGCGAGTCACCCCGATTTCAGCAGAGGCACAAAGAGCCACCTTGAGCGGGGCAGGAGTAAATCCAGGCACCTGGTGTAGGGCAGGGGCAAATGGAGCCTCCCCAGGCAAGAGCGGGGAAAAACCAGCTGTCCTGAGGGGGACACGATGAAAAGAAGCCACCCAAGCAAGGCTGAGGCCACACTGGATGCCCCAAAGGAAGGATATAAAGAAGAAAGCCTCCCCAAGTGGAGCAGGAGGAAAACTCCCTGTCCTGAGCTGAGCAGGAGGGACTCAGTGCCCCGAGCAAGAGTGGGGAAAACTGGAGGACGCAGGCGGTGCAGGGGCCCAACTGGTGAGCTCAAGGGGGGCAGGAATAGCAACCAGCTGCCTTCTTGGGGCAGAGGCAACACTCATTGCCCTCCAGGCAGGTCGTGGGGTTAAACCAGGTGCTAAAAAGCCACCCACAAATGTTTTTTGGATCTGGAGGGTGGGAGAGCAGCTGGGTGGGGGCCTGGCAGCCACCCAAGGTGCACCCAGTCCAGTTGCTCAAGGTGGTTCTTTTGTAGCACTCCTTCAGTCAGCCTGTGGCTGGATCTTCTGGGGTAGATAAAAATCACAGAATCACGGAATGATAGGGGTTGTAAGGGACCTCTGGAAATCATCTAGTCCACCTCCCCTGCCAGAGCAGGGTGAGCTAGAGCAGGTTGCACAGGAATGCGTCCAGGTGGGGTTTGAATATCTCCAGATACAGAGGCTACAGCACCTCTCTGGGCAGCCTGTCGCCGTGCTCTGCCACCCTTGAAGTCAAGAAGTTCTGAACCTGTCAGACACCAGGTGCTTTGCTGCAGGAGTCTCACAGACGCAGTCCTGTACCTGGGAAGAGTGGAAAATAAAGCCCTCAGCCCCCCGACTGTGCCAGCCAAAGCTGTGAAGGGGCTCGCTGACAGCCCTGGGCAGGTTTTTATTCCTGGTGCTGGTGCGGCTCCAGGCAGAGGCGGGAGCTCTGTGGGCAGATGAGCAGCCCTTGGCCAGCAGTGCCTGGGGCAGCCCAACAGCTGCCGGCTGGTGGCTGCAGGAGGTGCCCCAGCTGTGGTGGCTGAGGGGCCACAGTGTGTCCCCATGCGTCTGGGGGTGGCCCCTGTCACAAAGGGGCAGTGATGTGACACCCACCCACTGCTTGTGAGCTCACCTGGCCAGGGTTTGGCATCCTCAAGAGCGGGCCAGCCAAAGCTCCTTGGGCTGAGCTGGCCCTGGGAACACTCGGCTCCTGCCTTTGCCACTTCCTTGGCTGCTTTTTCCCAACCATTCGTAGTTTACTGCCCACTTCTCCTCAACTTCCATCCTTTTCTAAATGTAACGATGATTTGGCCTTCAGGACAGATCATACAGGAGGTAGATATGGGATCAAAGTATCGTCTGGTCTATGCCTTCGGAGCTTTAGGATGAGCTGTTACAGCTTTTTACGCTGGCCAGATACGCACTGTGGGTAGAGTTCCTATTTGCTAATTGTTATTTCTTCAACACATCCTAGGGTGGGTAAGTAGGGGTGGCAGTGTACTCTGAGGCTTTGGGCTCCGTCTGGAATGAGAAGAAGCCCATCCTGACGGATGCGGTAGGAAGAGAGACAGAAAAGGAGCACAGCAAAGGCAGCTGTTAAAGCAGCAGCTGAAAGCCGGTCCCTCCTGTGTCCAAGGGGGCAAAGTGTGGGGTGGGGAACCAGAGGGCTCTGCTGCTAATGGCAGCCAGAGGGAAGCAGCAGGTCCTCTTCAGAGAAGGTGACACCCAGTGCAGTCTTCCCAAAGGGCCTTGGTAACTGCTGTCAGTTGGATTCCTGCGACAGGGACAGCAGGGCCGTCAGCTGCAGCTCTGCAGCGCTTGGAACTACCACTGAAACGGTGCTGGTGGCGGATGCTGTTCTCTGGGTTTAGTTTGGGATTTTTTGTAATTTATTTTGTTGAGGTGCAACTATTTCTTTGCACTCAGGTGTCAGGATTAGCACTGATCTTCTCTTTCTGGGGCATGTCCTGGCGTCCTTCGTCATCCAGAGCTTTCCCTGCTGTTCCTGAATGGCAGCGATGGCCTCAATGGGGCCACCCATCGCTCCTGTGAGTGACGACTTCACCATCAGGCTTGGACTTTGTGAATCCCCAAAGGCAAGGGACGTGGCTGGTGCTCCGTCCCTGAATGTTGATGTACCGGCAATCAAGAGGGAATTCTGGGGTGAGTCAGTCATGACTTATGAGCCAGTTTTGACATCTCATGTCATGACTTCTCATCATGATGAGACATGAGGGATGCCCCCATCCATCCCCCAAGTCCATTCGGCACCCAAGCACATCATCAAGGCCTTTCAGCCTTCAGTTCCCTGAGTGTGTTCTGCACTCCAGTTTGGGAAGAAAAGGCCTATTTTCACCCATGGCAATCAGGAAACTCCCTTTTATTACAGAGATACCAAAAGGCAGGCCAGCATTACTGTGGTGACAGACTAATTGAGAGAAGGTCTCTGGGTGAGACAGACTGGGTTCACCCTCTGAAGAAGTGGGAGAAAGCAAATATTTGTGTTGAGACAGCTGTATGACTGATACAATAAGCACAAGATAAATATGAGGTCACTTGTAAACAGAGAGGGGAAACTCAATGCTGCTGAAGCACACTGGTAGAATCAGTTTCCACAGGGCATCCTTGAGCTCCTGGTTCCTCATGCTGTAGATGAGGCGGTTCACGGCTGGAGGCAACACTGAGTACAGCACAGCCACCACCAGATCGAGAACTGGGGAAGAGATGGAGGGGGGCTTCAGGTAGGCAAATATTCCAGTGCTGACAAACAGGGAGACCACGGCCAGGTGAGGGAGGCACGTGGAAAAGGCTTTGTGCAGTCCTTGCTCAGAGGGGATCCTCAGCACGGCCCTGAAGATCTGCACGTAGGACAGCACGATGAACACAAAACAAACAAAAGCAACCAAGGCACTAACCACAAGAAGCCCAACTTCCCTGAGGGAGTCTGAGTGTGAGCAGGAGAGCTTGAGGATCTGGGGGATTTCACAGAAGAACTGGTCCAGGGCATTGCCCTGGCAGAGGGGCAGGGAAAATGTATTGGCCGTGTGCAGGAGAGCATTGAGAAACCCACTGCCCCAGGCAGCTGCTGCCATGTGGACACAAGCTCTGCTGCCCAGGAGGGTCCCATAGTGCAGGGGTTTGAAGATGGCAACGTAGTGGTCATAGGCCATGACAGTGAGAAGACAATATTCTAATGACATCAAAAAGAGAAAAAAAAAAACAACTGGGCAGCACACCTCGGGTAGGAGGTGGCCCTGGTGTTCCACAGGGAATTGGCCATGGATTTGGGGACAGTGGTGGAGATGGAGCCCAGGTCAAGAAAGGCGAGGCTGAGGAGGAAGAAGTACATGGGGGTGTGGAGGCGGTGGTCACAGGCGATGGCGGTGATGATGAGGCCGTTGGCCAGGAGGGCAGCCAGGTAGATGCCCAGGAAGAACCCGAAGTGCAAGAGCTGCAGCTCCCGTGTGTCTGCGAATGCCAGGAGGAGGAACTGGGTGATGGAGCTGCTGTTTCCCTATGTCAGAAAGTCCTAAGAAGCAGGTGAGATAGATGCCGAGATCACAGAAATGATGATGCTTTCTGTAGAGAAAGGAATGGGTAAAGGCACTTTTTCAGGTTCCTCACAGACCCACTGGTTTCCCGTTGTAACGCTGTAGGAGTTGCAGTCTCTTGTGCAAGCATCACAGCTCCATTGCTGTGATTGCAAACACCACAGCTCCCCAAGTACAGGTCCTCCTTTCTACCCTTTTTAAAAATGGGTGCAATGTTTGCCTTTTTCCAGTCCCTGGGGACTTCACCTGACTGCCATGGCGTTTCAGATATCATGGAGAGTGGCTTGGCAACTCCATCAGCCAGTTCCCTCAGGACTCTGGGATGCATCTTGTCAGCCCCCATAGACTCCTGCATGCTCAGGTTCCTCAGGTGGTCACAAACCTGATCCTTTGCCACAGTGGGGGGGACTTGGCCCCTCAAGTCCCTACCTTGAGGTCCACCCACTCGAGAGGTGTGGGAAGAGAGGTTGCCAGGGAAGACTGAGGCAAAACTGTTGTTGAGTACCTCAGCCTTCTCCTCGACCATTGTTACCAGTTTGCCAGTCTTGCTCATCAGGAGGGGTACGCTTTCTTTGACCTTCCTTTTCTGGCTGACGTATCTATAGAAGCCCTTCTTATTATTCCTTGCCTCCCTTGCCAAGTTCATCTCCAGCTGCGCCTTGGCCTTCCTGACCCCATCCCTACGCTCTTCCCAGGATACCTGTCCCTGCTTCCACTGCCTGTGCATTTCCTTCTTGCCCTTTAGTTTGACCAGCAGGTCTCTGCTCAGCCATGCACATTGCTCAAGGCTTTATCCATGGGGATTGTGTCCACCCCAGCCACACCCAGTGCACTGAATCTCCCCTTCCATGTCATTCCTGGTCGCATCTCTGTCTCATTCCCTGTCCATTGCAGACCAACCATCTGCAATATAAATGTGGGCACCAGACGAACTCCTCCTGGGGCCTTTGACAAGCACTTGGACCTCAAAAGAGCAGAGAGGTGCCTCTGGGAGGTCCTCCTCTTCCCGAGATATGCTTCCTCAACTGGTGTCTTTAGGACACATGAGTGGTAAATGGAGAAACATGGTCATCCCCTGAGAGCTTCTTAACGTTTCAGTTAGTGTTAGGCAGTGATTGGTAGTGGGCAGGGATGCCAGAGAGGGCAGAGGAACCTGACAAACAAGTCTTATGAGGAGCGGCGGAGGGAACTGGGATTGTTTAGTCTGGAGAAAAGGAGGCTGAGGGGAGACCTTATCACTCTCTCCAGCCACCTGAAAGGAGACTGTAGAGAGGTGGGGGTGGGTCTCTTCTCCCAAGTAACAGGCAAGAGGAAAAGAGGAAACAGCCTCAAGTTGCCCCAGGGGAGGTTTAGACTGGATATTAGGAAAAAATTTTTACTCTGAAAGGGTTATTAAGCATTGGACGAGGCTGCCCAGGGAAGTGCAACCATCCCTGGAGGTATTCAGAAGACGGGTAGACATAGTGCTTAGAGATATGCTTTAGTGATGGGTTTTGTCAGAGTTAGGTTGGTGGTTGGATGATCTGAAAGGTCTCTTCCAACTTAGGCAAGGCTATGATTCTTTGCACCCCAGAATGCAGGTTGCCCTCTTGGCTGCCAGGGCACTCTCCTGACTCACATTAACCCAGCTGCCAACCAGCGCCCCCAGATCCCTTTCTGCAGGGCTGCTTTCCAGCCACTCCTCTTCCAGCCTATACTTGTGGCCACCATTATTTCATCCCTGGTGTAGAATGCACCATTTGTTCTTGTTAAACATGCTGAGAGTTGCCTTCTCTGGGTCACGGACACAGGTGCTAAACTGAACAGGGCCCAGGAGCCAGCATCCCTGTGCTGCCCCACAATGCCCCAGTATGCCCCAGTACGTACCCTCAATAAGTCCATGCTGACTGCATTTGAAGACAATTTTTTCTTTTTGGTGCCAAGAAATGTCACCCAAGAGGACACTAACTGGTGGCACGCTCCTCACCAACGTGAGCTTGTACAGCCAGGGAGTTGTTCCCTGAGTTGCATTTTTGGCCTCGTTCAAAGCTGGGTGCAACACTTGCTTGTCCTCTCTCACAAGAGACCTCTGCTAACCCAATGGCTTTTCAAAAGGGATATCCCAAAGAAATGTCAATCTTGTTCTGTAACTTCACTACCACTATTTTGCCTGTAATCCTACGTACATAATTTCTCTAATCTTTCATACATTTTCACCTGTCCAAATACAATGACCATTTCTAAAGTCATCTTTCCAGGTGCAGACTGTCTAGACAGCGCCTTTTCTATTATATTCCCGTTTTCTCCTTCCCTTACTCTTTCTTCATTCAGGTTCCTGTCACCCATCCAGCTGCTGCTTTGAGCTTCACATGGTTAAAGGTTTCCCCGTCTTTCAGTAGTCTAATTATCTCCTGTAGCCAACTCTTTAACTATGTTTATATCAACCCTTCTGTACCTACCTATCTAAAGCATTTCTCATAAGATTACAACCTGGCTTCTGTTGTCAAGGACAACAAAAAAAGTTTCTATAAATATATTAGCAATAAGAAGAGGACTAAGGATTATCTCTGTCCTCTAGTAGATGGGGCCGGCAACATAGTGACCAAGGATGAGGAAAAGGCTGAGGTACTTAATGAAGTCTTTGCCTCAGTCTTCAGCAGTAGGACCAGTTGTTCCCTGAGTACCCAGAGCCCTGAGCTAGAAGACAGGGATGGGGAGCAGAATGAAGCCCCCGTAATCCAAAGGGAAACGGTGAGGGACCTGCTTCAGCACCTGGAGGTGCACAAATCTATGGGGCCGGATGGGATCCACCCAAGGGTATTGAAAGAGCTGGCGGAAGTGCTCGCCAGGCCACTTTGCATCATTTATGCAATGGTCCTGGACAACCAGGGAGGTCCCAGCTGACTGGAGGTTGGCAAATGTGACACCCATCCACAAGAAGGGCCGGAAGGAGGATCCGGGGAACTACAGGCCAGTCAGTCTGACCTCGGTGCCTGGGAAGGTGATGGAACAGATCCTCCTCAGTGCCATTACACGGCACATGCAGGAGAACAGGGTGATCAGGCCCAGTCAGCATGGGTTTGTGAAGGGCAGGTCATGCCTATCAAACCTAATATCCTTCTATGATAAGGTGACCCACTTAGTGGATGAGGGAAAAGCTGTGGATGTTATCTACTGGGATTTTTGCAAAGCTTTTGACACTGTTTCCCACAGCATTCTCCTGGAGAAACCGGCTGCTCGTGGCCTGGACAGGTGTACTCTGCGCTGGGTAAAAAACTGGCTGGATGGCCGTGCCCAGAGAGTGGTGGTAAATGGAGTTAAATCCAGTTGGTGTCCGGTCACAAGTGGTGTCCCCCAGGGTTCGGTGCTGGGGCCGGTTCTCTTTAATATCTTTATCAATGATCTGGATGAAGGGATCGAATGCACCCTCAGTAAGTTCGCAGATGGCACTAAACTGGGCGGGCGTGTTGATCTGCTTGAGGGAAGGTTGGCTCTGCAGAGGGATGTGGACAGGCTGGACCGATGGGCTGAGACCAATGGTATGAGGTTCAACAAGGCCAAGTGCCGGGTCCTGCACTTGGGTCACAACAACCCCATGCAGCGCTACAGGCTTGGGGCAGAGTGGCTCGAAAGCAGCCCGGCAGAAAAGGACTTGGGAGTGTTGGTGGACAGCCGGCTGAATATGAGCCAGCAGTGTGCCCAGGTGGCCAAGAAGGCCAACAGCATCCTGGCCTGTATCAGGAATAGTGTGGTGAGCCGGACTAGGGAAGTGATCATCCCCCTGTACTCGGCACTGGTGAGGCCCCACCTCGAGTACTGCGTTCAGTTTTGGGCCCCTCGCTACAAGAGGGACATTGAGGTGTTGGAGCGTGTCCAGAGAAGGGCTACAAAGCTGGCGAGGGGTCTGGAGGACAAACCTTATGAAGAACGACTGAGGGAGCTGGGGTTGTTTAGCCTGGAGAAGAGGAGGCTGAGGGGAGACCTTCTCACCCTCTACAACTCCCTGAAAGGAGGTTGTAGAGAGATGGGGGCTGACCTCTTCTCCCTGGTGACAAGTGATAGGATGAGAGGAAACGGGTTCAAGTTACGTCAGGGGAGGTTTAGATTGGATATTAGGAAACACTTTTTCACTGAAAGGGTTATTAAACTTTGGAATAGGCTGCCCAGGGAGGTGGTGGATTCACCATCCCTGGAGGTGTTTAAAAAAAGGGTAGATGGGGCACTTAGGGACATGGTTTAGAAGTGGCTCTTGTCAGGGTAGGTTAAAGGTTGGACTCGATGATCTTAAAGGTCCCTTCCAACCTCAGCAATTCTATAATTCTGTGATTCTATGATTCTACCCCTTGCAGAAAAGCAACCTCATTAGAGGCAGCAGGTACTTAGCATATGGCCACAGAGGGTGTTTTATTGTTTATCAAACACGATCCAACATGATCAGGCTTTACTTTTCTTTGCTTGCAAAGAGGAGAAACCCTCCTGTGCCTGGGCGCAGCCAGGTCTCTAAGGAGAGCCAGAGGGAGCTGGTGCAATGGAGCTGTAACATCCAGCTGCAGAGACCGGCGGCGAAGTCTGATGGAAGGAAAATGATGTAAATCCCAACTGGGCAATGACAGAGATGGTGGGGTTGGGGTGGGGGTGAGGAGCAAGGATGTCCACACAGTGTCAGACCTCAAGGGACTGCTTTTCCTAGCCATCCAGACCTCCTGAGGAGACCCTCTGGATCAATATCAGTTGCAGAAGACTTTTATCACCTTTTCAATAGACTGAAATGTAAATTAAAAGAAACCCTTTAAACTAAAAAAAAAATAATTTATTAGGTTCTGATTGAAATCTTCCTTCTTAACTACACTATGAAAGAACTCCAATTAGCTGTAGAAGTCTTGAAGACTTGAAGGAAATTGAAGGAAGAGAAGTAGGTCTTTAGGGCTTTCTGTACTTCAATGAGCCCCGTGGCGTATTTAGCTCTGAGTCCACGAATCTCAGATACTGCGAGAAGATTGAAAACACCGCTCAAGAAGTCAGAGGCAAAACTCAAAGTACCTGGAAGCATTAATGGGCCCCACTGAGGGCCACTACTGACAAAGTCTCCCCATGGACTCGTCAGAGGAGATAGCTGGAGGCTGTGATTGCAGGAAGGCAAAGGCACAGTGCAGGTGGCTGTAAAGCTGTTGCTTTGTTTGATGAAGCAGAAGGGCCAAACCTGACCCTCAGGCCCTGGGAAGGCAGATCCTGCCCCTCAGGTGTGGCTCAGGGCTCTTCCTGGGGGCAGTGGGGTGTGAGGGTGAGCAAGGCCAAGGGTAGGGAGACTGTGCAACACCTCCCTCCTTCCCCATGCAACCGTGAAGCAGAAACCAAGTCCAGAGCCTCAAAATAAAGTTTCTTCTGGTAGGCCTTGGTGGCAGAGGCAAGTGCCATAGCCAAGGGGACAAAGACCTTGGTGCTGTTGGGCTTTTTAGCCTTGCCAGAGCCCTACACCATCTCCGCTGCAGGCTGACCATCACTGTCCCATGCCTGTGCCTCTTTCCTTGTAGGCTGCAGGCACCCGTCGTGCTTTCCCACATTGCTCTCGCCCCGGCATTTCCATATCTTTTCTGATGTCTGTCCACTCTCACCGGCTGTTCCTTGAAACACAAAGCCATGGGCTGATCAAGACTCCCTCTGGGTGACCTCTTGCACCACAGTGCAACCCTTTGGGTGAGATTTTTTTTTCCTCACATGCAGTCCAAACCTTCCAAGCTGCAGTTTCTTGAGGTTTCCTTCTCTTCCTACTACCAAGAAAAGCTCCACCGCCTCTGAAGCCACACTTCAAGCAGGTGCAGGCTACCCCTAGAGAGCCCTGGGCCTCCACTTCAAAAGGTACAGAAGCCCAGCTCCCTCAGCTTCTCCACAAAGGCCTCAAACGCCATCCTGGCCAATGTCCTTTGGAGCTTCTCCACTTCCTCCTCCTTCCTTCAGAACAGAGAGCCCAGAACATGTGCTGCCTCTGACAAGATAACAGCATGAGGAATGGCAGGACACTACAGATAATCAAAGGAGGCACTTGATCAATGCCATTGTTCACCAAGGTACACATTCCCATGGTGAGAAGCTCAGAAACACCAAATGAAAGTACAAAGGAAGCCAAACTAGGACCATGGAGGAAAGGGTAAATAGAGGTGGGCTATTTGCCCATGGGAGGGTACAGGGATGGTCAAGGGGAAAAACTTTTGAGTGGGAAAAGAGGGAAAAAGAAACGGTGAAACAATGGAAAGGATCAGGGCTGTTTGGGGGGACCTGCCAAGCAGCCCTGCATCTGAGCAACCATGCCTGGAGTGCGACAAGAAAGTCCCTGATCGTCTGACCACACTTTCTGGTTGACTTCCACGGTCACCAGGAACCTGACTGATTTCCCTCCCCTCATAAAGGAAAGATGGTGGATTGAAACGCAGAATCATTCATGCTGGAAGGAAGCTGAGGAGATCTCTAGACCACCCTCCTGCCCACAGCAGGGTCAGCTATGGGGTCAGACCAGGTTGCTCAGGGCTTCCTTCATTTTGGGCTTGCAAAGCTCCAAGGATGGAGATGACACAAGCCCTCTGGGAAATCTTCTCCAGTGTTTGACTGTCTTGACAGGGAGAAAGTTTTGCTCATTTGTTTCAGCTGATGCCATTGGCCCTCATGCTCCCATCACACACAACAGTGAAGAGCCTTTTTCATGGTGACAGCCAAGAAGATGTGGGAAGGCTGATATTAGGTCTCCCCAAAGCCTTCTCTTCTCCAGGCTTTGCACCTCTGCAGCAAAGGTGGCCAATGGCTTTCTGGGCTGCACTAGGAAGAGCACTGCCAGCAGGTCGGTGGAGGTGATCCTTCCTCTCTACTCAGCCCTGCTACAATTTGTCTTGCCCATTTCCCTCGGTGTTTGCTACCCTACTACCTTCACCTAGAGGTGGTGGTAGGGCTTCAGGTTAGTGGTTGTAAATAGGTAAAGGCCTCTCATTAATGTTTTCACAGTCAGCATCACAGAAGTCTAAACATCCTCTGAACAGACCTTACCTCTTCAAACCTTCCAACCCCTACTGTTCTGCGATGCTGATTCTTTGATTCCATTGCCATTGCCCAGAGGGGCTACCACAGATGTAGACTGCTCCAGGGCAGGTATTTATATTTAGGCCGATCAATGATGTTGTTGCTTTAATGTTTTCTTGTTGTGGTATATGCTGCTGTTGTTAGGGAAATCACACAAACACTTGAAGGACAATGGAAGGGCTACCACCTTAGTGGCCCTCCAGTGAGCTGGCTCCTGTTTGCCATTGTCTCACTGTCACTGGTCAGGGTGTGGTGTAAAAGGTGCTGAGCAGAGCAGGACAATCACTTCTCCTGGCTGTGCTCCTGCTCATACAGCCTCAGATGCTGTTGGCCGCCTTTGCTGCTGGCTCTTGTTTGGCCTGATAAAACTCAAGGAGCGCCAGGGCCATTTCCACAGAGCTGCTGCCCAGCCACGCAAAGTGATCCAAAATGGATCAGAGCAGCCCTGCTCTCACATCAGCCTGGTCTCTCAGCTACCTTGGATTCATCCTGTCTGGTCCAATGGACGACCAAAGGTTGACCTTACCTATGCAGCCCCTGACTTGATCTGCATCCACTGCTGGATTTCGCATGGGGTCCTGCCTTTTAAGCACACAGACCTGGGAGACCTTGCTGGTGAAGACGCAGGCCAAGAGTACCTCGTACCTATCTACACCTACTCTCTGCAAATTCAGCCGTGACCACACATTATCTTTGTTTATTCTTTAGCTGTTCCTGAAGGAGTAACTGCTCATTGTTGTGCCCTTCAAATCCCTTGCAAGTGTCAACTCTACGGGAGCTTTGGCTTTTCTAAAACCAACCATATTCCTCAATTCCTCCTTTGTTTTCATCCTTGCAGCCACCTCTTCATGCTTCCTTTTTTCTATGGGGCTTCCCCATGAGTGTCTGGTTTCCCCCAGCTCTTCTTATAACAGCTCTGCCTGTTGTCCTGACTATGGGTATGACCACACTCTCGCACTTGAAAGACGCTGTCCTTGCAGACCACTGTACTGCAGACCCTCTGCTGCCCTTCTGTGCTGCTCACATGGGCTCCCCCCCAAAAAGTCAGAAGACTAGGCCAAAGTCTGCTCCTCTGAGGTCTGTCATCTGCATTCTTCTATTCTCCTTCTCCTTGGGAGGTGAGACCCCACTATTTCATGGTCGCGACAGCCAAGGCTGGCACTGGTTTTCATAAAACTTGTGGATACCAGTGCTGATGGAGTGAAAGACGGAGCTACAGACTGCAGTGGAGAAAACTCGGACTTGAACAAGGCTGCTGTAGTCCCAGGTGGCTGAAGAGAGAAATGTGGGTTGGGACAAGGACTGCCCATAGAGTGTCTGACATTTGGGGTCTTTACTTGTCTGTATTTTCAGCCTCCATTGGAGATGTCGGCTTTCAATACCATTTGGAGATTGCCGCTATCACTTAATGTGTAAGAAAACAAATGAAGAAAACTGGAGCAAAAGGAAAAACCTTTCTTATTGTTTTCTATTACTGCAATATTTTAACTTCTGAAATTTCTCTGATTAACCAGAAAACAACTAAAGAGTTAAGAAAATCATGCCTACAGGCTTGGCTTGTGGGTGAGTTTTGCATGTTAATGAGCCCTCTGGTGCCAAGTTCCTGAACTGCAGATCCTGAAAGCCCAAGCCTCTGGAGAAGTAGAAGTCAGCAGCAAATCTCCAAGTTTCTGAGGGTGCTACTGGGCCCCAGCGAGGCTAATCAGTGGAGAGAGACCATGGAGGGAATGACCAGGAAAGGGAACCTCGCTGGGAAGGGAACCTGTGGCTGGTGACGCAGGAAGTCAGGGGCATTGGTTACAGGTTGAAAATCAAATCTGGAGGTTCTTGTGAAAGCCCCTGATGTGTTCCATCAAGCAGGATGTTCAAGCGCTGATGGCCATCCCCCAGCAATGGGGATCCTTTCCCTCATGGGATGCTCAGGGCTGCTCCTGGGGGCAGGGAGGTGTGGGGGTGTGCGATGCCGAGTGCAGGACAGCGGTAGGAGTCCTCCTAGGCTCTAGGCAGTGAGTGGGTGGGTGAAGAGGCAAGAAAGCCCTGGAGCTGTAGTGACCTGGTGTCTTCTCAGGCACCTCAATTGAAGATAAGTTAGCCACAGTAAAATACACAAGGATCTGGGCAATCCCAGCCCCCACAAAGGGCCCCCCAAAGCCCCCCCCCCCCGAAAGGAGAGTGGGATCCCACCAGAGGCTGCCCTACACTGTCCTATGCCGGTGACTATTCCCCTGTACCCTTGAACTCCTTTGCAAGTGTTCTAGCTCTGTGTGAGCTCTGGCTTTCCTAAATCCAACTCTATTTCTGAATTCCTCCCTTTTTTTGGTGTTGTGTTGTGTTGTTTTTGGTTTTTTTAAATCCTTGCATCCACGTCTTGCATGTTTCCTTTCTTCTATGGAGCTTCCCCATGACTTTCCTGTTTCCCCAAGCTTCTCTCCTGATAGCTCTGCCTGTTGCCCTGATGATGGTTCTGCACACTCTCATACTTGAAGAACTGCTGTACCAGGCTCTGCTGCCCTTCTGTGCTGCTCACACGGGCTCCCCCCTAAAAAGTCGCAAGACTAGGCCAAAGTCTGATCCTGTGAGGTCTGGCACCTGGCAGGAGAATAAACTTTCTCCTTCCCTTTGGGAGGTGACCTAACAAGGTCATGATCACAAGAGCTAGGGCTGGTTGCTGATGGTTTTCACATCCACGTCCAGCTCTTAGAATGATAGAATCATAGAATCTGTTAGGTTGGAAGGGACCTTGAAAGGTTATCCAGTCCAACCCCCTTGCAGTAAGCAGGGATATCTTTAACCAGAGCAGGTTGCTTAGAGCCTCATCAAGCCTAGGCCTTGAATGTCTCCAGGGATGGGGCCTCCACCACCTCTCTGGGCAACCTGTGCCAGTGTCTCACCACCCTCAGTGGAAAGAACTTCTTCCTAAACTCTAATCTAAACCTGCCCTGCTCTAGTTTAAACCATTGCCCCTCATCCTATCGCTACATGCCCTTGCAAACAGCCCCTCCCCAGCTTTCTGATAGGCCTCCTTCAGGTTCTGGAAAGCCGCTATAAGGTCTCCCCGGAGCCTTCTCTTCTCCAGGCTGAACAACCCCAACTCTCTCAGCCTCTCTTCACAGGAGAGGTGCTCCAGCCCTCGGATCATCTTCGTGGCCTTTCTCTGGACCCGCTCCAACAAGTCCATGTCCCTCTTGTGCTGGTGGCTACAGAGCTGGACACGATACTCCAGGTGGGGTCTCACAAGAGCAGAGTAGAGAGGGAGAATCCCCTCTCTGGACCTGCTGGCCACGGTTCTTTCGATGCAGCCCAGGACACGATTGGCCTTCTGGGCTGCAAGCACACATTGTTGGCTCATGTCCAGCTTTTCATCCACCAGGACCCCCAAGTCCTTTTCCACAGGGCTGCTCTCTATCAAGTCATCCCCCAGCCTGTATTGATAACGAGGGTTGTCCCGACCCAAGTGTAGGACCTTGCACTTGGCCTTGTTGAACTTCGTAAGTTTGCTCAGGCCCACCTCTCTAGCTCGTCAGGTCCCTCTGGATGATATCCTGTCCCTCTGGCATGCCAACCGCACCACTCAGCTTGGTGTCATCAGCAAACCTGCTGAGGGTGCATTTGATCCCACTGTCTATGCCATTGATGAAGATGTTGAACAGCACCGGTCCCAGTACGGATCCCTGAAGGACACTGCTTGCCACCCCTCTCCATCTGGACATTGAGCCATTGACCACTCTACCCTCTGGATGCAACCATCCAGCCAGTTCCTTATCCACCGAACAGTCCACCCATCAAATCCATATCTCTCCAACTTAGAGAGAAGGATGTTGTGTGGGACCGTGTCAAAGGCCTTGCAGAAGTCCAGAGAGATGATATCCATAGCTCCCCCCTTGTCCACTCATGCAGTCACGCCGTTGTAGAAAGCCACTAGGTTGGTCAGGCAGGACATGAGCCTGGTGAAGCCATACTGGCTGTCTCGAATCACCTCCATGTCTTCCATATGCCGCAGCATAGCTTCTAGGAGGATCTGTTCCATGATCTTCCCAGACTTTTCATTCTGAAGACTGAGTCAGCCTCATGTCCATGGTACAAGACACAAAGACAAGAGGCAATGGGATGACAAAAGAGAGGGTCAGGGTAGATACAGGGAGAAACTTTTCCCGCATAAGGATAGTCAAGTGCTGGAAGCTGTTTCCCAGGGAGCGTGCACTGGATCTCTTCTAGAAAGTGACCAAGATGTGTTTGGAGAAAGCCCTCAGTAACTGGTCTGGCCCTGCAGGAGGCTGCTCGAGACACCTCCCGAGGACCCTTCTAGCCTAAATATGACTGTCCTTTCTTCCCCTTCATTTTTTCAAATTAGGGAAGGCTCTTAGGTTGTCTCTGACCACAGAAGTAATTCACATCAGGTGCCAGGGTGCTTCAGAGGTGCCCCAAAACAGCCCTGATCACATCCTTTTCATTCTTTGAAACCACATTTGCTTCTCTCTTTTTATCGAAATACCCTCCAAAATGATCGGCTTCCTTGTTCATCCATTCCCCTTTGGCCATGCTTTTCTTTTTTCTTACAACCTTGGGGTATATCTGAGGTGGTTGGTGGGCTGATTTTCAAACTCGGGTGCCAACTCCACTAAGCAAATCATTCTCTTTCATGACCTGTAGCATCCTGCAATTCCCCATATGCTTATCTGGTTTGAGGCACTGTCCAAAAAACCTGAAATGTTGATGATTTGGCCTTTCAGTCCAGAGGGACCTTGACACACTTGGGGACTTGGCCAAACGAAACCTCCTGAAGTGAAGTTTCATAAGGCAAAGGGGGCAAGGTGTGCACTGGGGGCAGAACAAAGCCCGTGCACTGGGACAGGCTGTGACCCGACGGGCTGAGGAGTGTCCTGGGGAGAAGGGTGTGGGAGTTATGGTGGATGCCATATATGGATCCCATTGTGAAAGGAGGATGGAGAAACTGGAGAAAGTCCAGAGGAAATCTGTGAGGATGGGGTTAGGGGCCTGAAGCACATGAGCTGTGTGGAGAGGCTGAGACAACTGGGCCTCTTCAGTCTGCTGAAGGGGAGGCACAGGGCAGTCTAAGAGCAGGTGACATCTTCCTCGAGAGAGGAAGGTGGAGACAATCCACCTCCAGGATGTTTGGCAGAGACAACAGCGGCAAGCATCCTCCATGAAGATTATACTGAGCATTAGGAAACACGGACTAGGCGGACGTTGCCCTGCAGCAGGACACCCATCGACTCTCTGTTATCTCCATCTTTGGAGGTTTTCAGCTCCCCAGAATGTCACCCAACCTGACCTGGGGATTGACAACCCTACCTTTTGGTGAGAGGCTGGACCAGAGGATCCCCCATCAACCCCTTTCCCAAAAACCCTTCCATGAGCCTGTGCCTTGCAGTGTGCCCCAGGAGAAGAGAGTCATCTACAGGTGAGGGTTTCTTCAGCTCCTGGGACAATTCAGGGTGGCATTGTCTTGTGCTCTGTAGGTGTCTCATCCTACCTTTGATTATTTACATTTCCTGGCCAGTCTCCTTACCCATGCGGTGCTTTAGGCTGTGAAGAAGCTCAAAACCAACTCTTTGACTCGGTTACTTTCATTTGACGTGCTGAAACGCAGGGCAGACGAAGGCAGTTCAGAGCTTCTAGGATCTCTGCTGCACAGTTAGGACTCAGCAGACTGGAAATGCAGGTCACGGTGTTGTGTCAGGGTACTCCAGGGGTCAGGAGCAGTGGATGCCGGTCACACCACCACATGAAAAATTTGCCTTCCTTTGTGCCTTTCCAGAAATCTGGGATCTGTACCTTGGCCTGGACCAACTTCCCTATTCCCATCCTCCACCTCTTACTGGAACCAGGGAGAAAATACACAAAGCGGGCATGAATTCAGGGCAATTCTGTCTACGAGGCGTAATCTTTAAATGGTGACAAAGAGATAGCAGTGAGAGCAAAACCACTGTCCTGAGAACTTCGTGCCAGAGGCTAATTACTGAAAATTACAGCTACTTTGACAAGTAATAGTAAGTGTTGGGAAGGAAATAAAAGAGCTTTAGTGCATCATCATGAAGAATAAGAGTTGCCTTGCAGCAATGTCCTCTCTGTTGTTAGTGATAGTACCACGAATTCCAAAACATGCTTGAGAGTTTCTCTATTTTCCCTTGTCTCTGAAACTCAGCCTCTCAGACCTGGACAGGACTACTTCAAATCTCTGCAACCCAAATCTCTCCCGTTGTTTCTCACGCTTTTACCTCAAGACCTTTCTTCCCATCACTTCCGCACACTGTGGAGTCTCTTGTTTATCTGGTCCTCTCTCACACAGCCTTGCTGAAAAATTTTCTCTAAGTCGTGATCCCACTTGTATCACCTCATGTTATGTACAGCTCCAGCCCCCTTCTGCAGAGCTCTATGGACTGGGCAGGTTTCCTTTTTTTCCTGCTCATTCACCTTCACTCTCTATTTTTGCTGTATTCATACCAGTTGTTGTCTGAAGCAACACGTTTATCTCCTCACAACTTCACCTATTTCCAGTTGCAGGCTGAGACATTTCCCTCAGCCATCATGAGATGTCAGGCATGACTCAGCTATGTCTTTAAAAAGTGGAGAAACTGAAAAATGAGATTTAGCTGCTCAAAGGGAAACTGCTAAACTCGTGGAAGGGGAATAAAAAAAAAACCCCAAAAAACCCAGGGAAGCAGAAAAGAAGCCAATTCAATCTGGGTTTACCTCAACGGCGCAGCAACAGAAAAGGCTTCTCCGCACCTCCACCTCTCTGCGTTCAAACCTGGGCCTGTGCCCCACGTTATCCCCATGTTAGACAAAGTTTGCCCCGAGAGGCTGAACTCACACTGTTTCTGTTGTCTGCATGATGGTTCACATCCAGAAGGGGCCTGGAGACAAAGCTTGTATTTGAGCTGCGTGCATGAGAAGGAAAAAAGGACGGGGTCACGTCACTACACTGCAAATCTCTGTATTTGTGCAGATTCATTTCACCCCAATGCCTAAAACCTGGTTGAGTGATTCTTACCCCAGCTGCCTTGGGTGGCTGTGTGGCCAATAGCACAAATAACCCCTTCCAGCGGGAAGTATCTCCTGCCCTTGCGTGAGGTTAATGCACTCCCTGATTTCTCTGAAGCCCTACATATAACCCAACAGCTTCCAGTCTCTCCTTTTGGGTTACCCAACAAAATCAGGATTAAGACAATAATGTCATCTCCCACCAGGACCGAAAGACCAAAGTGAGAAAGGCTGTGAGGAATCAGTGCTATGGCTTGGAGTAGCCATGGACAGGGCCAGGCGCTGCAGGGTGATTTCCTCCTCTCAAAGCTGTAGAATGGCAAATATGGAGAGAGGTCAGTAGAGCTACTCCAAGCGGTCACTGCATGAGAAATATGCCGTCCACAGCCTGGATATCTGGGTAACTCGGCTCTTGTCAGAGTCGATGGAGAAATAATGAGTATAGTCTATCAGAACTGAAAAATGGTTCATGTGACCCAAGGGTCTGACTTGGGTGACACACAGTAGTGCCTCCAGATGATGAGGACGCAGAAGGCAGCTGCTCAGTCCCTGAGGGTGATATCAGTGTGCTAGTCTGTCCATCCCAGTTGTGCTCCCACGATGTTAAAATTTGTGTTGGGCTTTTTTTTCTGTTTTTGTTTTGATTGGATTTTTTTTTTCTGATGCTGTTACCATGAGATCCATTTTTAAAAAGGGTAGAAAGGAGGACCCTGCGAACTACGGCCCTGTCAGCCTCACCTCTGTGCCTGGCAAGATCATGGAACAGATCCTCCTAGAGGCTATGCTAAGGCATATGGAGGACAGCAAGGTGATTCGAGACAGCCAGCATGGCGTCACCAAGGGCAAGTCCTGCCTGACCAATCTAGTGCCTTCTACAATGGAGTGACCACATCAGTCGACAGCGGAAGAGCTACAGATGTTGTATATCGGGGCTTCGTAGGGCCTTTGAAACGGTCCCCCACAACATCCTTCTCTCTAAAGTGGAGAGATATGGATTGAATGGATGGACTGTTCAGTGGATGTGGAATTGGTTGGATGATGGCATCCAGAGGGTAGTGGTCAATGGCTCGACATTTGCAAGGGTATGTAGCAATAGGAAGAGGGACAATGGTTTTAAACTAGTGCAGGGCAGGTTTAGATTAGACATTAGGAAGAAGTTCTTTCCACTGAGGGTGGTGAGACACTGGCCCAGGTTGCCCAGAGAGGGGGTGGAGGCCCCATCCCTGGAGACATTCAAGGCCAGGCTGGATGAGGCTCTGAGCAACCTGATCTAGTTGAAGATGTCCCTGCTTACTGCAGGGGGGCTGGACTAGATAACCTTTCAAGGTCCCTTCCAACACAATACATTCTATCATGGGTCCCTCCAACCTCCTCTAAAGGTAGTACACTCGGGGTGGGCAAGTGGTTGGGATGGGCCATAGATGGGACAGCTTTACTGAATTGACCAAAGGGATATTCCATGCAATGTGGCAACATTCTCAGCCGTAAAAGCTGAGAGAAAGGAATTGGGAGGACATTCGCTATTAACCCATTTGTCTTCCATAAAAACTGCTACATGTACTGAATCCTTGCCTCCCAGGAGGTGACTTGACATTGTCTGCTGATAGGAAATAGAGAAAAAAATCTTCCTCGGTTTGCCTTTTCTTCTGCATGTGGCCTTTGCTTTTAAGCTTTTTCTTTTTTTTTTTTAATGTCTTTTATTAGATGATTTTTCCCTCCTTCTACTTACTTTTATTTTGACCCATTATTTTTTTCACCTTATTTTGTCTTCGTCTCTTACGGAGAAGCACACAGGCTGTTCCTGGAGTCACACCCAGCACTGTCAGGGCGCTGGCAGGGCTGTTCAGAGGCACGAGTCCTTCCCTGGCACGGGCAGAGGCCCTGCAGCAGACTCCATGGCCTCCTGTTGCCACTCCCAGAGGCCGGCAGCACCTCAGCCCCGCGCTGTGTCTCCCTGCTCGGCACCTCTCTGAGATGCCCCACGGCGTGAGGAATGGACACAGGGACCTGGGGTCAAGGAAGCCCATCCCAGTGCTGCATTCAGGGGGTTTCCCAGGGGACGTTACTCTCCAAGTGAAGTGACCTCCAGACACTGTGTGCCTCGCAGGCCTTCATGGAACTCACAGGAATAGCTGATGGGTTTTGTGGTCACTCGGGTTAATCTCACGACATGCACTTTATGCTCATTCCTGTGGTTTTTACTAGCCAGGTGTGCGACCATTGCCCTGTGGAAGCTTCCCTGGGGTGTCCTGCACACACAGGACCTGACAAGAACCTGCTCTACTGGTCCTTCCTGTCTTTCCCAGGAGCCCTGGCTGGGCGAGGGACCTGCTGCTTGTCCCCCCCTGGACACTCACACAGTTAAGCTGCACACAGGTGTTTTCGATTGCGGGGCGCTTTCCTGGGCATTTCCTTGACAGCAACTTTGGAAGAAGGCCTGAGCCTTCAGGCACCGCCCTGCGGCAATGCCACGGTGTGACGGAGGAGCTGTTGGGGAGGCCAGCTCTGCCGGAGAAGCGCCCAGTGCCTGTCCCTGCCTGTGGGGACAGGACAGCACACAGCAGGAGTATGAGCTGCCAGAGCACTCGGTCCTTACAGCAACACCTGCGCTCAGCAGGAGAGTGTGGAAACAGAAAGAGAATAAGTCTGAAAAGAGCAAGGCTGGTGCTCCCTGACAGTGCTGCTGTGCTGAGACCCTTTCCCCTCCACCTCTGCTC
Organism: Larus michahellis; assembly: GCF_964199755.1. Classification (NCBI taxonomy): domain Eukaryota; kingdom Metazoa; phylum Chordata; class Aves; order Charadriiformes; family Laridae; genus Larus; species Larus michahellis. Next base: position 1,084,838 of record NW_027436399.1, on the reverse strand, counting down.
ACAGGCACAGCCCTGCAGCTCCAGAGCAGGTCCCAAAGGAAGGATCTTGGGCAAACAAGTCGCTAGAAGATTCTTTCTTTTGTTTAAAGACACAGAGAGCACTGGTCCTCTTTTACAATGTCTGTGGGATTCACAAGTTAAGGTAGATGCACAATTACAAACAGCAAAAATGATGACACTTCTTTGTGGACAGCATTATACAAAGAAAACCAATGCCAAAATCACAAACTCAAACCAAATCTGGTCATCAATTTCCACAGGGCATCCTTGAGCTCCTGGTTCCTCATGCTGTAGATGAGGGGGTTCACTACTGGAGGCACCACTGAGTACAGCACAGCCATCACCAGGTCTAGAACATGGGAAGAGATGGAGGGGGGCTTCAGGTAGGCAAACACGGCAGTGCTGACAAGCAGGGAGACCACGGCCAGGTGAGGGAGGCACATGGAGAAGGCTTTGTGCCGTCCCTGCTCAGAGGGGATCCTCAGCACGGCCCTGAAGATCTGCACATAGGACAGCACGATGAAAACAAAACAACCAAATGCTAAACAGACACTAACCACAACAAGTCCAACTTCCCTGAGGGAGTCGGAGTGTGAGCAGGAGAGCTTGAGGATCTGGGGGATTTCACAGAAGAACTGGTCCAGGGCATTGCCCTGGCAGAGGGGCAGGGAAAATGTATTGGCCGTGTGCAGGAGAGCATTGAGAAACCCACTGCCCCAGGCAGCTGCTGCCATGTGGACACAAGCTCTGCTGCCCAGGAGGGTCCCGTAGTGCAGGGGTTTGCAGATGGCAACGTAGCGGTCATAGGCCATGATGGTGAGAAGAAAATACTCTGCTGAAATGAAAAAGAAAAACAGAAAGACCTGGGCAGCACATCCTGCGTAGGAGATTGCCCTGGTGTTCCTGAGTGAATTGTCCATGGATTTGGGGACAGTGGTGGAGATGGAGCCCAGGTCAAGAACAGAGAGGTTGAGGAGGAAGAAGTACATGGGGGTGTGGAGGCGGTGGTCACAGGCGATGGCGGTGATGATGAGGCCGTTGGCCAGGAGGGCAGCCAGGTAGATGCCCAGGAAGAGCCCGAAGTGCAAGAGCTGCAGCTCCCGTGTGTCTGCGAATGCCAGGAGGAGGAACTGGGTGATGGAGCTGCTGTTGGACATCTGCTCTTTCTTAGCATGGGGGCCTTGTCCAAAGGAGGAAAAAAACAGAAAAAAAATTAGGACAGATGCCTTATAGCAAAGACAGTCTCCTTTTCTGTGTGTTTTTGATTTTCTACCATCACGTCTGGTAACTGTTCTTTTTAGGGGAAGAAATCCTCATTTTTATGACTGAAAATGTGGTGTCTTGAGAAAGGACAGGACACAGGGCTCTAATCTCTGTGGTTTAGTGCAAAGCCAGGAGAGCTGCAGTGTCCATCAGTCTTTTCTCCATCTGCCCTGCGCTTCTGCTTGTGCTGCCTTGAAGATGACTTCACACACAAATTCCTCTTAAAAAACAAACCCAAACAAATAACTGAACTCATATGGGAACAGCGGAGCACTGTTTGAACGGACAAATATACAAATTCTTCTCTTTCCCAAACCAGAGTTAGAGCTGTGATGGAGAGAGCAGGACACAACCCCTCACAGAGACAATCAAAGGACTCTGCGAGGACAGTGACCGACCCCCAAGGAAAGGCTCAGCCCTCCCTAGGATCCCACAGGAGAGCTCTGCCTTTCTGGGGGCAGCTGGCAAGCCCAGCAGGACAGGCAAAGCAGAGAGTCTGGGGTCCAAGAAATGAGATGTTCTGAGGGGAGAGTCAGCTCATTGCCCAGCAGAGAACACCCAGAAGACGTCTCCAGTGAAGGACCAACAGAGAGATGCCTGAACGCCCCCTCCCCAGTGTGTGTTGGCAGTTTCCCCCAGCCCTTGCCCATGTCTCTGCTGCCTGGAGCTGCCCCTGCCAGGAGCTGCTGCTCTGTGCCCACGTCTCCTCCCTGTCCCTGCTCCCACAGCCCATCCCACCCGCTGGGGGCTCAGCTCTGCCCTGCAGACCCCTCCTGGCAGCAGGGCACTGCCCAGGGCCATCTCCCTCTTTGTGGCTCCTCAGGAGGAGAGGAGAGAAAGCCTGATGCTGGAAGCAAAGGTGCTGCTGGTGCTGTGTGTAGGGAGAGGAGGGGCTGAAGGCACTTTGTGAGCTTTCTGGCAGATCTGCTGATCCCTCAGTGGACCAGTGACAGCTCCTTTCCCTCAGGAGACAGCTGAGAGCACAGACCCTGCAATGTCTTCATCTTCCAGGCAGCCCCTGCCTTGTCTTTCCTCTGGAAATGCTGCCTCTGCCAGTGCTCTGGGGGAGATCTGCAGCTGTGGGCAGCCCTGACCCACACAGCACACACTCGAAAAAGAGCCAAAGGACCCTGCCCTGAGGGGAGTCTCTCCTTTTCCCCACAGCTTCTCCCCACAGACGCTCGGGGGGGAACTCCTTGGGCAGGCTGAGAGCTGACCCTGGCAAGCAGCAGAGTCCCTGCCCCGGCACACAGAGCCCTGGGCTGCAGGGACCCTGCTCTCAAGGACAGCCCTGGGCACCCCTGCCTGCACACCCACCTGTCTTCAAAACCCTGCCACAGTCCCTCGCAGAAGGCAGCCCTCCTTCACTGTCGCTGCGATGGTGCAGCAGGGCATCCCTGCTCGGAAGCACGGCCTCCTTCTCCACACCAGAGAAGCCAGGAGAGCCATCCTGACAGCTCCTCTCAGCCAGCCCTAGAACATCCCTCCAGGAGACCCCCCTGCATTGCCCCACAGCCAGAGACTGACTGTGTCAACAGGGGTGAAGATTTCCCCGAGAACGAGCTCAGAACTCTCCTCCCACTCCCAGCTGCCTTTATCCTCTCTGTGCCTGGCTCCTCTCGGGTGCCTGCAGGCAGTGCCCTCAGCCCTGCTGCGCTTGGCAGAGGAGCTGCTCCTGGGCAGAGCTGTCTCTCTGCAGCGCTGCCCGCTTGCCATCAGCTCCCTCCATGCCAGGAGCCCAGCCCAGCTCAGCAGCAGAGGACCAGCCCAAGGCAGCCCTTTCTCTGCCCCCTCGGGGCTCCCTCCAGGTGTCCCTGGGGCTCCAGGGGAACCTGCTGGGAAACAGGATGAAGTCACCACTGATGTTCCCTCCCTCAGCTGGGCAGAGACACTTCTTTCCAGCACTGTCATTTATCAATCAGAGATGGAGGTCTAAGAATAACTTTGTTGTTTTATTAACTGACAGGACACCCAGACAATATTAGGGAGGAATCTCCTTTACCTGTTCGGAGGGAAGAGATTCATCTCAGACAATGAGTTTGCAGTCTTTGGGGTTTAAAGGTAGTTACCTCCATCCCACAAATACCCCAAATCACCAGGAGGTGGGATTCCTCTTGCCTCCATTCAGGTATGCCCAAATGGAAGGTGGTTTTTTTGTGGTAATTTTGCTGTGAGCCCAAATGTGCCACAGCTGAGGTGCTGCAGCCCAGACATGCCCCTGATGCCTTCAGCCTGGGGCACAGAGAGGAGGAGCTGGAGCTGTGTGTGCAACCTCTTCCTTCCACTTGGAGGGAAGAACAGCTGAGGGGTGTTGGGACAGCTCACACACCTGGGCTGCTGTGATGGGTGGTTTCAGGATGATCAGGAGGCCAGAAGAATCAGGAGGGATGTGTCCTCTGTGTGAAGGAGCTGCTGAGATGTGTGCAGCTTTTCTCTGGGATGAACATGTTGGGTGAGCCCTGGTGGGAGAGTGTCGGAGGAGAGACTAATAAGGGTGACATTGTGGTGGGAGACAAAGAACCTACTGAGGTCCCCTTGTAGACTTTAATAGTCCTGGCTTTCAGTGGAGGGGGACCACAGCAGCATGCAAACAGTCCTGGATGTTTCTGGAAGGTCTTGGTCAAGGCCCAGCTGCCAGGGTGGTCTACAATGCTGATGCCCATCTGAATTTTGCACTCTCAAAGAAGGAAGAGCTGGACATGGATGTGAAAACCAGTGTCAACCTTGGCTGTCGTGACCATGAAATAGTGGGGTCTCACCTGGGAAACAGTGGGGTCTCCCCATGGGGTAGCTCCATAGGAAAAGGAAGCATATGAGAGGCTGAGGAAGGATTAAAAGAAAGGAGGAATTGAGAAATAAGGGAGGTTTTAGAAAAGCCAGAGCTCCCCTGGACTTCAAGGGCACAAGGATGGGGAGTTACAGAACAGTTAATGAAGTTGAGGAACAGTTAAGGAAGTAAATGAAAATTATTGACCACCACAGAAGTGCGTCACCAGTGTTGAGTAGAGAGGAAGGATCGCTTCCCGCGACCTGCTGGCACCGCTCTCCCTAACGCACCCAGGAGGCTGTCGGCCTGCTTTGCTGCAAGGGCACACTGCTGGCTCTCGGTCAGCTGCTTGTCTATCAGAACACAAAGGTCCTTCTATGCCAAAGTGTTGAGAAGCTCTCAGTCACTCAGCCCCCAGCCTGTACTGGTGCAGGGGACTATCTCTCCCTGGGTCCAGGGCTTGCTTTTCCCTTTGCTGAACTTCGTGAGGACCTTCTCTGCCCAGTTTTGGGCATGCCAATAATTATCACAGTCTGCTTGAATCAAAGGATGTCAACACCGTGGACATTTTCAACTAGTGGAAATGTTGTTTTTTCACGTAAAAAACAGTGCTAGCCTTGGGTGCCGTGACCGTGAAATAGTGGGGTCTCACCTCCCAAGGAGAAGGAGAATAGAAGAATGCAGATGACAGACCTCAGAGGAGCAGACTTTGGCCTAGTCTTCTGACTTTTTTGGGGGGAGCCCATGTGAGCAGCACAGAAGGGCAGCAGAGGGTCTGCAGTACAGTGGTCTGCAAGGAGAGCGTCTTTCAAGTACGAGAGTGCGGTCATACCCATAGTCAGGACAACAGGCAGAGCTACCAGAAGAAGAGCTGGGGGAAACCAGACACTCATGGGGAAGCCCCATAGAAAAAAGGAAGCATGAAGAGGTGGCTGCAAGGATGAAAACAAAGGAGGAATTGAGGAATATGGTTGGTTTTAGAAAAGCCAAAGCTCCCGTAGAGTTGACAATTGCAAGGGATTTGAAGGGCACAACAATGAGCAGTTACTCCTTCAGGAACAACTAAAGAATAAAAAAAGATAATGTGTGATCACGGCTGAATTTGCAGAGAGTAGGTGTAGATAGGTACGAGGTACTCTTGGCCTGCGTCTTCACCAGCAAGGTCTCCCAGTTCCGTGTGCCTAAGAGGCAGAACCCCATGCGAAATCCAGCAGTGGATGCAGATCAAGTCAGGGGCTGCATAGGTAAGGTCAACCTTTGGTCGTCCATTGGACCAGACAGGATGAATCCAAGGATGTTGAGAGACCAGGCTGATGTCAGAGCAGGGCTGCTCTGATCCATTTTGGATCACTTTGCGTGGTTGGGCAGCAGCTCTGTGGAAATGGCCCTGGCGCTCCTTGAGTTTGATCAGGCCAAACAAGAGCCAGCAGCAAAGGCGGCCAACAGCATCTGAGGCTGTATGAGCAGGAGCACAGCCAGGAGAAGTGATTGTCCTGCTCTGCTCCGCACCTTTTACACCACACCCTGCCCAGTGACAGTGAGCCAATGGCAAACAGGAGCCAGCTCACTGGAGGGCCACTAAGGTGGTAGCCCTTCCGTTGTCCTTGAAGTGTTTGTGTGATTTCCCTAACAACAGCAGCATATACCACAACAAAAAAACATTAAAGCAACAACATCATTGATCGGCCTAAATATAAATACCTGCCCTGGAGCAGTCTACATCTGTGGTAGCCCCTCTGGGCAATGACAATGGAATCAAAGAATCAGCATCGCAGAACAGTAGGGGTTGGAAGGTTTGAAGAGGTAAGGTCTGTTCAGAGGATGTTTAGACTTCTGTGACACTGACTGTGAAAACATTCATGAGAGGCCTTTACCCTATTTACAGCCACTAACCTGAAGCCCTACCACCACCTCTAAGTGAAGGTAGTCGGGTAGCAAACACCGAGGGAAATGGGCAAGACAAATTGTAGCAGGGCTGAGTAGAGAGGAAGGATCACCTCCACCGGCCTGCTGGCAGTGCTCTTCCTAGTGCAGCCCAGAAAGCCATTGGCCACCTTGCTGCAGAGGTGCAAAGCCTGGAGAAGAGAAGGCTTTGGGGAGACCTAATATCAGCCTTTCCACATCTTCTTGGCTAGCATCAAGAAAATGCAGACGGGCTCTTCAGTATTGTGCATGATGGGAGGATGATGGCCAATGGCATCAGCTGAAAAAAATGAGCAAAACATCCTCCCTGTCAAGACAGGCAAACACTGGAGGAGAGTTCCCAGAGGGCTTGTGTCATCTGCATCCTTGGAGCTTTGCAAGCCCAGAGCTTTTCAAGCCCAAAATGAAGGAAGCCCTGAGCAACCTGGTCTGACCCCATAGCTGACCCTGCTGTGGGCAGGAGGGTGGACTAGAGATCTCCTCAGCTTCCTTCCAGCATGAACGATTCTGCATTTCACTCCACCATGGATCTTTCCTTCATGAGGGGAGGGAAATCAGTCAGGTTCCTGGTGACCTCGGAAGTCAATCAGAAAGTCTGGTCAGACTTTCTTCTCCCACTCTGGGCATGGTTGCTCAGATGCAGGGCTGCTTGGCAGGTCCCCCCAAACAGCCCTGATCCTTTCCATTGTTTCACCGTTTCTTTTTCCCTCTTTTCCCACTCAAAAGTTTTCCCCCTTGACCATCCCTGTACCCTCCCATGCAAATAGCCCACCTCTATTTACCCTTTCCTCCATGGTCCTAGTTTGGCTTCCTTTGTACTTTCATTTGGTGTTTCTGAGCTTCTCACCATGGGAATGTGTACCTTGGTGAACAATGGCATTGATCAAGTGCCTCCTTTGATTATCTGTAGTGTCCTGCGATTCCTCATGCTGTTATCTTGTCAGAGGCAGCACATGTCAGGGAGAGCCATCTGCAGGCACACATGAACGACTGGCCCAATGGAGCTTCATTCCTGGGGGACCCTGATAAACTCTGGGATTCAGCAAATGGAAAACTCACACAGTTTTAGAAGGAGAAGTGGTCAGACCTTTCCTGGGGGCAGGATCACCCCACAGATGAGGGCACGCTGTGGCCTGACTGGCCAAGGACTGACCCCGAGGAGAAGGGCCTGGGCATTACGAGGGATGCAACTTTAGCCAGTGGTACATGCGGACCGTGAACTGGACTAGCTGCACACAGGGCTGCATTAGGGGGCACACGGCCACCCAGACAAGGCATTTATCTTGTCTGAGGGCAATAAAGAAAGATTTCAGGGCCTTGGGATGGCTTGTCAAGGGTTCAGGAGTACAAATTGCGTTCTCCTCTGCCCTTCCAGTTTTGGGGACTGATGAATGTGTAAACAAGAAAATCAGACAGATCAACACCTGGCTCCAAAACTGGTGCTATGAGTAAGGTTTTGGGTTCAGTGATCATAGTTTAATCTACAGGACACCGGGCTTGCTTGCTAAGAATGGGAAAACCCTGTCCCAAAAGGGGCAAAGGGGACTAGGCCAAGAGTTAGCAAGGCTCATGGACAGGGCTTTAAACTCGTATCGAAGGGGGAAGGGGATAATACCAGGCCCACTAGTAATGAGCCTAGGGATAAAGGGCCAAGGATGGGGGTGAAACTGGTAGTCCAGCGGAAGTGCATCTACACGAATGCACGCAGCATGGGCAACAAACGGGATGAGCTAAGCCATTGTGCAGCAGGACAGCTATGATGTAGTCGCCATCACGGAAACGTGGTGGGATGACTGTCACGACTGGAATGCTGCAATGAATGGCTATAAGCTCTTCAGAAGGGATTGGCAAGGAAGGAGAGGCGGGGGTGTGGCTCTGTACACCCGGGAATGTTTTGATTGTATAGAGCTAGATTCCAGTGATGGTAAAGTCGAGTGTTTATGGGTAAGGATGAAGGGGAAGGCAAATAAGGGAGATCTTGTGCTGGGAGTATGCTATAGACCACCCAACCAGGATGAGGAGACGGATGAGGTATTCTATAAGCGGCTGGCTGATGTCCCGCAATCGCCAGCCCTTGTTCTGGTCGGGGACTTCAACCTGCCAGGTATCTGCTGGAAATATAACACAGCAGAGAGCAGGCAGGCTAGGAGGTTCCTCGAGTGCGTGGAAGAGAACTTCCTGACACAACTGGTAGGTGAGCCTACCAGGGGAGGTGCCTTGCTAGACCTACTGCTCACAAACAGAGAAGGACTAGTGGGAGATGTGGTGGTCGGAGGTTGTCTTGGGTTTAGTGATCATGAAATGGTCAAGTTTTCAATACGTAGCAATGTAAGGAGGGGGGTTAGTGAAACCTCCACCTTGGACTTCTGGAGGGCGGACTTTGACTTGTTCAGGACACTGGTTGAGAGAGTCCCTTGGGAGACAGTCCTGAAGGGCAACGCGGTCCAGGAAGGCTGGACGCTCTTCAAGAAGGAAATCTTACAGGCCCAGGAGCAGGCTGTCCCCAAGTGTCGCAAGTCTAAAGGGCGGGGAAAATGGCCAGTCTGGATGAATAAGGAACTTCGCATGGGACTTAGGAATAAAAGGAGGGTTTACCCCTTTTGGAAGAAGAGACAGGCAACTCAGGAGGAGTACAGAGATCTCCTTAGGTTATACAGAGAGAAAATTAGGAAGGCAAAAGCCCAGCTGGAGCTCAACTTGGCCACTAATATTAAGGACAACAAAAAACACCCCATGGTGTTCAGCCTCCTGAGCTGGAAGATAAGGGTGGAGAGCAGAACAACCCACCCATAATCCAGGAGGAAGTAGTCAATGGTCTGCTTCTGCACCTAGACGCACATAAGTCTATGGGGCCGGATGGGATTCACCCAAGAGTACTCAGGGAGCTGGCGGGAGAGCTCACCAAGCCACTCTCCATCATTTATCAACAATCCTGGTCAACAGCGCAGGTACCAGATGACTGGAGGGTGGCTAATGTGTTGCCCATCTGCAAGAAGGGTCGGAAGGAGGATCCGGGGAACTACAGGCCTGTCAGCCTGACCTCGGTACCAGGAAAGATCATGGAGAGGATCATCATGAGTGAGCTCTCACGGCAAGTGCAGGGCAGCGAAGGGATCGGGGCCAGCCAGCAGGGGTTTAGGAAGGGGAGGTCCTGCTTAACCAACCTGATCTCTTTCTATGACCATGTCACCCGCCTTCTGGATGCGGGGAAGGCTGTGGACGTTGTCTATCTGGGCTTTGGTAAGGCCTTTGACACCGTCCCCCACAGCATTCTCCTGGAGAAGCTGGTGAATCATGGCATAGACAAGTGTACTCTTCGCTGGGTAAAAAACTGGCTGGATGGCCGTGCCCAGGGAGTTGTGATTAATGGGGTGAAATCCTCTTGGCGGCCGGTCACCAGTGGTGTCCCTCAGGGCTCAGTTTTGGGGCCAGTTTTGTTTAATATCTTTATCGATGATGTGGATGAGGGGATTGAGTGCCCCCTCAGTAAGTTTGCAGACGACATCAAACTAGGTGGGAGTGTTGATCTGCTTGAGGGTAGGAAGGCTCTCCAGAGGGACCTGGACAGGCTGGATCGATGGGCCAAGGCCAACTGTATGAGGTTTAATAAGGCCAAGTGCCGGGTCCTGCATTTTGGTCACAACAACCCCAAGCAACGCTACAGGCTTGGGGCAGAGTGGCTGGAAAGCTGCCCGGCAGAAAAGGACCTGCGGGTGCTGGTGGACGGCCAGCTTCACATGAGCCAGCAGTGTGCCCAGGTGGCCAAGAGGGCCAACAGCATTCTGGCTTGTATCAGGAATAGCGTGGCCAGCAGGAGCACGGAAGTGATGGTGCCTGTGTACTGGGCACTGGTGAGGCCTCACCTCGAGTGCTGTGCTCAGTTCTGGGCCCCTCTGTACAAGAGGGACATTGAGGTGCTGGAGCGTGTCCAGAGGAGAGCGACCAGGCTGGTGAGGGGTCTGGAGACCAGGGCATATGAGGAGAGGCTGAGGGAGCTGGGCATGTTTAGCTTGGAGAAGAGGAGGCTGAGGGGAGACCTCATTGCCCTCTACAACTCCCTGAAAGGAGGGTGGAGAGAGGTGGGTGTTGGCCTCTTCTCCCAGGTGAATAATGACAGGAGCAGAGGAAATGGTCTGAAGTTGTGGGGGAGGTTTAGATTAGATATTAGGAAGAATGACTTTACTGAAAGAGTGGTCAGGCACTGGAACAGCCTGCCCAGGGAGGTGGCTGACTCACCATCCCTAGAGCTATTTAAGAAACGTCTAGATGTGTCACTTCAGGGCATGCGCTAGTGGCAGAGACTGTAGTTTGTTTGGTTGGACTCGATGATCTTAAGGGTCCTTTGCAACCATGAAGATTCTGTGATTCTGTGGTTTCAGCAGACCTGCTGATCTGTTAGTCTCAGTCTCTTGTCCAAACTTAACATCTGCTTTTCCATTTCTCTCCCCTCCCCAACACTCACCAGCAGTAGGAAACTCAAAGCACAAACTCAGGAAAGATCTTTGCCTTTATAGGAATTTCTGCATTAACAACAGTCACGAAAACTCCCCTCAGAAATGTCCTGGGCGTGATGTGGAATTGTGAATAGCCATGACCCATGCAGCACCCTCAACAGCAGAAGGACTCTGCCCTGCTCGGGGTCACTCCTTCCACCCACACCTTCTCGCTGCAGCGCTGTGAGGAGCTCCTTGGGCAGGCTGAGAGCTGACCCTGGCAAGCAGCAGAGTCCCTGCCCCGGCACACAGAGCCCTGGGCTGCAGGGACCCTGCTCTCAAGGACAGCCCTGGGCACCCCTGCCTGCACACCCACCTTCACAGTCCTGCAGCCGTCCCTTGAATAAGGTGTCTGTGATGCCGTGTCCCTCTGAGGGTGTAGCGGGGCAGCCCTGCTCTGCAGTACATCCTTCCTCTCACTAAGGAAACTCTTCCAGTCATCCTGCCAGATTCTAGATTCTTTCTGCCTCAGGGTGGGATGTGCCACCTCCAGGAGACTCTTTCAGGATACTCATCTGCATTGCCCAGCTGCCAGGTACTTGCTGTGTCAGGGCGTGAAGATCTCTCCCTCAGTGAACTCCCAGTGTCCTCCCACTACTCTCAATCCCTTCATCCCCCAGCCTGTATTGAGACCAGGGCTTGCCACCACCCAGGTGCTGGACCTTGCACTTGGCCTTTTTGAAGCTCATAAGGTTCACATGGGCCCACTTCTTGAGCTTATCCGGGTCCCTCTGGATGGCATCCAATCCCTCAGATGTGTCAACTGCACCCCTCAACTTGGTGTTGCCTGCAAACTTGCTGAGGGTACACTCGATCCTTCTCTCTGTGTCGTTGATGAAGATACTAGAATCAAAGAATCATAGAATTGCCTGGGTTGGAAGGGACCTTTCAGATCACCAAGTCCATCCACCAGCCTAACGCTGACAAAACCCATCACTAAACCATATCTCTAAGCACTACGTCTGCCCGTCTTTTAAATACCTCCAGGGATGGTGCCTCAACCACTTCCCTGGGCAGCCTGTTCCAATGCTTGATAACCCTTTCAGTGTAAAAAAGTTTCCTAATACCCAGTCTAACCCCCTGGCGCAACTTGAGGCTGTTTCCTCTTGCCCTGTCTCCTGTTACGTGGGAGAAGAGATCCAATGGCTCTTCAATGGCTCCCTTTCTTCAATGACTGATGGCTGAGGAGGACCCTGTCTGTTATCCGGAATCCTGTTCCCATCCATTGCTGAGTCCAAACTGAAACTTCCCCAGAGCCTGCTGGTGACATCTTCCTGGGAACTTGATACATTTTTTTATCTGTTGTATCAATATCATTTTTTCCTTTTTATTTTATTATTATATTTTATTGAAGTAGGGGAGTTCTTTCTAAACTCATAAATCTCTTTATCTGTCTCCTTCCTCTCCTTGGAATGAGAGGTGGGGGAGAGCATCTGTCATCTTGTCATTGGCCAATCTGGCATAAACCAAGACACATGGGCACTGCTGGTTTCCCTCTCTGGAGAGTGCCAGAGGCTGGATCCCCTTCTCAGGACAGTCTCCTTGCAGGAAGCCACAGGCACCGGGGCAGCTCACCGGGTTCTTACTGGCACTTCACTGGCATCTGTTTTGATATAGTTGGTGCTTTTCTGTGACTGCTTTTTCTGCACAGGTGATCATAAAAAGACAACTATTCCCAAAGAGATGGTCAACAATGCCCCGTTATGGCCAGGAAAGAGCTCTGGAGGAAGGAAGGACGGAAGATTATAAAAAGCACCTGGACGATGTAAAATGCTCAAGGCATCTTCAGCAGAGTAAGCGGTCCTGAGCAGCAGTAATTGTCTGTGTGTAGGTCTGGGACAAAGGGTCTGGGGATGTCAGTGATAAACAAGGGGATGGCTGATGGCTTTCATGAATCCTGAAAACCATGTCTGCAACCAGCAATGGAAAACAGTTAATGTCTGTGGGCGGAAGCTGAGGAAGAGGATCATCCTGAGAAGATGTCAGGAAGGAAGGTCCCCTCCTGTGCAAACCAGGGATGAGAGGGACATTTCCACCTCATGTGCAGGCCTCAGCCTAGGAGATGGGGAATGCCCACGGCTTGGTGTAGCTGTGCTCAGTCGTGCCCTATGAGCTGACCTTGCCCTTTTCTTCCTCCACTCCCTACACATGGATGGACCTCAGGAAACATCCATGAGTCTGGAGGATGCACAAACCTCCTGGGCCAAGGTCCCATCACTGCAGGGGGAAAGAAGCGGCTTTCAAGACACATAAGCGTGCAGGAAGAGAGTGTCGTGTGTGTGACAGCGTGTGTGACAAAGACAGGAAGAGGGTATGAAATAGCAGGGAGTGGGAGAGTGTCATGCTGAAGTGAAATAGGTGAAGTTTTCATTTTGAGGCAGCAGAAAAAGGAGTACGTTGAGTTCAGTGCTGGGATATGGATCTAAATAGAGGATTCAAGCAAGTTTATGGGCTGTGACATCTTTGGTGATTGAGGAGCAGTAGCAGGGCTTTGGAAGAAGCTGCAGAGGTTATGAGGAACTCTCAGATATTGGCAAATCCTCAGAAAATGCCAGCTTTGTGTTTCAACTAACAGAGAGTGAGGATGGGAGTCATCAGTAAAGACTGTGACATCCTGGGGTCAGAGCGAGGTGGGGAAGCAGGGGTGGTGGTAGTTAAAACCTGCAGAGAAAGTCACTGGCATAGGACAGTGTAGGACAGCCTGTGGTGGGGGTGGCCCCTTCCTGGGGGCTGGGATTGCCCAAATCCATGTCTATTCAACCATGGCTAACGTATCTTCGATTGAGGTCCCCAAGAGGACACCGGGTCACTATAGCTCCAGGGCTTTCCTGCCTCTTCACCCACCCACTCACTGCCTAGAGCCTAGGAGGACTCCTACCGCTGTCCTGCACTCGGCATCACACACCCCCATGTCTCCCTGCCCCCAGGAGCAGCCCTGAGCATCCCATGAGGGAAAGGATCCCCATTGCTGGGGGATGGCCGTCAGCGCTTGAACATCCTGCTTGATGGAACACATCAGGGGCTTTCACAAGAACCTCCAGATTTGATTTTCAACCTATAACCAGTGCCTCTGACTTCCTGCGTCACCAGCCACAGGGGATGTTCCCTTTCCTGGTCATTCCCTCCATGGTCTCTCTCCATTGATTAGCCTCACTGGGGCCCAGTAGCACCCTCAGAAACTTGGAGATTTGCTGCTGACTTCTACTTCTCCAGAGGCTTGGCCAGTCCTTCAGGATCTGCAGTTCAGGAACTTGGCACCAGAGGGCTCATTAACATGTAAAACTCACTAACAAACCAAATCTGTCGGTATGTTTTTATTAATTCCTTAGTTCTTATCTGGTTCATTAGAGAGACTTCAGAAGTGAAAATATTTCAGTAATAGAAAACAATTCATTCTCTTCATTGCTCTCCAGTTTCCCCATCCCCTTACTCCTCGCTCAGTCACATCCCTCTAAACTCCCCAGGTGCTGCTTTGAGCTTCAGGCAGTTGGAAGAATGCCCTGGTCTTTCAGCAGGCTGATAATCTCTTCAGCCAAATCCTTCCATGTGTTTATATCTGTCATATCCCATCCATCTCTCTCCCATACTTGGAGTGAGGTTATCCCTTTGGATGGTGACCCTCACTGGAGGAGGTTCACCAGGTTGAAGAAGCCCATGTCCCTCATCGTCCCCACACAGGGCTTATGCGCTAAGCCCCAATCCTCAAAACTAAGAAATTCCAACTGAACTCAAGAAAACAGGTTTTGGCATCAAGAACACACAACCCTGGCACGGGCTGCCCTGAGAGGCTGTGGAGTGTCCTGTCGTGGAGATACTAAAACCCAGCCTGGACATCTTCTTAAGTGACCTGCTCTGGCTGACTCCCTCTAGGGCAGGGGGATTGAACTTGACGATCTCCAAAGATCCCTTTCAATCTACATGATTCTGTGAGGACATGGCAGTCCAGCAACATCTAGGGTAGATGCTTGTGAGGTCCCTTCTGCCTGAGAACCCAACAGGCCAGCAGCAGGCCAAGGCCTGGCATGTTGATTGTGAGGTCACTGCTGCTATAACGGCAGGAACCTGGTGGCAGGCCAACCCCAGGCTCAAGGCTGGGTTCGGTGCCTACGAGGTCATTTCTCCATGAGTAGCTGACAGGCCAGCAGCAGGCACGTGGTGTGGATGTTGGTTATGAGGTCAGTGCTGCCACAGTCTCTGATAGGCCAGAAGCAGGCAGATATTGATTTGGAGGTCACTTCTGCCTGAGTCCTTGATAGCCCCGCAGCAGGCAAATGGCCTGAATGCCAGTTGTGAGGGTGCTGCTGCCTGAGGACCTGAGGGACCATGAGCAAGCTCGTGGGTGTTTGAAGCCCTGTGTTCCAGAGCACCCCTTAGGCCAGCAGGTTGAAGACCAGGCTTGGTTCTTGTGAGGCCCCAAGTATGGGACATGCCAGCAGCATGCGTATGAATGCAACACACAGTATGGGACACGCCAGCACGTATGGAACACACCAGCGGCTAGAGGTCGCTTGTGGGATCACTGCTGCTTGGGCACATGATTGTCCAGCAGCAGGCTCATGACTGGGGTCTGTGTTTGTGAAGTCATTTCCTTCTGAATACCTTTGTAGGCCAAAATGAGGCTTGTGGCTGTGTTTGGAGCCTGTGTGGTCTCTTCATCTCGGAAACTTTCTGGACTCTAACATAGGTGGTGGGACATCCACACTAATGGTCCCAAGGCTTCTTCCAGCTTTTACTTTCTGAGCAGTGAAATGTCTTGGGATTTCTCTTCCATGGGTTGAGGCTTCTGGGCTCACTGGTAGGGCGTCCAACAAAGCTAAGATGCCTGGGCATGAAGAGTGAAATATTTATTAATATACAAACAGTGATTTAACAAAATTAGTAGTGAACGCGACAGTGTTTTATGGGATGTGATGACAAGGTACACTTGATTCTTTATTGCACAGAGGACAGGGTCGGACAAGCTGTCAGGGAGACCCTCCCGTTGAGTCATGAGGCTCAACTTGCTTTCTAAACTCCTCCTCGGAGAGGAGTCTGCCTGTGGCTGGATCCAATGCTAGTCCCAGCCTTGGTTAACGGTTTATGTCTAAAGGATTATATATGTGCAATCAATCCTTTCTATCACTTAGCTAAGATTTCACAGTTTAACGTTCTATTAATCACGTACCGAGAATCTGTTGTGGCAAGGAATCTCTCGACGTGTAGGAGTAGAACCTTAAGCGAGCATCCCTGCTCAAGGGGAGATCCTGGCGTGCAGCCCACCGCCGTGCAGGAGAGCTCCAAGCACTCTTGGGCTGTCCACTATTTATAGAGTAAGAGAATTGACCTACAGTCATATTCGCGTGGGAACAAAATATCTAGGCCCCCACTCCAGACAGTGTGTTGGCTGTGTTGCCAGCCATCCCCCAAAGTCCAGGTGACACTCATCACACCTCCCACTGATGGTTATGGCTTGAGCAGGAGCTGGGGAGGGGCAGAAGCGGGAGAGCACAGCGCCACAAGATGCGGCACACAGGGATGTGGTTTAGTGGTGGACCTGGCAGGGCTGGGTTTACAGTTGGACACAATGATGTTAAAGATCCTTTCCAACATAGATGATTCCATGAGTCTGTGATTGTTTTGAGCCTCAGGACTCTGTTTCCTCCTCGCCCCTTCTCTGGGAGGCCAGGAGGTGTCACACAATTTTCCTACACTTGGCATTGCTCCCCCTCACATCCCTCTGCCCCAGGAAGAGCCCTGGGCCACAAGCGAGGGACAGGATCTGCCTTGCCAGGGCCTGGGGCTGAGGGCTTGGCCTTTCTGCTGCATCAAACAAAGCAAGGGTTTCTTCAGCATTACAGCCACCTGCACTCTGCCTTTGCCCACCTGCAATCACAGCCTGCAATTATCTGCTCTAACGAGTCCCTGGGGAGGCTTTGTCAGGAATGGCCCTCAGTGGGGCTCATTAATGCTTCCAGGTACTTGGAGTTTGACTTCTGATTTCTTGAGCACTCTGTTCAACCTTCTCTCAGTATCTGAGGTCTGTGGACTCAGCAGCAAATACCCCATGGGGCTCATTAAAAGACAGAAAGCCTTAACAAGCTTCTCTTTTTGTAATTTTCTTCAAGACTTGTACAGCTAATTGGAGAGGTTTCATAGTGTAATGAAGTAGGAAGATTTCAAAATGCATCTGATAAAAATGATCTTTTCTGTTAAAGGATATATTTTATTACTTTTCACTTTACAGAAGAGGTGATAGAAGCATTCTCTGATTGATATTGGTGCAGAGGGTTTCCTCAGGAAGTCTGGACACCTAGGGAAAGCAGTCCCTTGATGTCCATCGCTGGATGGACAGCCTTGCTCCTCACCTCCCCAACCTCACCATTTCTGACATTGCCCACCTGGGACTTGCATCACTGCTCCTTGCATCAGACTTCTCCACTGGTCTCTGCAGCTGCAGGTTACAGCTCCATTGCACCATCTCCCACCTGAGCCCCTTAGAGACCTGGCTGCACCCAGGCACAGGAGAATTTTCCCCATTCTTCAGAAAAGAAAAGTAAAGCACAATCAGTTTTCATAAACAATAAATGATATTCTGTAATCATATGCTAAGTACAAGCTACCACTAATGAAGTTGATTTCTACAAGGGATAAACTTAGGTAGTTAGATAAAAAACGATAGATATAAACATAATTAAAGAGCTGGCTAAGGAGGCAATTAGACTGTTGAGAGACAGTCAGGCTGCTCAGTCCCTGAAGGTGAAAGCAGCAGCGTGGGCGAGAGGTACCTGGATGAACAAAGAGTAAATGGAGAAGAAAACTGAAGAATTATGGAAAGGGCCTTTGCCTAGACAGTCTGGATCTGACAAGGTGACTTTAGAAATGGTCACTGTATCAGGACAAGTAGACAAAAAATTAGAGAAACTAACTGCACTGTGTAACAGGGAGAATAGTTGTAATGGCGTCACGGGGAAGATCAATATTTCTTTGGAATATCCTTTCTGAGAGGTCATGGGATTGGCAGAGGTCTCTTGTGAGAGAGGACAAGCAAGTGGTGCACCCGTCTTTGGAAGAATCCAACAGTGCACCCCAGGGAACCAGAGGCTGCAGAAGCTCATGTCGGTGAGGAGCGGGCCATCAGTTGGAGTCCTCTTGGGTGACATTTGTGGGCACCAACAGCAGAACGTGTCCAAAACCCATCAGCATGGACTTACCAAGGGTCAATCATGCCTCGCCAACCTGACTGCCTTCACCATGAAGTAGCTGCATTTGTGCATGAGGGCAACTCTCGCCATGTTTGTCAATAGCAATAAACTCGGAGGATCATTTGTTTACCAATTAATTGACCAATTACTGCCATGGGCAAAACAGACCCAACTTGGGAAAATTCATTAAATGTATTTCCAATTGATTGTAACAGAATAGGACAGTGAGAAAGAAAACACAATTCAAAACACCTTCCCCGCTCCCTCCCTCCCTTCTTCCCAGGCTCAACTTCATTCCTAACTCTTCTACCTTTGCCCCGAGTGGCACAGGGGGGGTTGTGGAATGGGAGTTGCCGTCAGTTCATAACACTTCGTTTCTGACCTTGCCCAAATGTGGGTCCTTCCCACTGACTGCAGTTCTCCACAAACTGCTCCAGCGTGGATCCTTTCCACAGGGTACAGTCCTTCAGGCGTGGACTGCTGCAGTGTGGGTCCCCCACAGGCCACAGGTCCTGCTGCAAAACCTGCTCCAGCATGGGCTCCTCTCCTTGGGCAGCAGGTCCTGCCAGGAGCCTGCTCCACCGGGGTCCTCCATGGGCTGCTGCTCTAACGCTCCTAAAGGAAAAAGGCCAGCCCAGCACGGCTTCTCTTCTGGACCAGACCACAAGAAGTCCCGGAGGATGGCTGTTTCCTATGCCCGTGGGACTTGAGAAAACTCAGAAGACTCCAGTGTTTTGGGAATTGCTGAACAGAGTTTGCATGGTGTCAAGGCCTTCTCTGTTTCTTCGTTCTGCTCCCTCCAGTGAGTAGGTGGGAGGTGAGAAAGAAGTTGAGAGGGGACCCAGCCAGGACCGCTGATCCAAACTGACTGGAGGCATATTCCATACCATATGACCTCATGCTCAGGAATAAAAGCTTGAGGCACAGGAGGAAGATGGTGGGGTTTTTTATTGTTTAAGGAGTCTGCTGCTTGGAGACTGGCTGGGCATTAGTCTGCTTGTGGGAGGTGTTGAGTGATAGTCTCTGTTTCACTTGTTGAGGTTTTTTTTAATCTCTTCTCTTCACCAGTTAAATTGTTATGTTGACCCAAAACTTTTCACACTTTATTTCTTCCTTGTCCCACTTGTGAAGGGGGAAGAAAGTGTGAGCGACTGTGTGGCTGCTGGGCTATTGGCCATTGGCCATGGTCAACACATCACAGCAAGGAAGATTGTGATAGCTGGGAGCGAGTTCAGCGGTTGGCCACCAAGATGCTTAGGGGCTGAAGGGGAAGGGCCTTCTTTAGCCTGGAGAAGGGAAGGTCTTGGGAAGCTCATAGCAGCCTGTGTGTCCCTATGGGGACATTTTCAGGGCCATGGAGCCAGGCTCGTGACAGTGGTGCTTGGCAGGAGGTTAATAGACAATGGTCAGATGTTGAAATAAGGAAGGTTCAGGACAAAGAAAATGAAAATCTTTTTCTCTGTGAGGGCATCCAAGCATTGCAGGAGGTTTCCCAGTGACATTGTGCCATCTCTGTCCTTGGATGTTTTCCATCTCCTACGGGATAAAGCCTTGAGCAACATTTGACCAGCATTGGTCATGCCTTGAGGCATTTGACCAGCTTCCTGAACAAAGCTATCAGTATGCCATGCCTCCTGAGATTCCTGGGAGCAGCCACTTTCTTGTCTTTCTTGTTCTTCTACAAACTTCTCCACATCTCCAGACCAAGTGGTGATTTAGGCTGTAAAGAGAATGGAAACAAAGCCTCTGGCTTGGTTACTATCAACTTAATTGCTAAAAGAGAGTGAGATGGAGGGATCTCAGAGCTTCCAGATTCCTGTGGAAGGTTGAAGGCCTCCGAGAAAGGAGTTGAAAATAAGAGTGTTGAACTAGCCTAGCCTTTACATCACTTCACATGGGATGCTTCTGCTTCCCACTTTCAGTCATTGGCACCCAGAAACCTCACATGCTTTTCTTCCTCTCCTCCCCAAACCTGACCAAGTGACATGAAGAAAGAAAGCAGAAAGGCCCTAGGCCCCTGTGAATCAGCTGGGGTCTGGCACTTGGAGGGCCGCTCAGTGAATGGCAGTTCTTTCGTGGTCCACCCGATAAAGAATCAAGCTGGGAAGTCAGCCTGCAAGAGCAAACCAACAAGGTCCATGGACAGGCAAGGCTGTGTCTGGAGAACCTTTACACCTACAGCGTAGATCAAGCTGGGGCTGAACCTCAGGCCTGGGCTTAAAGGGGATCCTGAGCTGATGGACAGAGGGGTGGGAGGAGGCCCCAGGTGAGGCTGCTCAGGGCCATGAAGGCATGTGGATATTTTCAGGGCCCTGACATGGTTTCCATGGGAGCCCACCTGCCAGTGCCCTCAGTAGGCCTCCTTCCCTACTGTCCAGGGTTTATGCTCTGCTCCTCTCCTTCCCTGTTCCCCTGGAGATCTGGGAGACCACCATTTGATGGTCACTACAGCCAAGGCTGAGACTGGTCTTCACATCTCTGACCAGCTCTGTCTCTTGGCAGTACCAGCTCCACTTGTGCATCAGTGTGGCCCATTTGGCAGCTGTGCTAAGAACCATCAGCATGGACTTACCATGGGTAAATCAAAGAAAAAGGAAACCTACAGAAGGTGGAAGCAAGGACAGGTACCTGGGAGGAATACAGAGAAATTGTCCAAGCAGCCATGGATCATGTTAGGAGAGCTAAAGCCCAGAGAGAGTCAAATCTGGCCAGAGGCATCAAGGGCAACAAGAAAGCCGAATAAAGAACACGGACTTCACAGTATCCAAGTGCTGTTGTGTAGAGTTCTTTGTTTCAACACCAAGCTGTGTGAAGCAGTTGACAAGCTGGAGGGATGGGATGCGATCCAGAAGGACCTGGACAGGCTTGAGAGATGGGCCTGTGTGGACCTCATGAAGTTCAACCAGGGCAGGTGCAAGGTCCTGCACGTGGGTCGGGGCAATCCCAGGCACAAATACAGGCTGGGTGGAGAATGGCTTGAGAGCAGCCCTGAGGAGAGGGACTTGGGTGTGCTGGTGGATGAGAAGCTCAACATGAGCCAGCAATGTGCACTCGCAGCCTGCTCCGGTGTGGGTCCCCCACAGGCCACACTGCCTGCCAGAAACCCTGCAGAGGCATGCTGGAGTGGATGGCAGGTGGACACAAAATGATGGATGAGATTCCCACAACGAGAGTAAAAGCTGCAGTCCCCAGGGCCAGAGAGAAACAGGCCTTGGCTGCGCAGCCCTGGCAGGAGAGGGGTTTGCTGTCCCAGGTTACTCTGAAGCACTGTGGGACCTATGGCAGAGGTGGAGCTGATCTGCAAGAAGGACAAGCTGCTGCTGAGAAAGTCCCTGGGGGAGGACAGCTTGTGATCTAGCCACGCTGTGGGCATCATGCTGGGGGCTGACTGGCTAGATAGTGGCTCTGCAGAGAAGGACCTTGGGGTCCTGGAGGACAAACAGCTGAGCATGAGCCAGCAATGCACCACCATGACAAAGGCCAACAGCCTCCTGGGCTGCAGCAGGAAAAGCATTGCTGGCAGATGGAGGGAGGTGACCTTCCCCTCTCCTTGGCACTGGTGAGGCCACACCTGGAGCGCCCACACCCTGCACACTCACACAACTTAGCTCTACACTGACATTTTCCTCTCCCAGGCTTTTACCAGCCCATCCCAGCTGTTCCTCATCTCTCTCCAGAGCCCTTGCCCTCTCCTCTGCCCAGCCAAGCACAGCTGCCCAGTCTGGGCTGGTCCCACAGCAGTGCCCACCACAGTCGCTGCAGAGCTCTCGGCACTCACTCCACAGCCCCAGCTCCTCTGAAGGGCACACAGCCCCTGGGGGGCAGACAAGGAGCTCAGCCTCCCCATCAGCCCCAGGCTAGTGCTGGCCTCAAGGCAATGAGGAAAACAGGCTAGTCACTCTCTGCCTCTCCTGATAGCCTTTTGAGGTGACCCCCAACCCTGACTGAATTTGCCCCCTCCTCTGCTCACATCAGCCCCGCTCCCCAGGACAGCACAACATTCCTTGGCCCTGAGGGTCCTCCGGCAGCTCCCACACCTCTCCAGCCTCCCTTTCCCACGCCTACGGGATCCACACTGACTTTCTGGGCATTGCAGAGTCCTTGTTTGTGCATACCTCAGTTTAGTGTTTTGCTTGTGGGGGACTTCACCTCTGTGGATGTTTCATCTCCTGTGTCTTCATTCACTCCCAGCTCAGGGCACGTGGTGAGTCCCCATCCTCTCCTCACACGTCCCAATTCATTTCCATAGAGTCTGCTGTATGCCATAAGTCCTGACACATGTGAAGCAGCCTGAGGAGGTAATCGGGAGCTCATGCACCATCTCCACTACCACTGGAGACAAGAAGAGAGCCTTTCAAACCAGAACATTTGGTCCACGGAACCCAATAGTACAGTGAGCTTAACCCCAAACACAGGGAGAACACAGGGAGAACAGACTCTTTGAAAGACCAGTTTGTTGGACATTTTATTGGCAGCACCTTTGGAGGAAGCACCTAGCATCCAGGCACTGCACCTGGGAGATGCCTTTTTCTTGAAGAGCTGCTATTAGACAGGTCACCTTTGACACAGTGTTGTGCAAGGCTCAGACACAACTGGAACAAACCTCAAGACAAGTGGTACAAGCCCAGAAAATTATACAGAAGCAGGATGACTGCAAGAGAAAAAAGCAGGCTTATTGCCTAAGAGAAAGTCTAGAAAACATGCGGAGAAGGGGAGACAATTTATTAATGGTGAAACAACGTCCATTGAGCCAGTTTCCATAGGGCATCCTTGAGCTCCTGGTTCCTCATGCTGTAGATGAGGGGGTTCACTGCTGGAGGCACCACTGAGTACAGGACTGCCACCACCAGGTCTAGAGCTGGGGAGGAGATGGAGGGGGGCTTCAGGTAGGCAAACACGGCAGTGCTGAGAAACAGGGAGATGACAGACAGATGAGGAAGGCACGTGGAAAAGGCTTTACGTCGTCCCTGCTGAGAGGGGATCCTCAGCACGGCCCTGAAGATCTGCAAATACGACAGCACGATGAACACAAAACAACCAAAGCCTAAACAGACACTAACCACAAGAAGCCCAACTTCCCTGAAGTAGGAGTCTGTGCAGGAGAGCTTGAGGATCTGGGGGATTTCACAGAAGAACTGGTCCAGGGCATTGCCCTGGCAGAGGGGCAGGGAAAATGTATTGGCCGTGTGCAGGAGAGCATAGAGAAACCCACTGCCCCAGGCAGCTGCTGCCATGTGGACACAAGCTCTGCTGCCCAGGAGGGTCCCGTAGTGCAGGGGTTTGCAGATGGCAACGTAGCGGTCATAGGCCATGACAGTGAGAAGATAAAACTCTGCTGAAATGAAAAAGACAAACAGAAAGACCTGGGCCACACATCCTGCGTAGGAGATTGCCCTGGTGTCCCACAGGGAATTGGCCAGAGATTTTGGGACAGTGGTGGAGATGGAGCCTAGGTCGAGGAGGGAGAGGTTGAGGAGGAAGAAGTACATGGGGGTGTGGAGGCGGTGGTCACAGGCGATGGCGGTGATGATGAGGCCATTGGCCAGGAGGGCAGCCAGGTAGATGCCCAGGAAGAGCCCGAAGTGCAAGAGCTGCAGCTCCCGTGTGTCTGCGAATGCCAGGAGGAGGAATTGGGTGGTGGAGCTGCCATTGGATATTTGTCCTCTGGACATGGGGACCTGTTCAAAGAAGAGACCAAAGTCTATTCAGTTTCTCAGAAAAACTTCTGAAAGTTCCTCTCCTCTTTCAAGTAGACCTTTGGCAGGTCCCTTTCATGAGCTGTGGTTGGTGCTGGCTGAGGGTGCCGCTGGGAGCAGGGGGCTCTGCAGGATTCAGTCCTGCCTACAGCAATTGGTCGATAGGAAGACGGGGTGATCTTAGCCTACATCCACTTTTGATATCGAAGAGCTTTTCCGCATTGGCACTCCTAATTCACCCGACGGCAGAGCAAAGTTGAGGGGAATTTGCTTTGTGGACTTTGTTCCAGTTGTCACACAAGAGCTGAGGAGTTTTGGAGCATTCCTGCTGCACTCCAAGTGAAATCCTGTGGGTGCTGGCAGGCAAAGGGACTGTCCCTCAGTGAAGAGTGTGGAGAGCTGACCTGTCCCTCAGCCCTGCTCCCAGCTGCCCTGGGCAGGCACCTTTTTGAGCTGGAGGACAGTAACACCCAGGTGTTCCCCCCAGAAGACCAGGACACTGCTGAGAGCAGAGGAATCTCATCTCTCCCCTCCCAGCCAGGGACACAGAGGCCTCATTGCAGCTGCCGACCTACAGCCGTCCCGTGGCATCTCCTTGGCCTTAGCGCTGTGGTGTCTTCTCTGTCGGGTACTTAGAAAACACAGAGATGCCATGGCAGAGTTGTGACCTTCTGGAGGGCAGCCTGCAGCTCAGCAGGGCCCCCTCAGGGAAAGAGCCCAATGTCTTTAAGATGGGGTGTCCTAAAAGGTCTTTTCCAGTCAGGCACACTCTGGTGCCTGGCTCCAAAGTCCGCGAGGGGATTTGGCTGCTTTTCCTCCATGGAAACATCTGCATGGCAGGACCCAAGTGCTTGTGTCTCAGCTGAAGCTGAATCCCCATCTCCCTCTGTGTTGGTTGAGCTGTTGGGAAGGAAAGTGATGGCCGAGTGTTTGTGACGCTGAGAGTGGGGGGCTGCACTGTGTGGGAGAGGAGACCTGGGAGCTGCTGCAGGAAAGGTGCTTGCACTGCAGCGGATGGCAGGGGGGTGCCCGAATCCCCCCTCCCCTCACGTTTCTGGGATCTCCTCCCTCTCCCTCTCTGACAAGGTTTCTGCTGCCTGGAGCTGTCTCTGCTGGGAACCACTTCTCTGTGCCCAGGTCTCCTCCTTTGCAGTGCTCACAGAAAGAGAACTCCATCCCACCTGCGATGTGCTCAGCTCTGCCCTGCAAACACCTCCTGGCAGCAGGGAACTGCTCCAGGGCATCTCTGCCTGCACAGGGGCAAAGGGGCGGCTCAGAGAACTCAAAGGGAGTGGGCGACCCCGTGCCTTCGCAAGAGTGGGAAAATAAAGTCCCATCTCCCACTGTCCACCCAGCCAAACAAGGTGACTCATCTCAAAGCACAGACTCCTTCCCTTTCAGGTAATCCCCACTTTGACCAGCCTCTTGAAAAGTTTCCTTGGAAATGCCCTGGCAGTGATCCCCCGGGGTGCAGGGACCGTCTGCGGAAGGACAGCCCTGGGCTCCTCTGGCTGCACACCCAGGTTGGTACCCTGCAGTCATCCCAAAGACAAGGAAACCACCGTGCCCCGACCTGCTGAAGTGCAGCAGGGAAGCCCTGCTCCAGAGCACGTCCTCCTCCTCTGCTTGGGAATCTCTGAGAATCCTCCTGCCAGGTCCTGCAGGCTGCGGGATGAACCAGGTCTAGGATGTCCTCCAAAGAACACCAAACTCAGTACCCTGCAGCCAGAGACTTACCATATAGAGGGCTGTGAAGATTCCTCCCGCAGTGAGAGCTCAGCTATCCCCCCGCTCCTAGAGTGCCTTTAACACCTCTGCCTTGCTCCTCTCCCCTTGGCACCTGCAGGCAGTGCCCTCAGCCCTGCTGCGCTTTGGGCAGAGCTGTCTCTCTGCAGTGCTGTGGAAGGAGTGCTGCCCGCTTGCCATGAGCTCCCTCTGTCCCAGGAGCCCAGCCCAGCTCAGCAGCAGAGGAGCAGCCCAAGGCAGCCCTTTCTCTGCCCACTTTGGCCTCCCTTCAGGTGTCCCTGGGGCTTCAGGAGAACCTGCTGGGAAACAGGCTGAAGTCAGCACTGAGGTTCCCTTCCTCAGCTGGGCAGAGACACTTCTTTCCAGCTGTGTCGTTTCTATTACCAGAGACAGAGTTAGGCATGAGAATAGCCTTTCCTTGTCTCACCATTAGACAGGACACCCAGACAGCTCTTTACCCCTGGTGGGTGCAGTGATGCAGCTGAATCATTTGAGGCATCTCATCCTGGGTTTGAAGTCCTGGGCTAGGAGAGGACTCCCTCTTGTTCCTTCCACAAACCCACAGGAGGTGGGATTCTTTTTGCCTCAGTTCAGGTGTGCACAAATACAGGCAGCTGTATGGGAGCTCCTTGTCTCAGCTCTCAGGCTACTTCATGGAGATTGAGGGTGTTGTTCAGGTGGAAACACCTGGTGACACTGTGCAAGCTCTAATGCAGCAATGCTGAGAGACAAGGCAGCATCAGGGGGCACCATCCTGGAGCCTTGTGAGGAGTTCCTTTGGCAGATGGAAATGACAGCAGGTGTTTACGTTTAAGACAACTAAAACCTTTCCTTTTCCTTATATCTACAGCAGCCTACAGAGGTCATCAGCTGAGCAAAGGGACCTAAGTCCCTCTCTTTCTCTTCTCCATCAGCTGTAGTTCCTAGCTCTCCACTGACTGTAATGGCAGTTGTTTCAGGGACATCCCTACGTGGCTTAACCCAATTCAGGAAGCTTCTCAATGGCCAAACACAGGCCTGTGGTGCTAAGTGAGATGCCAGCGCTCTCCAGCACAGGCTGGCAGGGACCGCACAGGACCTATGGGAAAGCCATTGGTGTTCAGAGCAGATGCCTGAGGGACACCTCAGAGGGCACTGCAGGCCGATTTGGTTCCTTTGTGCAAGCCTATGTGGCATCTCAGGCACGTTCAGTTTCCGTGGATCAGCGACTGAAACCCACCACTGCAGTGAGGCACGGTCTCACCCATCTCCATTCAGCTGATGCAGAGAAGGTCATGAACAGGAAGCCTATCACACTGGGGTCTCAAATGATTTGGCTGCTGCCAAACTCTCCCAGTTCTTCTTTCAACAATCCTTTCCTGAGGCCCTTGATGAGACAGTCGACACAGGTGAGTGATTTTCACAGTGTTCCTGGATCACAGCTTATCCACGCGCAAGGACATTTTGAGCAGCACCTTGTCATCCTGGAGATCAGCTTCACCTCCAGCACAGGTCTTCAGCAACACTACAGACAACAAAGCCTGCTTCTTCCAGGGCTACAGAGCCCAGCCTGGCTTTTCTGGTGTTGTAGGGAGCAGCGTTTCCTCGTTTAGTGCCTTCACATTGCCGCCTGCCGTCGCATCCAGTATGTCTCTGGTCTCGAGCACAGCATTAGCAGGTGTGGGGTCTTGGGCACTTGGTACTGGGTTTGCCTGGGACAAGTCCAAGCTTGGCCCCAGTGCTCCAGCTCAGGTGCTGCAGACCAAATGTGCACCAGTGCCCTCAGCCTGGGGCACAGACCGGAGGAGCTGGAGTCCCGTGTGCCATCCTAGAGTTTGTACGTTGGTGGAATAAGTGGCAAGGGGTGGTGGGACAGCTCACAGTGGTGCTGCCATGGTGCATAGGGGCTTTTCAGGAGAGACGGGCCAGGAAGATGAGGAGGGAGATGCCCTCCATGTGCAGGAGCTTGTTGCCTGTATGGAGCTCCTCTACGGGATGCGCAGCAGGTTGCGTGAGCCCTTGTGAGTGAGGGTCAGAGGAGAGGCCTGTTAGTGTGACACCCTCGTGGGAGACAAAGCACCTGCAATCAGGGTAAGGAAGTGGAGAAAGGTTTGCTTAAGCGAGCCATGGAAGTCCTCAGATCCATGACCCCAAGTGCTATTGGAGACTTTAATGACCCTCACTGGCAGGTGAGCATGGCAGGATGCATACTGTCCAGCTGGTGTTGGGGTCTCTTTGGACAACTTCTTTGCACAGGCACAGACCAACAAAGGTGATGCTCACTCCAATCCAGTCCTTGCAAAAGAGGAAGTGCTGATCAGGGATGCGAAAACCAGTGTCAGCTTTGGCTGTAGGGACCATGAAATACCGGGAGAAGATTTTAGCCTCTTCAGGGGACTTTCAGTGGTAGGCCCATGGGCAGCAGTATTCAAAGGCAGCAGAGCTCGGTACAGTTGGTCTTTCAGAGAAGCATCTTCCAAGCATAAGAACTGTCAACATCCATAAGCCGGAAAACAACCAGACATTTCAGGAGAGCAGCTTGGCTAAGGAAGGAACGTGGATGCAAGGACTGATGCAGGAATTTAGAAATAGGGATGGCTTTAGAGGAGCCAAAGCTTCCCTAGTGTTGACCCTTGCAAGAGCTTCGAGGACATCAAGAGGATCTCTTAGTACTTCCAGAAGAATTCAAGAAAAAAACCAAAGATTATCTGTGGCCACTGCAGAATTTAGTAAGAACAGGTGTAGAGAAATATGAGATACTGTATCCCCCTTGCCTTAGTCTTCCCCAGCAAGGTCTCTCAGCCCTTTGCTCCTCAAGGCAGGAGTCTGGAAGAAAATAACCAGCAGTGAGTGTGGATCAATTCAGGTGTCACTTGGGCAAACATAGTCCTTACCAGCCTATGGGGCTGGAGGGGCAGGCTCCCAAGGACCTGAGCGAGCAGGACGGTGTCACTGTGAAGCCCTTCTCCATCATCTTTGAAAGGTCACGGAGTCTGAGGGAACTCCCTGATTACTGTAAGAACCCAAACATTGCATGCACCTTGCAAAAAGGCCCAAAGGATGAGTAGGGTGACAGAAGGCTGTGTGCCCGAGCACACCCACTCGGATCCCCTTTCTGGGTGTCTGAAAGAGAAGGTGATTTACCCTGGACTTACCCAAGGTAGCTTCTTCCTGGCCATCCTTTTTACGTTTTCTGAAGAAAGGAGAGGATTTCTGGGCAAGGAAGAGCAATGATTGTCTTCTACCTGGAAGTCAGCAAGGCTTTCAGCATCATCCCCCACAATATTCAATGTCAGCACACTATGGTCTGCATGGATGGATAAATAGATGGGTAAAAACCAGCTGGACAGGAGGGCTGTCGTGGTTTGGGGCAGATTGGCCAATGGTGAGATGACAGATGCTCTCCCCCACCTCTCACTCCAAGGAGACACAGAAAAGAGATAAGAGATTTATGAGTTTAGAAAAAAATGGTTACTGTAATAAAAATAATAGTTCATTAAAGTAGTTACATTAATGAAATATTAATAATTAAATATAAAGGAAATAATGAAATAGATATAATGCAAACAAAACAGTTTCAGGCTCCCAGGGAGATGTCAATGGCAGGCACTGGGGAAGTCAAGGACTGGACTCAGCACCAGATAAGAACTGGATATCGGATATAGATTCAGGAATGCACAGATCAGGATCAAAGGCAGACAAACAGGGTCCTCCTCAGGCATCAGTCACTGAACAAAGAGAGCCACTAAAGAAAAGAGCGGACCTTTTGATCCCTCAGCTTTTACACTGAGCATGGGAGATGGGATGGAATACTCAGGAGATGGGATGGAACCATGGTAATGCTGGCCTCCTTTGTGGTATCTCTGCAATAAAAGGGAGTTTCCTGATTGCCATGGGTGAAAATAGGCCTTTTCTTCCCAAACTGGAGTGCAGAACACACTCAGGGAACTGAAGGCTGAAAGGCCTTGATGATGTGCTTGGGTGCTGAATGGACTTGGGGGATGGATGGGGGCATCCCTCAAGTCTCATCATGATGAGAAGTCATGACGTGAGATGTCAAAACTGGCTCATGAATCATGACTGACACCCCAGAATTCTCTCTCGATTGCTGGTACATCAACATTCAGGGACGGAGCACCAGACACGTCCCTTGCCTTTGGGGCTTCACAAAGTCCAAGCCTGATGGTGAAGTCGTCACTCACAGGAGTGATGGGTGGCCCCATTGAGGCCATCGCTCCTCTTCAGGAACAGCAGGGAAAGCTCTGGATGACGAAGGACGCCAGGACATGCTCCAGAAAGAGAAGATCAGTGCTAATCCTGACACCTGAGTGCAAAGAAATAGTTGCACCTCAACAAAATAAATTACAAAAAATCCCAAACTAAACCCAGAGAACAGCATCCGCCACCAGCACCGTTTCAGTGGTAGTTCCAAGCGCTGCAGAGCTGCAGCTGACGGCCCTGCTGTCCCTGTCGCAGGAATCCAACTGACAGCAGTTACCAAGGCCCTTTGGGAAGACTGCGCTGGGTGTCACCTTCTCTGAAGAGGACCTGCTGCTTCCCTCTGGCTGCCATTAGCAGCAGAGCCCTCTGGTTCTCCACCCCACACTTTGCCCCCTTGGACACAGGAGAGACCGGCTTTCAGCCGCTGCCTTAACAGCTGCCTTTGCTGTGCTCCTTTTCTGTCTCTCTTCCTACCGCATCCGTCAGGATGGGTTTCTTCTCATTCCAGACGGAGCTCAAAGCCTCAGAGTACACTGCCACCCCTACTTACCCACCCTAGGATGTGTTGAAGAAATAACAATTAGCAAATAGGAACTCTACCCATAGCGCGTATCTGGCCAGCCTATAAAGCTATAACAGCTCATCCTAAAGCTCCGAAGGTATAGACCAGCCATCACTTTGATCCCATATCTACCTCCTGTATGATCTGTCCTGAAGGTCAAATCATCATTACCTTTAGAAAAGGATGGAAGGTTTGGCTGGCCAGCTTTGGCTGGCCCGCTCTTGAGGATGCCAAGCCCTGGCGAGGTGAGCTCAGAAGCAGCGGCCAGGTGTCACATCACTGCCCCTTTGTGACAGGGGCCACCCCCAGACGCACGGGGACACACTGTGGCCCCTCAGCAACCGCAGCCGGGGCACCTCCTGCAGCCACCAGCCGGCGGCTGTTGGGCTGCCCCAGGCACTGCTGGCCAAGGGCTGCTCATCTGCCCACAGAGCTCCCGCCTCTGCCTGGAGCCGCACCAGCCCCAGGCATAAAAACCTGCCCAGGGCTGTCAGCGAGCCCCTTACAGCTTTGGCTGGCACAGTCGGGGGGCTGAGGGCTTTATTTTCCACTCTTCCCAGATACAGGACTGTGTCTGTGAGACTCCTGCAGCAAAGCACCTGGTGTCTGACAGGTTCAGAACTTCTTGACTTCAAGGGTGGCAGAGCACTGGGACAGGCTGCCCAGAGAGGTGCTGTAGCCTCTGTATCTGGAGATATTCAAACCCCACCTGGACGCATTCCTGTGCAACCTGCTCTAGCTCAACCTGCTCTGGCAGGGGAGGTGGACTAGATGATTTCCAGAGGTCTCTTACAACCCCTATCATTCCCCGATTCTGTGATTTTATCTACTCCAGAAGATCCAGCCACAGGCTGACTGAAGGAGTGCTACAAAAGCACCACCTTGAGCAACTGCACTGGGTGCACCTTGGGTGGCTGCCAGGCCCCCACCCAGCTGCTCTCCCACCCTCCAGATCCAATAGCCATTTGTGGGTGGCTTTTTAGCATCTGGTTTAACCCCACGACCTGCCTGGAGGGCAATGAGTGTTGCCTCTGCCCCAAGAAGGCAGCTGGTTGCTATTCCTGCCCTCCTTGAGCTCGCCAGTTGGGCCCCTGCACCGCCTGCGTCCTCTAGTTTTCCCCACTCTTGCTCAGGGCACTGAGTTCCTCCTGCTCAGCTCAGGGCAGGGAGTTTTCCTCCTGCTCCACTTGGGGAGGCTTTCTTCTTTATATCCTTCCCTTGGGGCATCCAGTGTGGCCTCAGCCTTGCTTGGGTGGCTTCTTTTCATCGTGTCCCCCTCAGGACAGCTGGTTTTTCCCCGCTCTTGCCTGGGGAGGCTCCATTTGCCCCTGCCCTACGCCAGGTGCCTGGATTTACTCCTGCCCCGCTCAAGGTGGCTCTTTGTGCCTCTGCTGAAATCGGGGTGACTCGCTTTGCTGCTGCCCCGCTTGGGCCATTTAGTTTTTTCCCTCTCCGGCTCAGGGCATCTCCTTCTGCCCCTGCCCCCGCCCCGCTCGCAGGGGCCATTAATGTCCCAGCCACAGCAGGACCACTGGGGCTCCAGCGCCATTTGCCTGGGACCAGCCCCTGGTCAAGTGCTGCCCTGAATTGTCACATCACAGCCACGCTTTTGCTTCCCAGCCTCCTCTAGCACCGCTCCTCCAGCTGGCATCTGACATTGGAAAAAGAGCCTGAGCCCTGTGATCCCTCAGCTTTTATACTGAGCAAGGTGCAGGTGGGATGGAGTACTCTGTTAGTCAGCTTTGGGTCACCTCTCCTGTGCGCTCCTCCCCAAAGGTGCCATCCCTCTGCGCTTCTCCCTTCCGACCCTCCGTGCCCTGCCATGTTTAACCCACCACAGTCATCCTTCCCAACTCTCCTGCCACCAACAGTGCTAACAGGGTGGGATTCCTCAAGGGCTCCCCCAGCTTGGCATCATCTACAAAGGAGGTGAAAGTGCATTGTCTGCCATCATACGGAGAGATAATAATGTTCCATAGTAGTTGTCAAGGGCTGGTCTTTGATGGATGCCACTAGTAAGTGGGTTCCAGAAGGACTTTGTACCACAGATGATGTCCCTCTGTCATTACTCATACAGCTTTCCACAAACCACATCGTCCACTTCTTCAGCCCGGCTGTCAACAACCTGGCTATACGGAGACTACAGAAGACCATGTCAAAGGCCTTGCTAAAGTCCGGGTACACAACATCCCCTTCTTTTCCCTCCCACATGTCTTCTGCCATCCCTTTCTTGTCCTTCAAGTGCCTGCAGATGGCTGCAGGAGGACTTGTCATATCCCCTGCCCTGGTGAGGCTGGCCAGTCTGTCATTGTCCCAATCCTCCTTCCTGCTTTTTTGAAAACTGGTTTCATTTCTGCTTTTTCCAAGGCTCTCAGATGGCTCTGGCCTTTCCAAGGTGTTGGAGAGAGGTCTCACAATGGCACTGGCCAGCCTTCTCCATCTCCCTGACACCAAAAGCCTTCTCACTATGACATGCTGCCAGAGGAGTGCCCAGGACACAATACTCGCTGTCCAGATCCTTGGGGGCCGCTTCAGAAGAAAACCAGAAGTGATTTCTTCCTACAAGCCCACGAATGCAACGGGATCTCTCGGCAGCCGACAGCTTTCCTAAGCTGTTTCTGTCAGTTCCTCCCAACCCCCATCCTTCCTTCTCCTCAGGCTGTAGATGAGAGGATCGAGCAGGGGTGAGGTGCGTGTTGAAACAGGGCGTTGTTAAACTCTCTCAGGAGGGCTGTTCTGGGCATGCCACTGACAGTGGTGGGGGTGCCGCAGAAAGGAGTGGCTCCAGGGAGGGGAGAGGAGCCGGTGGAGAAGGCCTTCTGCCTGCCCATGCTGGGCAGGAGAGCTGCCCCCAAGTGCAGGCAGGGGAAGAATGGGTCTAAAAAGCAGGTTATGAAAACAAAGTCCATGATGAATGTAATGGTTTCACATCAGGAGAGTTTCAGCATTGGTGCAAACAGCCCAGCCCACCTATTTCTGAAGACATTTGCTTCTCTGTCAGGTGCTTAAAAATATTGCGAAGGACGTTCAGAGAGGTGAAACATGGAGAGTGTGTGCCTCTCACTGCATTCCTACTCCCTAGACGTGCTCTGTGCTCTGTGAGAGGTGAGAAATGCCATCTTGTAGAGGGCAATGCTGCTCACGCCTGCAGAACCCTTTCGGACTGCACAGGGGAGATGCTCCACAGAGGTGCTTCTGTCACACCGTGTAATCAAAGGGACAGGCCATGAAGAGAGGGGAGGGTGAGGTAGCACACAGGCTGTTCCTGGAGACACACACGGCACTGTCAGGGCGCTGGCAGGGCTGCTCAGAGACACGAGTCCTTCCCTGGCACGGGCAGAGGCCCTGCAGCAGACTCCATGGCCTCCTGTTGCCACTCCCAGAGGCCGGCAGCACCTCAGCCCCGCGCTGTGTCTCCCTGCTCGGCACCTCTCTGAGATGCCCCACGGCGTGAGGAATGGACACAGGGACCTGGGGTCAAGGAAGCCCATCCCAGTGCTGCATTCAGGGGGTTTCCCAGGGGACGTTACTCTCCAATGAAGGGACACTGCCTGTCCCACAGCACTTTCGGGCATTTCTAAGAACAGCTGCTGGTGTTTGTGCTCTCTCGGGTTCATGTCCCCACATGCACACGGTGTGCATGCCGAAATCTCCTCTGAACCATGCAAACAGGGACTTCTGACCTCGTTATTCGGTGTCTCTCCACAGGCAGACAAACATCCTCTCTGGGCTTGCGTAGGCGTCCAGTTCTGCAAATGGTGGTTTCAGGTGTCTGTTCTGTGACGATTGCCCTGGGACAGCTTCCCCGGGGTGTCCAGCAAACAAAGGCACAGACCAGACCCCGCTCTGCTGGTCCTTCAGTTCTGTCCCTGGAGGTGTGGCTGTGCAAGGACACTGTTGTGTGTGCCCTCACCCTGCACACGCACACTCTTTACCTCTTTACTGGGCATCCCTCACCAGGGCACGTTTGAAGGAACGCTCTTGACAGCAACTGTGGAAGAAGACCTGATCCTTCCTGCGCTGCCCTGAGCAGATCCCCTTTCATGGTGGAAACTCTGTTATGCAGACGAGCTTTTTCTCAGAGGTGCCCATTGCTTCTCCTTGCCTGTGATCACAGAGCTGCTACACAGCAGCACCATGACCAAGCTGCCAGAGCACTCAGGCCTTAGATCAACACAGGGGCTCAGAAGGCGAGTGTGGAAGTGAAAATAGAGCAGCCCCGCAAAGAACAAGTGCTGGTGCTCTGCAAGTACTGGGATTCTTTCCCCTCCTCCTCGGCGCTCAGGCTCTACCCCTGCAGCTCCAGAAAAGGCCTGAGAAGAAGGATTTTGGGCATGACTCTGTGAGTCTCAGAAATTTGGATAGATAGGTAGTAAAAAAAAAATCTCAAATAATGACATTTATTTGAGGACAAAAGTATATAATTTTTTAAAAAAAAAAAGTAAGAAAAAGCCAAAAACCCTCAACCAAACCTAACACACAGTTACCTAACCCCTAACCAAAGCTACAGAAGACGGGCTTGGCGTATAATGAATTACATTATGAGTGATTTGCAGGAGACAGTTTATTGCTGCAGAAAATAACCTGGTCATTAATTTCCAGAGGGCATCCTTGAGCTCCTGGTTCCTCATGCTGTAGATGAGGGGGTTCACGGCTGGAGGCACCACGGAGTACAGCACAGCCACCACCACATCCAGGGATGGGGAGGAGATGGAGGGGGGCTTCAGGTAGGCAAACACGGCAGTGCTGACAAACAGGGAGACCACGGCCAGGTGAGGGAGGCACGTGGAAAAGGCTTTGTGCCGTCCCTGCTCAGAGGGGATCCTCAGCACGGCCCTGAAGATCTGCACATAGGACAGCACGATGAAAACAAAACAACCAAAGCCAAAACAGACACTAACCACAAGAAGCCCAACTTCCCTGAGGTAGGACTGTGAGCAGGAGAGCTTGAGGATCTGGGGGATTTCACAGAAGAACTGGTCCAGGGCATTGCCCTGGCAGAGGGGCAGGGAAAATGTATTGGCCGTTTGCAGCAGAGCATTGAGAAACCCACTGCCCCAGGCAGCTGCTGCCATGTGGACACAAGCTCTGCTGCCCAGGAGGGTCCCGTAGTGCAGGGGTTTGCAGATGGCAACGTAGCGGTCATAGGCCATAATGGTGAGAAGATAAAACTCTGCTGCAGCACAGAAAAAGAAAAAAAAGACCTGTGCAACACATCCTTTGTAGGAAATGGCCCTGGTACCCAAGAGGGAATTGGCCATGGATTTGGGAAGAGTAGCAGAGATGGAGCCCAGGTCAAGAACAGAGAGGTTGAGGAGGAAGAAGTACATGGGGGTGTGGAGGCGGTGGTCACAGGCGATGGCGGTGATGATGAGGCCGTTGGCCAGGAGGGCAGCCAGGTAGATGCCCAGGAAGAGCCCGAAGTGCAAGAGCTGCAGCTCCCGTGTGTCTGCGAATGCCAGGAGGAGGAACTGGGTGATGGAGCTGCTGTTGGACATCTGCTCTTTCTTGGCATGGGGGCCTTGTCCAAAGGAGGAAAAAAACAGAAAAAAAATTAGGACAGACGCCTTATAGCAAAGACAGTCTCCTTTTCTGTGTGTTTTTGATTTTCTACCATCACGTCCGGTAACTGTTCTTTTTAGGGGAAGAAATCCTCATTTTTATGACTGAAAATGTGGAGTCTTAAGACAGGACAGGACACAGGGCTCTAATCTCTGTGGTTTAGTGCAGAGTCAGGAGAGCTGCAGTGTCCCTCAGTCTTTTTTCCGTCTGCCCTGCGCTTCTGCTTGTGCTGCCTTGAAGATGACTTCACACACAAATTCCTCTTAAAAAACAAACCCAAACAAATAACTGAACTCATATGGGAACAGCGGAGCACTGTTTGAACGGACAAATATACAAATTCTTCTCTTTCCCAAACCAGAGTTAGAGCTGTGATGGAGAGAGCAGGACACAACCCCTCACAGAGACAATCAAAGGACTCTGCGAGGAGAGTGCCGACCCCCAGGGAAAGGCTCAGCCCTCCCTAGGATCCCACAGGAGAGCTCTGCCTTTCTGGGGGCAGCTGGCAAGCCCAGCAGGACAGGCAAAGCAGAGAGTCTGGGGTCCCGGAGACGAGGTGTTCTGAGGGGAGAGTCAGCTCATTGCCCACCAAAGAACACCCAGAAGACGTCTCCAGTGAAGGACCAACAGAGAGATGCCTGAACGCCCCCTCCCCAGTGCGTGTTGGCAGTTTCCCCCAGCCCTTGCCCATGTCTCTGCTGCCTGGAGCTGCCCCTGCCAGGAGCTGCTGCTCTGTGCCCACGTCTCCTCCCTGTCCCTGCTCCCACAGCCCATCCCACCCGCTGGGGGCTCAGCTCTGCCCTGCAGACCCCTCCTGGCAGCAGGGCACTGCCCAGGGCCATCTCCCTCTTTGTGGCTCCTCAGGAGGAGAGGAGAGAAAGCCTGATGCTGGAAGCAAAGGTGCTGCTGGTGCTGTGTGTAGGGAGAGGAGGGGCTGAAGGCACTTTGTGAGCTTTCTGGCAGATCTGCTGATCCCTCAGTGGACCAGTGACAGCTCCTTTCCCTCAGGAGACAGCTGAGAGCACAGACCCTGCAATGTCTTCATCTTCCAGGCAGCCCCTGCCTTGTCTTTCCTCTGGAAATGCTGCCTCTGCCAGTGCTCTGGGGGAGATCTGCAGCTGTGGGCAGCCCTGACCCACACAGCACACACTCGAAAAAGAGCCAAAGGACCCTGCCCTGAGGGGAGTCTCTCCTTTTCCCCACAGCTTCTCCCCACAGACGCTCGGGGGGGAACTCCTTGGGCAGGCTGAGAGCTGACCCTGGCAAGCAGCAGAGTCCCTGCCCCGGCACACAGAGCCCTGGGCTGCAGGGACCCTGCTCTCAAGGACAGCCCTGGGCACCCCTGCCTGCACACCCACCTGTCTTCAAAACCCTGCCACAGTCCCTCGCAGAAGGCAGCCCTCCTTCACTGTCGCTGCCATGGTGCAGCAGGGCATCCCTGCTCGGAAGCACGGCCTCCTTCTCCACACCAGAGAAGCCAGGAGAGAACGAGCTCAGAACTCTCCTCCCACTCCCAGCTCCCTTTATCCTCTCTGTGCCTGGCTCCTCTCGGGTGCCTGCAGGCAGTGCCCTCAGCCCTGCTGCGCTTGGCAGAGGAGCTGCTCCTGGGCAGAGCTGTCTCTCTGCAGCGCTGCCCGCTTGCCATCAGCTCCCTCCATGCCAGGAGCCCAGCCCAGCTCAGCAGCAGAGGACCAGCCCAAGGCAGCCCTTTCTCTGCCCCCTCGGGGCTCCCTCCAGGTGTCCCTGGGGCTCCAGG
Organism: Larus michahellis; assembly: GCF_964199755.1. NCBI lineage: Eukaryota > Metazoa > Chordata > Aves > Charadriiformes > Laridae > Larus > Larus michahellis. The sequence continues at coordinate 1,047,689 of NW_027436399.1, read as the reverse complement.
GGAACCTGCTGGGAAATAGGATGAAGTCACCACTGATGTTCCCTCCCTCAGCTGGGCAGAGACACTTCTTTCCAGAACTTTTACTTCTCCTCTCAAAGTTACATCAAAATATCACCTTTTTTGCTTTTATTATTAGATAACCGCAAGCTCTGCTGGAGCCGTTCATAGAGACAGGGCATCGTCTCAGGGATCCTGAATGAGCCTGGTGGGAAAGCCCTTTGGCCAAGTGAAATGACAGCTGATGCCTAAACAGGGGCCACAAGAATCTTCTCCTCTTTGTGTTCATGGCAGTTTTTAGAGGAATTCTTATGTACAACTGCCGTCCTGGGCCATAGGGAGAGCTTGGTCTCTCTCTTTTCCATCAGCTCAATTTACCAGATCTCCAGTGCCTCTAATGGCATCGCAGAGAGTGCAGCTGGGTGTCTGTTCCCTTCACTGGTGCCTTCAGTCAGAGGCATCAGTCATCAGGTGTCATCAGAGAGGCAAGGGCTGTCCCTTCTCCACACAACAGCTGCAGGCATTGCATGGACATGGAGCACGTCACACGGGGATCTTTACTCACTGCCCTGATGATACAATCAACGCAAACACCAATAATTTTCACAGTGTGCCTGCATACATCTTGTCCTCAAGGGCAGCATCCTCCAGATCCAGCAGTGGTCCATATCAAAACTCAACTGAATCTCAAATAGGAATTCCAGGGCACCGAGATGAGCTTTAGGTAATTCAGGAACAGTTAAACGAAGAAAAGGGAATAATGTAGGAGCACTGTCGAATTTAGTAGGAGTAGGACTAGATCTGAGATATTCAATGTCCTCTTTGCCTCAGTTACCAGCAGCGAGGTCTCCCAGGCCTTGGTGCTTTGAGGCAGGACTCTGGAGGAGAACAACCAGCAGTGGGTGGGGATCAAGCCAAGGGTTACTGGAGCAAACTACACCCTTATCAGTCCTTGGGTCCAGAGGTTTGCATCCAGGGGTGCTGAGAGAGTGATTTTTCACTAGGAAGTGTTGGTCTGTTATGACCCCAGTAAGAAAGGCACTCCCACTTCATAATGTATGTTTTGAAACACTGTTCATGTGGTCTAGCACTGTAAGGAGAGTATCCCAGGGGCAATCCTATGACATTTTAGCTGGTGGGAACTCCAGGATGTGTGCATTAAATGGGCCTTTGAACTGAACACAGCACACCATGCAGACCCCATCCACAGAAGACAGTCTCCTGTTTTTCTCTTTCAAGCTACTGTAGGATTTTCTTACAGGGAACAACACTATTCACCATCTCTACACTCAAACAGAAAGGAAGTTTCCATGAGAACCTCCTGCTGCAGGGTCGCATACAGGCAAGGCCTCGCAGGAGGCGTAATGTCCGGCAGAGAGTGGGACCTGTCTGCAGGCTCCTGTGTGACAACATGCTGCTGAGGTTGTCCTGCAGCCAAGGGACCTGTGCAGCACAGCCGGGGTGTGAAGGCCACGCTGTACGTGCAGCACAGCCCAGCCCAGCACAAACTGCTCGATGGACAATGGTTGTTCTGGTCAGGATCGGTGCTCAGGTTTCCCTGTGAGGAGTCTGCGCTCCACCCTGGTGCCACAGCTGAGCTGCTGCCGCCCAATTGTGCCCTTCCAGGAGGATCCCCGTGTCTTGTCCCAGCCCTGTGATGATTTTGGATTCAATGAGATGTGGTGGCACAGCTTGCTGAGCTGTGGTGCTGCAATGGAAGGACACGGGCTCTGCTGGAAGGAGAGGCAGGGAGGATGAAGATGGGGGGATGCCGCCTGTGTGAAGGAGCAGCTCAGATCTATGGAGCTCCTCTATGAGATGGGCAATAGGGTGAGTAGCTTGTGTGAGTGAGGATGGGAGGAGAAGCCAGTAAGGGTGACACTGTCTTGGCAGTTATAAACTACTTGATCAGGCACAGTAGGCAGAACAAGTCTTAAATAGGAACGCAAAGAAGTCTCCAGGTAAATGAGGAGATTCCTGTGGGGAACAGTAATTGCCCAGGCATTCACTGGCCAGGCAGAGAAACAAGGTGCCAGCAGCCTGGAGCATCATGAGACGACTTCTTAGCAGAGCTGCCTGGTGGGCCAGGAAGGGCGATGCTCACCTAGACCTGGTCCTGGCCAACAAGGAAGAGCTGGTCAGGGATGTGACAATTAGTGTCAGCCTTGCTGGAGTGACCAGGAAATAGCGGGGTCCCAGAGGCCAAAGAGGAGTGAGGAAGGCCAGCAGAGGAACACACGAGGGTGGCTCCAGAGGAGAAGACTTTGATGTACTCGGGGGACTGATGCAAGTGGTGTCACGGCAAGGAGTTTTGAAAGGTGAAGGAGCTCGGGAAATAGTATAGGCATTATAGGACGGCCTCCTCCAAGCACAGGAATGATGTCTTGGAATACCATGAAGAGAAACACTCATCTCAGGAGGCTGCTGGTATAAACGGACTGGGCTGCAGGGCAAAAAGGCAGCACACAGGAGGTGGAAGGCGGGGAAGCTGCAGAGGAGGCATTTAGAAACCTGGCCCCAGGATGTCGGGAGGATGCCAAAGCTCCCAGAGGCTTGCGAGTTGCAGGGATGCGGAGAGGAAGCACAATGAGCTGACAGAGGCTCAGAGGGTCATGTGGAATGAGTCACACTCTGCCTGGAGGCCTGTAACAAGTGGGCACTGCAGAGGTTTGCATGTTGACTGCGTGCCTCAGCCTAGGAGATGGGGATTCCCCCTGCTGGGGGTGGCTGTGCCAGTCCATCCACATGGGTCTAGATGGGGCAGACTCTTCCCGAAGACATTTCTGTTACCCAAATGTGTTGGGATTAATGCAGAACTGGCTCTTCAAAATCAAGCGTTAAATTGACTTGACCTCTTTGCTTGGACATCTTTTCATTTTGACTGCACTCCTGAAATCTCTCTAATGAGCCAGAGAAGAGCTGAAGACTAAAGGAAACTTATGCCCAGACTTGGCGCCTTCGTGTGTTTTTTATGGTAATGAGCGCTCTGGTGCCGAGTTCCTGAAGTGCAGATCCTGAAAGATTGACTAGTCCTCTTGAGAAGTAAAAGCAGCAAACCTCCAGGTTTCTGAGGGTGTTATCAGACCCTGCTGAAGTCCCTCACTGCAGAGACCATGGAGGGAAGGAGCCGACAAAGTTCCTGTCCCTGTGGTGTGGTGAAGCAGGAAGTCGGAGACACATGGGCCGGGAAGAAATTTAAATGTGGAAATCACTGTGAAAGGCCTTGATGTTCTTCACCAAGCAGGCTGTCCAAGGTCAGTCCCCTCTCTCCTGCAGAGGGGGCTCCTTTGTTTCTTAGGGTGCTCTGGGCTCTTGCTGGGGGCAAGGTGATGTGGGAGTGATGAGGTGCCAGGTGCAGGTCAGCAGTAGGAACCTCCCAGGCTCTGTGGAGGGTGGGTGAGGAGGCAACAAGGCGCTGGAGCTGTAAGGACTTGGTGTCCTCTCATTGAACTCAGTGGATGAGACAGAAGCCACAGCTGAACAGACAAGGGTCTCCGTTCTCTTGGGGTGTCAAAGCCCCACCAAGGCCCTTGGCCATCCCCAAAACACAGCTACACTCTCCTGTGCCTGGGTCTGCTCCCTTGCTTCCAACACCAAGCTGTGGGTTTCTGAGGATTTGCCAGTGCCTGTGAGCTCCCCACAACCCATCCCGTTTCTTCCAAAGCCTTGCTAATGCTCACTTATTGCGCAAGATTTCCAAGCCCCAGAGTTCCCAGAATCCCGTATGTAGCTCCACATCCCAGCACCAAACAGCACATCCCCCTTCTTCTTCTGCCTCAGGATCAAAACTCAACTTAGCTCACTGTTGCATGACACCCCCTGATATTTCCTTCCTTCTTTCTGCCTTTAAGTCCCTCACTGCTGCCCCTACACTGCTCTCTCCCTGGGCAAGCAAGGTCAGCTCCTTGGGCACGGCTACCCCAAGCCGTGGGCATTCCCCATTTGCCAGGCTGAGGCATGCACACAAGCTGGAAACAGCTGTTCTCATCCCTGCTTTGCACAGGAGGGGCCTTCCTCCCTGCCATCACTTTTGATTCTTCCCCTCTTTTGTGTTGCTTTTGAAATCATCATTTATTTTTCCCCCTCACAGCCAGAATGATTTACCAAAACTGGTTTTCAGCCAGAAAGTGGTCAGTGACTGAGGAGGAGTCTGTTTACAAAGCTTTCTGTTCTACCTGGCAAAGTTCAAGCATGGATGGAAAGACAGTCCTGAAAAGAGGATAGTTTTAACGCAGGCTTTTCCTCTTTGCCCTCTTTGGCTCTGGTTTTCCCTGAAAACCAAACCTTCCCCTTTTCTCTGGCTGTCCTGCTTACCTTTACTTCCCACATCTCTCCTCATTTCTCACCATCTCCACGCTGCTTTCTGTTTCTCTCCTAAGGTTAGGAGACAAAGGTTAAAGCTACTTTGCTGAGGTGTTTTATCTTTCAGTAGAATTCCTTTTAGCCCATCCTAAAAGATATATTTAAATAGACTAGAGTAAGAACGACTGAGAAACACCAATTTTTTTCTCCATCGACTGTAAAGAGGCTCTTGGGTAAAGAGCTCGAATGCAATAACTTGCATACATTTTATAGTGCAGTCCTACTCTGACTCACTTAGCAAGTTTGTTCTCTGTACATCAAAGGATGTCTTCTTGCTCTCAGATGATTCTCCTCTCCTATCTTCTGTTTTCCTTCCAGCCTGTGCCCGAATGTCCCCATGAATGTCCCTAATGAATGTCCCTAATGGCAATAACTCTCTGGGCTTTGGACCTGGTTATCTTAGTTTGCCCTTTTGAGAGGCCTGGTTGACAGAGTCCCCTGGGAGGCAGTCCTGAAGGGCAAAAGAAGTCCAGGAAGGCAGGACGTTTTTCAAGAAGGAATTTTAAAAGGCGCAGGATCAGGCCATCCCCACGTGCCTAAAACCAAGCTGACAAAGAAGACTGGCCTGGTCAAACAGAGAGCTTTGTCTCAAACTCAGGGGAAAAAAGGAGATTATGACATTTTGAAGAAGGGGCACGCAACTCAGGAGAACTACAAGGATGTTGTGAGGTTATGCAGGGAAAAAATTAGAAAGGCCAATGCCCAACTAGGTCTTTACCTGGCTAATGTCATAACAGACACTAAAACAGGTTTCTGTGATTACATTAGAAACACAAAGAGAGCTAAGGAGAATCCCCATCCTTTATTGGATATGGCGGAAAACATAGTGACAAAGGATGAGGAAAAGGCTGAGGTACTTAATACCTTCTTTGCCTCCGTCTTTACTAGTAAGACCAGCAGTTCTCTGGGTACTCAGCCCCTGAGCGGGAAGACAGGGATGGGGAGCAGCATGAAGCCCCCATAATCCAAAGGGAATAGTGAGGGACCTGCTACAGCACTTAGACATACACAAATCTATGGGGCCAGATGGGTTCCACCCACAGGTACTGAGGGAGCTGTCGGAGATGCTCACCAAGCCGCTTTCCATCATTTATCAGCAGTCCTGGCAAAGCGGGGAGGTGCCAGTTAAGTGGAGGTTAGTAAAGGTGACGCCCATCAACATAAACGGCCAGAAGGAGGATCCTGGGAACTACCGCCCTGTCAGTCTGACCTTGGTGTGGGGAAGATCATGGAACAGATCATCCTGAGTGCCATCATGTGGCACATGAGGACAACCAGGTGATCAGGCCCCGTCAGCATGGGTTCATGAAAGTCAGGTCCTGCTTGACAAACCTGATCTCCTTCTATGAGAAGGTGACCCACTCAGTGGATGAGGGAAAGGCTGTGGATGTTCTTTACCTGGACTTTAGAAAAGCCTTTGACAGCATTTCCCAAAGCATTCTCCCTGAGAAACTGGCTGCCTGTGGCTTGCACGGGAGTACTCTATGCCAGGTGAAAACCTGGCTGGATGGCTGAGCCAAAGAGTGGCCAAAGTGGTGGTGAACAAAGTTTAATGCAGGTGGCAGCTGGTCACAAGTGGTTTTCCCCAGGGCCTACAATTGGGGCCAGTTCCTTTTAAGGTCTTTATCAATGATCTGCATGAGGGGATCGAGTGCACCCTCAATAAGTTTGCAGACGACACCAAGTTGGTTGGCAGTGTCGACCTGCTTGAGGGTAGAAAGGTTTTGCAGAGGGATCTGGACAGGCTGGATCGATGGGCAGAGGCCAGTGGCCTGAGGTTCAACAAAGCCAAGTGCCAGGTCCTACACTTGGGTCACAAAAACCCAATGCAACACTACAGGCTTGGAAGTGGCGAGGTGGCTGCTGGTGTCTTCTCCCAAGTAACGAGTTACATGACAAGAGGAAATGGCCAGGAGTTGTACCAGGGAAGGTTTAGATTGGATAGTAGGAAAAACATTTCTTCACTGAAAGGTTTGTCAAGCACTGGAATACTTTTATTTTCAGCCAAATCAAAGGGATTTGGTTGGTATCAGACAGCCAAGTTTAAACGCATGGGGGATGGAGGGCCCTGGGGACAGCCTAGTCCAAAAATCCAACCCCAACAAATCTAGCCCAAAAAGAAAAACCCAACAACAAAAACCCCCAACACAAAAAAATACCAACACAAAACACCCCAAAATCCACTCCAAACAACTAGAAATCCCAGGGTTCAAAAAGCCCAACCCCAAAAATCCAGTCCCCAAAACCAAAATCTAATCAAAAAAACATAAACCGAACCCCCGAAAACCCAATCCCAAAAAACCCAATCAAAAAAACCCAACCCAAAATTCAACCCAACCAACCCAAAAAATCCAATCCAAAAAATCCAACCCCAAAAACCAAACCCCAAAAATCCAACCTGAAAAACCCAAAATCCAACCCAAAAATATCACTCAAAAAACATAAAATCCACCTCAAAAAATCCAAGCCAAAAAAAGCAAAGCCCAAAAATTCCAAAATCCAAGCCAAAATCCAACCATTAAAAAAACCCCCACCCCAACTTCCAACCCAACCGACCCAAAATCCCAGGGCTCAAGGCCAGGTCTGTTGGGGTTGGAGAAACCTGACCTACTTGAAGATGTCCCTGCCGATGGCGGCCCCACCACTGCGGGCAGCACATCAGCGGTTGCCATGCCACCACTGCCAGACAATCAGCGCTGGCCCTGCCGCCGCAATGTCACAATGGCTGCCTGACACGCCCGCGAAAAGGGAAAAATCAAGGCCAAAAACTAAATAAAAAAAAAAAACCTAAAATGCAACCCAAAAAAATCAAACCCAAAATAATCGAAAACCCAACCTGAACAAACCCAAAATCAAAACACCCAAAAGCAAAAAAAGCAACATGAAAAAACCACAACACCAAAAAACCCAACCCAAAATTCAACCCAACCAACTCCAAAAAACCAATGCCAAAAATCCAAAATCCAACTCGAAAAACAACAATACAGGCAAAAAATACAACCCAAAAAATCCAACCCTAAAAAAACAACTCAACCCAAATCCAACCCAACCGCCCCAAAATCCCAGGGGTCAAGGCCCAGTTGGACGGCATTGGAAGAACCTGACCTGCTTGAACAACATCCCTTCTCATGGCAGCCCCACCACTGCGGGCAGCACATCAGCGGTTGCCATGCCACCACCGCCAGACAATCAGCGCTGGCCCTGCCGCCCTCATGTCACAATGGCTGCCTGACACGCCCACCCAGGGGTAAAAATCAAACGCAAAAAACCCAACCCCAAAACCCAACCCAAAAAATTGAACCCAAAAAAGTCCAAAACACAACTCCAAACAACCCAATACCCCCAAAAAAGAACCCAAAATTCAACCCAACCAACCACAAAATTCCAATCCAAAAAGTCCAACCCCAAAAATCCAACCCAAAAAACCAAAATCCAACCCAAAATCTAACTGAAATAAAAACAAATCCACCCAAAAAAATCCAACCCCAAACATCCAACCCAAAAAAATCCAAAATCCAATCCAAGATCCAAACCCAACAAAACAAAATCCACCCCAACATCCAACCCAACTAACCCAAAATCCCAGGGGTCAAGGCCAGCTTGGACGGCGTTGGAGGAACCTGACCTGCTTGAACATGTCCCTGCCGATGGCAGCCCCACCACTGCAGGCAGCACATCAGCGGTTGCCATGCCACCACCGCCAGACACTCAGCGCTGGCCCTGCCGCCCTCATGTCACAATGGCTGCCTGACACGCCCACCAAGGGGTAAAAATCCAATCCAACCCAAAATTCCAACCAACCAACCCATAATCAAACCCAAAATCCAACCCCAAAACGTGAACCCCAAAAAACAACTTAAATAAATGAAAAAAACAACCCCAAAAATCCAACAGGAAAGATCCAACAAAAAGAATCCAGTCCAGGAAACTCAGCATCCAATCCAAAAGCCAAATCAAAAAACCCAAAATCCACCCCAAACTCCAACCCAACCAACCCAGAATCCCGGGGCACAAGGCCAGGTGGGACTAACAGCGTTCTGACCTGTATCAGGAACAGTGTGGCCAGCAGGACTAGAGAAGTGACCGTCCCCCTGTACTGGGCACTGGTGAGGCCCCAGCTCGAGTGCTGTGTCCAGTTTTGCGCCCCCCACCACAATAAAGACACTGAGGGGCTGGAGCAGGTCCAGAGAAGAGCAATGAAGCTGGTGAGGAGTCTGGAGAACAAGTCTGATGAGGAGCAGCTGAGGGAGCTGGGGCTGTTTAGCCTGGAGAAAAGGAGGCTGAGGGGAGACCTTCTCGCTCTCTGCAACTCCCTGAAAGGAGGGTGTACAGAGGTGGGGGTCGGTCTCTTCTCCCAAGAAACAAGCAACAGGAGAAGAGGAAACGGCCGCCAGTTGCCCCAGCAGAGGTTTAGACTGGATATTAGGAACAATCTTTCCCCTGAAAGGTTTTTCAGGCATTGGAACAGGCTGCACAGGGAAGTGGCTGAGGCACCATCCCTGGAGGTAATTAAAAGACGGGTAGACAGAGTGCTGAGAGACCTTTGGTTTAATGATGGTTCATGCGAGAGGAGGCAGACACAGCGGGGTGTTGGTGGGCACCGGTCAGCGGCACGGTGCCGAGGGCTGGGGCTTCCCTTGCGGCATCTCGGGGAGGGGAGGCACCCAATGCAGAAGTGAGGGCTGCGCTGCTGGGACACGTGGTGTGGCAGGGAAAGGACGACTGGGCCGCCAGCAGAGCTAGCGCAGAGAGCGGGGTGGGCATGGGCAGAAAAGTCACCTGCAAGCACGCGGGGTCCCGAGGGAAGCATTTCTCTCCTGCCCTCGTCGCTAGGCTGGGCCTGCGGGACGCCTCAGCATGCAGGGGCGTGAGCGCTTGTCCAGGCAACAGTGAACCCCAAACCGGTGTTACCTTTCAGAAAAAGCCCCGGCAAGACCCGGCCAAATTAGACGATGCCCCTGAACTGCCGGGAAGGACTGACGTTTCTTGCCTGTGAGAGTGGCTGCTGCAGGAGGAGAGAAAGAGTTTGCCAGGTGGAGAGAGGAAGAGGAAGCAGAGGTGAGAAAAGGCCAAGTAACGCTTGCTCTTGAAGGGGGCCCGTGGTCCCCAAGAGAAGTCCTGGAGCCTCATGGCCCAGTGAACAGACAAAGCCCGGCGGTGGAAGGAGCCGGTGCCGGATGCAAACACGTTGGCACAGTCTGTCTTTGGAGCCTTGGGCAGGCAGCTGGAAGCTGCTGCCGGGGCTCCTGGAGCAAAGCAGCTGGGAGCAGGATGACGGGAGCGGCTGAGCGGAAAACAGCCCGGCCCAGATGGACAGAGCGGCTCCTTCTCAGCTGCCTTCCTTTCTCTTGACAGGCACCTCACGGTGATCAAGCAGCGGATTGAAAGACTGGAGGCTCTTCAAAAAGAGCAAGACCTCCTCCAGCAGGCCGAGAGCCAACAGCAGCACAGATGCCACACACACAGAGGCAGCTCCTCGGGGAGGAGATGGGGAGAGCACCGTGGGGTGTGGGGACACTGCGGGGAGGGGGACACACGTGCCACATTCAGCCCCCTGACTTCCCCGTGTGGGAGCGCAGAGGAGGGGCAGGTGTACAACCTGCAGCTGACCCTATCCCTGAACCCAGTGTCATCCCAGTAGGTGTCATGTCCCCATCGCTGTCCCCACAGGTGTCCTGGCCACACCACTGTCCCCAGCCCTGTCTCTGTCCCTCCAGGTCTCTTGTCCCCCTCCCTGTCCCCACAGGTGCCCAATGCCCAGGGCTGTGGGGACAGCGGCTGCCTGCTGGGCTGGTTCCATGGCAGCATCAGTTTTGTCCACCTCCACGTCACAGTGAGATATGGGGACACTATCGACCCCACTGGCCGCTGGGGAGGGGTCCCCAGGCTCAGTTGTGTTTTGTAAAGTCTCCTTTCAAGAGTACCAAAACACATTTTTTGTTTCCAAAGCTTCTATTTCAGGCTCCAAAAAGGCATTTTTAAGGTTAAGCCAGTTTTAGGGTCCAAGATGCATCTTGGATGTCAAAACCCTCATTTTTATGGTCCAACCCCCTCTTTTAGGGACCAAATTATCATGCTTTTGAACCCAAAGCCTCATTTTTAGGTACAAACCCTCATTTACAAGTTCCAACGCCCATTTTAAGATTCAAAGACCCATTGTCAAGCTCTCAAACAGCATTTTTAGGATCCAGCCAGTCATTTTTAGAGTCCAAGCCACATATTGACTGTCCAAAGCGAGAGCAACTGGCCCACACGCGTGTCCAGACGGCCGTCCAGGTGGGCCCCGGGGTGGCTGGGCAGCAGCCGGGCAGCGGCGTGGCAACATGACGATGTGCAGTGCGGTGTCGCGGCAATGTGACGATGCAACAATGTGCGTCTGCTCTCTAGAGCCGCTTGCTGGGAGACTGGCTGTGGTGGCCGCAGCTGGGTGCCTCTGGAGCGAGAGGTGCCATCGCTCTGTCTACCCGTCTTTTAATTACCTCCAGGGATGGTGCCTCAGCCACTTCCCTGTGCAGCCTGTTCCAATGCCTGAAAAACCTTTCAGGGGAAAGATTCGTCCTAATATCCAGTCTAAACCTCTGCTGGGGCAACTGGCGGCCATTTCCTCTTCTCCTATTGCTTGTTTCTTGGGAGAAGAGACCGACCCCCACCTCTGTACACCCTCCTTTCAGGGAGTTGCAGAGAGCGAGAAGGTCTCCCCTCAGCCTCCTTTTCTCCAGGCTAAACAGCCCCAGCTCCCTCAGCTGCTCCTCATCAGACTTGTTCTCCAGACTCCTCACCAGCTTCATTGCTCTTCTCTGGACCTGCTCCAGCCCCTCAATGTCTTTTTTGTGGTGGGGGGTGCAAAACTGGACACGGCAATCAAGGTGGGCCAAGTGCAAGGTCCTACACTTGGGTCAGGACAACCCTCGTTACCAATACAGGCTGGGGGATGACTTGATAGAGAGCAGCCCTGTGGAAAAGGACTTGGGGGTCCTGGTGGATGAAAAGCTGGACATGAGCTAACAATGTGCGCCTGCAGCCCAGAAGGCAATCGTGTCCTGGGCTGCATCAAAAGAAGCATGGCCAGCAGACCCAGAGAGGGGATTCTCCCCCTCTACTCTGCTCTCGTGAGACCCCACCTGGAGTACTGTGTCCAGCTCTGGAGCCCTCAGCACAAGAAGGACATGGACCTGCTGGAGCGGGTGCAGAGGAGGGCCACGAAGATGATCAGAGGGCTGGAGCACCTCTCCTGTGAAGACAGGCTGAGAGACGTTGGGGTTGTTCAGCCTGGAGAAGAGAAGGCTCCGGGGAGACCTTATAGCGGCCTTCCAGTACCTGAAGGGGCCCTGTCAGAAAGCTGTTGCAAGGCTGTTTGCAAGGGCATGTAGCCTTAGGACGAGGGACAATGGTTTTAAACTAGAGCAGGGCAGGTTTAGATTAGAGTTTAGGAAGAAGTTCTTTCCACTGAGGGTGGTGAGACAGTGGCACAGGTTGCCCAGAGACGGGGTGGAGGCCCCATCCCTGGAGACATTCAAGGCCAGGTTTGATGAGCCTCTGAGCAACCTGATCTAGTTGTCGGTGTCCCTGCTTACTGCAGGGGGTTGGACTAGATGACCTTTCAAGGTCCCTTCCAACCCCACACATTCCATCATTCTGTTATTCCATGATTTGTCCAAAAGCTTGTTGCTGCTCAGGGCCCCCTTTAGGCAGATTTGTGTATTCAAAAGACCATTTGATTTACTTTGTCTCTTTGCTTCTCTCTGCGAATCGAGGGAGCTCGTGATGTGAGTGTAAGCCTCACTGCGTGCAAAGAACAATTATGGACAAAGAAAGAAAGTCCAGGACAGGGAATCTTTTGGGAAGTCTTGGGATCTGTGATTTAACAAAAATTATGTTTTCTGTTGGTCTAAGGGTAGCCACTGTAGGAAGCAGATTTCGGTGGGGGTAATGTGGACTTTACACATTGCTGAGGAATGTCTCATTTTTTTACTGAGCTATGCATTCCTTTGTTTCCATTTGTTGGCAAGTGGCAAACACCCTTCTGTGTCCGTGTGCTGCTCGTTCTCCAAGTAACCCAGGTGGGAACCGGTGCCAATGGGCTGAACCGCGCAGCTTCAGTGGAGGAAGCTCAGATTTGAACAGGGCTGCTGTAAGTCCCAGGGGGCTGATGAGAGAAATGCTGGGTTGGGGGCAGGATGAAGACTGGCCATAGGTTGAGGAACACAAAGGGTCTTGATTTTCATATCTGTTCAGGCTGCATTAGCAGACGCTCAGGATCAGTATCATGTAGAGACTGCTGATTTCTATTCATGTATAAGCAGAAAAATAAAGTAGGAAAAAGAAAAAAGAAACCCTTTCTTCTTGTTGTTTAGTAATCATATTATTTCACTTTGATTACGTTCCTGAAACTTCTCTAATTAAGCACATGAGAATTGAAGACTTTAAGGAAAAATATGCCCAGAGACTTGACTTGTTAGGGCGTTTTGCATGTTAATGAGCCCTCTGGTGCCAAGTGCCTGAACTGCAGATCCTGAAAGACTGAACAAGCCTCAAGACAAGTAAAAGTCAGCAGCAAACCTCCAAGAGCTTCCCAGAGTCCTTGGAGGCTGGTGAAGCAGGAAGTCAGAGGTGCTGCTTCGAGGTGGAAAATCAAACGTGGCATGTGGTTGTGAAAGCCCTTGATGTGTGTCACCAAGCAGGACAGCCAAGCCCTGACCCCATCTGCTGGGAAAGGGGATCCGTCAACTCACGGGATGCTCACATCTCAAGCCCTGCTCCCCCGGACACTGCTTCAAGGCTTCTAACAGAGATGCAGACTGCTGCATTGGACATATGTATGTTTATATTTTTTTTAATAGGTACTGATACTCCTTGGGAAATCAAACAAACTCCCGAAGGAGTACTGAAGGATTCTTGATATGGTCAGGGCTGTATAAGGGCACATGTAAAGCATCCCTGCACCTGATGTGAATTAATTCGGTGGCCATGGAAGCTCTGATGCACACACAAGATGCCGGTGTGACCAGGAAGGGGAAGACTGGATCTAAACAGCACGTTTCCAAAGCTGAGAGCATGAGCGTCATGGTTTCACTGCAGGAGAGCTCCAGCCTTGGGGCAAAATCACAAAAGTGGTCTAGTACATCAGGGCCAGCCAATGTATGTGGGACAAGAACGAAATGATTACTGCAGATGACAGAAATCCCCCCAGCCAAGGTGCAGCTGTCTTCTAGCGACAACCCTTCCAGTTCAGGAGTCTTGCAGAGAGCAGGGGGTGGCACAGAGCCAAGTACTGGTCATAGCATGTGGCCACCAGCAGGAGCCACTCTGTACCTGCCAAAGGTGCAGGAAATAGCCCTAAGAGCGCTGTGAGCAGAGATGGTGCTGTGCCCAGTGGGAGGACAGTCCGGGTGGCGGAGCTGTAGCAGGTTTCCAGGTTTTCCACCAGCAGCCCCATGCTGAGGCTGTTCCCAACTGCAATTATGGGGCAGGTCATGGGAGGGAGGAGGAAGAGATTTTTCTGAAGGTTGGGGACGTTCCCCATTCCCATTAGGGGAAACGCCATTGATGATGACAAATTGTCCTAATCCCTTTTTTCCATGGAAAATTTTAGGTCTTCCTGTCCCCTCTCTCCTTGTGGGTACGCCTTCGAGTGACAACATTTGTTTCTCTGTTAGGTGCCTAAGGACATTGGGAAGGAAGTTCAGAGAGGTGAAACACGGAGGTGTCTGTGCTTCTGAGTGCATCATAGTCCCTAGACGTGCTCTGTTCTGTGTGAAGGGTGAGAAAAGCCATCTTCTGGAGGGCAGCGACACTCCTGCTTGCAGGACCCTTTCGGACTGCACGGGCGAAATGCTCTGTGGACGTGCTGCTTTCAGACTGTGTGAAACAAGGGATGGGCCATAAGGACAGGGGAGGGTGAGGCAGCACACAGAGGCACTTGCGATGGACCGGAAAAGGCAGGTGAGAGAAATCTCATTGGGCCGGTGGGGTTGTTCCTGAAGTCACACGCAGAATTGTCAGGGCTCTGACAGGGGTGTTCAAAGCCGCGAGCCCTTCCCTTCCACGTGCAGAGGTGTGGGGAGTATCTGGCCTCCTGCTGCCACTCCCAGATGCTGGGAGGCACCTCAGCCCTGTGGTGTGGTGCCCATCTGAGATGCCTCATGGCATGAGGTATGGACATAGGGACCCTGGTTCACGGAAGCACATCCCAGTGCGGCATCCAGGTGGTTTCCCAGAGGACGTTCCTCTCAAAGTCAAGTTACCCGAAGACAGAGTGTGTCCCACAGGCCTTCGTGGACGCTCTGGGAATAGCTGGTGGCACTTGTGCTCAACTCGGGTTCCTCTCCCCACATGCACATGATGTGCATGCTTGAGTCTCCTCCATGCAATGCACTCAAGGACTTCTGACCTAATCAGGTGGCACTTTCTCGGCTCGCTGTGGCTCCACCAAAGATGTCCCTGAGGCTCCAGGGGAACCTGCTGTGAAACAAGCTGAAGTCATGACTGATGTTTCCTCCCTCAGCTGTTGCGGGGGGACATTCCTTTCCGGCAGTATCATTTCCCCTATCAGAGGCAGAGTTAGGTCCCAGAACGACCTCTTCTTTTCCACCTATGAGACAGGACACCCAGACAATGAAAGGGAGGAATCTCCTGTACCCCTGCAAACCACAGTGCACATTTGAAGTGCCAGAGGTGGCCCAAGACATGTGCAGGTATCTCTAAACTTTGATGGAGCAGTTCAGAGGGACAGGGCAGCGTCTGGGGCCATCATTTTGGAGGCTCTTGGGGCATTGCTTTGGGCAGCTGAAGTGACAGCAGATGGCCACCTTTAGGACAATGAAGCCTGTTCCTGCTCACTATGTACAGGGCAGCCTGTAGAGCTATTCCTCTGAGCAAATGGAGTCATTGCCACTGGAAGAGCTACGTCTCTCTCTCTTCTCCACCAGCTGTCTTTACCAGATCTCCATTGGCAGTTAGGGCTGGGTTCTCACTGGCACCCCTACAATGCCCAACCTAATTCAGGGCAGCTGCCCAATTTCAAGGTTAACTCCATCCTGTGGAGCTGCCTGAGGTGCCAGGGCTCTCCAGCACAACTGCGTGCAGCCGGCAGGGACAGCACAGGACTTGCGCGAACATCATCCCCATTCAGAGCAGCCGTGTAAGAGACCCCAAGAGACCTTCTGAGGCGTTCAGTGCTTTCCTTCAAGCAACTGCAGTGAGGCAAGTGCTGTCCCATCTCAATCCAGTAGATGCAGGGAGTGCTTCTCCCCCATCCCTCAGTCATCCCTTTGATGCTGCAGTCAAGGAACAGAGCAATGATTTTCACAGTGTTCCTGGATCTCAGGATACCCATAGCCAAGGACACTTGCAAAAGCCCCTTGTCCTGCCTCGAGATCAGCTTCACCTGCACCACAGGCCCTCTGGGGCTGCAGAGACCCCGCAGACACAAAGCCCTCTCGTGCCGGGGCTGCAGAGTCCAGCCCTGCTTCTCTCTCGTCCTGAGGAGAGCAGGGATTGATCTCCTCCTTTCCCCTTTACATTGCCATCTGCCATCCCCCCCAGCATGCTCTGACGCAAACCTTTTGCCTGCACGGTACTTGGGCACTTGGTAACAGCTGGCTTTGTTGCACGCCTGAGCTTGGCCCTGGTGCCACGACTGAGGTCCGGCACATCTCTGCCCTGACACAAAGAACCTATAATGAAGGAGAGGAAGGGGACCAACCCTTATTTAACCAACCTGAGGAAGTCTTGGGCTCACCAACGACTTAACGTCTTACCGGGGACATCAATGACCCTGTGTATTGCGTTGACATGGCTAGGTTTTGGTAGGGGTGAGGGGGCTGCAGAGGTGGCTTAGGAGAAAAGGGATCAAGAGGTGACTCCATGTGAGAGAGAGCCACTTTCAGCTGGCTCCAGAAGGACATGCCACTGCCCAAAGCTGAGCCAGTAAGCAATTCTCGTGGCACCTCTGTGATAGCATATTGAAGCAAGGCTAAAAAGCAGCGTGCAGTCATAGAATCATAGAATCATAGAATCATAGGGTTGGAAGGGACCTCTGGAGATCTTCTAGTCCAACCCCCCTGCCAGAGCAGGGTCACCTAGAGCAGGTAAGAGAGAGGAGTGAGACACATGGAGAGAAACAGCCCTGCAGACAGCAAGGCGAGTGGAGAAGGAGGGGGAGCGGGAGTGAAGCTGGGTGGGCACCTGGCAGCCAAAAGTCAGCCCAGCACCCCCTGACATTCCCAGGAGAGCACGGTGCAAATGCTCCTTTAGGTGTCTGGAGGCTCTTTGCCTCAGCTTTTTAGCACAGCTGCCAGATGGGCCAAGCAAGGCGATGCTCACCTGGATCAGAAAACCTGTGTCATCCTTGTCAGCCTTGGCTCTAGTAGCAAAGAAAGAGTGGAGTCTCAGCTCCCGAGGGAGTGAGGACGAAGAGCAGAGTGCAGATTCCGGGTCTCAGGGTGGCAGACATTGGCCTGTTCTGGGAACTTTCCGTTCAGGCTGGAAGTGACCTTGCAAGATTTCTATAGACCAACATTCTACGCAAAGCAGGGTCACAGCAGAAAGTGCCTGCAGCATTTGGGTGCTGCCAGTTGTTAGGGAGTTCCCGCAAACTCCAGATCCTGTCAATGATGATGGAGAGTGGCTTTACTGTGGCATCGTCCTGCCCTCTCAGCTCCCTCGGATGCCACCCCTCCAGTCCCATAGACTGGTAAGGATTGTGTTTGCTCAAGTAACTCCTGACTCTATCCAAATTCACCACGTTTTTTTTTCCCTCCAGAGTCCTGCCTCAAGGCACAAAGGCCTGGGAGAGCTTGCTGGAGGAGACCAAGGCAAGAAGGACACAGGGAATCTCAGATTCATCTACACCTGCTGTTACTAAATTCCAGCAGTGGCCACTCATTCTCTTTGTTTCTTCTTTAACTGTTCCTGAAGCAGCAGCCTCTCCTCTTGGTGCCCTCGAACCCTTGCCTTGCAAGGGTCTACACTTGGGAAGCTCTAGCTTACCTAAAGCCATCCCCATTTCTCCTCTAGAGACCCAGCATCTGTAGTCTGGCTTCAGTCTTTTCTCACTCCCCTTGGGAGCTGAGACCCCACTATTTCATGGTCGCTACAGCCCAGGCTGACATTTTCACACCCCTGACCAGAATTCCCTCTGAATTGACTGGACTCAGCAACACCTTTGTTGGCCTACCTTGCGCCTGTGCAAAGAAGTTGTCCCAAGAGACCCAGAAACCTGCTGGACAGTATGCATGCTGCTGTGTTCCCCTTCCAGTGGTGTCAGGGTCATTAATGTCTCCAATAAGACCTGGGGTCATTATTCTGGAGACTTCCTTGTGTTGCTTAAATAGGCAAATGAGTGGAGATCCCAGTGTGATGTGCTTCCTGTTCCTGAACGGCTCTGCATCGACTGGATGGAGGTGGGTCAGACCCTGCCTCATTGCCCTCGTGGGATTCAGTTGCCGGCCAACAGAAACTGAATCTATGAGACATGGCATCTGGAGTGTGTGTCTCGCACCCACTCTGAAGGCGATGCCTTTCCCGTAGGTCCTGTGCAGTCCCTGCCGGCCACCTGCAGTTGTGCTGGAGAGCCCTGGCACCTCCTGTAGCACAACAGGCCTGTCCATGGCCATTGAGTAGCTGCCCTGAATTAGGTTAGGTGATGTGGGGATGTCCATGAGACATCTGCCGTTACAGTCAGTGGGGATCTAGTATACACGGCTGATGGAGAAGATGGATGAGGTCAATGGCAATGAGTACATCTGGTCCCCTGACTACCTCAGAAGGCTGCCCTGGGTTGAAAGAGTAGGGAAAAGTTCAGTTGTCCGAAATGTGGCCACGTGCTGGTGGCCAAAGGAATTCCTCATGAATCTCAAAGATGACGGCACCAGATGCTGCCCTGTCTCTATGAACTGCTCCGTTAGATCTTGCAGTTACCGGCACGTATCTTGGACCACGTCTGAGACCTGAAATGTCAGTAGGTGTTTGAGTCTGAAGAGCTCACTGCTGGCCTCCACCTCCAGGAATGACGCTGGGAGCTGAGACCAGCAGCTCCCATGCAGCAGGTGCCTATTTTGTGCCCACCTGAAGAGAGGCAAGAGGAATCCCCCCTCTTGTGGGATTGTGGCAGCCCTAAGTGAGAGCTGAGTCCACTTCACACCCAGGACTACAAACCAAGGAGGAGATGCCTCAGTTGACGAAGCCGACTGCCTTCGCTCAGCGGGGGCAAAGGAGATCTGGCACTGTCCAGGTTTCCTGTCTCATACCAGAAGGAACAAGACCTTTCTCGTGCGCAGCTCTCTCTGACAGGAGAAATTACCCATCTGGAAAGAAGCGTCTCTCCAGAGGTGCGAGAGAGACCACACAGTATTACTTCAGTCTCTTTCCCAGTAGGTTCCCCTGGAGGCACAGGGACACCTCCAGGGAGCCCCGAGGAGGCAGAGAAAGTGACGTCTCGGGCTGGTCCTCTGCGTCTGAGCTGGGCTGGGCTCCTGGCATGGAGGGAGCTCGTGGCAAGCGGGCAGCGCTGCAGAGAGACAGCTCTGCCCAGGAGCAGCTCCTCTGCAAAGGGCAGCAGGGCTGAGGGCACTGCCTGCACGTAACGAGGGGAGACGTGTGAGGCCAGCGGATCTTAAAGGCAGCCTGGGGTGGGAGAGTGCTGAGAGCTCACTGGGAGAAATCCTCACAGCCTTTGCACAGTCTCTGGCTGCAGGGCATTGAATCTGCAGCTGCTGGAGGGATCTCCAGAAGCTGGAACAACCCCCAGCCTACGGGATCTGCAAGTACCACTCTCACAGTTTCTCTAGTTTCGAGGAGAAGGACAACGTGTGGAGCAGGGCTTCCCTGCTGCACCGTCAGAGGGACAGGGCATGATGTGTCTCTGCTGCAGTATAATGCAGAGAGGCTCCCTGGAGCAGTCTCCTAAAGCTGGCATAGCCCATGGCTAATGTGATCTGTCAGGAAGGCTCTCAAGGCTCCGTCGGTGTTGAGAAGGATGTGCTCGAGAGCAGGGCAGCCCTACCACATCACCAAAGGCACAGGGCATGTCGGCTGCCTTCTCCCCGGGACGGCTGCCGGGCTGTGAAGGTGGGTGTGCGTGCAGGGGTGCTCAGGGCTGTCCTTCAGAGCAGGGTCCCCGTGTCCCAGGGAACTGTGTGCTGGGACAGGGACTCTGCTGCCTGCCAGGGTCAGCTCTCAGCCTGCCCGGGGAGCTCCCCATGGCGCTGCGGGGAGAAGCTGTGGGTGGAAGGAGTGACCCCAGTCGTGTCACGGCAGGGTCCTTCTGCAGTCATGAGGGTGCTGCATGGGTCGTGTTTCCTCCCAGCTCCAGATCACCCCCAGGACATTTGCAGAGGGTCCTTTTGGAGAAGTACAGAGAGGCAGCATTTACCTGAAAGAAAGAGGGTCCCTGCTTGGAGTTTTCCACTCCTTCTTTGCTGGGTGGGTTGTGAGAGAGAGGATTTTACTTCTCCGTTCTGGAGAAGGCAATGATACCCTGGTTCTAGCAGGAACTTTTCTAAGCTGCTTGTTAGCGCTTGCAGGCACTTGCCCTGAGGGCAGAGCTGAGCACACAGCAGGTGTGGTGGGTTCTCTGAGCACTGAAAGGGAGGAGACCTGGGGACAATGACACAGCCCCAGGCAGAGACAGCTCCGGGGGGCAGAGACATGGGCAGAGAGTGAAAGGGAGCTACTGCAGGAAAGGTCATGGGAGAGGGGATTCCAGGCCCTCCCTGCCATCCCCTGCAGTGCAGGTGCCTTCCCTGGAGACATTCCGTGGTCTCCTCTCCCCACACAGTAGAGTCCTCCACCCCTGACTATCCCGGGTATTAAGTCCTGAGTGTCCTTCCCAGCAGCCCAACCACCAAAGAGGAGAAATCCTTGAGTGTCTGACTGTGTCTCCCTGTCCTGACTCTCTTGGCAGGAGAACTGTCCTGACTCTCTTGGCAGGACCCACAAGGTTTCACTTGCAGCACAGCAGAAATGCCAGGGATTTCTGCCTTAAAAACACTCCTCAGGTGTGGTGGGGAAACTACAACAGAACAACACCAACAACAAGGTGCCCTGAGCTCTGCCCTGCAGTTGGGTGACAATGCTGAAAAGCCCTTTGATGCCAGGAGTGGATTTAATCTGAGATCACCCCGTGTTCCTTTTTACCCATGGCTGTAGGGCAGGACTGAATCCTGCAGAGATCTCAGCTCTCTGGTGGACTATCAGCCAGCACCAACCAGAGTGTACAAAAAGGACCTGCAAAAGGTCTTCCTGAAAGGCGAGAGCCAGTTTGGTGGATTTCTAAGACCAATTGAATACTTCAGTTTGAGAGAAATCTTCCCTAACTTCTCACTGCTTTTCTTTCCATTAACAGGTCTCCAAGCCCAGGGGAAGAAAATGTCGAATGGCAGCTCCATCACCCAGTTCCTCCTCCTGGCATTTGCAGACACGCGGGAGCTGCAGCTCTTGCACTTCTGGACCTTCCTGGGCATCTACCTGGCTGCCCTCCTGGCCAACGGCCTCATCATCACCACCATTGCCTGTGACCACTGTCTCCACACTCCCATGTACTTCTTCCTCCTCAACCTCTCCCTCCTCGACCTGGGCTCCATCTCCACCACTCTTCCCAAAGCCATGGCCAACTCCCTCTGGGACACCAGGGACATCTCCTATGCAGGATGTGCTGCACAGCTCTTGTTCTTTGTCTTCTTTATTGCAGCAGAGTATTGCCTTCTCACCATTATGGCCTATGACCGCTACGTTGCCATCTGCAAACCCCTGCACTACGGGACCCTCCTGGGCAGCAGAGCTTGTGTCCACATGGCAGCAGCTGCCTGGGGCAGTGGGTTTCTCTATGCTCTCCTGCACACGGCCAATACATTTTCCCTGCCCCTCTGCCAGGGCAATGCCCTGGACCAGTTCTTCTGTGAAATCCCCCAGATCCTCAAGCTCTCCTGCTCACACTCAGACTCCCTCAGGGAAGTTGGGCTTCTTGTGGTTAGTGTCTGTTTAGCATTTGGTTGTTTTGTTTTCATCGTGCTGTCCTATGTGCAGATCTTCAGGGCCGTGCTGAGGATCCCCTCTGAGCAGGGACGGCACAAAGCCTTTTCCACGTGCCTCCCTCACCTGGCCGTGGTCTCCCTCTTTATCAGCACTGGCATTTTTGCCTACCTGAAGCCCCCCTCCATCTCCTCCCCAGTTCTTGATCTGGTGGTGGCTGTGCTGTACTCCGTGGTGCCTCCAGCAGTGAACCCCCTCATCTACAGCATGAGGAACCAGGAGCTCAAGGATGCCCTGTGGAAACTGATGACCAGATGATTTTCAGAAGCAATAAACTTCTTCGGTCTTGTTTTGGAAACCACTCAGAATGTAGCTTGTTACAGGGCAAGCCCATCTTCTGTAGCTTTTCTTAGTTTTGGTTTGAGTTTGTGATTTTGGCATTGGTTTTCTTTGTATAATGCTGTCCACAAAGAAGTGTCATCATTTTTGCTGTTTGTAACTATGCATCTACCTTAACTTGTGAATCCCACAGACATTGTAAAAGAGGACCAGTGCTCTCTGTGTCTTTAAACAAAAGAAAGAATCTTCTAGCGACTTGTTTGCCCAAGATCCTTCCTTTGGGACCTGCTCTGGAGCTGCAGGGCTGTGCCTGTGAGCAGAGGTGGAGGGGAAAGGGTCTCAGCACAGCAGCACTGTCAGGGAGCACCAGCCTTGCTCTTTTCAGACTTATTCTCTTTCTGTTTCCACACTCTCCTGCTGAGCGCAGGTGTTGCTGTAAGGACCGAGTGCTCTGGCAGCTCATACTCCTGCTGTGTGCTGTCCTGTCCCCACAGGCAGGGACAGGCACTGGGCGCTTCTCCGGCAGAGCTGGCCTCCCCAACAGCTCCTCCGTCACTGTCACACCGTGGCATTGCCGCAGGGCGGTGCCTGAAGGCTCAGGCCTTCTTCCAAAGTTGCTCTCAAGGAAATGCCCAGGAAAGCGCCCCGCAATCGAAAACACCTGTGTGCAGCTTAACTGTGTGAGTGTGCAGGGGGGGACAAGCAGCAGGTCCCTCGCCCAGCCAGGGCTCCTGGGAAAGACAGGAAGGGCCAGCAGAGCAGGTTCTTCTCTGTCCCTGGCTGTGATGGACACTAGGGGTAAGATGCCCTAGGGTCATGCTTACAACTTATCCAGTAACAACCACCACTGGCCTCTCGCCCCAGCTTGGGGAGGTTGGTTGTTCTTCTGAAGAAGTCCATGTTTGTATTGTAGGAACCAGATGCAAGCATGCACGTCGTGTGCGTGGGGTGAGATGAACCCGAGTAAGCCCAAACACCATCAGCCATTCCCGGGGCTTCAATGAAGGGCTGTGGGGCGGACAGTGTCTGGAGGTCACTTCACTTGGAGAGTAACGTCCCCTGGGAAACCCCCTGAATGCAGCACTGGGATGGGCTTCCTTGACCCCAGGTCCCTGTGTCCATTCCTCACGCCGTGGGGCATCTCAGAGAGGTGCCGAGCAGGGAGACACAGTGCGGGGCTGAGGTGCTGCCGGCCTCTGGGAGTGGCAACAGGAGGCCATGGAGTCTGCTGCAGGGCCTCTGCCCGTGCCAGGGAAGGACTCGTGTCTCTGAACAGCACTGCCAGAGCCCTGACAGTGCTGGGTGTGTCTCCAGGAACAGCCTGTGTGCTTCTCCGTAAGAGACGAAGACAAAATAAGGTGAAAAAAATAATGGGTCAAAATAAAAGTAAGTAGAAAGAAGAAAAATCAAAAAATAAAAAACATTAAAAAAAAAAAAAAAGAAAAAGCTTAAAAGCAAAGGCCACATGCAGAAGAAAAGGCAAACCGAGGAAGATTTTTTTCTCTATTTCCCATCAGCAGACAATGTCAAGTCACCTCCTGGGAGGCAAGGATTCAGTACATGTAGTGGTTTTAATGGAAGACAAATGTGTTAATAGCGAATGTCCTCCCAATTCCTTTCTCTCAGGTTTTATGGCTGAGAATGTTGCCACATTGCATGGAATATCCCTTTGGTCAATTCAGTAAAGCTGTCCCATCTATGGCCCATCCCAACCACTTGCCCACCCCGAGTGTACTACCTTTAGAGGAGGTTGGAGGGACAGCCTTCATGCAGTGCGAGCGCTGCTCAGCGATAGCCAAAACACTGGTGCGGGATCAACACCATTCTAGGCACGAGTAGGAAGCACAGCAGGGTATGGCTGCTATGGGGAAAGTTAACTCCATCCCAGCCAGACCCGGTACAAGGGTGTTCAGGGGTCTCTTCCAACCTGAACCATTCTAGGGTTCAATGGATCTTTTCCTTGGAGAGCTCTTTGAAGAAAGAATAGAGAGAGGAAGAAGAAGAAAGAGAGCGGCAGAAGTAGAGATGCAAAATGCACCATTCTAAATATAGAAGTTCCTCTGAGGAACATTTCTCCCCTCAAAATATTGGTAGGAAATCTGTGAGATAAATTTGATGAAAGAAGCACCCTTTTTTCTGCTCAGGGACTGGGCGACAAGGAGGGTGATGGGTGGGTATGGACTCATAGAATCATAGACTCATAGAATGATAGAATGTATTGGGTTGGAAGGGACCTTGAAAGGTTATCTAGTCCAAGCCCCCTGCAGTGAGCAGGGACATCTTCAACTAGATCAGGTTGCTCAGGGCCTCATCCAGCCTGGCCTTGAATGTCTCCAGGGATAGGGCCTCCACCCTCTCTCTGGGCAACCTGGGCCAGTGTCTCACCACCCTCAGTGGAAAGAACTTGTTCCTAATGTCTAATCTAAACCTGCCCTGCTCTAGTTTAAAACCATTGCCCCTCTTCCTATTGCTACATACCCTTGCAAATGTCGAGCCATTGACCACTGCCCTCTGGATGCCATCATCCAACCAATTCCACATCCACTGAACAGTCCATCCATTCAATCCATATCTCTCCACTTTAGAGAGAAGGATGTTGTGGGGGACCGTTTCAAAGGCCCTACGAAGCCCCGATATACAACATCTGTAGCTCTTCCGCTGTCGACTGATGTGGTCACTCCATTGTAGAAGGCCACTAGATTGGTCAGGCAGGACTTGCCCTTGGTGACGCCATGCTGGCTGTCTCGAATCACCTTGCTGTCCTCCATGTGCCTTAGCACAGCCTCTAGGAGGATCTGTTCCATGATCTTGCCAGGCACAGAGGTGAGGCTGACAGGGCCGTAGTACGCAGGGTCCTCCTTTCTACCCTTTTTAAAAATGGATCTCATGGTAACAGCATCAGAAAAAAAAAATCCAAAAAAAACAAAAGCAGAAAAAAAAGCCCAACACAAATTTGAACATCGTGGGAGCACAACTGGGATGGACAGACTAGCACACTGATATCACCCTCAGGGACTGAGCAGCTGCCTTCTGCTTCCTCATCATCTGGAGGCACTACTGTCTGTCACCCAAGTCAGACCCTTGGGTCACATGAACCATTTTTCAGTTCTCATAGACTATACTCATTATTTCTCCATCGACTCTGACAAGAGCCGAGTTACCCAGATATCCAGGCTGTGGACGGCATATTTCTCATGCAGTGACCGCTTGGAGTAGCTCTACTGACCTCTCTCCATATTTGCCATTCTACAGCTTTGAGAGGAGGAAATCACCCTGCAGCGCCTGGCCCTGGCCATGGCTACTCCAAGCCATAGCACTGATTCCTCACAGCCTTTCTGACTTTGGTCTTTCGGTCCTGGTGGGAGATGATATTATTGTCTTAATCTTGAATTTGTTGGGTAACCCAAAAGGAGAGACTGGAGGCTGTTGGGTTACATGTAGGGCTTCAGAGAAATCAGGGAGTGCATTAACCTCACACAAGGGCAGGAGATACTTCCCCCTGGAAGGGGTTATTTGTGCTATTGGCCACACAGCCACCCAAGGCAGCTGGGGTAAGAATCACTCAACCAGGTTTTAGGCATTGGGGTGAAATGAATCTGCACAAATACAGAGATTTGCAGTGTAGTGACGTGACCCCGTCCTTTTTTCCTTCTCATGCACGCAGCTCAAATACAAGCTTTGTCTCCAGGCCCCTTCTGGATGTGAACCATCATGCAGACAGCAGAAACAGTGTGAGTTCAGCCTCTCGGGGCAAACTTTGTCTAACATGGGGGTAACGTGGGGCACAGGCCCAGGTTTGAACGCAGAGAGGTGGAGGTGCGGAGAAGCCTTTTCTGTTGCTGCACCGTTGAGGTAAACCCAGATTGAATCGGTATCTTTTCTGCTTCCCTGGGTTTTGGGGGGTTTGTTTTTTATTCCCCTTCCATGAGTTTAGCAGTTTCCCTTTGAGCAGCTAAATCTCATTTTTCAGTTTCTCCACTTTTTAAAGACATAGATGAGTCATGCCTGACATCTCATGATGGCTGAGGGAAATGTCTCAGCCTGCAACTGGAAATAGGTGAAGTTGTGAGGAGATAAATGTGTTGCTTCAGACAAGAACTGGTATGAATACAGCAAAAACAGAGAGTGAAGGTGAATGAGCAGGAAAAAAAGGAAACCTGCCCAGTCCATAGAGCTCTGCAGAAGGGGGCTGGAGCTGTACATAACATGAGGTGATACAAGTGGGATCACGACTTAGAGAAAATTTTTCAGCAAGGCTGTGTGAGAGAGGACCAGATAAACAAGAGACTCCACAGTGTGCGGAAGTGATGGGAAAAAAGGTCTTGGGGTAAAAGCGTGAGAAACAACGGGAGAGATTTGGGTTGCAGAGATTTGAAGTAGTCCTGTCCAGGTCTGAGAGGCTGAGTTTCAGAGACAAGGGAAAAGAGAGAAACTCTCAAGCATGTTTTGGAATTCGTGGTACTATCACTAACAACAGAGAGGACGTTGCTGCAAGGCAACTCTTATTCTTCATGATGATGCACTAAAGCTCTTTTATTTCCTTCCCAACACTTACTATTACTTGTCAAAGTAGCTGTAATTTTCAGTAATTAGCCTCTGGCACAAAGTTCTCAGGACAGTGTTTTTGCTCTCGCTGCTATCTCTTTGTCACCATTTAAAGATGACACCTCGTAGACAGAATTGCCCTGAATTCATGCCCGCTTTGTGTATTTTCTCCCTGGTTCCAGTAAGAGGTGGAGGGTGGGAATAGGGAAGTTGGTCCAGGCCAAGGTACAGATCCCAGATTTCTGGAAAGGCACAAAGGAAGGCAAATTTTTCATGTGGTGGTGTGACCGGTACCCACTGCTCCTGACCCCTGGAGTACACTGACACAACACTGTGACCTGCATTTCCAGTCTGCTGAGTCCTAACTGTGCAGCAGAGATCCTAGAAGCTCTGAACTGCCTTCGTCTGCCCTGCGTTTCAGCACGTCAAATGAAAGTAACCGAGTCAAAGAGTTGGTTTTGAGCTTCTTCACAGCCTAAAGCACCGCATGGGTAAGGAGACTGGCCAGGAAATGTAAATAATCAAAGGTAGGATGAGACACCTACAGAGCACAAGACAATGCCACCCTGAATTGTCCCAGGAGCTGAAGAAAACCTCACCTGTAGCTGACTCTCCTCTCCCAAGGAACACTGCAAGGCACAGGCTCATGGAAGAGTTTTTGGGAAAGGGGTTGATGGGGAAGCCTCTGGTCCAGCCTCTCACCAAAAGGTAGGGTTGTCAATCCCCAGGTCAGGTTGGGTGACATTCTGGGGAGCTGAAAACCTCCAAAGATGGAGATAACAGAGAGTCGATGGGTGTCCTGCTGCAGGGCAACGTCCGCCTAGTCCGTGTTTCCTAATGCTCAGTATAATCTCCATGGAGGATGCTTGCCACTGTTGTCTCTGCCAAACATCCTGGAGGTGGATTGTCTCCACCTTCCTCTCTCGAGGAAGATGTCACCTGCTCTTAGACTGCCCTGTGCCTCCCCTTCAGCAGACTGAAGAGGCCCAGTTGTCTCAGCCTCTCCACACAGCTCATGTGCTTCAGGCCCCTAACCCCATCCTCACAGACTTCCTCTGGACTTTCTCCAGTTTCTCCATCCTCCTTTCCCAATAGGATCCATATATGGCATCCACCATAACTCCCACACCCTTCTCCCCAGGACACTCCTCAGCCAGTCGGGTCACAGCCTGTCCCAGTGCACGAGCTTTGTTCTGCCCCCAGTGCACACCTTGCCCCCTTTGCCTTATGAAACTTCACTTCAGGAGGTTTCATTTGGCCAAGTCCCCAAGTGTGTCAAGGTCCCTCTGGACTGAAAGGCCAAATCATCAGCATTTAAGGTTTGATGGACAGTGCCTCAAACCAGATAAGCATATGGGGAATTGCAGGATGCTACAGGTCATGAAAGAGAATGATTTGCTTTATGGATTTGCCACCCAAGTTTGAAAATCAGCACACCAGCCATCTCAGATATACCCCAAGGTTGTAACAAAATGAAAAGCGTGGCCAAGGGGGAATGGATGGACAGGGAAACCGTTCATTTTGGAGGGCAGTTGGATATAAAAAGAGAAGCAATTGTCGTTTCAAGGAATGAAAAGGTCAGGGCTGTTTGGGGGCACCTCTGAAGCACCCTGGCACCTGATGTGAATTACTTCTGGGGTCAGAGACAACCTAAGAGCTTTCCCTAATTTGAAGAAATGAAGGGGAAGGAAGGACAGTCATATTTAGGCTAGAAGGGTCCTCGGGAGGTGTCTCGAGCAGCCTCCTGCAGGGCCAGACCAGTTACTGAGGGCTTTCTCCAAACACATCTTGGTCACTTGCTAGAAGAGATCCAGTGCACGCTCCCTGGGAAACAGCTTCCAGCACTTGACTATCCTTATGCTGGAAAAGTTTCTCCCTGTATCTACCCTGACCCTCTTGTTTGTCATCCCATTGCCTCTTGTCTTTGTGTCTTGTACCATGGACATGAGGCTGACTCAGTCTTCAGAATGAAAAGTCTGGGAAGATCATGGAACAGATCCTCCTAGAAGCTATGCTAAGGCACATGGAAGACATGGAGCTGATTTGAGACAGCCAGTATGGCTTCACCAGGCTCATGTCCTGCCTGACCAACCTAGTGGCTTTCTACAACGGCATGACTGCATGAGTGGACAAGGGGGGAGCTATGGATATCATCTCTCTGGACTTCTGCAAGGCCTTTGACACGGTCCCACACAACATCCTTCTCTCTAAGTTGGAGAGATATGGATTTGATGGGTGGACTGTTCGGTGGATAAGGAACTGGCTGGATGGTCGCATCCAGAGGGTAGAGTGGTCAATGGCTCGATGTCCAGATGGAGGGGGGTGGTAAGCAGTGTCCCTCAGAGATCCGTACTGGGACCGGTGCTGTTCAACATCTTCATCAATGGCATAGACAGTGGGATCAAATGGACCGTCAGCAGGTTTGCTGATGACACCAAGCTGAGTGGTGCGGTTGGCATGCCAGAGGGACAGGATATCATCCAGAGGGACCTGGCGAGCTAGAGAGGTGGGCCTGAGCAAACTTACGAAGTTCAACAAGGCCAAGTGCAAAGTCCTGCACTTGGGTCAGGACAACCCTCGTTACCAATACAGGCTGGGGGATGATGTGATAGAGAGCAGCCCTGTGGAAAAGGACTTGGGGGTCCTGGTGGATGAAAAGCTGGACATGAGCCAACAATGTGTGCTTGCAGCCCAGAAGGCAATCGTGTCCTGGGCTGCATCGAAAGAACCGTGGCCAGCAGACCCAGAGAGGGGATTCTCCCCCTCTACTCTACTCTCATGAGACCCCACCTGGAGTATTGTGTCCAGCTGTGTAGCCCCCAGCACAAGAGGGACATGGACTTGTTGGAGCGGGTCCAGAGAAAGGCCACGAAGATGATCCGAGGGCTGGAGCACCTCTCCTGTGAAGAGAGGCTGAGAGAGTTGGGGTTGTTCAGCCTGGAGAAGAGAAGGCTCCGGGGAGACCTTATAGCGGCTTTCCAGAACCTGAAGGGGGCCTATCAGAAAGCTGGGGAGGGGCTGTTTGCAAGGGCATGTAGCGATAGGATGAGGGGCAATGGTTTAAACTAGAGCAGGGCAGGTTTAGATTAGACATTAGGAAGAAGTTCTTTCCACTGAGGGTGGTGAGACAGTGGCACAGATTGCCCAGAGAGGGGGTGGAGGCCCCATCCCTGGAGACATTCAAGGCCTAGGCTTGATGAGGCTCTAAGCAACCTGCTCTGGTTAAAGATATCCCTGCTTACTGCAAGGGGGTTGGACTGGATAACCTTTCAAGGTCCCTTCTAACCTAACAGATTCTATGATTCTATCATTCTAAGAGCTGGACATGGATGTGAAAACCATCAGCAACCAGCCCTAGCTCTTGTGATCATGACCTTGTTAGGTCACCTCCCAAAGGGAAGGAGAAAGTTTATTCTCCTGCCAGGTGCCAGACCTCACAGGATCAGACTTTGGCCTAGTCTTGCGACTTTTTAGGGGGGAGCCCGTGTGAGCAGCACAGAAGGGCAGCAGAGCCTGGTACAGCAGTTCTTCAAGTATGAGAGTGTGCAGAACCATCATCAGGGCAACAGGCAGAGCTATCAGGAGAGAAGCTTGGGGAAACAGGAAAGTCATGGGGAAGCTCCATAGAAGAAAGGAAACATGCAAGACGTGGATGCAAGGATTTAAAAAAACCAAAACCAACACATCACAACACCAAAAAAAGGGAGGAATTCAGAAATAGAGTTGGATTTAGGAAAGCCAGAGCTCACACAGAGCTAGAACACTTGCAAAGGAGTTCAAGGGTACAGGGGAATAGTCACCGGCATAGGACAGTGTAGGGCAGCCTCTGGTGGGATCCCACTCTCCTTTCGGGGGGGGGGGGGGGGCTTTGGGGGGCCCTTTGTGGGGGCTGGGATTGCCCAGATCCTTGTGTATTTTACTGTGGCTAACTTATCTTCAATTGAGGTGCCTGAGAAGACACCAGGTCACTACAGCTCCAGGGCTTTCTTGCCTCTTCACCCACCCACTCACTGCCTAGAGCCTAGGAGGACTCCTACCGCTGTCCTGCACTCAGCATCGCACACCCCCACACCTCCCTGCCCCCAGGAGCAGCCCTGAGCATCCCATGAGGGAAAGGATCCCCATTGCTGGGGGATGGCCATCAGCGCTTGAACATCCTGCTTGATGGAACACATCAGGGGCTTTCACAAGAACCTCCAGATTTGATTTTCAACCTGTAACCAATGCCCCTGACTTCCTGCGTCACCAGCCACAGGTTCCCTTCCCAGCGAGGTTCCCTTTCCTGGTCATTCCCTCCATGGTCTCTCTCCACTGATTAGCCTCGCTGGGGCCCAGTAGCACCCTCAGAAACTTGGAGATTTGCTGCTGACTTCTACTTCTCCAGAGGCTTGGGCTTTCAGGATCTGCAGTTCAGGAACTTGGCACCAGAGGGCTCATTAACATGCAAAACTCACCCACAAGCCAAGCCTGTAGGCATGATTTTCTTAACTCTTTAGTTGTTTTCTGGTTAATCAGAGAAATTTCAGAAGTTAAAATATTGCAGTAATAGAAAACAATAAGAAAGGTTTTTCCTTTTGCTCCAGTTTTCTTCATTTCTTTTCTTACACATTAAGTGATAGCGGCAATCTCCAAATGGTATTGAAAGCCGACATCTCCAATGGAGGCTGAAAATACAGACAAGTAAAGACCCCAAATGTCAGACACTCTATGGGCAGTCCTTGTCCCAACCCACATTTCTCTCTTCAGCCACCTGGGACTCCAGCAGCCTTGTTCAAGTCCGAGTTTTCTCCACTGCAGTCTGTAGCTCCGTCTTTCACCCCATCAGCACTGGTATCCACAAGTTTTATGAAAACCAGTGCCAGCCTTGGCTGTCGTGACCATGAAATAGTGGGGTCTCACCTCCCAAGGAGAAGGAGAATAGAAGAATGCAGATGACAGACCTCAGAGGAGCAGACTTTGGCCTAGTCTTCTGACTTTTTTGGGGGAGCCCATGTGAGCAGCACAGAAGGGCAGCAGAGGGTCTGCAGTACAGTGGTCTGCAAGGACAGCGTCTTTCAAGTGCGAGAGTGTGGTCATACCCATAGTCAGGACAACAAGCAGAGCTACCAGAAGAAGAGCTGGGGGAAACCAGACACTCATGGGGAAGCCCCATAGAATAAAAGAAGCATGAAGAGGTGGATGCAAGGATGAAAACAAAGGAGGAATTGAGGAATATGGTTGGTTTTAGAAAAGCCAAAGCTCCCGTAGAGTTGACACTTGCAAGGGATTTGAAGGGCACAACAATGAGCAGTTACTCCTTCAGGAACAGCTAAAGAATAAACAAAGATAATGTGTGGTCACGGCTGAATTTGCAGAGAGTAGGTGTAGATAGGTACGAGGTACTCTTGGCCTGCGTCTTCACCAGCAAGGTCTCCCAGGTCCGTGTGCCTAAGAGGCAGAACCCCATGCGAAATCCAGGAGTGGATGCAGATCAAGTCAGGGGCTACATAGGTAAGGTCAACCTTTGGTAGTCCATTGGACCAGACAGGATGAATCCAAGGATGTTGAGAGACCAGGCTGATGTCAGAGCAGGGCTGCTCTGATCCATTTTGGATCATTTTGTGTGGCTGGGCAGCAGCTCTGTGGAAATGGCCCTGGCGCTCCTTGAGTTTTATCAGGCCAAACAAGAGCCAGCAGCAAAGGCGGCCAACAGCATCTGAGGCTGTATGAGCAGGAGCACAGCCAGGAGAAGTGATTGTCCTGCTCTGCTCCGCACCTTTTACACCACACCCTGCCCAGTGACAGTGAGACAATGGCAAACAGGAGCCAGCTCACTGGAGGGCCACTAAGGTGGTAGCCCTTCCATTGTCCTTCAAGTGTTTGTGTGATTTCCCTAACAACAGCAGCATATACCACAACAAGAAAACATTAAAGCAACAACATCATTGATCGGCCTAAATATAAATACCTGCCCTGGAGCAGTCTACATCTGTGGTAGCCCCTCTGGGCAATGACAATGGAATCAAAGAATCAGCATCGCAGAACAGTAGGGGTTGGAAGGTTTGAAGAGGTAAGGTCTGTTCAGAGGATGTTTAGACTTCTGTGACACTGACTGTGAAAACATTCATGAGAGGCCTTTACCTATTTACAACCACTAACCTGAAGCCCTACCACCACCTCTAAGTGAAGGTAGTAGGGTAGCAAACACCGAGGGAAATGGGCAAGACAAATTGTAGCAGGGCTGAGTAGAGAGGAAGGATCACCTCCACCGACCTGCTGGCAGTGCTCTTCCTAGTGCAGCCCAGAAAGCCATTGGCCACCTTGCTGCAGAGGTGCAAAGCCTGGAGAAGAGAAGGCTTTGGGGAGACCTAATATCAGCCTTCCCACACCTTCTTGGCTAGCATCAAGAAAATGCAGACGGGCTCTTCAGTATTGTGCATGATGGGAGGATGATGGCCAATGGCATCAGCTGAAAAAAATGAGCAAAACATCCTCCCTGCCAAGACAGTCAAACACTGGAGGAGAGTTCCCAGAGGGCTTGTGTCATCTCCATCCTTGGAGCTTTGCAAGCCCAGAGCTTTTCAAGCCCAAAATGAAGGAAGCCCTGAGCAACCTGGTCTGACCCCATAGCTGACCCTGCTGTGAGCAGGAGGGTGGCCTAGAGATTCTGCATTTCACTCCACCATGGAGCTTTCCTTCATGAGGGGAGGGAAATCAGTCAGGTTCCTGGTGACCTCGGAAGTCAATCAGAAAGTCTGGTCAGACTTTCTTCTCCCACTCTGGGCATAGTTGCTCAGATGCAGGGCTGCTTGGCAGGTCCCCACAAACAGCCCTGATCCTTTCCATTGCTTCACCATTTCTTTTTCCCTCTTTTCCCACTCACAGGTTCCTCCCTTTGACCATCCTTGTATCCTCCCATGGGCAAATAGACCATCTCTATTTCCTCTTTCCTCCATGGTCCTAGTTTGGCTTCCTTTGTACTTTCATTTGGTGTTTCTGAGCTTCTCACCATGGGAATGCGTACCTTGGTGAACAATGGCATTGATCAAGTGCCTCCTTTGATTATCTGTAGTGTCCTGCCATTCCTCATGCTGTTATCTTGTCAGAGGCAGCACATGTCAGGGAGAGCCATCTGCAGGCACACATGAACGACTGGCCCAATGGAGCTTCATTCCTGGGGGACCCTGATAAACTCTGGGATTCAGCAAATGGAAAACTCACACAGTTTTAGAAGGAGAAGTGGTCAGACCTTTCCTGGGGGCAGGATCACCCCACAGATGAGGGCACGCTGTGGCCTGACTGGCCAAGGACTGACCCCAAGGAGAAGGGCCTGGGCATTACGAGGGATGCAACTTTAGCCAGTGGTACATGCGGACCGTGAACTGGACTAGCTGCACACAGGGCTGCATTAGGGGGCACGTGGCCACCAAGACAAGGCATTTATCTTGTCTGAGGGCAATAAAGAAAGATTTCAGGGCCTTGGGATGGCTTGTCAAGGGTTCAGGAGTACAAATTGCGTTCTCCTCTGCCCTTCCAGTTTTGGGGACTGATGAATGTGTAAACAAGAAAATCAGACAGATCAACACTTGGCTCCAAAACTGGTGCTACGAGTAAGGTTTTGGGTTCAGTGATCATAGTTTAATCTACAGGACACCGAGCCTGCTTGCTAAGAATGGGAAAACCCTATCCCAAAAGGGGCAAAAGGGACTAGGCCAAGAGTTAGCAAGGCTCATGGACAGGGCTTTAAACTCGTATCGAAGGGGGAAGGGGATAATACCAGGCCCACTAGTAATGAGCCTAGGGATAAAGGGCCAAGGATGGGGGTGAAATTGGTAGTCCAGCGGAAGTGCATCTACACGAATGCACGCAGCATGGGCAACAAACGGGATGAGCTAAGCCATTGTGCAGCAGGACAGCTATGATGTAGTCGCCATCACGGAAACGTGGTGGGATGACTGTCACGACTGGAATGCTGCAATGAATGGCTATAAGCTCTTCAGAAGGGATTGGCAAGGAAGGAGAGGCGGGGGTGTGGCTCTGTACACCCGGGAATGTTTTGATTGTATAGAGCTAGATTCCAGTGATGGTAAAGTCGAGTGTTTATGGGTAAGGATGAAGGGGAAGGCAAATAAGGGAGATCTTGTGCTGGGAGTATGCTATAGACCACCCAACCAGGATGAGGAGACGGATGAGGTATTCTATAAGCGGCTGGCTGATGTCCCACAATCGCCAGCTCTTGTTCTGGTCGGGGACTTCAACCTGCCAGGTATCTGCTGGAAATATAACACAGCAGAGAGCAGGCAGGCTAGGAGGTTCCTCGAGTGCGTGGAAGAGAACTTCCTGACACAACTGGTAGGTGAGCCTACCAGGGGAGGTGCCTTGCTAGACCTACTGCTCACAAACAGAGAAGGACTAGTGGGAGATGTGGTGGTCGGAGGTTGTCTTGGGTTTATTGATCATGAAATGGTCAAGTTTTCAATACGTAGCAATGTAAGGAGGGGGGTTATTGAAACCTCCACCTTGGACTTCTGGAGGGCGGACTTTGACTTGTTCAGGACACTGGTTGAGAGAGTCCCTTGGGAGACAGTCCTGAAGGGCAACGCGGTCCAGGAAGGCTGGACGCTCTTCAAGAAGGAAATCTTACAGGCCCAGGAGCAGGCTGTCCCCAAGTGTCGCAAGTCTAAAGGGCAGGGAAAATGGCCAGTCTGGATGAATAAGGAACTTCGCATGGGACTTAGGAATAAAAGGAGGGTTTACGCCTTTTGGAAGAAGAGACAGGCAACTCAGGAGGAGTACAGAGATCTCCTTAGGTTATACAGAGAGAAAATTAGGAAGGCAAAAGCCCAGCTGGAGCTCAACTTGGCCACTAATATTAAGGACAACAAAAAACACCCCATGGTGTTCAGCCTCCTGAGCTGGAAGATAAGGGTGGAGAGCAGAACAACCCACCCATAATCCAGGAGGAAGAAGTCAATGGTCTGCTTCTGCACCTAGACGCACATAAGTCTATGGGGCCAGATGGGATTCACCCAAGAGTACTCAGGGAGCTGGCGGGAGAGCTCACCAAGCCTCTCTCCATCATTTATCAACAAACCTGGTCAACAGGGGAGGTACCAGATGACTGGAGGGTGGCTAATGTGTTGCCCATCTGCAAGAAGGGTCGGAAGGAGGATCCGGAGAACTACAGGCCTGTCAGCCTGACCTCGGTACCAGGAAAGATCATGGAGAGGATCATCATGAGTGAGCTCTCACGGCAAGTGCAGGGCAGCCAAGGGATCGGGGCCAGCCAGCAGGGGTTTAGGAAGGGGAGGTCCTGCTTAACCAACTTGATCTCTTTCTATGACCATGTCACCCGCCTTCTGGATGCGGGGAAGGCTGTGGACGTTGTCTATCTGGGCTTTGGTAAGGCCTTTGACACTGTCCCCCACAGCATTCTCCTGGAGAAGCTGGCGAATCCTGGCATAGACAAGTGTACTCTTCGCTGGGTTAAAAACTGGCTGGATGGCCGTGCCCAGAGAGTTGGGATTAATGGGGTGAAATCCTCTTGGCGGCCGGTCACCAGTGGTGTCCCTCAGGGCTCAGTTTTGGGGCCAGTTTTGTTTAATATCTTTATCGATGATGTGGATGAGGGGATTGAGTGCACCCTCAGTAAGTTTGCAGACGACATCAAACTGGGTGGGAGTGTTGATCTGCTTGAGGGTAGGAAGGCTCTCCAGAGGGACCTGGACAGGCTGGATCGATGGGCCAAGGCCAACTGTATGAGGTTTAATAAGGCCAAGTGCCGGGTCCTGCATTTTGGTCACAACAACCCCAAGCAACGCTACAGGCTTGGGGCAGAGTGGCTGGAAAGCTGCCCGGCAGAAAAGGACCTGCGGGTGCTGGTGGACGGCCAGCTTCACGTGAGCCAGCAGTGTGCCCAGGTGGCCAAGAGGGACAACAGCATTCTGGCTTGTATCAGGAATAGCGTGGCCAGCAGGAGCACGGAAGTGATGGTGCCTGTGTACTGGGCACTGGTGAGGCCTCACCTCGAGTGCTGTGCTCAGTTCTGGGCCCCTCTGTACAAGAGGGACATTGAGGTGCTGGAGCGTGTCCAGAGGAGAGCGACCAGGCTGGTGAGGGGTCTGGAGACCAGGGCATATGAGGAGAGGCTGAGGGAGCTGGGCATGTTTAGCTTGGAGAAGAGGAGGCTGAGGGGAGACCTCATTGCCCTCTACAACTCCCTGAAAGGAGGGTGTGGAGAGGTGGGTGTTGGCCTCTTCTCCCAGGTGAATAATGACAGGAGCAGAGGAAATGGTCTGAAGTTGCGGCAGGGGAGGTTTAGGTTAGATATTAGGAAGAATGACTTTACTGAAAGAGTGGTCAGGCACTGGAACAGCCTGCCCAGGGAGGTGGCTGACTCACCATCCCTGGAGGTATTTAAGAAACATCTAGATGTGTCACTTCAGGGCATGCGCTAGTGGCAGAGACTGTAGTTTGTTTGGTTGGACTCGATGATCTTAAGGGTCCTTTGCAACCATGAAGATTCTGGGATTCTGTGGTTTCAGCAGACCTGCTGATCTGTTAGTCTCAGTCTCTTGTCCAAACTTAACATCTGCTTTTCCATTTCTCTCCCCTCCCCAACACTCACCAGCAGTAGGAAACTCAAAGCACAAACTCAGGAAAGATCTTTGCCTTTATAGGAATTTCTGCATTAACAACGGTCACGAAAACTCCCCTCAGAAATGTCCTGGGCGTGATGTGGAATTGTGAATAGCCATGACCCATGCAGCACCCTCAACAGCAGAAGGACTCTGCCCTGCTCGGGGTCACTCCTTCCACCCACACCTTCTCGCTGCAGCGCTGTGAGGAGCTCCTTGGGCAGGCTGAGAGCTGACCCTGGCAAGCAGCAGAGTCCCTGCCCCGGCACACAGAGCCCTGGGCTGCAGGGACCCTGCTCTCAAGGACAGCCCTGGGCACCCCTGCCTGCACACCCACCTTCACAGTCCTGCAGCCGTCCCTTGAATAAGGTGTCTGTGATGCCGTGTCCCTCTGAGGGTGTAGCGGGGCAGCCCTGCTCTGCAGTACATCCTTCCTCTCACTAAGGAAACTCTTCCAGTCATCCTGCCAGATTCTAGATTCTTTCTGCCTCAGGGTGGGATGTGCCACCTCCAGGAGACTCTTGCAGGATACTCATCTGCATTGCCCAGCTGCCAGGTACTTGCTGTGTCAGGGCGTGAAGATCTCTCCCTCAGTGAACTCCCAGTGTCCTCCCACTACTCTCAATCCCTTCATCCCCCAGCCTGTATTGAGACCAGGGCTTGCCACCACCCAGGTGCTGGACCTTGCACTTGGCCTTTTTGAAGCTCATAAGGTTCACATGGGCCCACTTCTTGAGCTTATCCAGGTCCCTCTGGATGGCATCCAATCCCTCAGATGTGTCAACTGCACCCCTCAACTTGGTGTTGCCTGCAAACTTGCTGAGGGTACACTCGATCCTTCTCTCTGTGTCGTTGATGAAGATACTAGAATCAAAGAATCATAGAATTGCCTGGGTTGGAAGGGACCTTTCAGATCACCAAGTCCATCCACCAGCCTAACGCTGACAAAACCCATCACTAAACCATATCTCTAAGCACTACGTCTGCCCATCTTTTAAATACCTCCAGGGATGGTGCCTCAACCACTTCCCTGGGCAGCCTGTTCCAATGCTTGATAACCCTTTCAGTGTAAAAAAGTTTCCTAATATCCAGTCTAACCCCCTGGCGCAACTTGAGGCTGTTTCCTCTTGCCCTGTCTCCTGTTACGTGGGAGAAGAGATCCAATGGCTCTTCAATGGCTCCCTTTCTTCAATGACTGATGGCTGAGGAGGACCCTGTCTGTTATCCGGAATCCTGTTCCCATCCATTGCTGAGTCCAAACAGAAACTTCCCCAGAGCCTGCTGGTGACATCTTCCTGGGAACTTGATACATTTTTTTATCTGTTGTATCAATATCATTATTTCCTTTTTAATTTATTATTCTATTTTATTGAAGTAGGGGAGTTCTTTCTAAACTCATAAATCTCTCTATCTGTCTCCTTCCTCTCCTTGGAATGAGAGGTGGGGGAGAGCATCTGTCATCTTGTCATTGGCCAATCTGGCATAAACCAAGACACATGGGCACTGCTGGTTTCCCTCTCTGGAGAGTGCCAGAGGCTGGATCCCCTTCTCAGGACAGTCTCCTTGCAGGAAGCCACAGGCACCGGGGCAGCTCACCGGGTTCTTACTGGCACTTCACTGGCATCTGTTTTGATATAGTTGGTGCTTTTCTGTGACTGCTTTTTCTGCACAGGTGATCATAAAAAGACAACTATTCCCAAAGAGATGGTCAACAATGCCCCGTTATGGCCAGGAAAGAGCTCTGGAGGAAGGAAGGAAAAAGCACCTGGACGATGTAAAATGCTCACGGCATCTTCAGCAGAGTAAGCGGTCCTGAGCAGCAGTAATTGTCTGTGTGTAGGTCTGGGACAGAGGGTCTGGGGATGTCAGTGATAAACAAGGGGATGGCTGATGGCTTTCATGAATCCTGAAAACCATGTCTGCAACCAGCAATGGAAAACAGTTAATGTCTGTGGGCGGAAGCTGAGGAAGAGGATCATCCTGAGAAGATGTCAGGAAGGAAGGTCCCCTCCTGTGCAAACCAGGGATGACAGGGACATTTCCACCTCATGTGCAGGCCTCAGCCTAGGAGATGGGGAATGCCCACGGCTTGGTGTAGCTGTGCTCAGTCGTGCCCTATGAGCTGACCTTGCCCTTTTCTTCCTCCACTCCCTACACATGGATGGACCTCAGGAAACAGCCATGAGCCTGGAGGATGCACAAACCTCCTGGGCCAAGGTCCCATCACTGCAGGGGGAAAGAAGCGGCTTTCAAGACACATAAGCGTGCAGGAAGAGAGTGTCGTGTGTGTGACAGCGTGTGTGACAAAGACAGGAAGAGGGTATGAAATAGCAGGGAGTGGGAGAGTGTCATGCTGAAGTGAAATAG
This sequence comes from Larus michahellis, assembly GCF_964199755.1. Taxonomy (NCBI): domain Eukaryota; kingdom Metazoa; phylum Chordata; class Aves; order Charadriiformes; family Laridae; genus Larus; species Larus michahellis. Next base: position 1,008,492 of record NW_027436399.1, on the reverse strand, counting down.
GTGAAGTTTTCATTTTGAGGCAGCAGAAAAAGGAGTACGTTGTGTTCAGTGCTGGGATATGGATCTAAATAGAGGATTCAAGCAAGTTTATGGGCTGTGACATCTTTGGTGATTGAGGAGCAGTAGCAGGGCTTTGGAAGAAGCTGCAGAGGTTATGAGGAACTCTCAGATATTGGCAAATCCTCAGAAAATGCCAGCTTTGTGTTTCAACTAACAGAGAGTGAGGATGGGAGTCATCAGTAAAGACTGTGACATCCTGGGGTCAGAGCGAGGTGGGGAAGCAGGGGTGGTGGTAGTTAAAACCTGCAGAGAAAGTCACTGGCATAGGACAGTGTAGGACAGCCTGTGGTGGGGGTGGCCCCTTCTTGGGGGCTGGGATTGCCCAAATCCATGTCTATTCAACCATGGCTAACGTATCTTCGATTGAGGTCCCCAAGAGGACACCGGGTCACTACAGCTCCAGGGCTTTCCTGCCTCTTCACCCACCCACTCACTGCCTAGAGCCTAGGAGGACTCCTACCGCTGTCCTGCACTCGGCATCACACACCCCCATGTCTCCCTGCCCCCAGGAGCAGCCCTGAGCATCCCATGAGGGAAAGGATCCCCATTGCTGGGGGATGGCCGTCAGCGCTTGAACATCCTGCTTGATGGAACACATCAGGGGCTTTCACAAGAACCTCCAGATTTGATTTTCAACCTATAACCAGTGCCTCTGACTTCCTGCGTCACCAGCCACAGGGGATGTTCCCTTTCCTGGTCATTCCCTCCATGGTCTCTCTCCACTGATTAGCCTCACTGGGGCCCAGTAGCACCCTCAGAAACTTGGAGATTTGCTGCTGACTTCTACTTCTCCAGAGGCTTGGCCAGTCCTTCAGGATCTGCAGTTCAGGAACTTGGCACCAGAGGACTCATTAACATGTAAAACTCACTAACAAACCAAATCTGTCGGTATGTTTTTATTAATTCCTTAGTTCATATCTGGTTCATTAGAGAGACTTCAGAAGTGAAAATATTTCAGTAATAGAAAACAATTCATTCTCTTCATTGCTCTCCAGTTTCCCATCCCCTTACTCCTCGCTCAGTCACATCCCTCTAAACTCCCCAGGTGCTGCTTTGAGCTTCAGGCAGTTGGAAGAATGCCCTGGTCTTTCAGCAGGCTGATAATCTCTTCAGCCAAATCCTTCCAGGTGTTTATATCTGTCATATCCCATCCATCTCTCTCCCATACTTGGAGTGAGGTTATCCCTTTGGATGGTGACCCTCGCTGGAGGAGGTTCACCAGGTTGAAGAAGCCCATGTCACTCACCATCCCCACACAAGGCACATGCGTTAGGCCCTAATCCTCAAAACTAAGAAATTCCAACTGAACTCAAGAAAACAGGTTTTGGCATCAAGAACACACAACCCTGGCACGGGCTGCCCTGAGAGGCTGTGGAGTGTCCTGTCGTGGAGATACTAAAACCCAGCCTGGACATCTTCTTAAGTGACCTGCTCTGGCTGACTCCCTCTAGGGCAGGGGGATTGAACTTGACGATCTCCAAAGATCCCTTTCAATCTACATGATTCTGTGAGGACATGGCAGTCCAGCAACATCTAGGGTAGATGCTTGTGAGGTCCCTTCTGCCTGAGAACCCAACAGGCCAGCAGCAGGCCAAGGCCTGGCATGTTGATTGTGAGGTCACTGCTGCTATAACGGCAGGAACCTGGTGGCAGGCCAACCCCAGGCTCAAGGCTGGGTTCGGTGCCTACGAGGTCATTTCTCCATGAGTAGCTGACAGGCCAGCAGCAGGCACGTGGTGTGGATGTTGGTTATGAGGTCAGTGCTGCCACAGTCTCTGATAGGCCAGAAGCAGGCAGATATTGATTTGGAGGTCACTTCTGCCTGAGTCCTTGATAGCCCCGCAGCAGGCAAATGGCCTGAATGCCAGTTGTGAGGGTGCTGCTGCCTGAGGACCTGAGGGACCATGAGCAAGCTCGTGGGTGTTTGAAGCCCTGTGTTCCAGAGCACCCCTTAGGCCAGCAGGTTGAAGACCAGGCTTGGTTCTTGTGAGGCCCCAAGTATGGGACATGCCAGCAGCATGCGTATGAATGCAACACACAGTATGGGACACGCCAGCACGTATGGAACACACCAGCGGCTAGAGGTCGCTTGTGGGATCACTGCTGCTTGGGCACATGATTGTCCAGCAGCAGGCTCATGACTGGGGTCTGTGTTTGTGAAGTCATTTCCTTCTGAATACCTTTGTAGGCCAAAATGAGGCTTGTGGCTGTGTTTGGAGCCTGTGTGGTCTCTTCATCTTGGAAACTTTCTGGACTCTAACATAGGTGGTGGGACATCCACACTAATGGTCCCAAGGCTTCTTCCAGCTTTTACTTTCTGAGCAGTGAAATGTCTTGGGATTTCTCTTCCATGGGTTGAGGCTTCTGGGCTCACTGGTAGGGCGTCCAACAAAGCTAAGATGCCTGGGCATGAAGAGTGAAATATTTATTAATATACAAACAGTGGTTTAACAAAATTAGTAGTGAACGCGACAGTGTTTTATGGGATGTGATGACAAGGTACACTTGATTCTTTATTGCACAGAGGACAGGGTTGGACAAGCTGTCAGGGAGACCCTCCCGTTGAGTCATGAGGCTCAACTTGCTTTCTAAACTCCTCCTCGGAGAGGAGTCTGCCTGTGGCTGGATCCAATGCGAGTCCCAGCCTTGGTTAACGGTTTATGTCTAAAGGATTATATATGTGCAATCAATCCTTTCTATCACTTAGCTAAGATTTCACAGTTTAACGTTCTATTAATCACGTACCGAGAATCTGTTGTGGCAAGGAATCTCTCGACGTGTAGGAGTAGAACCTTAAGCGAGCATCCCTGCTCAAGGGGAGATCCTGGCGTGCAGCCCACCGCCGTGCAGGAGAGCTCCAAGCACTCTTGGGCTGTCCACTATTTATAGAGTAAGAGAATTGACCTACAGTCATATTCGCGTGGGAACAAAATATCTAGGCCCCCACTCCAGACAGTGTGTTGGCTGTGTTGCCAGCCATCCCCCAAAGTCCAGGTGACACTCATCACACCTCCCACTGATGGTTATGGCTTGAGCAGGAGCTGGGGAGGGGCAGAAGCGGGAGAGCGCAGCGCCACAAGATGCGGCACACAGGGATGTGGTTTAGTGGTGGACCTGGCAGGGCTGGGTTTACAGTTGGACACAATGATGTTAAAGATCCTTTCCAACATAGATGATTCTATGAGTCTGTGATTGTTTTGAGCCTCGGGACTCTGTTTCCTCCTCGCCCCTTCTCTGGGAGGCCAGGAGGTGTCCCAGAATTTTCCTACACTTGGCATTGCTCCCCCTCACATCCCTCTGCCCCAGGAAGAGCCCTGGGCCACAAGCGAGGGACAGGATCTGCCTTGCCAGGGCCTGGGGCTGAGGGCTTGGCCTTTCTGCTGCATCAAACAAAGCAAGGGTTTCTTCAGCATTACAGCCACCTGCACTCTGCCTTTGCCCACCTGCAATCACAGCCTGCAATTATCTGCTCTAACGAGTCCCTGGGGAGGCTTTGTCAGGAATGGCCCTCAGTGGGGCTCATTAATGCTTCCAGGTACTTGGAGTTTGACTTCTGATTTCTTGAGCACTCTGTTCAACCTTCTCTCAGTATCTGAGGTCTGTGGACTCAGCAGCAAATACCCCATGGGGCTCATTAAAAGACAGAAAGCCTTAACAAGCTTCTCTTTTTGTAATTTTCTTCAAGACTTGTACAGCTAATTGGAGAGGTTTCATAGTGTAATGAAGTAGGAAGATTTCAAAATGCATCTGAGAAAAATGATCTTTTCTGTTAAAGGATATATTTTATTACTTTTCACTTTACAGAAGAGGTGATAGAAGCATTCTCTGATTGATATTGGTGCAGTGTTTCCTCAGGAAGTCTGGACACCTAGGGAAAGCAGTCCCTTGATGTCCATCGCTGGATGGACAGCCTTGCTCCTCACCTCCCCAACCTCACCATTTCTGACATTGCCCACCTGGGACTTGCATCACTGCTCCTTGCATCAGACTTCTCCACTGGTCTCTGCAGCTGCAGGTTACAGCTCCATTGCACCATCTCCCACCTGAGCCCCTTAGAGACCTGGCTGCACCCAGGCACAGGAGAATTTTCCCCATTCTTCAGAAAAGAAAAGTAAAGCACAATCAGTTTTCATAAACAATAAATGGTATTCTGTAATCATATGCTAAGTACAAGCTACCACTAATGAAGCTGATTTCTACAAGGGATAAACTTAGGTAGTTAGATAAAAAACGATAGATATAAACATAATTAAAGAGCTGGCTAAGGAGGCAATTAGACTGTTGAGAGACAGTCAGGCTGTTCAGTCCCTGAAGGTGAAAGCAGCAGCGTGGGCAAGAGGTACCTGAATGAACAAAGAGTAAATGGAGAAGAAAACTGAAGAATTATGGAAAGGGCCTTTGCCTAGACAGTCTGGATCTGACAAGGTGACTTTAGAAATGGTCACTGTATCGGGACAAGTAGACAAAAAATTAGAGAAACTAACTGCACTGTGTAACAGGGAGAATAGTTGTAATGGTGTCACAGGGAAGATCAATATTTCTTTGGAATATCCTTTCTGAGAGGTCATGGGATTGGCAGAGGTCTCTTGTGAGAGAGGACAAGCAAGTGGTGCACCCGTCTTTGGAAGAATCCAACAGTGCACCCCAGGGAACCAGAGGCTGCAGAAGCTCATGTCGGTGAGGAGCGGGCCATCAGTTGGAGTCCTCTTGGGTGACATTTGTGGGCACCAACAGCAGAACGTGTCCAAAACCCATCAGCATGGACTTACCAAGGGTCAATCATGCCTCGCCAACCTGACTGCCTTCACCATGAAGTAGCTGCATTTGTGCATGAGGGCAACTCTCGCCACGTTTGTCAATAGCAATAAACTCGGAGGATCATTTGTTTACCAATTAATTGACCAATTACTCCCATGGGCAAAACAGACCCAACTTGGGAAAATTCATTAAATGTATTTCCAATTGATTGTAACAGAATAGGACAGTGAGAAAGAAAACACAATTCAAAACACCTTCCCCGCTCCCTCCCTCCCTTCTTCCCAGGCTCAACTTCATTCCTAACTCTTCTACCTTTGCCCCGAGTGGCACAGGGGGGTTGTGGAATGGGAGTTGCCGTCAGTTCATAACACTTCGTTTCTGACCTTGCCCAAATGTGGGTCCTTCCCACTGACTGCAGTTCTCCACAAACTGCTCCAGCGTGGATCCTTTCCACAGGGTACAGTCCTTCAGGCGTGGACTGCTGCAGTGTGGGTCCCCCACAGGCCACGGGTCCTGCTGCAAAACCTGCTCCAGCATGGGCTCCTCTCCTTGGGCAGCAGGTCCTGCCAGGAGCCTGCTCCACCGGGGTCCTCCATGGGCTGCTGCTCTAACGCTCCTAAAGGAAAAAGGCCAGCCCAGCACGGCTTCTCTTCTGGACCAGACCACAAGAAGTCCCGGAGGATGGTTGTTTCCTATGCCCGTGGGACTTGAGAAAACTCAGAAGACTCCAGTGTTTTGGGTATTGCTGAACAGAGTTTGCATGGTGTCAAGGCCTTCTCTGTTTCTTCGTTCTGCTCCCTCCAGTGAGTAGGTGGGAGGTGAGAAAGAAGTTGAGAGGGGACCCAGCCAGGACCGCTGATCCAAACTGACCAGAGGCATATTCCATACCATATGACCTCATGCTCAGGAATAAAAGCTTGAGGCACAGGAGGAAGATGGTGGGTTTTTTTATTGTTTAAGGAGTCTGCTGCTTGGAGACTGGCTGGTCATTAGTCTGCTTGTGGGAGGTGTTGAGTGATGGTCTCCGTTTCACTTGTTGAGGTTTTTTTTAATCTCTTCTCTTCACCAGTTAAATTGTTATGTTGACCCAAAACTTTTCACACTTTATTTCTTCCTTGTCCCCCTTGTGAATGGGGAAGAAAGTGTGAGCGACTGTGTGGCTGCTGGGCTATTGGCTATTGGCCATGGTCAACACATCGCAGCCAGGAATATTGTGATAGCTGGGAGCGAGTTCAGCGGTTGGCCACCAAGATGCTTAGGGGCTGAAGGGGAAGGGCCTTCTTTAGCCTGGAGAAGGGAAGGTCTTGGGAAGCTCATAGCAGCCTGTGTGTCCCTATGGGGACATTTTCAGGGCCATGGAGCCAGGCTTGTGACAGTGGTGCTTGGCAGGAGGTTAATAGACAATGGTCAGATGTTGAAATAAGGAGGGTTCAGGACAAAGAAAATGAGAATCTTTTTCTCTGTGAGGGCATCCAAGCATTGCAGGAGGTTTCCCAGTGACATTGTGCCATCTCTGTCCTTGGATGTTTTCCATCTCCTACGGGATAAAGCCTTGAGCAACATTTGACCAGCATTGGTCATGCCTTGAGGCATTTGACCAGCTTCCTGAACAAAGCTATCAGTATGCCATGCCTCCTGAGATTCCTGGGAGCAGCCACTTTCTTGTCTTTCTTGTTCTTCTACAAACTTCTCCACATCTCCAGACCAAGTGGTGATTTAGGCTGTAAAGAGAATGGAAACAAAGCCTCTGGCTTGGTTACTATCAACTTAATTGCTAGAAGAGAGTGAGATGGAGGGATCTCAGAGCTTCCAGATTCCTGTGGAAGTTTGAAGGCCTCCGAGAAAGGAGTTGAAAATAAGAGTGTTGAACTAGCCTAGCCTTTACATCACTTCACATGGGATGCTTCTGCTTCCCACTTTCAGTCATTGGCACCCAGAAACCTCACATGCTTTTCTTCCTCTCCTCCCCAAACCTGACCAAGTGACATGAAGAAAGAAAGCAGAAAGGCCCTAGGCCCCTGTGAATCAGCTGGGGTCTGGCACTTGGAGGGCCGTTCAGTGAATGGCAGTTCTTTCGTGGTCCACCCGATAAAGAATCAAGCTGGGAAGTCAGCCTGCAAGAGCAAACCAACAAGGTCCATGGACAGGCAAGGCTGTGTCTGGAGAACCTTTACACCTACAGCATAGATCAAGCTGGGGCTGAACCTCAGGCCTGGGCTTAAAGGGGATCCTGAGCTGATGGACAGAGGGGTGGGAGGAGGCCCCAGGTGAAGCTGCTCAGGGCCATGAAGGCCTGTGGATGTTTTCAGGGCCCTGACATGCTTTCCATGGGAGCCCACCTGCCAGTGCCCTCAGTAGGCCTCCTTCCCTACTGTCCAGGGTCTGTGCTCTGCTCCTCTCCTTCCCTGTTCCCCTGGAGATCTGGGAGACCACCATTTGATGGTCACTACAGCCAAGGCTGAGACTGGTCTTCACATCTCTGTCCAGCTCTGCCTCTTGGCAGTACCAGCTCCACTTGTGCATCAGTGTGGCCCATTTGGCAGCTGTGCTAAGAACCATCAGCATGGACTTACCATGGGTAAATCAAAGAAAAAGGAAACCTACAGAAGGTGGAAGCAAGGACAGGTACCTGGGAGGAATACAGAGAAATTGTCCAAGCAGCCATGGATCATGTTAGGAGAGCTAAAGCCCAGAGAGAGTCAAATCTGGCCAGAGGCATCAAGGGCAACAAGAAAGCCGAATAAAGAACACGGACTTCACAGTATCCAAGTGCTGTTGTGTAGAGTTCTTTGTTTCAACACCAAGCTGTGTGAAGCAGTTGACAAGCTGGAGGGATGGGATGCGATCCAGAAGGACCTGGACAGGCTTGAGAGATGGGCCTGTGTGGACCTCATGAAGTTCAACCAGGGCAGGTGCAAGGTCCTGCACGTGGGTCGGGGCAATCCCAGGCACAAATACAGGCTGGGTGGAGAATGGCTTGAGAGCAGCCCTGAGGAGAGGGACTTGGGTGTGCTGGTGGATGAGAAGCTCAACATGAGCCAGCAATGTGCACTCGCAGCCTGCTCCGGTGTGGGTCCCCCACAGGCCACACTGCCTGCCAGAAACCCTGCAGAGGCATGCTGGAGTGGATGGCAGGTGGACACAAAATGATGGATGAGATTCCCACAACGAGAGTAAAAGCTGCAGTCCCCAGGGCCAGAGAGAAACAGGCCTTGGCTGCGCAGCCCTGGCAGGAGAGGGGTTTGCTGTCCCAGGTTACTCTGAAGCACTGTGGGACCTATGGCAGCGGTGGAGCTGATCTGCAAGAAGGACAAGCTGCTGCTGAGAAAGTCCCTGGGGGAGGACAGCTTGTGATCTAGCCACACTGTGGGCATCATGCTGGGGGCTGACTGGCTAGATAGTGGCTCTGCAGAGAAGGACCTTGGGGTCCTGGAGGACAAACAGCTGAGCATGAGCCAGCAATGCACCACCATGACAAAGACCAACAGCCTCCTGGGCTGCAGCAGGAAAAGCATTGCTGGCAGATGGAGGGAGGTGACCTTCCCCTCTCCTTGGCACTGGTGAGGCCACACCTGGAGCGCCCACACCCTGCACACTCACACAACTTAGCTCTACACTGACATTTTCCTCTCCCAGGCTTTTACCAGCCCATCCCAGCTGTTCCTCATCTCTCTCCAGAGCCCTTGCCCTCTCCTCTGCCCAGCCAAGCACAGCTGCCCAGTCTGGGCTGGTCCCACAGCAGTGCCCACCACAGTCGCTGCAGAGCTCTCGGCACTCACTCCACAGCCCCAGCTCCTCTGAAGGGCACACAGCCCCTGGGGGGCAGACAAGGAGCTCAGCCTCCCCATCAGCCCCAGGCTAGTGCTGGCCTCAAGGCAATGAGGAAAACAGGCTAGTCACTCTCTGCCTCTCCTGATAGCCTTTTGAGGTGACCCCCAACCCTGACTGAATTTGCCCCCTCCTCTGCTCACATCAGCCCCGCTCCCCAGGACAGCACGACATTCCTTGGCCCTGAGGGTCCTCCGGCAGCTCCCACACCTCTCCAGCCTCCCTTTCCCACGCCTACGGGATCCACACTGACTTTCTGGGCATTGCAGAGTCCTTGTTTGTGCATACCTCAGTTTAGTGTTTTGCTTGTGGGGGACTTCACCTCTGTGGACGTTTCATCTCCTGTGTCTTCATTCACTCCCAGCTCAGGGCACGTGGTGAGTCCCCATCCTCTCCTCACACGTCCCAATTCATTTCCAAAGAGTCTGCTGTGTGCCATAAGTCCTGACACATGTGAAGCAGCCTGAGGAGGTAATCGGGAGCTCATGCACCATCTCCACTACCACTGGAGACAAGAAGAGAGCCTTTCAAACCAGAACATTTGGTCCACGGAACCCAATAGTACAGTGAGCTTAACCCCAAACACAGGGAGAACACAGGGAGAAGAGACTCTTTGAAAGACCAGTTCGTTGGACATTTTATTGGCAGCACCTTTGGAGGAAGCACCTAGCATCCAGGCACTGCACCTGGGAGATGCCTTTTTCTTGAAGAGCTGCTATTAGACAGGTCACTTTTGACACAGTGTTGTGCAAGGCTCAGACACAACTGGAACAAACCTCAAGACAAGTGGTACAAGCCCAGAAAATTATACAGAAGCAGGATGACTGCAAGAGAAAAAAAGCAGGCTTATTGCCTAAGAGAAAGTCTAGAAAACATGCGGAGAAGGGGAGACAATTTATTAATGGTGAAACAACGTCCATTGAGCCAGTTTCCATAGGGCATCCTTGAGCTCCTGGTTCCTCATGCTGTAGATGAGGGGGTTCACTGCTGGAGGCACCAATGAGTACAGGACTGCCACCACCAGGTCTAGAGCTGGGGAGGAGATGGAGGGGGGCTTGAGGTAGGCAAACATGGCAGTGCTGAGAAACAGGGAGATGACAGACAGGTGAGGGAGGCACGTGGAAAAGGCTTTGTGCCGTCCCTGCTCAGAGGGGATCCTCAGCACGGCCCTGAAGATCTGCACATAGGACAGCACGATGAACACAAAACAACCAAATGCAAAAGAGACACTAACCACAAGAAGCCCAGCTTCTCTGAAGTAGTAGTCTGTGCAGGAGAGCTTGAGGATCTGGGGGATTTCACAGAAGAACTGGTCCAGGGCATTGCCCTGGCAGAGGGGCAGGGAAAATGTATTGGCCGTGTGCAGGAGAGCATAGAGAAACCCAGTGCCCCAGGCAGCTGCTGCCATGTGGACACAAGCTCTGCTGCCCAGGAGGGTCCCGTAGTGCAGGGGTTTGCAGATGGCAACGTAGCGGTCATAGGCCATGACAGTGAGAAGAAAATACTCAGCTGAAATGAAAAAGAAAAAGAATAAGAGCTGGGCCACACATCCTGTGTAGGAGATGTCCCTGATGCCCCACAGGGAATTGGCCATGGATTTGGGGACAGTGGTGGAGATGGAGCCCAGGTCGAGGAGGGAGAGGTTGAGCAGGAAGAAGTACATGGGGGTGTGGAGGCGGTGGTCACAGGCGATGGCGGTGATGATGAGGCCGTTGCCCAGGAGGGCAGCCAGGTAGACGCCCAGGAAGAGCCCGAAGTGCCAGAGCTGCAGCTCCCGTGTGTCTGCGAATGCCAGGAGGAGGAACTGGGTGATGGAGCTGCTGTTGGACATTTTTGTCCTCTGGACATGGGGACCTGTTCAAAGAAGAGACCAAAGTCTATTCAGTTTCTCAGAAAAACTTCTGAAAGTTCCTCTCCCCTTTCAAGCAGACCTTTGGCAGGTCCCTTTCATGAGCTGTGGTTGGTGCTGGCTGAGGGTGCCGCTGGGAGCAGGGGGCTCTGCAGGATTCAGTCCTGCCTACAGCAATTGGTCGATAGGAAGACGGGGTGATCTTAGCCTATATCCACTTTTGATATCAAAGAGCTTTCCAGCATTGTCACTCCTAATTCACCCGACAGCAGAGCAAAGTTGAGGGGAATTTGCTTTGTGGACTTTGTTCCAGTTGTCACACAAGAGCTGAGGAGTTTTGGAGCATTCCTGCTGCACTCCAAGTGAAATCCTGTGGGTGCTGGCAGGCAAAGGGACTGTCCCTCAGTGAAGAGTGTGGAGAGCTGACCTGTCCCTCAGCCCTGCTCCCAGCTGCCCTGGGCAGGCACCTTTTTGAGCTGGAGGACAGTAACACCCAGGTGTTCCCCCCAGAAGACCAGGACACTGCTGAGAGCAGAGGAATCTCATCTCTCCCCTCCCAGCCAGGGACACAGAGGCCTCATTGCAGCTGCCGACCTACAGCCGTCCCGTGGCATCTCCTTGGCCTTAGCGCTGTGGTGTCTTCTCTGTCGGGTACTTAGAAAACACAGAGATGCCATGGCAGAGTTGTGACCTTCTGGAGGGCAGCCTGCAGCTCAGCAGGGCCCCCTCAGGGAAAGAGCCCAATGTCTTTAAGATGGGGTGTCCTAAAAGGTCTTTTCCAGTCAGGCACACTCTGGTGCCTGGCTCCAAAGTCCGCGAGGGGATTTGGCTGCTTTTCCTCCATGGAAACATCTGCATGGCAGGACCCAAGTGCTTGTGTCTCAGCTGAAGCTGAATCCCCATCTCCCTCTGTGTTGGTTGAGCTGTTGGGAAGGAAAGTGATGGCCGAGCGTTTGTGACGCTGAGAGTGGGGGGCTGCACTGTGTGGGAGAGGAGACCTGGGAGCTGCTGCAGGAAAGGTGCTTGCACTGCAGCGGATGGCAGGGGGGTGCCCGAATCCCCCCTCCCCTCACGTTTCTGGGATCTCCTCCCTCTCCCTCTCTGACAAGGTTTCTGCTGCCTGGAGCTGTCTCTGCTGGGAACCACTTCTCTGTGCCCAGGTCTCCTCCTTTGCAGTGCTCACAGAAAGAGAACTCCATCCCACCTGCGATGTGCTCAGCTCTGCCCTGCAAACACCTCCTGGCAGCAGGGAACTGCTCCAGGGCATCTCTGCCTGCACAGGGGCAAAGGGGCGGCTCAGAGAACTCAAAGGGAGTGGGCGACCCCGTGCCTTCGCAAGAGTGGGAAAATAAAGTCCCATCTCCCACTGTCCACCCAGCCAAACAAGGTGACTCATCTCAAAGCACAGACTCCTTCCCTTTCAGGTAATCCCCACTTTGACCAGCCTCTTGAAAAGTTTCCTTGGAAATGCCCTGGCAGTGATCCCCCGGGGTGCAGGGACCGTCTGCGGAAGGACAGCCCTGGGCTCCTCTGGCTGCACACCCAGGTTGGTACCCCTGCAGTCATCCCAAAGACAAGGAAACCACCGTGCCCCGACCTACTGAAGTGCAGCAGGGAAGCCCTGCTCCAGAGCACGTCCTCCTCCTCTACTTGGGAATCTCTGAGAATCCTCCTGCCAGGTCCTGCAGGCTGCGGGATGAACCAGGTCTAGGATGTCCTCCAAAGAACACCAAACTCAGTACCCTGCAGCCAGAGACTTACCATATAGAGGGCTGTGAAGATTCCTCCCGCAGTGAGAGCTCAGCTATCCCCCCGCTCCTAGAGTGCCTTTAACACCTCTGCCTTGCTCCTCTCCCCTTGGCACCTGCAGGCAGTGCCCTCAGCCCTGCTGCGCTTTGGGCAGAGCTGTCTCTCTGCAGTGCTGTGGAAGGAGTGCTGCCCGCTTGCCATGAGCTCCCTCTGTCCCAGGAGCCCAGCCCAGCTCAGCAGCAGAGGACCAGCCCAAGGCAGCCCTTTCTCTGCCCACTTTGGCCTCCCTTCAGGTGTCCCTGGGGCTCCAGGGGAACCTGCTGGGAAACAGGATGAAGTCAGCACTGAGGTTCCCTCCCTCAGCTGGGCAGAGACACTTCTTTCCAGCTGTGTCGTTTCTATTACCAGAGACAGAGTTAGGCATGAGAATAGCCTTTCCTTGTCTCACCATTAGACAGGACACCCAGACAGCTCTTTACCCCTGGTGAGTGCAGTGATGCAGCTGAATCATTTGAGGCATCTCATCCTGGGTTTGAAGTCCTGGGCTAGGAGAGGACTCCCTCTTGTTCCTTCCACAAACCCACAGGAGGTGGGATTCTTCTTGCCTCAGTTCAGGTGTGCACAAATACAGGCAGCTGTGTGGGAGCTCCTTGTCTCAGCTCTCAGGCTACTTCATGGAGATTGAGGGTGTTGTTCAGGTGGAAACACCTGGTGACATTGGAGGTGACACCAGAGCTTGTCCAAGACATTTGCAGGTGACTGCAAGCTCTAATGCAGCAATGCTGAGAGACAAGGCAGCATCGGGGGGCACCATCCTGGAGCCTTGTGAGGAATTCCTTTGGCAGATGGAAATGACAGCAGGTGTTTACGTTTAAGACAACTAAAACCTTTCCTTTTCCTTATATCTACAGCAGCCTACAGAGGTCATCAGCTGAGCAAATGGACCTAAGTCCCTCTCTTTCTCTTCTCCATCAGCTGTAGTTCCTAGCTCTCCACTGACTGTAATGGCAGTTGTTTCAGGGACATCCCTACATGGCTTAACCCAATTCAGGAAGCTTCTCAATGGCCAAACACAGGCCTGTGGTGCTAAGTGAGATGCCAGCGCTCTCCAGCACAGGCTGGCAGGGACCGCACAGGACCTATGGGAAAGCCATTGGTGTTCAGAGCAGATGCCTGAGGGACACCTCAGAGGGCACTGCAGGCCGATTTGGTTCCTTTGTGCAAGCCTATGTGGCATCTCAGGCACGTTCAGTTTCCATGGATCAGTGACTGAAACCCACCACTGCAGTGAGGCACGGTCTCACCCATCTCCATTCAGCTGATGCAGAGAAGGTCATGAACAGGAAGCCTATCACACTGGGGTCTCAAATGATTTGGCTGCTCCCAAACTCTCCCAGTTCTTCTTTCAACAATCCTTTCCTGAGGCCCTTGATGAGGGACATTTTGAGCAGCACCTTGTCATCCTGGAGATCAGCTTCACCTCCAGCACAGGTCTTCAGCAACACTACAGACAACAAAGCCTGCTTCTTCCAGGGCTACAGAGCCCAGCCTGGCTTTTCTGGTGTTGTAGGGAGCAGCGTTTCCTCGTTTAGTGCCTTCACATTGCCGCCTGCCGTCGCATCCAGTATGTCTCTGGTCTCGAGCACAGCATTAGCAGGTGTGGGGTCTTGGGCACTTGGTACTGGGTTTGCCTGGGACAAGTCCAAGCTTGGCCCCAGTGCTCCAGCTCAGGTGCTGCAGACCAAATGTGCACCAGTGCCCTCAGCCTGGGGCACAGACCGGAGGAGCTGGAGTCCCGTGTGCCATCCTAGAGTTTGTACGTTGGTGGAATAAGTGGCAAGGGGTGGTGGGACAGCTCACAGTGGTGCTGCCATGGTGCATAGGGGCTTTTCAGGAGAGACGGGCCAGGAAGATGAGGAGGGAGATGCCCTCCATGTGCAGGAGCTTGTTGCCTGTATGGAGCTCCTCTATGGGATGCGCAGCAGGTTGTGTGAGCCCTTGTGAGTGAGGGTCAGAGGAGAGGCCTGTTAGTGTGACACCCTCGTGGGAGACAAAGCACCTGCAATCAGGGTAAGGAAGTGGAGAAAGGTTTGCTTAAGCGAGCCATGGAAGTCCTCAGATCCATGACCCCAAGTGCTATTGGAGACTTTAATGACACTCACTGGCAGGTGAGCATGGCAGGATGCATACTGTCCAGCTGGTGTTGGGGTCTCTTTGGACAACTTCTTTGCACAGGCGCAGACCAACAAAGGTGATGCTCACTCCAATCCAGTCCTTGCAAAAGAGGAAGCGCTGATCAGGGATGCGAAAACCAGTGTCAGCTTTGGCTGTAGGGACCATGAAATACCGGGAGAAGATTTTAGCCTCTTCAGTGGACTTTCAGTGGTAGGCCCATGGGCAGCAGTATTCAAAGGCAGCAGAGCTCGGTACAGTTGGTCTTTCAGAGAAGCATCTTCCAAGCATAAGAACTGTCGACATCCATAAGCCGGAAAACAACCAGACATTTCAGGAGAGCAGCTTGGCTAAGGAAGGAACGTGGATGCAAGGACTGATGCAGGAATTTAGAAATAGGGATGGCTTTAGAGGAGCCAAAGCTTCCCTAGTGTTGACCCTTGCAAGAGCTTCGAGGACATCAAGAGGATCTCTTAGTACTTCCAGAAGAATTCAAGAAAAAAACCAAAGATTATGTGTGACCACTGGAGAATTTAGTAAGAACAGGTGTAGAGAAATATGAGATACTGTATCCCCCTTGCCTTAGTCTTCCCCAGCAAGGTCTCTCAGCCCTTTGCCCCTCAAGGCAGGAGTCTGGAAGAAAATAACCAGCAGTGAATGTGGATCAATTCAGGTGTCACTTAAGCAAACATAGTCCTTACCAGCCTATGGGGCTGGAGGGGCAGGCTCCCAAGGACCTGAGCGAGCAGGACGGTGTCACCGTGAGGCCATTCTCCATCATCTTTGAAAGGTCACGGAGTCTGAGGGAACTCCCTGATTACTGTAAGAACCCAAACATTGCATGCACCTTGCAAAAAGGCCCAAAGGATGAGCAGGGTGACAGAAGGCTGTGCCCCCCTGTGACACCCCTTTCTGGGTGTCTGAAAGAGAAGGTGATTTACCCTGGATTTACCCAAGGTAGCTTCTTCCTGGCCATCCTTTTTACGTTTTCTGAAGAAAGGAGAGGATTTCTGGGCAAGGAAGAGCAATGATTGTCTTCTACCTGGAAGTCAGCAAGGCTTTCAGCATCATCCCCCACAATGTTCAATGTCAGCACACTATGGTCTGCATGGATGGATAAATAGATGGGTAAAAACCAGCTGGACAGGAGGGCTGTCGTGGTTTGGGGCAGATTGGCCAATGGTGAGATGACAGATGCTCTCCCCCACCTCTCACTCCAAGGAGACACAGAAAAGAGAGAAAAAGATTTATGAGTTTAGAAAAAAATGGTTACTGTAATAAAAAAGTAATAGTTCATTAAAGTAGTTACATCAATGAAATATTAATAATAAAATATAAAGGAAATAATGAAATACATACAACGTATACCAAACCGTTGGTATACAGCGAGCCCCTTCACAGCTTTGGCTGGCACAGGCGGGGGGCTGAGGGCTTCTTTTCCACTCTGCCCAGGTACAGGACTGCGTCTGTGAGACTTCAGTAGCAAAGCACCTGGAGGTGGACTAGATGATTTCCAGAGGTCCCTTACAACCCCTATCATTCCCCGATTCTGTGATTTTATCTACCCCACAGGATCCAGCCACAGGCTGACTGAAGGAGCACTACAAAACAACCACCTTGAGCAACTGCACTGGGTGCACCTTGGGTGGCTGCCAGGCCCCCACCCAGCTGCTCTCCCACCCTGCAGATCCAAAAAACATTTGTGGGTGGCTTTTTAGCACCTGGTTTAACCCCACGACCTGCCTGGAGGGCAATGAGTGTTGCCTCTGCCCCAAGAAGGCAGCTGGTTGCTATTCCTGCCCTCCTTGAGCTCACCAGTTGGGCCCCTGCACCTCCTGCGTCCTCTAGTTTTTCCCGCTCTTGCTCAGGGCACTGAGTTCCTCCTGCTCAGCTCAGGGCAGGGAGTTTTCCTCCTGCTCCACTTGGGGAGATTTTCTTCGTTATATCCTTCCTTTGGGGCATCCAGTGTGGCCTCAGCCTTGCTTGGGTGGCTTCTTTTCATCGTGTCCCCCTCAGGACAGATGGTTTTTCCCCTCTCTTGCCTGGGGAGGCTCCTTTTGCCCCTGCCCTACACCAGGTGCCTGGATTTACTCCTGCCCTGCTCAAGGTGGCTCTTTGTGCCTCTGCTGAAATCGGGGTGACTCGCTTTGCTCCTGCCCCACTTGGGGCATTTAGTTTTTTCCCTCTCCGGCTCAGGGCATCTCCTTCTGCCCCTGCCCCCGCCCCACTCGCAGAGGCCATTAATGTCCCAGCCACAGCAGGACCACTGGGGCTCCAGCGCCATTTCTCTGGGACTAACCCCTGGTCAAGTGCTGCCCTGAATTGTCACATCACAACCACGCTTTTGCTTCCCAGCCTCCTCTAGCACCGCTCCTCCAGCTGGCATCTGACATTGAAAAAAGAGCCTGAGCCCTGTGATCCCTCAGCTTTTATACTGAGCAAGATTCAGGTGGGATGGAGTACTCTGTTAGTCAGCTTTGGGTCACCTCTCCTGTGCGCTCCTCCCCAAAGGTGCCATCCCTCTGCGCTTCTCCCTTCCGACCCTCCGTGCCCTGCCATGTTTAACCCACCACAGTCATCCTTCCCAACTCTCCTGCTACCAACAGTGCTAACAGGGTGGGATTCCTCAAGGGCTCCCCCAGCTTGGCATCATCTACAAAGGAGGTGAAAGTGCATTGTCTGCCATCATACGGAGAGATAATAATGTTCCATAGTAGTTGTCAAGGGCTGGTCTTTGATGGATGCCACTAGTAAGTGGGTTCCAGAAGGACTTTGTACCACAGATGATGTCCCTCTGTCATTACTCAGACAGCTTTCCACCAACCACATCGTCCACTTCTTCAGCCCGGCTGTCAACAACCTGGCTATACGGAGACTACAGAAGACCATGTCAAAGGCCTTGCTAAAGTCCGGGTACACAACAACCCCTTCTATTCCCTCCCACATGTCTTCTGCCATCCCTTTCTTGTCCTTCAAACGCCTGCAGATGGCTGCAGGAGGACTTGTCATATCCCCTTCCCTGGTGAGGCTGGCCAGTCTGTCATTGTCCCAATCCTCCTTCCTGCTTTTTTGAAAACTGGTTTCATTTCTGCTTTTTCCAAGGCTCTCAGATGGCTCTGGCCTTTCCAAGGTGTTGGAGAGAGGTCTCACAATGGCACTGGCCAGCCTTCTCCATCTCCATGACACCAAAAGTCTTCTCACTATGACATGCTGCCAGAGGAGTGCCCAGGACACAATGCTCGCTGTCCAGATCCTTGGGGGCCGCTTCAGAAGAAAACCAGAAGTGATTTCTTCCTACAAGCCCACGACTCCAACGGGATCTCTCTGCAGCCGACAGCTTTCCTAAGCTGTTTCTGTCAGTTCCTCCCAACCCCCATCCTTCCTTCTCCTCAGGCTGTAGATGAGAGGATCGAGCAGGGGTGAGGTGCGTGTTGAAACAGGGCTTTGTTAAACTCTCTCAGGAGGGCTGTTCTGGGCATCCCACTGACAGTGGTGGGGGTGCCGCAGAAAGGAGTGGCTCCAGGGAGGGGAGAGGAGCCGGTGGAGAAGGCCTTCTGCCTGCCCATGCTGGGCAGGAGAGCTGCCCCCAAGTGCAGGCAGGGGAAGAATGGGTCTAAAAAGCAGGTTATGAAAACAAAGTCCATGATGAATGTAATGGTTTCACATCAGGAGAGTTTCAGCATTGGTGCAAACAGCCCAGCCCACCTATTTCTGAAGACATTTGCTTCTCTGTCAGGTGCTTAAAAATATTGTGAAGGACGTTCAGAGAGGTGAAACATGGAGGGTGTGTGCCTCTCACTGCATTCCTACTCCCTAGACGTGCTCTGTGCTCTGTGAGAGGTGAGAAATGCCGTCTTCTAGAGGGCAATGCCGCTCACGCCTGCAGAACCCTTTCGGACTGCACAGGGGAGATGCTCCACAGAGGTGCTTCTGTCACACCGTGTAATCAAAGGGACAGGCCATGAAGAGAGGGGAGGGTGAGGTAGCACACAGGCTGTTCCTGGAGACACACCCAGCACTGTCAGGGCGCTGGCAGGGCTGCTCAGAGACACGAGTCCTTCCCTGGCACGGGCAGAGGCCCTGCAGCAGACTCCATGGCCTCCTGTTGCCACTCCCAGAGGCCGGCAGCACCTCAGCCCCGCGCTGTGTCTCCCTGCTCGGCACCTCTCTGAGATGCCCCACGGCGTGAGGAATGGACACAGGGACCTGGGGTCAAGGAAGCCCATCCCAGTGCTGCATTCAGGGGGTTTCCCAGGGGACGTTACTCTCCAATGAAGGGACACTGCCTGTCCCACAGCACTTTCGGGCATTTCTAAGAACAGCTGCTGGTGTTTGTGCTCTCTCGGGTTCATGTCCCCACATGCACACGGTGTGCATGCCGAAATCTCCTCTGAACCATGCAAACAGGGACTTCTGACCTCGTTATTCGGTGTCTCTCCACAGGCAGACAAACATCCTCTCTGGGTTTGCGTAGGCGTCCAGTTCTGCAAATGGTGGTTTCAGGTGTCTGTTCTGTGACGATTGCCCTGGGACAGCTTCCCCGGGGTGTCCAGCAAACAAAGGCACAGACCAGACCCCGCTCTGCTGGTCCTTCAGTTCTGTCCCTGGAGGTGTGGCTGTGCAAGGACACTGTTGTGTGTGCCCTCACCCTGCACACGCACACTCTTTACCTCTTTACTGGGCATCCCTCACCAGGGCACGTTTGAAGGAACGCTCTTGACAGCAACTGTGGAAGAAGACCTGATCCTTCCTGCGCTGCCCTGAGCAGATCCCCTTTCATGGTGGAAACTCTGTTATGCAGACGAGCTTTTTCTCAGAGGTGCCCATTGCTTCTCCTTGCCTGTGATCACAGAGCTGCTACACAGCAGCACCATGACCAAGCTGCCAGAGCACTCAGGCCTTAGATCAACACAGGGGCTCAGAAGGCGAGTGTGGAAGTGAAAATAGAGCAGCCCCGCAAAGAACAAGTGCTGGTGCTCTGCAAGTACTGGGATTCTTTCCCCTCCTCCTCGGCGCTCAGGCTCTACCCCTGCAGCTCCAGAAAAGGCCTGAGAAGAAGGATTTTGGGCATGACTCTGTGAGTCTCAGAAATTTGGATAGATAGGTAGTAAAAAAAAAATCTCAAATAATGACATTTATTTGAGGACAAAAGTATATAATTTTTTAAAAAAAAAAAGTAAGAAAAAGCCAAAAACCCTCAACCAAACCTAACACACAGTTACCTAACCCCTAACCAAAGCTACAGAAGACGGGCTTGGCGTATAATGAATTACATTATGAGTGATTTGCAGGAGACAGTTTATTGCTGCAGAAAATAACCTGGTCATTAATTTCCAGAGGGCATCCTTGAGCTCCTGGTTCCTCATGCTGTAGATGAGGGGGTTCACGGCTGGAGGCACCACGGAGTACAGCACAGCCACCACCACATCCAGTGATGGGGAGGAGATGGAGGGGGGCTTCAGGTAGGCAAACATGGCAGTGCTGAGAAACAGGGAGACCACGGCCAGGTGAGGGAGGCACGTGGAAAAGGCTTTGTGCCGTCCCTGCTCAGAGGGGATCCTCAGCACGGCCCTGAAGATCTGCACATAGGACAGCACGATGAACACAAAACACAGAAAAGCTAAAAAACACGCTAATACAAGAAGCCCAACTTCCCTGAGGTAGGAGTCTGAGCAGGAGAGCTTGAGGATCTGGGGGATTTCACAGAAGAACTGGTCCAGGGCATTGCCTTGGCAGAGGGGCAGGGAAAATGTATTGGCCGTGTGCAGGAGAGCATTGAGAAACCCACTGCCCCAGGCAGCTGCTGCCATGTGGACACAAGCTCTGCTGCCCAGGAGGGTCCCGTAGTGCAGGGGTTTGCAGATGGCAACGTAGCGGTCATAGGACATGACAGTGAGAAGATAAAACTCTGCTGCAGCACAGAAAAAGAAAAAAAACACCTGTGTAACACATCCTTTGTAGGAAATGGCCCTGGTGTCCCACAGGGAATTGGCCATGGATTTGGGGACAGTGGTGGAGATGGAGCCCAGGTCAAGAACAGAGAGGTTGAGGAGGAAGAAGTACATGGGGGTGTGGAGGCGGTGGTCACAGGCGATGGCGGTGATGATGAGGCCGTTGGCCAGGAGGGCAGCCAGGTAGATGCCCAGGAAGAGCCCGAAGTGCAAGAGCTGCAGGTCCCGTGTGTCTGCGAATGCCAGGAGGAGGAACTGGGTGATGGAGCTGCTGTTGGACATTTGCTTCCTCTGGGTATTCATCACTGAAGAAGGAGGACAGGCCAGTGAGAAGTTAGGGGAGACTTCTCAGGGCAAAATCAACACCAGTTCTCATACCTCACACTCTGCACTGCTTTTCCATTTCTATCAGATCTTCATTCAGCTCTGTGGCTGGAGCTCTGGTTGGTTCTGTCCAGGTGTGCCAGGGGGAGCGGGACCTCTGCCCACCGGATGCCCAGGAGTCAGCCCTGCTCTGCAGCAGCAGATGCGTGGGAATGGGGTGGCCAGTCCTGGTGTCCCAATTTCTCAGATAAACCTCTCCTCATGAAAAAAGGGCTTGTCAGTCTCTGCACTCCCATTGCCATGAAACCACAGTTGCAAGAGTGTTGGAGAGAGGTTCTCATACAGCTCTCTCCCATCTCAGCAGGAGATTCTCTTGGATTTCAGAAACCCTCACCATTTCTGCTGCGTTCAGGGACAGCAAAGGGAGTCCTGCCAGGCGAGGGGATTGTCTGAGGGTTAGTGCAGAGCGAGGGGAGCTGGTCTGTCCCTCTGTCTTGTTCCCAGCTGCCCTCTGCTTGTGCCTTTCTGAGACAGAGGGGAATCACACTCACATGTAGACCTGAAAAGACACCAGGCGCTGCTGAGAGCAGAGAAACCCCCTGCCGAGAGCTCAGCGTCTCACCCTCTCTCAAGGTCTCAGCACCCCACTTCTCGCCAAGGACACACATGGCTCGTTTCACAAACCCAGCAGCCTTTCCTTGGTCGTAGCGTCTCTGCGCTTCTCCACTGGGCATTCAGGTAACAGCAGGATGCTCCAGGACAGACTGGCATCCTGGAGGGCAGCGCAGTGCTTGGAAGGACACCCCAAGGAGACACCCAAGTGTCCTAGTGATGGTATCTCAGAAGGGGAGAGTCAGCTCATTCCCCAGCCACATAGACTACTTTGCCCACAGCCCCACGGGTTAGAGGAGAGCTTGGACACTTCATTCCCATGGAGACACTTGCTCAGGGGAAGGGGTCTGCATTGGAGGGGATCCTACAGAGTTTTCTGAATCCTTCCTCCCACAGCATTTCTGGTTTCTCTTTCCTCGCATTCCCTGATCATAGCTCTGCTGCCGGGAGATTTTCCTCCTGGGAGGTGTTTCCCTGTCCCATGTCTTTTCCCCGTCAGCTCTCACAGACCCCATCC
Source organism: Larus michahellis (assembly GCF_964199755.1). Classification (NCBI taxonomy): domain Eukaryota; kingdom Metazoa; phylum Chordata; class Aves; order Charadriiformes; family Laridae; genus Larus; species Larus michahellis. The sequence goes on along the minus strand of NW_027436399.1, from coordinate 986,672 downwards.
CAACCCCTGTGCGCTCCCCTTGGCCCCACAGAAACCTGCCTGTTTGCCGGGCACTGGCCGGGTTCATGTTCCTGTTTGCAGGTGGAAAAGGGCAGGTCAGAACAACCCCGATGGGTCCAGCAGAGCTGATGCTGGTGCTGCCCGTGGGCAGAGGAGTGGCTGAAGGCACTCCAGGAGGTTCCTGGCAGACCTGCTGATCACTCAAAGCTACAGCTCAGGAGTCTCACTGACTTCTTCCCACTTGAGAGCTCCCTATACATGTATCCCTTGTTCTACCTCCCCACCCTCTCACTAGGAAAATAAAAACACAAACGCAGGAAAGCTCCTTATCTGTAACGTAATTCCTGCCTTGAGCTTCCCCTTGAAAAGTCCCCTGGGAAATGTCCTGGGGGTGAACTGCAGCTGAGAGCAGCCCTGCCCCACGCAGCACCCCCTTGACAGCAGGACACTCTCCTGCCAGGAGTTGCCTCTTCCCCCCACAGCTTCTCCCCACACTGCTGGTGGGAGCTCCTCAGGTAAACGGAGAGCTGATCCTGACAGGAGATAAGTCCCTGCCACGGCACAAAGCACCCTTGGGTGAAGGGACCCTGCTCTGAAGGACAGCCCTGGGCACCCCTGGCTGCACACCCACCTTCACACTGCAGCCATCCCCGGGTGAAGGCAGCTGATGTGCCCTGTCCCTTTGACAGAGCCACAGGGAAGCCCTGCTCCAAAGCAAGTCCTTTTCCTCTACGCTGGAGAAACTGTGAGAGACCTCCTGACAGATCCCAGAGGCTGTGGGATGTGCCAGCTTTGGGAGATCATTCCAGGAACCGCAGCTGCATTGCCCTGCAGCCAGAGACTTACCCTGTTCAGGGCTGTGAAGATCTTTCTCCAAGTGAGCTCTCCTCTCTCCTCCCACCCCAGACTGCCTTTACACTCTCTGCCTCCCTCCTCTGCCCTCGCTGCCTGCAGGCAGTGCCCTCAGCCCTGCTGCGCTTGGCAGAGGAGCTGCTCCTGGGCAGAGCTGTCTCTCTGCAGCGCTGCCCGCTTGCCATCAGCTCCCTCCATGCCAGGAGCCCAGCCCAGCTCAGCAGCAGAGGACCAGCCCAAGGCAGCCCTTTCTCTGCCCCCTCGGGGCTCCCTCCAGGTGTCCCTGGGGCTCCAGGGGAACCTGCTGATGTAATCGCTGACATTCCCTCCCTCAGCTGGAGAGAGACTTATGTCCTGTGGCATTGCTTTTATTAGAAAAGAGTTGGTAGGAGAATCACCTCTTCTTGTCCCAATAGTAGACACCAGAAGGGTGAAAGGGAAGGGTCTCCTTTTTCCAAGCTCGGGGGATGATTCCATTGAGTGAATTAGGACATTTCACCCTGAGTCTGTAGTCCCAGGGCTAGAAAGACATTCACTTGTCTTATGTCGGTCCCACATCTCTGCTCTGAAGCAAAGTCTCTGCCCACACGGGGTCTTGGACACTTGGTACCAGGTTTCCTTAAGGCAAGTAGGAGCTTGCCTGGTGCCACAGCTGGGGTGCTTCAGCCCAAATGTGCAGCAATGCCCTCAGCCAGGGGCACAGACAGGATGAGCTGGAGCCATTGCTGATGGAGGCAGACCTCTGTCAGGGATGGGATGCACTGCCCAGACATGGTGGCACAGCTCAGTACAGCTGGCGTCCAAGGACAGCATCCTCCAGGCATAGCAAGGATGGAAACTCAGGCTAAACTTGAGAGGCAATTCAAGGGCACCATGGTGCATGCTTAAAACATCAGGAACAGTTAAAGAGGAAACAAAGATAGTGTGTGGCCACTGCTGAGTTTCATGAGAGCAGGTGTAGACAGATCTGAGATTGTCTATGTCCTCTTTGCCTCGATCTTTCCCTGCAAGGTCTCCCAGGCCTCTGTGACTTGAGGCAGGACCCTGGAGGAGAACAACCAGCGGTGGATGGGCATCAAGTCACGAGTCACTTGAGCAAGCGCCATCCTCACCAGTCTCTAGGACAGGATGGGTGGCATCCCAGGGAGCTGAGAGAGCAGGCCGATGTCACGGAGAGGCCACTTCCATCATCTTGGAAACTGGGGGCACTCCCTGATGACTGGCGGCAGCCAAATATTGCATGCACCTTTCAGAAATGCCCCATGGGTGAGCAGGGGAGTGAAAGGCTGTGCTCCAGAGCAGGTCCCCTCAGGTCACAATTCTTTCATGGCTGAAAGAGAAGGTGACAGGATTTACCCAGGGGAGACTGTGCCTGGCCATCCTACTTGCTTTATGTGAAGAAAGGACATGACTGTTAGGTGCAAGGAGAGACGTAGTTATCTTTGACCTGGAAGCCAGCAAAGTTTTCAGCATTGTCCCACAGAACGCTCTTATGCCCAAGCTAGGATGGCTAATGCCTGCATGGATGGCTAATGGATAGCTAAAACCATCTGTACAGGCGGGCTCGGAGGGACATGGTCAATGCGTGTTACACTGCCTGGAGGCCTGTAGATTGTAAGGTTCTGCAGGGGTCTATCCTGCAACCTGCCCTGTTTAATGTGTTTATAACGACCCAGAGGAGACGAGAGAGTGCTTTTCCATAACAGTTGTAGATGACAGCATATGGAGGAGAACAAACGCTATGCTGGAGCTCAAGGCTTCCACCCAAAGGACAAAGACAGGCTGGAAGGCTGGGCCAAAAGGAAGCACACAGTATCCAATAATGACAACGCCAAAGTCCTCCCCTTGAGGTGCACTCATCCTGTGCAATGGCAGAGGGCATGGGGCTGCATGGCTGGATAGCAGCTCTGCAGGAAAGACTTTGGTGGTCCTTGGGTTTCATTGGGACAACATGAGCCATCGGCAAGGGAGGCCAAAAGCATTCGGGGCTGTAGGAGCAGGAGCACAGACAGTGGAAGTGATGATCCCCTTCTGCTCAGGACTTGTTACACCACATCCAGGTTATTTCTTTGGTTTATCACACACACACACACACCCCCCCCCCAATTACAGAGAGAAATTGGTACAGTGGAGAAAGTTCCCTGGAGGCCCACAAAGGTGGTCAGGGCTGGAGCACATGTTTTGTGAGAAGAAGCTGAGAGAGCTGGGCTTGTTCATTCTGAAGTCTGAGTCAGGCTCACGTCCATGGTACAAGACACAAAGACAAGAGGCAACGGGATGACAAAAGAGAGCGTCAGGGTAGATACAGGGAGAAACTTTTCCCGCATAAGGATAGTCAAGTGCTGGAAGCTGTTTCCCAGGGAGCGTGCACTGGATCTCTTCTAGAAAGTGACCAAGATGTGTTTGGAGAAAGCCCTCAGTAACTGGTCTGGCCCTGCAGGAGGCTGCTCGAGACACCTCCCGAGGTCCCATCCAGCCTAAATATGACTGTCCTTTCTTCCCCTTCATTTTTTCAAATTAGGGAAAGCTCTTAGGTTGTCTCTGACCACAGAAGGAATTCACATCAGGTGCCAGGGTGCTTCAGAGGTGCCCCAAAACAGCCCTGACCACATCCTTTTCATTCTTTGAAACCACATTTGCTTCTCTCTTTTTATCGAAATACCCTCCAAAATGATCGGCTTCCTTGTTCATCCATTCCCCTTTGGCCATGCTTTTCTTTTTTCTTACAACCTTGGGGTATATCTGAGATGGTTGGTGTGCTGATTTTCAAACTCGGGTGCCAACTCCACTAAGCAAATCATTCTCTTTCATGACCTGTAGCATCCTGCAATTCCCCATATGCTTATCTGGTTTGAGGCACTGTCCAAAAAACCTGAAATGTTGATGATTTGGCCTTTCAGTCCAGAGGGCCCTTGACGCACTTGGGGACTTGGCCAAACGAAACCTCCTGAAGTGAAGTTTCATAAGGCAAAGGGGGCAAGGTGTGCACTGGGGGCAGAACAAAGCCCGTGCACTGGGACAGGCTGTGACCCGACGGGCTGAGGAGTGTCCTGGGGAGAAGGGTGTGGGAGTTATGGTGGATGCCATATATGGATCCTATTGGGAAAGGAGGATGGAGAAACTGGAGAAAGTCCAGAGGAAGTCTGTGAGGATGGGGTTAGGGGCCTGAAGCACATGAGCTGTGTGGAGAGGCTGAGACAACTGGGCCTCTTCAGTCTGCTGAAGGGGAGGCACAGGGCAGTCTAAGAGCAGGTGACATCTTCCTCGAGAGAGGAAGGTGGAGGCAAACTCTTCTGCTGTGGCAGACGTTTGGCAGAGGCAACAGCGGCAAGCATCCTCCATGAAGATTATACTGAGCATTAGGAAACACGGACTAGGCGGACGTTGCCCTGCAGCAGGACACCCATCGACTCTCTGTTATCTCCATCTTTGGAGGTTTTCAGCTCCCCAGAATGTCACCCAACCTGACCCAGGGATTGACAACCCTACCTTTTGGTGAGAGGCTGGACCAGAGGATCCCCCATCAACCCCTTTCCCAAAAACCCTTCCATGGGCCTGTGCCTTGCAGTGTTCCTTGGGAGAAGAGAGTCAGCTACAGGTGAGGGTTTCTTCAGCTCCTGGGACAATTCAGGGTGGCATTGTCTTGTGCTCTGTAGGTGTCTCATCCTACCTTTGATTATTTACATTTCCTGGCCAGTCTCCTTACCCATGCGGTGCTTTAGGCTGTGAAGAAGCTCAAAACCAACTCTTTGACTCAGTTACTTTCATTTGACGTGCTGAAACGCAGGGCAGACGAAGGCAGTTCAGAGCTTCTAGGATCTCTGCTGCACAGTTAGGACTCAGCAGACTGGAAATGCAGGTCACGGTGTTGTGTCAGGGTACTCCAGGGGTCAGGAGCAGTGGATGATGGTCACACCACCACATGAACAATTTGCCTTCCTTTGTGCCTTTCCAGAAATCTGGGATCTGTACCTTGGCCTGGACCAACTTCCCTATTCCCACCCTCCACCTCTTACTGGAACCAGGGAGAAAATGCACAAAGCGGGCATGAATTCAGGGCAATTCTGTCTACGAGGTGTCATCTTTAAATGGTGACAAAGAGATAGCAGCGAGAGCAAAACCACTGTCCTGAGAACTTCGTGCCAGAGGCTAATTACTGAAAATTACAGCTACTTTGACAAGTAATAGTAAGTGTTGGGAAGGAAATAAAAGAGCTTTAGTGCATCATCATGAAGAATAAGAGTTGCCTTGCAGCAACGTCCTCTCTGTTGTTAGTGATAGTACCACGAATTCCAAAACATGCTTGAGAGTTTCTCTATTTTCCCTTGTCTCTGAAACTCAGCCTCTCAGACCTGGACAGGACTACTTCAAATCTCTGCAACCCAAATCTCTCCCGTTGTTTCTCATGCTTTTACCCCAAGACCTTTCTTCCCATCACTTCCGCACACTGTGGAGTCTCTTGTTTATCTGGTCCTCTCTCACACAGCCTTGCTGAAAAATTTTCTCTAAGTCGTGATCCCACTTGTATCACCTCATGTTATGTACAGCTCCAGCCCCCTTCTGCAGAGCTCTATGGACTGGGCAGGTTTCCTTTTTTTCCTGCTCATTCACCTTCACTCTCTGTTTTTGCTGTATTCATACCAGTTGTTGTCTGAAGCAACACATTTATCTCCTCACAACTTCACCTCTTTCCAGTTGCAGGCTGAGACATTTCCCTCAGCCATCATGAGATGTCAGGCATGACTCATCTATGTCTTTAAAAAGTGGAGAAACTGAAAAATGAGATTTAGCTGCTCAAAGGGAAACTGCTAAACTCATGGAAGGGGAATAAAAAACAAACCCCAAAAAACCCAGGGAAGCAGAAAAGAAGCCAATTCAATCTGGGTTTACCTCAACGGCGCAGCAACAGAAAAGGCTTCTCCGCACCTCCACCTCTCTGCGTTCAAACCTGGGCCTGTGCCCCACGTTACCCCCATGTTAGACAAAGTTTGCCCCGAGAGGCTGAGCTCACACTGTTTCTGTTGTCTGCATGATGGTTCACATCCAGAAGGGACCTGGAGACAAAGCTTGTATTTGAGCTGCGTGCATGAGAAGGAAAAAAGGACGGGGTCACGTCACTACACTGCAAATCTCTGTATTTGTGCAGATTCATTTCACCCCAATGCCTAAAACCTGGTTGAGTGATTCTTACCCCAGCTGCCTTGGGTGGCTGTGTGGCCAATAGCACAAATAACCCCTTCCAGCGGGAAGTATCTCCTGCCCTTGTGTGAGGTTAATGCACTCCCTGATTTCTCTGAAGCCCTACATATAACCCAACAGCCTCCAGTCTCTCCTTTTGGGTTACCCAACAAATTCAGGATTAAGACAATAATATCATCTCCCACCAGGACCGAAAGACCAAAGTCAGAAAGGCTGTGAGGAATCAGTGCTATGGCTTGGAGTAGCCATGGCCAGGGCCAGGCGCTGCAGGGTGATTTCCTCCTCTCAAAGCTGTAGAATGGCAAATATGGAGAGAGGTCAGTAGAGCTACTCCAAGCGGTCACTGCATGAGAAATATGCCGTCCACAGCCTGGATATCTGGGTAACTCGGCTCTTGTCAGAGTCGATGGAGAAATAATGAGTATAGTCTATGAGAACTGAAAAATGGTTCATGTGACCCAAGGGTCTGACTTGGGTGACAGACAGTAGTGCCTCCAGATGATGAGGAAGCAGAAGGCAGCTGCTCAGTCCCTGAGGGTGATATCAGTGTGCTAGTTTGGCCATCCCAGTTGTGCTCCCACGATGTTCAAATTTGTGTTGTTGTTTTTTTTCTGTTTTGTTTTTTTCGGATTTTTTTTTTCTGATGCTGTTACCATGAGATCCATTTTTAAAAAGGGTAGAAAGGAGGACCCTGCGAACTACCGCCCTGTCAGCCTCACCTCTGTGCCTGGCAAGGTCATGGAACAGATCCTCCTAGAGGCTATGCTAAGGCACATGGAGGACAGCAAGGTGATTCGAGACAGCCAGCATGGCGTCACCAAGGGCAAGTCCTGCCTGACCAATCTAGTGGCCTTCTACAATGGAGTGACCACATCAGTCGACAGCGGAAGAGCTACAGATGTTGTATATCGGGGCTTCGTAGGGCCTTTGAAACGGTCCCCCACAACATCCTTCTCTCTAAATTGGAGAGATATGGATTGAATGGATGGACTGTTCAGTGGATGTGGAATTGGTTGGATGATGGCATCCAGAGGGTAGTGGTCAATGGCTCGACATTTGCAAGGGTATGTAGCAATAGGAAGAGGGGCAATGGTTTTAAACTAGAGCAGGGCAGGTTTAGATTAGACATTAGGAACAAGTTCTTTCCACTGAGGGTGGTGAGACGCTGGCCCAGGTTGCCCAGAGAGGGGGTGGAGGCCCCATCCCTGGAGACATTCAAGGCCAGGCTGGATGAGGCCCTGAGCAACCTGATCTAGTTGAAGATGTCCCTGCTTACTGCAGGGGGCTTGGACTAGATAACCTTTCAAGATCCTTTCCAACCCAATACATTCTATCATTCTATGAGTCTGTGATTCTATGAGTCCATACCCACCCATCACCCTCCTTGTCGCCCAGTCCCTGAGCAGTTAAAAAGGGTGCTTCTTTCATCAAATTTCTCTCACAGATTTCCTACCAATATTTTGAGGGGAGAAATGTTCCTCAGAGGAACTTCTATATTTAGAATGGTGCATTTGGTATCTCTACTTCTGCCGCTCTCTTTCTTCTTCTTCCTCTCTCTATTCTGTCTTCAAAGAGCTCTCCAAGGAAAAGATCCATTGAACCCTAGAATGGTTCAGGTTGGAAGAGACCCCTGAACACCCTTGTACCGGGTCTGGCTGGGATGGAGTTAACTTTCCCCGTAGCAGCCATACCCTGCTGTGCTTCCTACTCGTGCCTAGAATGGTGCTGATCCCGCACCAGTGTTTTGGCTATCGCTGAGCAGCGCTCGCACTGCATGAAGGCTGTCCCTCCAACCTCCTCTAAAGGCAGTACACTCGGGGTGGGCAAGTGGTTGGGATGGGCCATAGATGGGACAGCTTTACTGAATTGACCAAAGGGATATTCCATGCAATGTGGCAACATTCTCAGCAATAAAAGCTGAGAGAAAGGAATTGGGAGGACATTCGCTATTAACACATTTGTCTTCCATAAAAACCACTACATGTACTGAATCCTTGCCTCCCAGGAGGTGACTTGACGTTGTCTGATGATGGGAAATAGAGAAAAAATCTTCCTTGGTTTGCCTTTTCTTCTGCATGTGGCCTTTGCTTTTAAGCTTTTTCTTTTTTTTTTTAATGTTTTTTATTAGATGATTTTTTCCCTCCTTCTACTTACTTTTATTTTGACCCATTAGTTTTTTCACCTTATTTTGTCCTGGTCTCTTGCTGAGAATCACACAGGCTGTTCCTGGCATCACACCCAGCACTGTCAGGGCGCTGGCAGGGCTGCTCAGAGACACGAGTCCTTCCCTGGCACGGGCAGAGGCCCTGCAGCAGACTCCATGGCCTCCTGTTGCCACTCCCAGAGGCCGGCAGCACCTCAGCCCCGCGCTGTGTCTCCCTGCTCGGCACCTCTCTGAGATGCCCCACGGCGTGAGGAATGGACACAGGGACCTGGGCTCAAGGAAGCCCATCCCAGTGCTGCATTCAGGGGGTTTCCCAGGGGACGTTACTCTCCAAGTGAAGTGACCTCCAGACACTGTCTGCCCCATAGGCCTTCATTGAAGCCCCGGGAATAGCTGATGGTGTTTGGGCTTACTCGGGTTCATCTCACCCCACGCACATGATGTGCATGCTTGCATCTGGTTCCTACAATACAAACATGGACTTCTTCAGAAGACCAACTGACCTCCCCAAGCTGGGGCGAGAGGCCAGTGGTGGTTGTTACTGGATAAGTTGTAAGCATGACCCTAGGGCATCTTACCCCTAGTGTCCATCACAGCCAGGGACAGAGAAGAACCTGCTCTGCTGGTCCTTCCTGTCTTTCCCAGGAGCCCTGGCTGGGCGAGGGACCTGCTGCTTGTCCCCCCCTGCACACTCACACAGTTCAGCTGCACACAGGTGTTTTCGATTGCGGGGCGCTTTCCTGGGCATTTCCTTGAGAGCAACTTTGGAAGAAGGCCTGAGCCTTCGCGCACCGCCCTGCGGCAATGCCACGGTGTGACGGAGGAGCTGTTGGGGAGGCCAGCTCTGCCGGAGAAGCGCCCAGTGCCTGTCCCTGCCTGTGGGGACAGGACAGCACACAGCAGGAGTATGAGCTGCCAGAGCACTCGGTCCTTACAGCAACACCTGCGCTCAGCAGGAGAGTGTGGAAACAGAAAGAGAATAAGTCTGAAAAGAGCAAGGCTGGTGCTCCCTGACAGTGCTGCTGTGCTGAGACCCTTTCCCCTCCACCTCTGCTCACAGGCACAGCCCTGCAGCTCCAGAGCAGGTCCCAAAGGAAGGATCTTGGGCAAACAAGTCGCTAGAAGATCCTTTCTTTTGTTTAAAGACACAGAGAGCACTGGTCCTCTTTTACAATGTCTGTGGGATTCACAAGTTAAGGTAGATGCACAATTACAAATAGCAAAAATGATGACACTTCTTTGTGGACAGCATTATACAAAGAAAACCAATGCCAAAATCACAAACTCAAACCGAAACTAACACAAGCTACAGAAGATGGGCTTGCCCTGTAACAAGCTACATTCTGAGTGGTTTCCAAAAGAAGACCGAAGAAGTTTATTGCTTCTGAAAATCATCTGGTCATCAGTTTCCACAGGGCATCCTTGAGCTCCTGGTTCCTCATGCTGTAGATGAGGGGGTTCACTACTGGAGGCACCACTGAGTACAGGACTGCCACCACCAGGTCTAGAACATGGGAAGAGATGGAGGGGGGCTTCAGGTAGGCAAACACGGCAGTGCTGACAAGCAGGGAGACCACGGCCAGGTGAGGGAGGCACGTGGAAAAGGCTTTGTGCCGTCCCTGCTCAGAGGGGATCCTCAGCACGGCCCTTAAGAAGTGTTCCAGGACATCTGGACCAGATCCGGTCCAGACATCTGTCCAGGACAACTGGGACAAGAAGGAAATGATTGCTGTAGATGACAGAAATCCCCCTAGCCAAGGTGCAGCCGCCTTCTGGAGACAACCCTTCCAGTTCCTGAGCCTTGCAGAGAGCAGGGGGTGGCATACAGCCCAGTCGTCATCGTAGGATGGGGCCACCAGCAGGAAACACTCTGTACATGCCAAAGGTGCAGGAAAGAGCACTACCATTGCTGTGAGCAGAGATTGTGCTGTCCCCAGCCAGGGGACAGTCAGAGTGGTGGAGCTGGAGCAGGTTTACAAGATTTCCAGAGGCAGCCCCATGATGAGGAGGGTGTTCCCAACCACAGTCATGGGGCAGGTCATGAGAGAGAGGAGGACGAGAATTTTTCTGAAGGTTGAGGACATCTCGTACTAAAGGCATTTGCTTCTCTGTCAGGTGCTTAAAAATATTGTGAAGGACGTTCAGAGAGGTGAAACATGGAGGGTGTGTGCCTCTCACTGCATTCCTACTCCCTAGACGTGCTCTGTGCTCTGTGAGAGGTGAGAAATGCCATCTTCTAGAGGGCAATGCCGCTCACGCCTGCAGAACCCTTTCGGACTGCACAGGGGAGATGCTCCACAGAGGTGCTTCTGTCACACCGTGTCATCAAAGGGACAGGCCATGAAGAGAGGGGAGGGTGAGGTAGCACACAGGCTGTTCCTGGAGACACACACGGCACTGTCAGGGCGCTGGCAGGGCTGCTCAGAGACACGAGTCCTTCCCTGGCACGGGCAGAGGCCCTGCAGCAGACTCCATGGCCTCCTGTTGCCACTCCCAGAGGCCGGCAGCACCTCAGCCCCGCGCTGTGTCTCCCTGCTCGGCACCTCTCTGAGATGCCCCACGGCGTGAGGAATGGACACAGGGACCTGGGCTCAAGGAAGCCCATCCCAGTGCTGCATTCAGGGGGTTTCCCAGGGGACGTTACTCTCCAAGTGAAGTGACCTCCAGACACTGTCTGTCCCACAGCCCTTAATGGAACCCCCAGGAACAGCGGATGGTGTTTGTTCTCACTCAGGTTAATCTCACCACACACACATTATGCTCAGGCCTGTGGTTGTTACTGCCCAGGTGTGTGACCATTGCCCTGTGGCAGCTTCCCTGGGGTGTCCTGCACACACAGGACCTGACAAGAACCTGCTCTGCTGGTCCTTCATGTCTTTCCCAGGAGCCCTGGCTGGGCGAGGGACCTGCTGCTTGTCCCCCCCTGCACACTTTACACAATTAAGTTCTACGCTGGTGGTGCCATTTGTGGGGAACTTTGCTGGGCATGTTCTTGACAGCAACATTGGGAGACGACCTTCCAAAGGTGTTTTTGCCTGAAGACCTTCAGGCACTGCCTGAGGACATTCCCTGCTGCGATGGAGGTGCTGTTAGGGAGGCCAGCTCTGTCAGAGAACTGACCCGTCCCTGCCCCTGCCTGTGGTCACAGCGCTGCCACACCACAGCAGTAGGAGAGAGCTGCCAGAGCAATCAGGCCTTCCAACAGCACAAGGGATCAGAATGGAGAATGTGGAAATGGGAAGAGAGCAGCTGTGAGAAGGCCAAGGCTGGTTCTCCCTCCTCTTCTTCCCCCTCCTCTGTCCTGTTCTTTCCCCTCCACCTCTGCACACAGGCATGCCCTGCAGCTCCAGAGAGGCCTTCAAACGGAGGATCTGGAGCAAACAAGTCGCTGGAAGGTTCCTTCTTTCTTTTTTTAAAAACACAGAGAGCGTGGGGCCTCATTTACAGAGACTGTGGGACTCACAAATTGGGAAAGATGCATAATTAGAAACAGCACAAATGACAATATTTCTTTGTAGAAAACTTTATACAAAGAAAACAAAGAAAAAAAAAACATAACAAAACAACCAAACCACAAACCACAAACCAATACCCAATGGTACAATTACTTTGCCTACGAAGCCAACATGGGCTTGGCCGGCAATGAGTTACATGATGAGAGATTTGCAGAAGATGACAGTTTATTGCTTCTGAAAATCATCTGGTCATCAGTTTCCGCAATGCATCCTTGAGCTCCTGGTTCCTCATGCTGTAGATGAGGGGGTTCACGGCTGGAGGAACCACCGAGTACAGAACTGCCACCACCAGATCTAGAACTGCAGAGGAGATGGAGGGGGGCGCTAGATGAGAAAACATGCCAGTGCTGAGAAAGAGGGAGACCACGGCCAAATGAGGGAGGCACGTGGAAAAGGCTTTGTGCCGTCCCTGCTCAGAGGGGATCCTCAGCACGGCCCTGAAGGTCTGCACATAGGACAGCACGATGAAAACGAAGCAAACAAAAGCAACCAAGGCACTAACCCCAATAAGCCCAACTTCCCTGAGGGAGTCTGAGTCTGAGCAGGAGAGCTTGAGGATCTGGGGGATTTCACAGAAGAACTGGTCCAGGGCATTGCCCTGGCAGAGGGGCAGGGAAAATGTATTGGCCGTGTGCAGGAGAGCATTGAGAAACCCACTGCCCCAGGCAGCTGCTGCCATGTGGACACAAGCTCTGCTGCCCAGGAGGGTCCCGTAGTGCAGGGGTTTGCAGATGGCAACGTAGCGGTCATAGGCCATGACAGTGAGAAGAAAAAACTCCGCTGAAATGAAAAAGACAAACAGAAAGACCTGGGCAGTACATCCTGTGTAGGAGATGGCCCTGGTGTCCCACAGGGAATTGTCCATGGATTTGGGGAGAGTGGTGGAGATGGAGCCCAGGTCAAGAACAGAGAGGTTGAGGAGGAAGAAGTACATGGGGGTGTGGAGGCGGTGGTCACAGGCGATGGCGGTGATGATGAGGCCGTTGGCCAGGAGGGCAGCCAGGTAGATGCCCAGGAAGAGCCCGAAGTGCAAGAGCTGCAGCTCCCGTGTGTCTGCGAATGCCAGGAGGAGGAACTGGGTGATGGAGCTGCTGTTGGACATTTGCTTCCTCTGGGTATTCATCACTGAAGAAGGAGGACAGGCCAGTGAGAAGTTAGGGGAGACTTCTCAGGGCAAAATCAACACCAGTTCTCATACCTCACACTCTGCACTGCTTTTCCATTTCTATCAGATCTTCATTCAGCTCTGTGGCTGGAGCTCTGGTTGGTTCTGTCCAGGTGTGCCAGGGGGAGCGGGACCTCTGCCCACCGGATGCCCAGGAGTCAGCCCTGCTCTGCAGCAGCAGATGCGTGGGAATGGGGTGGCCAGTCCTGGTGTCCCAATTTCTCAGATAAACCTCTCCTCATGAAAAAAGGGCTTGTCAGTCTCTGCACTCCCATTGCCATGAAACCACAGTTGCAAGAGTGTTGGAGAGAGGTTCTCATACAGCTCTCTCCCATCTCAGCAGGAGATTCTCTTGGATTTCAGAAACCCTCACCATTTCTGCTGCGTTCAGGGACAGCAAAGGGAGTCCTGCCAGGCGAGGGGATTGTCTGAGGGTTAGTGCAGAGCGAGGGGAGCTGGTCTGTCCCTCTGTCTTGTTCCCAGCTGCCCTCTGCTTGTGCCTTTCTGAGACAGAGGGGAATCACACTCACATGTAGACCTGAAAAGACACCAGGCGCTGCTGAGAGCAGAGAAACCCCCTGCCGAGAGCTCAGCGTCTCACCCTCTCTCAAGGTCTCAGCACCCCACTTCTCGCCAAGGACACACATGGCTCGTTTCACAAACCCAGCAGCCTTTCCTTGGTCGTAGCGTCTCTGCGCTTCTCCACTGGGCATTCAGGTAACAGCAGGATGCTCCAGGACAGACTGGCATCCTGGAGGGCAGCGCAGTGCTTGGAAGGACACCCCAAGGAGACACCCAAGTGTCCTAGTGATGGTATCTCAGAAGGGGAGAGTCAGCTCATTCCCCAGCCACATAGACTACTTTGCCCACAGCCCCACGGGTTAGAGGAGAGCTTGGACACTTCATTCCCATGGAGACACTTGCTCAGGGGAAGGGGTCTGCATTGGAGGGGATCCTACAGAGTTTTCTGAATCCTTCCTCCCACAGCATTTCTGGTTTCTCTTTCCTCGCATTCCCTGATCATAGCTCTGCTGCCGGGAGATTTTCCTCCTGGGAGGTGTTTCCCTGTCCCATGTCTTTTCCCCGTCAGCTCTCACAGACCCCATCCCAACCCCTGTGCGCTCCCCTTGGCCCCACAGAAACCTGCCTGTTTGCCGGGCACTGGCCGGGTTCATGTTCCTGTTTGCAGGTGGAAAAGGGCAGGTCAGAACAACCCCGATGGGTCCAGCAGAGCTGATGCTGGTGCTGCCTGTGGGCAGAGGAGTGGCTGAAGGCACTCCAGGAGGTTCCTGGCAGACCTGCTGATCACTCAAAGCTACAGCTCAGGAGTCTCACTGACTTCTTCCCACTTGAGAGCTCCCTATACATGTATCCCTTGTTCTACCTCCCCACCCTCTCACTAGGAAAATAAAAACACAAACGCAGGAAAGCTCCTTATCTGTAACGTAATTCCTGCCTTGAGCTTTCCCTCAAACAATCCCTTGGGAAATGTCCTGGGGGTGAACTGCAGCTGAGAGCAGCCCTGCCCCACGCAGCACCCCCTTGACAGCAGGACACTCTCCTGCCAGGAGTTGCCTCTTCCCCCCACAGCTTCTCCCCACACTGCTGGTGGGAGCTCCTCAGGTAAACGGAGAGCTGATCCTGACAGGAGATAAGTCCCTGCCACGGCACAAAGCACCCTTGGGTGAAGGGACCCTGCTCTGAAGGACAGCCCTGGGCACCCCTGGCTGCACACCCACCTTCACACTGCAGCCATCCCCGGGTGAAGGCAGCTGATGTGCCCTGTCCCTTTGACAGAGCCACAGGGAAGCCCTGCTCCAAAGCAAGTCCTTTTCCTCTACGCTGGAGAAACTGTGAGAGACCTCCTGACAGATCCCAGAGGCTGTGGGATGTGCCAGCTTTGGGAGATCATTCCAGGAACCGCAGCTGCATTGCCCTGCAGCCAGAGACTTACCCTGTTCAGGGCTGTGAAGATCTTTCTCCAAGTGAGCTCTCCTCTCTCCTCCCACCCCAGACTGCCTTTACACTCTCTGCCTCCCTCCTCTGCCCTCGCTGCCTGCAGGCAGTGCCCTCAGCCCTGCTGCGCTTGGCAGAGGAGCTGCTCCTGGGCAGAGCTGTCTCTCTGCAGCGCTGCCCGCTTGCCATCAGCTCCCTCCATGCCAGGAGCCCAGCCCAGCTCAGCAGCAGAGGACCAGCCCAAGGCAGCCCTTTCTCTGCCCCCTCGGGGCTCCCTCCAGGTGTCCCTGGGGCTCCAGGGGAACCTGCTGATGTAATCGCTGACGTTCCCTCCCTCAGCTGGAGAGAGACTTATGTCCTGTGGCATTGCTTTTATTAGAAAAGAGTTGGTAGGAGAATCACCTCTTCTTGTCCCAATAGTAGACACCAGAAGGGTGAAAGGGAAGGATCTCATTTTTCCAAGCTCGGGGGATGATTCCATTGAGTGAATTAGGACATTTCACCCTGAGTCTGTAGTCCCAGGGCTAGAAAGACATTCACTTGTCTTATGTCGGTCCCACATCTCTGCTCTGAAGCAAAGTCTCTGCCCACACGGGGTCTTGGACACTTGGTACCAGGTTTCCTTAAGGCAAGTAGGAGCTTGCCTGGTGCCACAGCTGGGGTGCTTCAGCCCAAATGTGCAGCAATGCCCTCAGCCAGGGGCACAGACAGGATGAGCTGGAGCCATTGCTGATGGAGGCAGACCTCTGTCAGGGATGGGATACACTGCCCAGACATGGTGGCACAGCTCAGTACAGCTGGTGTCCAAGGACAGCATCCTCCAGGCATAGCAAGGATGGAAACTCAGGCTAAACTTGAGAGGCAATTCAAGGGCACCATGGTGCATGCTTAAAACATCAGGAACAGTTAAAGAGGAAACAAAGATAGTGTGTGGCCACTGCTGAGTTTCATGAGAGCAGGTGTAGGCAGATCTGAGATTGTCTATGTCCTCTTTGCCTCGATCTTTCCCTGCAAGGTCTCCCAGGCCTCTGTGACTTGAGGCAGGACCCTGGAGGAGAACAACCAGCGGTGGATGGGCATCAAGTCAGGAGTCACTTGAGCAAGCGCCATCCTCACCAGTCTCTAGGACAGGATGGGTGGCATCCCAGGGAGCTGAGAGAGCAGGCTGATGTCACGGAGAGGCCACTTCCATCATCTTGGAAACTGGGGGCACTCCCTGATGACTGGCGGCAGCCAAATATTGCATGCACCTTTCAGAAATGCCCCATGGATGAGCAGGGGAGTGAAAGGCTGTGCTCCAGAGCAGGTCCCCTCAGGTCACAATTCTTTCATGGCTGAAAGAGAAGGTGACAGGATTTACCCAGGGGAGACTGTGCCTGGCCATCCTACTTGCTTTATGTGAAGAAAGGACATGACTGTTAGGTGCAAGGAGAGACGTAGTTATCTTTGACCTGGAAGCCAGCAAAGTTTTCAGCATTGTCCCACAGAACGCTCTTATGCCCAAGCTAGGATGGCTAATGCCTGCATGGATGGCTAATGGATAGCTAAAACCATCTGTACAGGCGGGCTCGGAGGGACATGGTCAATGCGTGTTACACTGCCTGGAGGCCTGTAGATTGTAAGGTTCTGCAGGGGTCTATCCTGCAACCTGCCCTGTTTAATGTGTTTATAACGACCCAGAGGAGACGAGAGAGTGCTTTTCCATAACAGTTGTAGATGACAGCATATGGAGGAGAACAAACGCTATGCTGGAGCTCAAGGCTTCCACCCAAAGGACAAAGACAGGCTGGAAGGCTGGGCCAAAAGGAAGCACACAGTATCCAATAATGACAACGCCAAAGTCCTCCCCTTGAGGTGCACTCATCCTGTGCAATGGCAGAGGGCATGGGGCTGCATGGCTGGATAGCAGCTCTGCAGGAAAGACTTTGGTGGTCCTTGGGTTTCATTGGGACAACCATGAGCCATCGGCAAGGGAGGCCAAAAGCATTCGGGGCTGTAGGAGCAGGAGCACAGACAGTGGAAGTGATGATCCCCTTCTGCTCAGGACTTGTTACACCACATCCAGGTTATTTCTTTGGTTTATCACACACACACACACACACACCCCAATTACAGAGAGAAATTGGTACAGTGGAGAAAGTTCCCTGGAGGCCCACAAAGGTGGTCAGGGCTGGAGCACATGTTTTGTGAGAAGAAGCTGAGAGAGCTGGGCTTGTTCATTCTGAAGTCTGAGTCAGGCTCACGTCCATGGTACAAGACACAAAGACAAGAGGCAACGGGATGACAAAAGAGAGGGTCAGGGTAGATACAGGGAGAAACTTTTCCCGCATAAGGATAGTCAAGTGCTGGAAGCTGTTTCCCAGGGAGCGTGCACTGGATCTCTTCTAGAAAGTGACCAAGATGTGTTTGGAGAAAGCCCGCAGTAACTGGTCTGGCCCTGCAGGAGGCTGCTCGAGACACCTCCCGAGGACCCTTCTAGCCTAAATATGACTGTCCTTTCTTCCCCTTCATTTTTTCAAATTAGGGAAAGCTCTTAGGTTGTCTCTGACCCCAGAAGTAATTCACATCAGGTGCCAGGGTGCTTCAGAGGTGCCCCCAAACAGCCCTGACCACATCCTTTTCATTCTTTGAAACCACATTTGCTTCTCTGTTTTTATCGAAATACCCTCCAAAATGATCGGCTTCCTTGTTCATCCATTCCCCTTTGGCCATGCTTTTCTTTTTTCTTACAACCTTGGGGTATATCTGAGGTGGTTGGTGGGCTGATTTTCAAACTCGGGTGCCAACTCCACTAAGCAAATCATTCTCTTTCATGACCTGTAGCATCCTGCAATTCCCCATATGCTTATCTGGTTTGAGGCACTGTCCAAAAAACCTGAAATGTTGATGATTTGGCCTTTCAGTCCAGAGGGACCTTGACGCACTTGGGGACTTGGCCAAACAAAACCTCCTGAAGTTTCATAAGGCAAAGGGGGCAAGGTGTGCACTGGGGGCAGAACAAAGCCCGTGCACTGGGACAGGCTGTGACCCGACTGGCTGAGGAGTGTCCTGGGGAGAAGGGTGTGGGAGTTATGGTGGATGCCATATATGGATCCCATTGGGAAAGGAGGATGGAGAAACTGGAGAAAGTCCAGAGGAAGTCTGTGAGGATGGGGTTAGGGGCCTGAAGCACATGAGCTGTGTGGAGAGGCTGAGACAACTGGGCCTCTTCAGTCTGCTGAAGGGGAGGCACAGGGCAGTCTAAGAGCAGGTGACATCTTCCTTGAGAGAGGAAGGTGGAGGCAAACTCTTCTGCTGTGGCAGACGTTTGGCAGAGGCAACAGCGGCAAGCATCCTCCATGGAGATTTATACTGAGCATTAGGAAACACGGACTAGGCGGACGTTGCCCTGCAGCAGGACACCCATCGACTCTCTGTTATCTCCATCTTTGGAGGTTTTCAGCTCCCCAGAATGTCACCCAACCTGACCCGGGGATTGACAACCCTACCTTTTGGTGAGAGGCTGGACCAGAGGATCCCCCATCAACCCCTTTCCCAAAAACCCTTCCATGAGCCTGTGCCTTGCAGTGTGCCCCAGGAGAAGAGAGTCAGCTACAGGCGAGGTTTTCTTCAGCTCCTGGGACAATTCAGGGTGGCATTGTCTTGTGCTCTGTAGGTGTCTCATCCTACCTTTGATTATTTACATTTCCTGGCCAGTCTCCTTACCCATGCGGTGCTTTAGGCTGTGAAGAAGCTCAAAACCAACTCTTTGACTCGGTTACTTTCATTTGACGTGCTGAAACGCAGGGCAGACGAAGGCAGTTCAGAGCTTCTAGGATCTCTGCTGCACAGTTCGGACTCAGCAGACTGGAAATGCAGGTCACGGTGTTGTGTCAGGGTACTCCAGGGGTCAGGAGCAGCGGATGATGGTCACACCACCACATGAAAAATTTGCCTGCCTTTGTGCCTTTCCAGAAATCTGGGATCTGTACCTTGGCCTGGACCAACTTCCCTATTCCCACCCTCCACCTCTTACTGGAACCAGGGAGAAAATGCACAAAGCGGGCATGAATTCAGGGCAATTCTGTCTACGAGGTGTCATCTTTAAATGGTGACAAAGAGATAGCAGCGAGAGCAAAACCACTGTCCTGAGAACTTCGTGCCAGAGGCTAATTACTGAAAATTACAGCTACTTTGACAAGTAATAGTAAGTGTTGGGAAGGAAATAAAAGAGCTTTAGTGCATCATCATGAAGAATAAGAGTTGCCTTGCAGCAATGTCCTCTCTGTTGTTAGTGATAGTACCACGAATTCCAAAACATGCTTGAGAGTTTCTCTATTTTCCCTTGTCTCTGAAACTCAGCCTCTCAGACCTGGACAGGACTACTTCAAATCTCTGCAACCCAAATCTCTCCCGTTGTTTCTCACGCTTTTACCCCAAGACCTTTCTTCCCATCACTTCCGCACACTGTGGAGTCTCTTGTTTATCTGGTCCTCTCTCACACAGCCTTGCTGAAAAATTTTCTCTAAGTCGTGATCCCACTTGTATCACCTCATGTTATGTACAGCTCCAGCCCCCTTCTGCAGAGCTCTATGGACTGGGCAGGTTTCCTTTTTTTCCTGCTCATTCACCTTCACTCTCTGTTTTTGCTGTATTCATACCAGTTGTTGTCTGAAGCAACACATTTATCTCCTCACAACTTCACCTCTTTCCAGTTGCAGGCTGAGACATTTCCCTCATCCATCATGAGATGTCAGGCATGACTCATCTACGTCTTTAAAAAGTGGAGAAACTGAAAAATGAGATTTAGCTGCTCAAAGGGAAACTGCTAAACTCATGGAAGGGGAATAAAAAACAAACCCCAAAAAACCCAGGGAAGCAGAAAAGAAACCTGTTCAATCTGGGTTTACCTCAACGGCGCAGCAACAGAAAAGGCTTCTCCGCACCTCCACCTCTCTGCGTTCAAACCTGGGCCTGTGCCCCACGTTATCCCCATGTTAGACAAAGTTTGCCCCGAGAGGCTGAACTCACACTGTTTCTGCTGTCTGCATGATGGTTCACATCCAGAAGGGGCCTGGAGACAAAGCTTGTATTTGAGCTGCGTGCATGAGAAGGAAAAAAGGACGGGGTCACGTCACTACACTGCAAATCTCTGTATTTGTGCAGATTCATTTCACCCCAATGCCTAAAACCTGGTTGAGTGATTCTTACCCCAGCTGCCTTGGGTGGCTGTGTGGCCAATAGCACAAATAACCCCTTCCAGCGGGAAGTATCTCCTGCCCTTGTGTGAGGTTAATGCACTCCCTGATTTCTCTGAAGCCCTACATATAACCCAACAGCCTCCAGTCTCTCCTTTTGGGTTCCCAACAAATTCAGGATTAAGACAATAATATCATCTCCCACCAGGACCGAAAGACCAAAGTCAGAAAGGCTGTGAGGAATCAGTGCTATGGCTTGGAGTAGCCATGGCCAGGGCCAGGCGCTGCAGGGTGATTTCCTCCTCTCAAAGCTGTAGAATGGCAAATATGGAGAGAGGTCAGTAGAGCTACTCCAAGCGGTCACTGCATGAGAAATATGCCGTCCACAGCCTGGATATCTGGGTAACTCGGCTCTTGTCAGAGTCGATGGAGAAATAATGAGTATAGTCTATGAGAACTGAAAAATGGTTCATGTGACCCAAGGGTCTGACTTGGGTGACACACAGTAGTGCCTCCAGATGATGAGGAAGCAGAAGGCAGCTGCTCAGTCCCTGAGGGTGATATCAGTGTGCTAGTCTGGCCATCCCAGTTGTGCTCCCACGATGTTCAAATTTGTGTTGTTTTTTATTTCTGTTTTTGTTTTGATTGGATTTTTTTTTTCTGATGCTGTTACCATGAGATCCATTTTTAAAAAGGGTAGAAAGGAGGACCCTGCGAACTACGGCCCTGTCAGCCTCACCTCTGTGCCTGGCAAGATCATGGAACAGATCCTCCTAGAGGCTATGCTAAGGCACATGGAGGACAGCAAGGTGATTCGAGACAGCCAGCATGGCGTCACCAAGGGCAAGTCCTGCCTGACCAATCTAGTGGCCTTCTACAATGGAGTGACCACATCAGTCGACAGCGGAAGAGCTACAGATGTTGTATATCGGGGCTTCGTAGGGCCTTTGAAACGGTCCCCCACAACATCCTTCTCTCTAAATTGGAGAGATATGGATTGAATGGATGGACTGTTCAGTGGATGTGGAATTGGTTGGATGATGGCATCCAGAGGGCAGTGGTCAATGGCTCGACATTTGCAAGGGCATGTAGCAATAGGAAGAGGGGCAGTGGTTTTAAACTAGAGCAGGGCAGGTTTAGATTAGACATTAGGAACAAGTTCTTTCCACTGAGGGTGGTGAGACGCTGGCCCAGGTTGCCCAGAGAGGGGGTGGAGGCCCCATCCCTGGAGACATTCAAGGCCAGGCTGGATGAGGCTCTAAGGAACCTGATCTAGTTGAAGATGTCCCTGCTCACTGCAGGGGGCTTGGACTAGATAACCTTTCAAGGTCCCTTCCAACCCAATACATTCTATCATTCTATGAGTCTGTGATTCTATGAGTCCATACCCACCCATCACCCTCCTTGTGGCCCAGTCCCTGAGCAGAAAAAAGGGTGCTTCTTTCATCAAATTTCTCTCACAGATTTCCTACCAATATTTTGAGGGGAGAAATGTTCCTCAGAGGAACTTCTATATTTAGAATGGTGCATTTTGCATCTCTACTTCTGCCGCTCTTTTTCTTCTTCTTCCTCTCTCTATTCTGTCTTCAAAGAGCTCTCCAAGGAGAGATTCATTGAACCCTGGAATGGTTCAGGTTGGAAGAGACCCCTGAACACCCTTGTACCGGGTCTGGCTGGGATGGAGTTAACTTTCCCCATAGCAGCCATACCCTGCTGTGCCTCCTACTCGTGCCTAGAATGGTGCTGATCCCGCACCAGTGTTTTGGCTATCGCTGAGCAGCGCTCGCACTGCATGAAGGCTGTCCCTCCAACCTCCTCTAAAGGCAGTACACTCGGGGTGGGCAAGTGGTTGGGATGGGCCATAGATGGGACAGCTTTACTGAATTGACCAAAGGGATATTCCATGCAATGTGGCAACATTCTCAGCCATAAAAGCTGAGAGAAAGGAATTGGGAGGACATTCGCTATTAACCCATTTGTCTTCCATAAAAACCGCTACATGTACCAAATCCTTGCCTCCCAGGAGGTGACTTGACATTGTCTGCTGATGGGAAATAGAGAAAAAAATCTTCCTTGGTTTGCCTTTTCTTCTGCATGTGGCCTTTGCTTTTAAGCTTTTTCTTTTTTTTTTAATGTTTTTTATTTTTTGATTTTTCTTCTTTCTACTTACTTTTATTTTGACCCATTATTTTTTTCACCTTATTTTGTCTTCGTCTCTTACGGAGAAGCACACAGGCTGTTCCTGGAGACACACACGGCACTGTCAGGGCGCTGGCAGGGCTGCTCAGAGACACGAGTCCTTCCCTGGCACGGGCAGAGGCCCTGCAGCAGACTCCATGGCCTCCTGTTGCCACTCCCAGAGGCCGGCAGCACCTCAGCCCCGCGCTGTGTCTCCCTGCTCGGCACCTCTCTGAGATGCCCCACGGCGTGAGGAATGGACACAGGGACCTGGGCTCAAGGAAGCCCATCCCAGTGCTGCATTCAGGGGGTTTCCCAGGGGACGTTACTCTCCAAGTGAAGTGACCTCCAGACACTGTCTGCCCCACAGGCCTTCATTGAAGCCCTGGGAATAGCTGATGGTGTTTGGGCTTACTCGGGTTCATCTCACCCCACGCACACGATGTGCATGCTTGCATCTGGTTCCTACAATACAAACATGGACTTCTTCAGAAGACCAACCAAACTCCCCAAGCTGGGGCGAGAGGCCAGTGGTGGTTGTTACTGGATAAGTTGTAAGCATGACCCTAGGGCATCTTACCCCTAGTGTCCATCACCGCCAGGGACAGAGAAGAACCTGCTCTGCTGGTCCTTCCTGTCTTTCCCAGGAGCCCTGGCTGGGCGAGGGACCTGCTGCTTGTCCCCCCCTGCACACTCACACAGTTAAGCTGCACACAGGTGTTTTCGATTGCGGGGCGCTTTCCTGGGCATTTCCTTGAGAGCAACTTTGGAAGAAGGCCTGAGCCTTCAGGCACCGCCCTGCGGCAATGCCACGGTGTGACGGAGGAGCTGTTGGGGAGGCCAGCTCTGCCGGAGAAGCGCCCAGGGCCTGTCCCTGCCTGTGGGGACAGGACAGCACACAGCAGGAGTATGAGCTGCCAGAGCACTCGGTCCTTACAGCAACACCTGCGCTCAGCAGGAGAGTGTGGAAACAGAAAGAGAATAAGTCTGAAAAGAGCAAGGCTGGTGCTCCCTGACAGTGCTGCTGTGCTGAGACCCTTTCCCCTCCACCTCTGCTCACAGGCACAGCCCTGCAGCTCCAGAGCAGGTCCCAAAGGAAGGATCTTGGGCAAACAAGTCGCTAGAAGATCCTTTCTTTTGTTTAAAGAGACAGAGAGCACTGGTTCTCTTTTACAATGTCTGTGGGATTCACAAATTAAGGTAGATGCATAGTTACAAACAGCAAAAATGATGACACTTCTTTGTGGACAGCATTATACAAAGAAAACCAATGCCAAAATCACAAACTCAAACCAAAACTAACAAAACCTACAGAAGATGCGCTTGCCCTGTAACAAGCTACATTCTGAGTGGTTTCCAAAACAAGACCGAAGAAGTTTATTGCTTCTGAAAATCATCTGGTCATCAGTTTCCACAGGGAATCCTTGAGCTCCTGGTTCCTCATGCTGTAGATGAGGGGGTTCAGTGCTGGAGGCACCACTGAGTACAGAACTGCCACCACCAGGTCTAGAACATGGGAAGAGAGGGAGGGGGGCTTCAGGTAGGCAAATATTCCAGTGCTCACAAACAGGGAGACCACGACCAGGTGAGGGAGGCACGTGGAAAAGGCTTTGTGCCGTCCCTGCTCAGAGGGGATCCTCAGCACGGCCCTGAAGATCTGCACATAGGACAGCACGATGAACACAAAACAACCAAAGCCTAAAGAGACACTAACCACAAGAAGCCCAATTTCCCTGAGGTAGGAGTCTGAGCAGGAGAGCTTGAGGATCTGGGGGATTTCACAGAAGAACTGGTCCAGGGCATTGCCCTGGCAGAGGGGCAGGGAAAATGTATTGGCCGTGTGCAGGAGAGCATAGAGAAACCCACTGCCCCAGGCAGCTGCTGCCATGTGGACACAAGCTCTGCTGCCCAGGAGGGTCCCGTAGTGCAGGGGTTTGCAGATGGCAACGTAGCGGTCATAGGCCATAATGGTGAGAAGACAGAACTCTGCTGCAAGAAGGAAGATGAAGAACAAGAGCTGTGCAGCACATCCTGCATAGGAGATGTCCCTGGTGTCCCAGAGGGAATTGGCCATGGCTTTGGGAAGAGTGGTGGAGATGGAGCCCAGGTCAAGAACAGAGAGGTTGAGGAGGAAGAAGTACATGGGGGTGTGGAGGCGGTGGTCACAGGCGATGGTGGTGATGATGAGGCCGTTGGCCAGGAGGGCAGCCAGGTAGATGCCCAGGAAGAGCCCGAAGTGCAAGAGCTGCAGCTCCCGTGTGTCTGCGAACGCCCGGAGGAGGAACTGGGTGATGGAGCTGCTGTTGGACATCTGCTGTTTCTTGGCATGGGGGCTCTGTCCAAAGGAGGAAAAAAACGGGAAAAAATTAGGACAGACCCCTTATAGCAAAGACAGTCTGCTTTTCAGAGATTGTGGTTTTAATTTTCTACTATCACATCTGGCGATTGTTCTATTGAGGGGTAGAAATCCTCATGTTTATGACTGAAAATGTGGAGTCTTGATACAGGACAGGACACAAGGCTCTGTTCTCTGTGGTTTAGTGCAGAGCCAGGAGAGCTGCAGTGTCCATCAGTCTTTTTTCCGTCTGCCCTGCGCTTCTGCTTGTGCTGCCTTGAAGATGACTTCACACACAAATTCCTCTTAAAAAACAAACCCAAACAAATAACTGAACTCATATGGGAACAGCAGAGCACTGTTTGAACGGACAAATATACAAATTCTTCTCTTTCCCAAACCAGAGTTAGAGCTGTGATGGAGAGAGCAGGACACAACCCCTCACAGAGACAATCAAAGGACTCTGCGAGGACAGTGCCCGACCCCCAGGGAAAGGCTCAGCCCTCCCTAGGATCCCACAGGAGAGCTCTGCCTTTCTGGGGGCAGCTGGCAAGCCCAGCAGGACAGGCAAAGCAGAGAGTCTGGGGTCCCGGAGACGAGGTGTTCTGAGGGGAGAGTCAGCTCATTGCCCAGCAGAGAATGCCCAGAAGACGTCTCCAGTGAAGGACCAACAGAGAGATGCCTGAACGCCCCCTCCCCAGTGCGTGTTGGCAGTTTCCCCCAGCCCTTGCCCATGTCTCTGCTGCCTGGAGCTGCCCCTGCCAGGAGCTGCTGCTCTGTGCCCACGTCTCCTCCCTGTCCCTGCTCCCACAGCCCATCCCACCCGCTGGGGGCTCAGCTCTGCCCTGCAGACCCCTCCTGGCAGCAGGGCACTGCCCAGGGCCATCTCCCTCTTTGTGGCTCCTCAGGAGGAGAGGAGAGAAAGCCTGATGCTGGAAGCAAAGGTGCTGCTGGTGCTGTGTGTAGGGAGAGGAGGGGCTGAAGGCACTTTGTGAGCTTTCTGGCAGATCTGCTGATCCCTCAGTGGAACAGTGACAGCTCCTTTCCCTCAGGAGACAGCTGAGAGCACAGACCCTGCAATGTCTTCATCTTCCAGGCAGCCCCTGCCTTGTCTTTCCTCTGGAAATGCTGCCTCTGCCAGTGCTCTGGGGGAGATCTGCAGCTGTGGGCAGCCCTGACCCACACAGCACACACTCGAAAAAGAGCCAAAGGACCCTGCCCTGAGGGGAGTCTC
The DNA here is from genome assembly GCF_964199755.1 of Larus michahellis. Taxonomy (NCBI): domain Eukaryota; kingdom Metazoa; phylum Chordata; class Aves; order Charadriiformes; family Laridae; genus Larus; species Larus michahellis. The sequence continues at coordinate 960,897 of NW_027436399.1, read as the reverse complement.
TCCTTTTCCCCACAGCTTCTCCCCACAGACGCTCGGGGGGGAACTCCTTGGGCAGGCTGAGAGCTGACCCTGGCAAGCAGCAGAGTCCCTGCCCCGGCACACAGAGCCCTGGGCTGCAGGGACCCTGCTCTCAAGGACAGCCCTGGGCACCCCTGCCTGCACACCCACCTGTCTTCAAAACCCTGCCACAGTCCCTCGCAGAAGGCAGCCCTCCTTCCTTGTCGCTGCCATGGTGCAGCAGGGCATCCCTGCTCGGAAGCACGGCCTCCTTCTCCACAGCAGAGAAGCCAGGAGAGCCATCCTGACAGCTCCTCTCAGCCAGCCCTAGAACATCCCTCCAGGAGACCCCCCTGCATTGCCCCACAGCCAGAGACTGACTGTGTCAACAGGGGTGAAGATTTCCCTGAGAACGAGCTCAGAACTCTCCTCCCACTCCCAGCTGCCTTTATCCTCTCTGTGCCTGGCTCCTCTCGGGTGCCTGCAGGCAGTGCCCTCAGCCCTGCTGCGCTTGGCAGAGGAGCTGCTCCTGGGCAGAGCTGTCTCTCTGCAGCGCTGCCCGCTTGCCATCAGCTCCCTCCATGCCAGGAGCCCAGCCCAGCTCAGCAGCAGAGGACCAGCCCAAGGCAGCCCTTTCTCTGCCCCCTCGGGGCTCCCTCCAGGTGTCCCTGGGGCTCCAGGGGAACCTGCTGGGAAACAGGATGAAGTCACCACTGATGTTCCCTCCCTCAGCTGGGCAGAGACACTTCTTTCCAGAACTTTTAATTCTCCTCTCAAAGTTACATCAAAATATCACCTTTTTTGCTCTTATTATTAGAAAGTGTTCCCAGACAGTGACAGGCAGTCATCTCCCTTACCCCTGCTGAGGGAAGGGATTCAGCTGAATCTGTGCTTCATCTCATCCTGCGTTTCAATTCCTGGCATTTGAAGGAGACACAACTGCCTTCCATGCCTGCCACAACCCACAGGAGGTGGGATTCCTCTTGCCGTAGGTGTTCAGGTGTGCATAAAATACGCACATGCACGTGAACTCCTTGTCCAGCTCCTGTGCTCATCAATGGAGATGGAGAGCAGGACACAATGCCTGGTGACATTGAAGGTGTCAGGGATGGTCAAAGGTGTGAGCTGATAACTGCAAGCTCTACTGGAGCCGTTCATAGAGACAGGGCAATGTCTCAGGGACCCTGAATGAGCCTTGTGGGAAATTCCTTTGGCCGAGTGAAATGACAGCTGAGGCCAAATAAAGGCCAAAAGAATCTTCTCCTACTTGTATGTTCATGGCAGTCTTTAGGGGTATTCATATGAACGACCGCAGTCCTGGGACACAGGGAGAGCTTGGTCTCTCTCTTCTCCATCAGCTCATTTTTCCAGATCTCCAGTGACTCTAATGGCATTTGTGCCATGTTCAGCCCCACTTTGCCTAACAGAATTCAGGGCAGCAACTCAATATAATGTTCAAATCCAGGCCCACAGAGCTACATGAGGTGCCAGGGCTGGCATGGACCACACAGGACCTACAGGAAACCAATTCCCTTTCAGTGCGGATGCATCACAGATGCCCCACATGGCATGCTAGAGCGTTCTATTTGGTGCTTTTGTGCCGTTGACTGATGCATTCAGTCATCAGTCATCAGAGAGGCGAGGTCTGTCCCTTCTCCACACAACAGCTGCAGGCATTGCATGGACATGGAGGACGTCACACGGGGGTCTTTACTCACTGCCCTGATGATACAATCAATGAAAAGACCAATAGATTTCACAGTGTGCCTGCATACATTTTGTCCTCAAGGGCAGCATCCTCCAGATCCAGCAGTGGTGCATATCAAAACTCAACTGAATCTCAAATAGGAATTCCAGGGCACCGAGATGAGCTTTAGGTAATTCAGGAACAGTTAAACGAATTAAAGGGAATAATGTAGGACCAGTGCTGAATTTAGTAGGAGTAGGTGTAGGTAGATCCGAGATATTCAATGTCCTCTCTGCCTCAGTTACCACCAGTGAGGTCTCCCAGGCCTTGGTAGAACAAGTCTTAAATAGGAACACGAAGAAGTCTCCAGGTAAATGAGGAGATTCCTGTGGGGAACAGTAATTGCCCAGGCACTCACTGGCCAGGCAAAGAAACAAGGTGCCAGCAGCCTGGAGCATCATGAGACGACTTCTTAGCAGAGCTGCCTGGTGGGCCAGGAAGGGCGATGCTCACCTAGACCTGGTCCTGGCCAACAAGGAACAGCTGGTCAGGGATGTGACAATTAGTGTCAGCCTTGCTGGAGTGACCAGGAAATAGCGGGGTCCCAGAGGCCAAAGAGGAGTGAGGAAGGCCAGCAGAGGAACACACGTGGGTGGCTCCAGAGGAGAAGACTTTGATGTACTCGGGGGACTGATACAAGCGGTGCCATGGCAAGGAGTTTTGAAGGGGGAAGGAGCTCAGGAAATCATATAGGCATTATGGCACAGCCTCCTCCAAGCACAGGAATGATGTCTTGGAATACCATGAAGAGAAACACTCGTCTCAGGAGGCTGCTGGTATAAACGGACTGGGCTGCAGGGCAAAAAGGCAGCACACAGGAGGTGGAAGGCGGGGAAGCTGCAGAGGAGGCATTTAGAAACCTGGCCCCAGGATGTCGGGAGGATGCCAAAGCCAAAGCTCCCAGAGGCTTGAGAGTTGCAGGGATGCGGAGAGGAAGCACAATGAGCTGACAGAGGCTCAGAGGGTCATGTGGAATGAGTCACACTCTGCCTGGAGGCCTGTAACAAGTGGGCACTGCAGAGGTTTGCATGTTGACTGCGTGCCTCAGCCTAGGAGATGGGGATTCCCCCTGCTGGGGGTGGCTGTGCCAGTCCATCCACATGGGTCTAGATGGGGCAGACTCTTCCCGAAGACATTTCTGTTACCCAAATGTGTTGGGATTAATGCAGAACTGGCTCTTCAAAATCAAGCGTTAAATTGACTTGACCTCTTTGCTTGGACATCTTTTCATTTTGACTGCACTCCTGAAATCCCTCTAATGAGCCAGAGAAGAGCTGAAGACTAAAGGAAACTTATGCCCAGACTTGGCGCCTTCGTGTGTTTTTTGTGGTAAGGAGCGCTCTGGTGCCGAGTTCCTGAAGTGCAGATCCTGAAAGATTGACTAGTCCTCTCGAGAAGTAAAAGCAGCTAACCTCCAGGTTTCTGAGGGTGTTATCAGACCCTGCTGAAGTCCCTCACTGCAGAGACCATGGAGGGAAGGAGCAGACAAAGTTCCTGTCCCTGTGGTGTGGTGAAGCAGGAAGTCGGAGACACATGGGCCGGGAAGAAACTTAAATGTGGAAATCACTGTGAAAGGCCTCGATGTGCTTCACCAAACAGGATGGCCAAGCCTGGACACCCGTCCCCTGGGGAGGGATGTCCGTTGCCTTTTGAGATGCTCTGGGCTCTGTTTGGGTGATGTGGCAGTGATGAGGTGCCAGGCGCAGGTCAGCAGTAGGAACCTCCCAGGCTCTGGGGAGGGTGGGTGAGGAGGCAACAAGGCGCTGGAGCTGTAAGGACTTGGTGTCCTCTCATTGAGCTCAGTGGATGAGACAGAAGCCACAGCTGAGCAGACAAGGGTCTCCGTTCTCTTGGGGTGTCAAAGCCCCACCAAGGCCCTTGGCCATCCCCAAAACACAGCTACACTCTCCTGTGCCTGGGTCTGCTCCCTTGCTTCCAACACCAAGCTGTGGGTTTCTGAGGATTTGCCAGTGCCTGTGAGCTCCCCACAACCCATCCCGTTTCTTCCAAAGCCTTGCTAATGCTCACTTATTGCGCAAGATTTCCAAGCCCCAGAGTTCCTGGAATCCCGTATGTAGCTCCACATCCCAGCACCAAACAGCACATCCCCTTTCTTCTTAATGATGGTTCATGCGAGAGGAGGCAGACACAGCGGAGTGTTGGTGGGCACCGGTCAGCGGCACGGTGCCGAGGGCTGGGGCTTCCCTTGCGGCATCTCGGGGAGGGGAGGCACCCAATGCAGAAGTGAGGGCTGCGCTGCTGGGACGCGTGGTGTGGCAGGGAAAGGACGACTGGGCCGCCAGCAGAGCTAGCGCAGAGAGCGGGGTGGGCATGGGCAGAAAAGTCACCTGCAAGCACGCGGGGTCCCGAGGGAAGCATTTCTCTCCTGCCCTCGTCGCTAGGCTGGGCCTGCGGGACGCCTCAGCATGCAGGGGCGTGAGCGCTTGTCCAGGCAACAGTGAACCCCAAACCGGTGTTACCTTTCAGAAAAAGCTCCGGCAAGACCCGGCCAAAGTAGACGATGCCCCTGAACTGCCGGGAAGGACTGACGTTTCTTGCCTGTGAGAGTGGCTGCTGCAGGAGGAGAGAAAGAGTTTGCCAGGTGGAGAGAGGAGGAGGAAGCAGAGGTGAGAAAAGGCCAAGTAACGCTTGCTCTTGAAGGGGGCCCGTGGTCCCCAAGAGAAGTCCTGGAGCCTCATGGCCCAGTGAACAGACAAAGCCCGGCGGTGGAAGGAGCCGGTGCCGGATGCAAACACGTTGGCACAGTCTGTCTTTGGAGCCTTGGGCAGGCAGCTGGAAGCTGCTGCCGGGGCTCCTGGAGCAAAGCAGCTGGGAGCAGGATGACGGGAGCGGCTGAGCGGAAAACAGCCTGGCCCAGATGGACAGAGCGGCTCCTTCTCAGCTGCCTTCCTTTCTCTTGACAGGCACCTCACGGTGATCAAGCAGCGGATTGAAAGACTGGAGGCTCTTCAAAAAGAGCAAGACCTCCTCCAGCAGGCCAAGAGCCAACAGCAGCATAGATGCCACACACACAGATGCAGCTCCTTGGGGAGGAGATGGGGAGAGCACCTTGGGGTGTGGGGACACTGCGGGGAGGGGGACACACGTGCCACATTCAGCCCCCTGACTTCCCCGTGTGGGAGCGCAGAGGAGGGGCAGGTGTACAACCTGCAGCTGACCCTATCCCTGACCCCAGTGTCATCCCTGTAGGTGCCATGTCCCCATCGCTGTCCCCACAGGTGTCCTGGCCACACCACTGTCCCCAGCCCTGTCTCTGTCCCTCCAGGTCTCTTGTCCCCCTCCCTGTCCCCACAGGTGCCCTATGCCCAGGGCTGTGGGGACAGCGGCCGCCTGCTGGGCTGGTTCCATGGCAGCATCAGTTTTGTCCACCTCCGTGTCACAGTGAGACCAGGGGACACTAGTGACCCCACTGGGGGCTGGAGAGGGGCCCCCAGGCTCAGTTGTGTTTTGTAAAGTCTCCTTTCAAGAGCACAAAAACGCATTTTTTGTTTCCAAAGCTTCTATTTCAGGCTCCAAAAAGGCATTTTTAAGATTAAGCCAGTTTTAGGGTCCAAGATGCATCTTGGATGTCAAAACCCTAATTTTGATGGTCCAACCCCCTCTTTTAGGAACCAAATTATCATGCTTTTGAACCCAAAGCCTCATTTTTAGGTACAAAGCCTCATTTACAAGTTCCAAAGCCCATTTTAAGATTCAAAGACCCATTGTCAAGCTCTCAAACAGCTTTTTTAGGATCCAGCCAGTCATTTTTAGAGACCAAGCCACATCTTGACTGTCCAAAGCGAGAGCAAGTGGCCCACACGCGTGTCCAGACGGGCCTCCAGGTGGGCCCCGGGGTGGCTGGGCAGCAGCCGGGCAGCGGCGTGGCAACATGACGATGTGCAGTGCGGTGTCGCGGCAACGTGACGATGCAACAATGTGCGTCTGCTCTCGAGAGCCGCTTGCTGGGAGACTGGCTGTGGTGGCCGCAGCTGGGTGCCTCTGGAGCGAGAGGTGCCATCGCTCTGTCTACCCGTCTTTTAATTACCTCCAGGGATGGTGCCTCAGCCACTTCCCTGTGCAGCCTGTTCCAATGCCTGAAAAACCTTTCAGGGGAAAGATTGTTCCTAATATCCAGTCTAAACCTCTGCTGGGGCAACTGGCGGCCATTTCCTCTTCTCCTGATGCTTGTTTCTTGGGAGAAGAGACCGACCCCCACCTCTGTACACCCTCCTTTCAGGGAGTTGCAGAGAGCGAGAAGGTCTCCCCTCAGCCTCCTTTTCTCCAGGCTAAACAGCCCCAGCTCCCTCAGCTGCTCCTCATCACACTTGTTCTCCAGACTCCTCACCAGCTTCATTGCTCTTCTCTGGACCTGCTCCAGCCCCTCAGTGTCTTTTTTGTGGTGAGGGGTGCAAAACTGGACACGGCAATCAAGGTGGGCCAAGTGCAAGGTCCTACACTTGGGTCAGGACAACCCTCGTTACCAATACAGGCTGGGGGATGATGTGATAGAGAGCAGCCCTGTGGAAAAGGACTTGGGGGTCCTGGTGGATGAAAAGCTGGACGTGAGCTAACAATGTGCGCCTGCAGCCCAGAAGGCAATCGTGTCCTGGGCTGCATCAAAAGAAGCATGGCCAGCAGACCCAGAGAGGGGATTCTCCCCCTCTACTCTGCTCTCGTGAGACCCCACTTGGAGTACTGTGTCCAGCTCTGGAGCCCTCAGCACAAGAAGGACATGGACCTGCTGGAGCGGGTGCAGAGGAGGGCCACGAAGATGATCCGAGGGCTGGAGCACCTCTCCTGTGAAGACAGGCTGAGAGAGGTTGGGGTTGTTAAGCCTGGAGAAGAGAAGGCTCCGGGGAGACCTTATAGCGGCCTTCCAGTACCTGAAGGGGCCCTGTCAGAAAGCTGTTGCAAGGCTGTTTGCAAGGGCATGTAGCCTTAGGACGAGGGACAATGGTTTTAAACTAGAGCAGGGCAGGTTTAGATTAGAGTTTAGGAAGAAGTTCTTTCCACTGAGGGTGGTGAGACAGTGGCACAGGTTGCCCAGAGACGGGATGGAGGCCCCATCCCTGGAGACATTCAAGGCCAGGTTTGATGAGCCTCTGAGCAACCTGATCTAGTTGTCGGTGTCCCTGCTTACTGCAGGGGGGTTGGACTAGATGACCTTTCAAGGTCCCTTCCAACCCCACACATTCCATCATTCTGTTATTCCATGATTTGTCCAAAAGCTTGTTGCTGCTCAGGGCCCCCTTTAGGCAGATTTGTGTGTTCAAAAGACCATTTGATTTACTTTGTCTCTTTGCTTCTCTCTGCGAATCGAGGGAGCTCGTGACGTGAGTGTGTGCCTCACTGCCTGCAAAGAACAATTATGGACAAAGAAAGAAAGTCCAGGACAGGGAATCTTTTGGGAAGTCTTGGGATCTGTGATTTAACAAAAATTATGTTTTCTGTTGGTCTAAGGGTAGCCACTGTAGGAAGCAGATTTCGGTGGGGGTAATGTGGACTTTACACATTGCTGAGGAATGTCTCATTTTTTTACTGAGCTATGCATTCCTTTGTTTCCATTTGTTGGCAAGTGACAAACACCCTTCTGTGTCCGTGTGCTGCTCGTTCTCCAAGTAACCCAGGTGGGAACCGGTGCCAATGGGCTGAACCGCGCAGCTTCAGTGGAGGAAGCTCAGATTTGAACAGGGCTGCTGTAAGTCCCAGGGGGCTGATGAGAGAAATGCTGGGTTGGGGGCAGGATGAAGACTGGCCATAGGTTGTGGAACACAAAGGGTCTTGATTTTCATATCTGTTCAGGCTGCATTAGCAGACGCTCAGGATCAGTATCACGTAGAGACTGCTGATTTCCATTCATGTATAAGCAGAAAAATAAAGTAGGAAAAAGAAAAAAGAAACCCTTTCTTCTTGTTGTTTAGTAATCATATTATTTCACTTTGATTACATTCCTGAAACTTCTCTAATTAAGCACATGAGAATTGAAGACTTTAAGGAAAGCTATGCCCAGAGACTTGACTTGTTAGGGCGTTTTGCATGTTAATGAGCCCTCTGGTGCCAAGTGCCTGAACTGCAGATCCTGAAAGACTGAACAAGCCTCAAGACAAGTAAAAGTCAGCAGCAAACCTCCAAGAGTTTCCGAGAGTCCTTGGAGGCTGGTGAAGCAGGAAGTCAGAGGTGCTGCTTCGAGGTGGAAAATCAAACGTGGCATGTGGTTGTGAAAGCCCTTGATGTGTGTCACCAAGCAGGACAGCCAAGCCCTGACCCCATCTGCTGGGAAAGGGGATCCGTCAACTCACGGGATGCTCACACCTCAAGCCCTGCTCCCCCGGACACTGCTTCAAGGCTTCTAACAGAGATGCAGACTGCTGCATTGGACATATGTATGTTTATATTTTTTTTAATAGGTACTGATACTCCTTGGGAAATCAAACAAACTCCCGAAGGAGTACTGAAGGATTCTTGATATGGTCAGGGCTGTATAAGGGCACATGTAAAGCATCCCTGCACCTGATGCGAATTAATTCGGTGGCCATGGAAGCTCTGATGCACACACAAGATGCCGGTGTGACCAGGAAGGGGAAGACTGGATCTAAACAGCACGTTTCCAAAGCTGAGAGCATGAGCGTCATGGTGTCACTGCAGGAGAGCTCCAGCCTTGGGGCAAAATCACAAAAGTGGTCTAGTACATCAGGGCCAGCAAATGTGTCTGGGACAAGAAGGAAATGATTACTGCAGATGACAGAAATCCCCCCAGCCAAGGTGCAGCTGTCTTCTAGCGACAACCCTTCCAGTTCAGGAGTCTTGCAGAGAGCAGGGGGTGGCACAGAGCCAAGTACTGGTCATAGCATGTGGCCACCAGCAGGAGCCACTCTGTACCTGCCAAAGGTGCAGGAAATAGCCCTAAGAGCGCTGTGAGCAGAGATGGTGCTGTGCCCAGTGGGAGGACAGTCAGGGTGGCGGAGCTGTAGCAGGTTTCCAGGTTTTCCACCAGCAGCCCCATGCTGAGGCTGTTCCCAACTGCAATTATGGGGCAGGTCATGGGAGGGAGGAGGAAGAGATTTTTCTGAAGGTTGGGGACGTTGCCCATTCCCATTAGGGGAAACGCCATTGATGATGACAAATTGTCCTAATCCCCTTTTGCCATGGAAAATTTTAGGTCTTCCTGTCCCCTCTCTCCTTGTGGGTACGCCTTCGAGTGACAACATTTGTTTCTCTGTTAGGTGCCTAAGGACATTGGGAAGGAAGTTCAGAGAGGTGAAACACGGAGGTGTCTGTGCTCCTGAGTGCATCATAGTCCCTAGACGTGCTCTGTTCTGTGTGAAGGGTGAGAAAAGCCATCTTCTGGAGGGCAGCGACACTCCTGCTTGCAGAACCCTTTCGGACTGCGCGGGCGAAATGCTCTGTGGACGTGCTGCTTTCAGACTGTGTGAAACAAGGGATGGGCCATAAGGACAGGGGAGGGTGAGGCAGCACACAGAGGCACTTGCGATGGACCGGAAAAGGCAGGTGAGAGAAATCTCATTGGGCCGGTGGGGTTGTTCCTGAAGTCACACGCAGAATTGTCAGGGCTCTGACAGGGGTGTTCAAAGCCGCGAGCCCTTCCCTTCCACGTGCAGAGGCGTAGGGACTCTCTGGCCTCCTGCTGCCACTCCCAGATGCTGGGAGGCACCTCAGCCCTGTGGTGTGGTGCCCATCTGAGATGCCTCATGGCATGAGGTATGGACATAGGGACCCTGGTTCACGGAAGCACATCCCAGTGCGGCATCCATGTGGTTTCCCAGAGGACGTTCCTCTCAAAGTCAAGTTACCCGAAGACAGAGTGTGTCCCACAGGCCTTCGTGGACGCTCTGGGAATAGCTGGTGGCACTTGTGCTCAACTCGGGTTCCTCTCCCCACATGCACATGATGTGCATGCTTGAGTCTCCTCCATGCAATGCACTCAAGGACTTCTGACCTAATCAGGTGGCACTTGCTCGGCTCGCTGTGGCTCCATCAAAGATGTCCCTGAGGCTCCAGGGGAACCTGCTGTGAAACAAGCTGAAGTCATGACTGATGTTTCCTCCCTCAGCTGTTGGGGGGGACATTCCTTTCCGGCAGTATCATTTCCCCTATCAGAGGCAGAGTTAGGTCCCAGTACGACCTCTTCTTTTCCACCTATGAGACAGGACACCCAGACAATGAAAGGGAGGAATCTCCTGTACCCCTGCAAACCACAGTGCACATTTGAAGTGCCAGAGGTGGCCCGAGACATGTGCAGGTATCTCTAAACTTTGATGGAGCAGTTCAGAGGGACAGGGCAGCGTCTGGGGCCATCATTTTGGAGGCTCTTGGGGCATTGCTTTGGGCAGCTGAAGTGACAGCAGATGGCCACCTTTAGGACAATGAAGCCTGTTCCTGCTCACTATGTACAGGGCAGCCTATAGAGCTATTCCTCTGAGCAAATGGAGTCATTGCCATCTGAAGAGCTACGTCTCTCTCTCTTCTCCACCAGCTGTCTTTACCAGATCTCCATTGGCAGTTAGGGCTGGGTTCTCACTGGCACCCCTACAATGCCCAACCTAATTCAGGGCAGCTGCCCAATTTCAAGGTTAACTCCATCCTGTGGAGCTGCCTGAGGTGCCAGGGCTCTCCAGCACAACTGCGTGCAGCCGGCAGGGACAGCACAGGACTTGCGCGAACATCATCCCCATTCAGAGCAGCCGTGTAAGAGACCCCAAGAGACCTTCTGAGGCGTTCAGTGCTTTCCTTCAAGCAACTGCAGTGAGGCAAGTGCTGTCCCATCTCAATCCAGTAGGTGCAGGGAGTGCTTCTCCCACATCCCTCAGTCATCCCTTTGATGCTGCAGTCAAGGAACAGAGCAATGATTTTCACAGTGTTCCTGGATCTCTGGATACCCATAGCCAAGGACACTTGCAAAAGCCCCTTGTCCTGCCTGGAGATCAGCTTCACCTGCACCACAGGCCCTCTGGGGCTGCAGAGACCCCGCAGACAGCAAAGCCCTCTCGTGCCGGGGCTGCAGAGTCCAACCCTGCTTCTCTCTCGTCCTGAGGAGAGCAGGGATTGATCTCCTCCTTTCCCCTTTACATTGCCATCTGCCATCCCCCCCAGCATGCTCTGACGCAAACCTTTTGCCTGCACGGTACTTGGGCACTTGGTAACAGCTGGCTTTGTTGCACGCCTGAGCTTGGCCCTGGTGCCACGACTGAGGTCCGGCACATCTCTGCTGTGACACAAAGAACCTATAATGAAGGAGAGGAAGGGGACCAACTCTTATTTAACCAACCTGAGGAAGTCTTGGGCTCACCAACGACGTAACGTCTTACCAGGGACATCAATGACCCTGTGTATTGCGTTGGCATGGCTAGGTTTTGGTAGGGGTGAGGGGGCTGCAGAGGTGGCTTAGGAGAAAAGGGATCAAGAGGTGACTCCATGTGAGAGAGAGCCACTTTCAGCTGGCTCCAAAGGGGACATGCCACTGCCCAAAGCTGAGCCAGTAAGCAATTCTCGTGGCACCTCTGTGATAGCATATTGAAGCAAGGCTAAACAGCAGCGTGCAGTCACCGTAAGAGAGAGGAGTGAGACACATGGAGAGAAACAGCCCTGCAGACAGCAAGGCGAGTGGAGAAGGAGGGGGAGCGGGAGTGAAGCTGGGTGGGCACCTGGCAGCCAAAAGTCAGCCCAGCACCCCCTGACATTCCCAGGAGAGCACGGTGCAAATGCTCCTTTAGGTGTCTGGAGGCTCTTTGCCTCAGCTTTTTAGCACAGCTGCCAGATGGGCCAAGCAAGGCGATGCTCACCTGGATCAGAAAACCTGTGTCATCCTTGTCAGCCTTGGCTCTAGTAGCAAAGAAAGAGTGGAGTCTCAGCTCCCGAGGGAGTGAGGACGAAGAGCAGAGTGCAGATTCCAGGTCTCAGGGTGGCAGACATTGGCCTGTTCTGGGAACTTTCCGTTCAGGCTGGAAGTGACCTTGCAAGATTTCTATAGACCAACATTCTACGCAAAGCAGGGTCACAGCAGAAAGTGCCTGCAGCATTTGGGTGCTGCCAGTTGTTAGGGAGTTCCCGCAAACTCCAGATGCTTTCAATGATGATGGAGAGTGGCTTTACTGTGGCATCGTCCTGCCCTCTCAGCTCCCTCGGATGCCACCCCTCCAGTCCCATAGACTGGTAAGGATTGTGTTTGCTCAAGTAACTCCTGACTCTATCCAAATTCACCACGGTTTTTTTTCCCTCCAGAGTCCTGCCTCAAGCCACAAAGGCCTGGGAGAGCTTGCTGGAGGAGACCAAGGCAAGAAGGACACAGGGAATCTCAGATTCATCTACACCTGCTGTTACTAAATTCCAGCAGTGGCCACTCATTCTCTTTGTTTCTTCTTTAACTGTTCCTGAAGCAGCAGCCTCTCCTCTTGGTGCCCTCGAACCCTTGCCTTGCAAGGCTCTACACTTGGGAAGCTCTAGCTTACCTAAAGCCATCCCCATTTCTCCTCTAGAGACCCAGCATCTGTAGTCTGGCTTCAGTCTTTTCTCACTCCCCTTGGCAGCTGAGACCCCACTATTTCACGGTCGCTACAGCCCAGGCTGACATTTTCACACCCCTGATCAGAATTCCCTCTGAATTGACTGGACTCAGCAACACCTTTGTTGGCCTACCTTGCGCCTGTGCAAAGATGTTGTCCCAAGAGACCCAGAAACCTGCTGGACAGTATGCATGCTGCTGTGTTCCCCTTCCAGTGGTGTCAGGGTCATTAATGTCTCCAATAAGACCTGGGGTCATTATTCTGGAGACTTCCTTGTGTTGCTTAAATAGGCAAATGAGTGGAAATCCCAGTGTGATGTGCTTCCTGTTCCTGAACTGCTCTGCATCGACTGGATGGAGGTGGGTCAGACCCTGCCTCATTGCCCTCGTGGGATTCAGTTGCCGGCCAACAGAAACTGAATCTATGAGACATGGCATCTGGAGTGTGTGTCTCGCACCCACTCTGAAGGCGATGCCTTTCCCGTAGGTCCTGTGCAGTCCCTGCCGGCCACCTGCAGTTGTGCTGGAGAGCCCTGGCACCTCCTGTGGCACAACAGGCCTGTCCATGGCCATTGAGTAGCTGCCCTGAATTAGGTTAGGTGATGTGGGGATGTCCATGAGACATCTGCCGTTACAGTCAGTGGGGATCTAGTATACACGGCTGATGGAGAAGATGGATGAGGTCAATGGCAATGAGTACATCTGGTCCCCTGACTACCTCAGAAGGCTGCCCTGGGTTGAAAGAGTAGGGAAAGGTTCAGTTGTCCGAAATGTGGGCACGTGCTGGTGGCCAAAGGAATTCCTCGTGAATCTCAAAGATGGTGGCAGCAGATACTGCCCTGTCTCTATGAACTGCTCCGTTAGATCTTGCAGTTACCGGCACGTATCTTGGACCACGTCTGAGACCTGAAATGTCAGTAGGTGTTTGAGTCTGAAGAGCTCACTGCTGGCCTCCATCTCCAGGAATGACGCTGGGAGCTGAGACCAGCAGCTCCCATGCAGCAGGTGCCTATTTTGTGCCCACCTGAAGAGAGGCAAGAGGAATCCCCCCTCCTGTGGGATTGTGGCAGCCCTAAGTGAGAGCTGAGTCCTTGAACAGTAAGTTACTGGAAGCCTCTCGACCTGACCAGGACGTCATGGTAAGAACTCGGCAGAAGGCCATGCTATCCCTGAGCTCTGCACCGAGCAGCTCCGATGTGGCCACTCAGACAGAGCTTGCGTGGGAACATGCTGCCACCCAGGTGTCAGGCTGCAGGGTGTGCCCTGCTCTTGTGCCGGTGTTGAATGGTAGTGGTGAGCAGACCTGTGGGAGGTGTGCCCAGGGAGAGGAACTCCTTCACCTCGTGATGGAGCTCCGTGAGGAGGTAAGTCGTTTGAGAAGTATAAGGGATTGTGAACAGGAGATAGATAACTGGAGTCGCATCCTGCCTTCCCTGAAAGAAGCACCTCAGGCAGACAGAGCTCCACATAGAGAGCACTCCCCACCCTCTAGCAGCGTGGCTGAATGTGGAGATTCAGAGGACAGGGGCCAGTGGCAACAAGTCCCCATCTGGCGTGGCAGGCGTGCCACCCAGGTGACCCCCACACCATCCCAGGTGCCCTTGCAGAACGGATATGATGTTCTGCAAAGGGAACCGGAGGATGAGAAGGACAACAGCTTGCTGAACTCGGGGTTGTCACCAAGGCCAAGACGGATTACGCCTCGTATAACAACATCCTCGGTTAGGAAAGAAAGACGGGTCCTTGTAGTAGGGGACTCGCTTCTGAAGGGAGTGGAAGGTCCCATATGTAGACCAGACCCAATCTGTAGGGAAGTCAGCTGTCTCCCTGGGGCCAAAGTTAAGGATGTCCAGAAGAAACTCCCTACCCTAGTTAGGCCTACTGACTACTACCCTGTATGGATTTTTCAGTTAGGCAATGATGAAATTTCAGGAAGAAGCCTGAGGGCAATGAAGAAAGACTTCAGGGTCCTGGGATGGATGGTGAGGGGATCAGGAGCACAAGTAGAGTTTGCTTCTATCCCAACAGTTGCGAGGATTGATGAGAAGATTAACGGGAAATGCCAGCTGTTCAATGCCTGGCTCAGAGACTGGTGTCATCGGCAGGACTTTGGGTTCTTTGATTATGGGCTGCTTTTCAGGACGCCAGGCCTGCTGGCAACAGACGGCAAAAGCCTGTCTCGGAGGGGGAAAAGGGTTTTAGGGCAGGAGTTGGCGGGGCTCATTTAGGCCATTTAAGACAGGGCCTTAAACTAGATTCGAAGGGGGATGGGGATAGATCCAAGCTTGCTACAAAAAGCCTGAAGGTGGCATGCTGGCACCAGACTTGGAAAAGATAGGAGGCGTAACCGGGCTCCTTCGGAATAAGTCTGGGGGTGGCAGAATTTCGGCTCCCGCCAGGAAAAAGGAGAAAGGACCGATAGCCCAGCTGAAGTGCTTATACACTAATGCACGTAGCATGGGCAACAAACAGGAGGAGCTGGGAGCCATTGTGCAGCAGGAGAATTATGACGTGGTCGCCATCACAGAAACGTGGTGGGATGACTCCCGTAGCTCTAGTGCTGCCATGGATGCCTATAGGCTCTTCAGGAAGGATAGGCAAGCAAGGAGAGGCGGGGGGGTGGCCCTGTATGTTAAGGAGTGTTATGAATGCTTTGAACTTAATGATGGTGATAATGAGACTGAGTGTTTCTGGGTAAGAATCAGGGGCAGGGCTAACAAGGCGGATATCGTAGTAGCAGTCTGTTATAGACCGCCCAACCAGGATGAGGAGGCAGATGAAATATTCTATAAACGGCTGGGAGAAGTCTCAGGATCGTGAGCTCTTGTCCTTGTGGGGGACTTCAATTTGCCGGACATCTGCTGGGAATACAATACAGCAGGGAGGGAAGAGTCTAGAAGGTTCCTGGAATGTACTGGGGATAACTTCCTGACACAGCTGGTGAGAGAGCCAACTAGGGAAGGTGCCCTGCTGGATCTGTTGTTTGTAAACAGGGAAGGTCTTGTGGGGGATGTGACAGTTGGAGGCTGTCTCGGGAACAGTGACCATGAAATGATAGAGTTTTCGATTCTGCGAGAAGCAGGGAGAGGGGTCAGCAGAACTGCTACCTTGGACTTCCGGAGGGCGGACTTTGGGCTTTTCAGGAGCCTGGTTGACAAAGTCCCCTGGGAAACAGTCCTCCAGCGTAAAGGAGCCCAGGAAGCCTGGATGATTTTCAAGAAGGAAGTCTTAAAGGCGCAGCAGCAGGCTGTCCCCATGTGCCAGAAGACAAGCCGTCGGGGAAAAAGACCGGCCTGGCTAAACAGGGAGCTAGTGTTGCAACTTAGGGAAAAAAAGAGGAACTATGGCCTCTGGAAGGAAGGGCAGGCCACTCAAGAGGACTACAAAGAGGTAGTGAAGCTATGGAGGGAAAAAATCCGGAGGGCCAAAGCCCAGCTAGAGCTAAACCTGGCTTCTGTTGTCAAGGACAACAAAAAAAGTTTCTATAAATATATTAGCAATAAGAAGAGGACTAAGGATTATCTCTGTCCTCTAGTAGATGGGGCCGGCAACATAGTGACCAAGGATGAGGAAAAGGCTGAGGTACTTAATGAAGTCTTTGCCTCAGTCTTCAGCAGTAGGACCAGTTGTTCCCTGAGTACCCAGAGCCCTGAGCTAGAAGACAGGGATGGGGAGCAGAATGAAGCCCCCGTAATCCAAAGGGAAACGGTGAGGGACCTGCTTCAGCACCTGGAGGTGCACAAATCTATGGGGCCGGATGGGATCCACCCAAGGGTATTGAAAGAGCTGGCGGAGGTGCTCGCCAGGCCACTTGGTATCATTTACGAGCAGTCCTGGACAACTGGGGAGGTCCCAGCTGACTGGAGGTTGGCAAATGTGACACCCATCCACAAGAAGGGCCGGAAGGAGGATCCGGGGAACCACAGGCCAGTCAGTCTGACCTCGGTGCCTGGGAAGGTCATGGAACAGATCCTCCTCAGTGCCATTACACGGCACATGCAGGAGAACAGGGTGATCAGGCCCAGTCAGCATGGGTTTGTGAAGGGCAGGTCATGCCTATCAAACCTAATATCCTTCTATGATAAGGTGACCCACTTAGTGGATGAGGGAAAAGCTGTGGATGTTATCTACTGGGATTTTTGCAAAGCTTTTGACACTGTTTCCCACAGCATTCTCCTGGAGAAACTGGCTGCTCATGGCCTGGACAGGTGTACTCTGCGCTGGGTAAAAAACTGGCTGGATGGCCGTGCCCAGAGAGTGGTGGTAAACGGAGTTAAATCCAGTTGGTGTCTGGTCACAAGTGGTGCCCCCCAGGGCTCGGTGCTGGGGCCGGTTCTCTTTAATATCTTTATCAATGATCTGGATGAAGGGATCGAATGCGCCCTCAGTAAGTTCGCAGATGACACTAAACTGGGCGGGCGTGTTGATCTGCTTGACGGTAGGTTGGCTCTGCAGAGGGATGTGGACAGGCTGGACCGATGGGCTGAGACCAATGGTATGACGTTCAACAAGGCCAAGTGCCGGGTCCTGCACCTGAGTCACAACAACCCCACGCAGCGCTACAGGATTGAGGCAGAGTGGCTCGAAAGCAGCCCCGCAGAAAAGGACCTGGGGGTGTTGGTGGACAGCCGGCTGAATATGAGCCAGCAGTGTGCCCAGGTGGCCAAGAAGGCCAACAGCATCCTAGCCTGTATCAGGAATAGTGTGGTGAGCCGGACTAGGGAAGCGATCATCCCCCTGTACTCGGCACTGGTGAGGCCCCACCTCGAGTACTGCGTTCAGTTTTGGGCCCCTCGCTACAAGAGGGACATTGAGGTGTTGGAGCGTGTCCAGAGAAGGGCTACAAAGCTGGTGAGGGGTCTGGAGGACAAACCTTATGAAGAACGACTGAGGGAGCTGGGGTTGTTCAGCCTGCAGAAGAGGAGGCTGAGGGGAGACCTTCTCACCCTCTACAACTCCCTGAAAGGAGGTTGTAGAGAGATGGGGGCTGACCTCTTCTCCCTGGTGACAAGTGATAGGACGAGAGGAAACGGGTTCAAGTTATGTCAGGGGAGGTTTAGATTGGATATTAGGAAACCCTTTTTCACTGAAAGGGTTATTAAACATTGGAATAGGCTGCCCAGGTAGGTGGTGGATTCACCATCCCTGGAGGTGTTTAAAAAAAGGGTAGATGGGGCACTTAGGGACATGGTTTAGAAGAGGCTTTTGTCAGGGTAGGTTAAAGGTTGGACTCGATGATCTTAAAGGTCCCTTCCAACCTCAGCAATTCTATAATTCTATGATTCTATGATTCTACCCCTTGCAGAAAAGCAACCTCATTAGAGGCAGCAGGTACTTAGCATATGGCTGCAGAGGGTGATTTATTGTTTATCAAACACGATCCGACATGATCAGGCTTTACTTTTCTTTGCTTGCAAAGAGGAGAAACCCTCCTGTGCCTGGGCGCAGCCAGGTCTCTAAGGAGAGCCAGAGGGAGCTGGTGCAATGGAGCTGTAACATCCAGCTGCAGAGATCGGCAGCGAAGTCTGATGGAAGGAAAATGATGTAAATCCCAACTGGGCAATGACAGAGATGGTGGGGTTGGGGTGGGGGTGAGGAGCAAGGCTGTCCACACAGTGTCAGACCTCAAGGGACTGCTTTTCCTAGCCATCCAGACCTCCTGAGGAGACCCTCTGGATCAATATCAGTTGCAGAAGACTTCTATCACCTTTTCTCTAGACTGAAATGTAAATTAAAAGAAACCCTTTAAACTAAAAAAAAAATAATTTATTAGGTTCTGATTGAAATCTTCCTTCTTAACTACACTATGAAAGAACTCCAATTAGCTGTAGAAGTCTTGAAGACTTGAAGGAAATTGAAGGAAGAGAAATAGGTCTTTAGGGCTTTCTGTACTTCAATGAGCCCCATGGTGTATTTAGCTCTGAGTCCACGAACCTCAGCTACTGAGAGAATATTGAAAACACTGCTCAAGAAGCCAGAGGCAAAACTCAAAGTACCTGGAAGCATTAATGGGCCCCACTGAGGGCCACTACTGACAAAGTCTCCCCATGGACTCGTTAGAGGAGATAGCTGGAGGCTGTGATTGCAGGAAGGCAGAGGCACAGTGCAGGTGGCTGTAAAGCTGTTGCTTTGTTTGATGAAGCAGAAGGGCCAAACCTGACCCTCAGGCCCTGGGAAGGCAGATCCTGCCCCTCAGGTGTGGCTCAGGGCTCTTCCTGGGGGCAGTGGGGTGTGAGGGTGAGCAAGGCCAAGGGTAGGGAGACTGTGCAACACCTTCCGGCTTCCCCATGCAACATTGAAGCAGAAACCAAGTCCAGAGACACAAAATAAAGTTTCTTCTGGTGGGCCTTGGTGGCAGAGGCAAGTGCCATAGCCAAGGGGACAAAGACCTTGGTGCTGTTGGGTTTTTTAGCCTGGCCAGAGCCCTAGGCCACCTCTACTGCAGAGTGACCATCACTGTCCCATGCCTGTGCCTCTTTCCTTGTAGGCTGCAGGCACCCATTGTACTTTCCCACATCGCTCTCACCCCGGCATTTCCGTATCTTTTCTGATGTCTCTCCACTCTCACCAGCTGTTCCTTGAAACACAAAGCCATGGGCTGATCAAGACTCCCTCTGGGTGACCTCTTGCACCACAGTGCAACCCTTTGGGTGAGATTTCTTTTTCCTCACATGCAGTCCAAACCTTCCAAGCTGCAGTTTCTTGAGGTTTCCTTCTCTTCCTACTACCAAGAAAAGCTCCACCGCCTCTGAAGCCACCCTTCAAGCAGGTGCAGGCTACTCCTAGAGAGCCCTGGGCCTCCACTTCAAAAGGTACAGAAGCCCAGCTCCCTCAGCTTCTCCACAAAGGCCTCAAACGCCATCCTGGCCAATGTCCTTTGGAGCTTCTCCACTTCCTCCTCCTTCCTTCAGAACAGAGAGCCCCACACACAGACACACTAGACCAGATGTGTCCACAACAGTGCTGGGTCAAGGGGGATGATAAGTGCCTTGTCTGGGTGGCCGTGTGCCCCCTAATGCAGCCCTGTGTGCAGCTAGTCCAGTTCACCGTCCGCATGTACCACTGGCTAAAGTTGCATCCCTCATAATGCCCAGGCCCTTCTCCTCGGGGTCAGTCCTTGGCCAGTCAGGCCACAGCATGCCCTCATCTGTGGGGTGATCCTGCCCCCAGGAAAGG
Source organism: Larus michahellis (assembly GCF_964199755.1). Taxonomy (NCBI): domain Eukaryota; kingdom Metazoa; phylum Chordata; class Aves; order Charadriiformes; family Laridae; genus Larus; species Larus michahellis. Next base: position 941,455 of record NW_027436399.1, on the reverse strand, counting down.
TCTGACCACTTCTCCTTGTAAAACTGTGTGAGTTTTCCATTTGCTGAGTCCCAGAGTTTATCAGGGTCCCCCAGGAATGAAGCTCCATTGGGCCAGTCGTTCATGTGTGCCTGCAGATGGCTCTCCCTGACATGTGCTGCCTCTGACAAGATAACAGCATGAGGAATCGCAGGACACTACAGATAATCAAAGGAGGCACTTGATCAATGCCATTGTTCACCAAGGTACACATTCCCATGGTGAGAAGCTCGGAAACATGAAATGAAAGTACAAAGGAAGCCAAACTAGGACCATGGAGGAAAGGGTAAATAGAGGTGGGCTATTTGCATGGGAGGGTACAGGGATGGTCAAGGGGAAAAACTTTTGAGGGGGAAAAGAGGGAAAAAGAAACGGTGAAACAATGGAAAGGATCAGGGCTGTTTGGGGGGACCTGCCAAGCAGCCCTGCATCTGAGCAACCATGCCTGGAGTGCGACAAGAAAGTCCCTGATCGTCTGACCACACTTTCTGGTTGACTTCCACGGTCACCAGGAACCTGACTGATTTCCCTCCCCTCATGAAGGAAAGATGGTGGATTGAAACGCAGAATCGTTCATGCTGGAAGGAAGCAGAGGAGATCTCTAGGCCACCCTCCTGCCCACAGCAGGGTCAGCTACGGGGTCAGACCAGGTTGCTCAGGGCTTCCTTCATTTTGGGCTTGAAAAGCTCCAAGGATGGAGATGACACAAGCCCTCTGGGAAATCTTCTCCAGTGTTTGACTGTCTTGACAGGGAGAAAGTTTTGCTCATTTGTTTCAGCTGATGCCATTGGCCCTCATCCTCCCATCACACACAACAGTGAAGAGCCTTTGTCATGGTGACAGCCAAGAAGATGTGGGAAGGCTGATATTAGGTCTCCCCAAAGCCTTCTCTTCTCCAGGCTTTGCACCTCTGCAGCAAGGTGGCCAATGGCTTTCTGGGCTGCACTAGGAAGAGCACTGCCAGCAGGTCGGTGGAGGTGATCCTTCCTCTCTACTCAGCCCTGCTACAATTTGTCTTGCCCATTTCCCTCGGTGTTTGCTACCCGACTACCTTCACTTAGAGGTGGTGGTAGGGCTTCAGGTTAGTGGTTGTAAATAGGGTAAAGGCCTCTCATGAATGTTTTCACAGTCAGTGTCACAGAAGTCTAAACATCCTCTGAACAGACCTTACCTCTTCAAACCTTCCAACCCCTACTGTTCTGCGATGCTGATTCTTTGATTCCATTGTCATTGCCCAGAGGGGCTACCACAGATGTAGACTGCTCCAGGGCAGGTATTTATATTTAGGCCGATCAATGATGTTGTTGCTTTAATGTTTTCTTGTTGTGGTATATGCTGCTGTTGTTAGGGAAATCACACAAACACTTGAAGGACAATGGAAGGGCTACCACCTTAGTGGCCTTCCAGTGAGCTGGCTCCTGTTTGCCATTGGCTCACTGTCACTGGGCAGGGTGTGGTGTAAAAGGTGCTGAGCAGAGCAGGACAATCACTTCTGGCTGTGCTCCTGCTCATACAGCCTCAGAAGCTGTTGGCCGCCTTTGCTGCTGGCTCTTGTTTGGCCTGATAAAGCTCAAGGAGCCGCAGGGCCATTTCCACAGAGCTGTTGCCCAGCCACGCAAAATGATCCAAAACGGATCAGAGCAGCCCTGCTCTGACATCAGCCTGGTCTCTCAACATCCTTGGATTCATCCTGTCTGGTCCAATGGACTACCAAAGGTTGACCTTACCCATGTAGCCCCTGACTTGATCTGCCTCCACTGCTGGATTTCGCATGGGGTTCTGCCTCTTAAGCACACAGACCTGGGAGACCTTGCTGGTGAAGACGCAGGCCAAGAGTACCTCGTACCTATCTACACCTACTCTCTGCAAATTCAGCCGTGACCACACATTATCTTTGTTTATTCTTTAGCTGTTCCTGAAGGAGTAACTGCTCATTGTTGTGCCCTTCAAATCCCTTGCAAGTGTCAAGTCTACGGGAACTTTGGTTTTCCAAAACCAACCATATTCCTCAATTCCTCCTTTGTTTTCATCCTTGCAGCCACCTCTTCATGCTTCCTTTTTTCTCTGGGGCTTCCCCATGAGTGTCTTGTTTCCCCCAGCTCTTCTTATAACAGCTCTGCCTGTTGTCCTGGCTATGGGTATGACCACACTCTCGCACTTGAAAGACGCTGTCCTTGCAGACCACTGTACTGCAGACCCTCTGCTGCCCTTCTGTGCTGCTCACATGGGCTCCCCCCCAAAAAGTCAGAAGACTAGGCCAAAGTCTGCTCCTCTGAGGTCTGTCATCTGCATTCTTCTATTCTCCTTCTCCTTGGGAGGTGAGACCCCACTATTTCATGGTTGTGACAGCCAAGGCTGGCACTGGTTTTCATAAAACTTGTGGATACCAGTGCTGATGGAGTGAAAGATGGAGCTACAGACTGCAGTGGAGAAAACTCGGACTTGAACAAGGCTGCTGTAGTCCCAGGTGGCTGAAGAGAGAAATGTGGGTTGGGACAAGGACTGCCCATAGAGTGTCTGACATTTGGGGTCTTTACTTGTCTGTATTTTCAGCCTCCATTGGAGATGTCGGCTTTCAATACCATTTGGAGATTGCCGCTATCACTTAATGTGTAAGAAAAGAAATGAAGAAAACTGGAGCAAAAGGAAAAACCTTTCTTATTGTTTTCTATTACTGCAATATTTTAACTTCTGAAATTTCTCTGATTAACCAGAAAACAACTAAAGAGTTAAGAAAATCATGCCTACAGGCTTGGCTTGTGGGTGAGTTTTGCATGTTAATGAGCCCTCTGGTGCCAAGTTCCTGAACTGCAGATCCTGAAAGCCCAAGCCTCTGGAGAAGTAGAAGTCAGCAGCAAATCTCCAAGTTTCTGAGGGTGCTACTGGGCCCCAGCGAGGCTAATCAATGGAGAGAGACCATGGAGGGAATGACCAGGAAAGGGAACCTCGCTGGGAAGGGAACCTGTGGCTGGTGACGCAGGAAGTCAGGGGCATTGGTTACAGGTTGAAAATCAAATCTGGAGGTTCTTGTGAAAGCCCCTGATGTGTTCCATCAAGCAGGATGTTCAAGCGCTGACGGCCATCCCCTAGCAATGGGGATCCTTTCCCTCATGGGATGCTCAGGGCTGCTCCTGGGGGCAGGGAGGTGTGGGGGTGCGCGATGCCGAGTGCAGGACAGCGGTAGGAGTCCTCCTAGGCTCTAGGCAGTGAGTGGGTGGGTGAAGAGGCAGGAAAGCCCTGGAGCTGTAGTGACCTGGTGTCTTCTCAGGCACCTCAATTGAAGATAAGTTAGCCACAGTAAAATACACAAGGATCTGGGCAATCCCAGCCCCTACAAAGGGCCCCCAAAAGCCCCCCCCCCCCCCCGAAAAGAGAGTGGGATCCCACCAGAGGCTGCCCTACACTGTCCTATGCCGGTGGCTATTCCCCTGTACCCTTGAACTCCTTTGCAAGTGTTCTAGCTCTGTGTGAGCTCTGGCTTTCCTAAATCCAACTCTGTTTCTGAATTCCTCCCTTTTTTTGGTGTTGTGTTGTGTTGTTTTTGGTTTTTTTAAATCCTTGCATCCACGTCTTGCATGTTTCCTTTCTTCTATGGAGCTTCCCCATGACTTTCCTGTTTCCCCAAGCTTCTCTCCTGATAGCTCTGCCTGTTGCCCTGATGATGGTTCTGCACACTCTCATACTTGAAGAACTGCTGTACCAGGCTCTGCTGCCCTTCTGTGCTGCTCACACGGGCTCCCCCCTAAAAAGTCGCAAGACTAGGCCAAAGTCTGATCCTGTGAGGTCTGGCACCTGGCAGGAGAATAAACTTTCTCCTTCCCTTTGGGAGGTGACCTAACAAGGTCATGATCACAATAGCTAGGGCTGGTTGCTGATGGTTTTCACATCCATGTCCAGCTCTTAGAATGATAGAATCATAGAATCTGTTAGGTTGGAAGGGACCTTGAAAGGTTATCCAGTCCAACCCCCTTGCAGTAAGCAGGGATATCTTCAACCAGAGCAGGTTGCTTAGAGCCTCATCAAGCCTAGGCCTTGAATGTCTCCAGGGATGGGGCCTCTACCACCTCTCTGGGCAACCGGGGCCAGTGTCTCACCACCCTCAGTGGAAAGAACTTCTTCCTAATGTCTAATCTAAACGTACCCTGCTCTAGTTTAAAACCATTGTCCCTCATCCTATCGCTACATGCCCTTGCAAACAGCCCCTCCCCAGCTTTCTGATAGGCCCCCTTCAGGTTCTGGAAAGCCGCTATAAGGTCTCCCCGGAGCCTTCTCTTCTCCAAGCTGAACAACCCCAACTCTCTCAGCCTCTCTTCACAGGAGAGGTGCTCCAGCCCTCGGATCATCTTCAGGGCCTTTCTCTGGACCCGCTCCAACAAGTCCATGTCCCTCTTGTGCTGGGGGCTACAGAGCTGGACATGATACTCCAGGTGGGGTCTCATGAGAGTAGAGTAGAGGGGGAGAATCCCCTCTCTGGGTCTGCTGGCCATGGTTCTTTCGATGCAGCCCAGTACACGATTGGCCTTCTGGGCTGCAAGCACACATTGTTGGCTCATGTCCAGCTTTTCATCCACCAGGACCCCCAAGTCCTTTTCCACAGGGCTGCTCTCTATCACATCATCCCCCAGCCTGTATTGATAACGACGGTTGTCCCGACCCAAATGCAGGACTTTGCACTTGGCCTTGTTGAACTTCGTAAGTTTGCTCAGGCCCACCTCTCTAGCTCGCCAGGTCCCTCTGGATGATATCCTGTCCCTCTGGCATGCCAACCGCACCACTCAGCTTGGTGTCATCAGCAAACCTGCTGAGGGTGCATTTGATCCCACTGTCTATGCCATTGATGAAGATGTTGAACAGCACCGGTCCCAGTACAGATCCCTGAGGGACACTGCTTGCCACCCCTCTCCATCTGGACATCGAGCCATTGACCACTCTACCCTCTGGATGCAACCATCCAGCCAGTTCCTTATCCACCGAACAGTCCACCCATCAAATCCATATCTCTCCAACTTAGAGAGAAGGATGTTGTGTGGGACCGTGTCAAAGGCCTTGCAGAAGTCCAGAGAGATGATATCCATAGCTCCCCCCTTGTCCACTCATGCAGTCACGCCGTTGTAGAAAGCCAGTAGGTTGGTCAGGCAGGACTTGCGCCTGGTGAAGCCATACTGGCTGTCTCGAATCACCTCCATGTCTTCCATGTGCCTTAGCATAGCTTCTAGGAGGATCTGTTCCATGATCTTCCCAGACTTTTCATTCTGAAGACTGAGTCAGCCTCATGTCCATGGTACAAGACACAAAGACAAGAGGCAATGGGATGACAAACGAGAGGGTCAGGGCAGATACAGGGAGAAACTTTTCCAGCATAAGGATAGTCAAGTGCTGGAAGCTGTTTCCCAGGGAGCGTGCACTGGATCTCTTCTAGCAAGTGACCAAGATGTGTTTGGAGAAAGCCCTCAGTAATCTCATCTGGCCCTGCAGGAGGCTGCTCGAGACACCTCCCAACGTCCCTTCCAGCCTAAATATGACTGTCCTTTCTTCCCCTTCATTTTTTCAAATTAGGGAAAGCTCTTAGGTTGTCTCTGACCACAGAAGGAATTCACATCAGGTGCCAGGGTGCTTCAGAGGTGCCCCCAAACAGCCCTGACCTTTTCATTCCTTGAAACGACAATTGCTTCTCTTTTTTTATCCAACTACCCTCCAAAATGAATGGTTTCCCTGTCCATCCATTCCCCCTTGGCCATGCTTTTCATTTTTCTTACAACCTTGGGGTATATCTGAGATGGTTGGTGTGCTGATTTTCAAACTTGGGTGGCAAATCCATAAAGCAAATCATTCTCTTTCATGACCTGTAGCATCCTGCAATTCCCCATATGCTTATCTGGTTTGAGGCACTGTCCATCAAACCTTAAATGCTGATGATTTGGCCTTTCAGTCCAGAGGGACCTTGACGCACTTGGGGACTTGGCCAAATGAAACCTCCTGAAGTGAAGTTTCGTAAGGCAAAGGGGGCAAGGTGTGCACTGGGGGCAGAACAAAGCCCGTGCACTGGGACAGGCTGTGACCTGACTGGCTGAGGAGTGTCCTGGGGAGAAGGGTGTGGGAGTTATGGTGGATGCCATATATGGATCCCATTGTGAAAGGAGGATGGAGAAACTGGAGGAAGTCCAGAGGAAGTCTGTGAGGATGGGGTTAGGGGCCTGAAGCACATGAGCTGTGTGGAGAGGCTGAGACAACTGGGCCTCTTCAGTCTGTTGAAGGGGAGGCACAGGGCAGTCTAAGAGCAGGTGACATCTTCCTCGAGAGAGGAAGGTGGAGGCAAACTCTTCTGCTGTGGCAGACATTTGGCAGAGGCAACAGCGGCAAGCATCCTCCATGAAGATTATACTGAGCATTAGGAAACACGGACTAGGCGGACGTTGCCCTGCAGCAGGACACCCATCGACTCTCTGTTATCTCCATCTTTGGAGGTTTTCAGCTCCCCAGAATGTCACCCAACCTGACCCAGGGATTGACAACCCTACCTTTTGGTGAGAGGCTGGACCAGAGGCTTCCCCATCAACCCCTTTCCCAAAAACCCTTCCATGAGCCTGTGCCTTGCAGTGTTCCTTGGGAGAAGAGAGTCAGCTACAGGTGAGGTTTTCTTCAGCTCCTGGGACAATTCAGGGTGGCATTGTCCTGTGCTCTGTAGGTGTCTCATCCTACCTTTGATTATTTACATTTCCTGGCCAGTCTCCTTATCCATGCGGCGATTTAGGCTGTGAAGAAGCTCAAAACCAACTCTTTGACTCGGTTACTTTCATTTTACATGCTGAAACGCAGGGCAGACGAAGGCAGTTCAGAGCTTCTAGGGTCTCTGCTGCACAGTTCGGACTCAGCAGACTGGAAATGCAGGTCACGGTGTTGTGTCAGGGTACTCCAGGGGTCAGGAGCAGTGGATGCCAGTCACACCACCACATGAAAAATTTGCCTTCCTTTGTGCCTTTCCAGAAATCTGGGATCTGTACCTTGGCCTGGACCAACTACCCTATTCCCCGCCTCCACCTCTTACTGGAACCAGGGAGAAAATACACAAAGCGGGCATGAATTCAGGGCAATTCTGTCTACGAGGCGTCATCTTTAAATGGTGACAAAGAGATAGCAGCGAGAGCAAAACCACTGTTTTAAGAACTTCATGCTAGAGGCTAATTACTGAAAATTACAGCTACTTTGACAAGTAACAGTAACTGTCAGGAAGGAAATAAAAGAGCTTTAGTGCATCATCATGAAGAATAAGAGTTGCCTTGCAGCAACGTCCTCTCTGTTGTTAGTGATAGTACCACGAATTCCAAAACATGCTTGAGAGTTTCTCTATTTTCCCTTGTCTCTGAAACTCAGCCTCTCAGACCTGGACAGGACTACTTCAAGTCTCTGCAACCCAAATCTCTCCCGTTGTTTCTCATGCTTTTACCCCAAGACCTTTCTTCCCATCACTTCCGCACACTGTGGAGTCTCTTGTTTATCTGGTCCTCTCTCACACAGCCTTGCTGAAAAATTTTCTCTAAGTCGTGATCCCACTTGTATCACCTCATGTTATGTACAGCCCCAGCCCCCTTCTGCAGAGCTCTATGGACTGGGCAGGTTTCCTTTTTTTCCTGCTCATTCACCTTCACTCTCTATTTTTGCTGTATTCATACCAATTGTTGTCTGAAGCAACACATTTATCTCCTCACAACTCCACCTATTTCCAGTTGCAGGCTGAGACATTTCCCTCATCCATCATGAGATGTCAGTCATGACTCATCTATGTCTTTAAAAAGTGGAGAAACTGAAAAAAGAGATTTAGCTGCTAAAGAAAAACTGCTAAACTCATGGAAGGGGAATGAAAAACAAACCCCAAAAACCCAGGAAGCAGGAAAGAAGCCAATTCAATCTGGGTTTACCTCAACGGTGCAGCAACAGAAAAGGCTTCTCCGCACCTCCACCTCTCTGCGTTCAAACCTGGGCCTGTGCCCCACGTTACCCCCATGTTAGACAAAGTTTGCCCCGAGAGGCTGAACTCACACTGTTTCTGTTGTCTGCATGATGGTTCACATCCAGAAGGGGCCTGGAGACAAAGCTTGTATTTGAGCTGCGTGCATGAGAAGGAAAAAAGGACGGGGTCACGTCACTACACTGCAAATCTCTGTATTTGTGCAGATTCATTTCACCCCAATGCCTAAAACCTGGTTGAGTGATTCTTACCCCAGCTGCCTTGGGTGGCTGTGTGGCCAATAGCACAAATAACCCCCTCCAGCGGGAAGTATCTCCTGCCCTTGCGTGAGGTTAATGCACTCCCTGATTTCTCTGAAGCCCTACATGAAACCCAACAGCCTCCACTCTGTCCTTTTGGGTTCCCAAAAAATTCAGGATTAAGACAATAATATCATCTCGCACCAGGACCGAAAGACCAAAGTCAGAAAGGCTGTGAGGAATCAGTGCTATGGCTTGGAGTAGCCATGGCCAGGGCCAGGCGCTGCAGGGTGATTTCCTCCTCTCAAAGCTGTAGAATGGCAAATATGGAGAGAGGTCAGTAGAGCTACTCCAAGCGGTCACTGCACGAGAAATATGCCGTCCACAGCCTGGATATCTGGGTAACTCGGCTCTTGTCAGAGTCGATGGAGAAATAATGAGTATAGTCTATCAGAACTGAAAAATGGTTCATGCGACCCAAGGGTCTGACTTGGGTGACACACAGTAGTGCCTCCAGATGATGAGGAAGCAGAAGGCAGCTGCTCAGTCCCTGAGAGTGATATCAGTGTGCTAGTCTGTCCATCCCAGTTGTGCTCCCACGATGTTCAAATTTGTGTTGGTTTTTTTTTTCTGTTTTTGTTTTGTTTGGATTGTTTTTTTCTGATGCTGTTACCATGAGATCCATTTTTAAAAAGGGTAGAAAGGAGGACCCTGCGAACTACGGCCCTGTCAGCCTCACCTCTGTGCCTGGCAAGATCATGGAACAGATCCTCCTAGAGGCTATGCTAAGGCACATGGAGGACAGCAAGGTGATTTGAGACAGCCAGCATGGCGTCACCAAGGGCAAGTCCTGCCTGACCAATCTAGTGGCCTTCTACAATGGAGTGACCACATCAGTCGACAGCGGAAGAGCTACAGATGTTGTATATCGGGGCTTCGTAGGGCCTTTGAAACGGTCCCCCACAACATCCTTCTCTCTAAATTGGAGAGATATGGATTGAATGGATGGACTGTTCAGTGGATGTGGAACTGGTTGGATGATGGCATCCAGAGGGTAGTGGTCAATGGCTCGACATTTGCAAGGGTATGTAGCAATAGGAAGAGGGGCAATGGTTTTAAACTAGAGCAGGGCAGGTTTAGATTAGACATTAGGAACAAGTTCTTTCCACTGAGGGTGGTGAGACAGTGGCCCAGGTTGCCCAGAGAGGGGGTGGAGGCCCCATCCCTGGAGACATTCAAGGCCAGGCTGGATGAGGCCCTGAGCAACCTGATCTAGTTGAAGATGTCCCTGCTTACTGCAGGGGGCTTGGACTAGATAACCTTTCAAGATCCTTTCCAACCCAATACATTCTATCATTCTATGAGTCTGTGATTCTATGAGTCCATACCCACCCATCACCCTCCTTGTCGCCCAGTCCCTGAGCAGTTAAAAAGGGTGCTTCTTTCATCAAATTTCTCTCACAGATTTCCTACCAATATTTTGAGGGGAGAAATGTTCCTCAGAGGAACTTCTATATTTAGAATGGTGCATTTGGTATCTCTACTTCTGCCGCTCTCTTTCTTCTTCTTCCTCTCTCTATTCTGTCTTCAAAGAGCTCTCCAAGGAAAAGATCCATTGAACCCTAGAATGGTTCAGGTTGGAAGAGACCCCTGAACACCCTTGTACCGGGTCTGGCTGGGATGGAGTTAACTTTCCCCATAGCAGCCATACCCTGCTGTGCTTCCTACTCGTGCCTAGAATGGTGTTGATCCCGCACCAGTGTTTTGGCTATCGCTGAGCAGCGCTCGCACTGCATGAAGGCTGTCCCTCCAACCTCCTCTAAAGGTAGTACACTCGGGGTGGGCAAGTGGTTGGGATGGGCCATAGATGGGACAGCTTTACTGAATTGACCAAAGGGATATTCCATGCAATGTGGCAACATTCTCAGCAATAAAAGCTGAGAGAAAGGAATTGGGAGGACATTCGCTATTAACACATTTGTCTTCCATAAAAACCACTACATGTACTGAATCCTTGCCTCCCAGGAGGTGACTTGACGTTGTCTGATGATGGGAAATAGAGAAAAAATCTTCCTTGGTTTGCCTTTTCTTCTGCATGTGGCCTTTGCTTTTAAGCTTTTTCTTTTTTTTTTTAATGTTTTTTATTAGATGATTTTTTCCCTCCTTCTACTTACTTTTATTTTGACCCATTAGTTTTTTCACCTTATTTTGTCCTGGTCTCTTGCTGAGAATCACACAGGCTGTTCCTGGCATCACATCCAGCACTGTCAGGGTGCTGGCAGGGCTGCTCAGAGACACGAGTCCTTCCCTGGCACGGGCAGAGGCCCTGCAGCAGACTCCATGGCCTCCTGTTGCCACTCCCAGAGGCCGGCAGCACCTCAGCCCCGCGCTGTGTCTCCCTGCTCGGCACCTCTCTGAGATGCCCCACGGCGTGAGGAATGGACACAGGGACCTGGGGTCAAGGAAGCCCATCCCAGTGCTGCATTCAGGGGGTTTCCCAGGGGACGTTACTCTCCAAGTGAAGTGACCTCCAGACACTGTCTGCCCCACAGGCCTTCATTGAAGCCCCGGGAATAGCTGATGGTGTTTGGGCTTACTCGGGTTCATCTCACCCCACGCACACGACGTGCATGCTTGCATCTGGTTCCTACAATACAAACATGGACTTCTTCAGAAGACCAACCAACCTCCCCAAGCTGGGGCGAGAGGCCAGTGGTGGTTGTTACTGGATAAGTTGTAAGCATGACCCTAGGGCATCTTACCCCTAGTGTCCATCACAGCCAGGGACAGAGAAGAACCTGCTCTGCTGGTCCTTCCTGTCTTTCCCAGGAGCCCTGGCTGGGCGAGGGACCTGCTGCTTGCCCCCAGCCTGCACACTCACACAGTTCAGCTGCACACAGGTGTTTTCGATTGCGGGGCGCTTTCCTGGGCATTTCCTTGAGAGCAACTTTGGAAGAAGGCCTGAGCCTTCGCGCACCGCCCTGAGGCAATGCCACGGTGTGACGGAGGAGCTGTTGGAGAGGCCAGCTCTGCCGGAGAAGCACCCAGTGCCTGTCCCTGCCTGTGGGGACAGGACAGCACACAGCAGGAGTATGAGCTACCAGAGCACTCGGTCCTTACAGCAACACCTGCGCTCAGCAGGAGAGTGTGGAAACAGAAAGAGAATAAGTCTGAAAAGAGCAAGGCTGGTGCTCCCTGACAGTGCTGCTGTGCTGAGACCCTTTCCCCTCCACCTCTGCTCACAGGCACAGCCCTGCAGCTCCAGAGCAGGTCCCAAAGGAAGGATCTTGGGCAAATAAGTCGCTAGAAGATCCTTTCTTTTGTTTAAAGACACAGAGAGCACTGGTCCTCTTTTACAATGTCTGTGGGATTCACAAGTTAAGGTAGATGCACAATTACAAATAGCAAAAATGATGACACTTCTTTGTGGACAGCATTATACAAAGAAAACCAATGCCAAAATCACAAACTCAAACCGAAACTAACACAAGCTACAGAAGATGGGCTTGCCCTGTAACAAGCTACATTCTGAGTGGTTTCCAAAAGAAGACCGAAGAAGTTTATTGCTTCTGAAAATCATCTGGTCATCAGTTTCCACAGGGCATCCTTGAGCTCCTGGTTCCTCATGCTGTAGATGAGGGGGTTCACTACTGGAGGCACCACTGAGTACAGGACTGCCACCACCAGGTCTAGAACATGGGAAGAGATGGAGGGGGGCTTCAGGTAGGCAAACACGGCAGTGCTGACAAGCAGGGAGACCACGGCCAGGTGAGGGAGGCACGTGGAAAAGGCTTTGTGCCGTCCCTGCTCAGAGGGGATCCTCAGCACGGCCCTGAAGAAGTGTTCCAGGACATCTGGACCAGATCCGGTCCAGACATCTGTCCAGGACAACTGGGACAAGAAGGAAATGATTGCTGTAGATGACAGAAATCCCCCTAGCCAAGGTGCAGCCGCCTTCTGGAGACAACCCTTCCAGTTCCTGAGCCTTGCAGAGAGCAGGGGGTGGCATACAGCCCAGTCGTCATCGTAGGATGGGGCCACCAGCAGGAAACACTCTGTACATGCCAAAGGTGCAGGAAAGAGCACTACCATTGCTGTGAGCAGAGATTGTGCTGTCCCCAGCCAGGGGACAGTCAGAGTGGTGGAGCTGGAGCAGGTTTACAAGATTTCCAGAGGCAGCCCCATGATGAGGAGGGTGTTCCCAACCACAGTCATGGGGCAGGTCATGAGAGAGAGGAGGACGAGAATTTTTCTGAAGGTTGAGGACATCTCGTACTAAAGGCATTTGCTTCTCTGTCAGGTGCTTAAAAATATTGTGAAGGACGTTCAGAGAGGTGAAACATGGAGAGTGTGTGCCTCTCACTGCATTCCTACTCCCTAGACGTGCTCTGTGCTCTGTGAGAGGTGAGAAATGCCATCTTCTAGAGGGCAATGCCGCTCACGCCTGCAGAACCCTTTCGGACTGCACAGGGGAGATGCTCCACAGAGGTGCTTCTGTCACACCGTGTCATCAAAGGGACAGGCCATGAAGAGAGGGGAGGGTGAGGTAGCACACAGGCTGTTCCTGGAGACACACCCAGCACTGTCAGGGCGCTGGCAGGGCTGCTCAGAGACACGAGTCCTTCCCTGGCACGGGCAGAGGCCCTGCAGCAGACTCCATGGCCTCCTGTTGCCACTCCCAGAGGCCGGCAGCACCTCAGCCCCGCGCTGTGTCTCCCTGCTCGGCACCTCTCTGAGATGCCCCACGGCGTGAGGAATGGACACAGGGACCTGGGGTCAAGGAAGCCCATCCCAGTGCTGCATTCAGGGGGTTTCCCAGGGGACGTTACTCTCCAATGAAGGGACACTGCCTGTCCCACAGCACTTTCGGGCATTTCTAAGAACAGCTGCTGGTGTTTGTGCTCTCTCGGGTTCATGTCCCCACATGCACACGGTGTGCATGCCGAAATCTCCTCTGAACCATGCAAACAGGGACTTCTGACCTCGTTATTCGGTGTCTCTCCACAGGCAGACAAACATCGTCTCTGGGCTTGCGTAGGCGTCCAGTTCTGCAAATGGTGGTTTCAGGTGTCTGTTCTGTGACGATTGCCCTGGGACAGCTTCCCCGGGGTGTCCAGCAAACAAAGGCACAGACCAGACCCCGCTCTGCTGGTCCTTCAGTTCTGTCCCTGGAGGTGTGGCTGTGCAAGGACACTGTTGTGTGTGCCCTCACCCTGCACACGCACACTCTTTACCTCTTTACTGGGCATCCCTCACCAGGGCACGTTTGAAGGAACGCTCTTGACAGCAACTGTGGAAGAAGACCTGATCCTTCCTGCGCTGCCCTGAGCAGATCCCCTTTCATGGTGGAAACTCTGTTATGCAGACGAGCTTTTTCTCAGAGGTGCCCATTGCTTCTCCTTGCCTGTGATCACAGAGCTGCTACACAGCAGCACCATGACCAAGCTGCCAGAGCACTCAGGCCTTAGATCAACACAGGGGCTCAGAAGGCGAGTGTGGAAGTGAAAATAGAGCAGCCCCGCAAAGAACAAGTGCTGGTGCTCTGCAAGTACTGGGATTCTTTCCCCTCCTCCTCGGCGCTCAGGCTCTACCCCTGCAGCTCCAGAAAAGGCCTGAGAAGAAGGATTTTGGGCATGACTCTGTGAGTCTCAGAAATTTGGATAAATAGATAGTAAAAAAAAAAAATCTCAAATAATGACATTACTTTGTTAATAACATTATATAATTAAAAAAAAAAAAAAAAGGCAAGAAAAAGCCAAAACCCTCAACCAAACCTAACACACAGTTACCTAACCCCTAACCAAACCTACAGAAGACGGGCTTGGCGTATAATGAGTTACATTATGAGTGATTTGCAGGAGACAGTTTATTGCTGCAGAAAATAACCTGGTCATTAATTTCCAGAGGGCATCCTTGAGCTCCTGGTTCCTCATGCTGTAGATGAGGGGGTTCACGGCTGGAGGCACCACGGAGTACAGCACAGCCACCACCACATCCAGGGATGGGGAGGAGATGGAGGGGGGCTTCAGGTAGGCAAACACAGCAGTGCTGACAAGCAGGGAGACTACAGCCAGGTGAGGGAGGCACGTGGAAAAGGCTTTGTGCCGTCCCTGCTCAGAGGGGATCCTCAGCACGGCCCTGAAGATCTGCACATAGGACAGCACGATGAAAACAAAACAACCAAAGCCAAAACAGACACTAACCACAAGAAGCCCAACTTCCCTGAGGTAGGACTGTGAGCAGGAGAGCTTGAGGATCTGGGGGATTTCACAGAAGAACTGGTCCAGGGCATTGCCCTGGCAGAGGGGCAGGGAAAATGTATTGGCCGTTTGCAGCAGAGCATTGAGAAACCCACTGCCCCAGGCAGCTGCTGCCATGTGGACACAAGCTCTGCTGCCCAGGAGGGTCCCGTAGTGCAGGGGTTTGCAGATGGCAACGTAGCGGTCATAGGACATGACAGTGAGAAGATAAAACTCTACTGCAGCACAGAAAAAGAAAAAAAAGACCTGTGTAACACATCCTTTGTAGGAAATGGCCCTGGTACCCAAGAGGGAATTAGCCATGGATTTGGGAAGAGTAGCAGAGATGGAGCCCAGGTCAAGAACAGAGAGGTTGAGGAGGAAGAAGTACATGGGGGTGTGGAGGCGGTGGTCACAGGCGATGGTGGTGATGATGAGGCCGTTGCCCAGGAGGGCAGCCAGGTAGATGCCCAGGAAGAGCCCGAAGTGCAAGAGCTGCAGCTCCCGTGTGTCTGCGAATGCCAGGAGGAGGAACTGGGTGATGGAGCTGCTGTTGGACATTTGCTCTTTCTTGGCATGGGGGCCTTGTCCAAAGGAGGAAAAAAACAGAAAAAAAATTAGGACAGACGCCTTATAGCAAAGACAGTCTCCTTTTCTGTGTGTTTTTGATTTTCTACCATCACGTCCGGTAACTGTTCTTTTTAGGGGAAGAAATCCTCATTTTTATGACTGAAAATGTGGAGCCTTAAGACAGGACAGGACACAAGGCTCTGTTCTCTGTGGTTTAGTGCAAAGCCAGGAGAGCTGCAGTGTCCATCAGTCTTTTTTCCGTCTGCCCTGCGCTTCTGTTTGTGCTGCCTTGAAGATGACTTCACACACAAATTCCTCTTAAAAAACAAACCCAAACAAATAACTGAACTCCTATGGGAACAGCGGAGCACTGTTTGAACGGACAAATATACAAATTCTTCTCTTTCCCAAACCAGAGTTAGAGCTGTGATGGAGAGAGCAGGACACAACCCCTCACAGAGACAATCAAAGGACTCTGCGAGGAGAGTGCCGACCCCCAGGGAAAGGCTCAGCCCTCCCTAGGATCCCACAGGAGAGCTCTGCCTTTCTGGGGGCAGCTGGCAAGCCCAGCAGGACAGGCAAAGCAGAGAGTCTGGGGTCCCGGAGACGAGGTGTTCTGAGGGGAGAGTCAGCTCATTGCCCACCAAAGAACACCCAGAAGACGTCTCCAGTGAAGGACCAACAGAGAGATGCCTGAACGCCCCCTCCCCAGTGCGTGTTGGCAGTTTCCCCCAGCCCTTGCCCATGTCTCTGCTGCCTGGAGCTGCCCCTGCCAGGAGCTGCTGCTCTGTGCCCACGTCTCCTCCCTGTCCCTGCTCCCACAGCCCATCCCACCCGCTGGGGGCTCAGCTCTGCCCTGCAGACCCCTCCTGGCAGCAGGGCACTGCCCAGGGCCATCTCCCTCTTTGTGGCTCCTCAGGAGGAGAGGAGAGAAAGCCTGATGCTGGAAGCAAAGGTGCTGCTGGTGCTGTGTGTAGGGAGAGGAGGGGCTGAAGGCACTTTGTGAGCTTTCTGGCAGATCTGCTGATCCCTCAGTGGAACAGTGACAGCTCCTTTCCCTCAGGAGACAGCTGAGAGCACAGACCCTGCAATGTCTTCATCTTCCAGGCAGCCCCTGCCTTGTCTTTCCTCTGGAAATGCTGCCTCTGCCAGTGCTCTGGGGGAGATCTGCAGCTGTGGGCAGCCCTGACCCACACAGCACACACTCGAAAAAGAGCCAAAGGACCCTGCCCTGAGGGGAGTCTCTCCTTTTCCCCACAGCTTCTCCCCACAGACGCTCGGGGGGGAACTCCTTGGGCAGGCTGAGAGCTGACCCTGGCAAGCAGCAGAGTCCCTGCCCCGGCACACAGAGCCCTGGGCTGCAGGGACCCTGCTCTCAAGGACAGCCCTGGGCACCCCTGCCTGCACACCCACCTGTCTTCAAAACCCTGCCACAGTCCCTCGCAGAAGGCAGCCCTCCTTCACTGTCGCTGCCATGGTGCAGCAGGGCATCCCTGCTCGGAAGCACGGCCTCCTTCTCCACACCAGAGAAGCCAGGAGAGCCACCCTGACAGCTCCTCTCAGCCAGCCCTAGAACATCCCTCCAGGAGACCCCCCTGCATTGCCCCACAGCCAGAGACTGACTGTGTCAACAGGGGTGAAGATTTCCCCGAGAACGAGCTCAGAACTCTCCTCCCACTCCCAGCTGCCTTTATCCTCTCTGTGCCTGGCTCCTCTCGGGTGCCTGCAGGCAGTGCCCTCAGCCCTGCTGCGCTTGGCAGAGGAGCTGCTCCTGGGCAGAGCTGTCTCTCTGCAGCGCTGCCCGCTTGCCATCAGCTCCCTCCATGCCAGGAGCCCAGCCCAGCTCAGCAGCAGAGGACCAGCCCAAGGCAGCCCTTTCTCTGCCCCCTCGGGGCTCCCTCCAGGTGTCCCTGGGGCTCCAGGGGAACCTGCTGGGAAATAGGATGAAGTCACCACTGATGTTCCCTCCCTCAGCTGGGCAGAGACACTTCTTTCCAGAACTTTTACTTCTCCTCTCAAAGTTACATCAAAATATCACCTTTTTTGGTCTTATTATTAGATAACCGCAAGCTCTGCTGGAGCCGTTCATAGAGACAGGGCATCGTCTCAGGGATCCTGAATGAGCCTGGTGGGAAAGCCCTTTGGCCAAGTGAAATGACAGCTGATGCCTAAACAGGGGCCACAAGAATCTTCTCCTCTTTGTGTTCATGGCAGTTTTTAGAGGAATTCTTATGTACAACTGCCGTCCTGGGCCATAGGGAGAGCTTGGTCTCTCTCTTTTCCATCAGCTCAATTTACCAGATCTCCAGTGCCTCTAATGGCATCGCAGAGAGTGCAGCTGGGTGTCTGTTCCCTTCACTGGTGCCTTCAGTCAGAGGCATCAGTCATCAGGTGTCATCAGAGAGGCAAGGGCTGTCCCTTCTCCACACAACAGCTGCAGGCATTGCATGGACATGGAGCACGTCACACGGGGATCTTTACTCACTGCCCTGATGATACAATCAACGCAAACACCAATAGATTTCACAGTGTGCCTGCATACATCTTGTCCTGAAGGGCAGCATCCTCCAGATCCAGCAGTGGTCCATATCAAAACTCAACTGAATCTCAAATAGGAATTCCAGGGCACCGAGATGAGCTTTAGGTAATTCAGGAACAGTTAAACGAAGAAAAGGGAATAATGTAGGAGCACTGTCGAATTTAGTAGGAGTAGGACTAGATCTGAGATATTCAATGTCCTCTTTGCCTCAGTTACCAGCAGCGAGGTCTCCCAGGCCTTGGTGCTTTGAGGCAGGACTCTGGAGGAGAACAACCAGCAGTGGGTGGGGATCAAGCCAAGGGTTACTGGAGCAAACTACACCCTTATCAGTCCTTGGGTCCAGAGGTTTGCATCCAGGGGTGCTGAGAGAGTGATTTTTCACTAGGAAGTGTTGGTCTGTTATGACCCCAGTAAGAAAGGCACTCCCACTTCATAATGTATGTTTTGAAACACTGTTCATGTGGTCTAGCACTGTACAGAGAGTATCCCAGGGGCAATCCTATGTCTTTTTAGCTGGTGGGAACTCCAGGATGTGTGCATTAAATGGGCCTTTGAACTGAACACAGCACACCATGCAGACCCCATCCACAGAAGACAGTCTCCTGTTTTTCTCTTTCAAGCTACTGTAGGATTTTCTTACAGGGAACAACACTATTCACCATCTCTACACTCAAACAGAAAGGAAGTTTCCATGAGAACCTCCTGCTGCAGGGTCGCATACAGGCAAGGCCTCGCAGGAGGCGTAATGTCCGGCAGACAGTGGGACCTGTCTGCGGGCTCTTGCGTGACAACATGCTGCTGAGGTTGTCCTGCAGCCAAGGGACCTGTGCAGCACAGCCGGGGTGTGAAGGCCACGTTGTACGTGCAGCACAGCCCAGCCCAGCACAAACTGCTCGATGGACAATGGTTGTTCTGGTCAGGATCGGTGCTCAGGTTTCCCTGTGAGGAGTCTGCGCTCCACCCTGGTGCCACAGCTGAGCTGCTGCCGCCCAATTGTGCCCTTCCAGGAGGATCCCCGTGTCTTGTCCCAGCCCTGTGATGATTTTGGATTCAGTGAGATGTGGTGGCACAGCTTGCTGAGCTGTGGTGCTGCAATGGAAGGACACGGGCTCTGCTGGAAGGAGAGGCAGGGAGGATGAGGATGGGGGGATGCCGCCTGTGTGAAGGAGCAGCTCAGATCTATGGAGCTCCTCTATGAGATGGGCAATAGGGTGAGTAGCTTGTGTGAGTGAGGATGGGAGGAGAAGCCAGTAAGGGTGACACTGTCTTGGCAGTTATAAACTACTTGATCAGGCACAGTAGGCAGAACAAGTCTTAAATAGGAACGCAAAGAAGTCTCCAGGTAAATGAGGAGATTCCTGTGGGGAACAGTAATTGCCCAGGCATTCACTGGCCAGGCAGAGAAACAAGGTGCCAGCAGCCTGGAGCATCATGAGACGACTTCTTAGCAGAGCTGCCTGGTGGGCCAGGAAGGGCGATGCTCACCTAGACCTGGTCCTGGCCAACAAGGAACAGCTGGTCAGGGATGTGACAATTAGTGTCAGCCTTGCTGGAGTGACCAGGAAATAGCGGGGTCCCAGAGGCCAAAGAGGAGTGAGGAAGGCCAGCAGAGGAACACACGTGGGTGGCTCCAGAGGAGAAGACTTTGATGTACTCGGGGGACTGATGCAAGTGGTGTCACGGCAAGGAGTTTTGAAAGGTGAAGGAGCTCGGGAAATAGTATAGGCATTACAGGACGGCCTCCTCCAAGCACAGGAATGATGTCTTGGAATACCATGAAGAGAAACACTCATCTCAGGAGGCTGCTGGTATAAACGGACTGGGCTGCAGGGCAAAAAGGCAGCACACAGGAGGTGGAAGGCGGGGAAGCTGCAGAGGAGGCATTTAGAAACCTGGCCCCAGGATGTCGGGAGGATGCCAAAGCTCCCAGAGGCTTGCGAGTTGCAGGGATGGGTGGAGGAAGCACAATGAGCTGACAGAGGCTCAGAGGGTCATGTGGAATGAGTCACACTCTGCCTGGAGGCCTGTAACAAGTGGGCACTGCAGAGGTTTGCATGTTGACTGCGTGCCTCAGCCTAGGAGATGGGGATTCCCCCTGCTGGGGGTGGCTGTGCCAGTCCATCCACATGGGTCTAGATGGGGCAGACTCTTCCCGAAGACATTTCTGTTACCCAAATGTGTTGGGATTAATGCAGAACTGGCTCTTCAAAATCAAGCGTTAAATTGACTTGGCCTCTTTGCTTGGACATCTTTTCATTTTGACTGCACTCCTGAAATCTCTCTAATGAGCCAGAGAAGAGCTGAAGACTAAAGGAAACTTATGCCCAGACTTGGCGCCTTCGTGTGTTTTTTATGGTAATGAGCGCTCTGGTGCCGAGTTCCTGAAGTGCAGATCCTGAAAGATTGACTAGTCCTCTTGAGAAGTAAAAGCAGCAAACCTCCAGGTTTCTGAGGGTGTTATCAGACCCTGCTGAAGTCCCTCACTGCAGAGACCATGGAGGGAAGGAGCCGACAAAGTTCCTGTCCCTGTGGTGTGGTGAAGCAGGAAGTCGGAGACACATGGGCCGGGAAGAAATTTAAATGTGGAAATCACTGTGAAAGGCCTTGATGTTCTTCACCAAGCAGGCTGTCCAAGGTCAGTCCCCTCTCTCCTGCAGAGGGGGCTCCTTTGTTTCTTAGGGTGCTCTGGGCTCTTGCTGGGGGCAAGGTGATGTGGCAGTGATGAGGTGCCAGGTGCAGGTCAGCAGTAGGAACCTCCCAGGCTCTGTGGAGGGTGGGTGAGGAGGCAACAAGGCGCTGGAGCTGTAAGGACTTGGTGTCCTCTCATTGAGCTCAGTGGATGAGACAGAAGCCACAGCTGAACAGACAAGGGTCTCCGTTCTCTTGGGGTGTCAAAGCCCCACCAAGGCCCTTGGCCATCCCCAAAACACAGCTACACTCTCCTGTGCCTGGGTCTGCTCCCTTGCTTCCAACACCAAGCTGTGGGTTTCTGAGGATTTGCCAGTGCCTGTGAGCTCCCCACAGCCCATCCCGTTTCTTCCAAAGCCTTGCTAATGCTCACTTATTATGCAAGATTTCCAAGCCCCAGAGTTCCTGGAATCCCGTATGTAGCTCCACATCCCAGCACCAAACAGCACATCCCCCTTCTTCATCTGCCTCAGGATCAAAACTCAACTTAGCTCACTGTTGCATGACACCCCCTGATATTTCCTTCCTTCTTTCTGCCTTTAAGTCCCTCACTGCTGCCCCTACACTGCTCTCTCCCTGGGCAAGCAAGGTCAGCTCCTTGGGCACGGCTACCCCAAGCCGTGGGCATTCCCCATTTGCCAGGCTGAGGCATGCACACAAGCTGGAAACAGCTGTTCTCATCCCTGGTTTGCACAGGAGGGGCCTTCCTCCCTGCCATCACTTTTGGTTCTTCCCCTCTTTTGTGTTGCTTTTGAAATCGTCTTTTGTTTTCCCCCGCACAGCCAGAATGATTTACCAAAACTGGTTTTCAGCCAGAAAGTGGTCAGTGACTGAGGAGGAGTCTGTTTACAAAGCTTTCTGTTCTACCTGGCAAAGTTCAAGCATGGATGGAAAGACAGTCCTGAAAAGAGGATAGTTTTAACACAGGCTTTTCCTCTTTGCCCTCTTTGGCTCTGGTTTTCCCTGAAAACCAAACCTTCCCCTTTTCTCTGGCTGTCCTGCTTACCTTTACTTCCCACATCTCTCCTCATTTCTCACCATCTCCACGCTGCTTTCTCTGTTTCTCTCCTAAGGTTAGGAGACAAAGGTTAAAGCTACTTTGCTGAGGTGTTTTATCTTTCAGTAGAATTCCTTTTAGCCCATCCTAAAAGATATATTTAAATAGACTAGAGTAAGAACGGCTGAGAAACACCAATTTTTTTCTCCATCGACTGTAAAGAGGCTCTTGGGTAAAGAGCTCGAATGCAATAACTGGCATACATTTTATAGTGCAGTCCTACTCTGACTCACTTAGCAAGTTTGTTCTCTGTACATCAAAGGATGTCTTCTTGCTCTCAGATGATTCTCCTCTCCTATCTTCTGTTTTATTTCCAGCCTCTGCACGAATGTCCCCATGAACCTCTTTTTTCGTCCTTCTACGTTCTTTCGCTCTGTCTCATCTTCCTTTAACCTCCTGAAGCATTGTTTCCTCCACTGACCATCTGCCCTTGAACACTGCAGCTTGGATGCAAACTATTGAACCATACCAGTGTCACGGAGTTCCTTCTTTTGGGCTTCCCCTCCCTCCACCATCAGGAGGTGCCTAATGGCAATAACTCTCTGGGCTTTGGACCTGGTTATCTTAGTTTGCCCTTTTGAGAGGCCTGGATGACAGAGTCCCCTGGGAGGCAGTCCTGAAGGGCAAAAGAAGTCCAGGAAGGCAGGACGTTTTTCAAGAAGGAACTTTTAAAGGCGCAGGATCAGGCCATCCCCATGTGCCTAAACACAAGCTGGTGGGGAAGAAGACTGGCCTGGCCGAACAGAGAGCTTTGTCTCAAACTCAGGGGAAAAGAGGAGATTATGACATTTTGAAGAAGGGGGAGGCAACTCAGGAGGAGTACAAGGATGTTGTGAGGTTATGCAGGGAAAAAATTAGAAAGGCCAATGCCCAACTAGGTCTTTACCTGGCTAATGTCATAACAGACACTAAAACATGTTTCTGTGATTACATTAGAAACACAAAGAGAGCTAAGGAGAATCCCCATCCTTTATTGGATATGGCGGAAAACATAGTGAAAATGGATGAGGAAAAGGCTGAGGTACTTAATACCTTCTTTGCCTCCGTCTTTACTAGTAAGACCAGCAGTTCTCTGGGTACTCAGCCCCTGAGCGGGAAGACAGGGATGGGGAGCAGCATGAAGCCCCCATAATCCAAGGGGAATAGCGAGGGACCTGCTACAGCACTTAGACATACACAAATCTATGGGGCCAGATGGGTTCCACCCACAGGTACTGAGGGAGCTGTTGGAGATGCTCACCAAGCCGCTTTCCATCATTTATCAGCAGTCCTGGCAAAGCGGGGAGGTGCCAGTTAAGTGGAGGTTAGTAAAGGTGACGCCCATCAACATAAACGGCCAGAAGGAGGATCCTGGGAACTACCGCCCTGTCAGTCTGACCTTGGTGCTGGGGAAGATCATGGAACAGATCATCCTGAGTGCCATCATGTGGCACATGAGGACAACCAGGTGATCAGGCCCCGTCAGCATGGGTTCATGAAAGTCAGGTCCTGCTTGACAAACCTGATCTCCTTCTATGAGAAGGTGACCCACTTAGTGGATGAGGGAAAGGCTGTGGATGTTCTTTACCTGGACTTTAGAAACGCCTTTGACAGCATTTCCCAAAGCATTCTCCCTGCGAAACTGGCTGCCCGTGGCTTGGACGGGAGTACTCTATGCCAGGTGAAAACCTGGCTGGATGGCTGAGCCAAAGAGTGGCCAAAGTGGTGGTGAACAAAGTTTAATGCAGGTGGCAGCTGGTCACAAGTGGTTTTCCCCAGGGCCTACAACTGGGGCCAGTTCCTTTTAATGTCTTTATCAATGATCTGGATGAGGGGATCGAGTGCACCCTCAATAAGTTTGCAGACGACACCAAGTTGGTTGGCAGTGTCGACCTGCTTGAGGGTAGAAAGGCTTTGCAGAGGGATCTGGACAGGCTGGATCGATGGGCAGAGGCCAGTGGCCTGAGGTTCGACACAGCCAAGTGCCGGGTCCTACACTTGGGTCACGAAAACCCAATGCAGCACTACAGGCTTGGAAGTGGCGAGGTGGCTGTTGGTGTCTTCTCCCAAGTAACGAGTTACGTGACAAGAGGAAATGGCCAGGAGTTGTGCCAGGGAAGGTTTAGATTGGATAGTAGGAAAAACATTTCTTCACTGAAAGGTTTGTCAAGCACTGGAATACTTTTATTTTCAGCCAAATCAAAGGGATTTGGTTGGTATCAGACAGGCAAGTTTAAACGCATGGGGGATGGAGGGCCCTGGGGACAGCCCAGTCCAAAAATCCAACCCAAACAAATCTAGCCCAAAAAAAAAAACCCAACCCAAACACCCCCAACCCAAAAAAACCCAACCAAAATCACCCCAAAATCCACTCCAAACAACTAAAAATCCCAGGGTTCAAAAAGCCCAACCCCAAAAATCCAGTCCCCAAAACCCAAAATCTAATCAAAAAACCATAAACCGAACCCCAAAAAACCCCAATCCCAAAAAACCCAAACAAAAAAACCCAACCCAAAATTCAACCCAACCAACCCAAAAAATCCAATCCAAAAAATCCAATCCAAAAAATCCAACCCCAAAAACCAAACCCCAAAAATCCAACCGGAAAAACCCAAAATCCAACCCAAAATATCACTCAAAAAACATAAAATCCACCTCAAAAAATCCAAGCCAAAAAAAGCAAAGCCCAAAAATTCCAAAATCCAAGCCAAAATCCAACCATTAAAAAAACCCCACTCCAACTTCCAACCCAACCGACCCAAAATCCCAGGGCTCAAGGCCAGCTTGGATGGCATTGGAGGAACCTGATCTGCTTGAACATGTCCCTGCCAATGGCCGCCCCACCACTGCGGGCAGCACATCAGCGGTTGCCATGCCACCACCGCCAGACACTCAGCGCTGGCCCTGCCGCCGCAATGTCACAATGGCTGCCTGACACGCGCGCGAAAAGGGAAAAATTAGGCCAAAAACTAAACCAAAAAAAAACCCCTAAAATGCAAACCAAAAAAATGAAGCCGAAAATAATCCAAAACCCAAAATCAAAACACCCAAAAGCAAAAAAAGGAACATGAAAAAACCACAACACCAAAAAACCCAACCCAAAATTCAACCCAACCAACTCCAAAAAAACAATGCCAAAAATCCAAAATCCAACTCGAAAAACAACAATACAGGCAAAAAATACAACCCAAAAAATACAACCCTAAAAAAACAACTCAAAACAGCCCAAATCCAACCCAACCCACCCAAAATCCCAGGGCTCAAGGCCAGCTTGGATGGCATTGGAGGAACCTGATCTGCTTGAACATGTCCCTGCCGATGGCGGCCCCACCACTGCGGGCAGCACATCAGCGGTTGCCATGCCACCACCACCAGACACTCAGCGCTGGCCCTGCCGCCCTCATGTCACAATGGCTGCCTGACACGCCCACCCAGGGGTAAAAATCAAACCCCAAAATTCCAACCGACCAACCCATAATTAAACCCAAAATCCAACCCCAAAACGTGAACCCCAAAAAACAACTTAAATAAATGAAAAAAACAACCCCAAAAATCAAACAGGAAAGATCCAACAAAAAGAATCCAGTCCAGGAAACTCAACATCCAATCCAAAAGCCAAATCCAAAAACCCAAAATCCACCCCAAACTCCAACCCAACAAACCCAGAATCCCGGGGCACAAGGCCAGGTTGGACTAACAGCGTTCTGACCTGTATCAGGAACAGTGTGGCCAGCAGGACTAGAGAAGTGACCGTCCCCCTGTACTGGGCACTGGTGAGGCCCCAGCTCGAGTGCTGTGTCCAGTTTTGCGCCCCCCACCACAAAAAAGACACTGAGGGGCTGGAGCAGGTCCAGAGAAGAGCAATGAAGCTGGTGAGGAGTCTGGAGAACAAGTCTGATGAGGAGCAGCTGAGGGAGCTGGGGCTGTTTAGCCTGGAGAAAAGGAGGCTGAGGGGAGACCTTCTCGCTCTCTGCAACTCCCTGAAAGGAGGGTGTACAGAGGTGGGGGTCGGTCTCTTCTCCCAAGAAACAAGCAACAGGAGAAGAGGAAACGGCTGCGAGTTGCCCCAGCAGAGGTTTAGACTGGATATTAGGAACAATCTTTCCCCTGAAAGGTTTTTCAGGCATTGGAACAGGCTGCACAGGGAAGTGGCTGAGGCACCATCCCTGGAGGTAATTAAAAGACGGGTAGACAGAGCGATGGCACCTCTCGCTCCAGAGGCACCCAGCTGCGGCCACCACAGCCAGTCTCCCAGCAAGCGGCTCTAGAGAGCAGACGCACATTGTTGCATCGTCACGTTGCTGCGACACCGCACTGCACATCGTCATGTTGCCACGCCGCTGCCCGGCTGCTGCCCAGCCACCCCGGGGCCCACCTGGAGGCCCGTCTGGACACGCGTGTGGGCCATGCGCTCTCGCTTGGGACAGTCAAGATGTGGCTTGGACTCTAAAAATGACTGGCTGGATCCTAAAAATACTTGTTTAGAGCTTGACAATGAGTCTTTGAATATTAAAATGGGCGTTGGAACTTGTAAATGAGGGTTTGTACCTAAAAATGAAGCTTTGGGTTCAAATGCATGATAATTTGGTCCCTAAAAGAGGAGTTTGGACCATAAAAATTAGGGTTTTGACATCCAAGATGCATCTTGGACCCTAAAACTGACTGGCTTAATCTTAAAAATGCCTTTTTGGAGCCTGAAATAGAAGCTTTGGAAACAAAAAATGCGTTTTTGTGCTCTTGAAAAGAGACTTTACAAAACACAACTGAGACTGGGGGCCCCTCCCCAGCCCCCAGTGGGGTCGACAGTGTCCCCTGGTCTCACTGTGACACGGAGGTGGACAAAACTGATGCTGCCATGGAACCAGCCCAGCAGGCGGCCGCTGTCCCCACAGCCCTGGGCATAGGGCACCTGTGGGGACAGGGAGGGGGACAAGAGACCTGGAGGGACAGAGACAGGGCTGGGGACAGCGGTGTGGCCACGACACCTGTGGGGACAGCGATGGGGACATGGCACCTACAGGGATGACACTGGGGTCAGGGATAGGGTCAGCTGCAGGTTGTACACCTGCCTCTCCTCTGCGCTCCCACACGGGGAAGTCAGGGGCTGAATGTGGCACGTGTGTCCCCCTCCCCGCAGTGTCCCCACACCCCAAGGTGCTCTCCCCATCTCCTCAGTGTCCCCCCCAAACCTGTGAGCAGCAGAAGGGTCCACGTAACCTCCGTGCTGGTGACGACCGCCTGTCTGACGCGAATGGAGGAGGGGAAATATTGTTCCTAATATCCAGTCTAAACCTCTGCTGGGGCATCTTGCGGCTGTTTCCTCTTCTCCTATTGCTTGTTTCTTGGGAGAAGAGACCGACCTCCACCTCTGTACACCCTCCTTTCAGGGAGTTGCAGAGAGCGAGAAGGTCTCCCCTCAGCCTCCTTTTCTCCAGGCTAAACAGCCCCAGCTCCCTCAGCTGCTCCTCATCAGACTTGTTCTCCAGACTCCTCACCAGCTTCATTGCTCTTCTCTGGACCTGCTCCAGCCCCTCAATGTCTTTTTTGTGGTGAGGGGTGCAAAACTGGACACGGCAATCAAGGTGGGCCAAGTGCAAGGTCCTACACTTGGGTCAGGACAATCCTCGTTACCAATACAGGCTGGGGGATGACTTGATAGAGAGCAGCCCTGTGGAAAAGGACTTGGGGGTCCTGGTGGATGAAAAGCTGGACATGAGCTAACAATGTGCTCATATATGGCTCCGGGGAGACCTTATAGCGGCCTTCCAGTACCTGAAGGGGCCCTGTCAGAAAGCTGTTGCAAGGCTGTTTGCAAGGGCATGTAGCCTTAGGACGAGGGACAATGGTTTTAAACTAGAGCAGGGCAGGTTTAGATTAGAGTTTAGGAAGAAGTTCTTTCCACTGAGGGTGGTGAGACAGTGGCACAGGTTGCCCAGAGACGGGGTGGAGGCCCCATCCCTGGAGACATTCAAGGCCAGGTTTGATGAGCCTCTGAGCAACCTGATCTAGTTGTCGGTGTCCCTGCTTACTGCAGGGGGGTTGGACTAGATGACCTTTCAAGGTCCCTTCCAACCCCACACATTCCATCATTCTGTTATTCCATGATTTGTCCAAAAGCTTGTTGCTGCTCAGGGCCCCCTTTAGGCAGATTTGTGTATTCAAAAGACCATTTGATTTACTTTGTCTCTTTGCTTCTCTCTGCGAATCGAGGGAGCTCGTGACGTGAGTGTGTGCCTCACTGCCTGCAAAGAACAATTATGGACAAAGAAAGAAAGTCCAGGACAGGGAATCTTTTGGGAAGTCTTGGGATCTGTGATTTAACAAAAATTATGTTTTCTGTTGGTCTAAGGGTAGCCACTGTAGGAAGCAGATTTCGGTGGGGGTAATGTGGACTTTACACATTGCTGAGGAACGTCTCATTTTTTTACTGAACTATGCATTCCTTTGTTTCCATTTGTTGGCAAGTGACAAAGACCCTTCTGTGTCCGTGTGCTGCTCGTTCTCCAAGTAACCCAGGTGGGAACCGGTGCCAATGGGCTGAACCGCGCAGCTTCAGTGGAGGAAGCTCAGATTTGAACAGGGCTGCTGTAAGTCCCAGGGGGCTGATGAGAGAAATGCTGGGTTGGGGGCAGGATGAAGACTGGCCATAGGTTGTGGAACACAAAGGGTCTTGATTTTCATATCTGTTCAGGCTGCATTAGCAGACGCTCAGGATCAGTATCACGTAGAGACTGCTGATTTCTATTCATGTATAAGCAGAAAAATAAAGTAGGAAAAAGAAAAAAGAAACCCTTTCTTCTTGTTGTTTAGTAATCATATTATTTCACTTTGATTACATTCCTGAAACTTCTCTAATTAAGCACATGAGAATTGAAGACTTTAAGGAAAAATATGCCCAGAGACTTGACTTGTTAGGGCGTTTTGCATGTTAATGAGCCCTCTGGTGCCAAGTGCCTGAACTGCAGATCCTGAAAGACTGAACAAGCCTCAAGACAAGTAAAAGTCAGCAGCAAACCTCCAAGAGTTTCCGAGAGTCCTTGGAGGCTGGTGAAGCAGGAAGTCAGAGGTGCTGCTTCGAGGTGGAAAATCAAACGTGGCATGTGGTTGTGAAAGCCCTTGATGTGTGTCACCAAGCAGGACAGCCAAGCCCTGACCCCATCTGCTGGGAAAGGGGATCCGTCAACTCACGGGATGCTCACACCTCAAGCCCTGCTCCCCCGGACACTGCTTCAAGGCTTCTAACAGAGATGCAGACTGCTGCATTGGACATATGTATGTTTATATTTTTTTTAATAGGTACTGATACTCCTTGGGAAATCAAACAAACTCCTTCAGGAGTATTGAAGGATTCTTGATATGGTCAGGGCTGTATAAGGGCACATGTAAAGCATCCCTGCACCTGATGCGAATTAATTCGGTGGCCATGGAAGCTCTGATGCACACACAAGATGCCGGTGTGACCAGGAAGGGGAAGACTGGATCTAAACAGCACGTTTCCAAAGCTGAGAGCATGAGCGTCATGGTTTCACTGCAGGAGAGCTCCAGCCTTGGGGCTAAATCACAAAAGTGGTCTAGTACATCAGGGCCAGCCAATGTATGTGGGACAAGAACGAAATGATTACTGCAGATGACAGAAATCCCCCCAGCCAAGGTGCAGCTGTCTTCTAGCGACAACCCTTCCAGTTCAGGAGTCTTGCAGAGAGCAGGGGGTGGCACAGAGCCAAGTACTGTTCATAGCATGTGGCCACCAGCAGGAGCCACTCTGTACCTGCCAAAGGTGCAGGAAATAGCCCTAAGAGCGCTGTGAGCAGAGATGGTGCTGTGCCCAGTGGGAGGACAGTCCGGGTGTCGGAGCTGTAGCAGGTTTCCAGGTTTTCCACCAGCAGCCCCATGCTGAGGCTGTTCCCAAGTGCAATTATGGGGCAGGTCATGGGAGGGAGGAGGAAGAGATTTTTCTGAAGGTTGGGGACGTTCCCTATTCCCATTAGGGGAAACTCCACTGATGATGACAAATTGTCCTAATCCCCTTTTTCCATGGAAAATTTTAGGTCTTCCTGTCCCCTCTCTCCTTGTGGGTACGCCTTCGAGTGACAACATTTGTTTCTCTGTTAGGTGCCTAAGGACATTGGGAAGGAAGTTCAGAGAGGTGAAACACGGAGGTGTCTGTGCTTCTGAGTGCATCATAGTCCCTAGACGTGCTCTGTTCTGTGTGAAGGGTGAGAAAAGCCATCTTCTGGAGGGCAGTGACACTCCTGCTTGCAGAACCCTTTCGGACTGCGCGGGCGAAATGCTCTGTGGACGTGCTGCTTTCAGACTGTGTGAAACAAGGGATGGGCCATAAGGACAGGGGAGGGTGAGGCAGCACACAGAGGCACTTGCGATGAACCGGAAAAGGCAGGTGAGAGAAGGCAGGTGAGAGAAATCTCATTGGGCCGGTGGGGTTGTTCCTGAAGTCACACGCAGAATTGTCAGGGCTCTGACAGGGCTGTTCAACGCCGCGAGCCCTTCCCTTCCACGTGCAGAGGCGTAGGGACTCTCTGGCCTCCTGCTGCCACTCCCAGATGCTGGGAGGCACCTCAGCCCTGTGGTGTGGTGCCCATCTGAGATGCCTCATGGCATGAGGTATGGACATAGGCACCCTGGTTCACGGAAGCACATCCCAGTGCGGCATCCAGGTGGTTTCCCAGAGGACGTTCCTCTCAAAGTCAAGTTACCCGAAGACAGAGTGTGTCCCACAGGCCTTCGTGGACGCTCTGGGAATAGCTGGTGGCACTTCTGCTCAACTCGGGTTCCTCTCCCCACATGCACATGATGTGCATGCTTGAGTCTCCTCCATGCAATGCACTCAAGGACTTCTGACCTAATCAGGTGGCACTTTCTCGGCTCGCTGTGGCTCCATCAAAGATGTCCCTGAGGCTCCAGGGGAACCTGCTGTGAAACAAGCTGAAGTCATGACTGATGTTTCCTCTCTCAGCTGTTGGGGGGGTGTCGGAGGATGTCGGAGTGGGAGACGGACCCGGAGTAACGATGGAATCTCAATATGAGTATGATCGTTCTCCCTTTATTCAACTTTTCACAGAGTATATATAGACAGGCAATAAGAGCACGCGCTAGCGGCAGCTATAGGATTGGCTTACAGTCTCTGTTCACGCACTGTCCATGCAGTTCATTCACAGATCAGGTTGGTTACAAGAATTCACATAGTAAATTACTTAGTCATTAGCACAACATGTTTTCTACCTTCTCAGTCCCCGTTTTTCCCATGTACTAATTCCATCTTCTACCACCTGTTTTGCCCTTAATCTAATCTCTCATAGTAGGGAGGCTGGCTCACGTGACCATTTTCTCTCAGACACATTCCTACAATCCCCCCTTTTTCTTCTTGAGCCAGCCAGACCTTATGCATGGCATTTTCTATCATGTTAGTCACTTTGCGGAGAACACACGAGGCTACCATAATCAATAATAATATAACCAACAGTAGCATGAGCCCTTGTTTTAGTAAGTCTGATAACCATCCCGTTATACCCCATGAGCTTAACCAATCGAAACCCTTTTTAACCGCTTTTAATTTGGACATGTTATCCTTGTTGTGACGCTCTTAGCAGGTTATATAGTAAACACAATTAAAAACAGAATCAAAAAGAACCCTGCTAAGGCAATAAATACCCAGATTCCTAAATTTAGCCCAGAAAGCCAATTTCTTTGGATTTACCCACGAGAAATCCTTTTGTAATATTTCAAATACATTGCGGTTGCTGACAGCACGAGCGACCCTGGAAAAACAATCGTGGTAACATTTCGATCATCATAGTTACTGGTTTTGAAAAGGTATGTGGCAAAAATACCCACTCTAACGCAGTCAGGCTCTTTGCGAGCGCATCATCCCACTGTCCTATCAGGGCATAAAGTTGAAATTCTTGTAGGAAGGTGTTCAATGCGTCTTGCAGCAGTAGTAGACTATATCTTATCTTGCAACATACTGTAATGCCTTCAGAGCTGTTGGGGTTAATGAACATAGAACTTACGGGTGGGGGGGGGGCAGACACAGTGCTTCAGGGCATCCCCTGTACCTTCAAAGTGTGCTCATTTCTCTCTCCCCCTCTCTGACCCGAGACAGCCTCCTTATAACCTGCACTGGATTGACTGGAGAAGTACAG